>NC_064615.1:437641715-438891715 GCF_023898315.1 Schistocerca nitens | reverse complement strand
CAATATGTCTAGTAAACGAACTTTAAAGGAGATAAATGCTATGGTTCAAATGGTTCAAATGGCTCGGAGCACTATGGGACTCAACTGCTGAGGTCATCAGTCCCCTAGAACTTAGAACTAGTTAAACCTAACTAACCTAAGGACATCACAAACATCCATGCCCGAGGCAGGATTCGAACCTGCGACCGTAGCGGTCTTGCGGTTCCAGACTGCAGCGTCTTTAACCGCACGGCCACTTCGGCCGGCCGAGATAAATGCTAGTAACGAATAATTTTTACAGCCACTGTATCAAATTTTCCTGTGCTGTACGTAGTAGGTTACTATGAGTATATTATAGCTGTAAAGAAAGGCATTTAACGAATGATTTCGCCATATTGTCTTGTGCTTTTGATTCGGTGAGTAAATACTTCACTACTCCACTACTGGCCATTCAAAAGTCCCGCCCCGCAGTTTGGCAGGAAAATGGCCGCCGTATCGTCCGGCTGGCCACTCTCTCCCTATACAGGCTCTCTAAACAGCGCGGCACAGCTGGCCACTGACGCACACTGCGGGGAGGGCGGTGGCGAGGCGCACGGCCCGGGGACGGAAGTTGTATCCGATAGTTGCTGCTCTACTATCCGACATCTCCGTGAGTGGATTGGTAACGTATCAGCGAGGAAAAATGGACATGCAGCTGACAGACGGTACGCGAACTTGGGCAATCCACAGATGTAATAAACACCGAAGTGATGCTTTTTGCCGTGTTCAATACTGCTAGAGTCTGTCCGCCCCCGGTAGCTGAATGGTCAGCGCGACAGAGTGTCAGTCCTAAGGGCCCAGGTTCGATTTCCGGTTGGGTCGCAGACTTTCTCCGCTGAGGGACTGGGTGTTGTGTTGTCCTACTCATCATCATTTCACCCCCATCGACGCGCAAGTCGCCGAAGTGGCGTCAAATCAAAAGACTTGCACCCGGCGAACAGTCTACCCGACGGGAGGCCCTAGCCACACGACAGTTACATTTTAGGTAGAGTCTGACTATCAGGGAACTAGGGCTCTTGTCCTACTGTAGCCGACGACTGTTAAATTGATAAACTATGTTTAGTTTTGCTGTCTTGTTCATGTAAGGTCAGAGAGAAAGATTAAAGTTGTCTGAACTTTTAAGAGCGGTCAAAGGGATGAGCAGTACTTAAGAAGTAAACTGATTTCAACTGTTAGGATTAAGTCTATATTTTATATGGTTTTGAAGTAGGTATACACGCTTGCTAATGACAAAAAAAGCTTCATAATGCGTCTGCTTTACTGAAAAACTAGAGCGTAGTTGCTCAATAGTTACTGCGATTTGTAAATGTCTAGTAAGACAGTAGAGATTGAAAATACCGCCTGAGTTGTAAGGCTTCTTTAAATTTTTTATATGCTTAGATAACGACCAGTTTCGGGTCATTATATGCCCGTCATCACATGCGATACTGAAAATAAGCAAAAGACGAAGCTATTAATAGTTTTTACACGCAGTAGTACACAAGAGAACAGAAAAGTGCTGTTATGCCGGAGCCAAGGTAGCCCCTGAGGGCCAGCAACCCATATTACACCACAGAGGACGAGGTTGTCCACGTCGAAGGAGTACCAAAAGGGGGAGCTCGAGCCACGGCCTGCAGGAAGTATCACTACCTCAAAACCTGATTGGCTGGAGACAGCTATTTAGGGGCTAGAACCAGCCCCGAAGTTTCCTGCCTCTTGGTGCACACGCTAACACCCCTACTATTTTCGTCCCACCCTCTTGCTCTCCCCTCCTTTTCCATCCTCTCAGGCCTCACCCTCGGCAGGTCCCACCTGGCAATTTTATTCTTCATCGTGTGTGCTCGAAGTGGGTTTAAAGTGTGTTATTTGTATAGTGGTTTTAATACTGTGGCCAAATTTTAACCTGTGCATGTGACTTCAGTGTCTTTTTTGTGTTCTACGAATCGCCAACTGTGTTTTTTAACTTTATGTCGACTTTTTTAATTGTCCCCCGTGAACGTCTCCATGTCAGTGTATATTTACCTCCATTATCTTCCCTAATTCTGTTTTACGTCCCCCTTTTTTATCCCCTTATCTGTAACATTTTGTCATGTCACTCAGCTGAAGAGGGGCGGATTGTGCAGCTGATAGCCCTCTCCTGCCAATATGGGTCAGGGGAATGAAATCACAACAAATAAAAAAAAGAAACCCGAAGTTCAGTTCACTCCGGACGCCAATATCGTGTACTTCGAACGCTGAAGATCACGTCTTCGTCTCTGAATTGGACACATACTAGTGTGTGTGTGTGTTACAAAGAACCTTCGTGGAAAATTAGAAGTAAACTTTTGTTTGCCTCCATTAGGAGACTTTTACTGGCTTCGTTATTGTTAGCTTTCGTTTGTTGTTCAGTCATCAACCCTGTGAACTTACATCAATAAAAGTTGTGTTTGTAAAAATTGCGAACTGCAAGTCACAAGAAGTACCATGCAACGTTTTTTAGAAAAAATCTGTAACGGACGACTGCCTAGTTAAAGAAGTATTGAATGAACATCAGGACACCTACACTTTGCGCTCTGATTCCGAGCGCCGCAGTAGAGAGTATAGGATGCGGTGTGCAACCAGCGAGGGCAGAGCATGGAGTAGCATACACGAAGGATGAAGCAAACTGGTTAACCAGACTGGAAAAAGTACTGCCATCCATTGACAGGAAGAACATCGGGGTACCACCTAGCCTGGCCATTGACAATCTGAATTACAATTTACATACAGAAGGGAAAAATATTAAAAAAAATTGTTTTTAGGAAAAGCTTTAATGGTAGATTATGAGTCGTAAAGGAACATACTGAGAAAAGGGCAGTGCAGAACAGTAGTAAAACTCCCAACTGGAAGCCATCGACTTAAAGCTTATGCACACACCGTAAATCACAACGAAATATTTTCCGTGAGCGGCATGCAAAATTCAGTTTAGTGGGAACGTATACGGTGACATGCAATGACATGAAGTAGTCATGAGTTAAAAGAACATGCACATTTGTCTCTCCTGTTAAAAAAGTCTTGCTACTAAGTAAAATGGAAGATAGCTAAACCTCAGAGTCCTCACTGTCAGTAACACCTATACTATTTAATAGCTAGCAGCAGTAGCAATAAAGGGACCCATTGAAAATAGGCGAAATACTGCAAGGTAATAAAACTGCTAACTAAAACACTCAGCAAGGCTTACGTAAGATGTTATGTGAGACAACTGTTAATCTAGTGAGGATGCAGACAATGACCCACGATAACGCGTCGTAGTCATAGGCTAAGAAACTAAAAATATGCGAACTTCTATTAAAGAAGGACATTTCACAGCTATGCAAGACAGAAACTAGATGTAAATTGAAGTCCTTACTATGGGAAATACGAATATTCCGTTTAGTAGGTAACCCTAATTAAGGTCCATCAAAGCAATGCCGAAAAGAGTCACACATATGTGACTGTAGGCTTTCCCGGCCTAAACTATTGATGAAGGTTTCTCGGGTCTCCTGCCGGGTGGTAGCGTTGATATCTCGCGACGTTTCGGGAAGTGTCATACTGTGCCAAGCATCTGGCTTTTGGGAAAGCGTGATCAAAGAATCCATAGAAATAAGGATTCACGAGAATCTGGTCAACAGAGACGAGGGATACCAACTCAGCGCAACATGGAACCCTGCGATAGCGGCAATCCGTCTGGAGCGCGCTCGTCAACGTCCTCCGCCGCTGACGCAAACAGAACGCTTACACCGAGAACCGAACGCGGCCGCCGGGGGCGACCGCCATCCCCACCACCGCGCGCACTCCGCTGGTCCACCGCAGCCACCCGAGGTCTAGTGGAGGGGGGTGACCGCGCATATAAATAGCCCGCTCTCCGCGAATCTCGACACTTCGCCAGAAGATGGGTAGTATGACACTTCCCGAAACGTCGCGAGATATCAACGGTACCACCCGGCTGGAGACCCGAGAAACCTTCATCAAGACTCACACAGTTAAAAATTATACATGTGTAGCGTACAATAATTAGAAACCAGAAAGAGGAGGAAATGAGGCTGGACACTGCTTCGTTCAAAATACACGACGGATCATGGTTAATGCTGCTGATAATTTTGATTTCTTCTAAACTATTTAAAACTGATCCCTTATTTTACTATGTAAAGTGTCACAATACGTGTTTATATCAGCGGTGAAATGATTATGATCTTTCAGGTGATCGTTGAGGGTGTATTTCGAATTCTTAGGGTCTTGATGCTCTCTGAACTGTATGCTAAACTAGCGGCCAGTTTGGCTTATACAGACGGAAGGACGCTCACTACATTGGATGCGACAGACACCCGACTTCGGGTAGCGATTGTCTCTTCCAGTTTCGTGGCGCTTCAATATATGTCCGGTCTTACTGAGGGGTACAGAAAGCGGGCATAATTCCCTCTATTCTGGGCCATTTACCGATCCTGTCGGATATAAAAACTCCGTATGGGATCCTAACTTCCAATTTGCTTAGTGGATGTTTTTTAACAGGGGAGGCAGATGCGTATGTTTGTGCAGCTCATACTATGGCACGTTATTCGACGTTGCCATACGCGTCCCCAATAAACTGAAATTTGGATGCCACTCATGGAAAAAATTTCATTGAGTTTTTTGGAGCTGGCTTCCAGTTAGAAGTTTTAGTACTGTTCTGCGCTGCCCCTTTTAATAACGTTCCTTTACCACACACAAATTACTCTTAACTCTTTTCATGCAAAGTATTTTAATGTTTCTTCCACCTGGATGTATATCACTAATTCTAATCGGGAACGGCGGGGCTAGTTGGCCCCGCGTTATTCTTCCAGTCAACAGGTGGCAGTAGTTTTGCCAATCTGGTTTACCAGTTTGCTTCCTCCTTCATGTACGCTAGTCCGTGCTCTGCGCTCGCTGGTTGTCCACCACGTTCTGTACACTCCATCGCGGCTCTCGGCATCGCAGCACGAATTGTAAGTGTCTGATGCTCGATCAATACTTCTTTAACCGGGCAGCCGTCTGTTGTATTGTCTGGTGTCGCTATGGCGTTGACTTATATTTTACCGTACGTAGCACGAACACTGTTTTATAAACCTGTTATATGGTACTTAACTTTTGTTTATCATGTGTCCTACTGCATGTAAAAATTATTATTAGCTTCAGTTTTCTGTTCATTTTCGGTATCACACTTGATGATGGGCATGTTGATAATCCGAAACAGGTCGTGGTTTAAGCACTGAAAAATAAAAGAAAAGCAACAACTCAATCGGCATTTTCATTATAATACTCAGTTGTGTGTGCGCCTCAGGCAGGATTGTCCCTAGTAACACAGGTATCACTCCGTCTTCAGGCCATGAGTGACCTACCGGGACCATCCGACCGCCGTGTCATCCTCAGAGGAGGATGCTGATAGGAGGGGCGTGGGGTCAGCACACCGCTCCCGGTCGTTATGATGGTATTCTTGACCGAAGCCGCTACTATTCGTCGAGTAACTCCTCAATTGGCATCACGAGGCTGAGTGCACCCCGAAAAATGGCAAAACAGCGCATGGCTGCTGGATGGTCACCCATCCAAGCGCAGGCCACGCCCAACTGCGCTTAACTTCGGTGATCTCACGGGAACCGGAAGACAGGTAACAGCATATGAAATTCTTATTTTATGAAGTTGTAACTTTTATTAACCGGTGTTCTACATAAAACTGTAAATAGATTTGCTTCTGCAGACAATATTTACGAGAATTAGTCTTTTTGCTAAGAATTGAGCAATTCAACAGAACACTGTACAACTGTGCAGCGACGACTGATTCTTGCTTGGGCTACTGATGCCAAACAATAATTTTAAACATTGCTGACAGCAGTAGTCGTAAATGTAATTTCAATATATAACGTATGCAACCGGTTAGCTGTATGCTTTACATACGGAAAATATATCAAATGTTTTCAAAAGTTTCTCCTGACGTTCAGTAAACCTCTAGGACTTTCCATTTCCATAAAGTCGTATTGTTTTATTATTCAGATGTCACCATTACAGCTGTGCCAGGTGGTTATGTAGGCATTTTGTTAATTTTAATATGCATTTTCGTAACGTCGTGTGGTGTAAAGCTCACTTGACGAAAGGTTTGTTCCTAAAGACTAGAAAGTAGCACAGGTCACACCAATGTTCAAGAAGGGAAATAGGAGTAACCCAAAGAATTACAGACCCATGTCACTGACCTCAATTTGCAGTAGGATTTTGGAGCATATACTGTACTCGAAATTATGAATCACCTCGAAAAAAATGACTTATTCATCAGAAAACATCGTTCTAGTGCAACACTGTTGTTGTTGTTGTTGTGGTCCTCAGTCCTGAGACTGGTTTGATGCAGCTCTCCATGCTACTCTATCCTGTGCAAGCTTCTTCATCTCGCAGTACCTACTGCAACCTACATCCTTCTGAATCTGCTTAGTGTATTGATCTCTTGGTCTCCCTCTACGATTTTTACCCTCCACGCTGCCCTCCAATGCTAAATTTGTGATCCCTTGATGCCTCAAAACATGTCCTACCAACCGATCCCTTCTTCTAGTCAAGTTGTGCCACAAACTTCTTTTCTCCCCAATCCTATTCAATACCTCCTCATTAGTTACGTGATCTACCCACCTTATCTTCAGCATTCTTCTGTAGCAACACATTTCGAAAGCTTCTATTCTCTTCTTGTCCAAACTGGTTATCGCCCATGTTTCACTTCCATACATGGCTACACTCCATACAAATACTTTCAGAAATGACTTCCTGACACTTAAATCTATACTCGATGTTAACAAATTTCTCTTCTTCAGAAACGATTTCCTTGCCATTGCCAGTCTTCATTTTATATCCCCTCTACTTCGACCATCATCAGTTATTTTACTCCCTAAATAGCAAAACTCCTTTACTACTTTAAGTGTCTCATTTCCTAATCTAATCCCCTCAGCATCACCCGATTTAATTTGACTACATTCCATTATCCTCGTTTTGCTTTTGTTGATGTTCATCTTATATCCTCCTTTCAAGACACTGTCCATTCCGTTCAACTGCTCTTCCAAGTCCTTTGCTGTCTCCGACAGAATTACAATGTCATCGGCGAACCTCAAAGTTTTTACTTCTTCTCCATAAATTTTAATACCTACTCCGAATTTTTCTTTTGTTTCCTTTACTGCTTGCTCAATATACAGATTGAATAACATCGGGGAGAGGCTACAACCCTGTCTCACTCCTTTCCCAACCACTGCTTCCCTTTCATGCCCCTCGACTCTTATAACTGCCATCTGGTTCTGTACAAATTGTAAATAGCCTTTCGCTCCCTGTATTTTACCCCTGCCACCTTCAGAATTTGAAAGAGAGTATTCCAGTTAACGTTGTCAAAAGCTTTCTCTAAGTCTACAAATGCTAGAAACGTAGGTTTGCCTTTTCTTAATCTTTCTTCTAAGATAAGTCGTAAGGTTAGTATTGCCTCACGTGTTCCAACATTTCTACGGAATCCAAACTGATCTTCCCCGAGGTCGGCTTCTATCAGTTTTTCCATTCGTCTGTAAAGAATTCGCGTTAGTATTTTGCAGCTGTGACTTATTAAACTGATAGTTCGGTAATTTTCACATCTGTCAACACCTGCTTCCTTTGGGATTGGAATTATTATATTCTTCTTGAAGTCTGTGGGTATTTCGCCTGTCTCATACATCTTGCTCACCAGATGGTAGAGTTTTGTCATGACTGGCTCTCCCAAGGCCATCAGTAGTTCTAATGGCATGTTGTCTACTCCCGGGGCCTTGTTTCGACTCAGGTTTTTCAGTGCCCTGTCAAACTCTTCACGCAGTATCTTATCTCCAATTTCATCATCTACATCCTCTTCCATTTCCATAATACTGTCCTCAAGTACATCCCTTCTTTGCTTAGAACTGGATTGCCATCTGAGCTCTTGATATTCATATAAGTGGTTCTCTTTTCTCCAAAGGTCTCTTTAATTTTCCTGTAGGCAGTATCTATCTTACCCCTAGTGAGACAAGCCTCTACATCCTTACATTTGTCCTCTAGCCATCCCTGCTTAGCCATTTTGCACTTTCTGTCGATCTCATTTTTGAGACGTTTGTATTCCCTTTTGCCTGCTTCATTTACTGCATTTTTATATTTTCTCCTTTCATCAATTAAATTCAATATTTCTTCTGTTACCCAAGGTTTTCTATTAGCCCTCGTCTTTTTACCTACTTGATCGTCTGCTGCCTTCACTACTTCATCCCTCAGAGCTACCCATTCTTCTTCTACTGTATTTCTTTCCCCCATTCCTGTCAATTGTTCCCTTATGCTCTCCCTGAAACTCTCTACAACCTCTGGTTCTTTCAGTTTATCCATGTCCCATCTCCTTAAATTCCCACCTTTTTGCAGTTTCTTCAGTTTCAATCTGCAGTTCATAACCAATAGATTGTGGTCAGCATCCACATCTGCCCCTGGAAATGTCTTACAATTTAAAACCTGGTTCCTAAATCTCTGTCTTACCATTATATAATCTATCTGATACCTATTAGTATCTCCAGGATTCTTCCAGGTATACAACCTTCTTTTATGATTCTTGAACCAAGTGTTATAGTGCAACACAGCTAGCTCTTTATTCCCATGAAGTAATGAGTGCTGTCGACAAGGGATCTCAAATCGATTCCATATTCCTAGATTTCCAGAAGGCTTTTGATACTGTTCCTCACAAGCGACTATTAATCAAATTACGTGCATATGGAGTATCATCTCAATTGTGTGACTGGATTCGTGATTTCCTCTCAGAGGGGTCACAATTCGTAGTGATAGACGGTAAATCATCGAGTAGAACGGAAGTGATATCTGGCGTTCCGCAAGGTAGTGTCATAGGCCCTCTGCTGTTCCTGATTTGTATAGATATATAAATGATCTAGGTGATAATCTGAGTAGCCCCCTTAGTTTGCTGACGACGCTGTAATTTACAGTCTAGTAAAACCATCAGACGATCAGTTCCAATTACAAACTGATCTAGAGAGAATTTCAGTATGGTGCGAAAAGTGGCAATTAGCACTAAACAAAGAAAAGTGCGAGGCCATCCACATGGGTACTAAAAGAAATCCGATAAATTTTGGGTATACATTACATTGCACAAATCTAAGGGCTGCCAATTCGACTAAATACCCAGGAATTACAATTACGAGCAACTTAAATTGGAAAGACCACATAGATAATATTTGGGGAAAGCGAAACAAAGACTGCGCTTTGTTGGCAGAACACTTAGAAGATACGATAAACCCACTAAAGAGACAGCCTACATTACACTTGTCCGTCCTCTGCTGGAATGTTTCTGCGCAGTATGGGACCCTTACCAGGTGGGATTGACGAAGGACATCGAAAAAGTGCAAAGAAGAGCATCTCGTTTCGTATTATCGCGCAATAGGGGTGAGAGTGTCACTGATATGATACGCGAGTTGGAGTGGTAGTCACTGAAACAAAGGCGATTTTGTTTGTGGCGAGATCTACTTATGAAAACGCAATCACCAACTTTCTCTTCCGAATGCATAAATATTTTGTTGACACCCACCTACCTAGGGAGAAATGATCATCATAATAAAATAAGAGAAATCAGAGCTCGAACGGAAAGATTTAGGTGTTCCTTTTTCCCACGCGTCATTCGAGAGCGGAATGGTAGAGAAGCAGTATGAAAATGATTCGATGAACCCTCTGCTAGGCACTTAAGTGTGAATTACAGAGTAACCATGTAAATGTAGATGTAGAACTTGCTTCTGTGAATATACACATCTTGATGTAGAAGTCTCAAATTTTATTTTAGTCAAACGAAACACTTTGCTTCGTAGTCCAGTAGCCTCATATCAGCAGCAAATTACTGGTGGCACAGCAGTGTTGGTCCAACAATAAGAGTGCGCTCCCGGCGGACAGCTCCGGGCGTCAAACCACCAACGACCTGCACTACACCAGGATGGAAGCCTGTGTGAGGCTGCGCCGCCGGTCAGCGATAAATCCGCGCCTCTGTCCGGCCGGCGTACACGTCGTTATTTCCCGAGGGAGGTGGTGAGGCGCGTCCATTAAGGAGCCGCTCACTGGAGGCGCCAGCCACCCGCGCCTTGCCGCACATGTGCGTCGGGCTTCACAGCCTCTGCCTTCCGCGGTTTTCATTCGACAGAAACGACGCAATATTTTACTGTGCCACAGGCAGCTGGCAAACTTGCGGCGAAGTTTTCATCTACTAAATCTACGAGGGGCGTTCAGTAAGTGTAGCAACATTATATTTGCGATTGCAGTCTTTCTCGGCGTATTCCACTGATGAATTCTTCTTCGCCAGAAGACGATGGGTACGAAACTCATCTAAACGTTGCGATAAGACGACGCTACCACTCGGCTGATAACCCGAGAAAATTCATAAACACTATATTTTTCTGAAAGCAGTTAAGTTTTATTCAGGATTCCAGTACACCATATTATTACCCACTCTTTTGCCAACAAAACTTTGTTCTTCAATATAATCGCATTTAATGCTACAGCCTTGCGCACCTCACTGGGAGGTACCACTCTACTGGTCGACGCCCGAGCCGTCGTCTTACTACATTAATAACCTTTCCATCACCCGAATACCGCTTCCCGCGGATAGCATCCTTCATTGGATCAAACAGATGCAAGTCGGAAGTTGCGAGATCCGGGCTGTAGAGTGGATGAAGAAGAGTGCAATGAAGTTTCTTAACTTCCTGTCGGACGCGCAGACTTGTGTGAGACTTTGCTTTGTCATGGAGAAGGAGAAGTTCGGATTCATTTTTGTGACGATGAACATTCTGAAGTCGTTTCTTCAGTTTCCTGAAGATAGCACAATACACTTCAGAGTTGATCGTTGCACTACGGGCGACGAAATCAAACAGAATAACCTCCTAAATTCCCTTAAGACCGTAGCCGTGACTTTACTGACTGATTGTGCGGTTTATAACTTTTTCTTCGAAGGAGAAGTGGTACGGCACCACTCCATGAATAACAGTTTTGTTTCCGGTTCGATGTGATGAACTAATGTTTCAACGCTTGTGTCGATGTTTGACAAGAAATTGTCACGATCAGCCTCTTAACATGCAAGCAATTCCACACTGATCGTCCTTCGTTGCTCTTTATAGCTTTCTGTTCAAATGGCTCTAAGCATAATGGGACTTAACTTCTGAGGTCATCAGTCCCCGTCTTAGAATTAGTTAAACCCAACTAACCTAAGTTCATCACACACATCCATGCCCGAGGCAGGATTCGAACCTGCGGCGATAGCAGTAGCACGGCTCCGGACTGAAGTGCCCAGAACTGCTCGGCCACAACGACCGGCTATAGTTGTCTGTCAGGTGGCGAGGAGCCTACTGGGCACACACGTTTGAGTACACCAAATGGTGGACGAGTGTGTCAGCACTGTCAACAAAGACGTACAGTTGAGCAGCGAGGTGTTTGGTTGTGATCCGTCGATCACCTCGAATGAGCGTGTCCGCACGTTCCAGCTGTTTGCGGCCTGCCGGCAAGTGGGAGATCGAACAGGTTTTCACGACCTCGTTGCGGTGATGTCAGACGCCCCGCCCAACGACTCACTGTGCTTTTGTTCACTTGCAGGTCTCCGTAACTATCCTGCAAGCGCATTGTGAATGTCTTCGATGCTCTGGTGTTTCACCAAAAGACAATCAATGACGGCTCATGCCCCTACACCAATCACTGCTCCTCTGTATTTCACTACAGTCTTCTGGTGTTTCAGCCTTCCAACAGTCAACATAATTGTCTGCAAAAACCGCGACAAAGATTCAGAAGATATCCACAAGATGATTCGTTGGCGAGGCGCTGCACACTTGTCTCTTTAAAAACATGTCTAAATCCTTAGTTGATGCTGTGCTCTGCCTCTACGACTCGCACATCTGACCGACAATGAAGGTCACATGTTTGGTTTTGAAGAAACAAGAGCACTCTGCCCGGCGAACGGTTTCTGAGATTCGGAGAGGCAGTGGAAATTCGAGTAAATGATGACCTCGTCAACCGGGACTGCAGTTTCCAGCTGAGGTTTTCATAGGATACGTCGTAAGTATTGTACGAGCGCCCTTATGAGAAAGGATCGGAGGCAGTAAGTGGAATAGACAGGCAGCTTCAGGACTTGACGTTTGGATTCGTCGATATCTCCGTGCCCTCTTCCCCTTCCCCCCACCCCCACCACCACCACTTCATCCTCATGAGATCGGCCCATCCGTTGGTCCCAAGGACTCTGCGGCTGTAAAGGAACAGACTGGACATGAACCCGACACTTCACCACGAAATGACGGGCGGGAAACTGGGAGAAACGTTGCGATAACACGACGCCGGACTCGGCTGAGTATCCTTGACGAGTTCATCGAGACTATATTCTCATCATCACTTGTCTTGTAAGCAATTTTTCACCGATGATTTTTCAAATATCTTACATCATTCAACAAATGAAGTTCCATAATCGAAAAAGGCCTTTCATACTTGTATGTTACTCGGAACATTGATATCACGTTTGCAACTAGACATGGAAGCTCTTCTCGAGGAAAACAACGTATCTGCATCCAGATGCAAACTCCGCAAGCCACCTTAAAGTGACTACTAGTCACTTTCTTTTCTGTTCCACTCGCAAATAGAGCGATGGAAAAACGACTGTCTGTATGCCTGCGTATGAGCCCTAATTTCTCGTATATCATCTTCGTGGTCATTACGTAAAATGTATGTTGGCAACAGCAGAATCGTTCAGCAGCCAGCTTCAAATGCCGGTTCTCTAAATTTCCTAAATATTGCTTCCCGAAAAGAACCTCATATTCCCTCCAGAGATTCCCATTTGAGGTACGGAAACACCTATCGGTAACAAATTTAGCAGCCCGCCTTTGAATTGCTTCGATGTCTTCCTTTAATCCGACCTGGTGTGGATCCCAAACACTCGATCAGTACTCAAGAATGGGTCGCTTGCGTCCTATACGCTGTCTTCCAATAAACCGAAATCGATACATGTTCGTTCCATTTATTATCGCTCTGTAACGTTACGCACAGATATTTACACAACTTGACTGTGTCAAGCAGGACACTAATAATGCTGTATTTGAACATTATGGGTTTGTTTTTCCTTCTCATCCGCATTGGGTTACATTTTTATGCATCAGAGCTAGCTGCCATTCATTACATCAACTAGAATTTTGTCTAAGTCATCTTGTGTCATCCTTCAGTCACTCAACTTCAAAACCTTCCCCCACACCAGAGCATTATCAGCAAACAACCGCAAATTGCTGCCCATCCTGTCCGCCATATCGTTTATGTATTTTTAAAATTATAATGGTCCTATCTCACTTCCTGAGACACTTGTCTTTGACGGACATTCGCTGTCGGCAACATACTGGGTTCTATTACTTGAGAAGTCTTAGAGCCACTCCATCCATAGTTCGCAGTATTTCACGTGAGAAAAGGGCAAGCTGAGTTTCGCACGAGCGATGCTTTCTAAATCCATGCTGATTCGTGGACATAGCTTTTCGGTCTCAAGAATATCTGTTATATTTGAACTGAGAATATGTTCAAGGATTCTACAGAAAACCGATGTTGGGGATTCTGGTCTGTAATTTTGCGGGTTCGCTCTTTTGCCTTTATTATGTACGGGTGTCACCTGCGCATTTTCCAATCGCTTGGGACTTCGCGCAATAAATGCAGGCTAGGTAAGGGGACTCTTTCTTAAACCGAATTGGAATTCCATACGGACCTGGTAACTTATTTGCTATCAATTCTTTTAGTTTTTTCTCTACACCAGGGATGCTTATTACCTGCTACATCGTCCATGCGGAACTGTGTTCGATGGTCAAACGACGATACGTTTGTACGATTCTCCAACGAACGATTACTTAAATGCAAAATTTAAAACTTCGGCTTTAATTTTGCTGTCTTCAACAGCCATAGCAGACCGGTCAACGCGTGACTGTATGGAAGCCTTAAGCCAGCTTATCCAGTGATTCTCAAACTTTCTTTCTCGGCCCCCCCTTCACTAGGAAAAATAGTATCAGGCCCCCCAGCCTATTGTTGTTAATAAAAATAGTAACATTTTATATTTGTTTATTATTATGTTTACCAAACTCAATCTGAAAGGATTTTACGCAGCAGAAACCAAAAATAACAAGACTTATTATAACAAAAATATGGAACAATTTTTTTTATCTTTATCACGTTTTCATTTATTCGAAAACTATGAAATGAACGTTATTTACAATTCAGAAAACAAGAATTACAAGCGCAATAAAAATTTCAATTAAAAAGTTCAGTGTGATGGATGAACTTGCTTTTGAGAACACTGTTTCTCTGGCCGGCCGCGGTGGTCTAGCGGTTCTAGGCGCGCAGTCCGGAACCGTGAGACTGCTACGGTCGCAGGTTCGAATCCTGCCTCGGGCATGGATGTGTGTGATGTCCTTAGGTTAGTTAGGTTTAATTAGTTCTAAGTTCTAGGCGACTGATGACCTCAGAAGTTAAGTCGCATAGTGCTCAGAGCCATTTTGAAGCTCTTTGTTTACATTTAGCTTTGAACGGTAGTTCGACTTTGAAGCTGACAAAGCTGAAAATCAAGCCTCGCACAAAAGGAATCAGGATCTTCGCTGCATTTTGGCTTAGCGTAGGGAAGTCCTTGCTAATATGTATCCAAAACTCCAACAAAGACACATCATTAAATTTACTCTTCAGTGAAGTATCACAAGTGAGATCAAAAAGTTGTTCTTGCTCTTCTGTATTTAGAAATTATGGTCCAGGAGCATTTATGAATAGACTTTTAATCCAATTAAATTTGCGAAAACCGTTGCTGAAATATTTCTCGAAGTGAACTTTTAATGTTGCAAGATGATGAAGAAAGCAAGCTTTTATCGCCATTGGAAGTATCGGATTATCTGTATCCTCTAACAGTGAAACAATAGAAGGGAACATATCTAATATTCCACTCTCCAATCGGTTTTGCCACAGTGTAATTTCTTTATGAACACCTTCACCTTTTCATTCCAAGATAGTACAGTTGCCTGATTACCTTGAAGTGAAATGTTTAGAATATTTAGTTTCTCAAAAACATCAGTGAGGTAAGCCATTTTTTAAAAAATATCTCTGGTTTAAAAAACATTTTACCTCATTCCTCAGTTAAAACATTCTTTTCAGTACTTTACCCCTTGAAAGCCATCGAGCTTTACTAAAACAGAGTAACTGAGTGTGTTCAGCACCCATCTCCCCACATAGCACTGTCGAAATTATAGATTTTGCCTTAATAATATTAACTGTTTGTATAACAGTTTGCAGAACTTTAGGAAGGGGTGGACTAAGTTCTTTAGCGACCAGAGCCTCCCAATGTATCATGCAGTTAGTCCATACAGCATCAGAAGCTACAGTTTTAAATTTCGCTTGCAATTATCCATGAATTTCAGACATTGAGTGAGCTCCGTCTGTGCATACTCCAGTGCACCTATTCCATGATTTTGATTGAAAAAGTTATTGAGCATGTCAAAAACGTTTTCAGCTAAAGCTGTTTTCAATATCGGCTCACAGAAAAGAAATTCCTCTCAAATGTTAAATCCATCAACGAAACGAACATAAGCAATCAAATGACCATCTTTATGAATCTCAGTTGCTTCTACCACTTGAAGTGCAAAATAGTTGTTGCACAATTTATTGATAAACTTCTCGAGTAAATCGTGAGAAATGTCTAAAATTCTTCTATACACTGTGTCATTAGAGACAGGAATTCTTTTCAACTGTGGAGCAAATGAATCGCCAAACATTGTTAATACTATATCAATCGCTGCTGGTAAAACCAAATTTCTTGCAATTAGAAATGCTATGAGAAATCTGGTAAGAGGCTAACAGGGCCTTGGACGTCACATTCGTCATTTTGGCACAGTTCTTCTGGGTAGATAATAAAACAATTAGTTTCCTGACGAAAGTCTTTTGGTTTTCCATTTAATTCAGGATGTATGGTTTCAAGATATCTCTTTAACTTGTTAGGTTTCAAGCTAACAAAAGCTGAAATCGTTAAACAAACTACACACTGCGGACGTTCTTCACCACTGGTTGTAGTTTTTGTGAAACCTAGCAACAAATAATTCTCATTATACCTCCTCCTTTTCGCCTTTGAAGTACCTGCCACCCCTCCGCCAGTTGACGACCACTGCTGTCTTGATGTTTGTCACTAATCAGAAACCGCTTCATACTGCAGTCACGTATTCCTCGCAAAGTCTCTAACTATAAGACTGTAATTACACTCGTCACTATAAGGATGTGTTGAGACACACGAGCCAAACCTTACACTGCGGGGGATAGTTTCGGAAACAGTAATGGCACGGGTGACAAAGGTTATTCCGCCGACTACAAAAAGAAGCAACGCCACCTAGGAACAAAGCCTTACTCAGCTGGCGTGCGTAGGCTTTGTTCCTAGGTGGCGCTGAAGAAGTCGCGCAGCTCGATCGATAATTTCAAACAATGCTGAAAATGTGACAGCGGTTTCATTGTCGTCGATCACGCCTGGCGTTACACCGACGTCGGGCGGCATTCAAGCCAGATCAACGGCATGTCGTTTGTTCGACATAAGATGAACCTAATTTTTTGTTACTGAGAATATATGTTTTTCCTAACATAACGCGCCCCCCTTGCATGCCATTCGCGCCCCTCTCCTTCCCCTCCCCCTCGGGATCGCGCCCCACAGTTTGAGAACCACTGAGATTAGAGATTTTACTTAGGAGCAGAAATTTCTCAGTTCTCGGCCAGATCTTTTGCTAAGGTATGACGGTGGGTCGTATGGTGGTGGTGGTTATCATATTCTTCATGCATAGATACTTCCACAGAAGCAAGAATCTGTACTGACCTATCGTCATTTGCGCGTTCTCTTTTGAACTGAGAGTGCAACAGTCGCTGCTTCCTCAGCATTTTCCGAATTTCGTTCTTAAGCCTTGGTGCGTCTTTTGTGTCCTTAATGCACTTACTAGGCACATCATTCTCCAGATCACGATTTACAGTCTGCTTAAGCTTTGCCCAAAAATCCTCTACGTCCATCTCACTGGAACTAAGTGACGCCAATTTACTGTCTAAGTGAGATGCCAACAACTGATTATTTGATCTTTGTAGAAGGAAAGCTCCCCTAGTCTTCTTGACTGATTCATTAACTTCCATAAGCATAGTTGCTATAATGACGTTATGATCACTAATTTCCGTCTCTATACCGACGCTGTCAATAAGGTCCGGCCTGTTTGTAGCTACGCGTGACGGCTGAACTAGATGCTCAAACAGTTTCCAGAAAATATGTTCAAAGGTACTTTCGTGAATGTCAGTTAGTAACCACCGTCGCCCCCCCCCCCCCCCACCCCGCAAGCGATCCATAATAGACATCACAGTCTACACTCGGTAGGTTAAAGTAGCCTTCAACTAGTACTGCGTGATCTGGGTAATTACGCGATACTGACCGCGTACACATCCTTTCAATGACTCTAGAACTGTCACAGCGGAAAAGGGTGGCTAGTAAAAACATGACAAAGCTAACTTGTTCCACCTAACCCTGTTCTACGTGGCCATATAACTTTACTGTCAGACTCAACTTCGAGCTCAATAGAGGCAATATTTATATCAACTGCAATGAACACCCCCCGTCCTATGGTGCCTAACCTGTCTTCCCGATATATATCCCATGACTCGATAAATACAACTCCTGTACAGTTTCTACGTACAATAATATTTGTCTTTTTAAAGAAAATTGCACTGAAGAAAATTGCACTGCTTCTCGACCAGTTCCATCTGTAGATGCAAAGTGGAACATTCGACTGGAAAGAAAAACGGTATCGAAAACGTTCAGAAACAGATGTTAGATTGGCAGCCTTCTGCAACGTATAGAAAGCAATTCCTGTAATTCTTTCAACTCCCCAATGGAGTGTTCAGAATTCGCTTTTTCCTTAACGCCAATGAACTTAGGAAAATGGATGGTGTTCCTTGTCAGACTTTTTCCGTTCCACGATGTAATTTTCTTTTAAATGCATCCACTTTCGCCATGAAGTCAGAAATAATTTGCTTCCCACAGTGAATTTTCTTACTGAGGGCAGTCTGCAGTCTGTTTAAAATATATGGTCTGCAATCTATTCCAGTTCGTCTACTTCTCGTTCTTGCTTTCCTTTTTCCTTTAGAAATTTAACAATAGCACAGCTTAAATCAAACACTGATTCCAGGCAGGTTCTTTAATTTAACCAATGTGCTTGCAGTAATATGAAACGTCTCCATAGCCTTCATTCAGTTCCCTCAAAAACTGCTGCAACTGACGATGTAATAATGCTGTTTGACTTAAGAAAATTTATTATTCGCATCATTAATTCCATCAAGTGTTCCATGCCTGTACATTTAATACAAACTACTTCGTGATGGACAGCAAAATGAACTCCTTCATATCGTCTGTCGGTCGTTACAATTTTTAGCTCTTTCATCATCAAATAAATCCTTAAATTCTTTTTACATGGTGTTCCAATGCAGTTTCACAGCCGATATGCGGTACCAGTAAATACGCGAGTACGTAATAGACATTGAGAGTTCCCATCCTTGTCCTCTGTGATTCTCGTTAATTTTTAAAGGACTGTGATGATAGACCACTAGACTGCTTCTTTTTGTGCTGTTGTACCTGTGAGCTTCCTTTGTATCACGAACAAATGGCGAAGGACTAACAGTGTTGTGTCCTGCCTACTCGTGGAATATGGGATGCCTAGGAAACCTGCTGTCCCGGAATCGCTAGACAACAATTCAATAAAATCGTATTAATGAATTTTTATTACAGTAAGATAAATGACAATATTTAACTTCGAAAATTTACAATGCTGTGCAATGGGCGCTAGACAAAGTAAGGAAATCTCTTCAGTATACACAACACCTAATACAAGTAAAACAACACACTTCTTAACTCGCTGCTGGAGAGGCAGGCGGCGCGGCGCTTATGTTCTCTTCGCCTAGATGCCGCTGCTGTCTCGGTGTTGTCCTAGAGAGGGGTCGGTCAGCGTACTACTGGCTGACGCCTCCTTAACTACACTCTCTGCTCTACCGTGCCCGACCGTCGTGCAGGCGCTTGAATTTTACGCCGGAAGAAACAGCGCTTAACCACGATTCTGGCTAACTAGAGAAAGTCGCGCCCTCAAAAATACGCCGCACCAAATGCTGCATGAAAGTGTCGCACCCCACCGAGAAGGACCGAGGAAAGCCGAGACGCACCGGGTAGTGCCGAGACAGACATGCGGGCGTGAAGTTTTGCTCGCCGTCTCAGTCTCTGTTCTATTATCTGCAGTTAATTGGATTGTTAAGACTCATAACCTAACACCATAGGCTGTTACTATTATACTGCCCTACAAAAAAAGCGAAACACACAGAAGACATGATCGGAATGCAATGTAACTTCGAACACATACACACCATTGGCTGGTATGTAAATGAATGGTGTTGTATTTCTCTGTGACATTAGAATAGGCACGAAGGTGCTTTAGTGCTGTTTGTGTTAAGTGTTTTTTCCAGGCCTGGTAGGGCATATTAGGGGCTTGAACAGCATCAAATGTCGAATGGTCACTGTGAGTCGCATGAAGAGCCCATGTACATGTACAGGGCTATTACAAATGATTGAAGCGATTTCATAAATTAACTGTAGCTCCATTCATTGACATATGGTCATGACACACTACAGATACGTAGAAAAACTCATAAAGTTTTGTTCGGCTGAAGCCGCACTTCAGGTTTCTGCCGTCAGAGCGCTCGAGAGCGCAGTGAGACAAAATGGCGACAGGAGCCGAGAAAGCGTATGTCGTGCTTGAAATGCACTCACATCAGTCAGTCATAACAGTGCAACGACACTTCAGGACGAAGTTCAACAAAGATCCACCAACTGCTAACTCCATTCGGCGATGCTATGCGCAGTTTAAAGCTTCTGGATGCCTCTATAAGGGGAAATCGACAGGTCGGCCTGCAGTGAGCGAAGAAACGGTTGAACGTGTGCGGGCAAGTTTCACTCGTAGCCCGCGGAAAATTGGCTCATGCCACAACTGGAGACCGACAGCACCGACTTCCAACAGGATGGTGCTCCACCGCACTTCCATCATGATGTTTGGCATTTCTTAAACAGGAGATTGGAAAACCGATGGATCGGTCGTAGTGGAGATCATGATCAGCAATTCATGTCATGGCCTCCACGCTCTCCCGACTTGACCCCATGCAATTTCTTTCTGTGGGGTTATGTGAAAGATTCAGTGTTTAAACCTCCTCCACCAAGAAACGTGCCAGAAATGCGAGCTCGCATCGACGATGCTTTCGAACTCATTGATGGGGACATGCTGCGCCGAGTGTGGGAGGAACTTGATTATCGGCTTGATGTCTGCCGAATCACTAAAGGGGCTCATATCGAACATTTGTGAACACCTAAAAAAACTTTTTGAGCTTTTGTATGTGTGTGCAAAGCATTTTGAATGTATCTCAAATAATAAAGTTATTGTAGAGCTGTGAAATCACTTCAATCATTTGTAATAACCCTGTACATCTACATCCATACTCCGCATGCCACCTGACGTGTGAAACAGCGTTATCAGCATCTGATACTGAAAGGGACCTCGTTGCTGGTGTCCATGTGGCCGGCAGATTGAATGGTGCAATATCCAGACTTGTGGGGCGTTTGGAGCTGAGAATGGACCAATGTTGGACTGCATGGTAACATGAGGCAGGCACATTCGTCGTCAAAATTCCGGGTGACCATGTTCCCAGCAAAGCGTAGGATCGCCATATTGTGCACCAGGAACATCGCAACCCCTACAACTTGACCGAGCGAGGTGGCGCAGTGGTTAGCACACTGTACTCGCATTCGGGAGGACGACGGTTCAATCCCGTCTCCGGCCATCCTGATTTAGGTTTTCCGTGATTTCCCTAAATCGCTTCAGGCAAATGCCGGGATGGATCCTTTGAAAGGGCACGGCCGATTTCCTTCCCCATCCTTCCCTAACCCGAGCTTGCGCTCCGTCTCTAATGACCTCGTTGTCGACGGGACGATAAACACTAAATCTCCTCCTCCTCCTCCCTACAACTTTCTGTGTCATCCCGCACCATTGTTCAGAGACTAGCAGCAGCTGGACTACGGAATTCCCACCTCATGTTTAGGCTATCGTTAATACTGTGTTCGGAACGGTGCCGTGACCGGGAATCTCGGACTGCTGATGAATGACGTGGCATTGTGTTCAGCAATGAATCGTTGTTCAGCACTATCCTGGAAGACCATCGTCGGCGAGTTTCTAAGAGACCAAAGGAGAGGTCCCATTTGCACTACTCCTGGCGTCATGGAGGGGGCAGTATCGGCTATAAAATGAAATGAACTGTCGTGTGACTAGGGCCTCACGTCGGGTACACAGGTCGCCTGGTACAAGTCTTTTGAGTTGACGCCATTTCGGCGACTTGCGCGTCGATGGGGATGAGATGATGATGATGAAGAAATCACAACACCCAGTCCCTGTGCGGAGAAAATCTCCGACCCAGCCAGGAATCGAACCCTAGTCCCTTGGCATGACAGCCTCCGCACTGACCACTCATCTATAGAAGCGGACGACCGGCTATGATTTCAGGTCACGGATTGTCGCGATCAGGGGAACTCTGACGGCACAACAGTACCTCACGGACGTCCTGTGCCCTCATGAGCTACCTCTCATGCGACAGTATTGTTGTTCAATTTTTCAACAGGCCATTGTTCGTCCACACATGGCACGTGTCTCTATGAACTGTCTGCGTGATGTTGAGACACTCGTGTGGCCATTAGGATCCCCAGAGCTGATCCCAACAGAATATGTGCAAGACCAGCTGGGATGTCGATTATTACGTCCCAGTGTAAGTATCCAGGACATCAAGAAACTGTTACAACAGGTGTGGCTCAGTTTGCCTCAAAAAAGGTTCAAATGGCTCTGAACGCTATGGGACTTAACATCTGAGGTCATCAGTCCCCTAGAACTTAGAACTACTTAAGCCTAACGAACCTAAGGACATCACACACATCCATGCCTGAGGCAGGATTCGAACCTGTGACCGTAGCAGCAGCGCTGTTCCGGACTGAAGCGCCTAGAACCACTCGGCCACACTGGCCGGCTCAGTTTGCCTCAACAGAAGATTCAACAGCTTTAAGACACCAATCAATAAGTGCATGCATCCATGCCAGTGGGCGTGAAAGGTGATACTGATATGAGACGCCAATTTCTTTGTAAATTTTCCTTGATTTTGTGATCAGTGAAATAGCATCACTCACTCATTTAGTTTCCTCCTCTCGTTCTTGAGTGGGGGGGGGGGGGGGGCAGTATACATAGGTAGAGGGGAGTGAGTCGACGATATTTTGAATTGGATCCCATGTTCGGGAACGTACAGTTTCCTTAGTACAACCATTGGAAATCATGTTGGTAACGCTACTACTTTTACATATAATTGATTAGGCTTGACCTAGTATATCGCTTGTTTTGCAACGCCACTCATTAGGAGCCAAAGAAATTGCTCATGTACTAGTTGACGGTTTCTCTTCAACGTGATGCAGTATAGCCTCTTTCAATTCGGGTGTGCGACGTCTTCTTGGAGCACCACATTCACCCCTGCTGACGTCGAAGGTCCCCTTTGTTGACGTCGTTGCGTAATTAAGGCGAAAACGGTATGCGATGGAGTCGGACATTGTGGAGAACGATCTTGATAAAGGGGAAGAGCAGTCTTTGCGATTCAGAAGGATCATGTCGGTGTATGTGCAAACGTGCTGTCAACCATGTTTCTCTAACTCTCACAGACACGTGAATGAGGCTTTTACCAGGTCAAAGAGGTAGGACAGAAGTCAAATGACATCAGCCGGTACGAGGTAACCAAACCCAACCGTGACTATGCTGCTGCGTACCTACCAAGCAAACATGTTTCACAAGGGCTGCAGAACGGAAACTATACATTTCCGGACATGGGTTCCTATTTAAAATATTATGTACTCCCTCGAGTCTATAAGTCCTAGAAGTTTGTAAAGTATATTTACTAACACCCTGTATCTTGAAGGATGAGTATACAAGGATGTATAGCAAGAAAAGGGACGCCAACAGATCCTAGAGAAAGGGCGGGGAAACTTATTGAACATTGCTTGTTACATAGAAATCCCGATGACAAATTTATTGAACAACAAAACACTTTACTAACACGTTACAAGGTGGAAGCATAAATGTCTCTTTTCTTTAGAACCATACAAACTTTACAGAACACGAAGAGCAAATTTATCTTTAGAGCTAACAAACTTTATGGAATACAATTTTAGTCGAGCCTCAATTCAATCTTGAACCATGTTTCAAGAGTTTCGTGTCGCAAGACGGAAGTATATCAAACATGAATAAATTAGAATTAGTCAGGCCAGTGTCGGATCTTAGGACAAGCACGCAGGCTGCACAGTGGACTCAGAGGTAGACCTCGGATACTAGTCCCCGCCTTGAATGTGACAAGTAAAGTAGTGATGTAACTACAACCCATATAGCAAAGCCCTCTTGGACTGTGCAAGGACACAACAAGAAACCTTTGGTCCGCCTCGAGGATACCACACTCGAGGCTAATCCAAATCCAGATGCGGCAAAATTCAAAAATTATTAAAGCAATAAAGATAGAAATTATTAAAATCACCTCAACAACGTAAAAGCAGGCATCAGGAAATAACCTCCACAAGCGAACAGTGCTCTTAACCGTCGCTATAAGAAAGGTTCAGATAGTGGAGACAGATTTTAGGCACTTGAGTTTTCTTTAGAAAATAGCTGCTGGAACAATTCAACCAAAAACGTAGCAGATGTTAAAACCTTTTTAGCATTAAGCAGAATCTACTGCTGACAGTTCTGTAAGGTGGCTGTGGCACCTTAAAACAAGGGTTGTGCTATAAGTACAACCGAGTGGCTGCCATAAGACAAAACGGATGTTTCTTCTTAATCCAATACAGTTGTATGACAAAATCCTACTTACATCGGGGCCCAGCTCGCTAGGTCTTAAAATGAAAACAAAAGACACTGATTTCTTAAGAGGAAGAAACCATAATAACAAACCAGTTGCTCTACAGGCGAGAGCTGAGCAGATGTTGGCGGTTCGGTTAGTAAAGAACCAGTCAATCACCGTGAGGCCGCATGAGTATTAACTTCATACCATGCAGGACAGCAGGAACCACCACAACAAGCTGCTGACGACAGAGACGGATTTTTCGATAATTCCCACGAACGATGCTCACCGTGGAGTAAGTGACGGAAACCTCACAGGGCTCCCCAGCCGGGAATCAAAGGAAGACGCAAGCCTGGTGCAGCCCGGGACAACACTGGCACCAGCAAGCACGCCGCGGCAGCAGCTACGCCGCTCCTCCCTTCGAGGCCGGCTCTCTGCACCGCATTAGAAAAACGCCTGCGTCGGAAATACTGTGCCTTACTACCACTGTAAAGAAAAGCATAGTCTGCAGCAGGCTGTAATATTCTTTATCAACTGTGCGATCGGCGGACTTCGACGTTTATGTCATTATGAAGTACATGTGGATAACCATCACATGTCGATGACGTCACCCGCCTGCATTCCCGTAAGTTATTTGAACATTGTATACGCCAGGAGAGACACGAATCTCACAATCATCACATTGTTTACCAAATTAGACGTGACGCGCAAATCAAATTCCTATTTCACACATGAAGCCACATTATTTACTGTGGTGTCACAGCCAGACACCACACGTACTAGGTGGTAGCTTAAATCGGCCGCGGTCCTGTAGTACATGTCGGACCCGCGTGTCGCCACTGTGTGATTGCAAACCTAGCGCCACCACAAGGCAGGTCTCGAGAGACTGACTCGAACTCGCCCCAGTTGTACGGACGACAGAGCTAGCGACTAGACGTACGAAGCCTTTCTCTCTCATTAGCCGAGAGACAGAATAGCCTTCAGCTAAGTTAATGGCTACGAACTAGCAAGGCGCCATTAGCCTTACAGTGATTGTAATTAGAGTCTCACTTGTGTTCACCATAGAGATGTACAAGAAGACATTAAAGATAAGTATATGAGAAGCTCCGTTTTTTTCTTCATAGCATTAATTACGTATCCTGTTCCAGTACTTCACGCCCGTCTGCGTTAGTCTCGCGTGCATATTAAGCCACCTCTATCTACAAGGTGTTGGCCCAGCTGCCGACACATCACATGGCGACGAGGCTACAAAGGCTCTTGTGTTTTACTTTGCCCTAATTTCTTTGTGTCATGGCTTCGCCACATTCTCCAGATGTACTGTCCGAATTTTATCGCTTGCAGAATCAGCAGACGCAGGCGTTATTGGATGCTCTTGGACAGCTCGTCCAGGGTCAACGTGCGCTGCACACCGATGCGGCCGCCGCCGCTTCCTCGCTACCGCAGACACAACATGCTGTTGCACCTCAATTCAGACCCTTTGACGCAACCCAAGAATAATGGCAAGAGTGGTCCCGTCAGTTCGACTTCCACCTAGCAGCCTACAGAATTCAAGGTAATGAGCGGCAGCCGTTTTTGCTTTCTTGTGTCGGTGTGTCCACCTACCGAGTGATAGTGAAGTTGTTTCCCCGGCGCGACGTAGCAACTCTGTCCTACGAAGAACTTTTGTCTGCTTTAGATGCCTATTTCAAGGAAACAGTAAATGTCGTTGCAAAAAGGTATACGTTCTTTCGTACAAAACGTACGGCCGGTCAGACTAATAGGGAGTGGGTTGCGACATTGCAAGGACTTACTAGGGATTGTGAATTTCAATGCGAATGTGGACTTCCTTATTCAGATACTATGGTGCGTGATGCAATAGCACAGAACGTTTCTGATGTTCGCATACGGGAACAGATTTTGAAACTAGTTAATCCCTCCCTTCAACAAGTGATAGACATATTGGACAGGCAAGACACACTTGACTTTGCTCAGGAATCGTTTGAAACTTCGCCAGCAGTGTGTCACATTCACCGGCCCGCCGGGCCCGCTGCACGGGACGCTAGGCGGCCCTCGCACCCGTCAGCGCAGCGGCAGCCTAGCTCGCAAACACGTGCGCCGCGTAAGCAAGATAATGCAGTGAAATCATGCCCGCGATGTGCAACTAGACATTCGCGTGAAAATTGCCCGTCACGCCAAGCTATTTGCTTTTACTGTCATAAGAAAGGACATGTCCAAAGTGTTTGCCAGAAAAAGCTCAGATCAGACACTCACACCAATTCCAGGCCCTTTGCTTCGCGCCGGAATCGAACCAAGGAAACTCAGGCTCGTGAACCTTCGCCCATGGATATTCATGTAGTTCATTCCACCCCGTCCGGTGACAGTGTTCATTCCACAAAAAGTGTGCGTCGCCGTCGAAGGAAGTCCCGTCACGTCGCACGTGATTCTGTCCCAGTGTCTGTTCCAGTTGCACAACACAGTCGCTTTTGTCGTCAGCAGGACAATAAACTTTTTGTCGACTTAGACTTTGCAGGCAAAGTGATACCACTCCAGCTCGATACCGGAGCTGCAGTTTCATTGCTCAATCACGACACGTACAACCAACTGGGCAAACCTCTGTTGCGTGCCGCAAATGTTCAGCTCAATAGTTACTCGGGCCAGAAAATACCAGTGTTAGGACAGTGCAGCCTTCTTGCAACATACAAGGGACAAACAAAACTTGTGTCATTTTACGTTCTTCATTCTTCTACTGCAGTGAACTTGTTTGGTTTAGATTTATTTCAATTGCTTAACATGTCAATCGTAAATCAGGTCCTCTCAGTGAATCAGACTGTGCCTTCCGCCAGTGTTTCTAGTCTATGTGAGGAATTTGCAGACATTTTTGTACCGGAGCTTGGTTGCGCTAAGAACTATGAAGCGCATTTGGAACTGAAAGCAAACGCGCAACCGAAGTTTTTCAGAGCGCGCAATGTTCCCCCCGCATTGCGTGATGAGGTCGCAAGAACATTAAACGATTTAGAATCTCAAGGTGTAATTGAACGTGTGCAGGCTTCTCTCTGGGCCTCACCCTTAGTAATTTTGCCAAAACCTTAAGGAAAATTGAGACTTTGTGTGGACTTCAAGGCAACTGTGAATCCACAATTGTGACTGCAACTTTTCCTTTGCCCCGCCCGGAAGATCTTTTTGACAAACTGTGCCCGGGAACATATTTTTCAAAGTTGGACCTAGCAGATGCGTACTTGCAAATACCGGTGGACGAAGAATCCCAGCGCGTCTTGGTGGTAAACACGCATCTTGGTTTTATCGCTTCAAAAGACTGCCTTTCGGGTGTGCGTCCGCACCTGCATTGTTTCAGCAATATTTACAAACTGTTTGTGCGTCGGTCCCTACTGCTGCGAACTATCTGGACGATATTGTGATCTCCGGAAAGACAGAAGCCGAACATTTGCAAAATCTCCGAACATTATTTCAGGTCTTGCGACAAAATGGTCTTCGCTTGAGGAAGGACAAATGTGTGTTTTTTGCTCGGGATTTACCCTACCTGGGCCATGTAATAAATGCCCAGGGCATCCATCCGAGTCCAGAGCACCTCCGTGCCATACTGGATTTGCCTTCACCGCAGAACTTGAAGCACCTACAGAGTGTGCTGGGTAAAATAAATTATTATCATAAATTTCTGCGCCATGCTTCTTCCATTTCAGCTCCGCTTCATCGCTTACGCCGTAAAGGTGTTCTGTTCGTCTGGACGACGGAATGCGAACGCGCCTTTCGCCAGTTGAAATCGGCGTTGCTTTCCCATACTTGCCTTACGCCATTCGATCCCCGAAAACCCCTTTTGTTGATGGTAGATGCATCGGATTTCGGGATCGGTGCTGTGCTTGCGCACAAAGATGGATCGCATGATCGCCCTATTGCCTTTGCGTCAAAATTGCTCTCATCTGCGCAAAGAAATTATTCACAGATAGAGAAAGAGGCTTTAGCTCTCGTGTTTGGTGTTACTAAGTTTCACGATTTCTTGTATGGTCGTCACTTTACCATCATCACGAACCACAAACCTTTGAAATCGCTTTTTCATCCGAACAAGCCGGTACCTCCGCGTACGGCGCAGAAATTCATTCGCTGGTCTCTTTTCCTCTCGCAGTACCGCTACGATATCTTGTATCGGTCCACTGCTAAGCACGGAAACGCTGATGCGTTGTCCCGTTTGCCTGTTGCTGAGGATAAAGCATTCGATTCTTCCGAACTTGCTTGCATGTTCATTGATGCGGAAACCGATGACGTGGTCGCATCATTTCCGATTGATTTTCGTCGTGTCGCTACAGCCACGGCTGCTGACCCTGTCCTTGCTCCCGTTTTGCGTTTTGTTGCTACGCAATGGCCCTTGTCCAAGTCACGGATCGCGGATCCGCTGGTTCGCCGATTTTTTGCTCACAAGGAGAGACTTTTTGTACGACGTGGTGTTTTGTTGTTGCGTTCTGATAATGATCAGTCCCGAGTCGTGGTCCCACGTTCGTTACAGTCCTCTGTCTTACGGCATCTTCACCACGGACATTGGGGTATAGTGCGAACGAAACAACTTGCTCGTCAGCACTGTACTTGGTTCGGAATCGATGCTGCGATTACGAATATGTGCTCCTCTTGCGTGGCGTGTGCCGAACAACAGTCCGCACCGCCGTGGAAATTCTTTGCATGGCCGAAAGCCACTTCCCCTTGGCAACGCTTGCACATCGATTTTGCTGGTCCATTCTGGAATGCTCGTTGGTTGGTTGTGGTCGATGCTTTCAGTAATTTTCCTTTTGTTGTCCGGATGTCTTCCACGACGTCTTCTGCCACAATCCAAGCCTTGTCTGCTATCTTTTGCCTTGAAGGTCTTCTGCAGACTATTGTTTCCGACAATGGCCCACAATTCCTGTCCGCAGAATTTCAGTCCTTCTGCAAGGCCAATGGTATTCAACATCTGACGTCCGCGCCGTTTTCGCCTCAGTCAAACGGTGCCGCGGAACGATTGGTCCGGACTTTCAAGTCACAGATGTTGAAATTGAAAGAGTCGCACTCTCGGGAGGACGCATTATTGCTCTTTTTGTCCTCGTATCGCTCTCAGCCCCGCGATGGTCGCTCGCCGGCTGAGTTGCTCCATGGTCGTTCTCATCGAACCCTGATGTCTTTGCTGCATCCGCCGCATCAGGTTCCTGTGCAGCGGCAGACTCCTACTTTTGCTCCTGGCGACGTTGTCTTCTATCGCACCTATCGCGGTTCACGGCGTTGGCTCGCAGGGCGCATTCTTCGCTGCCTCGGCCGCGCGATGTATTTGGTTTTGGGGGCCTCTGGTGAGGTGCGTCGGCATCTCAATCAGCTGCGCCTCTGTCGTCGCCCGGGTTCTGCCGCTCCCCGTCTGCTTTCAGCGACGGCGCCGTCAGGTCAGCGCCCTGGGGACCCATCTACTGGCTCGCCTCATCCCCAGGTGTTACCGACGCTGCCTTCCATTTTGCCTCATGGCGTCGCGCCGCCACCGCAGCCGCCGCAGCCGCCTCCGGCGCCGCCCGCAGTGGACGCTTCGCTGCAGCCGCCACGCGCCTCCCTGGGTCACGCGCCGCCGATCGCTTCCCGTGACCAGCTGTCCTCCGCCATGGAACTCTTGCCCGCTCTGGACCAGATGTCGTCATCGCGCGTCGGATTCTCCGACCACATGGAGGTCGACCCTTCGGCCCCTCCTGTCTCTTTACGGGCGCATACACCGCATGTTGACGTGCACCCTGGACTAGGTTTTCAGGCGTTTCCTAGCTCCCCTCGGACCGAATGGCCGGGTGCGGGTGGCACAGCCTCGCCTGTTGTTAGGCTCCCCACCTCATCGCATACGTCAACATGGGGTGCTCCCCACGGCGGGCGGAAGCCTTATCTCACGACCGTTCGCCGATTTGCGGGGGAGGAATGTGGTGTCACAGCCAGACACCACACGTACTAGGTGGTAGCTTAAATCGGCCGCGGTCCTGTAGTACATGTCGGACCCGCGTGTCGCCACTGTGTGATCGCAAACCTAGCGCCACCACAAGGCAGGTCTCGAGAGACTGACTCGAACTCGCCCCAGTTGTACGGACGACAGAGCTAGCGACTAGACGTACGAAGCCTTTCTCTCTCATTAGCCGAGAGACAGAATAGCCTTCAGCTAAGTTAATGGCTACGAACTAGCAAGGCGCCATTAGCCTTACAGTGATTGTAATTAGAGTCTCACTTGTGTTCACCATAGAGATGTACAAGAAGACATTAAAGATAAGTATATGAGAAGCTCCGTTTTTTTTTTTCATAGCATTAATTACGTATCCTGTTCCAGTACTTCACGCCCGTCTGCGTTAGTCTCGCGTGCATATTAAGCCACCTCTATCTACAAGGTGTTGGCCCAGCTGCCGACACATCATTTACATCATATGTGGATGACATCATATCATTATACTCGTATTACCCGACCAAATAACAATTCGTATAAGCTGTAACAACTCCCTACGCAAACTGACAATCATGTAATGGTTATCTACATACGCTTGAAAATGATGTTAACACAGAAGGCGGTCGATCGAACTATTCGAAATGAATAAAGCGTATTACAGCCTACTATGGACCATATTTTCCTCACCAAAATTTTTAGAGGCGTCACCGCACAAAAACAAAATTATTTGGCCTGAACTGTCGCGAAAGACCTATCTTATTTTCCTGACACAGTGAGGCAGAGGTATTTTGTTTATACGTTTACTTTTCGGCTGTACTAACTTTTACGGCGACGCTACTGGGAAATTGATACCAGCTAGATGAAAATTCTCGTCGTGCTATTCTGATATAGCGTTTCCATAAATGATTTCACTCGCAGTCCTTGGATCTCGGTTTGATTCTCCCATCGTTCTCCAACGAGTAACATCAATCCGACAGCAAGTCAAACTCTTATGTTTCTACATGAAATGTATTCGCAGTTGCAAATATGGTCAACCATCGGCAGTGTAATGGAATGACGACAGTGAAAATTTGTGCCAGACCGGGACTCTAACCAGGACTTCCCACTTATCGCGAGCGGTTACCTTACAATTAGGTTATCCGGGCACGCTCCACAGCCTGACACAAACTTCCATATGTCGTCAACCAAGTGTCTACATCCTGCATTCGTGCATTCATTGTATATATTCCCACACAGGGGAGACATTTTAATTGAAAGCCACTTGCCCGGTGTTGGCATATAAACACGATATTGCAGTGCCTGTGTTGTTCAGAATTTCGATGCAACGTTGCATGGGACATGTATACTTGTACGAGGGAACAGGCAGTGCGGCGCCTACAGCCGTTATGAAATAAATACGAGAATGCATGCCCGATGAAAACCTGCATCTTACTTCTGAAAAACGCAGGCAGTGCAATATCGTATCACATGTTTCTTGTGATGGAGGGGGCTGCTTTGGCGCTGTTGTCTCTAGCATGACTCAGTGGTTCAGGCAAACGTGTTTTAGCTTTTATGATGATAATTGTGATTTCATTACTAGCGCCCTGTTTTAGCCTTGATTACAGGAAATGTAGGAAGAAAGTGGTATAGTCACTACACAGTATGAAACTTTAATTGGAGGCAAGACGTGATCTTTTACTGTTCACAGACAAAGTCTGGATTTAAGAACACGGCTTTACAGTACGTCGTGAGGCAGACAGAATCTCGTTTTTTGCTGTTATGAGGAGAAACTCGTTAATAGAAACTAAACTCTGGGAAATTTAGAGAAGTCAGCGTTTGAATACCGGAACAGGGGGGCTCATCGAACTAAATAATCAACAAAATACGTCAAAATGCTATGCTATCTTAGAGGGGAAATCAGTCTTGCAAATGAAACATTTTGAAACTATATCAATTAATTTATGATAAAAGGCCCCTTACCGTAGTCACTGTCAAAATAACGTCAATTTTTTTGTGAAAATATAACTGTTTATCAATAGGCAGTAAGACTAATTTGAAGGACACTCAAGTTATAGAATATGGAACTATACTCATGCTCATAAATTAAGGATAATGTTGATACATGGTGAAACAACGCTCTGGTGGGTGGTTTGCGGGTTTAAGTCACCTCCGGGTATTACCGTGCGGTGCATCTGACCTGCGGTCTTCCTACGGTGGCGCAGTGCACATACGCAGAGGTGTGTTGGTGCATGTCAGAGTACGGTGCAGCGAGTAAGTGTGCAGACGTTTCCAGACAGGCTAATGGTGACTGTGTGTTGAAAATGGCTCAAAGATCACATATTGATGACGTTATGAAGGGTAGAATACCAGGGCGAATGGAAGCTGGTCAAACACAGCGGTCGTAGCACTGGCCCTCCGTGTGCCACAGTACGGGACGCCCACAGTGTACAACACCACAAGAAGATCGATATCTCACGATCAGTGCTCGCAGACGGCCACAGAGTACTGCAGGTTGCCTTGCTCGGGACCTTACCGCAGCCACTGGAACAGTAGTCTCCAGACACACAGTGTACAGACGACCGAACAGAAATGAGTCATTCGCCCGGAGACCTGCAAGGTGCATTCCACTGATCCCTGGTCACAGGAGAGCCTGTAAAGCCTTATGTCAAGGACACAGTACATGGTCATTCGAACAGTGGTCCCAGGTTATGTTCACGGACAAGTCCAAGTATAGTCTGAACAGTGATTCTCGCCGGGTTTTCATCTGGCGTGAACCAGGAACCAGGAACCAGATACCAACTCCTTAACGTCCTTGAAAGGGACCTGTATGGAGGTCGTGATTTGATGGAGTGGTGTGGGATTATGATTGGTGCACGAACACCCCTCCATGTCTTTGACGGAGGAACTGTAACAGGTCAGATGTACGGGGACGTCATTTTTCACCACTATGTCCGCCTTTTCAGGGGTGCAGTGGGTCCCACCTTCCTCCTGATGGACGATAACGCACGGCCCCACCGAACTGCCAACGTGGAGGAGTACGTTGAAACAGAAGATATCAGGCGAATGGAGTGGTCTGCCTTTTATCCAGACCTAAACCACTTCGAGCACGTCTGGGGTGCTCTCGATTGACGTATCGCTGCACGTCTTCTGGGACACTTCAGGAGCTCCGACAGACACTGGTGCATGAATTAGAGGCTATATCCCAGAAGCTGCTCGACCACCTTATCCAGAGTATGCCGACCCGTTGTACGGCCTGTGTACGTGTGCATGGTATTCCTATCCCGTATTGATGTCGGGGTACATGCGCAGGAAACGGTGGCGTTTTGTAGCACTTGTGTTTCGGGACGGTTTTCTCAACTTATCACCAATACCGTGGACTTACAGATCTGTGTCGTGTGTGTTCCCTGTGTGTCTATGCTATTAGCGCCAGTTTTGTGTAGTGTCACGTTGTGTGGCACCACATTCTGCAATTATCCTTAATTTATGAGCATGAGTGTAGTATTACTCACACATTATGGATAAGACGCAGACTCTGAATTGAATAAACTGGATAAATTTTTCTTTATCCATGGGTTTACAGTAAAGGAATATTCTGTTTTTCTTCTATAATTTAATGAATTAAAAAGGTAATATGGGAATCATTCAACAAGCAGACGTAATAAAATCTTTGCCTGTGATTATGATATCACTGGTGGTCTTACTCGTGGTTATAGATTTGGAATCAAAAATATTATTTGTGGCCACGTGTTGATAGGTGTTATGTGTAATTTCGGTATTTGAATCGATTGTGAGCGAGCAGCGATGTTGTAAAGCTGTATCGCAGAAGGTAGGTTATTATCTTTGGTGTGCGCAGAGGCGCAGGGTCAGATAATATTAAGCTGTGTTAGAGTGAGGTCATACAATGTTAAGCTGTGTTAGAGTGAGGAAGCAATGGTAATGTCTTGTTCAAATGTAAAGTCTCAGTTTATCAATATGTTTAATGAACATGATTACATCAAGATTGTAACGGAAACTGATTTGTGAAGGAGGAAGTCTAATGTCAGAGGTAAATATTATAGTGATGTTACTTTTTTCACTATTGCTGCGCCACTGGACTAACTTGGTTATTGTACTGAGAGCTGCTAGATTTCAGAGATAGTAAAGTGTATTGTTTGGATGTTAAGACGTTCATTAAATTTAAAATCAGCCAGGAGCACTTTTTCACAGTACAGTATACAAGAAAACTTAGTGTTGTCATTTATGCGCATATTTCATTTCTTTCCAACCTCTCTCTTATAATTTTAATTGATCATGGAACCAAGTGTGTTCGGAAAATACTTTTATATGCAACTGACAGAGAACTCATTGCATCTCTCTAGTGTCTCTGTGTAGGTACAGTAATTTACAGCTTTAGCACAGTGGCGGGCAAGACAGAGTAGTACCGCAACGCTTTATCCACATTTGCGCAGAATAGAGGTAAGGAGTTAACATTTTTATTTATTCAATCAGTGCCCGCTTATGTCATTCAGAGACAGTTTTTGTGATCAATTTTGCAAAACTAATTATTGTAGGTTTCATGTCAAAGTTCATTATTCAGGCAGTTTACGTACACTGTTCAAAATTCTTGCAGTCAGGTTGATAACTTTTACATTATGAAATATTTCCCCTTGCGTTAAAATTAATTATTATTACAATGCACCTTTGGTTTCACAATATGACAGTTCATTTATTATTACAGCTCAGATCTTACAATCAGAAACAGTACTTCAAGTTATATTTTTTATTATTTAAAGAGAACTTTCACTTATATTTTTATTATTTAAGGAGAACCTTCAGTGTATGGAAGGATAACATTAGCGAACACGGTATTTCATATGGACCATCAACTGGGAACCGTCTTGCACCGGTGGAATCCGGCTGGTATCAACACTTTGGTGTAGAACGAAATGAGCAAAATAATTGCGCATTGATAAAAGAAACTAGTAAACATATCAAGTAATACCGAAAATAACGACAAAATTACTGCACCGTATAGCGTGTTCTTAAATTAATATCAAAATGCTTGTTTCCCAACACTGTCGTATTGTTTCTCTGAAAAGCTTTCCTGTCCCTTTTAGAAACACTAAACTGGCTTACGATGCCACCTGTAAACTACATGTCGCTTCATGCAGCTATCGGCAATGCGTTTGTTTATTTGGGGCGTGATAGGCGGGGCTGTCCTTCAAATCCTGTGGGAGTTGCGATCCCGCCATAGAGAGGTGAAGCAGTTGGATCGCTCCTCTGAGCCCGCAGCGGAGCGTGAAATAAAAAGGGTTTGTTTAAGCGATGAAAGGGATATTGTTTGGTGGTGAATATACGTATGAGCTACATAACAGTGCAGCGACACATTTCAGTGCACAATTTGAGACAATTCGCGCGTGTTATATTCGTATGCATCTGTCGCGTCGCGGTTATTTACCCATGCGCTGGAACAGTGAACTGTATCATAAGAATTGACGGTGAAAATACCGTGCTGTGTGTTATACGCTGACGCTGAATGTATCACTGGTACGTTTAGAAACGAACTGAGTATCACAGTAGGAAGCGGAATTCTCGCGAGAAAGCGATCGAAAATGATTCCGACTTTTTATGAGAATATCATGTGAGCTGTGCAGACCTACGTAAAATTTCCAAATTAGAGTTGATATTACCAAAACTGTGTTACTTTTAACTGACATAGGAGCACCGAATGCCTCCATGCACACCTTCCTACTCTGTTTTAATATTTCACCATTTCTCCTAACGACTGTGTCACGCAGGAAGGGGCAGCCTGCTCTGAAGCCTGAGAGAGATGGCTCGGGCTACGATCGTTAAACAAACTTTCGTACCACCTACCGTTCGAGGTATATTCTTGTAGGCGCGCCTCTTACATTCTCTTTTTAGGAGGAAGTAATCCTGAAATTATTGATCCGCTCGCATGGTATTTCCCGGCGTATCGAGCTGATGCAAAGTTGTCGGGTTTCCAGCCGGTTCAGCTAGTGAAATCATCCTTCGGCGGTCATTCCGGATTCGCTTGAGAGCGGTGGTGAAGAGAGTCACGGAAAAACAGTGACTTTTCGATGAGCTCCAAAGGCTGGAAACGTGAGAACTTTGTCTCAAGAGTATAACTTACAAATGGAAACTTTGGAAACCCGACACAATTTGTGAAGCCACAGACTGCTGCTTTCAACACTGTAGCGAGGTAGTAGGCTGGATGACCTGTATCCGGACTGAAAGGGACAGATGTGTTTGAAAATGATCCATTTGCAGTAACTAAATACCACTGAAGCAATAATGACTTTAATTTTGGCCATGTCATAGCAGACCTGCACGCAGTCGTAACTTGGAAAAAAAAAAGTGTTCGAAAACTGAATACAAAATTTTTAAAGTTCTTCAGCACATTTCTCGTTGTTGTAATACTTGGATATAGTCGCAGATTACCTGGTGATATTTGAGAAAAACATGTAGTTTCTCTTAACTGCAATAAATAAGCAAAAACTTTAAGTGAAAGTACCGGCCGGCCAGAGTGACCGAGCAGTCCTAGGCGCTACATTCTGGAACTGGGCGACCGCTACGGTCGTAGGTTCGAATCCTGCCTCGGGCATGGATGTATGTGATGTCCTTAGGTTAGTTAGGTTTAAGTAGTTCTATGTTCTAGGGGACTGATGACCTCAGATGTTAAGTCCCATAGTGCTCAGAGCCAATTTTTGGTTCAAAATGGTGCAAATGGTTCTGAGCACTATGCGACTTAACTTCTGAGGTCATCAGTCGCCTAGAAATTAGAACTAATTAAACCTAACTAACCTAAGGACATCACACACATCCATGCCCGAGGCAGGATTCGAAACTGCGACCGTAACGGTCGCTCGTTTCCAGACTGTAGCGCCTTGAACCGCACGGCCACTCCGGTCGGCGCCATTTTTTGAAAGTACCGATGCGTACCGTAAGCAATTTGCTATTTTGGGACGATGAAAACTTTTGGTAGATCAGCAACCCTCTTTCATTCATAGTCTATAATACAGTTTTTTTTTTTTATTTACCTAATAAGTCGTCGCGTTTCTGTTTAGTTAGTGAGGATTCAACGTCCAGATAATAAAATGTTCTCGTGATCAACTGTGCTGTTATGCCCTGGTATACATCTACACTGTTTAAAGAAAAGTATACATACACCCCCTGATAATTCAGAATGAACACTAGATGTCACGAGAAACGAACCAGCCAATATAAAAGGACGCAGGGAGTACTGCGTTTTCAGTAGAGGAGCAATAACAACAGATGGGGCCAGGCAGGACAGCACAGGGACTTCGAACGTAAACTACTGTTTATCTTTCATCTGAATAACACATCCAACAGGGAGATTTTAAATCCTTCTAAAGCTGCCGAAGTCGGCTGTTGGTGATGTGAGTGGAACAACCACAGCTAAGAGGTGTGATTCCATGAGGAAGCAGTTGTTTCTAGCCGCTGTATTTATTTCAAGTGGTAAAGGGTACAGTAATCAGTAGAAAAATGTTTATTCCATATTGAGTCGTGCGTGGCTCGTGTTCTCGCCATCATGTATTTTACACCCTGTTTTTAACGTACTTCCACCTCACTACGTTCATTTAAATTACTGCTGTCACTGAGTTGCTGCTTTGCCGGACCGTCAGCGGCGCTAGCAGCGCGTTTCGATATATCCCCTCTAGTAGTATCTTTGCTCGAGTGCTATTACGAGGGCTATTCCGAAAGTAAGGTCCGATCGGTCACGAAATGGAAACGACTATGAAAATCCGATAAAGCTTTGCACAGATGTGTTGGGTAGTGTCTCTAGTATAACCCCAGTTAGCATCACGTCGCTCTTCTCATTTCTGAGCTCGCAGTGAGTGCGTAAAGATGTCTAGAAAATAGTGTCTGCCGCCAAGTACGGGGGCCTGGTGAGAAATTTCCCCTGAAGCTATGCAGCTAACATTACATAACTGTCGTGCTGTTTCGTCTTCAAGACAATTCGCAGCCGCATTCTGCAGGGGCAATGAAGATGCTCCTGCATCGTTTTCAAATGGAAATGTGAGATTACCCACAATACAGCCCGTAATAGTCTCCCTCTGAGTTTCAGCTCAGGTCACATGAACCGCTGGTTATGAAGACAACATTTCGGCACAAGACAACGAGCCGTAGGCCAGCGTAGAGAATTGGCGGAGAGCACTGGCGGCTGCCTTCTATAGCGAGGGTATGGGAAAGTTGGTACAACGCTACGATACACGTCGAAGTCGGGTCGGCGACTATGGAGATAAGTAGCTGCAAGGTGTATCTAACTGTTGCAAATAAAACATTTTTGATTTTTACCGTGGTTTCCATTTCGCGACCTATCGGACCTTACTTTCGGAATAGCCCTCGTACTTCCCGGCCGTTGTCTGGTAAACGAGTTCGGGTCGCGAGTTCGGGCTGCCAGTCAGTTGGAACGTGTCTGGAGCGCAGTCCGGACCTGCCAGTCGGGGAGTTGTAGTGCGGCACTAGTGCAGTCGGGTTGGAGCTGTGAGGTCTATGTCGATATGGCTCGCCCGACCATTGCCGCCACGCATCACTTGAGCCGGGCCACGGTCTTGGTGGATCGTCGGTCGGTCGTCCTAGCGGACGACGCGTTTTGGCTCGTTCATGAGTCGGTTTTGTGTGTGTGTGTGTGTGTGTGCATCGACTCCCGATTTGTCTTCATGCTTGTTTAGTTATTATGTTGTCGACATTATGAGGGGAGGCGGTCGGTTGCTGCAGCCCAGAGAAGTTATCTCCGCGCGGTGCAGTCGGCTGGGTCCGCTGGTGGTTCCCGCGCAGTGTCGGAGCGTGTGTGGAGCTGTCCGATCGCTACTAGCTTATTCTATAAGAAAAAAAAAACATTGTGGCCTTCTGTCTTTGAAAGATTATGGTTATTTATTTTAAAATCTTGAAAATTTTATTGTGGGCCTTCAGCCGTTTGTATTGCATTTTCATTATGTTTGTCTATTCATCCTTTCATCCTTACCTTGAGGCTCTCAACCTTGCGATATATATATATATATATATATATATATATATATATATATATATATATATATATATATATATATATATATATTGTTGTTGTGGTCTTCAGACCTGAGACTTGTTTGATGTAGCTCTCCATGCTACTCTATCCTGTGCAAGCTTCTTCATCTCCCAGTACTTACTGCAACCTACATCCTTCTGAATCTGCTTAGTGTATTCATCTCTTGCTAAATTTGTGATCCCTTGATGCCTCAAAACATGTCCTACCAACCGGTCCCTTCTATTTGTCAAGTTGTGCCACAAACTCCTCTTCTCCCCAATTCTATTCAATACCTCCTCATTAGTTATGTGATCTACCCATCTAATCTTCAGCATTCTTCTGTAGCACCACATTTCGAAAGCTTCTATTCTGTTCTTGTCCAAACTACTTATCGTCCATGTTTCACTTCCATACATGGCTACACTCCATACAAATACTTTCAGAAACGACTTCCTGATACTTAAATCTATACTCGATGTTAACAAATTTCTCTTCTTCAGAAACGCTTGCCAGTCTACATTTTATATCCTCTCTACTTCGACCATCATCAGTTATTTTACTCCCTAAATAGCAAAACTCCTTTACTACTTTAAGTGTCTCATTTCCTAATCTAATTCCCTCAGCATCACCCGATTTAATTTGACTACATTCCATTATCCTCGTTTTGCTTTTGTTGATGTTCATCTTATGTCCTCCTTTCAAGACACAGTCCATTCCGTTCAACTGCTCTTCCAAGTCCTTTGCTGTCTCTGACAGAATTACAATGTCATCGGCGAACCTTAAAGTTTTTATTTCTTCTCCATGAATGTTAATACCTACTCCGAATTTTTCTTTTGTTTCCTTTACTGCTTGCTCAATATACAGATTGAATAACATCGGGGAGAGGCTACAACCCTGTCTCACTCCCTTCCCAACCACTGCTTCCCTTTCATGCCCCTCGACTCTTATAACCGCCATCTGGTTTCTCTACAAATTGTAAATAGCCTTCCGCTCCCTGTATTTTACCCCTGCCACCTTCAGAATTTGAAAGAGAGTATTCCAGTTAACATTGTCAAAAGCTTTCTCTAAGTCTACAAATGCTAGAAACGTAGGTTTGCCTTTTCTTAATCTTTCTTCTAAGGTAAGTCGTAAGGTTAGTATTGCCTCACGTGTTCCAACATTTCTACGGAATCCAAACTGATCTTCCCCGAGGTCGGCTTCTATCAGTTTTTCCATTCGTCGGTAAAGAATTCGCGTTAGTATTTTGCAGCTGTGACTTATTAAACTGATAGTTCGGTAATTTTCACATCTGTCAACACCTGCTTTCTTTGGGATTGGAATTATTATATTCTTCTTGAAGTCTGAGGGTATTTCGCCTGTCTCATATATCTTGCTCACCAGATGGTAGAGTTTTGTCATGACTGGCTCTCCCAAGGCCGTCAGTAGTTCTAATGGCATGTTGTCTAGTCACGGGGCCTTGTTTCGACTCAGGTCTTTCAGTGCTCTGTCAAACTCTTCACGCAGGATCTTATCTCCCATTTCGTCTTCACCTACATCCTCTTCTGTTTCCATAATATTGTCCTCAAGTACATCGCCCTTGTATAGACCCTCTATATACTCCTTCCACCTTTCTGCCTTCCCTTCTTTGCTTAGAACTGGGTTTCCATCTGAGCTCTTGATATTCATACAAATGGTTCTCTTCTCTCCAAAGGTCTCTTTAATTTTCCTGTAGGCAGTATCTATCTTACCCCTCATAAGCCTCTACATCCTTACATTTGTCTTCTAACCATCCCTGCTTAGCCATTTTGCACTTCCTGTCGATCTCATTTCTGAGACGTTTGTATTGCTTTTTGCCTGCTTCATTTACTGCATTTTTAAATTTTCTCCTTTCATCAATTATATTCAATATTTCTTCTGTTACCCAAGGATTTCTATTAGCCCTCGTCTTTTTACCTACTTGATCGTCTGCTGCCTTCACTACTTCATCCCTCAGAGCTACCCATTCTTCTTCTACTGTTTTTATTTCCCCCATTCCTGTCAATTGTTCCCTTATGCTCTCCCTGAAACTCTGTACAACCTCTGGTTTAGTCAGTTTATCCAGGTCGCATCTCCTTAAATTCCCACCTTTTTGCAGTTTCTTCAGTTTTAATCTACAGTTCATAACCAATAGACTGTGGTCAGAGTCCACATCTGCCCCTGGAAATGTCTTACAATTTAAGATCTGGTTCCTAAATCTCTGTCTTACCATTATATAATCTATCTGATACCTTTTAGTATCTCCTGGATTCTTCCATGTATACAACCTTCTTTTATGATTAAGTTATGCTCTGTGCAAAATTCTACCAGTCGGCTTCCTCTTTCATTTCTTCCCCCCGATCCATATTCACCTACTATGTTTCCTTCTCTCCCTTTTCCTACTGACGAATTCCAGTCACCCATGACTATTAAATTTTCGTTTCCTTTCACTACCTGAATAATTTCTTTTATCTCATCATACATTTTATCTATTTCTTCATCATCTGCGGAGCTAGTTGGCATATAAACTTGTACTACTGTAGTAGGTGTGGGCTTCGTATCTATCTTGGCCACAATAATGCGTTCACTATGCTGTTTATAGTAGCTTACCCGCACTCCTATTTTTTTATTCATTATTAAACCTACTCCTGCATTACCCCTATTTGATTTTGTATTTATAACCCTGTATTCACCTGACCAAAAGTCTTGTTCCTCCTGCCACCGAACTTCACTAATTCCCACTATATCTAACTTTAACCTATCCATTTCCCTTTTTAAATTTTCTAACCTACCTGCCCGATTAAGGGATCTGACATTCCACGCTCCGATCCGTAGAATGCCAGTTTTCGTTCTCCTGACAACAACGTCCTCTGGAGTAGTCCCCGCACGGAGATCCGAATGGGGGACTATTTTACCTTCGAAATATTTTACCCAAGAGGATGTCATCATCATTTAATCATACAGTAAAGCTGCATGCCCTCGGGAAAAATTACGGCTGTAGTTTCCCCTTGCTTTCAGCCGTTCGCAGTACCAGCACAGCAAGGCCGTTTTGGTTAATGTTACAAGGCCAGATCAGTCAATCATCCAGACTGTTCCCCCTGCAACTACTGAAAAGGCTGCTGCTCCTCTTCAGGAACCACACGTTTGTCTGGCCTCTCAGCAGATACCCCACCGTTGTGGTTGCACCTATGGTACGGCCATCTGTATCGCTGAGGCACGCAAGCCTCCCCACCAACGGCAAGGTCCATGGTTTATATATATATATATATATATATATATATATATATATATATATATATATATATATATATATATATATAATATGTTTGTGTGTGCGCGTTTGTGTGTGTGTTAATTATTTTATTAGCAATTTTAACTGCATGTTTTTACCACTTGAGATGTAGCTTGTTGCTTTAAGATTTCTTGTCTGGAGGCCATCAGCTGTAAAGTAATTGCCTATTTGAAACTCGTAGTTCTAAAGATTCGGCTATGTGCCGTTTTGGTTTAAAGGGGTTATTAAATTACAATAAATTACAATTTTGAGTTAACCTGAAGGACACCTTATTTGGGCCTTTCCACAGTCCTAATCACCTGTTCTGCCCAGCGGGTTTAGCGGGCGTTTCACATATCCAGATTTCGGGCACAGTAATTTAAGTCGAGAGTGAGTGTGAACTCAACCCTCGACATGAATAGTCCAGTTGCAACTAAGTGCGTGTGTAAGTGGTTTTAAGTTTTAATTTATATTTTCTCCACTGAAGATGGTCACACAGTGAATAAATTCTGGGTATGAAATAAACATTTGCGGCCGATTGCTGTGACATTTATTAGTTGAACTACAGCTAAATCAGTGCCAGGGTGATGTTATGTACTGACCCGACAGCACTGCTGAGGGTGGTTGTACAAAATCGCATGAAGTAAATGAAGGAACTACTCGTGAGTTGCGAAGTGCTACCAGCAGTCCAGCTAGCATTATGGTTATGGTTCGGAATTTGAAAGGAATTGAGAGTTCATTGAGCGAGCAGTTCGCCATAAGCCACACATTTCTTTGGTCAATCGTAAACTACACTTAGATGCTGTAGAGAGCCTATACCTTGAAACAAGTGATGAATCACGCCTTATTCTGTGGCAATCCGACGGAGGGGAATGGGTTTGGCCAATTCATAGAGAACATTGCCTGCCTGTATGGGTAGGTCAACAATGAAGTATGGAGGGGGTGATTTTCGGTATTGGGGATGTTTTTCATAATTAAGGTTTAATCACCTTGTTATAGTTAAGGAAGCACTAAATGTGTAATGATATGAACACATTTTACAGCATTGTGGACTGCATACAGCAGAGGAACGGTTAGGAGGTAATGTTTGTGTCAGCATGACAACGCACCCTGTCGTAAGGCAGCATCTGTGAGGTTATGGTTTGTGGACGGTAACATTCCTGAAATAGTCTGGCCTGTGCAGACTTCCGACCTAAACCTAGTGGAACACCTTCGCAGGGAGTTAGGATATCGATTTCACTCCAGAATTCCGGCGTGCAACATTACCACCTTTTCTGGTTTCAGCTCTTGAAGCATCTCACTGAAAGTGTTCCCAGCCGAGTTTAAGATGAAGAGCGGATGCATCCCATGTTATTGTACACTAATAGGTGGTCGGACACGTTTAATCAGATAGCGTATTTCCTTAAATACACAGCCACAATATTCCTACTGTTTAATACACTATGACGCTACATCAAAAACATCGTCACATAGTTAAAGAATGGCAAGCAGTTATTACTCCGAAATACTTCTTCAGTGGATGACGCGTGAGATAAATGAATTGCACAGACTCAGGGTCAATGCGTTTTAAGATTTCTTTCGTCACTTGATTTTTGGAACTACACTCCTGGAAATGGAAAAAAGAACACATTGACACCGGTGTGTCAGACCCACCATACTTGCTCCGGACACTGCGAGAGGGCTGTACAAGCAATGATCACACGCACGGCACAGCGGACACACCAGGAACCGCGGTGTTGGCCGTCGAATGGCGCTAGCTGCGCAGCATTTGTGCACCGCCGCCGTCAGTGTCAGCCAGTTTGCCGTGGCATACGGAGCTCCATCGCAGTCTTTAACACTGGTAGCATGCCGCGACAGCGTGGACGTGAACCGTATGTGCAGTTGACGGACTTTGAGCGAGGGCGTATAGTGGGCATGCGGGAGGCCGGGTGGACGTACCGCCGAATTGCTCAACACGTGGGGCGTGAGGTCTCCACAGTACATCGATGTTGTCGCCAGTGGTCGGCGGAAGGTGCACGTGCCCGTCGACCTGGGACCGGACCGCAGCGACGCACGGATGCACGCCAAGACCGTAGGATCCTACGCAGTGCCGTAGGGGACCGCACCGCCACTTCCCAGCAAGATAGGGACACTGTTGCTCCTGGGGTATCGGCGAGGACCATTCGCAACCGTCTCCATGAAGCTGGGCTACGGTCCCGCACACCGTTAGGCCGTCTTCCGCTCACGCCCCAACATCGTGCAGCCCGCCTCCAGTGGTGTCGCGACAGGCGTGAATGGAGGGACGAATGGAGACGTGTCGTCTTCAGCGATGAGAGTCGCTTCTGCCTTGGTGCCAATGATGGTCGTATGCGTGTTTGGCGCCGTGCAGGTGAGCGCCACAATCAGGACTGCATACGACCGAGGCACACAGGGCCAACACCCGGCATCATGGTGTGGGGAGCGATCTCCTACACTGGCCGTACACCACTGGTGATCGTCGAGGGGACACTGAATAGTGCACGGTACATCCAAACCGTCATCGAACCCATCGTTCTACCATTCCTAGACCGGCAAGGGAATTTGCTGTTCCAACAGGACAATGCACGTCCGCACGTATCCCGTGCCACCCAACGTGCTCTAGAAGGTGTAAGTCAACTACCCTGGCCAGCAAGATCTCCGGATCTGTCCCCCATTGAGCATGTTTGGGACTGGATGAAGCGTCGTCTCACGCGGTCTGCACGTCCAGCACGAACGCTGGTCCAACTGAGGCGCCAGGTGGAAATGGCATGGCAAGCCGTTCCACAGGACTACATCCAGCATCTCTACGATCGTCTCCATGGGAGAATAGCAGCCTGCATTGCTGCGAAAGGTGGATATACACTGTACTAGTGCCGACATTGTGCATGCTCTGTTGCCTGTGTCTATGTGCCTGTGGTTCTGTCAGTGTGATCATGTGATGTATCTGACCCCAGGAATGTGTCAATAAAGTTTCCCGATCCTGGGACAATGAATGCACGGTGTTCTTATTTCAATTTCCAGGAGTGTATTTGTTATGAGTGACGGACTTAGGGGTCTTCTTTGTCGCGCACATTTGTTCGTCTATTGATGAACAATGCACACCATGTCAGAAAGAATAAACAGAAATAGCTACAGACGACCTCTTCCTCGATTTAAGTCACCTCATGAGAAACGAAACAGTATTGCAATGCGTACTGGAGCAAAACGAGTTCCCTAACGTTTGCGTAGCAATCTGTTCGGCGTTCGGTAGCGTACGTTTATGGCTGGGGCACAGGTGTGCTACGCGAAGGCAAATGTTTGCCCAAGAAGCAGCGAGTATCTAAACGAGACTTTAAGCAAACGGGGCCAGCAGCAGGCGGTTCGTTCTGCACTCTCAAACATGAAGTTGCAAATATTTGCCGAATATGAATATCGCTCCCTTTTATTGAATACACTATGAGAGAAAACAATGTAACTAGCACGAAGTTTTTATTTAGCCGTCGAGGGTCTCGATTCATTTCAGATATCGCTTTAACAGCTGAAACAGCAAGTCGGAGGCTGCTTAACATCTAAATGCTTTGTAACGAGCATGATTTTGAAGATGGGTTGTTTGAAACCCTAAACGAATGATATATGACAAGAATTTTTCATCACAGATTGCCAAATAAAATCCTGGTATGGTCACAATGGCCATGGTTCTCTTCACGATATTAAAATATTTTATAAAGTTTTGGTTCCATAAGGAAGTAGTTGCCCCCACGGATTGCATTTATTTCAAGTAGTAAAGGATGAAGTAGTCAGTCGCAAATGGTGTTTACTGCATATCTCGATTACGGCATCTATGTGGCCGTCTACAGTTCAGTAAATGTAAGTTAAAACATTAAAAGTACTTGCATGTGCATATGAACATAGTCCCAACTGGACTATTCATGTCAGATGTTGAGTTCACTCAACTCAGTTTGGTGTCGCCCGACAACCTCTTCATCTCAGAGTAACAATTGCACCTTACATCCTCAATTATTTGCTGTATGAATTCCAATCTCTGCCTTCATCTTCAGTTTCTGCTCACTACAGTTCCCTCCACTACTATGTAAGTTATCCTTTGATGCTTTAACATATGTCCTACCAAGTCCTTTCTCGTCGGTGTTTTCCACATGTTCCTTCGTTCACCGTTTTTGTGGAGGACCACCTCATTTCCTATCGTTATCAGTCTACCAGATTATCAATATCTTCTGAAGCATCAGATCTCGTTAACTAGATATTATTCAGGCATAATAATTTAACTTCAACTTTCACAGGGGGAGGGTTCGTTAAGCCGGTTTTCCCACTGTCTATGATTCTCCACCATACATTGCTGTGCTCCAAACGAACATTCTCAGAAATTTCTTCCTCAAATTAAGCAGAATTGTTCAGGCTAGGAATACCTTCTTTGACGGTATTAGTCTGTTTTTTACGTCGCCCTTGGTTCATCTGTCAAGGTTTATATTGCTTCCAAGAGGGTAGAATTCCTTAACTTCGTCACCTTCTTACCAAAAATTTTGGTGTCATATTTCTCGTTATTGTCATTTCTAGCGCTTCTCATTCAGGCGTTAGAGGTTCGATAACGCATGGATAATTGTTTAAGGTGGCAGAGCGATACGTGAATTGGTTATTAGTGGGATAGGTCTCTATTTTGTGGTTAACAGTTCTCAGATGCTGCTACTGGAGAAAAAGGTTTATGAAATGGAGTTAGTAGAGACAGGTGGATACGGGATGCGAGACAAAGTGCATATATTGGCGTTATCAGAGTGAGGTTTCATCAGACGACTCCCCACACCTCCCACCAAAAAAACAAAGAAACGACGTGGTTCCCAAATGAACTGTCGTAAGGCATAGAGTTCACTTTGCGAAACAAATCGACGTTTTCGTATTACGGTAGAAATTCATTAACTGGATTTATCTGTATTTCATTTTTTTTTTTTTTTTTGCATTCACAGAACAAACTATAAACCACTACTAACATTCTGCTCAGAACAGTATTATTTCGCAGGGTATGTCACAAAAATTGTCATTTATTGCTTCCCCAATCTGCTTTGATGTTTTTCATTCGAAATCGTCAGTTACACCTCTCTTTTCACTTTATTTTTCGTGTTTGTTTTCATGTGGATACAGCTTCGCTCTGGAAGCGTCCTGTCCTTTTTATTATGATATTTTACTAGGTCTCCGTTGCTTTACTCACATCATAGCGAGCGGCTGCAAAGAACTGTTCTTATTTCTCAGGGTTGCTGCACCGTTCCTCCGTTTTAACGGTTCAGCTGCTGCCAATACTACACTGCCACGCACTTATAAAGCCTCTCACAATATAACGGGTATCTCATCTAATTTACAGCATCGCTTCGGTGTATCTGCTAAAACTACGTGATGAACATTGGTGTCAGACAGTGTTCTGTTTCGAAATTGTTAAGGCTTTCGTGGCCACTTGTTGACAAAATGCTTGTTGGCTACGGTGTCGGGTTCTTCGGCTGATATTTTTTGGATGATTTATCTGGCATTTCGCTAGGACGAGTGGTTGACAGTGCCAAAGCTTCACCTTCCATTGCTGGTGATCTACAGTTCGCAACATCGAAGGGTGAAACTATGACTACGCCTGCCAATCGTGCTATCGAAACGTCAGAAGAATCATCAATGAAACGTCGGCTCAAGAACCCGACACAGAAGCCAACAGGCAATCTGTCAATAGGCTTTTTACAATATTGCATTGCCTGTCTTGTTAAGAAGAACGATGCAATTCTCCTTCGGACATGAATGCATGTCTGAAGAAAAAGGTACTGCGGCGACTACAGCCTTTATGAAATAACCATCAGCATTATAAGAGAATGCCGACAGTGAAAATTTGTGCCGTTGGAACTTGATCCCTGATATCTCGCTTTACGCTAGCAGTTGTCTTAGCCGCTTTCTTTCTTTCTTTCTTTTTTTTTCAAATGGTGAAAGAAGTTTTGGAAAGTTGTGGGCGCAAACCTGCTGCCTTTGTCTTCTTTTTTTCCTGTTTTATTTTCTTCCAAAGCACAAGTAAACGACCAAGAAACGAAAAAAACTGTTTCTGTCCGGGATCGAACCGGGACCTTCCACATACTTTTTTTAATTACAGATAAAGAGGGAAACGCATCTATGTTATGTTGCACAAGTGGTTCCTTGTCGTAAGAAAACAAAAACAACACGTTGTTCAACAATGAAAAATAGAAATAAACATTTCTCTGTGTGAATAAAAGCCAAAACGGCCGCACACCTGCGGCTTCATGCCAGTAGTTACAGGGAGACACTCTCCTCCTGCAGACGAAGAGTGGGCACGTCGCCTCAGAGAATAATGCCATATGTTCCTGTTATCGTTCGTGTGATTGAATTTAGACATTCACTATTAAGTTATCTTCTCATACCCAGCACACCCCAGCTGCGGGGAGGGTCCAAGAACACACTGTCCAAACAATTGGCGTAGTACTACTGACAGGACAAGTGGTGCTGAAGGCGAATAAAACGTTCGTGTAGAAAAGCGCGAAAATCAAGAATGCTTTTGTCACTGTCACTGAACAGATAAGAGCCGCGCGGGATTAGCCGAGCGGACTAAGGCGCTGCAGTCTAGGACTGTGCGGTGGTCCCGGCGGAGGTTCGAGTCCTCCCTCGGGCATGGGTGTGTGTGTTTGTCCGTAGGATAATTTAGGTTACGTAGTGTGTAAGCTTAGGGACTGATGACCTTAGTAGTTAAGTCACATAAGATTTCACACACATTTGAACATTTTTGAACAGATAAGATATCGACATTCTATGTCATGGTATTAGTCTTAGTGCGGGAGAAAACAGTATCATCAGGGAATAAGAGGGACTGTGGGTCCACCGCGCATGGGGCCATGTGAAGAAGAAGAGCAAGCATTTTTTTTTTGTCAACTGCCATACCTCCACAAAAGATCCGCTTTATCATCGTATTGACATAGAGGGCTGCTGCTCGTATTTGGACACTGACGAGACCTAGACTGCTGTCTCTGGTGGGTATGGTGAGTGTATCAGACCTGCGCTCAAGAAGTAGCCAATACCGCCATCAACCTGTGGACCATAATTTTCGGCATCAGGAAAATGGTTGCCATGTAAGGTATACTGGACGTCACAAGGAAACATTATGTTTAATGTCTACAGTAGTTTGCCTCGGACACTCGTGCGTACCCCTTGAAGATGTTGGGTGTGATTAACCACCGCCATCCTCCGGACGTCGCTTGTGAGTGCAATCCCCAAACATTTAAGTGTATCTTATTATTGGAAGAGGACCACACTTCTTTCTGGGAGACATCTGCCCATTACCATTACTCCGGACTTCATTAAATTTATGGGGCTGCTAGAAGCAGTTCAGTATCTGGCAATCCATTCAAGCATTCTTTGTACTTCGTCACCCGGTTGCGCCAAAAGTACCAGATCGTCCGCGTGTGCTCGGCAGATGACGGGATGACCTTTCAATGCAATTCCCGTCAGCCGGCATCGCATCCTCGAGGGCGATGGGGTACAGAATCACTAAAGAGCATCTTCAGTGTCATTATTCGTAAATGGGTATGTTAACGTCGCTGCGAATGGAGAACACCATCCATCGATGATGCGTCATGACCTTCTCATGCTCGTGCTCCATAAATGCATCGGCAGTGTCCTTATAGGCCATCAGGCGACGGCCGTCCAGCATGTCGAGGGCATCCACCAACTTTCTCCGGTATCACTGTTTTCCGAGCAAGATATGGTGCATAAACGGGGATTTACATCCGAACTAGTCATGACAATGCCCACTTACAAGTGTGCCCTCCATATGAGGTCGTATGAGCGTGAAGATCTTCGCCTTTATCTGCTTTATCTATACCTGGCGAGAATCACGGAGGAGATCTCCCGTAGTAGTTTGGTGATGCCAACATATCGTTTCGCGGCCGTATTAGATCAATGTGCTTCAGGTAGCACTGTTGGCGCATTCGAGCCACCACCTAAGAAAAGACAAATGACGTTAGGCGCTTCTAGATATCCTTCCATTCCTCTGTCAACAGCCGACATTCTGGTTCCTTGAGGAGCGCAACATTGCTTCCGTAAGTGCCATTCGCGCAACACCTTCTGCCATGATAAGAATAATGCGCATATATAAGCGAGATGGTAGGTGAATGCCATCAGGAATAACTTCGCGTCAATCGTCACTGCCGTATGTCCTGGAGAGACGGAGTCAAAGCGGCTGAGTGGGTGCTGACGTAAGTGAACCCTTGCCGGTCGCTGTGTACGTGTCGCTAGGTGTCTATGAAGTGCAGTTCATTTAGCAGATAGTTCAGTTCTGCGCATGTTGTTAAGTGAGTGATCATATCGGTCCACAAATAATGGTACTACTTACTGCATATCAAACTGGGCCCTTTCTTCTCGTTTGTCGGTATCAGAGGGACGCCCTGAAAAGGGATGGCGAGGGCACTAGGTGATGGGAGGTAGCTCACATTGTCCCGTGATACTTTCCTTCAGGAGTATGGCTATCCTGCAGCCTTTATGCATGCGTGGCGTACGGTAGATGTCACACTAATAAGTAGGAGAGAGAGCAAACCAAGGCGAACTTCCTGCAGTAGAGTCACATAGAGGTCTGCCATCCTCAACCTGTTACAAAGCATCTGGAGCTTGACCCTGTTGAAATCAATAGTGCCTATCACATAAGCTTGCCACTGAATGGTGATACTAGAAGCGCTCGTGAGGGTAGGAGGAGCCGCAGTGTTCCGGAACGGCTCCGCCGCCGGCACCAACCGCCCCTCCACTTCCCAAATCCTTCATCAGTTACAAGTCGCGGAGAGGCGTGGCTGCAGCCGCCACGGCCGCCCCATCGTGCAGGCCTTCATCAACGTCATTGGACAACAGCAGCGTGATGGATTGGTGGTCGTCCTGTTGAGGCACTCTACCTGTAGTGGTCAGTGTTACATCCACCATGGAGTGGTGAGCTGGCTCTGGGTGCTGTCCTACATCCATAGGCTTTTCGCTGTGCATTGCGTCGCCGTTACCGTCCACACTGGGGGTGGGGGTGTAGTGGCGGTTCTCTGTTTCATCCTGTTGGCAAGGCTCCTGCTTTTGGCGTCACCTTCTTTCTGAGATAGCGTCCGTCAGAAATTCGACAGAGCCAGCCACCGCTTCTTCCTCTGCTTTGGAGACCTTCGATTGTGAACGTAGATGTCAGTGGCTCAAGACACCTAAGCATCCTGATCGTCGGGTCCGAAAGCTTCAGTTGGCACAACCATGGAGGCAACATTCATCCCCATCCCCTGTGCCACCTCACCGTCTCGCGAGGAAGGCGTACCTGGAGGGAGCTCAGTCGACGTCTTCGTTCCTTCTGCGTCGCCCTGCTGCTATCCCAGAGGCGCATGACACCGCTGACGGTGGGTGGTGATTGACTTAAAGAGCTTGGACGTATGTCAGTGTGGGCGCCGTTAGTGTAGTCATTTCCTAGTCCTACCCTGGCGCTAATTGGGTAATTCGACTTTGCAGACAGCTGGAACGTACATGACTTTGTCCGCAACCCGAGCACGCCTTCGGCTGACCGCCATGGATAACGATGGCACGACAGCCACCTATGTAGAAACAGGACGGGACATGTTTGGAAAGTCCAATGCGGATCTGTCACACCCCATTAAGAACGGGGTTTGCCGTGAAGTGCACCAATTTTTCAGTCATGCGGATAGTAACTTTTCCATATGCGCTCAGCCCAGTTATCAATATCTCGACGGGAACCTGAAAAGGTAATTTGAATGACCGAAGCGCTCGTGAGGGTAGGAGGAGCCGCAGTGTTCCGGAACGGCTCCGCCGCCGGCACCAACCGCCCCTCCACTTCCCAAATCCTTCATCAGTTACAAGTCGCGGAGAGGCGTGGCTGCAGCCGCCACGGCCGCCCCATCGTGCAGGCCTTCATCAACGTCATTGGACAACAGCAGCGTGATGGATTGGTGGTCGTCCTGTTGAGGCACTCTACCTGTAGTGGTCAGTGTTACATCCACCATGGAGTGGTGAGCTGGCTCTGGGTGCTGTCCTACATCCATAGGCTTTTCGCTGTGCATTGCGTCGCCGTTACCGTCCACACTGGGGGTGGGGGTGTAGTGGCGGTTCTCTGTTTCATCCTGTTGGCAAGGCTCCTGCTTTTGGTGTCACCTTCTTTCTGAGATAGCGTCCGTCAGAAATTCGACAGAGCCAGCCACCGCTTCTTCCTCTGCTTTGGAGACCTTCCTCTGTGTAAGCCGCGTATGTTCCACCTGTACTTTGCTTTTATGTCCGTAAAGATGTCGAAATTGAAGACCATTTCGCACCGCATTAAGAATCCTGTGGCGAGCGGTGTCATTGACCATTTTCACGTACACCGCAACTGCTCACGACTGAAAAGTGAATGCCGACATGGTCATTGTAATCAATCCAGAATTCGTCTCGTAGAAATTATTCCATTTTAAAATTCCTCCACTCTTGCATACTCGTTCGAGAAACCGAACATCAATGTCGCTTAGCGGTATGAGTAGCTCCTTCTTCTTCTTCTTCCATGTAAGTTTAGCGCACGAAGACAACTGAGGTACACAACACGGCGCGCACGGTACCGCGGCGGGGAAGTAAACCTATCCGTGCACGATTCACGGCGAGACCCAAAATTCCAAATTTAGTTGTTCCTGCGTCACAACCTGTACTCGTACACACGTTATGTATTTCCCGTACTGTCGTCATTCCCTTATACAGCTGATGACTGTTCGTATTCGCAATTTCGAATACATTTCATGCAACAGAAAATTTGTTGTGGGAAAAAATGCACTCAATAAAATTTTAAATATTTGTGGGGATCCACAGCCTCTAGATGATTAACGCTACAATACTATGCCAATTTCGAACCCTTCCATGCCTATACGTCTGTCGATTCGACTACTGCAGTTAGATCTGGGCAGGAAAATTATTAAAAGCGACGCAACGGCAGAATTATAAACCCTCGCACTGCTGCGAGGAAGCGCGCCCCTCCCGTCCACAACAATATGAAGGTTACTGAAGAGGAATGTCTTCGTTGAAACGACTACCAGTCGTATTCTAGGATTAATAAACATAAAATGGTCGGTAGTAGACTATAGTGCAAAATAAACATCGAACTCCAGACTATTACCGATCACGTTTACGTTTATTAAATTGCACTCCACCTACACTTTGTCTTACTTTATTTGTTTATACTTCGTTTATACTTCGTTTATATCGCGACTAATTTCCCGGCAGCAGAACTATTCTAGAACGCTCGTCGGTCTGTGACCATGCAACTAACCGCAAAAAAGAAATATAAAACACACTAACACAAAAATTGTTATTGTGAAGTCCATATTTAATATTGTGTATGGGGCTTATATTGGTCTAAATTAATCCATGATATGAGACGTGGACTGCTGAGAAACCTCTTGAAGTCATGAGTGCAGCTCCTCATAATAACTTGGTATTTTTCGATCGAAAACGGCGCGCAGCTCAATATGAGTGGGAGAAGATATGTGGAAACAGCGAGCCTCGCTCTCTCCAGAGCTTGCCGTCTTCCTATGGGTGGCGCTACGGGCGCCATTAGAGGACGCCGTCTTCATTTCCGCTCACTGCAAGCAAATGAGACAATCCTCGTGTCTTCTTAAGAGGCCACACATCTCCCCAACCCTCTACCCCCCTCTCCCCCCCCCCCCCCCCCACTGTAATGCCAATTTTGTCACCAACGTATGCGACAGTGCTCGAGATTTAAGAGTGTGAGTCAAATGAAAACCTTAAATTTCTAATAACAAATCGAAATTTCGTACTGTTATCCTCTAAGTTGGTAAGCGTGCTACAAAAGCGGTCGGCGTGAGTGGTCGAGCGGTTCTAGGCGCTACAGTCTGGAACCGCGCGACCGCTACGGTCGCAGGTTCGAATCCTGCCCCGGGAATGGATGTGTGTGATGTCCTTAGGTTAGTTAGGTTTATGTAGTTCTAAATTCTAGGGGACTGATGACCTCAGAAGTTAAGTCCCATAGTGCTCAGAGACGTTTGAACAATTTTGAACAAACATCGTGCAGAATGGCCTGTAGGTGGCAGTATACTGCAGATGTACACATTACCGTCGCAGTATCAGTATAAAGATGGCCGCCCCATTTGCGACTTGCACCTGGGGAGAACATCGTTCTGTTATTCGGTTTTTGCACAGTGAAGGTGTGAATCCTATTGAAATTCATCGACGAATGAAGGTTCAGTACGGTGATGCATGTTTGTCACAGCAGCAAGTCTACGAATGGAGTAGGAAGCTCACAAATAGTGTGACTTCAGTGGAAGATGCTCCTCGTCCAGGTCAGGCAAAACGAGTTGTGACTCCACTTAGCCGGCCGCGGTGGCCGTGCGGTTCTAGCGCTGCAGTCCGGGACCGCGGGGCTGCTACGGTCGCAGGTTCGAATCCTGCCTCGGGCATGGATGTGTGTGATGTCTTTAGGTTAGTTAGGTTTAAGTAGTTTTACGTTCTAGGGGACTGATGACCTAAGATGTTAAGTCCCATAGTGCTCAGAGCCATTTGAACCATTTTGAACTTTGACTCCACTTAATATTGCAGCACTTGAAGCCATAGTGAAGGAAAACCGCCGAGTGACACTGAATGACATTGCAGCATGTTTACAGATTAGTCATGGGTTAGCACACCGCATTGTGCATGCTGTGCATCAGTTTCGCAAAGTGTCTGCACGATGGGTGCCACGGCAGCTGACTCCTGAAATGAGAAAACGACGTGTTGATGCTTGTGAAGAACTCCTTCGGCGCTTTGAACGAGAAGGTGATGGCTTTCTTGCAAGAATCGTTACTGGGGACGAAACCTGGGTTTACTTCCACCAACCGGAAACAAAGAGAGCGAGCAAGCAATGGCGCCATTCCTCATCACCAAAACCAAAGAAGTTTCGAACAGAACCATCGGCAGAGAAGGTTATGCTGACTCTCTTTCGGGACGAAAAAGGCGTCATTTTGGAGCATTATGTGCCTAGAGGGACCACTCACCAGCGCATCATACACAGATCTCCTAAAAAATCATCTGCGGCCTGCAATCAAATCAAAGCGACGTGGATTGCTGTCAGCAGGTGTCCTTTTGCAACATGACAATACAAGGCCCCACACTGCCCGTACATCAGTTGCATCAATCACAGACCTGCATTCTGAGTGTCTTCTTCATCCACCATACTCACCAGACCTTGCCCAAAGTGATTTCCATATGTTTGGACTACTCAAAGACGCAATGGAAGGAAAGAAGTTCCGTTCTGATGAAGAGGTACGCCACGAGGTGCATGAATGGTTGCGCGGACTACCAAAAGAATGTTTCCTAAAGGAATTTATGCACTTTGTAAGCACTGGAGGACTTGCGTTGAGCGTGGAGGAGATTATGTTGAAAAGTGATACAGCTTTATACCACTACTGCACAATAAATAATATTTAAACAAATATTTAAGGTTTTCATTTGACTCACCCTCGTATGAAGTGATAAATATTTTTCAAGAAATGACTTTTAAGCCTATAAATGAGAACTGAGCATAATATCGACTTATTATTGTACTGTGAAATGCTCAACAACAATATGTTTTATTATTTTTAAACCAGTTTTCTACAAAGAATAATCATAGAACAAAAGATAATACTAATAAAAGAATGTATTGTCGTTGTACTGTCTGTGAAATTTTTTTCCTTCTTCTATTGTTCTTAAAGTTGAATGAAGCGGCTGACATCTAAGATAAGCTGAGGTCTGTTTTTTAAACACTGTTAAAGGTAGTCATAAGCAACCAAAAGAAAAATATAACGTACAATTTACTAAATGGAATTCTAGTGTACATACTTTTATTTGTAACTAAATAACCAACTATGAATGTTTTAAGTTTTGTGTTGGCAGCAGCCCAGACTGTGCTTTGTCTGCCACCATTACGTGAGCGTATGGAGCAGCAATTTGTCTGCAGAAATAATCAGACATTAATGCTTTTCATCGATATTGCAATATTTGAACTCCGAGGACAAGAACCCACAGGAATGTATTATTTTTCTATTCTAACAGAGAAAATAACATTCAGTAGAACAGTCGTAGACTTTACGTAAATGAAATAATTTTTGTGACTGGTGCGAAAGATTAATTTTTCTCAGAGTAATTTATCAGTGACTTTAAATAAAAATATTTTCGACAACAGTGTTGTTATGGAAAGAGGTTGTGGTGCGATGTATCAAATATTTGGTACATACATTTTAATGTCACTTATTGAATTAGTGAAACAGCCTTTCAATATTTATTTGTAGTTATAAGGCATGACAAAATAATTAATTATAGTCGGGCTCAGCAGCACCTAAATAAGAATTAGCAGAGATTATTTACTTCTTTCAAATAATACTGTTATTCTTGCTGCTACATTTTACAATAACACGTACACACCTCCACAACAACTTTGAACAGAACAAAAACCCATTACACCCCCTGCAGGTCTCGATAGACTTGCAGTGAGACTACAGAAACTACGAACTGCCACGATGCCGTTCATATTCGGGGAAGAAACTTATATTCATAGATCAACACTATTGTACAGATAAATCGGAGAAGAACAGAGAAGCGAGAGACCGAGTTACGTACTCTTATAACTTACATTACCTACCATATAGTGTAAAAAATATGCTTATGAAATTCAAACCTCAACCGCAATCGGGCATTGCACTAAATGCAACGACCAGTAAAAATTCGTGTCGGAGCGGGACTCGAAACCGGATTTCTCGCTTTACACGAGCGGGTGCTTAACTGCTTCGGCTATCTGAGCACACGTTCTGTCCAACCTAAATCCTAAACTTTTCACGCACTTCACATGTAGCGTCCACTAATTGTTCGCAGCATCACCTCGTTCCTGCAAAATTTCAGGGTAAGTGTGAAACCACGCTGAAGGTAACATTATTCGTTTCAGGGTGCATGTATACAATAAAAAAAAAAGAAAAAAAATCACACCACCAAAGAATTATCCGAATTGGGCAGAAATCCTTAGTAGTTACACTCCTGGAAATTGAAATCAGAACACCGTGAATTCATTGTCCCAGGAAGGGGAAACTTTATTGACACATTCCTGGGGTCAGATACATCACATGATCACACTGACAGAACCACAGGCACATAGACACAGGCAACAGAGCATGCACAATGTCGGCACTAGTACAGTGTATATCCACCTTTCGCAGCAATGCAGGCTGCTATTCTCCCATGGAGACGATCGTAGAGATGCTGGATGTAGTCCTGTGGAACGGCTTGCCATGCCATTTCCACCTGGCGCCTCAGTTGGACCAGCGTTCGTGCTGGACGTGCAGACCGCGTGAGACGACGCTTCATCCAGTCCCAAACATGCTCAATGGGGGACAGATCCGGAGATCTTGCTGGCCAGGGTAGTTGACTTACACCTTCTTGAGCACGTTGGGTGGCACGGGATACATGCGAACGTGCATTGTCCTGTTGGAACAGCAAGTTCCCTTGCCGGTCTAGGAATGGTAGAACGATGGGTTCGATGACGGTTTGGATGTACCGTGCACTATTCAGTGTCCCCTCGACGATCACCAGTGGTGTACGGCCAGTGTAGGAGATCGCTCCCCACACCATGATGCCGGGTGTTGGCCCTGTGTGCCTCGGTCGTATGCAGTCCTGATTGTGGCGCTCACCTGCACGGCGCCAAACACGCATACGACCATCATTGGCACCAAGGCAGAAGCGACTCTCATCGCTGAAGACGACACGTCTCTATTCGTCCCTCCATTCACGCCTGTCGCGACACCACTGGAGGCGGGCTGCAAGATGTTGGGGCGTGAGCGGAAGACGGCCTAACGGTGTGCGGGACCGTAGCCCAGCTTCATGGAGACGGTTGCGAATGGTCATCGCCGATACCCCAGGAGCAACAGTGTCCCTAATTTGCTGGGAAGTGGCGGTGCGGTCCCCTACGGCACTGCGTAGGATCCTACGGTCTTGGCGTGCATCCGTGCGTCGCTGCGGTCCGGTCCCAGGTCGACGGGCACGTGCACCTTCCGCCGACCACTGGCGACAACATCGATGTACTGTGGAGACCTCACGCCCCACGTGTTGAGCAATTCGGCGGTACGTCCACCCGGCCTCCCACATGCCCACTATACGCCCTCGCTCAAAGTCCGTCAACTGCACATACGGTTCACGTCCACGCTGTCGCGGCATGCTACCAGTGTTAAAGACTGCGATGGAGCTCCGTATGCCACGGCAAACTGGCTGACACTGACGGCGGCGGTGCACAAATGCTGCGCAGCTAGCGCCATTCGACGGCCAACACCGCGGTTCCTGGTGTGTCCGCTGTGCCGTGCGTGTGATCATTGCTTGTACAGCCCTCTCGCAGTGTCCGGAGCAAGTATGGTGGGTCTGACACACCGGTGTCAATGTGTTCTTTTTTCCATTTCCAGGAGTGTATTTATAACTACAGACATATAATTTCAGAAAAATTGGATGATTTATTCAAGAGAAAGAGTTTCACAACCTGAGCAAGTCAATAACACGTTGGTTTACCTCTGGCCATTATGCAAGCAGTTATTCGGCTTAGCACTGATCGACTGAGTTGTTGGATGGCCTCCTGAAGGATATCGTGCCATATTCTGACCTACTAGCGCGTTACACCGTCAAAATTCCGAACTGATTGGAAGGCCTTGCCCGCAGTGCTCCAAATGTTCTCAATTGGGGAGGCTACCTTGCTGGGAAAGGTAGGTTACGCTAGCACGAAAATAAGCAATGAAATCTCACCGTGTGCGGGAGGGCATTATCTTGCTGGCATGTAAGCCCAGGATGGCTTGCCATGAAGGGCAAAACATGGGGCGTAGAATATCGTCGACGTTTCACTGTGCTGTAAGGGTGCCACGGATAACAATGAAGGGGACTCTGCTATCAAATGAAGTGGCATCCCAGACTCATCACTCCTGGTTGTTGGGGGGCGACAGTCAGGTTGGTAGCCCAACGCTGCCTGGAGCAGCTTCAGACATGTTTCCGCTGGTCACCGGTGCTCATCACTGAAGAAAATTCTAATTTAGTCCATGGGATTCCAGGCCGAATGTCCAGACACCCTGAAAACGGGCGATTGGTGTACAGACGTCAATGGTAGTCGATGAAAATGGCGCCGTGAGCTCAGCCCCATTTCTGTGAGCCGCCTTTTAATGGTCCTTGTGGTCAATGAACCACCGTTCCAGGTCGCATCGATGATAATGACGAATCCGGGACTAGAAGTGCCTCTCTAACAATTGCTCAGTCCTCACTTTCTGTTGTCTCCCTAGGTCGACCGATTCCTTATTGACGCTGTGTTTCGCCGTGATACATCCATTCCTGCCAATGTCGTCAAATAGTGGCATCGCTCCTATTCAAATGTCTACCGATGAGCCGATTACTCCAGTCTGGTGCTTTGAGCCCTATTACAGGTCCTTTCTCAAATGCAAACATCTGCGTGTATTGTTCACTCACCAATTTGCGATGGAAAGTTACTGTCCACGCAAAGACTGTATGCCCTGGTACTGACATCTCCAGAGTTCACTGCCAGCTGCGCGGTGAAATTGCGCTCGAGTGTCAAATATTCATTCATCGGCTGCTAACGTTTGCAGTTTAGCTTTTTCCGTAGATACTTGTACGAATATTAATTTGTGATCAATTTGTTTAACTCCTTCGTGATGTCTCGTCTTTTTTCTTGCTTCTTAGAGTGTAAAACAAGAGCAAACTGTTGCTGTGCAACTTCTGTGTGCAAAACAAATACTTGATGAGTTACGAATCCGAAAGTAAAATTCTCCGTCGGAAATAATGGAGATGATCATGAGCAGTTGGGTGTGGTGCGTCAATATTTATATCACTCACGGTGCTCCACTCAAAATATTATACGATTTCCGTCTTAGAGGGTTGGGTTGGGTTCTTTGGAGGAAGAGACCAAACATCGAGGTCATAGGATTAGGGATGGACGGGGAAGGAAGTCGGCCGTGCCCTTTCAGAGGAACCATCCCGGCATTTGCCTGGAGCGATTTAGGGAAACCACGGAAAACCTAAATCAGAACTGCCGGAGGCGGGATTGAACCGTCGTCCTCCCGAATGCGAGTCCAGTGTGCTAACCACTGCGCCACCTCGCTCGGTTTCCGTCTTAGAGACAAAATATTTAGTACCATAGTTTAATCTCTGAGATACATATTTTTCTTGTTTTTCCCACCTAAAAATGATACAAGCAACTGGTTCTGAAAGTTCTTGTCTTTGTGGTTATGCTGGAGTATTCGAATAATATATTACATTCCAACAAGAAAATGTTAAACGTTCTTTCAAGTACCACTTTGAGCAAGTAATATATGCCTAATCTGACAAAAATTGCTGTAATTTTTTATTCATTACGTAGTAGTTATTTTTATTTAGCCGTCGGCACCCTTCTGCTCACGACCGTTCTCATTTGTCAACCATATCGATATCGTGTCACTTAATCTAGTTTATCATTGTCGTAGTACCAATGCTGAAAACTCTGCTCCTTGTTTATGATTTCATTCCCCTATTGTTGTCCTACTGCCAACTGCATTGTTTCCCCTTCAGCTGCATAGATTTATCTCTAGATGCTGCCCGTTTCGCTTCTAGCCAATGATGTGATCCCACGAATAGCAGAAGGAGGAATTTTAACCAACAAGTCTTCTCAACCATAAGTGCGGAAAAAAACCTTTCTAGCCAATGACGTTGGTCCACGAATGATAACCACAGCAGTTTTAGCCAAGAACCCACTTTTTCGTCATTAGCGCGGGGAAACGTCTCTTGTTATCCAATGACGATGGCACACTAATGGTAGCACAAGATTTTTACCCAATAATCCCATTTCTCCAGTAGAATCGTGGGGGAAACTCCCCTGTACAACAGAAGGTGACACTGGTCTCTGACAGTGCCCAATCTACAGCGGACACCACAAGATCCTGAAAAAGACCCCAGCGGAGGGGCTGAAACGTCGATTGTTTGAAGATATATGACTCGGCCTGACAGTCCAAAAGATAACAGACGCGAAAGCCTGCAGAATTACATATTTGATGACCCAATGTGTTACCAATCGGATCACTGCAGATTATAATTCCACACTTTACCGTGTTTGTTTGCTGGTAAATAATCAATCATTTGAACTGTCTTGATAAGGGAAGCAAAAAGCTGTCTCCATCTGTGAGTCTGAGGATTCCATTTCGTCAGCCACGAGGGTACATACAAATTAGTGTTAGTTCTGTGATTAATGACGTTGATGAAGAACAAATCTCAATGAACATCATGAATCCCACTATGAGGAGCTCTAACAGTGCTTCACGACAGTCCCTCTGGAGCTTCTCGACTACCATAGCTCATCCTACGATAATAATAAATTCACTTTGAGTAAATACTCGTCATTTTTTTGCTTTTCTTTCTGCTTCAGTTGCATTGATATTCCTGACTAGTTTCGAACGTGTCTGTTCATCACCGAATAATCATGAATGAAACTGGGAACTTATAACCTAAACTGCCTTTGCAGCTGAAAAAGAGAAAGAATCAATAAGTCTGGATATAGTTACTGATCTTTTTCCCAATGCAGTGCTGGAATTTCAACATCTTTAATTCATGGAAAAAAGAAACGAAAATTTTCATTCAAAACTGTATCAGAGCAAAGGAAGATTTCTTGAAGTGTCAGGACGCAAATGCTAGAAATTTCTACAACTGCAACAAAGAGTTGCGACGAATTTTCGCTTTATGATGGTAAGAAAACGGACGGAGAAGTAGCTCTAATATTCTACGTCGTGTAATTGGAACATGCTAATAACGCGGCCGCTAATTACTGATTCCAGCACTGGTCTACATCTTTCTCATGCCTCGAAACTAAACGAGTCACGTTAAAATTCACAGGAATTCTAAAATGAACAGTTATTTAATGGCCAAAGTAAAAGTTTTATCAGGAATTTTTCTGGAAGGCAGCGGTGTGACCTGCGGAGTGTTACTGGCGTCATCAAGCCAGCTGGAGTTTACTGCACCTACTAGATCATTGAAGGATGGGACCCTGCTCGGGGAACTATGGCGTGCCCATATTGTGGACTATACGGGATGAAAATAATTTAAACCGGCAAACTCTTGGAGGCTTCACGGAATATTTTTCTCTAGCGTCATATTTTCCCTTGAGTATTTTTCATACTATGGAGGAAATTTTCTTTTGATGAAAATTAACCAAACTAACAAACTTTGGGAGGTTGCATGGGACATGATAACACTTTTTCTAATGTGGTTTTCTGTCCGGACAAAAAAGTAAGAGAAACAAGTTTTAATTCTTTATTTTAATTCTTTATTACCAAGAGACAAAAACATTAATGCAACACAATTACTTCATTTACAGTATACGTTCAAAAATCCTCCGTTGACTCGTACACAGATGTTACACTGGTGAGTCATATTTTGTCTAACACGGTCAAAGACTGCAGAAGTATCCTTAATTCCTACTTCTGCTGCTACTATCTGGGCAAACAGATCCTCTTCTGATCTAACAGGGGTTTTGTAAACAAGGTTGCACATCTCTCGTCGCACAAAATAGTCCAGAGATACCGCCATTTTTTTCTGGAAACTAGACAGTTCAAGGGCGACTGAAATGTGACGACGCTCCATCCACAAGCGCTGTCTTGTAGCGAGTGGCACGTCATCCTGTGGAGGGGAAATTGTAATAGTGCCTGTCATTTAATAGCTTAGGTTGGGGATATGGCCCAATTAAACAGTCACCAACAACACTTGTCAACTTATTCACGTAGAACCGCAATTGATGAGCGCAGAATATGGATTTACCTCACTCCAAACATCCTATTTGTGGATGTTGAAACCACATCAACTGTAAACAGCACAATGGACGGAAAATTAGGTTGCATTTGATACTGTTACAGTAACCACTGCGGGAACTGTGCTATGAGTGGATAACTATCTGGTTCCAGGTCGTGTACTCATTGTAAGCGAAATGGATTGGCGATTGTTCTTGAAGGACGTTTCTCACATTCATATGATTCATTTCCATGTTATGCGCAATTGTACGAGTGCTCAGAGGGATTACGTCCTCTACCGAATTAAAAAATGCTCTCAAGTAATTATGACGTTAGAGAAAAATGTTTGTTTTGGCGCACCATGTAATGTCCCGTGTGACCCCCAGAAGTAGTCGTTTTAAATAATATTGACGCTGTCAGTAATGGACAGTAAGTAGTTCTCAGGCTATGTGCGAGGCCCTGCCTCCTGGTTCCTATCATTTTAAGTTCAAACTTTTTCATAATTCCTAAAGTCTTACACGTTTACTTAACATTGTGACACTTGACACACTTCACAGAACCGTTTAGAAGAGGAAATATTTAATTTGACAGTTCAATTAGCCTTACACCAGGTGTAGACCTATAAATAAAATTAACATCTTTCATCTAGTAGCTGTCAGTCACTCAGACTGCCAATTTTTTGTGTGCTTGCCTGCTTAGCATAGTACTTTATCAAAAATGTGTTTGAGCGGATATAGTCTTCGTCAGGCTTATTTTGGTAGGTCGCTTCATTTACGTCAAAAATGAAATGTTAGATACCTGTTTCAGATATAATTTTGTGCAAGATGTGTTTTTTAATAATGTATACATAGAGAAAGCAGTGGGCACTTACTTCGAGAATCCACAGTGATAATTTAAACATCAATTTCAAGGATATGTATCTGTCTATGGATATAACATAGTGAGAACTGACGTAAACATTGCATTTTAGGTTGCTGGTGTATTTTTACAGAATTGTAGTTGTTGAATCAACATTGTGACACTTGAAAAGCATTGTAGAAAAATTTTGATGCTGAAACTTCTTAATTATGTTTTTACTTACTTGGACAGAAGTAACTGGGAAGGTGAAACTTCTTAATTTAATTCTGAAATTGCTGAGTGAAAATGAATGCATGTGAACCTTCTTAAACTGCTGAGTGAAACTGACATACTATCATTTTGCTTGTCTTCATCATTTCATATCTGACCTACAAAATTATTCCCGACAAACATACCTCAAACGCAATCTCAATGTTCAAATGATTAACACAAAAGAATGGCCCTGAATTAGAAGAAATTCTAACAATAACCTATACATTTCATAAGTCACTTACCTCACAGGAAATCTTCATTACACAAACTACATTCATAGTCAGCTGCTTGTTATCCCTTATATACAACGCCTCAGTCATAGTCGCTACGAGAACACGTATAATGGCCGCCATTTCAACTATCTCAACACATTGACACACATGTTTTCAGTTTGTTTTAATAACATTACTAATTTCGGTTTTTTAAAAGATGCTTCTTTCTTTTTTGTTCTGTAATTTACAGAACTTATGGACGCCTACTGAACATAATTTTACGACAGTCGACATCTCGTAGGCGTTGACACAAAGTAATACAAACCGGTTATCACTTTACGTAATTATTTTTAATGTATGTTAACAATTCTTTTGCTATTTGAATAAGTGCTGGATATCGTGCATAGTCTATGTTTTATTTCTCTAAAGTACGATGTACATTTTGGTATAAGTGACACTATTACTTGTCCTTCCTCATGATGGTTTCTCGATGATTGATGTATACTACTTGTTCGCACCTTACATTTGCACGGCATTTTAATTATTAAGTAACGGCAGTTTCGTACTGTGATTATTTTTTTATATATTTGATTCCTTGGTATTAACGTTATTATTTTTTATATATTGACTCCTTGGTATTAACGTTTGTTACATAAATTACGAACGTTGTACTTTTGACTTCCCACGCCAGATGGTGGGTGTTACGTTTTTAAGAAAGACCTGTGTTGCGCCTCTTTTTATGTTGTTCATTTATTATTTTTTGGCATTATCTTTTGCTTTTTATATGTTCTGCACTCTAACAACTTATCATCGATCTATTTTATGTTTTATAGTTTATAAAAAACAATATGCCAATGTATTTTAGATATTCTCCTGCGTCTGCTATGTGTTGTACGTACATTTTAAATTTGAATTACTACACCATTCACAAAAGTACAAGAGTTATTTAGTGTTAATAATTCGCAAAACCAATAATACTATGTCTTCACGTGACACATGTCACATAGAGAGCGTGTCAAGCCCCGTCACACCGAGGTCTGCTGAACAAGTGCAGGTAAACAGCGACTTCAGTCTATGTGATTGCCGTAAGCTTAGTGACAACAGTGCATCCCAATTTAAGTTATACAATATAGGTTTGTTTCTAACAAGTGTTATGTTCATATGCAGATGTAATTGTGATTTTCTATGTTGTACTCTCTGATCGTAATGTGAAAAAATTTTTAACTTCTATCACTGAAGATGGTCACTCAGTGACAGAAAATCGATTTTGCAATAGTAAAAAATATACGACCAATGCTGTCTCTTTTTTCAAGTATACCTGTTATCTGGTCGTAGTGCACAAGACAACATGGAGTCGCCAATCAACAAACTACAGTGTTACAGCAAGCACCAATACAGCCAGCTAAAGAAAAGATTCTAACCACTGTACGCTCTAACAACTAATAGGCATGTGGTTGGCAAAGGAAAGATTTTGTTGGACAGCAAACAACGTATTTAGCAAATTTTACCTTAATAATGTGACAACCAGTTCAAAAAAATTGTATAATCGTCAATAATTTTAAATCTCTATGACGGACACGTCCAGAGTGTCCGTTCGCACTAACACTTCAGACCTGTAACCTCCGTCTCTGCTAACTATAAACTTCCAACTTCCATCACCGCTGGCTATTCACCTCTAACATCCATCACTGCTGACTATTCTCCTCTAACTGCGAGTCCAACGAGCTACAGAGTCTCTTACAAAGGGCGCACAGCGCTATCAGAGTTATTAATGCAGTCTATCTCGCTGCCAACATACAAACATATTTAATGAGTGTCTGTCGTGCCTTACATAAAGTATGGAACGAAAATGGAATGAGAGACCTCCACAAATGCTGCTTAACCTGTAAGTTTATGGCATTAACATTCTCTGTGTGTGTGTTTTATTGACGTATTTTAGATGTGGAAATACTGTAAGTACGTGGTTTTTGGATACCTGCTTCTTAACATTGGCCAAAACTTCAGATCATTCACCTGTTTCGGGGCTACACTATGAAAGGCTGTTTCATATCAATGGCCACTAAAACACTCGGCTGTGGTTGGCTGTTTCGTTTTAATGGTAGGTAAAATACCAGGCTCTAACTGGAAGAGAGAGTAGAGCAGTGGAGTACAGACGTGAGGGGGAAGGGAGCGGAGGGCCTGATTATGTAAAGTGTTCAGGATCATTTCCCCATGCCCCTGATTTCTGATGGAACAAAACTTTTTACAATATGGGCAAGGATCGGTGTAGCCATGCAATTATACGGTCCAGTCACATTAATGTGACCACTCACAGACGGCTGGTGACAGCACCAGCAGTGGAGGGTATATAAAACGTGTCTGGCGGGGCGCAGAAAACACCGCATTCGCCGTAATGCGGGAACGGAGCGATTTGTCTGCTGTCCAAAAGACATGATCATTGGGTGTCAGGCCAGAGGTGGAGGCATCTTAGAAATGACTAATTCTGGACACAGTTCGAGTCCGCTGTGGTTAAAATTTACCGTACATGGCCAAACAGCACTATACAAGACTGGCGCCTTGGCAACTGTGGTGCACCAAGGCCATAGCTGAGCGATGAAGGGTGAACGACGGCTGCTGAGATGTGTGTGGGCAAATAGACACGCACCTGCTGTCCAACTGAGCACCCAGACGGACGAAAGGTGCTACCAACAGCGTCTCTTCAACTACTGTTCAACGAATGTTGCTGCGTGTACGCACTGCAACAGGCGCCTGGTTCAGTCAAGCGTGCTTTTCATCGGTGAGAAGACTGGAATTTGCACACCAGTATCGCAACTGAGTGGCCGCATGTGACATTTCAGGTCAATCACGTTTTATGCTCAATCGGCGTGAAACGTCTGAAAGCGTGGTTCGAGGAGCACCCGGATGAGTTAACGCACTCTACTGGTCGACGAACTCCCCAGATTTAACACCTGTGAGACAACCTCGATAGGACTTCTCGTGCCATAAAACCTCTTCCGAGAATCCTAGTGCAGCTAACAACGGCGCTGTAGTCGGAATGGGTCCCCATCTCTGTTGGTACTTTCGAGAACCTCACTGGCTCTCTTCCTGAAAACCTCGCAGCTATCCGCACTGCAAAAGATGGTTATTCTAGACTTTGACAGGTGGTCACTTTAATGTGAATGGACATTGTAATGTGTACATTTCTGTCATGTTGTACTGCAATGATCGTCTCTATCCATTAGGTATCCGACGTGCGCATCTAGTCTTCATCATTATTCTGTAACATTAAAATTCAAAAGTTTTTGCTCTCATGTTAACTGAACTGCGTATTTCCCACGTTACACTTCCATCTTAAGCTACATTCCAGACAAATACTTTCATAAGGCCTCCAGATACATAAATATGTATTTGATGTTAACAAATGTTCTTTTTCAAAAAGCTTTTGTTGCTGTTGTCAGTCAGTATTAAATATCCTCTGTACTCTCATCTTTGTCACTTATTCTGTTGACCAAAATTATGTGAATTCCGGTGTTGAACCACCTTGTACAGTTATAAAATCTTCAACAGTAATCACATCATGCATCAGTGAAAAGTGTTACCATGTGAAACATCGAAAGACATCGCTGGGATGCTGGTACTGCAGTTGGCTTTTTCTCTTTTCACGTCCATCGCTTTGGCAACGAAACAATCACAGTCAAATGGTTCAAATGGCTCTGAGCACTATGGGACTCAACATCTTAGGTCATAAGTCCCCTAGACTTAGAACTACTTAAGCCTAACTAACCTAAGGACATCACACACACCCATGCCCGAGGCAGGATTCGAACCTGCGACCGTAGCAGTCCCGCGGTTCCGGACTGCAGCGCCAGAACCGCTAGACCACCGCGGCCGGCAAAAACAATCACAGTCCGTCCACATAAGTTGTACCACTTACATCAGATAATAAAATCTAGAATTTGTTATTGATAAATAATATTCTCTCCTTCATGGCAGCGTTATCTTTAGAGATGTTTAAAAATCTTCTACAAGGATTTTTCACACACCCATGTGCGTCAATGGCTGACGAAGAGGCTACCCAACCATTCATTTCTGTAGTTTCATAGTTTTCTTAAGTGCATAAGTTATTAATTAGAATTTCTTATTAGAGTTTTCTCCCTCATCTGAAATGCGTTTCTGAGATCCGTACACGTTACTTCACATCAAAGTGAAAATACACTTCTGAGGCAGCGTACAGCGCAAGTCATACTGACATGAAATGCTTGGATATGCTAATGATTAGCACATCTGCTGCAACCGCACAAAGCAGTTAGCAGTAAGGCCACCTGGGTTCTGCATATAAGATAACATATCGTATTTGAATATTGGATGCTTGTGAGAAGATCGGGTTATGGCTCGTATAACATCAGGTGAAGAAATTCGACAATGTCAGGATCGTGGGTTATCGTTCGGTGATATTTTGCTTGCGTTGTTCAGAATCTCACGGCCGTCAAGTAAAAATGGAATCGATGGAATATGGGAGGGTCCTTCTCCACGCTCTAAGGGATTTCAACGGCTTCATGTGACTGTCTCTGGTGATCCATCAAGAAGTGGAACAGCATCTAGGCATGAGGTACTGGACTGATGATAATTAAAGCCAATAGCCGTATTGGAATTCGACGTCGTTTATATCAACACATGCTACCAGTTTCGACGCCAAAAAGCGTCATCTTTAGGCCTCAAGCGTAACCTGTCATCAATAACCGCAGTGACAGAGATCAACGGAGTCTTCAAATGGAAGCCGTTGCAAACTGCAATGATCGTACAAATCATGTTTTTGTTAACACCATAAACTTTTTCATTTTTCCATTATGCAATTCCCCCTTAACGACCCACAGCCAGGGGCGAAAAATGTCATTGCATGTCAATGCGTTTGCGTACAGCTCTTTAGCTGGGGTATTAAGGGAGTGCTTGTGTTTTACACTTTATTTTATTATTTGGGTTTTTTTACGTTCAAAGCCCGTGGGGGTTTGCAATTTAGTCGTTGCACTATTGTCACATAGCGGAACAGGTCCTATCACCAGTTTCGAGCGAAGGTGTGGCCCGCATAGCGCAATAAGGGTGTTTGAAGAGAATGTGGGCTGAGGTCTGCTAAAGTTACCTTTAACGAAGCGAGTGGCTGAAATTCTTCTAGGATGCTTAGCAGAGGTGTTCTTGGTAGAGTGAGAAGAAGTTTTCGGGTGTGCAGCAGCGGAATAATGGTGTAAACACTCTCAGAACAATTTATTTCCCAGTAGTTCAATCTTTGTCAGAGAGTTATCAGAGTGGCCTGTATCTTTGCAAATCAATGAATACACCATATGTCAGTCGTTCCCCGCAATTCCCGGTTCGCTATCAGAGACAAGCGCTCCGCTTGGAACTTGTTCGACAATACACAATCAAAAACTTTAATCACAGTAGGAGACAAGTGCGAGACAGCGCTTTTTCCTCTCCGTATTCTGGCACCGAAAATACTAAGACAGTACTTGTTCCTCTGTGTATCCTCATACATAGAAAATACTACTATTCGTTGCTACTAATAGAGACAAACGCAAAGGACTTGTTCTTTACTAAGCGGCAGAAAATTCAAGATTACAACTGTTGCTGGCTACTTGTGGGCAAATCAGTATCCCTGCCCCTAACGTCTACAGACTTCTCGTAGTTTTTGCTGCATTAATATCAAAGTGTCACTCTCTAGTGGTTGCCCCCGTCGACTTGGCTGTTGTGCTATTCCTAGCTACTTCCTAGTAATTACTCCTTCTCACTTATGATACTGTCTCCGACTGACTTGGTCCTCTGCACCAATCTCTTGTATACTGATTCTTCGGGGACTTCTCGAAGAGTTTCTATAGCAGTGTTGCTTTCCCGAATATTATCGAAGATCTTACTAATGACCGAAATCTTTCCAGAGGTTCCTTGAACGTTGTGGCTGTAGGTCTGCATCTGTTATTCACCTTGGTGCCTGCCTCTGTCATCCTCAATGTCCCTTACCACGCACTACCATGGCCTGAGCAGTCTTGTCAACAAATACTGCTTTATTTGAATTTGTTACATTCTGAATGCCCTCCTGGTATCGCGCCTTGTGCATCGTCTGAATATTAAAGCTTCTGTTTTCGTAGTCATGCAATATGTTGTACGAGGGGCGTTCAAGAAGTAATGTGACACTTTATTTCTCGCTCATTTGAGGCTGAAAAAATGTGTAATTTGTTGTGGCACCGAAAATACTAAGACAGTCATTCGCACTCCAGTCATTATAGTTCCACAAAGTTGCTATGGGTGTCGGTGCGATACATAGAGGTGAGTTCGTTCCAAGCCGAGAGCTGTCACTGAGTTTTTGGGGAGAAAAACCAGAACACCGCAGTTTTTCATAAGCTCTCGCAGAATGTCTATCGAGAACTGACAGTGAATAAAAGCACGGTGAGTCGTTGGACCAAGAGTCTGTCATCACTGCAACAAGATCCCGCTATCCTGTCCATTCTCCCGTGTGCCGGTCGCACACAGCTGTGCCTCCTGAAATGTTGGAACGTGCGTATACTCTCATTCGAGATGATCGACGGATCACAATCAAATACCTTGCTGCCCAATTGGACTTCTCTGTTAGTACTACTGCAACACTCGTCCACTTGTCGAGATACTCAAAGGACCACCATCTGTGTGGAATTTCCAATGAAGAATGCACCCCACAAGACACAGTATGTGGATGGAGGGGAAGTTATTGATACAGGAAGATGTTGGCTCCAACGTCGACCAGTAGAGTGGTACCACGCTCGCATACGAAGGGCATTTGAAAAGTCCTTGCAAAAATAAAAACTATTTACATGTTTGGGGTAAACATTTTTTATTTTTCGACATAGTCTCCTTTTAGACTTATACACTTTGTCCGACGCTGTTCTAATTTGTTGATCCCTTCTGAATAATAGGAATTATCCAAGTCTGCAAAAAAGCTATTAGTTGCTGCAATCACCTCCTCGTTTGAATAAAATCTATGTCCCGCCAGCCATTTCTTCAAATTGGGGAACAAACAGTAATCTGAGGAAGCCAAGTCTGGTGAACAGGGGGGATGTGAAATGACTTGGAATCCTATTTCCATTAATTTTGCGACCACAACTGCTGAGGTGTGTGCTGGTGCACTGTCGTGATGAAAAATGAATTTTTTGCTGCCGGAGTTTTTCTTACAGCTCGGTTTTCAAACGGTCCAGTAACGATGATCAGTATGCACCTGTAATAGTTTTACCCTTTTCCAGATAGTCGATGAGGATTATCCCTTGCGAATCCCAAAACACAGTAGGCTAATCTTTCCGGCCGAAGGACTGGTCTTCGCCTTTTTTGGTGCAGATTCTCCCTTGATAACCCATTGTTTAGATTATTGTTTGGTCTCAGGAGTATAGTAATGTATCCATGTTTCATCGACAGTGACGAAACGACGCTAAAAGTCCTGCGGATTCTTCCTTAACAACATCAGACCATCCTTTTGGTCAAGCGTGAGCAATCGCGGAACCCATCTAGCGGATAGCTTTCTCATGTCCAAATGTTTATGCAAAACATGATGTACCAGTTCATTCAAGATGCCCACAGCACTAGCAATCTCACGCATCTTATCTCTTCTGTCATCCATCACCATATCATGGATTTTATCAATGATTTCTGGAGTTGTAACCTCCACAGGGCGCCCAGAAAGATCAGCATCACTTGTGCCCATATGGCCACTCCAAAAATTTTGAAACCACTTATAAACTGTTCTCATCGAAGGTGCAGAGTCACCGTAATGTCCATCAAGCTTCTCTTTAGTCTCCTATGGCGTTTTGTCGTTCATTAAGTAATGTTTAATCACCACACGAAATTCTTCTTCATCCATTTTTTGACAATCACTCGACTTCCTTGATTCACACGAATGCCAAACAAAAAGAAATAGACCAATATGGCTAAAACTTGGTGTGCGTTCTTTCCAAAGATGCTACTAACTAAACATGACCTCGATATGCGCCGGTGGTGCCATCTCTCGGACTTTGCACGCACTTTTCAAACGCCCCTCGTACAGGCCCTTCCAGTAAGATGGCGTAAGGCCGTCGCACAGAATGGAAGTTATGTTAGAAAATAGGCTTTTTAGCCAAAAGAGTGGGGAATGATGTGGTGTATTGAAATCGAGAATAAAACCATCCTGCTTTCAGAAAAAAAGTCTCTTGCATTACTTATTGAACACTCCTCGTAACCCTCGTAGTATTTGATAGCCGTAATATTATACTATATATGCACAACAAGGGAAATTTCGTTTTTTACAACCAGAGCTATACATTTGTATGTATGTGTGTGTGTGTGTGTGTGTGTGTGTGTGGGCGCGCGAGCGCGGGCTTCGGTGTAGACGGTGTACTGGTTCTATTGAGAGGCAAGCGGAAGCCGTATTATTTACGCTGTTTAATTAAGTCTGCAGCTGGGTGGAGGTAATGAGCGTGCCATGGGAGGTTTCCGCCATTACTTGGCGACTACTCGGCCTCACAGCAGGTGCCGGCGCAGGGCGGGTCGCATTCTGCGCCTGGGAGAGCGAGCGCCCTCCGCGGGCTGTGTGGACCTTACTTCATTACAGTCCGACAGAATAAACAGAGCGGGCTGCGCCGCGCCGCGCCGCGCAGGAAAATTGCCCGCGTTATTTACCGCGTGCGAGCATCGCGCCGCACACTCGCGCCGCTTTCAGATCTCCGCCCCTAGCTCCTCCCCCCACACTTGAGCAACCCTCTGCAAACTTTCTGCGCCACACTTGTGCTCATAAGCCCCGACTCCCACGCAGAATTACTGCTGGAGCACCCTCTGCGAGGTACAGGCTTTGTAGATTGTTAACAGTGTATCCTTGCTATTTTATAACTATTTCTGCTTTTCTAAATTCACCAGTGTTCTTGAAGCTTCGCAGCTCCCCTTGCTGTGTGCCAAGTTTCTTAATTTTCTTAGGTCGAGCTCGCCATTTGTTTACTGTATACTTCTTCTGTATCCACTATCAGTTCAGCTTTCTTCAGGGCCTCGTCACTTGCTTCCACTGGGTATAGAGCTAAAGTTTTCCACACCTTGTTTTTGTTTGCCAGTGCCTGTAGCGTTTGACTGTCTCCTGCCTTTTTCGACGAAGACGAAGCATGCTGTATGTTGATTCTAAGTTTTAAACACTTATACAGTCAGCAAAACTGAAAATTATGAGATGCACGAAAAGCTGCACTCAGTAAGATCAGATAACGAATGAAGAAATCAGAACTGAGTTTGGATTTAATTCAGTCAGTCATTTAATGAAAAAGAGTAAAATGGATAGAACATGTCGAAAGGATTTCACGAGGAAAAATAACAAAACAAGCTTTAAACTAAAATTCACAAGGGAAACGAGATACCAGAAGGCCACTAAAAAATGTCTTAACTGAGTTTGAAACATGCGAGGGACGGAATCCAGCTTGTAACTATTGTGCTAATCCTACTTGGCTCGGTTTTCAGCCACAGAAAATGTAACCCGGAAATCTAAGCCATCCTTTAGAGCAATTGCAGCTACGTAATTACGCATTATGATAAAATAGTATCCCATGAGCCCCCCCAGTTTAGCAACGTATCTCATTTCCTTTTTCTCACTTCCTTTTGTATAATTTCCACCTTAAAGTGTAGTGGTTTTTCCTTAGTGAAGAAGGCTTTGTGACCGGTTCTCAGCTACTGTATCTGGATATTAATACGATACCTTCCATAGCTTTTATAATTCTACAGCCTCGTTAAACGGAGAGCATGTAAATTTTCTATTGAGTGACCTTCCTTTTCTTTTCCTCACGAGATTTTCGACGCTTATAGTATTATTTCGTGCAATACTCTTCTTACATCTTTCATTACTCTGCTGTGCAGTGAAGAGGCGGGTTATCTTTATATATGCGGGAGAGGAAATAAAATTACAAACCACGAACTATTATTGCTGGCAACAATAAAGAAATCCATTCACGATACATAAGAATAAATGGGCCAATTAAGAGAAGTATAACGTTTTCAGAATGATAACAACCTACTGCACTAGCCATCACTGATTAGATAAAAATAGCTTGCATTTTTCATGCAACTCTACCACGCGGTTTCCCATGTGCAGCTATTTTCAAATGACTGTTAGTAGTATATGTTAAGTGTATTTTTTACCAACAGTCTTTTGAGAGATTTGATGCAGCTCTCCTCTACCAGTCTGTTTACACGAGAGTAGCACTTTCACCCTACAAAATCAATTATTTGTTGACTGTATTCTAATTTCTGTTTCCACCAGAAGTCTTCCGGATTCCTCTAGTACCATGCAACTTATTTTCCGAGATATTAACGCAAGTCCTATGAGACTGTTCCTTATTCTTGTCAATGCTTTCCAGATATTTCTTTACTAGCTAATTCTGCGAAACACCTTGTCATATCTTATCAGTTCACCTAATTTTCCACTTCTCTTTATGGCAGTAGATGTGAAATTCTTCAGTAATCTACTTTTCCTGTTTACCTCAACAATGATTCACTTCCATAGAATGTTATGCTCCAAATGTACATACTCAGTTATTTTTTCCTTAGATTAAGGCCTATGTTTGATACCAGTGGATTACTTTGACCAAGAAAACCCTCTTTACCCGTACTAGTCTACTTTTTATATACTCCCTGCTTCTTCCGATTGGTGCTATTTTGCTTATGAGGTAGAAGAGTTCATCTAGTTCGTGGTCACCAATTTTGATACTTTATTGCTAATCTCATTTCTGCTACTCCTCATTATTTTAATCTTATTTAGCTTAACCAGCAGTCCGTATTCTATACACAGTTCCATTCAACATGTCCCGTAATTATTCTTCACGTTCACTATATAGATCAGTTCAGTTATAGTGTCTACTAGTGACACATGGAAATTTGTGCCGGAACGGAAACTCGAACGTGGACTTCCTGCTTATAGCGAGCTGTCATTTTAACCACTTCAGCTGACTGTGTGTCCACCGCTTACGATCCAAACCTCTATATGCCTCATTGTCCATCTCCTAAACCTTGCAACATTACTTAAATTCCCGCAATAGGCACAGCGAGACAGCAATGTCTTCAATGTTATTATCATCATCGTCGTGTTGCTTGCATAGGCATGCAAGCATGTCTGAAGAAACAGACATTACACGAAATTAAATACCACTTGAAGCCAATGGAGTAAAAGACTATATAATTGTTAATTACTGGCCGTTCCTAAAACGCTGTGATACGTGATTTTCGTACTCATTGCTTATCGACGAACTACTGCCAGTATACTAAATTAAATACCACTTGATAGTAGTTCTTCAATAAGTAATGAGTACGAAAATCACGTATCACAGCGTTTTAGAAACGGCCAGTAATTAATAACTGTGCACTTAAGTTACAATCATAGAAGTGATTAATATAACTGCTGTTTCTAATTTATAGAGAGGACTGTAGCTCTGTCCACAAAATTTATACAGCCAAGGTTCAGTAGCAATTATTTACTGCCACGATGGAGCATAAAACACAAAAAGGGTAAACATTGTTTGTGGTGGTCGGAGAGAACCGAATCGAAGCACACACTATCGGTGTCGTACATTCATAAAAAACTGAACATAATTTACTGATAAGAAACCCAAGGGTCACACAAGCTATATTGTGACCCATTTGACTCTTTAATACGTTATCATCAAATGTTCTATTGAAAAAACTAGGAAATTATATTACAGATTAAGATCTGAGACGGGGTAAAATGAGTGGCGTCTTTATTATGAAAGAAATACAATGAAATAAATACAGATGACGAGAGAAGCAGGTACATGCTTCCTCATTAATTTACACTGGGGTTCTTCCATTCGGAAAGCTATACACGCTTGTTAATAAATGTCATGTTACTACTAAACTCATTCTTGTGTGCAAAACTCATTTCCTCACATCAGGTTATGTATGGCTAATATTACATTAGTAAACCACGTCGGTACATCACATTATACCGCCACTTGGAATAAGAGCCCTTTTAGACCAACACTTAGTAAGAAAAAGTTGACTAAAAATCATAAATATTTTTTGTCAACGACTAAAGATTATAACTTCTAAAGTAGATAGAAGAGGTGTGCAAATTACTTTTATTTAAAGAGCAGTCTACGTGTAACTCTTACATAAGACAATTAAAACCACATTTGATATAACCTTATGTTTCAAAAATAGTAGTAATTGACTGTATAACTTTTTATATCCATAATTTTGAGAGACATCTTAGTTGCTACGTACGATATTGAATAATGCCAAAATGTTTATATTTGAGGCAGATTTATGTGGGATTCTATAAAAACTACAACAACAATGGAGCATCCACATAAAATCGGCGCTATCAATATCTCTGCGTATTACTACAGAAATGGAAGACTGATTTGGGTTGTTGTTAAGATATTAAGCATTTCCAGAAGCCTGTTAATGTAAATTTTTCTTATTATTTACACATGACGATTTACATCCATAACTAGTATCCACTGCGTAGCTCGGAATACGTCTAGCAGCAATACCATTGTTGAGAGTGCCTAGTTTTGCTTCTGTGTCTGGAGAAATAACCTCTGAAAATACCATATGTGATAGGTGGTTGTGTATATTATGGCAGGAGTAAAGACGCTTGTGCTCTGGAAACAGTCTTCTGGGTTATCACAGATTAATCACACAAACAGAATCTTTATTGCATCGTGTTCAACATTTACAGCATATTTAAACAATTTGAAGCGATACGAATCCCTCCCGTTATTTTACAAAAGCAGTTCTTAAAATCGTTTGTGTCCATGCTGCTATGTAATACTTCGTCATTTCGTTGCATAACTAAATCTTTAATAACTAAACCCCCGTAATCTATGATAAATTTTGTTTTACTTTTAATATTCTGAGATGTTTTTAACAAAATAAAGGTAACTGACATCTAGAATCAAATTGTGATTAAGACGATACGAAATGTCTATTTCTATCGTCAGTCACTGCACCAATAGAATAAAGAGTTACTGCAGCAGAAACATATACAGAAATCACGTGTCGTTCTCCAAATTGCTGTTGCACCAGCTACATTTTATCAGTCAACAAAAAAGAAGACAGGAAACAGTTATCAATAAGGAAACCTTCGAATTATGAGAGTAAAGATGTCTAATATACATTTTCTGAAATTCAGTGAAGAACAGAAATGTGTAGGAGACTATACTAACACCAAAAGTATAGTAAGTGAAATGGTTATGCATGACAAGTGCAATCAAGGAATAATTATTATTCTTCAGTTGCTTCTTCCGTATTAGTTTATCGAACAGTTCAGGGGTACACTTCCGGCTCATAGCATCCAGCGGGCAGAATATTTCGGCGATCGAACACGTCGCCATCGTCAGATGTGGTGACGAAATGACCTGCTCGCGGCGCATGGCCGACTTACAGCCCTCCCAAGGCCGGGAGCCGCTCCAAGCGCTGTCCGCACACACGTGCGTACATAGGCGGCGGAAGAGACGACTGCATCGGCGTGGATGTAGCTATGTGGGAGTGTATTCACTCTCGTCGTCATTTCGTTGTTTGCTATCTTCTTAATTACACCCAGTGCTGGTTCCCAAGTTTTTCTGAGACTATAGACAGAGTCCCAGTTGATAAGCTTGTCAATGAAGCGAATTTCGATGTCCTCTGTAATGACATTTTCCGGGTATTTCGATGTTTGTGCTAAAATCCTGATGTGTTCGTATTCCATTGTACGCGTCTGGCGAAAACATAGTGTTTTTGCTAGGGGAAGAGCTATAGATGAAAGACATGAATTTGGACTAATGACTGTGATAAGTGGATCTCTGGAAATGTACAGGATGTTAGGGGAATAGTTACAGAAATGAGCGCAGGTACCTTAATATGTTCCCATTTCAGTATGTTAGTTGCTTTTTCTCACCATCTGTCTTCGCACAAACACGTCACATAATTATTACCTGATGCTTTCTGCATGGTCGTAACTCCACCAAGAAGTGTATTACACTTGTCAGTGTAGCCTATCCATTTTGCGTCCACGGCTCCGCATGTCAATACCTGACCTGCTGCCAAGGGGAAAATAAAAATTAATGGTTTGCTTGTGCCACATGTATTTTGCGGTACTAACCAACTTAGTAGTTATAATTATTAGCACATGAAGTAAATACTGATGTAATGTTGTTCGGTACACTGTCCTGTCACCACCAGAAATATCTGCACTTATACCCCTAACACTTCGTATATTAGATCAGCTGAAGGGTAAATAGAACCAATGCTAAGCAAACAATATGGTGGAAGGTCACTTTAGATTTAATTTCGTCTTATATAGAATACAGATGATCTCTAGCTAATTGTCATTTAGAGAACGAAAACTTTCGTTTCTACCATTGATTACCTCAAAAAAACATTTAGAGAGACCTGCAAATAATTTCGTTCGCGAGTCAGCGTCAAGCGTGCCTCGACGTCTGAAACTTCGCTTGTTGGAACGAGTTGCACGCTAGAGGCATTATTTTGCTGAACAGATTAATAGCCGAAATCGCGTTTCCTTTGTGAGCGGCAGAGAACAAATTTAGCTAATTAGGCAGACGTTCGTTCGCCTCGTGCCCGCCTGTCCCTCTGTAAGGCTCTTTCAGGCTGCTGCGCTCTCGCCACGAAGTGCCTGGGGGCGCAGGGCGCACGTCACACAACACAGGGATTGGCACGTCACGGTGGGGGCTGCTAACGACGTCGTGAAAGGGGCTTCCAGCGAATTCCCCGCGTATGGATGGAAGGCGTGGACGCAGTCATTAAAAGGCCTTACACCAGAGTTTGCGAAATCGGTATGCGTCTGATTAATACTGATTTTCCGAATATTTATTTGACTGATCGACAGGACACATCCTCAGTTACTGAATATTCCGTTATTGATGTAATCTGTATATTCCGTAATGAGAACAGGTGCTTGTTGCTGATTTCAGTTGTCGAATTCAGCACTACAGCAATTGAAAGGGAAGTAAAATCAATCTACTCCATAATGCAGACTGGTTTCAGTAAAATGAGAGGAAGTCGGTAATTTTAGAAAACGTTTTTATCACTTTATTGCTAAAAAATGCTAAAAGCAAGTCAACTCTGGTGAATTCCACTTGTTTAATGTGAATAATACAGAAAAGTGTTATCATGAATACCAAGGGTTATTATATGTGGCCATGTTATGTATTCGAAAGATGAGCAGACGCACTCCTACAACGAGCTGTCATTTCTGCAACTATAGGCAGATGGTACAAAGAGTCCAAAATCAGGAAAGGTGTAAGGCAGGATTGCTCATTAGCACCTTCCATATTTAATTTGTGCACTGAAGAGCAATGAGGGAAGTAAAGAACTGTGTGGAGGTAGGAGTGGCTGTTTCGTCTTTGACGGAAAGTCACTATGACCTAATGGGTATAATGTGTAAACAAACAAAAAGAAAAAGCCGAAACATGTTTGAGTACTTCTGTGCTATCATCATTGGGAGTGGGTACCCTTCATTCAGTTCTGTAAAGTGTAAACATGTTTCAAGTAATAATGACTCTAACGAAATTTAGGCCGTTAGCGCCAAATTTGAACCTCGTTTCGTTTCTCTCTGCCTCTGCGCGCGCGCGCGCGCATGCTTGTGTGTGTGTGTGTGTGTGTGTGTGTGTGTGTGTGTGTGTGTGTCTGTCTGCGTGTGTGCCTGCACACGCATGCGTGTAGCTAGTCGTCAGGTTGGATAGCTAAAGTCTCTGAAGAGGCAGATGAAGTTTCCTATCTAAGAAGTAGAATAGAAAAGGATGGATGATGTACGATGCAAGCATTACATTGTAGCAAGGACTCGAAAAGGCAAAATACCTACTACAACAAGAAACAGCGTACGTCGTTGTTGAAACTGCAGCTGAAGAGATGGACAAAGAATAAATGACAGTGGCAGGTCTACCTAGGTATGAGTATAGGTCGTATATGATGCGGAATGCAGCAGTTACGCTGAACAACTGGGAAGCGACGAAGCTGTAAAATTGCGTCAAATAAAAGAGCATGATATAACCGTGACACTTTTCTCGTATTGTCAGACATATCTTGAAATTAACATAATATTCCGAGAGTCCATCTCGCCGTGAGACGCTTCTGTTGCCGGGTCTCGTCGAACTGATGCTCCTCTGAAGCCGGGACCCCTATATAAGGCCAACAGAGAGTAACAAAGCCATGCACACGCTGCAGAATATACTAGCAGCGCCGCAGGTGGTGAACGTGAGCAACAAAGAGGTAATTGTCAAAATCTTAGCCGACTGAGAACGTCGTGTTTTATTGCAGGTCAGCACTGGAGTCCACGACTTGCTCAGAGAGTAAATAAGTACTGGGTGGTTATAACTAAAGCGCAGCTACTCACAGAGGTCCATTGTGGTTTGTAATTATCGTACGGCAGTGAAACTTGGTAGATATGCTAATGTGTTAATGCAAGACCAATTTACTCTGGGAAAAAATTGTTCCAATGGTCGCTAGGTGGAAATCTGGCGCTGTGAAAGAGAGAAAGGCACATATAAATATTTCCATTTGAAGATCCTACGGGAAAAAACGAGCAAGTCCATTGAATTAGGAAAAGAGTTTCTTCCACATTCTAACGGCCAGCAGACAGTTAAAATGGCTTTCAAAGAGGCCAGCAGACAGTTAAAATGGCTTTCAAATAATGTGGCAACTCACCGAGATACAAAGGACTTCAATTTTAGTGATAACGGGAAGAACGTTCTAAAGTCGATATCCTGTGCAGGTCCACGGTTTGCTTTCATTCTCTACAATATACCTGTTAGATCAATTGGACTGCGACTGCAAACAAGATCGGTTGAGTTTCTTACTCTGTGTTGTTTTTTTATAGTAATGGTGTCAGATTGAAGTGTGATAGTAGTGGGATCATCTTAGGGTCTTTAAAATTTGTGGTTCATCACAAGATAAAGGTGAAAACGCGATCTGTTGATCAATCAGATAAAAAAAGAAAAAAAGTAGCAGAATGAGCAATGTTTGTAGGGACCTTAGCGCAACGTCCCAGGAGTTAAACGGTGACTCAGATGCTCATTCTTAGAGTGTTTCAAACGAATCAAACACACGAAAGATAGCACCTTATGAATAATTTAAATTTGTTAGGTAACTGGAACAATCAATCTTCCTGAATGAGATTTTCACTCTGCAGCGGAGTGTGCGCTGATATGAAACTTCCTGGAAGATTAAAGCTGTGTGCCGGACCGAGACTCGAACTCGGGACCTTTGCCTTTCGCGGGAAAGTGCTCTACCAACTAAGCGACCCAAGCATGACTCACGTCCCGTCCTCACAGCTTTACTTCTGCCAGTACCTCGTCTCCTACCTTCCAAACTTTACAGAAGCTCTCCTGCGAAACTTGCAGAACTAGCACTCCTGAAAGAAAGGATATTGCGGAGACATGGCTTAGCCACAGCCTGGGGGATGTCTCCAGAATGAGATTTTCACTCTGCAGCGGGGTGTGCGCTGATATGAAACTTCCTGGCAGATTAAAACTGTGTGCTGGACCGAGAATCGAACTCGGGACCAGGAAGATTCATATCAGCGAACACTCCGCTTCAGAGTGAAAATCTCATTCTGGAAACATCCCCCAGGCTGTGGCTAAGCCATGCCTCCGCAATATCCTTTCTTTCAGGAGTGCTAGTTCTGCAAGACTCGCAGGAGAGGTTCTGTAAAGTTTGGAAGGTAGGAGACGAGGTACTGGCAGAAGTAAAGCTGTGAGGACGGGATGTGAGTCGTGCTTGGGTAGGTCAGTTGGTAGAGCACTTGCCCGCGAAAGGCAAAGGTACCGAGTTCGAGTCTCGGTCCGGCACACAGTTTTAATCTGCCAGGAAGTATCAATCTTCCTATTTAATCAGATTAATTTCTGTACAGTAATTTCTTGTAGAAGGCATAGGGGTGACGATTCCAATACCAGAGATTGCTCTTTCCAGTGCTTTGTAAGAATTAAAAAAAATGATATCATGAGTGGAATTCCTGCTTGCCGAAAGGGCTTCATTTCTTTGCATGGAATATCAAAACGTAGACTGCAGACCATCTAATCGAGTATGAAGGGTACTGGAATATCACCCAAATACTAAAGAGGCGCGAATGCTAACTGGCCTTGAAACTATCCAAAGAAAAGGAAGCAACCGTTGTAAACCATATAGGTGCATTCAAAGGTAAGAAAGAGCGTCCTAGACAAAGGAAAGACGGGATTTAGCTTCCAGAAGAACAATTAATAGAAAATGCCGTGAGTTATATGAAGAAAAACACTCAAACTTCCTGTTGCGTAAGAGACGTACCGGAAACTATTTAGCAGCAAACTGAATTGATCATTTGTGTACCTGTATTCTGGTATCTGCCGGTGATGTGACAGATGTCAAACAGAATTAAAAGCTGTACTAAAACAGAATTAAAAGCTGTACTAAAACATCTCTGAAACTGAAAAGTTAGAAATTATAAATACGTAGTATTAAAGTACTTAATGGGGAAGTCCAGGTTCACAAGCTAAGACCTGTTACATTTTACTGAAAAAAGCGAGAAGCGAGGAAATAAATTAAAAGATAATTGAGAATGAAGCAATATGCATGGACTTGCAAAAAAAACCATCGTTGCCAAATATAAGCTAACCAACAAAAAGAAGGGACGAAAGCGTACCAAAATGTAACGGACTTACCACGTTCTTTTCATTGCAAAGATGTACTTTGTATAGCAAATACAATCGTGGTGGCATACAGGTTGTTACTTTTCATTTGCAGATGAGGGGTTTCGATCGAAACCGATCATTCGTAGATAAAAAGTAACAACTTATATGAGACCAGGAGTGCGTTTACTAAATAAATTATAATATTTTAAATTGCTGGTTCCTTGAAAACTGTTGCAAAAAATTTTAAATATGTACTTCATTTGCATGGTTATCTTTTTTATCATATAGTTTCATTTGTTACTTTTCTAATGTACTTCCTATACAGTCATTAAATTTGACATCGTAACTACACTGGTTGCACTCGATTGGAGTGCTTTAAGTATTGTTTTGTGATCTTGAACGTTTAGATTTACTCTCCTAACAAATGTACCAAATGTGACTCACCACGTTTTTTCCGTCGGCTCTTCATATGTACTGTATTAGGAACAGGACGTGGGCAGAAAAGGTCAAACAAATGAGAAAGGCGCAATGTTGATTTTATTATTAACCATTATGGCTTGTCAAATGACAGTGTGGATATTATACCGCCACTGGAACTAATTTTTCCCGGCGTACATCGGTTCCCAGTTAAGTTATTAGAATATCTACCAAGATTCGCTGCCATACGATAATTACAGCTTACACACGATCTTCGTGAGTAACTGCACCCAGCTAGTTATCTCAACGACTGTTTCGGAAAATAATCCCCTACCGAGAAACACAAGTCATTCCGCCGGAGAAGTTTATGAAGATGCATAATATTGAAAGCCTCTGACTACGTGGCAGAGCGTGTGTGCTCATGCTGCTTCACTGCAGGAAGTGATGGATCAATGTCCTATCGTCTAATCTGGTCACTGTAAGCAAAGAACGAATCTGCCAAAGCAAAGCCCAACTTGATAGTGTACTAGGTTATCTTTGTGCTAACTAACCAGGAAAGCTATAGGACAAGTAATCTTGTAAGGGAGTCAGATCTGCTTTTAACAAAATTTTTATTCATTGAAAAGTTGAACGAGATGAGTCAAAAATTATAGCTGTAAATGAAACTGGACTGCAACACAACTAATCTGTTTCTAACAAAAACGTACAATAATCATCAACCAGAACACTATGATCACCGATCTACTACCGCTATAAATCCGCCTAGGTGACAGCAGCGTCAGCTGGCGAGGAATGACTGCTAGTCAGTCACATGCATGGTGCTTGCAGTGTCAGTGAGAGTGCTGTCCGTGTGTAGAATGGGGAAGGCGAACGATCTACCTGAGTCTGACAGAGGGCAAATTGTATTCCGCACGAGCGTTTCGGAAACTGAACGATTTGTTGGGTAATCGAGGAGAGCTGTGGCGAGTGTCTTCAACTCATGGCTAAATCAAGATGAAACCACGTCCAGATATCGGGGGGTTGGGCACCCACCACTCATTACAGATGTCGGACGTCGTAGGCTGGGCAGACTGTTAAAACAGGCGAACTGTGGCGGAACTAGACTTTCATGCTGGGGAGAGTACAACTATGTGTGAACACACAGTGCACCGAACATTCCTAACGATGCGCCTCCGCAGCCGAGGACCAATACATGTGCAAACGTTAAGACCACCACAACATCACCAACCTCTACTGAATTCGGCAAGTGAACATCGGCAGTGGACGTTGGCGCCGATGGGAGGGCGTGAACCGTCTTCTAGGGCAACCTGTACTGCAGGAGGGAGACAAGCAGGCGGCGGCACTGTTATCCTATGGGGAACATTCACGTGGGCACCCATGGGCCCAGTGTAGCTCGTGCAACGCACCATGACAGCCAGGGAGTACCGTACACTGGCTGCAGACCACGTACATCACTTCATGATGATCATACGCTACTGGCCTGGCCATTAAAATTGCTACACCACGAAAATGACGTGCTACAGACGCGAAATTTAACCGACAGGTTGCTGTGATTTGCAAATGATTAGCTTTTCAGAGCATTCACACAAGGTTGGCGCCGGTGGCGACACCTACAACGTGCTGACATGAGGAAAGTTTCCAACCGATTTCTCATACTCAAGCAGCAGTTGACCGGCGTTGTCTGGTGAAACGTTGTTGTAATTCTCGTGTAAGGAGGAGAAATGCGTACCATCACGTTTCCGACTTTGATAAAGGTCGGATTGAAGCCTATCGCGATTGCGGTTTGTTGTATCGCCACATTGCTGCTCGCGTTGGTCGAGATCCAATGACTGTTAGCAGGACATGGAATCGGTGGGTGCAGGAGGGTAATACGGAACGCCGTGCTGGATCCCAACGGCCTCGTATCACTAGCAGTCGAGATGACAGGCATCTTATCCGTATGGCTGTAACGGATTGTGCAGACACCTATTGATCCCTGAGTCAACAGATGGGGACGTTTGCAAGACAACAACCATCTGCACGAACAGTTCAACGACGTTTGCAGCAGCATAGACTATCAGCTCGGAGACCATGGCTGCGGTTACCCATGACGGTGCATCACAGACAGGGGCGCCTGCGATGGTGTACTCAACGACGAACCTGAGTGCACGAATGGCAAAACGTCATTTTTTCGGATGAATCCATATTGTGTTGCAGGTACAGTACGGGCCTTTCTGGATACAGAAAATGTTCGACTGCTGCCCTGATCAGCACATTCTCCAGATCTCTCACCAACTGAAAACGTCTGGTCAATGGTGGCCGAGCAACTGGCTCGTCACAATATGCCAGTCACCACTCTTGATGAACTGTGGTATGGTGTTGAAGCTGCATAGGCAGCTGTACCTGTACACGCCATCCAAGCTCTGTATGACTCGATGCCCAGGCGTATCAAGGCCGTTATTACGGCCAGAGGTGGTTGTTCTGGCTACTGATTTATCAGGATCTGTGCACCCAAATTGCGCGAAAATGTAATCACATGGCAGTTATAGTACAATATATTTGTCCAATACCTAGCCACTTGTATGAATATCAAGAGCTCAGATGGAAACCCAGTTCTAAGCAAACAAGGGAAAGCAGAAAGGTGGAAGGAGTATATAGAGGGTCTATACAAGGGCGATGTTCTTGAGGACAATATTATCGTAATGGAAGAGGATGTAGGTGAAGATGAAATGGGAGATATGATACTGCGTGAAGAGTTAGACAGAGCACTGAAAGACGTGAGTCCAAAGAAGTCTCCGGGAAAAGAAAACGTTCCATTGGAACTACTGATGGCCTTGGGAGAGCCAGTCCTGACAAAACTCTACCATCTGGGGAGCACGATGTATGAGACGGGTGAAATACCCTCAGACTTGAATATAATAATTCCAATCCCAAAGAAAGGTGTTGACAGAAGTGAAAATTACCGAACTATCAGTTTAATAAGCCAGAGCTGCAAAATACTAACGCGAATTCTTTACAGACGAATGGAAAAATTGGTAGAAGCCGATTTCGGTGAGGATCAATTTGGATTCCGCACAAATGTTGGCACACGTGAGGCAATACTGACCCTACGACGTATCTTAGAAAATAGATTAAGGAAAGGCAAACCTACATTTCTAGCATTTGTAGACTTACAGAAAGCTTTTGACAATGTTGACTGGAATACTCTCTTTCAAATTCTAAAGATGGCAGGGGTAAAATACAGGGAGCGAAAGGCTATTTACAATTTGTACAGAAAGCAGTTGGCAGTTATAAGAGTCGAGGGGCATGAAAGGGAAGCAGTGGTTGGGTAGGGAGTGAGACAGGGTTGTAGCCTGTCCCCGATGTTATTCAATCTGTAAATTGAGCAAGCAGTAAAGGAAACAAAAGAAAAATTCGGAGTAGGTATTAAAGTCCATAGAGAAGTAATAAAATCTTTGACGTTCGCCGATGACATTGTAATTCCGTCAGAGACAGCAAAGGACTTGGAAGAGCACAGTTGAACGGAATGGACAGTGTCTTGAAAGGAGGATATAAGGTGAACATCAACAAAAGCAAAACGAGGATAATGGAATGTAGTCAAATTAAGTCGGGTGATGCTGAGGGAATTACATTAGGAAATGAGACAAAGTAGTAAAGGAGTTTTGCTATTTGGGGAGCAAAATAACTGATGATGGTCGAAGTAGAGAGGATATAAACTGTAGACTGGCAATGGCAAGGAAAGCGTTTCTGAAGAAGAGAAATTTGTTAACATCGAGTATAGATTTAAGTGTCAGGAAGTCGTTTCTGAAAGTATTTGTATGGAGTGTAGCCATGTATGGAAGTGAAACATGGACGATAAATAGTTTGGACAAGAAGAGAATAGAAGCTTTCGGAAGGTGGTGCTACAGAAGAATGCTGAAGATTAGATGGGTAGATCACGTAACTAATGAGGAGGTATTGAATAGAATTGGGGAGAAGAGAAGTTTGTGGCACAACTTGACAAGAAGAAGGGACCGGTTGGTAGGACATGTTCTGAGGCATCAAGGGATCACAAATTTAGCGTGGGAAGGCAGCGTGGAGGGTAAAAATCGTAGAGGGAGACCAAGAGATGAATACACTAAGCAGATTCAGAAGGATGTAGGTTGCTGTAAGTACTGGGAGTTGAAGAAGCTTGCACAGGATAGAGTAGCATGGAGAGCTGCATCAAACCAGTCTCAGGACTGAAGACAACAACAACAACAACCCGTTTATCATCAGCATTTCTTCTTGGTGTAGCCAGTAGTGTATTTTCCGACGGTAGTGGCATTTTTGAGCAAGATAATGCGCCGCGTCTGAAGGCCAAGAGTGAGATGGAGTGGTTCGAGGAAGACGGTCACGAGTTCCAGTCGATGTGCTGGCTCCGTAGCTCGCCAGATCTAAACCCAATCGAATACATCTGGGGATGTGACTGAACGTAACGTCTGAGCTCATCGCTGCCCTCGCCGGAATTTACGAGTTAAGGTGACTTGTGTGTACTGACGTGGTGCCAACTCCTTCCAAAGACCTACTAATGCCTGACTGCTTCCATGACACGACGCGTCACCACTGTTAATCGTCCCATAGGTGGACATACCGGGTATTAGGTAGGTGGCCACAATGTTCTGGCTGATCAGTGGATATGCTCAAAAATATACGTTAAAAACTTAAACTATGAAATGATCTCAACTCGACTATGAATTAAGTGAACAAACTGGATGAGATTAACGCTGTAGTAGGAACGCTACGGAAGAAAGACAGCATGGAAACTACAGCACACAGATGTCCGCGTATATTCAGCCCGCTGGTGCAAGATTCAAGAACATAAATCCCTTACTGGAATTAAGTCAGCAATTAAGATTGCACATTAAAAATATATGAAAAGTGAACTGCTCGGATTGCGCATCGTGCTACTGGAGACTGCGAAAACTTGTCTCTACTCTCAGTCAGCGGAGTGTTGCAAAACGGCCACAGACGGCCGGCAGCTCCTGTCTCTGACAACCAGCGGCTGCTCCTCTCGAAACTCCATTCCTCGACTCCGCGGAAAATTCCTTCCTCCTGCCCAACTTCCAGCCTCTCAAAAATCCTAGGCTGAGGGACTGAATCTTTCGATTGCCAACGTGACGGCCGATAAATGCCACAAAATTTTCGTAAAATTGGGGAAAAGGCAGAAATATTCTCTCTATCTATGAACACCAAGTTGGTACTGGACCGAAAACGTGAAACTTATACGTTCGCCCGCACCCTATGCTAGGTGAACCAACACGCTGTTATTGGCTGAACTAAGATTTTGGAGCGAGAAACCGAGGCGCCGCACCAACGCTTATACTGACGCCGGGGCGTTGGTCCTCAAGACGCGAGGAAGCCTTACTATGACAACAACGTACCTCGAGAGGGTGGCGTGTACAGTGCGACGTCTCTAACATTCTTGGAGCAACTCGCCGGCACACAAAAGGCGATGGTGTGAGGCGTTCTGACTGATGCCAAGTCTCGGCCACCCCCAAGGGAGGGGGGGGGGGGGGGCACGGCTGCCGCAAACAGACTGAGCAACTGCTCTCTGTCAGTACAATAGGCCAAGCCAGCCTGATGCGAAGCTTTGTTCTACCACACACACACACACACACACAGACCGGTGGACTACCAAAGTAAAATGGGAAAACATACTCTCACTGAAGTGAATACATATCGCGCATCAATAAGTGACGGTACTGTCACAGTACGACGGTATTATGAGCGCAAAGGGTTTCAATTACGCATGAGAGATGAAAAGTCTAGTTTGCACCAATAAGAAGAAGCAGTTTTTCACATTCTCATTAATATCTGTTTGCTAAAAACAATGAGTTGATAATTGCAGAATGGTCCTCACCACGTTGCTCAAACATCACAACCGTAAAATATTTTGATTGTAACTGTATTTCTGTCTCGGAAATCTCATTATTTAACTATTTCAAGGTCATTTGACAAAATAAAGTTTTGGGAAATATTTTGTGTAGGTAATGTTGTACAGATTTAATGGAAGTTAAGATCTGCATTATTAAATTTTGTTATTTTGTGACTATGGAAGGGACAAAAAGTCTTACTATAAAAACGAAATTTTTTATTGTGTATTACTACGTAGACAGCCTTATTAGTAGTATGCTGTGTGTCTATGGATGATTATTAAATTAGACAGTCAGTGTATTGAAATCACTGATCTGATAGAGGTAACCAATAGCGATAGATTACTACATCACAGAAAATGTGGGGACATTTCTATCTCTATTATAAATTTTATTACTATTTTGAACACGCATTTGTGTAACAATAGGCACTTATAAGACCTCAAATGAATGTTAGAAGCTAAGAGAGTCCATAACCATTCCTCTTATTCTAAACAGTATTACAAAAACAAATCAGCTATGAACCTATAAGAAAATTATTGTTGTGGCATAGGCTGCTGAAATGTACTGCACTTTGGAGCTTCAGTACAAAGTAAGAAAATATTTAAATGAACTGTAATTTTTTTTATATGTTCGTATATTGACAATCTTTGTAGTGATATACTATGTGAGTGTGGTTTAGTATTACCTTAGATAATGCAGTGGAGTTGCAAATCTAATGACGATAATCAATAAAGATGATTATTAAATTATGTATTATGTGTGGATAGATGCGTGTGTGAGTTTCTTAGCCAATTTCTTATAAAAAGAATATAATTTAAAGATTTTAGGCAACTTGGCATAGTATGATGATGCTATCTAGGTGACTAGTATCTTTATTATTTTCATTGTATTTTTGACTTAGGCACAACTCACAATGTTTTCATTGATGTTATACAGTGACAAAAAAATACAAATAGTCTGTAACTGAATTCATAACGCTGTAAATCTAGTGTACGCCTCCAGTACTTGTATTATGTGCAATGTTGGCAACTGTGATATGTTGACAGACGATGTAATCAGTAGTTATTATCTCTTTGCAATCTCTGAATGTCTCCTTCGAATGGTCTTACACCTACTATGTTTAGAGCATGGTAACAAGCACACACAAGGTTTCTAAGATAAATGGAACGTGTATGTTATAGACATACAGTTAATATTTGTGAGGGAGCAGTCTACAACTGGTAACTGCTATTCCATTCGTTCAAATGCATAGCTAAGATGTGTTTGCAATTACTCTTTGATATTATTATGTGATGTGAGACACCCACTTAATAGTTTTGTGCTGCTACGTTACACAATTGTTATATGTGTTATTTATTCTTCGGTGCAGTGCATCCTATGAGTGTCTGATCGCAGACCATAATCGATCGTCATTAATAAAACATGGTAATACAACTCTGCATTTCATAACGCGGCTCTTAATCTCGATAATATTCTTGTATGCAGCAACTATGATATCACTGTGTAGTTAATACAGTTACCATTCTGTCGATCTCTTTGCCATTTTCTTTGTACTGGTCGCAACGTAGCAGACCAATAAATATTTTATTATGAAGTTATCGGTACCAGAACAGGAACATATGAATACACATGCCACATATAGAACACGTACTTTGTAGCGAACTGCTAATATGGACATTCTTGGTTTAATCTGAATATAAGTTTATAATTACTTTTACGCACAAAATTCCAGAAAATCGGGCTGACATCAGTTGCTGAAAAAGAATTTCCAAAGTGTTTACCACAGAAGTATTAGAAGTATAATGTTCATTACTAAATCAAGATTCAGGTCAAATGTTAGTAATAAAAACATTTGGTCGTAATTAAAAAGTAAATCAATATTTTTTGAAACTATTTTGTCTTATTTTCCTCTTCGTTTTCTTTCGTCTTCGTTCCACAGCTACATGGGATCGTCGTGGCTAATTTCGGAATTGGCAAGGTTAATATCAGGGGTGTATAGATGCCCTTCCTGTCGCCACCCCGTCACCCCCTTGGAGGCAACATGTGTAAGTCAGTCGTCTGTGTAAAGTGTTATCCGCATGAAAGCTTAGCGACCTGTCCGTCATTCATCTAGTTTTATGCAGTATCCACATCTAGGCTTCCCCGCAAACTGGCCTGCATTGTTAACAGGCTGGGAGTATTCGATATGGGGTCGGCGCACCTGCCCAAATCCCGGAAGAACATGATTAATACATTTTTAGACAAAAAAACATTTTTAACAACGATTCAGTTTATGTTAAGTAAAATTCCATTTTTGTAGAAAATATTTCAATACTTCGACTCCTGTAAAATATAATTTTGTTTATAAGTTTGATCATGTTGAAGTAATAACATTACTTCAAAATATGTCACTTATTAACCTGTTTACAACCTAGTGGTGGAACCTGGCAACCTAGTCCGGTATCGTCTAAGGGAGTTGAAGTTTTTAATATTTACCGTCAGAGTCAAATGTTTGTTAGTACCAAACATTCAATGTACAAAATTTTGAAAGAATAAACTGAACACCAAACGGAAATGTTTGTCTGGGTATTACCTTACGTCACAATGGTTCAAATGGCTCTGAGCACTATGGGACTTAACTTCTGAGGTCATCAGTCCCCTAGAACTTAGAACTACTTAAACCTAACTAACCTAAGGACATCACACACATCCATGTGCGAGGCAGGATTCGAACCTGCGACCGTAGCGGTCGCGCGGTTCCCGACTGTAGCGCCTAGAACCGCTCGGCCATCCCGGCCGGCCCTTACCTTACGTCATAAAAGAGAAACCAGTCGTAATTATATTTCCTGGAGATAGGTATCCACTTAAAATGGATTTAGTGGTGCTTTAAAGTTCACTGCTTTTGCCACTCGATGATGTGCAGTGGCAATATGTTCCAAACAAATCATCTGAAGTTTTTTGAAAGTTCAAACGTATGTTAATGACGTTGAGTAAAGCAATGAATTATAACATTACAAGGTTCTGATTCCATTTATGTCCCGTTATTAAGGTCTTAGTGCCTTTTACCTTTTAGAGCACTTAATGAATTAATTCTAAAATTGTTTTTGAAGAGCCTCGTGGTACCGACGCAACTGGGAGATGCATGAAGTCTCTAGAACAGATTTAATACAAAAATTAAGTGGGATTTTATAACGATTGGATCCAACTGCCTGGAAATCAGATTACTTCTTTCTTTTTTCTACCTGTAAACTTATTCGCTCTTGATTAAACTGTCAGCTCCTCTACATTATTCATAAATAGCATGATCTCCGATCTGTAACAGATAATATTACATTACTAAGGCTTTATATACTCTGTGGTAACTGTGGTGTCACCGCCAGACAACACACTTGCTAGGTGGTAGCTTAAATCGGCCGCGGTCCATTAGTACATGTCGGACCCGCGTGTCGCCACTGTCAGGATCGCAGATCGAGCGCCACCACACGGCAGGTCTCGAGAGACTGACTAGCACTCGCCCCAGTTGTACGACGACTTTGCTAGCGACTACACTGACGAAGCCTTTCATTTGCCGAGAGACAGTTAGAATAGCCTTCAGCTAAGTCCATGGCTACGACCTAGCAAGGCGCCATTAGTTACTTCATGAATCTTAAAGAGTCTCACTTGTATCATCAAGAATGCTGTATACCAAAGGACGATATAAAAGTTAAGTGTTCTAGTAGCTACATTCTTTTCTTTATCACATTCATCACGTATCCTGTTCCAGACTTCGCGCCAGTAGGCGTGTGTGTACGTGTGCCCTTTCGGCTACCCGTCTCTGTGGACTGGCTGCCTTGTCAGTCCACTACAGTAACCATGTTACTTGTAAGTCAATGCTGGGGCGAGCGGCATCTAGCCAAATAGTAGACGCTAGCCCCGTAAGTCAGATATATTATTTTTTTTAAAGAAGAAGATTGTTTAGTGTTGTTTCCACCGAATACAAAATTTACTAACTGTTGATGAGTCTGGTTGTCTTACCAAACTCTTGCTTCACCATATGTTATACTGAAGAAGCAAGACGCGTTTTTTCCTTTGTATACCAATTAAGTGAATGATCGGTGAATTCCCCTATCTTATGTCTGTGCATGCTATATATTTGATACAAAGTAGGGCAACTATTACAAATGTAGCTCATGTGTACGTAAACGGAAATTCTGTGTATTTCTGAACATAGGCAAACTATCCTGCTCTACAACCAGTCACATTTTTACGTTTCACTGCTTCAGTACGTGAAAAGTGTTTCACCGGCAGCATCAGCATTCAGTCAAACATCAGTGAGATAATTCTGAAGCGAGTGGGTCGAGATTCCCACTAATCGTATGGATGCTCTTAGTTACAGTTTATAACGAAGAGTCGCATAAATTTACGTCGGATAGAAACTGCAGTTTCAGCGTGCTTAACCAGACGATGAAGTGCTGCGCTAGCGCATGTGATGATTACGTTCTGCGCGGGAGCATTTCACGATCCGGCATTCATTCAGCTGATGTGTTTTAGGGAAGTCACGGAGACGGATCCCGTCCCTGTGGAAGGGAATGAGTCGTGTTCTCGCTCCGCCGCATCTGTGCTGATTGGCCCCGAGTGCCGGCTGCGCTCCCACCACTCCACCAACGACTTTTGAGCGGCTCCAAACCTGATTTTCTCCGCAGAGCTCTTAAACTGTTTTTTCTGCTCTGAACGGAGTAAATTGGAAGGAGGGAAGAAATTCGGTTGGCAGACGCCGAGTGAAATCTCTACGTAACAGCAGTGAAGCGAAAACAGCTGAGAAATTTTCCACCACGCCGCCTGACACGCAGTCAATGATAACTGCCAAGTATTCCATTTGCCTCCTGTTATTGAAAACAAGTTTCATTCAACTGCATAAGGACTGCGCGTTGATTCACCAGTTATTCTAGTGCCGTGCTTGTCACTTTCCTTATTCATAATATGTATGATATATGAAGAAAGCATTAACCCTTATTGACAAGCACGTAGAAACGTTTCTGTTTTACGTAAATGTTAACACAGAAACTGGAGAATGTGCAGGATTTAAGTAAACAGTGGTGTTCTTATACAGAGTGTTCAGAATATCACCGACTAACTGACAGACGAAATTACGCGGAGAGGTACATTCTTTTGTTAAGCAACTTTTCTTTCGAGATCGGTGTTTTCTACTTACGCCTACGAGTAAGGCTTCACTGGTAATGTAATGCAACCCACATATCTGCTTTTAAGCATTTAGTGTGAAGCATCCTGCATATCAAACAAAATGTAAGTGCAAGGGGTAAGAGGGCATGTAATGTTATTTCGGTGATTATGATATTCTCGTTGGTGTTAAGAATGTATGAGACTGGCGATATACCATCAGACTTTCAGAAAAAACGTCATTCACACGCTTCCGAAGATAGCAAGAGCAGGCAAGCGCGAATATTATCGCACAATCAGCTTAACAGCTCATGCATACAAGTTGCTGACAAGAATAATGTTCAGAAGAATGGAAAAGAAAGTTGTGATTCTGTTAGACGACGATCAATTTGACTTTAGGAAAGGTAAAGACATCATAGATACAGTTCTGACGTTGCGGTTGATAATGGAAGCAACAACGAAGAAAAATCAAGACACGTTCATAGGATTATTCGAACTGGGAAAGGCGTTCGACAGAGTCAAATGGCGTAAGATGTTAGAGATTGTGAGAAAACAAAATGTAACCTGTAGGGACCGACTAGTAAAATACAATAAGTATAAGAACCAAGAGAGAACAATAGCGATGGAAGACCACGAACGAAGTGCTCGGGTTAAGAAGGGTGTAAGAGAGGGATGCAATCTTCCGCCTCTGCTGTTTTCAGTCTATACGTCAAACAAACAAGGACAGAAATAAAAGAAAAGTTCAATAGTGGGATTAAAAGGTGAAAGGATATCAATGATAAGATTCGCTGTTGACATTGCTACCTTCAGTGAAAGTGAAGATGGATTACACGACCTGTTGACAGGAATGAAGAGTCTAATGAGTACAAAATATGGACTGAGAGTAAATCGAAGAAAGACAAAAGCAACGAGAAGCAGCAGAAGTGAGAACAGCGAGAAACTAAACATCAGAATCTGGGAATAAAGAAGCAGACGAAGTTAAGCGATTCCGCTACCGAGGCAACAAGGTAACCCACGATGGACGGAGCAAGGTGAACGTAAAAATCAGACTAGCACTGACATAAAGGGCATTCCTGGCCACGAGAAGTCTACCAGTACCAAAAACAGGTCTTCATTCGAGAAAGGAATTTCTGAGACTCGAATCGAAGCATTTGAGATGTGGTGCTACAGAAGAATATTGCAAATTAGGTGGACTCATATGGTAAGGAATGAAAAGTTACCCCACAGAACAGACGAGGGAAGAAATATATGAAAAAAAAACTGAATAGAAGGGACAGGGTGATAGGGCATCAGTTAAGTCATCATAGTATAACTTTCATGGTACTAGAGGGAGCTGTAGAGGGTTAAAACTGGTCCTTTGCCGAGGAAAGCTGGCCCACTACTACTGAAACATCCTTGATGTCTTGGGTACAGACAATGGGACGGAGTTGACGACCGAGCTGGTCCCACACACTTGTTCTATCGAGGACACACCTGAGAATCTAGCAGGCTAGAGGAGTACGTCCACATCACGCAGACTGTTCGTACAGACACGTGCCGATTGTGGAAGAGCATTGTCCTGTCGCATGATAGGTAACACATGAGGAACCAGGATGTCCGTTATGCACCGTTGTGCCCTCTGAGTACCCTGAAACACCAACAACCGTGAACTGGAGTCATACCCACCATGACGCCATTAATAACATCACTGTGCCTCTCAAAACTTACTCTCTATACATCAAGACACGAGTTATTTACACAATTATTCTTTCTGACAATTATCTTGATCTCACTCTCCATTATTACTACATTGTGATCAGAGTTAACATTTCGTCCTGGGTATGCCCCACAACCTACTATGTGATTTCTAAAGCTGTCTCACCATGATATAATCCAGCTAGTACCTTCAACAATTGCTAAGGTTGTTCGTGATGCAGGACGTGTTTTGTGGTTTGTTAAACAAAATGAGAAAAAGCTCTTTGTGATAGAGACGCGCAGCAAACTGATTAAAGCTGGTAAAGCATCGTAGAAGAAAAAAATGAAATGATCGTATGGCATTGGTGGCCGGGAGGCCCCATTCGGGGGAGTTCGGCCACCGTATTGCAAGTCCTTTTTAGTTGACACCATTTCGGCGACTTGCGAGTCAATGCTGATGAAATTATGATGAAGGACACACAACACCCAGTCCCGTGCCGGGAACTGAACCCGGGCCCGCTTCGTGCTAGGCGGGAATGCTACTGCTACGCTACGGAGGCGGACAGCATTGTAGGAATTTTATCCTATGGCATTCATATGACTTTGTTAGCACATGCTCTTCCACGGGTGGCAGAGAAAATTCGAATTTTCCATAAGGAAATGCCTTAATTTCCTCTGTGAAAAAAGTGTTTGTGATGGCGCCATCAGGAGTGAAATTGTTTACTGATATGAAGCTAGATACTAGTTTACCTCCACAGCCAATTGTCTCGAGATTGGTGACATAGATGGAAGCAGCTTCATATTACATTGATCATTTAGAAGATGTGAAAAAAGTTCTCGACGCAGTGGAAAAGTATGAATCAGCAAGTATCCCTGATGCAGTTAGTGCTTTCTCTTCGCATAAAAACATTTTAAGTGATAGAAGGAAGTGGTTTCTTCGACAAAACTGAAAAAAATATAACGGATGCTAAAATAGACTGAGAGGGAGAGAGTAATATTGATTTTGTTAATGACCGAGTTTAAAAATAAGTTCACAATTTGATTAATTCATCAAGAATAATAAATGTGAGAAAGTTTAAGTAATGTATATTTTACATACATCTTAAAGTATGATATCTTCACGGGTTATCAGAAACGTTTCAATGGATTGCGTATCCATCATCTTCAGGCGAAGATAATGGAGACGCAATCCATTGAAACGTTGCGACCCAGAAGACGACGCCACTCGGCTGATAACCGGTGAAGTTTTCATAGCTGAAATACGCCGAAAAAGCCTGCAATCGTATATCTTAAAGTTGTAATACCATGTTTACCAGATTTTTAATGCATAACTACATGCACTTATCCAATCGTTATAGCGCATGTAAATCTCGGCTCTAGCAATGACACGCATTCCTGAGTAGTTGAATTGGTTCAGTGGGAGTTATATATCAACCAGCATGTACTACATCAACCTGCTTTAATGACGGCAGCGACTTCACAAAGACACTAATTGCCTGAGGTAGTCGTACATGTCAATGTCTCCCCAACCGCCGCTCACAATTCGTAGGGATATGTCGCAACTGGTTCCAAGGCATATACACTCCTGTAAATGGAAAAAAGAACACATTGACACCGGTGTGTCAGACCCACCATACTTGCTCCGGACACTGCGAGAGGGCTGTACAAGCAATGATCACACGCACGGCACAGCGGACACACCAGGAACCGCGGTGTTGGCCGTCGAATGGCGCTAGCTGCGCAGCATTTGTGCACCGCCGCCGTCAGTGTCAGCCAGTTTGCCGTGGCATACGGAGCTCCATCGCAGTCTTTAACACTGGTAGCATGCCGCGACAGCGTGGACGTGAACCGTATGTCCAGTTGACGGACTTTGAGCGAGGGCGTATAGTGGGCATGCGGGAGGCCGGGTGGACGTACCGCCGAATTGCTCAACACGTGGGGCGTGAGGTCTCCACAGTACATCGATGTTGTCGCCAGTGGTCGGCGGAAGGTGCACGTGCCCGTCGACCTGGCACCGGACCGCAGCGACGCACGGATGCACGCCCAGACCGTAGGATCCTACGCAGTGCCGTAGGGGACCGCACCGCCACTTCCCAGCAAATTAGGGACACTGTTGCTCCTGGGGTATCGGCGAGGACTATTCGCAACCGTCTCCATGAAGCTGGGCTACGGTCCCGCACACCGTTAGGCCGTCTTCCGCTCACGCCCCAACATCGTGCAGCCCGCCTCCAGTGGTGTCGCGACAGGCGTGAATGGAGGGACGAATAGAGACGTGTCGTCTTCAGCGATGAGAGTCGCTTCTGCCTTGGTGCCAATGATGGTCGTATGCGTGTTTGGCGCCGTGCAGGTGAGCGCCACAATCAGGACTGCATACGACCGAGGCACACAGGGCCAACACCCGGCATCATGGTGTGGGGAGCGATCTCCTACACTGGCCGTACACCACTGGTGATCGTCGAGGGGACACTGAATAGTGCACGGTACATCCAAACCGTCATCGAACCCATCGTTCTACCATTCCTAGACCGGCAAGGGAACTTGCTGTTCCAACAGGACAATGCACGTCCGCATGTATCCCGTGCCACCCAACGTGCTCTAGTAGGTGTAAGTCAACTACCCTGGCCAGCAAGATCTCCGGATCTGTCCCCCATTGGGCATGTTTGGGACTGGATGAAGCGTCGTCTCACGCGGTCTGCACGTCCAGCACGAACGCTGGTCCAACTGAGGCGCCAGGTGGAAATGGCATGGCAAGCCGTTCCACAGGACTACATCCAGCATCTCTACGATCGTCTCCATGGGAGAATAGCAGCCTGCATTGCTGCGAAAGGTGGATATACACTGTACTAGTGCCGACATTGTGCATGCTCTGTTTCCTGTGTCTATGTGCCTGTGGTTCTGTCAGTGTGATCATGTGATGTATCTGACCCCAGGAATGTGTCAATAAAGTTTCCCCTTCCTGGGACAATGAATTCACGGTGTTCTTATTTCAATTTCCAGGAGTGTACATCTCACTTGGCGGCATTCCAGATGTGCTGAATACAATTAAGGGCAAGGAGACCACACAAACATTGTAACAACTTACTCTTTCATGTGTTTTGCTGTCATAATTTAATATAGATTATATTTTGTGTATCCTTTCTGTGAAACCATTGATAAAATGTTGATGATTATGCAGTATGTTCTAATAATTTGCTTTATTGAAGCAGTGATGTACATCAAATTATTTATACCATTAATGTTCGAAAAATATCTTTGTAAATACGTATCACTTTTTGAGGGAAAGATTTAAATCCTGAATGTAGTCTTCAATAGTAAAAGTAATATGGAATGTACTATATCTTTTCAAATGGTTCTAATGGCTTTTGAGCACTATGGGACTTAACATCTAAGGTGATCAGTCCCCTCGAACTTAGAACTACTTAAACCTAACTAACCTAAGGACATCACACACATCCATGCCCGAGGCAGGATTCGAAACTGCGACCGTAGCAGTCGCGCGGTTCCGGACTGAAGCGTCTAGAACCGCTAGGTCACAGAGGCCGGCCTATATTTTTTACGACGGATGTTTGTTTCTCAACGTATAATCGGTTGCGGAACTAAAATCAATGCCCGACGATTGCATTAAGTCACACTTTATGGTTAAGAGCGCACAGTGAGCATGTAAATATGCTTAGAACAACATAATAAGTGTTAAGTGACTACTGAGGGGTCGCGTCTGATTTCACGCCGCCTGATTATTGTAACTGTGATGCTTTTCTTTCTTCACGACAATGGTGTGCCGCTCATTGCAGGTACAAAAACGATGCTTCTGTAGATTTTTCGTTGGGAGGTGTTTGTTCACCTACTATATAGATTTTCATCTCTGTCCACCTGAACGGCTGGGTATGAAGACATTTTGGCACTGGTAACTATCTGCAGACCAGCATAGGCAGCTGGCAAAAAATCATAGACCGCTGCTTCTTATAATGAGGGTATTAGAAAGTTGGTACGGCGCTAAGAGAAATGTCTAAGTAGATCGGGGCGGCGATTACGTAGAGAAGCAGCCGGAAGGTGTAGGTAAATGTCGCAAATAAAACATTTTTGATTTTCACTGTAGTTTCGATTTCGCAACCGATCGGAATTTGAAATCACCTCGAAAGCCTTCCTAAGCAGTTCATGGGGACAAGTACTATACTTTGCTTCCTGTGGGCTTCGCATAATTCGTAGTCCGCTATCGGCGTGTATCAATGAGTACGGCGACTCGTTAGTCCAGGCAAATTTTTTGATTAGAGTATTAAGTGGCAGTATTCGTATGCCCACGCTTATCTCTTTGCCCAGTGACTTGGCAGTGAGCAACATGAAGGGTTACGGCTTCTATGTCTCAAAGCGACGCAGAGATTTTAAAATGGTACAGCAGATTTTTGTGTCAGCAAATGAAATAGCGAGTGACTTACGAACTGTGGCCCGTTTTCCTAGAATCGAGGAATTTATGATAAACATTAGGTGGGCTGACACGTGAAATGCCCAGTGACTGTACGGCTCGAAGACGGAGAATCTGAGGCGCCAGGCATCTGTTAACTGGTAGTAGTCAAATGCTCTCATGTAATGTGTCTCGTCCACCGCGATATCGACGGAGGGTGCAAGTTTTGATGACGTCGCAGTCATGTGACGTGCAGCGCTGTTCCATTCGCAGTTGGAGCGGGAGCTCTCTCTTCCACTCAAAAGCTACTTCAAATTCAACTGGTTCTTGTTTCCAGTTGAGGATCCATTGAGTATCTAGTGGGTAATACTTCATAAATGGCGCGGGCAGTGGTATGTACTGTGACTTGCAGCAACATTTGTTTCCTTTGTCTAATACCACGTTCACGAAATTGTACAGTGTGACGCAGTACATTGTAAACCGTTAGTTCGTTACCACTTAATGGATGGGTTCTGATGAAGCTTGTGGTAGCTCAAGATAAAACTAACAGTTCAGATTACAGTCGTTCACTTCTTCGCCGCAGAAAACTGTTCGTTTTCAAGTTAGCTTGCGTTACTCGGTAGTATATTATTTCATCTGTTTCCATAAAATGAAATTATGAAAAATGTATTATTTAATAACTTACATAAAGTGTAAACAATACTAGAAAATAAAAATATTAGAAAATAATTGATTGTGAGTAGACATTTGCTTCTAATGGAACGTCAATAAAAATATCGATTTTCGCAATGCTGTGTCGGTATAAATGTGAAGTTCTTTAGAGTTGTAGGCTACAAATTTTGTGAGGTAATAAGTTAAACAATTGCAAATTCATTATTTCTGCTTATTTCTCGTCTGAAACACTATTTTTATAAAATAAACAGTTTGCTTTCTTTTATCATAATTAGAATCTGAAATCAGTGTAGAGCTTTAGACTTCAATTGAGTACTTTTTGTTGAAATTAGAGTTATTAAAACGATGGATTTTGAAGGTAATAAATTTTTGTGACTGAAAGGGTATATCATTCGTCTCAAAATATGTTTCTTCGTGAGCCGGCCGAAGTGGCCGTGCGGTTAAAGGCGCTGCAGTCTGGAGCCGCAAGACCGCTGCGGTCGCAGGTTCGAATCCTGCCTCGGGCATGGATGTTTGTGATGTCCTTAGGTTAGTTAGGTTTAACTAGTTCTAAGTTCTAGGGGACTAATGACCTCAGCAATTGAGTCCCATAGTGCTCAGAGCCATTTTTTGTTTCTTCGTGAGAGTGTTTGAAATATGGTTCAAAATTTCGTTATCTTATTGTGTCAAATTTTCAGAAAAAAATTGCGTGTTTGACGGCTCGACAAGGACTTCTGCATCTACATCTACATGTGCATGGACACACTGCAAATCACATTTAAGTGCCTGGCAGAGAGTTCATCGAACCGCCTTCCCAATTCTCTATTATTCCAACCTCGTATAGTGCTCGGAAAGAACGAACACCTATATCTTTCCATACGAGCTCTGATTTCCCTTATTTTATCATGGTGATCGTTTCTCCCTATGTAGGTCGGTGTCAACAAAATTTTTTCGCATTCGGAGAAGAAAGTTGGTGACTGGAATTTATTGAGAATATTCCTGCGCAACGACAAACGCCTTTGTTTTAACGGTGTCCACTCCAAATCCTGTATCGTTTCACTGACACTCTCTCCCCTATTTCGGGATAATACAAAACAAGCTTCCCATCTTTGAACTTTTTGTTGACGTACTCCGTCAATCCTATTTTGTAGGGATCCCTTACCGCGCAGCAGTATTCTAAAAGAGGACGGACAAACGTCGTGTGGAGAGTCTGATTAGTAGATCTGTTACATTTTCTAAGTGTCCTGCCAATAAAATGCAGTCTTTGGTTAGTCTTCCCCACAACATTTTCTATGTGTTCCTTCCAATTTAAGTTGTTCGTAATTGTAATTCCTACGTATTTAGTTTAATTTAAGGCCTTTAGATTTGACTGATTTATCGTGTAACTGAAGTTTAACGGACTGCCTTTAGCACACATGCGGATGACTTCACACTTTTCCTTACTTATTGTCAAATGCCAATTTTCGCACCATACAGATACGTTTTCTAAACCGTTTTGCAATCTGTTTTTATCTTCTGATGACTTTATTAGTCGATAAACGACAGCATCATCTGAAAAAAAACTAAGACGGCTTCTCAAATTGTCTGCCAAATCGTTTATATACGTAGATACGGAACAGCAAAGAGCGTATAACACTACCTTGGGGAACGCCAGAAATCATTTGTGTTTAACTCGATGACTTTCCGCCAATTACTGCGAACTGTGAAGTCTCTGACAGAAAATCACGAATCCAGTCACATAGCTGTGACGATTTTCCATAATCACGCAATTTCATTACAAGCCGCTTGTGTGGTACAGTGTCAAAAACCTACCGGAAATCCAGAAACTCGGAATCAATGTGAAATCCCTTGTCAGTATCACTCAACACTTCATGCGAGTAAAGAGCAAGTTGTGTTTCACAAGAACGATGTTTTCTTTGACTGTGTGTCAATAGACCGTTTCCTTCGAAGTAATTCATAATGTTCGAACACAGTATATGTTCCAAAATCCTGCTGCATATTGACGTTAATGATATGGGCCTGTAATTTAGCGGATTAATCCTACTACCTTTCTTGAATATTGGTGAGACCTGTGCTACTTTCCAGTCTTTGGGTACGGATCTTTCGTCGAGTGAACGGTTGTATATGATTGTTAAGTATAGAGCTATTGCATCAGCGTACTCTGAAAGGGAGGTAATGGTTATACAGCCTGGACCAGAAGATTTCCTTTTATTAAGTGATTTAAGTTGCTTCACTACTCCGAGGATATTTACTTCTACGTTACTCATGTTGGCAACTGTTCGTGATTATAATTCTGGAATTCGAGGATTTATTGACTTTCTTAACTCCAGCATGACCCCTGTAAGCATCGATAAATGTTAAGTTCAGTTTAATATGTTAATAACATATCATAAGGAAACTATCATCTCGTGGAAGGTATTCGTGTGCTAATCGATGAAATACCCGCTTACATGTTTGTGCGACAAAAGCCGCCAAACGGGCTGCTACCTCGACGTAACTGAGTGCAGTAAGGGCTCGACTGTGAGGTAACGGTCGCACGAAGGGCATTTTGTATCGACGTGCACAAAACTGCTACGTATCCGAGGCCGGAGATTATGGACGACATTCTGAATATAGTTTACCGGGTTTCGTGATCCAGCGATTAATCGCGGATCCTACCTGCCAGGGAAAAACAGTTCTACCTTTGTGCTGAACAGAATTAATATGGTAGGGTGTTAGTTGCTTCCACAGAGCAGAAATGACCGGCCACAGCCGGGAGTTGTTGAAGCTGTGGTCGATACCACGTAGTCCAGTCACGCACTAAATGTCCTTGAGGTTATGCAATGCTTGCAAATAATGGCTACCCTCTCGTAGAACAAGCAGAGAAAGAGCGACTGAGTGAGTGAGTGTGTGTGTGTGTGTGTGAGAGAGAGAGAGAGAGAGAGAGAGAGAGAGAGAGAGAGAGAGAGAGGTTGGGGGTGTCAACGCGTATGACTCTAATCTCATCCATTGTCCAGTTTCCATCTGGAAAAAATTATGTCGCATGTTAGCCGAAAAGGCGGTGACTCATTCTATTGCTTTGATTGTACGCTCCCAACAACACTGTTTCTGAACCCTGAAAGATAAACATTTACTTTAACCATATTTCGAAGCTCGCTGTGGCATGCCCATAAATGTAATCCAGAATTTTATCGCAATATTGTGCCGCTCACAGAAGTTTCAGAGCCACGAAACCGACAGGTTATGCTTTTAATCTCACTTAGCAGAGATTCTTCCAGACAACGTCATCCATCTACAAAATCGTTCCATTTGTGAACGAAAGGACTATTTGAATACCAATAAATTTTCCTACAAATGAGTTTACTCGTATCAGTGAGTGGTTGGTGGATAATGGGTGTCAGACAACATACCTAAAGATCTGGTGTAGAATCCTGCGACGGTCCTGAAATATTTTTCGTCAGCTTCTACTTTCGCTTCTGAAATGATTGGTATAACGGAAAAATTCCAAGTTTGATCATGTTTTCAACTCCATGTGAAACGGCTATATCCCATCCATCCCCCTCCCCCCCCCCCCAACCTTTATTATCTGGCTCAACGGCCTGGTGCAAGGCTTTCAGTTGGACGGCACTTCAACGATTTTGCCCATTCCTCCCGTCTGAACTCCTCCTTGCGCCCTATAACTGGATGGGTACGTCAACTGAAAATTGGAGTAAGAGACAAACAATACCACCATGTAGTTCTAGTGGCCTATATGAATGTGTCATCTGGCAGTGCATGTGGAACGTTACGTATCTCAATTCACTTATTGAAACGCCTTTTTTAGTGTAGTGCTGATATCCCATTGAAATTACTAAACTTGTTACTCTCATTTGTTTTTCCTTTTTAGAGATGTCTCAGCCCCCATTTTTGCCTGTACATACCCCATTCTTATTGTACAATAGTATCATTTTTTGCATGAAAATGTAATCACATGTCAGTTCTAGTATAACATATTTGTCCAATGAATAACCGTTTATCATCTGCATTTATTCTTGGTGTAGCAATTTTAATGGCCAGCAGTGTATTTCTTAATAACACGTACTTTCCTTGTTTATAGGCCAGTTTTGTTTATTGTTGATGTCGTGTAATCTCGTTATTACCAGGGATATACGAGGGGCGTGCAACAGTTAATGCAACATATTTTTTTCTGTCAGCCAATTTCGGATAAAAAACGCTGAATTTGTTGTGGGACGTCGTGGGGTATTCCCGCTTCAGCTCATATAATTTTATGACGTTCCGATAGGTGGCGGTGCTATACGTAGCCTTTAAAATCGCCCTGTAACAGAGGTGCGTTCCAAGCAGAGAGATGTCATTGAATTTCTTTTGGCGGGAAAACCATAACATCGCTGATATTCACAGGTGCTTGCATAATGCCTACAGAGAAATGGCAGTGAAGAAAAGCACTGAGAGTCGTTGGGCAAGGCATCTGTCATCATCCCAACAAGATCGCGCAATCCCGTCAGATCTCTCGTCTGCCGGCGGGCCGCCGCACACAGCTGTGACTCCCGCAACGCTGCAACGTGCGGGCACTCACTTCCGAGGTGATCGACGGATGCAGGCGAACATCTCACAGCTCAGCTGGACGTCGCTGTAGGTAGTGGAGACATATTCGTGCACCAAATGGGGTACTCAACGGTGTGTGCCTGCTGCATTCCTCGCCATACAATAGAAGACTATAAAGAGCAACGAAGGACTACCTGTAAGGAGTTGCTCGCGCGTTATGAGGCAGATCATGACAATGTTTGTCAGGCATCGACACAGGTGATGAAACATGGGGTTATCACTTCAAACCGGAGACAAAACGGCCAACCATGGAGTGGAGCGACACCATATCTTCTCCAAATAAAACAAAACCGCACTCTCCGCCAGTGAAGTATTCTGGAACTCTACAGGAGTTCTTCTGTTGATGTCCTCCCTCATGGTGCAACGATCAAATGTGAAGTGTATTGTGCTGTCCTCAGAAAAGTGAAGAAAAGACTTCAGCTAGTTTGTCACCACTAAAATGGAAACGAACTTCTCCTTCTCGATGACAACGCAAGGCTTCACACAAGTAGGCGCACCCGAGAGGAGATCACGAAACGTCATTTGACTGTTCTTCCTCATCCACCCTACCACTTGCGTCTCGCACCTTCCGACTTCCATACCTCTGGCCCAATGAAGGAGGAACTTGGCGGGAAGAAATAAGTGGATGAGTGGGAGCTTATTGATGAACCAAGACGTTGCCTTCGACGCCGACCAGGGAGTGTTACCAGGTGGGCATACAGGTCCTCCCAGTAAGATGGGAAAACGTCATCGAATTGAACGGAGATTATATTAAAAAATACCCTTTGTATCCAAAGGAGTGGGAAATAATTTAGTGTATTGGACTCTAGAATAAAACCAACCTGCTGCGGCGTAGCGCCGTATAGCGATCCTGCCTTGGAGGCAGTTAAGTGGGCGATGTGTCTCAGAGCTGGATAGTGACAAATGGTGATGCGAGGCTGGACGCGCACGTAGTTTATGTATCAGCCGATAGAGGACAATATTGGATAGGGGGACTGTGATTTTAGTTTCGACTGTGCCCACTAGAGCGCACTAAAGTAATAGAATGTTTTTCATTAACTGTTCTAGTATTTTCATAAAGTATTATTATCTCTTTTTGTGTACGTAAAATGTTATAAATGTGTTTTAGCGGTATGAACGATGCGTGAGTGTGGTTTAAGGTTAATATGAAGATAACTGTTTAACGAGTTATGTAGTGGGTTTTAGTGTGGGAACATATCGAAGTATGGATATGGACAAAGGGAATTGTTGTAGAATAGTTTTGTAAAGTAAGTTTATGTTAAAGGGAACGTTAATTCAGGTATAAATAACAATAGTAAATAACTTTATGCATAAACAAAACTTCAGCATATTAGATAATTACGTCGGTAAAAAGTGCAGTCGTTAGGTTTACTATTATGCGATTGGTTATTGATGAAAAGCGCGGATTAACGCGGGAGAATGTTGCTTTGCTATTGGCTGTTGAGTAAACTGACCAATGGTAAAGCAATATTCTTCGCGCGCCTTTCTCTGCTGGTAGAGAAGACTGAGGGTATTCTAGAGAAGGGTGGGAGCCTCGCCATGAAACAGTTCGGACGTGTGTAGTAGTAGTTCCGATGGAAACAATAAGTTGACCGATCTAGCAGTGTTTCATACATCAAACGTGTGCTAAAGTGACGGCATAATAATTCAGATGGGTGTGTAGAAATTTCAGAATTTTTAAGTGAATTTTGTGACGAGAAAAGACATATATTTCGCGTGGCGTATTGAGCAGGTCGGTGGCTAAAAAGCTGTGACTGCATTTGGTACCGACAGACTTAATATTTGGCGAAAATTATCAATCAAAAACAATTAGTATTTTTGTAGCTATTGCGTTTTCGGGAAATGCAACACCATAAACTTGCTAACGTGAGTGAAAGGGATTATGAGTGACTGTGTTAAGAGTAGCACGGGCTTGGCAGTGATACTTGTTCACCAAGTTTCAGAATATATTAATTGAGGACAAAATTTCCAACCATTCATTTAGTTCAAAAATGGATCTGAGCACTATGGAACTTAACTTCTGTGGTCATCAGTCCCCTAGAACTTAGAACTACTCAAACCTAACTAACCTAAGGACATCACACACATGCATGCCCGAGGCAGGATTCGAACCTGCGACCGTAGTGGTCACGCGGTTCCAGACTGTAGCGCCTAGAACCGCTCGGCCACGCCGGCCGGCTTTCATTTAGTGACAAAACTTTCTCCCGAAACGTAGATTAGTGACTTTAATTGCAGCCTGGTTCACGTCGAAGTACAGTAGGTTTCACTCGGCTTCCCTACTGATGAAATGTTGAGACAATGTTCACAGGTAGGTGCAGGTTCGTCGTAAAGGGACGGAAAGAACCGCGCCGCCGCACTGCTTTCAGAAATAGTGTTGCACTACTTATTGAAGGCCCATCGTGTATTTGCGGTTAACACCCTCCACCCCCCCAACTCCCAGACACTTCCATTTCACGGCGTATGCTGTTATAAAGTGTTCCACTATAATATAGGTTACGTTTTGAATACATCAAATGTTAGCGTTCAGTCATTCCAATGGATACAAGAACAGAGCTGCTGGCGTAGCGTGAAATATAATACTGCCATCGCTCCACAACGACAGTTAACGTTCAGCAGAATGCAGGATTAGGGATTACTGTCCACGGCTAGGTAATTTGAAATGGGACACGAGATCAGACTGGGAAGAATGGGGAAGAAAGCAGGACATGAGCTTTCATAGGAACTATGCCGGCATTTGCTTCCAACATCTTATGCAAATAATGGAAAATCAAGATCAGTATGGTAGTTCGGAGAGTTGTAGTACCTTTAATTGTACCACCATTCTCCATAATACTAGTGCAGTGCCACACCACCACTCGGAGCGAAGGTATCAAGCGAGTGTCGAGGCTCGGAGCAGAGCTGCTGTAAGTTAGTCCAACGCATATTTAATATAACTGAATTTGTAAACGTTTTATTTATTGATACTCTGAAACTCAAGAGTATTAATATCTTTCTTATTATCATTTAACATATAAATGGTTTTATTACAAAATAAAAGTTTGGAAAAGTCCATGTTACCGCCTCTGAGTTTTCTGTGGTAGAAAGATCTGTGAAGGAGTCCACCAATCTGCGCAAGTCTACATGACACGCAGTTGCGAAGTGATCGTGTAAACTACGGAGATGGTTTCACTTCAAAAGTCTTACACGATGTAGGCATCACGCATTTTTATACATCACAGAAACTGCGGACTAAGTAATTTAAACCGTATCATTTTCCTGAAAGAGAATCTTCGTGGGCTCATATAACGCGACCGACAAGCTACTTGATGTGTGGGCGCCGCGCGATAAATATCGCTTCCGTAATTTATGCGGCAGATGATGAGCTTCGGCGACGTTAATGGCGTTAGCGAGCGCTGCCCCAACATAGCCTAGAGCGAACGACAGCCCGTATCGACGTTCACAAAACTGACGCCCTGAGGTCGCAGCCTGTGAACTTGGCGGCGCTCGCCTTCTAACGCGAGCGATTAATCACGCTTCCCACCGCCCGCGGCGGCCATTATCTGGGACGCCGGGGGCGTTGGGTTTCTCACCGTTGGGTGCAGTTGCTGGCGAAAGTGGCTGTCACGCCAGCCCCCGCGTGTCACGCTACCCGCAGCGCGCAGTCGGTGCAACACGTTCTTACAAGGCAGACATACGGCGCCCTGGAGACGCCTTTGTGTCACTAGTGCGTTGCGTCCGGACGCCCATATTGTTCAAGTTGAAAGGGGGCCCTCTACTGCACAGCACTTCATTCATTTCGTTTGTCGTGAAGCGGATCATGCTTCCGTTTATTTCCTTTTATAAGGAGTACTCAAATGAAAACGTACGAAAAGGCTTAACAAACAAACCGGCTGAAATTTGCGCGTGCCGCTTTGGGATACGGTAGTGAGACATCTAAGGATGCGAATGTAGTGTCGTCACCTCCTCTTAAATTATTCAAAGTTGTATATTCAGTAGGCAAGGTGATGACTGCCGTCTCTTTTGACGTCCGAGGCCAGATACCCATCGAATTTCACGGGAAAACCATTGATAGTGGCGCATACTGTAAGACACACCGTAGTCTAAGCAAGTTCATAAACAGCAAACGGTCCGGGTTGCTCTCGGAGGGAGTGATTCTGCTCCACGACAACGCCAGTCAACGCGTCTTCAAGTTCACACAAAGCGTAAAACCCAAGTTCAAGTCGGAGCAGCTTTGAGCATCCGCCATATACCCCAGACATGTCGCCCCGCGACTTCCACGTCTTTGGTCCGCTAAAAAAGCCTCAAAGGGAAGCCCTTCAACTCGGACGACGAACTGAAGGACGCAATGGAGAACTGGCTCCTGTCACAGCCACAGGAATGCTGACAACAAGGAATACCTCGGCTCGTGAAACAGTCGGCTATGTTCATGTATCTAGTACTCATCATTACTTTTGAAATCTGACTTTACTTACACCCACAGTGTTCTTTCGTGTCTTTACTTCTGGACGCTTTTCATATATTTTTAGTCATCTTTCACCATTCCCTCTTCCCCTCCCGCACCACCCCTTCCCACCAGGTAGCGTACTGGCAACGACCAAACCAAACAGCATCACTTCAGCTTCTGAAATATACACATTCTTAAAATTAAAAAAAAATATTCAGAAAGTGAAATACGCGATTTTTATGACAAGTCTGTACATGATATGATGAGGTTTCATGATACCTCCGGGTAGGGATTCGGATGCGAGAGGTATAAAAAAATAATTGATCTGTGGTGGACATTTAAAATGGTTATAATATTTAACGACTTGATTGGCGAGCATATGCTGTTCGACCATACGAGAAAGAACGGTGGAACTCTTTTTGCAGGAAACACAAGACGCACTGGTAGATGAAAAACATTACAAATGGCTGATTTCTGGGTGATATTGATCCCATTTGTTCTCTTGGCATAGAAATTCAGCTAAAATTTGGAGTGGTAGAGCTGCAAGTAAGTCAATTCGAGACTTGAAATGAAGGTTCTTACATCCATCGTCCACATCATCAAAAATAGATGTTTTTGTCAGCTTCAGTACACACTTTTATTGTCACAAACTGTATAAAGACAAATTACAAACGGGCTGAGGCAACTGCATACACTATAATTATGAATATCGGTGCATAAAAGCTTGTTGCAATGTTTAAGGAAAGCATATATACAGCCACACAGTTAATGTATACCACTTCTTACGCAGCGGAAGATACGTTTTTAGTCAGTTAAGACACATTGGTGAAACAAAAGAAGTTGTTTCTGTACAGGAGCGGTGGAGAAGAAGAAGTAGCCAGAAGAGGAGGAAGAGGAAAACTAAACAGCAACCGAGCACAAATAAAATCCTAAAAAAATAGTTCTGAAACGAATTTGTAATACAGTAATACAAGCAGCTGCATACATTTCCATGGCATAAAAGTATAGTGCGTCGAAATAGTACATAATATATAAAACATGTAATACAAAAGTGGTATTCAGCCAGTTGTTATTGACATTATGCCTAATTATCCTGTGTACAGTACCATGACTTTTAAGGTACGTGATGTTAGTCTTTATATTCAGTATAGGAAATTTAACATTGAAAATGACCTAACAGTCGAAACCGATAGTGACAATAAGGATGTTTTTACGCAAGTAGAGGTACTTCCTATTCAAACTGTGATAAAAAAGAGTAGGACGTACACTGAAGCGCCAAAGAAACTGTTAAAGGCATGTGTATTCAAATACACACAAATGTAAGCAGGCAGAATACGGCGCTGCGGTCGTCCTATATAAGACAACAAATGTCTGGCGCAGTTGTTAGATCGGTTACTGCTGATTCAATGGCAGGTTATCAAGATTTAAGTGTGTTTCAACGTGGTGCTATAGTCGGCGCTAATGAATCGTTGATTTTCTCGGACGACCATTTCACGAATGTACCGTGAATATAAGGAAAAACGTTAAATCTCCGATATCGCTACGGCCGGAAAAAGTTCTTGCAAGAACGGGACCAACGACGAGTGGAGAGAACCGTTCAATGTGACAGAAAATCGCTGAAAATTTCAATGCTGGGCTACCAAAAGGTGTCAGCGTGCGAAACATTCAACGAAACATCATCGAAATGGGCTTTTGGAACCGAAGGCCCAATCGTGTACCCTTGATGACTGCACGACATAAAGCTCTACGCCTCTCCATGGCCCGTCAATACCGACTTTGGACAGTTGCTGACTGGAAACATGTTGCCTAGTCGGACGAGTCTCTTTCAAATTGTATCGAGCGGATGGACGTGTACGCGTATGGAGGCAACCTCATGAATCCATGCACCATGCGTGTTAGTAGGGGACTATTCAAGCTGGTGGAGGCTCTGTAATAGTGTGGGTCATGTGCAGTTGGAGTGATATGGGACCCCTGATACGTCTAGATGCGATTATGATAGGTGACATGTACGTAAGCGTCCTCTCTGATCACCTGCATCCATTCATGTCCATTGTGCATTTCGATGAACTTGGGCAATTCCAGCAGGAGAATGCGACAACCCACACGTCTGGAGCCGGCCGGGGTGGCCGTGCGGTTCTAGGCGCTAAGGTCTGGAACCGCGTGACCGCTACGGTCGAAGGTTCGAATCCTGCCTAGGGCATGGATGTGTGTGATGTCCTTAGGTTACTTAGGTTGAAGTAGTTCTAAGTTCTATGGGACTGATGACCTTAGAAGTTAAGTTCCATAGTGCTCAGAGCCATTTGAACCATTTTGAACCACACGTCTAGCATTGCGACAGAGTGGCTCCATTAACACACTTCTGAGTTTAAACACTTCCGCTGGCCACCAAACTCCGCAGACGTGAAAATTATTGACCATATCTGGGAGCCTTTCAATGTGCTGTTCAGCAGAGATCTCCACCCCGTCGTACTATTACGGATTTATGGACAGCCCTGTACTATTCATGGTGTCAATTCCCTCCAGCACTACTTCAGACATTAGTCGAGTCCATGCCACGTCGTGTTGAGGCACTTCTGCGTGCTCGCCGGAGTCCTACACAGTATTAGGTAGGTGTGCTAGTTTCTTTGGCTCTTCGGTGTATGATATGCAAACATCGAGGATGGACATTATATTAACAACGTCTGAAGGGACAAAACTGACTATGCAGGCACCATCGACACGTATAATTATTTGTCAGCTAGAGCTGTTGGAAGAGTGCCTGATTTACTGTTGCTACATTCTATTTTTCGTAACAACTGATTCAAGAACTTAAAATAGCATTAAATGTGTCTTTCTGTTCATAGAGGCACACTAGACACAATATTAGAATATCTAGTTTTCGAAGTTTTATCTGATTATTTAGTTATGCGAACGGATGATGTGACGAAACACAAACGTAGTGTCCATTTGGTCTACTCTTTGGCACCAGCAGGAATTAATTTAGTTTCAGTGATTCTCAAGGCATGAAATTACTGTGATGTTTACCATCAGACTGAATAATTTGTTTGTCCCTGAAACGGTCTATTAGAAATACAAGCACGTAGAGGACCTTTGCTCGGTTTGACAAAAATTCTATGAGAGGCAGGCCCTGACCATTTCCAGCATAAGCCGTGGTTTTCGAAGTCGTGAAAAAGTAACAAAACAAAAACAAATACAACAGTTACTATTCCACCACTATCACGAAGGCAACTTTGTTCTACAAAAATGAAGTGACGCTCTTCCCAGATAACGTAACATATAAAACAAGTTATATAATGTAGATTAAATTTAATAGCAATGAGTGATTGTTAGGGCGACCTTGAAGTATCATGGACCCAAATTCATCAAGCATCAAACAACTGTTTCTTTACGATCAAGAAGTGTTTTTATTTTGGGCGCTGAGAGCGGCTGAAAACGGCGTTATCACTGAGTTGTGAGTGGTGGCAGCAATTATTTGTTGTCTGCGCTTCGTGGTAGGTGAGCACCTGTGTACGAATTGTGTCGCTTTTCAAGCCTTTATTACATTTTTAAGATGACCGCTTTTCAATAGCTAGACATATTTCATTAAATACTGTCTCTTATAACAGTTTAGCAAATCACGATGCAAAGCCCACCTCCCAAATGCAATGGCGCTAAGTATTGCCACATCCGACATCATCTACTACAAAGCGTTGTTATCTTTAACAATAACAATACCTGAAGCAGGCCAGTAGAAAAAACGTAGGGAGGTGAGATTTCGAAAACGAATTGAATGCTGACGAATATTGATGACCATTTAATCGTCTGCGCACCGTAGAAACATTACCCTGGCTAAAACGAAGCACAGCTTCCCTGCACACGTGCTGAGATGTCATGGAGAATATTGTGAATGGTATCCATGTAACATTTTCATGAAAGCGCGGTATGGACTGCACCTCTACTGTAACTAATACCCACTTGGCTATACGCATCTTTATAATTAGCATATAAGGTTTATCGAAGAGTATTGCATTCGTAAGTCTTAAGAGCAGTGTTCACTGATGAACATCAGATAACAACATCAAAGGAGCATGGGAAATATGTGCTGGAAGTGCTCAATAACATCTCGTGAAAGACAAACTTCAATGTGTTCCTGGCGAGAACTACATATGAAGCGCACAATTTGAGTAAGCAGGAAACACTAACTCACGTCGAAAGTAAGGAAAATACATTTAAGCAGTACGACTGTAATGTAAGAAAGAGGACAATTTTCCAGTCATTCGAAATACATTGGGTTAATAGCATAATATGAGAGATATCAGGAAAATCAAAATTTTAAGATTCATTAAAACAGTTTCGATCACAAGCATTTAACGTCCGTGTTCTTACTGATTTTGCTCCATCCATCGCCACGTCCTGAAGATAGTGCGGTTCGGCTACTACCCAAAATAGACATCTGTTCAAGATTGTTTTACTGAATTGTAATGTTTTACACCGATCGTTGGTCACACTCCAATTGAAGAACTCTTTTTAAAATTAAAGATCCAAAGGTGCTTTGGGTTGGTGGGTTATTGTTGTTTGATAACCAAATTCTGACTTTGATCTATCATTGCTAATTGAAACCTTGTAAATTCAAAATTTTACTTTCAGGAACGATGCTTTGTCTCGATTGCATCCATAAATCCGGCAACATTTAACGTGGCCATTCATAAACGTACCACCGGCAGAGGTCGGTAGGGCATAGCCTCTAACCTCCGTGGTCACGGGACATTATCCATAGAGATTTTTATCTAAGGGATTATGTAAAAGATTAACTTCTTGTTCAACCAACGCCTACTTCTTTTCAAGGTTGACATGCTGCTGAGAACTTAAATTAATACGGCTGTGTCACGAAAAGTGGTATCGATTTGATGTTTGTCGCGCTCTTTTCGACCTCGATGTAAAACACATAAATTCCTTATAGGTGTATAACTTAAGCTCTTCATATACAAATATGTGTGTAGGATATACATTAGTAAGTAATAGTTACCTGATATTGTGTTTGCTTTATTAGAAAAAAATTTTGTAAACTGCTAATTGTTTTGAAAAAAAAAATCAGCATTGTTTCATTACAGAAATAATCTGCATACATTTTGTAATTAGTCCGGATTTATTGTTAGTATCGCACCACGCTTGCAAGCTAAAATTCTTATGAGAACTTTCGAATTTCGTACTCACTGCGGTTTAGTGCTTTCTTGAGACTTTTCACCACAATGGTAAAATGAGGAAAAAGAGGAGAGAAAAAGATTGGAATAAATAATTTTCTTCGTTATTGGCAGTGTTAGCGTGTTTGTTCAAAAATTAGAATTTCATGGAGCTATTTAGTCCATTTATGAAACATCTGTGATAGTACTTGCTTGACTAAAATGATTTTAGAGGAAAGGTTTTTTTTATATGAAACGTCCATTATTTGCCTCATACACCAGCTACTGTGCTACTGTGCTCTTTTTGTATTATACTCTCTGCGAATGTATTTCGCCACCAGGCAATGTTGTCAAAAAGACACGTGGTTCATGTCTTGGAGCAGAAGAAGAGAAATATTCGATTGAGAGTGTACTGGTTCACAGTCTGCATTGTTATGCGCCGACGTAGTATGGGAAGGAAGAGTAAAAAATCTCTAAGTCGTTGCAGCCCAACATTGCTTCAGCGCAGGGATGTGTCAACATAAGCCATCCACAGGGCGTAAACATTTCGACACAGGTTAATAGGTCAACAGGAGTGTGAGAGTGTGAGTGAGCTAAGCGGAAAAGTGTAAGACCAGCACACACCAAACTGCCTTCATTTCCCTTGCAATATTAAGTAAGATGCATTAGATAGGACGCAACAATGCCTCCCAGGGACGTGACGGAGCAGTTACTGTACTGAAACAAACCTGTTAAGTCAACATGGCGAAAATAGAGATCGTTGAGCACTCGCAATAAAATGAACCGATTTAGTCGTTATGAATCATGTCTCATAGCAAAGCCTCTGCTCAGTGCACTATAAATTCTAAAACCAGCTAGTTTACACGCAGTCGTTCAGTAGGATCGATGGCATCCACCAAGTTGTTCTCACTCGATTCTCTGACTATTTTATTGTAACGTCTTTCGTAAGGCTGTTTCAGTATTGTCACACTATTCCAGTCATTCTATTGCTGCCTGGAGTGATGACAGAATTTCTGTAGCCGTGAATAACCGAGTCAAGAGTGCAGGACGGAGGCTACCACTGATGCTCTGATCTATTCTGACACTCCAGCATTGTGCGGACCAGAGGCATATCTAACTTGTGGGCCAAGCTCAGCGTAAATTATGACGTCAGACTTTATGGCTCCTGATACTGCAGTCCATCTGATGGGATCATGCGGGCAGTGACCAGAGAGCTACAGAACACGCAGTGTGTGATTGATTCAGTCTTGAGTCTGCCACTGGTGACAGCAGGTTCCATCACAGGCTACGTAGCAATCGGCCGTCGCTAATACCACAGCTATGAGAAGCATATTGAGCAATAAATTGAGTAATAACTAATCTCGTTTTACTAGCGTCAAACGACATCCCACACGTCCTCAGGCAACATATCTTGAGAAAATAGTGGGTGTTTCCAGCCCAGGAGTGGGCGACTGCTACAGCATTTAACTATCGCTCCTATTTTAATTGGTAGGGTCAGGAGGAAGGCAAGGGTGTATCGCTACCTATAGGATCAGGAATAATCAAGCGTTGTGGAGTTAAAACCTACCTTCGGGATGAGGATAGATTTTCTTCTAAGTGAACCGAATGATGATGCCGAACTTTTCATCACCGTTATTTGGTTGACTTGCCAACCTCTGTGCAGTGTCTCGTAGAATGAGGACAAGTGACACTGTTGGATGATGATCCCAAAAGTGACTTTAAATTGGAGGCACCTTCTTATTTATAATGACAGAAATAATGACGTATGGTTTTTCCCTTCACCCATAAAACTAAATTTCTGAGTGTGAGGGGCTGTTACTGACTGTAACATAATGATGTGTTACATTATGTTGTATATGATAATAAAATTCAGTCAAAAAAAAAGTTCTAGGGTACTGATGACCTCAGAAGTTAAGTCCCATAGTGCTCAGAGCCGTTTGAACCATTTGAGTATATGTGCCAGTTCCACTTTCTATCTCTACACATTATTACGCCCAAATTCTCTATGACGTGACTGACTCAAGTTGTGCTAATCCTGTAATCAGAGAACACCTATGTTTAACTTACCGTGAAGTGCATAATTTTTTCATTTCTCTGCATTAATAGTTAATTCTCAGTTCATACATCAGCAAGGAGTTTTATCGAGATCTAATTGGACGTTTCTGCGTATGACAGACTGTCAACAGCCCGCCCGTGGCGCTCAGAGCGGAAACTCAGCAGTGCGCCCTTTCTCGGCAACCCAAGTACCAGAACCAGGCTAACGTGGGTCGCCATGTGACCGCGCTCCTCACCTGCAGCAACGATGCTCCTTCGGACAAGGGCAGTCGTTCCCTGCAACAAGCAGATTCGACGTCCACGCCGAACGCAAGCGACCGGCGAAGTGTACCTACGGACAGGGGACCGATGGAGTACATCGTAGAGTGTGGTTCATGGTGTATTTCAGTTACTTGCAGTCTATGATAGGTAAGCACCTGTAATCTAGGGGTAGCGCTTTGAACAGTAATCAAAACGTCCCGCGTCCTGCTGCTCAGATTTTGAATACAAATCATCAGTAACTGAGGCCGAAGCTTTCCGGCATGAGCAGCCATTCTCCCTTCTGCCAACGGCCTTTTCAAACAGTCCAGAGGAGCGGACGGAATTTCAGGCCACTCTCTTGCTCTTGGAGTGGGAAACTGGCCATGAAAGGTGGAAGAATCGGCAATGATCAAAGGCAAGAAGATGCAGAAGGCAATGGAAGCCACTGTAATAAAGAGAAATTTTGTGTATCCACAAGACATGTGGCCTGTAATTGAAAAAGTATCATAATGATCTCTCCATTGGCAAAAGATTTCCGATTAATCTCCTATTTGGATCTCCAGGAAGGAACTACCAAGGTTGAAGAGACCACGAGAAAAAGATTGAGTGATTAAGAAAGGTACAACATTCCACGAGTCGGAGCATGGTATGTCAGAGGTCAGAACTAGCTAGAAAACGAGAAAAGGGAAATACTGAACAAAGGATCATTGTGGGTATAGTGGGAGTAGTGAAGTGAAACGGAAAGAAGGTAAAAATTTCCTGTCAGACGAATATAGGGTAAAATCAACAGCAGCAGAAAACAGTATACTGGAAGTAGAATTCGCAATGAATTGGAAAGTAGCATGGAGTGATCTACTGTCAAGAGTTCAGTGATAGGGTTCTTCTCATCATATGTGACAGCAAACCAACACCCGCAAAGACATTTTAGGTACACACAAAAACGTCGCAAGTAGAAGATAACGAGATAAAGTATATGAAGATATTGAAAAGCGAATTCAGTGTGCGAAGGGACATGAAAATCTAATAGTCATGGGGGAATGGAACGCGATTGTAGGGGAAGGAATAGAGGAAAGGGTTATGGCAGAATATGGACTTTGCAGTAGGAATAAGAGAAGAGAAAGACTGGGTTCTGCAATACATTTCGGCAAGTAAAAGCAAATACTCTGTTCAAGAATCACAAGAGGAGGAGGTAACCTTGGAAAAGGTCAGCGGATACGGTAAGATTTCAGTTGGGTTACTTCATGGTCAGGGAGAGATTCCGAAATCAGATACTGGATTGTAAGACGTACCCAGGAGCAGATATAGACTCAGATCACAATTTAGTAATGATGAAGAGAAGAGTGAAGTTCAAGAAAATCATCCGGAACAATCAGTGTGTAAGGGAGCGGGATACTGAAGTACTGGGGAATGACGAGATGCTTTTGAAGTTCGCTACGTATGTGGATATTGCCATAAGGAATACCAGAGTAGGGGGGGGTCAGTTGGAGAATAGTGAATAACTACAAGAAGGACAATCACAGATTTTGGACAGACGAACATAGATACAATGAAGGTAACTGCGGAGAAACCTTGGTTGATGGAAGCAATATTTTAACTGATCCTCAAAAGACGGAGATACAAAAATTCTCAGGGAAAAAAGAAATACAGCAATATAAATCGCACAGGAATGAAATAAACAGGAACTGCAGAGAAGTCAAAGCTAAATGGCTGTGAAGAAATGGAAAAAGAAATGATTGTGGGAAGTGTGAAAACAGCTTTTGGTGAAATTAAAAGCAAGGGTGGTAAGATGATGAATGGAACGAGAATTTCACTGTTAAACGCAGCGGAGAGAGTGGACGGATATAAAGAGTACATTGAAGGGCTCTATGACGGGGAGTACTTGCCTGATGACGTGACAGAAGAAGAAATTGAAGTCGAGATGGGAGACATATTGGATGATGTGTCAGTCAATCTTTAAGTGTTCTGGAAGCCGTGAGGTCAAACAAGGTAGAGTGGATACATTACATGCCGTCGGAATTCATAAAATCATTGTGGGAAGTGGCAATGGAACGAGCATCCAAGCTTTTGTGTAAAATATACGAGACTGGCAACGTACCATCAGACTTTCGGAAAAATATGATCCATATATTTCCGAAAATAGCAAGGGACGATGAGTATGAGAACTACGCTCAATCAGTTTAACATATCATGCAACAAAGCTGCTGACAAGAATAATATACAGAAGAATGAAAAAGAAAATTAAGGATGCGCTAGATGACGATCAGTTTGGCTGTAGGAAATGTAAAGGAACCAGAGAAGCGGTTCTGGCAAGCAAGACTGAAGGAAAATCAAGACACTCTCATAGGATTTGTCGACTTCGAAAAAAGTTCGACAATGTAAAATGGGGGACGATGTACGAATTTCCGAGAATAATGGGAGTAAGCCATAGGGAAAGACGGGTAAAATGCAGTGTTTACAAGGAACAATAAGACTGTATGACGAGGACGAAGTGCACGGATTAAGAAGGGTGTCGGACAAGGATGCAACCTTTCGACCCTACTGTTCAGTCTTTACATTGAAGTAGAAATGGTGGAAGTAAAACAAAGATTCAAGGGTGGGATTAAAATTCCGAGTGAAAGACTGTCAATTCTTTGATGATATTGCTATCCTCAATGAAAGTGAAGGAAAATTGCAGAATCTGTTGAATGGAATGAACTGTCTAATGGGTTCAGAATATGGACTGAGAGTAAACCGTGCAACGACGAAAGTAATGAGAAGCAGCAAAAATGAGAGAAGCGAGAAATTTAGTATCGTAATTAGTGATCATGGATGAGGTTAAGGAAGTAACATAACTGTTGACAGACGAAGCAAGGGGTACGTAAAAAGCAGACTAGGCAAAAAGGGCAAAAGTCTGATGAAGCTTCTGAGGATGTACGTTTGGAGCACAGAATTATTTGGTAGCGAATCATCCGACGGTGGGAAAACAGCAACAAAAAGAATCGAAGCATTTCAGTTGTGATGCTACAGAAGAATGTTGCAAGTCAGGTGGGCTGATAAGGAGTGTGGGGGTTCTCCGCGGAATCGACGAAGAAAGAAACACAATAAAAATAGTGACATCAAGAAGCCACAGGATGGCAGGGTAAGTGTTAAGATGTCATGGAACAATCTTCCTAGTACTAGAGGGAGCTGTAGAGGGCGAAACTGTAGGAGAAGACACAGTTTGGAAAACATGCAGCAAATAACTGAACACTTGAGGTGGAAGTGCTACTGTGATGATATGAAGAGGTTAGTGCAGGAGAGGAATTTGTGGCGGACCACATGAAACCCGTAAGAAGACTGATGCTGATGGAGAAACAAACATTAGAAGTATTTATGGTGATAAGAAGTTGTGTTGTTTTAGCTATAATAGTTTCTTCTGTATCACTAGTTGCCGATGTAAAGGTGAAAAAGGTAACTGTTGATTAAGAATGAATGGAGACTGTACAGTATATACATTATATGTAACAGGCTACACTCATACACCGATGGAAACAATGGGCTCAAGAATAAAAATATTTATTAAACAGAAACATGTTCATCACTTATAGCTCAAACTGGCTAATGAATGCTGAAACAACCAAGCAGAGCAAATTACCATTCTAAATGCTCTTGATTCGATAACAAATCTAACGTTTAATGAGCGAGTTGCACTAATCGACGCCAGCAGCGGTAGAAAATAGAATTCGCTATGAAATCCGAAGACTCACAACTTCTTGACTGGAGTATTGCGGTCGAAAATCAGAAAGCACAACTGATGGGTAAGTTTAAGGTTGTTTTAAGCTCATAATGGGGTACGTGTCAACGCACTACCTGATAATTCAGCTAAGAGATCAGCAAGATCACGGAAAACAGCTACAGTAAACCATATACAAGCGCAATATTGGAAAAACTAAGAGAAGATTTCAGAAACAAATGGGGGTAGTGGTAACGAACTATAAACGGGGGAAACACACATCCGTATTTTCCTATGACCTACTAATCTTTAACGATTACGCACCGAATTTTACAGCCATGTTAACGGGCCATGGCAATGTGAAACGCTACTATTAATGGTTCAAAATAACTGAAGACTGACTGTGCACATGTAATAGAGGGAGCCGTACTATTGACCATCTAAAATGTTTTCAGTAGCGTTGAGTCACAGTCATGAAATACATTTAAAAACGCTACGGTCGCAGGTTCGAATCCTGCCTCGGGAATGAATGTGTGTGATGTCCTTAGGTTAGTTAGGTTTAAGTAGTTCTAAGTTCTAGGGGACTAATGACCTCAGAAGTTAAGTCCCATAGTGCTCACAGCCATTTTTGAACATTTAAAAAGAATAAACCGCCATTTGACGCCGTATTATCATATTTATTTTTTGCGCTATCCAAATTTCGACTTTTATGCCATTGTCAAAAACAATGCTAAAAGTTGTTAAAGCATTATTAAGTCATACCTGTTAAGGCAGTCCAAACCAGGTAAAAAAGGCTACGACTGTGCGACTAGAGCCGCGATTTCCTTTCAGGAAGATCACAGTTGGTAGTAACTGACAAACTTATCGAGTAAAACAGAAGTAATATCTGGCTTACCCAAGGAAGTGTTATAGGCTCAGTGCCGTTTCTGATCTATATAAACGATTTAGGAGACAATCTGAACAGCCCTCCTAGACTGTTCGCGCAGTGGTTAGCACACTGGACTCGCATTCGGGAGGACGACGGTTCAATCCCGTCTCCGGCCATCCTGATTTAGGTTTTCCGTGATTTCCCTAAATCGTTTCAGGCAAATGCCGGGATGGTTCCTTTGAAAGGGCACGGCCGATTTCCTTCCCAATCCTTCCCTAACCCGAGCTTGCGCTCCGTCTCTAATGACCTCGTTGTCGACGGGACGTTAAATACTAACCACCACCACTAGACTGTTCACATATGATTCTGACCTTTACCGTCTTAAGAAGTTATCAGATGATCAAAATCACTTGCAAAATGATTTAGCACAAGGTTTCTACATGATGCGGTAAGTCGCAATTGACTCTAAATAATGAAAAGTGTGAAGTTAACCACAAGAGCGCTAAAAGAAAAACGCTGAATTTCGGTCACACAATAAGTCACAGAAGTCTGAAGGCTGTAAATTCAACTAAATACTTACAGTTTACAACTGAACTGGAACGATTGCTTGAATAATATTGTGGAGAAAGCGAACTAACGTTTGCAATTTATTGATAGAACACTTAGAAAATGTAACAGGTCTTCAAAAAAATGCCTATACTACGTTTCTCAGTTCTCTTCTGGAGTACTGCTGCGTGTTGTGGAATCCATGCCAGACAGGATTAATGGAAGACAAAGAAAACGTTCAAAGAAGGGCAGCTTGTTTTGTATTATCGTGAAACAAAAGAGCCGGTGCCAATGATATAATAAACGAATTGTGGCAGCAATCGGTTAAAGAAAACGTTTTCCGATGCGGCAAGATGTTCTCACGAGCCTTCAGTCACCAGCTCTCTCCTTCGAACATGAAAATACCTTTTTGGCACACAAGAACATAGGGAGAAATCATCATTGTAATAAAATAAGTGAAATCAGAGCTCGTACGGAGAGATTTAATCGTTCGTTTATCCCGCTCGCTGTTAAGGAGTGGAACGGTGGAGAAATAGCTTGAAGATTCGATGAACCCTTTGCCAGGAATTTAATTGTGAACTTTAGGGTAAGATGTAGATGTAGATTCTCTGGAAAAAAGAAATGTCCATCAACTATGAGATTCTGAAACCGTCGCGATTTAGTTCCTTGTCAGGGTTCTGTAAATCAAATTTTTGTGTCAGTTTGATAAGTCGTAGGAAAAGTTTATATTTATAGCTAGAGGCTGAAGGAAGATTTAGAATTTAGAGCCTCCTGTACTAGCTTAGTGAAACAGCGCTACCCTGAGGTAGAGGGCAGCCATCCACAGAGGCGGAATTGCTGAAGTCACCTTAGCATTCGGCTAACTTATTTTCCGCCACCAGAATTCGAACCGGCAGCCTCTGATAAAAATGCACTGCTCAAGCGTTTATTAGTGATTTAAAAGACTGGAGATGCATTTTCATAGTTTCACTTCGTATTGAATATTAAATTTATACTTGTTAAAATATATAATAATCTTTATTTCTCAGTTTAAGGTTTCTCGGTATTTAAAAAATTAATTACAATCGTTTTGATCTTCGTTGTCTGTATATACAATTAATTATTGTTTCCATCAAAAGTAGCATTTCACAATGTCTGACCTACGCGTATGCGGGAAAATTGTGCCGCTTTGCATTGCGTGCAGTCTTGGCAATAGCGTGTTCGCGTGTTTCAGAGCAAACGTTAATAGGCCATTACTGAATCACAGCTTTCTGAGAGCAAAGCTGCTGACATTAAGCGGCTAAGATACGAAAAATAGGAGAAGATTTCCGTAACGTGAGAGGTACCAAGGAAAGTTTATGGCTATTTCTAGGAGTACGAAAGTACGTCAAGGAGAATTACATACTGACTGACTAATATTTGTACGCTTATTTACTGTCTGACACAACCATAAGATACCAGAATGAGATTTTCACTCTGCAGCGGAGTGTGCGCTGATATGAAACTTCCTGGCGGATTAAAACTGTGTGCCCGACCGAGACTCGAACTCGGGACCTTTGCCTTTCGCGGGCAAGTGCTCTACCAACTGAGCTACCAAAGCACGACTCACGCCCGGTACTCACAGCTTTACTTCTGCCAGTACCTCGTCTCCTACCTTCCAAACTTTACAGAAGCTCTCCTGCGAACCATGCAGAACTAGCACTCCTGAAAGAAAGGATACTGCAGAGACATGGCTTAGCCACAGCCTGGGGGATGTTTCCAGAATGAGATTTTCACTCTGCAGCGGAGTGTGCGCTGATATGAAACTTCCTGGCAGATTAAAACTTTGTGCCCGACCGAGACTCGAACTCGGGACCTTTGCCTTTCGCGGGCAAGTGTTCTACCAACTGAGCTACCGAAGCACGACTCACGCCCGGTACTCACAGCTTTACTTCTGCCAGTACCTCGTCTCCTACCTTCCAAACTTTACAGAAGCTCTCCTGCGAACCATGCAGAACTAGCACTCCTGAAAGAAAGGCTATAGCGGAGACATGGCTTAGCCACAGCCTGGGGGATGTTTCCAGAATGAGATTTTCACTCTGCAGCGGAGTGTGCGCTGATATGAAACTTCCTGGCAGATTAAAACTGTGTGCCCGACCGAGACTCGAACTTGGGACCTTTGCCTTTCGCGGGCAAGTGCTCTACCAACTGAGCTACCGAAGCACGACTCACGCCCGGTACTCACAGCTTTACTTCCGCCAGTACCTCGTCTCCTACCTTCCAAACTTTACAGAAGCTCTCCTGCGAACCTTGCAGAACTAGCACTCCTGAAAGAAAGGATATTGCGGAGACATGGCTTAGCCACAGCCTGGGGGATGTTTCCAGAATGAGATTTTCACTCTGCAGCGGAGTGTGAGTACCAGGCGTGAGTCGTGCTTCGGTAGCTCAGTTGGTAAGTCTGCTTTAGGCAGTGGCGCGGCACGGACCTGCTGTCCCGGCCGCGGGCGCGCGTGAACGAGGAAGTGTTTACACCGCCGGTACTCGCGCGTGTTGTTGTCTGACTCGATCGCCATGGCACACAATTTTCGAAAGACTACGCTCCAATTTACCTTCGACAACGAATATGCCAGACCCAAAGCTTTCGAAATAGAGCGTTTTTTGAGGGACGAAGTTCGTTTACCTGCTGCAGACATAATTGGAATACACCTGTCCATTGTAGGCAGTACAATGTACGTAAAGATGACCGATGAAGCTGCGTGTGAAAGAACTCTCTCTGCTGCTCAAAGAGGATTTAAATTTCGACACTCTGATGGCCATATCAGCGATGTAACAGTAGCTCCTTCAGGATTGGGTGTGAGGGTCGTTCGGATCTTTGAATTGCCGTTTGAGGTGCCAGAATCTATGGTTACTGAATCGCTGCGACCATATGGAACGGTACTTAGTCATACGCCTGAACGCTGGGCTAGTTTTAATACCTATCCTGTGCTAAACGGCGTGCGACAGGTGCGGATCGTCCTTACTAAACATATCCCGTCTTATTTATACATTGGCGGATGTCGAGCTATTGTGATCTACGATGGCCAGCCACGCACCTGTTCTGGCTGTGGTGGAGAAGGACATATCCGCTCGGAGTGCATACAACGCCGCGTCGTGCAACTGGCACATGGAGACGCGTCACAGCGAGAAGTTCCCACGCAACTGCCGATGACGTACGTGTCGGTGGCCCGCCGGGAAGTGTTGCCAAGTTCGGAGCGTGACAAGGACGTGATTATGCAAGAACAGACCGAGTTACGGGAGCATGGATGTGACTCGGAGAATGTCCCTACACCCATGTCACGACAGTTGAGGGAGGAACCTCCCGAAAACTCACATGTAGCACGCGACGTGGAAGTGGAGGTCCAGACGGTGGCGCCGGCAACGGACCAACGAACGACCGACGAACACAGTGAGGCAGCAGAGGGCAGGGCACGCAAACAGCGATCGCCGAAGCGTCGCAAAAAGCGTCGCCATAGTTCGGGTGACGCGTCCCCCCCTAGCCTAGGGGACACGGAAGGTATCATAGCCGAAGAACTGTCTGACACAGAACACGTGCCTTTAGAGGACGCTGACAGGATTCCGTCCGAAGGTGACCGGATGTCCTGCCCTTCAGATGGTCCCTCTTCATTGACACCGACTGACCCAGCGCTGCCGACGAAGGAGTCAGGGACACCAATGTCCCGGCAGCCACGTCGAAATACATCAGAGGACGTTTCTCGGATGGATGACCACTGCGACTGGGCGGAACCAGTCGAAGACCTACAGGAATTGCCAACCCCAAATGATGACCACTCACCTACAGGATGCACACCACGGAACGACAACGAAGGAGGGCAGCCCGTTGGCGGGCACCCCTCTGAGCACGAATAGTGGACTAAAGCCCTTGGAGTTCTCAATGACATGACACGAGCATGACAACGACAACGAACCAAGCATATAAGGTGGGCACAGTGAACATTAACACCGCACGTTCGCTTGCAAAGATGCAACTTCTCCGAGACATGATTTACGCCACAGACGTTGATATTCTGCTGATGCAGGAAACCTTCAATGCTGCTTTTCCCGACGTGCATGGATACAACACTTATCTAGCGCCGACTCCAGATGGAGGACGTGGCACAGCGATATTAGTCCGGGAAGGGATTCCGATGTGTGACCTCGATTACCTTCCTTCGGCTCGGGGTTTGGCTATGACCGTGAACGGCATTCGTATCGTCAACATCTATGCACCCTCCGGATCTGACAATCGACAGGCGCGTGCACGATTCTACTCGGAGGAGATTGCCCCCCTATTCCATGGGAGGTATGACCACATCTTGGTAGGGGGGGATTTTAACTGTGTACTCACACCGAAGGATCAAACTCCTAATTTCAGCTCCTGCCACGCATTGAACACGATCTGCCGGGACATGGCCCTTATGGACACGTGGGAAAAGATCCATGGGCAGCGAGAGGGCCACACGTATTTTACTAGCCACTCGGCGAGCAGGCTGGATCGGATTTATGTTTCTGACGGGTTAAGAGATCACGTGTTGGCTGCTGAACGTTGGCCCACAGCTTTTACGGATCACCTTGCGTATTTATGCACGTTAACCCTCCCACGGCAGCGGGTCTGGCGGAGTCGTAGTTCCTGGAAACTTAATTCCTCCTTATTGGTGGATCTCGAATGTCGCCAGCGGATCGAAGAAACATGGCAGACTTGCACTCGCCGTTTGCCGCTACACCGTACGGTTCTTTCATGGTGGCTGCAGTGTGCAAAACCGGCGATACGAAGAGCTCTCATAACGTATGGCAAGGAAAAAGCGAAATGGCTCCGAGATACACTTGACTATTACAACATGGTGCTCCGCGACCTGTCCTTCAGGGCCCCATCGCCCGAACGTCAAGCGGAAGTCCATCGCATTCAGGCCTGCATTTTACCGATCACGAGACGTCGACTGGAGGGACTTTCGATCCGTGCTCGGTGCTTGGACAACGTCGATGAAGAACGTATTGGCATGCATCATGTGTCCAAGGGACATGCGCGTAATCGCCGATCCCTAATCACAGTCCTCCATGATGACGAGGGTCGGCCCTTGACGTCACAACAGGCCATTGCTGCTGAGTTTCTGGAGCATTACCGCCTCATTTTCACTGGGACGCCGACGGACAATCGGACAGAAGAAGAAATTTTGCGACAGATGCAAACGGAGGTGGATGGTCCGGATGCAGAGGCGCTATTGGAACCCCTAACGGAAGATGACATCCGGGGCGCACTCGCGAAGGGTGCGGTGCATAAATCCCCTGGGCCAGATGGGTTGACGCTCGAATTTTACCGCGCATTTGCGGATTTAATGATGTCCCAGTTGGTACTGATGTATAACGAGTTATTGAGCCCTGACACGGACGTTCCGTCGCAGTTCATGGCGGGACTGCTTATACCAATACCGAAATCGACAGCGAGTGACAGCGCCCATCAATTTAGACCGCTCACGATGCTCGATACTGACTATAAGATCTTTGCGCGAATGTTGGCGGCAAGGCTCAAGATTGTAATATCCAAGACAATACCACCAGACCAGGCTTGTCTAGGGGTTCGGAGCAACATACATTCTATCCTCGGCGAATACCGTGACGTAATTTCCCTGACGGAAGCTTGTCGCATGCGAGCGGCGTTCGTATCGGTGGATTTTGATCGTGCCTTTGACAGGATCAATCATGATTTCCTTGACTCGACCATGAGACGCATGGCGATACCACAGGATTTTATTACCGTCCTCATGCGCCTCCTTCGCGGCGCTTCTTCGACGGTGAGAGTCAATGGCAGGGAGGTAGGAACGATTCCTGTTCGCAGCTCAGTTAGGCAAGGATGTCCCTTGTCGATGATACTGTTTACAATAGCGCTCGAACCATTGATGCAGACTCTTAGACGGACTCTAACAGGCGTCCGACTCCGTGCGAGCTCCTTCACGTGTCGTGCATATGCCGACGACTTGATGATACTCGTCCGGTCGGAGAACGAAGTCAGTCAGGTGGTTACCCTTCTTACTACGTACGGGGTAGCTGCGGAAAGCAGGGTCAACACGAATAAAACCAAGATCATGCACATCGGTCGAGGGCTGGACGCTCTGCGAAGTCCGTTTACGACGGTGGACATCTTGCGATGCTTAGGTGTCTTGTTCACCCGATCGCTACGGCAATCAGCGGCGGCGAGCTATCGACGTCTCCTCCAGAACGTCCGACTGCACATACGCAACAATTCACTCCGAACGCACGACCTGCTCCAAAGGGTGGACTACACTAATGTTCACCTGGCCTCGCGACTGCCGCACTTGGCACAGGTACTGCCAATGCCACATGGTATCGCTGACAGATTAATGGCGGCCTTTGGATACTATGTCAGCCAAGGAATGTTGTTTAAGATCAAATACGAGACTTTAACTCTCCCACACCATTCTGGAGGACTTAACCTCACGGATGTGCGGAACAAGGCTCCAGCTCTATACCTGCGAGCGACGCTACGAACTTGGAACCAGCGGCAACACGCCATCACGTCGGCCATCCTGGATGTGCTTCTTCCCACGTCCTTTGAACCACCGGTAGCAGTAGGCACCATCTCGCCCTCGTTTTCTCACGTCGCGCGATTTTTTGTTGATTTTAGTTATGTTCAGTTACAGATACCTTCTACCAGAATCCCCACTACCCGTGAGATATATCGATACTTGCGGCGTCATCATGGCAGCAATGTTGTCGAACTTAAATACCCAACACGAAACTGGCGACAGATCTGGCGAGCTGTCCACACACCACTCCTCACCACAGCAGCGCGATCGTCATGGTATACATTAATCAACCGAAAGACAGTCAACCGCCAACGATTGTACGACATTCGCATGGTGGATTCCCCGCTCTGCCTTATATGTGGCATGCAGGACACCGACGAACATTCTCTGCAGTGCGGTGAGGCAAAGGATGTTTGGCGGCTGACGCAACGCATCATGGCCCTCCTCCGACACACCGACGAATCAACGATCACGACGGACGCTTTATTTTTCCCTGACCCTGTCTTTTTCCCCTCACAAAAAACATCGGCAATCCGATGGATTGGAGGACACGCATCGCACTACGTGCTCTCGCGGACCTTGATATCGGTCATGGACTATTGGCATTATCTATTAGAACAACACGAAATCATCAGACGCCACTCTAAATATAAAACGCATTTTGCGAACTTTCTAGGCAGCATGTTTCATAAACCCCCGAAGCGGTGGGGAGTCCCAGGTTTACGTTGTTTCGAGGGATAGGATTTACTCCCAGTGAAGTGACGAGGATGTCACTTCGGCCCTATATTTATTTCCCTTCTTTCTTATATATGATTTTTCTTTTGGGACATTAAAATTAAATGAATAAATAAAATATTATTGTTACTATAAAAAAAAAAGTTGGTAGAGCACTTGCCCGCGAAAGGCAAAGGTCCCGAGTTCGAGTCTCGGTCGGGCACACAGTTTTAATCTGCCAGGAAGTTTCATATCAGCGCACACTCCTCTGCAGAATGAAAATCTCATTTTAGAGCAAATGTTTAGAGCAGCCATCTATATTATCACTGTTAACGTATTGTTGCAAAATGAGTAGGCCAATATATGGAGAATTGTGTCATGCAGGGTAAGTGTTCAGTGCTTATTACTATTACAGAATACCGTTATGGAATTAAAGTTCCAGTTAGTTTCTGAATGTTACATCTTTGGCTAACATCCGCCCTCAATTATGTCTTTACGTTAGGATCTACAGAAAAAAGGCAATGTTTCTGTTTGTCATCCTATTATAAGATTTGGAGAAACTAAGCTTTAAATACATTTTGGTGTAACGGGTTTGATAGCAGACTGGCGACTGGGGGCCATGTATTGAACAACATTGCATCAGTATTTACTTCAGTTATTACAAGTCGTATGTTTTAATGTTGGGTAATAACTCCAGCAGCAGGTCAGACGTTGAAGAGTGAACGTGAGGACTCAAAACAGTTAGTCTCTACTGACAGGTGTAGTCCATTTAGTCGTACAGTTACGACCATGCAGAAAATGTCAGGTAGTAAAGCTTGTGACGTTTTCGTGGGAAGATTGTTGGACGCAGAGATAAAGCACCAACACACTAATGTGCGTATATATTACGCCACCACTTTTAAAGTATCTGCACTTACTTGCGTTACATCCTGTATGCAAAATAGTTTCATCGATTTTCAGGTTTCGCTGTAAGCTATACGTCTGACCAAAATAGGTAGGTTACGTCTGTTGAAGGAAGGCAACGTCACTATACAAGAGGCTTGTCACATGTTATGGATTCATATTATTAGGACCAACTCCAGAAAATGACATTTGATGTGCGCAGTGAACAACGTAATTTCATTTTGCAAACTGGTAACGAAGAGTATTGACGAACAGTCAGGATATATGCTCGTGTTTCACTCACTGCTGTGAAGATCAAGAGAATGTGTTTTTTTAAGAGTACAAATGGTGCAAATGGCTCTGAGCACTATGGGACTTAACATCTATGGTCATCAGTCCCCTAGAACGTAGAACTACTTAAACCTAACTATCCTAAGGACGTCACACAACACCCAGTCATCACGTTTTAAGAGTACAAAAAAGGTATTATATCAACATTCGGTACATGGGGTCGCATATTTTCTGTGGCGATGTATAAAACGGCCCATATATCTAAATAAGGAAATGCTTGAGCAAACTGCGTAGCTCTAAGTGCTATTAATCTGCGAAATGAATGTCGTATACGATCGTGCAACAAGGGAAACAATGAGAAGGGGCAGTGAAACAGCTAATCGGACAAATAATCCAGGAATCCAGGGGGCAATCACATTTGTGCAAATGATGCCTGTAACGATATTATCTCGAGGAATGGGGCTTGCCTTGGCTGCACAGAATCGAAAATGGACATAAAGTCCACAGAGCAACGATGTATGCCACCCTTCGCAGGACGGGCTCACGTTACAGAACAAACACTTCGTTACCATTGCTGGACGAACACAAGGCGATGAAAGCAGGTTATGTTCTGGCAAATGCTTTCATGGCAATCTCTATGACAGTTGATCTACGTGGAAGACGATTTTGACCGAATTTTTTAAAGGCTTGACCACAAGAAGCAGGTTTGAGTGGATGTAGGTTGCAGTAATCATGCAGAGATGAAGATGCATGCACTTTACAGTCTAGCGTAGAGAGCTGGATCAAACAAACCTTCGGACTGAATACCACAACAACAACGATAAGAACACTTTATCCAGAACCTGTATGGCTCTACAAAGCCTTGCAGACAACTCAGCAGCTCTTATAGCTGCTTCAAAAGACGCCTACAGTGGATATTAGCAGATGGACATTATAACGCCAGTGTATAATTTATGTTCACGTGCAGTTAATATTAGCGGGAAGTAAAGGTTGGTGACACATGACTAAATAGCTGGTTCATGGGAAAGAACGGAAAGCACGTGTCTCAAGAAAGATTACTTCCAGAGGTTTCCCAGCATGTGACAATTAGCGGGCAACTGGCAGTCTAGGAATTCTCTGAAGAAGGCACAAGTATCTCCGAGCATTCGATTGATTACGTTTTGTTCAACTTCGGGCTCCGCATGGGACATACCGTACATGTTTCCCCGTTTACAATGGAAATTGTCATTAATGATTACTGTGTCCTTGGGATGATCGCGATTCAGCTACGAAGCTAATAGTTTTGTCACATGAATGCGACGTACAGTGACTGCTGGAAACACCATTATGTTCGTAGGCCTATGTTGATAATAGAGGAAATGATACGAAACTTCATAATTTTATTGCTGAAAACACAGGATAGCTTCCACACAGAGAATGTTTGAAGTTTAGGATTTTAACGTTGATGACGTCTGGCTCTGTCCAACTGCAGCCATCTTCAAAGAAGGTGTCTTAAATAATCTTCTTTTACATTCATGATCGTTAGGCATTACTAGGAGCTCAATTAGAAAATGAATGCCCATAGTTTCGCGAAATATGCAGTAGCTTCAGAAGAATTATGCAACTTAAATGTAACATACTGTCCAGTCACAGTTATGTGACCACCTGTCAAAAGCCTGAATGACCATCATTTGCAGCGTGGATTGCTGCGACACTTGCAGGAAGAGAGACAGTGAAGTTCCATAAGGTACCGACGGGGATACGGAGCCATGACGACTCCAGTGCCATGAACAGCTGCGCTGGATTGCTCGTTTGCGGATCCATGGCGCAAACAGCGCGATCGAGGTAGTCTCGCAGATTCTCGACTGGATTTAGATCCGGGGAATTTGGCGGCCAGAGGAGTACGATGAACCCATCTGATGGCTTTCGAAGCAGACAAGTGTACTGCGAGCTCTGTGACACGTTACATTGTCGTGCTGATAGATGTCATCGTGCCGAGGAAAAACAAATTGCATGTAGTTGTGAACGTGGTACCTAAGGATTGGAGCATACATGTGTTGACCCACTGTGCCTTCCAGAATGACAAGATTACCCAGGACATGACACGACAGCATTTCCTAGAACATAATGCTCCCTCTTCCACCCTCGACCATTACGCCGATTGTTGCAGGATGTTTGGTTTCTTTACGATGGAGCATAAAACGTGATTCAACTGGGAAGGTATTATGTCACCACTCAGTCGACGACCAGCGGTATTGGCGTGAAAATTCTAGTCTTCGTTGCCAATGAACAAAAGTCAGCATGGGAGCATGAAGTAGGAGCCTGCTGCGGTAGGCCATACGCTGCACCGTTTGCTGCACGGTCATCGACGAGACACAGTTGGTAGCCCCTTGCCTCATCTGAAGGGTCAGTTGTACAACGGTTGCACGTCTCTTCACCCGTACACATCCATGCAGCCGTCGATCACCCCTGCCATCTATGGTCCGTGGTACACCACAATTGCCGCAGCGCCGGTTTTGGATAGCACAGTTTTGGCATGCAATGTACACTTTAACTACGGCGGCATGCGATCAGTTTACAAACTTAGCTGTTTAGGAAATGCTTCCACCCTGAGCCAAAAGCAAATGGTCATACCCTTTTGGATGTCAGATAAAGCGCTCCGTTTTCACATTACGACAACGACTGCAGTGTTTCCTGCTCCCCCCTCCCTCCCCCCTCCCACCGCGCTTTATGTAACCCCTAGTGCTAGTCCTACCACTAGCCGTCTGCTAGTGGTTATTGCTTATTGACGTCGAACATATGAGGTGGTCGCATTAACGTGACTGTGCTCTTGAAACAGCTGGTCTGTGGAGCTATCGTGGTTAGACGTCGCCATGAGCCGACAGTGAATGATGTTGCCGCATTTGTTGTTTTATCGACGTGGACAGTCCAGTGTGTCTACAGAGGAATGTTGACCCAATCGCAGCCATGTAAACAGTGTAAGAAGTATGGTCGTAAAATTATGCGAACCGACACGGACGAGAGGCGGGTGTCACGCATCATCAGTGATAATCAGTTTCAAACATTACAGGAATCGCTCGGGTTAGTGGATGTAGGTTCACCTCTACCAGTTTCCGAGCGAACTGTTTGATGCAGTGGACATCTGGAGCCAGGAATTTCGCATAGCGCCACTGTTCACATAAAGCAGCACGTCTTGAGTGGGCCATATAACATAGAATCTGGACATATGCAGGCCATCGAGTGCGCCGACGGTCCAATGAGGCGTTTAACCCCCAAGCGATGGAGAGCGAATTTCAAGACGAAAGCGGTTCTGTTTTGGTATTGGTTAGTGACGTTTCGACCGACTTACTGCGGTCCTCTTCAGGCCCGTTCACTGCTACATACTGGTGAATGTCTTCCTCTATATACTTCATTTTCGGTTATCTGTTGGCTACCGACGTTACATATCAGAGGATGTCGTGAGCACAACTGCACTAGGTCGTGGACGATTCTACGACGTTTTAGAGGTGTTGTTCCTACCATGGCTTGGGATCAGTCTTTCACGTCGCTGTGAACATGAACCACGAAGCTTATTTCAACTTTCTCGGGTAACGAAGTGCCCTTTCCTCCACATCTACATGATGAGTGGCTGTGAACTCACCAGTCTTCCAAGATGACTACAGTCGTGTTCACAGGAAAACATCCATACATTCCTTCTTTGATGTCACTCTTGCACGAAATCTCACTTTGACTGATCCGATAAGTATCCTAATTCTTTAGAAATTATCTGATCCTATTTGGAACAGCGGATGAAACGTAGCAATTATCCTCCCGATATGGTAGCTCTGCGAGGCTAATCTGCAATCAGTGGCTTCAGCTGAATTTGGCATATCTGAAAGAACTTACTGAACATCTTCCTCGCCGAACTGAGGCCGTTAGAAAGGTTAGAGGTGGTGTTACAAGGTGTGAGCGTGATGTCTCTTGGGGGAGGGGGGGGGGGGGAGGAGGAGGGGGTGAGTTTTGTTTTGTCCGTTGAGTTCCCGCACTGTTCAGCAGGTGGCGCTATATCTGCAGACAGTAGCTGTAGTTGCGATTGCTGAAGACATGTAATGCGGCTGGTGTCGATGAGGTATCGACCTACGAGATCAGAAGTTTACACAAGTGTCTATGCATCGTTTATATTTCTCTATGTTATTGTGTTAGCATGTTGTACGATGGCATAAAGTGTTATTGTAAATACAAATGCCCATACTTACGTGTGTTATGCACTGTATGTCAGTTAGATATATTACTTATTTTGCATTTTTGTGTAAGCGTGAACAGTAATTAAAAAAAAGTGCAATCTTGTTGGAAGTAGCGGAAAAATCGGGGTACACGGGCAACGGCGCAAGGACGACGCTCGGTGGATGTCAGCTTAGCGGGAAGACAACTCAGAAAAAGCGGGGCCGACTGCACAGTGTGGTGCCTACGACGCGGTCGGAGTTGTTGCTGGTGCCTGCAGAAGTCTTGTGGTTGACTTGAACGGGCAGTGCCTGTGCGTGTACTGTGTGCCTTGTACTTGAGTCCTCAGGCGGAACGTTCCTCTGCTTTGAAAAAGTTTGCATTGAGTTGCCTCAATAACTCATCTTGCAGTGCTTAATGTGAAATATTTGTGAGTCTTACCTCACTTGCAGTGCAGTGGAGAGTTCCCACTGAAGTTAATTATTGATTAGCTTTTGAACACATTTTGACCTCATTTTATTTTTGTGTATACAATGCGTCAGAAACGGTCTGAAAAGCTTGTAAAGGGATCAATCACATTTCTTGCATACAGTGTAGTTGGAAACTGTCTGAAAAGCTTGTAAGGGTGCTGCAGGGTAGACTGAGCTGACAATTAATTGTTAAGAAGAAATTCGGTACGTTGAGCGACTTCCGAGGTGTTTAGAAGTTAACCATTCAGGCCGTTGCGCGCGTAAGTTCAAGATGCCCGCCAGAGACGGTGTCGTTTGGTTTCGTACAACCGAGCCAGAGAGCGATGTGAAAATTGGATAAGGGACGGCGGTAAGGATCTAACCCGAGCCAAAGGCTGAGCAATCGCGAACTATCAACTACGCTATGAGAACAACTGACGCTAAACTGGTGGTCCGCTTGAATTTGTGCACCAACGACCTGACTGACTAATTTCATTGTTAATTGACTCTGAAACCTCACAAAGTATCCAATTTGTTCGTAACAATTTCTCTGCACAACCTATCTTGCAACACGCTTACAACCTTTTGCGACTGTTTCTGACCGCCTGTATCAGTGCACTTAGCTTACTGTTCAATACTATTGTAAAGAAAGTTTTACCATGAAATATTTATTTGCGCCTGCACAACTGCAAGCCAGTTCCACTCTAAAGTCTACACTTCTGCACAGTTTTACCTTAATAAGCTTATCATTCATTCCTGATACAGCCTCTAGCACTTATCCTGATAGTGTACTAAAACAGTTAATGACGTTTGCAAAGGATGATATACTGTTTTTAAAAGATTTTTAAGATACTCATCACGGAATTATAGTTTCTGGGACAACATGAAGTTGTGAAAATCGTCACGTGTACATGAAACAAATATGGACTAATATGCAGGAATTCGAAGTCCTAAAGTATCGGAAAAATGGTGTGCCGTACGGAATCCTAGTCGGTTTCAATGCGACACAGATGCGGCGTTGTTGGTAGCTGTGTGACTGCGTCAATTCTATGAACTTACAGTCATAAACTGGGTTATATGTGAGTTTATAGTTGTCAGCGTTATTTCGCATTAATGAATTCATTCCGAACATTGCCATATATTAAGAAGGGTAAGTCTGACTTTATCTTAAAACATAAAATGGAGCATTGTTTATCTGTAGGAGCGACCACAGCAACAGATAACGTGACCAAGCATATCTATCCAAAACCAAACATTTTGCTTCGAGATTACTATGGGAAATGTTGCCCGAGGCATTTAATTGGAGTTAGTGACTGACAACACAAGAGAATCTACATCTGTCACGAAATGGCCAAAGGTTAACAGCAAATGTTCAAATGTTCAGATGTGTGTGAAATCTTATGGGACTTAACTGCTAAGGTCATCAGTCCCTAAGCTTACACACTACTTAACCTAAATTATCCTAACGACTAACACACACGCTCGTGCCCGAGGGAGGACTCGAACCTCCGCCGGGACCAGTCGCACAGTCCATGACTGCTGCCCCTTAGACCGCTCCGCTAATCCCGCGCGGCCGGTTAACAGCAGTACCCGTCACCAACGCAGTTCGTGACCAGAACAGAATGTATTTATTACATAACAGATTTATTACTGTTTATTACTTTTTACATATATCTAGACTTTACATAAGGTGATAGTTTCATTCGCACATCGCGATCTTCTTCAGGCCATACACTCTGAAGTGACGAAAGTCATAGGATAGCGATACACACATTTACATGCGGCAGTAGTATTGCGTACAAAAGGTATAAAAGACCAGTGAACAGGTGGAGTTGTCAGTTGTACTTATGTGATTCATGTGAAAAGCTTTCCGACGTAGTTGTGGCCGCACGAAGGGATTTAATAGACTTTGAACGTTGAAATGGTAGTTGGAGGTAGACGCATCGGACATACCATTTCGGAAATGATTAGGGAAATCAATACTCCACAGTGTCAGGAGTTTGCCGAGAATACCAAATTACAGGCATTAACGGACAACGCAGTGGCCGGCGGCGTTCAGAGCAGCGGCCTTTGAGTAAGTTGCCAGTGCTAACAGACAAGCAACACTGCCTGAAATAACCGTAGAAATCCACGTGAGACATACGACGAACGTAACCTCTGGGACAATACGGCGAAATTTGGAGTTAATGGGTTATGGCAGCAGACGACCTCTGCTAACAGCACGACATCGCCTGCAGCGCCTTTCCTGGTCTCACGACCACATCGATTGGACCTCAGACGACTCGAAAACCGTGGCCTAGTCCGGTAAGTCCCTGTTTCAGTTGTTAAGAGCTGATGGTAGGGTTCGAGTGTGGCGCATACCCCACGAAGCAATGGACCCAAATTGTCAACAAGAATTGTGCACACTGGTGGTGATTCCATAATAGTGTGGGGGGTGTTTACATGGAATTCATTGGGGCCTCTGGCCTAACTGAACCGATCATTGACCGGAAATGGTTTTGTTCGGCTATTTGGAAATCATCTGCGGCCATTCATAGACTTCATGTTGCTGTACAAAGATGGAATGTTTATGGACGACAATGCGCGGTGTCACCGAGGCAAAATTGTTCGCGATTAGTTTGAAGGACATTGTGGATAATTCGAGCGAATTATATGGCCACTCAGATCGCCCACGAATGTTTATGGGACACAATCTAGGAGTCATATCGTGCACAAAATCGTGCATCGGCAACAGTGTTGCGATCATGGACGGCTATAGAATCAGTGTTGCGGAATATTTCTGCAGATGACCTGCAACGACATGTCGAGTCCATGCTAGAACGAGTTGCTGCACTACGCAGCGCAAAAGGAAGTCCGACCTGATATGACTTTTGTTATTTCACTATAGTCGGTACTGCAGTAGATCGTCAGTTCATTAAATCACAACTTGTATAGTGCAAGTTTTCACAACATCCATCTGTAATAAAACAGTACAATGTAAGCTCCTCCTTATCTCCGTTCTCTCTGTCGGTAACATCATGAGACGTACATGTGAGACCTGCCATCCACCGAAGGACAACGCATCATGACAAGGATAGCACAAATAAACGAAAGAAATGGTTCAAATGGCTCTGAGCACTATGTGACTTAACATCTCAGGTCATCAGTCCCCTAGTACTTAGAACTACTTAAACGTAACTAACCTAAGGACGACAAACACATCCATGCCCCAGCAGGATACGAACCTGCGACCGTAGCTGTCGCGCAGTTCCAGACTGAAGCGCCTAGAGCCGCTCGACCACTCCGGCCGGCTAAACGAAAGAAATCATGTCAGAAATATTGCGTTGTGGAAGTAATGAGTAAGTAATATAACTGAACTACGTTACCTTTGTAAATGCAATACTATGGTAACGAATTTAAGGTGGGCATTTATTTTACAATTTCTGTTCGTTTCACAGTTAGTACTTAGTGAAACATGACTATATAGAAGTATCTACTGTTTTTACCTGTTGGTTCACTAATTATTTGTGCGATCTGTGGTTCTGGTTATTGAGCTACTGTCTGGCAATATCAACAAAGATGTTGTAATCCATAGTACAAACATAACAGCATACAAAGGGCCCTGCAGTTTTGTATCGATCGTAGCCAGGCTCATCATGAAACTCGAATGAATATACCCTCTGTTTCATCTCCATTCGTGCAGACTGAAGCAACCCCATTGCTTCTGGTTGGTCGCTGTCACGTAAGTGATGCATATAATTAAATTTGAGTAATAAAAATGCGGTAATTCTTTCTGTAAGTAGTGAAGTAACAAAAATGTTCAAATTTGTGTGAATTCCTAAGGGACCATACTGCTGAGGTCATCGGTCCCTAGACTTACACACTACTTAAACAAATTTAACGCTCAGAACAACGCTCACACCCATGAACGAGGGAGGATTCGAACCTCCGGTCGGAGGGGGCCGCACGAGTAGTGACAGTCGCCTCTAACTGCGCGGAATGAAGTAACAATTCTGTTCATAACTAATCACTGGTTATTTATTAGATGCTAGGTAAATATTACTGCTGAGTTGTATTTGACAAGCATTCGATATTCTACTTTCTTGAGACAGAATGTGTGTCCGTGTGTGTAGTTTTATAAACGATTTAAATTGACGAGCACAGCTATTATGAATTCCTCGTTGTTTAATTGACTAGGCACAAGAAATACGAATGCGATTAACTAGTATCGTCCAATGCCTAACTTTATACAGCCTTAGCCTGTCTTCTACTCAGGTGAGTGACAGAATTAAGTGTGGCTTTCTCGTAGATTACAAATAGGAAGGAAGTTTATGGTTTAACATCCAGGGACGCTGAAGTAATTAGCGACAGAGCACAAGCTCTGTTAAGCTAAGGATGGGGAAGGATTTCGTCTATGGGCTTTCCAAAGGAACCATTGGCATCTACGTGGATCTGTTTAAGCAAAAACCGGTAAGCATGTACCACGATGGCACGACAGGGGTTTACATCTACATCTGTACTCTGCAAGCCACGGTGATGTGCATGGCAGAGGGTACGTCCCATAGTACCTGTTACTAGGGTTTCTTCCTGTTCCATTCCCGTATGGAGCGTGCAGTAATTATTCTAACCTTATCCTCGCGATCCCTAGGTGGGCGATACGTAGGGGATTGTAGTATATTCCTAGAGTCATCATTTAAAGCCGGTTCTTGAAACTTTGTTAAGGATTTTCTCGGAACAGTTTACGTCTATCTTCAAGAATCTTCGAACTCAGTTCCTTCAGTATCTCTGTGACGCTCTCTCACGGATCAAAGAAACCATCCATTCGTGCTGCCCTTCTCTGTACGCGGTAATGTCCCCTGTTAGTCCTACCTGATAGGCCCCACACACTTGAGCAATATTGCACATCCACAGTATTCTACGACTAAACCGAAGCCTACCACCTGCTTTACCCAAGACTGAGACTACGTGATCATTCCATTTCATCTCCCTACAAGGTGTTGCACCCAGGTATTTGTATGAGTTGGCGGATTCCAGCAGTGACTAATTTATGTTATAGTCATAGTATACTACGTTTTTCCGTTTTGTGAAGGGCACAGTTTTACATTCTTCAACATTTAAAGGAAGTTGCCAATCTTTGCACTATTTTGAAATCTTATCAAGATGTATTTTAATATTTATAAAATTTCGGGCAGTACATCATTGTAGATAACTGCATCATCTGCAAAAAGTCCAAGGATACTATTAATATTATCTTTAAGGTCATTAATACACAACATGGACGGCAAGGGTCTCAACACACCTCGCTGGGGCACACCTGAAGTTACTTCTACATCTGACGCTGACTCACCATCCAAGATAACATGCTGCGTCCTCCCTACCGAAAAGTCTTCAATCCAGTCGCAAATTTCACTTATCACCGCTTTTGATCGTACTTTCTATGATAAGCGTAGGTGTGGTACTGAGTCAAATGTCTTTTGGGAAAGCAAAAAATACTGCATTTACGTGACAGCTTGCATCCAAAGTTTTCAGTACGTTATGTGAAAAAGAGCGAGTTAGGTTTGAAATGGTCGATCTCCGTCCTCCAGAGCGCGATTCTAGTGTCGTAAGCCCTGCACCACCTCATTCTGTTGCGGTTTAGAGAAACAACATGAAGTGTAATGTTAACCGTTCGCTGGAAATATGACGATATACATAATCTTCAGTCACAGTAAACTGATAAGTAAAGCATTGCACTGCAAGAGCGTTTTTCTGATTACGAGATGAACTATTATAAACTATACGGAAAACACCCATCAAGGTCCAAATGAAGCCGATTGCACCATTAAATTAAACGGATAATAAAACATTCTCACGCTAACCTACCATGATAATACTAATTACACAGGATGTCCCGGAAATGTTGCGACTGACTTGTACGGGAGGTTGGTGCGTCACAAGGATAGAGAATTGCATAGCAGCCTATGACCGAGAACTTCATGGGTAAGTGATAGTAGAGGTCGAAGGTCAAAAGGAAACAAGAGGGTGTTCTATTTGAAACATTTATCGCACGTAATGAGTAAGTATGGTGTATAACATGAGTACATGGTGGGACGGACGTCTGCTCAATTTGGACTGGCTGTTCATCGGCATTTGAACAGGTCTTTGCCGCATCGGTGAACTGGGCGTGGTGGACTGCCCCCAGGCCCACTGGATTTATCGAGCCTCGATTTCTTTCTGTGAAGACTGGATGTATCGAGCCTCTATTTCTTTCTGTGAGTAGCCGTGTATTATCTCATGTATCGTGGTCCTGCGGAGCCTGAAATGGAACTAGAATCACCTGCACAGCTGCTAGAATGAAAGAAATTCCCATTGTGTTCGCGTGTGCTCGGCAGTCTTCGAGCAGCCGTTGCAACATTAGAACCATATTTTACACCACTGATATGGCACAGGGTAGCGGGTGAGGGTCGTTGTAAGATACTGGCCCATAAATAGCAACAACATAACATAAACAATCCCTATTAAACAACAACAAATTTTTATGAAGACATTTATCACATTTGTCCCTTGAAACACTACTAAAGTACAATTGGTCCATACCATTGACCTTCAAATCCATGAAAGTCTAGCATACATGAATATTCCAATGTTCCGACGGTACATGTGTAACCTTATATAAAACAAGCATTTACTCCACTGCAAGGTGCAATTTAGCGAAGTTTACGTCTGTCACCTTGGAGAAAGACTTTACGTGAAGTGAATAAAAGGTATAATAGAGCTAAACGTGACGTATGACGCCGTCAAGGAAACAAGATAGAACGCAGCTAAACGTCACGTATGCCACTTCTGAACAGAAAGATGCTTAAGAAGAATCTAAAGTTATAACAGAGCGTAGACGTGACGTATGTCACTTTTTAGAAAACAAAAGTTTATTCAACAGTATCCCAAGATATAATGCAGCTCAGACATGACGAACGTCACCCCAGGATTTAGAAAACACAACATCTTTAATTAAAACAAGATCAAATTATGAATTAGATGGATGTGAGTTGCGGCACCCTTAAAGAAGCGAGTATTCTTTTGCGTGGACAATTTATATCAGAATCGGGAATGGAAAATCGTATAACACCACCTACTCATCGATAACGATGAAATGAGAAATTTTTAACAGCCAAGGCTGGATATGAAACAGTCTAAGTCGCGGCAAGAATATTAGTTCACTACAAGACATATAAACACAGTCTATGAAATTTTTTCAATAGCCACCGCTCCACAGTGGAGCCTTAGCAACAGAGGGTTAATACCAATTACTTCAGTGGTGTACTCAAGTAAAAGGTTACACGTTTTGATGAAGGCTTCAGTTTAAAACTGTGGCAGCAACGACACGTACTGCGGGGATGATGTTAGTTAGCCTTAAAACAATATATTAAAAGTTAAACATAATGCTACTCAAAGGAGTGAAATTGCTCGCAAGGTCAAACAGACCCCGAGCGTCAACAAGCCGATACGCAAGCAACCTAATTATACTCGTGGTTATCAATACCAGAGAAGCTTTTCAACGCAGAAGGGCGAGGGCGCTACAAACATTTAAAATGCGTCAACGACCAACCGTCGCCTGGCCTCAAATGGTTCAAATGGCTCTGAGCACAATGGGACTTAACATCTGAGGTCATCAGTCCCCTAGAACTTAGAACTACTTAAACCTAACTAACCTAAGGACATCACACAAATCCATGCCCGAGGCAGGATTCGAACCTGCGACCGTAGCGGTCGCGCGGTTCCAGACTGTAGCGCCTAGAACCGCTCGGCCACTCTGGCCGGGGCCTGGCCTCAAACGACTCCCACGAACTCTTACTCGTGCTTCCGCAAGTGAACTGAATAAGCAGAAAATTACAGTAATTACGTAAAATACAAAGAACAGAATATTGTAATCTTAGTAACGAAGTATTGACATTAGTAGATACAGTCCTGCGCACATTTAAAATCACTGAAATTGATGTACATTAACAGATTTCGTGCAAACGACAGGCACGTAAAGTTTATACAGACCAGGGACTCGTGTACTTTCACACAAGATTAAGTAAACGTGACTGTAGGTAGTTCTCAGTTCCGTGACACTGGTAGTGAACAGAAAGGCGAGCCAGTCCCACGAATTTGATAGCTACGTATTTCCAAAGCGAGCTTCTCGTAAGCGCTGCAATTTCACAAGTGGAGTAGTAGGTAGCTTGACGTGCCATACGTTCTGTGAACACTGACAGAACTGCATGTGGCTCAACTCCGTACAATCACCGGTTGCCGCCGGCAGCACTCATCAGCAAAGTTCACTACGAGAGCTCAGCAGAGCTACTCGGCACACACCCAGCTCACTCCTCCAACCCGTAAACACCGTCTCTCCACTCTGCTCGCGCAGACCATACCAACCTCTCCCAACGCCATCGGCGCCACCTTCAAGAGTCAAACCGCCTCCAGAGACGCCTCCTAAGGCGAAACAGGTGAATAAATATCCGATATAGCCACCACACGATACAACCACATATGCTCATCGCGTAAAATAAATGTTTCAAATGAACCACTCTCTTGTTTCCTTTCCGATCTTCGACATCTACTACCACTTACGCCTGACGTTTGCGGCCTAGGCTTGCTACATAATTCTCAATCCCTAAGAAACAACTCCACCAGAAGTGTGTCACAAAATTTCTGGGAAGCCCTGCACACGCTAGTGCTGAGAAACATACCCTTGTGCACTGACACAGAACATGAAACATGTTTTGAGGATGTTCCCTTCCCTCTGGCACTAGTTATCTCTCCAACCTAAGATATGCTCTCACGGGCGGTAGAAACCGCATATTGCCAACAATATAGTACGGCGATGTTCACCGACAACATTGCCGGACACAAAAATTGCAGTACATATTCGGCAACTGTTGCCCGGAAATATTTACATAAATTCACTTGCGGGTCAGGGGTGTTTACAGGGCTCACAATATGGCCACGAAATGGTCGAAAGAGAGATAGTGGAACTGCTGCATTTACATTCCACAAGGAAAAAGATACAAGAAAAAGAGAAGCAGGCTTTGTGGATGCACTCTTTTTAAGTACAGATTACTTCGGAAATTTACATGTGAACTAATGACAGATACAAACCTTTTCCAGAATTCTGAAAAACTATTTTCAAAACGTCATGAAAACAACTCGTCCGATGGTATGTAAGACCAATATCAACATGAAAAATTCTGTATCATTTACAATGATACTGCGGATTACCCTTCAGTTTTTGGCTACTGATGAGTACCTGCTTAAAGCGCACTTCTGAACAATGTGCCTCGGTTCCGCCCCCCCCCCCCCCCCGTCCCAGATACCCCCTCGCATGCTAGCATACCGCTTACGGGATTCGGGGAGGTACACCGGCCCCGGATCGAATCCGCCTGGCGGATTAACGACGAAGGCAGGTGTCCCGGCCAGTCTGGATACGGGTTTTAGGCGGTTTCTCACGTCTCACTAGGTGAATGTTGGTCTCGTACCGAAGTCTCGCCTCAGTTACACAATACGCAAACATTTCAAAAACGTTCGCGTACATTCACACACGCACACAGTAGGGGGTACACACCGGAGAGGTTGAGGGGTGGTGACAGGAACGGCATTCGGTTACACCTTGAATTAACCATGCCAAATCAGGTCCCCCCCGCCGTAGAAGCGGAACAAAGGCAAAAAACAAGGAACATACACTCCTGGAAATGGAAAAAAGAACACATTGACACCGGTGTGTCAGACCCACCATACTTGCTCCGGACACTGCGAGAGGGCTGTACAAGCAATGATCACACGCACGGCACAGCGGACACACCAGGAACCGCGGTGTTGGCCGTCGAATGGCGATAGCTGCGCAGCATTTGTGCACCGCCGCCGTCAGTGTCAGCCAGTCTGCCGTGGCATACGGAGCTCCATCGCAGTCTTTAACACTGGTAGCATGCCGCGACAGCGTGGACGTGAACCGTATGTGCAGTTGACGGACTTTGAGCGAGGGCGTATAGTGGGCATGCGGGAGGCCGGGTGGACGTACCGCCGAATTGCTCAACACGTGGGGCGTGAGGTCTCCACAGTACATCGATGTTGTCGCCAGTGGTCGGCGGAAGGTGCACGTGCCCGTCGACCTGGAACCGGACCGCAGCGACGCACGGATGCACGCCAAGACCGTAGGATCCTACGCAGTGCCGTAGGGGACCGCACCGCCACTTCCCAGCAAATTAGGGACACTGTTGCTCCTGGGGTATCGGCGAGGACCATTCGCAACCGTCTCCATGAAGCTGGGCTACGGTCCCGCACACCGTTAGGCCGTCTTCCGCTCACGCCCCAACATCGTGCAGCCCGCCCTCAGTGGTGTCGCGACAGGCGTGAATGGAGGGACGAATGGAGACGTGTCGTCTTCAGCGATGAGAGTCGCTTCTGCCTTGGTGCCAATGATGGTCGTATGCGTGTTTGGCGCCGTGCAGGTGAGCGCCACAATCAGGACTGCATACGACCGAGGCACACAGGGCCAACACCCGGCATCATGGTGTGGGGAGCGATCTCCTACACTGGCCGTACACCACTGGTGATCGTCGAGGGGACACTGAATAGTGCACGGTACATCCAAACCGTCATCGAACCCATCGTATACCATTCCTACACCGGTAAGGGAACTTGCTGTTCCAACAGGACAATGCACGTCCGCATGTATCCCGTGCCACCCAACGTGCTCTAGAAGGTGTAAGTCAACTACCCTGGCCAGCAAGATCTCCGGATCTGTCCCCCATTGAGCATGTTTGGGACTGGATGAAGCGTCGTCTCACGCGGTCTGTACGTCCAGCACGAACGCTGGTCCAACTGAGGCGCCAGGTGGAAATGGCATGGCAAGCCGTTCCACAGGACTACATCCAGCATCTCTACGATCGTCTCCATGGGAGAATAGCAGCCTGCATTGCTGCGAAAGGTGGATATACACTGTACTAGTGCCGACATTGTGCATGCTCTGTTGTCTGTGTCTATGTGCCTGTGGTTCTGTCAGTGTGATCATGTGATGTATCTGACCCCAGGAATGTGTCAATAAAGTTTCCCCTTCCTGGGACAATGAATGCACGGTGTTCTTATTTCAATTTCCAGGAGTGTATTTCTTGGTACCAGTTGTTTGCAATACTTTGGTGAAAGGACACAAGTAATTCAATAACGCAATTCGAATAGTTCTTTCATTGCAATGCTGAACTACAATACTGCATTACTAAATGTAGTATTGTAGTTCAGCATTGCAATGAAAGTACTATGAATTTCATAAAATAATACATCTATGACCAGAGTTACAGGACGTGAGAAGTCAGTTGCTAACCACCAAATACGTGAAGAAGCTTCGAAAAGGTGTAGAAGTATTAAGAACTTGCACAGAATACAATTGTGGGACCCTTTACAACGTTAGAAGACCTTCTTCAGATTGTGGCCTTTGCATACATTGGAGCTCCACGTTTTGTATTATCGCGGAACAGGAGAGAGAGTGTCACTGATACAGGATTTGGGGTGGACATAATTAAAGCAAAGGCGTTTTTCTTTGCCATGGAATCTTCTGACGAAATTCCAGTCAACAACTTCCTCCTCCGAATGTGAAAATATTTTGTTGACGCCGCTCTACGTAGGGAGAAACGATCATGATAATAAGGAAAATCGCCGTCCAGGGTGGCCGAGCGGTTCTAGGCGCTATAGTCTCGAACCGCGCGACCGCTACGGTCGCAGGTTCGAATCCTGCCTCGGGCATGGATGTGTGTGATGTCCTTAGGCTAGTTAGGTTTAAGTAGTTCTAAGTTCTAGGGGACTGATGACCTCAGAAGTTAAGTCCCATAGTACTCAGAGCCAATAAGGAAAATCAGAGCCCATGCGGAAAGATATAGGTGTGTTTGTTTTTTCCGCTCGCTGTTCGAGAGTGGAATAATAGAGAATTATTGTGAAGGTGGTCCGATTAACCCTCTGCCTTGCACTTACGTGTGATTTTCAGAGTATCCATGTAGATGTAGATGTAGATGCAGTTTGTGTACTCCACTGTTCTGGTCGTCATTTACGAAATCATATTTCTCTCGTTTGCCTACTTCTACATTCTTATAGATCAAAAAACAATTGGAGTGCCTCTACATAAAAAAGGTCTTTCGAATTCAAACGAAATGATATTGTTTCACCATCCAAATTACGCGACTTGGCACTGCAGCGCTTTCGGCGTGAGAAAGAGAAAGCAACGTAGAGAGTGAGAGGGAAGCATTTAAATACAAGGACAGAGGTAGATGCGGCCCGGTCATATGAAGCATTTTGCCTTATTTTCCCTTGGTTTACCACACCAGAAACAACGGCAACACCTCGGTGACCATCAGCTACAGGTTACTCCACCACTCATACCGCTTAATCACTCTGTATTACAGCCACATTGCAGCATTATTGACACAAACTCTATCGTGGCAACACATTGCTGTACACACTGTTTGGAGAAAGCAGCCATGAGATATAGATCCTCTTGGACAATAAAACGCGTAATACCGTTAGATGCTCCGTTGGTTTCTACCGGAACAAGTAACTGGAAATGAGAATGCGTGACCGTGCCTTTACTGTAGTTACCCTACCGGCCTTTAAAATTGCAACACGACGAAGATGACGTGCTACAGACGCGAAATTTAACCGACAGGAAGAAGATGCTGCGATATGCAATGATTAGCTTTTCAGAGCATTCACACAAGGTTGGCGCCGGTGGTGAGTAATGCGTACCATCACGTTTCCGACTTTTGATAAAGGTCGGATTGTAGCCTATCGCGATTTCGCTTTATCGTATCGCGACATTGCTGCTCGCGTTGGTCGAGATCCAATGACTGCTAGTAGAATATACAATCGATGGGTTCAGGAGGGTAATACGGAACGCCGTGCTGGATCCCAACGGCCTCGTATCACTAGCAGTCGAGATGACAGGCATCTTATCCGCATGGCTGTAACGGATCATGCAGCTACGTCTCGATCCCTGAGTCAACAGATGGGGACGTTTGTAAGACAACAACCATCTGCACGAACAGTTCGACGATTTTTGCAGCAGCATGGACTATCAGCTCGGAGACCATGGCTGCGGTTACCCTTGACACTGCATCACAGACAGAAGCGCCTGCGATGGTGTACTCAACGACGAACCTGGGTGCACGAATGGCAAAACGTCATTTTTTCGGATGAATCCTGGTTCTGTTTACAGCATCATGATGCTCGCATCCGTGTTTGACGACATCGTGGTGAACGCAGATTGGAAGTGTGTATTCGTCATCGCCATACTGGCGTATCACCCGGCGTGATGGTATGGGGCGCCATTGGTTACACGTCTCGATCTCGTCTTGTTCGCACTGACGGCACTTTGAGCAGTGGACGTTACATTTCAGATGTGTTACGACCCGTAGCTCTACCCTTCATGCGATCCCTGCGAAACCCTACATTTCAGCAGGATAATGCACGACCGCATGTTGCAGGTCCTGTACGGGCCTTTGTGGATACAGGAAATGTTCGATTGCTGCCCTCGCTAGCACATTCTCCAGATCTCTCACCAATTGAAAACGTCTGGTCGATGGTGTCCGAGCAACTGGCTCGTCACAATACGCCACTCTTGATGAACTGTGGTATCGCGTTGAAGCTGCATGGGCAGCTGTACCTGTACACGCCATCCAAGCTCTGTTTGAGTGGTTCAAATGGCTCTGAGCACTATGGGACTTAACATCTGTGGTCATCAGTCCCCTAGAACTTAGAACTACTCAAACCAAACTAACCTAAGGACATCACACACATCCACGCCCGAGGACCGTAGCAGTCCCGCGGTTCCGGGCACTGTTTGACTCAATGCCCAGGCGTATCGAGGCCGTTATTACGGCCAGAGGTGGTTGTCATGGGTACTGATTTCTCAGGATCTATGCACCCAAATTGCGTCAGTTCTAGTATAATATATTTGTACAATGAATACCCGTTTATCATCTGCATTTCTTCTTGGTGTAGCAATTTTAATGGCCAGTAGTGTACTATCAAACATTTTTATTTCGAACTATTAAATTTTGGTCGCTCAGACCTGGAAAACGCCTGCTACAACCTTAACCATTTATTAGAATGAGCCTGTCTTTGCAGCAATATATTGGTATGCACTACAAGAAAGTTGTATTTTGGGAAGGACTGCAGCACCTAATTATCTCACTTCACCACTTGCACTTGGTAAATGGCGAACATACGATGAGAGGTAGATCATATACAAGCCAGTGGAAGATACGTGTATTTTTTTCACTGCACTGCACGATTTTATTTTTAGTCCATTGTGTTTGTTTTTTCTGTTTTTACTCGTTCGCGTGAGCAACTACATCCACATTATGGGCGTACTTTCTGTGAGTGCAGGAATCAAATGTATACGTAACGGCTCGTTCTCGCAATGCTGATAAAAATGAAGGAGATTTCCCCGTGCATCAGTATGGTTTTACGAATGTGAAGCATGCGAGGCGCGGGTACTCACGTGTACGTGGGCAGGGGGAAGCCCTGGGCGGCGCACGGCAGCTCTGCTGGCTCGCGGAGGCGCACGGTCACGTGACTGCGGGAGTCCGTGATGCGGGGCGGCACCGAGCTCTGCGGCTCCGTCACCAGCAGTCTGCAACACAGGAGTGCGCGGCCTGTCACAGTGGCGCTGTATCCCAGTAAGTGAAAGAGTAGAAACAGGAACGTGGCAGTACGTCCGATGCTGCATAGCACAGAATTTTAGTATAGGGGAGGCCTAATCTCCCGTGACTTCAGTTAGATGCTTGTCTTCCGGACTGTCGAATGGATGATAATGAAATAATTTGTGCCCGGTGACGGAGATTTCCGTCCCCTGTAAATTGCAGGTATTAATTCGACAGCAGTATCTGCTTTGTTTACTTACCTGTCGTTTGAAAGGTGGGTACACTGAGCCACAGCGCCAGAGATCGCGCTAGAGAGTATTGTTCCGCCGCCTCCACTGGCAGTGATTATTGAGATGTCGTAGTGGGCAGTGCCTGTCGAGGACTCGTAGTAGTCAGTGTGTGTTGAGATGTGCTAGTGGGCAGTGTTTGTCGAGATGTTGTTCCATGTTTTATGCAGTTGTTTGATGGGCTAGACAGCAGATGGTTCGAATGGAAATACTGTAATGATCAGAGTGCTTTTCGTCAATATATATGAAGGTAAAATATTCTGTGTTTTTTTTCATTATTTCAGTGTCTTAAATAATGCGTCATTACAGGTTCAGTCAACAAAGCATCTGGCTTGTGTTCTTGTATTAGAGTGTAATTCTGGTTTTCTTGAGTAATTATGGTATTTCTATTTCCTTTAATTAATTCAGTATAAATGATATTTAAAATTTCTTGTGTTGTTGAAGAAGAACCGTGCCAGATGCGTACGTTGAGTCATACTTCCACACACAGAACAGTTACACTTGTGCTTTGGTTTCGTAGGTTTTATAGTTGCTGGGGACTTAATTAATTAATTGTGTTAATGAAAATTTCCATTTCATTCCTTGTTGTTGTTCTATGCAGTCAGATTGCGTAATAATACTAGTCAGGGCCAACCGTTACGAGACTACGTAATCGAACAGACAGCTACTAAAGCAAAAAATTAAAATTATTTTCATTTTATTTTAATTAAGCCCACATGAACGTGGCGACCGCTGCTTCGGATCGTCCCTTGGAATACTTCTGATTGTAGAAATAGTAGACACTAGGATTGTTGTAGTAATTTGTAGTTTAGTAATTGTAGTCTATATTGCATGTGTAGATTTGGTAATTGTCATTCTTCTAATGGTATTTATTTTACAAAATTTCATTTCTGTTGTCTTGTCTACGGGTTTGACAATTAGTGAAATTTTTCAATTGTTCGATTAATCGTGTTTGAGGGAAACATTTCGTGTGAATGGTATTGTTGGAGATAAAGTGTCATTGTGTGTAATTTTCATATAGTGACGAGTTTTATATGTTTTGTAAATGATTACGCGGTCGATGGAAAAGGCAAAAATGATGGACAGTGAGAATGACGAAATTGTTGACATGGCGAACTCGCCAACACAGGACAACAGTATGATGAATAATGGAGTTGAAAACAATGTAATAAGTCGGGAAAATAGTCCAGAACCAGTTCAAAATTTGAGTGCAATATTAAATTTGGGATCTCAGATAGACTCATGGGGATCTGAATTAAGAGCAGCGATAAGAGGGTTAGGCTCACAAGTAGGAACAAGTAAAACCGAGATGGAAACAATGGAAACACAGTTAGGCTCACGAACAGGGACATGTTTCAAAAACACGAAAGATGAATCAAAGAAAGAAATTAGAGAAGAAGTACAACCGATTTTGAAGGCTCACAATAACAGCTTAATTTCAACAGAAATCAGACAAGAGGAACAGGACAGAGAACGGGAAGAAAAAGATCGCGTAATAGTACAAAATTTTTCAGAATTTAATTTACAACGTGCACACGATAAGGAAGAAATATTTGAGAGAATCGAGGAATCCGTACCAAATGACAGATTAAATAATCTAACACAACAATATGAATAGTTAACTACCAAATGTGTCAACACTGAAACCCGAGTCGCGACACTTACGGAAGACGTAAATAAACAGAAAGAAAAAATAGGTGACTTATCGGAAAGAGTTGAGGAGATTTCAGATAAATTGACAAATCTTAGTTTACATGGGGACAGAGATTCGGATGATACAGCTCCATTACCATTTGCAGAAACCGAAGACTACCAGAACATAAATAATCATGTTGAAAATCCGGCAATATCTAATGAACGCGTTAAAAAGGAATTTGAGGCATTACGAATGCAAGTCAAACAAACTGAAGGCGAAATCGTAAGAAAAGACAGTAGAAGAAATTTAGAATCACAGATAGCAGAGGGGTTTCAAGAAAGTAATTTATTTCATTTATGGGATGCAACAAGAGAGCGCCAGGCGCGCGAACTTGACAATAATCAACATTGGGACTGGGACAGACGCGGTAGGTCTTTGTCGCCACGAGGAGAAAACTTTGACTATAAACACTTCTTGACTGTTCGGAAATTTAAGATCTTTCGCAATTCTAAGAATGACATACATCCATGTTCATGGCTAGATCAATTTACGTACGTACTTCCGCCAAATTTGCCACTAAGTCACAAACTGAAATTTATGTGCAGCTATTAAAGTCCTCAGGGGATTCACTACACTAAGTGAATATGTGCCGTAGCGCTCACAGGGCCCCGAGCTGTAGTGGTGCTATTTCCCTTTTAGTTTTCTGCACCGCTGCTTACTCTTTCACTATTCTTTGTATCTATAAAAACAACTCTTCTACTATCAATCTATCTAGACAGTAGGTAAAGATTAACCGGATTTGACTGTTTTACCCAAAAGTGACTTTGGAAATTACCGTTTGGACTTACTATATTTTCTGCAGCATTTATTCGTAGTTTAAATGAAATTTTACCTGTTTATCTTCGTGACAATATTACTTCATATGTTGACGATATTCTTATTGCTAAACGTTCTTGGAGTGAGCACAACAAAATTTTGGATTCATTATTACGTACCTTTGCAAGAGTTGGCATTACTGTGAACTTGGAAAAATCTGAATTTGGTCGTTCTCAGGTGAAATTTCTCGGTCACATTATTTCTACAGACGGTATTTTTCCTGATCCAGAGAAACTAGACGCTATTCGTAATTATGCTGTTCCTTCCACAAAACGTGATGTTCGTAGTTTCCTTGGTGTCTGTAATTTTTTTTAGACGCTTTGTTAGATTGGATGATTTGGCCATACCTCGTTTACACATTTTAGTTATACGCATTTTGGTCCCAGAAAATGCTTTCATAAATTACGAGAAAATTGCTACTTCAGTAATATGGAAAAACGTATTCGATCTGTTCTTGCTAAATGCAAATTATGTCAAAAGGCTAAGCCGCCAACTGTTTCTCACAGAGCACCGTTGTTTCCTATCATTCCAGCGAAATTAAAGGACATGGCTGCAGTCGATTTGTTCGGTCCAGTGGTTCGTTCTACTAATGGTTTTGCGTACATTTTCGTAGCAGTGGAATTGACATCAAAATATGTGTGTTTTACACCTTTACGCAAAGCAACAGCTCGTTCAGTATCTAATGCTTTCATCAAACATTTTCTTAAAGAAGTGGGTCATGTTGATAAGGTTATATCAGATAATGGATCACAGTTTCGCTCTAAAATTTGGCTTCGTACTCTACGGCGTCGTAAGATTAAACCAATTTTCATTTCACTTTTTCACCCTCAATCTCACGCTTCAGAGAGATGGATGAAGGAAATCAATAAATTGTGCCGTCTTTATTGTCATCAGAATCACAGAACTTGGGATCAGTATCTTCATATTTTTCAAAACATTCTGAATGAACTTCCTAATGACTCAACTTCTTTACCGCCTCTATTGATATTAAAAAATAAAGTACCAACAAATCGCATTTCTGAAATCGTTCCTTTTCCGCCTTCACGGAAACTGCGGCATTCTGAAGTTGTGAACCTGGCTCTGCAAAATATTGCATCTGCAGCTGCTAGAAGAGAGAAATCAGCTAAACGTCCTGGTCGTTTAAAAACTTTTTCAGTTGGTCAGAAGGTATTAATTAAGTCCCACCGTTTTTCTCACAAAGGAAAAGGCTTGTGTCGCAAATTTTTTCTGCTTTATAACGGTCCATGTAGGGTTCGCAAAATCATTCATGATACCACTGTTGAAGTAGAAACTCTTAAATCACGACGCTCTAAAGGAATACATCACATATCAAACGTTAAAAGTTTTGTGGAATGACATACTTGTGAGAAACTAACAGCTACGTAAACACACGGAGAATGCAAGTATACCGCGCTGTGTTTTGGCGGCGGCACATACTCAAAGCAACAGTCAGTCTGCGCGCCGCACAAGGCTGTCGTTGACCGCAAACAATCACCTTCTACGTCACGCGTCTACAGCTGATCGAGCGCTCAGTGCGAATGCACTGACAGACGTAAACAAATACACAGTCTAATTTCTCCGAATAAATTCAGTATAAAGCTATGGTGACTTTATAAATTATGTTATTAACGTTCAGTATTTTTCAGGATACGGTTGTGTAAAATATTTAAGACCTTCAGGTAAATTCTGTGCGTGTCCGACGTTAAGACGACTTGCTATGGAGAAAATTTCAGGAAGAATGTAATTTCAACAAAAAAAAAAAAGTAATAAAATTAAAAAGGGTAACTATTAATTGAGTTTATTTTTCAGGTAACATATTTCCACTTAGGTACGTACTTTAGACGTAATTTGCTGCTCGCGATTACGTGATTCATACTTTGTGCTAATTTCATGTTCTATGAATTTACTTGTGAAGCGACGTGCTTGTGTACATTTGCTGATTTTGACAATTATTGATTAATGAACAGTGTTGTTACTTATGTATATTATGCATCGCTTGGCTTCTATCCCTTTTCACTGATGTCATATTTTTTTATTATGTGCCTGCTGTGCTTATTTATTTAAATTGTAATTGTCAACTGATTAATTGTGCTGACTGTGGTTACGTATGTAAATTATACATTGTGATTTATCTGCTTGCGCCTTCATGTTTACTTATTAAGATTACACATGGACATTTAATTGCTTATGATGCTAATGACCTGTTTATTATGTAAGATGTATATTTGCTGCTCTTCGTATGGATTGCATATTTACACATTTCTGTTTGTTGTCATAACTACTCTTCAATTTAGAATATAGCAATGCTGATGTACTGTGTACGAACATGGAGTTTAGGTTACACTGTGGTATTAATTATAGATTGTTCGCTTGGCAGAGCCTCGTTGTAGGGATTGTGCTGCATCCACTTGTTGACATTCTGTTCTCTACTGGTATATTTACTCGCTATTGCATGTTTTGCTTACGCTCAGTGCCTTATATTTTTAAGATAAGAAAATGAACTGCTATAATTCTACGAACGACATTGGTACAAGAAACTGCATAGAAGTCACATGAGCTGGAGGTTTTATGGAAGCTGTATAAATTTATGCTAATAGGAAGGAAGCTAACGACATGACATACCAACACTAGGTTAGACCATTAACAGTTATTACACTGCATTCTTCGTGAGCAGTTGAAATAGGAAGTGACACTTGACACAAGAAATACTCCACATGTTTTCTTCTGTTTGCCATAATTTTTGAAGTGGTGTACACACTGAAATATCACGATCATTAACACTTCGTAATCGTACTTAATTACTGAGAGTTATTCGAACTAAGTCTGTTAGAGGTCACGTATGCATTTCTTTTATTTAATGATGGACAAGGAACCAAAATGTATCTTATAATTTATAATGAGTAGAAGATTTGGATCAGATGGATTATACAGAGGTTGTGTGTGGACACTGTGTCTTCAGATTGTATGGGATGCCGAATTGAAGTTTGCACTAGGATTTTGTCTATACTTGTTCGAGGAGACTGACTGGAGGAAAGAGTTGTTATGGAAGTGAAATGATATTGGTGCTGAGGTTTATATGTATCGACGTATTGAAGAGGTATTATTGAGGTATTGAGATTATGTGAAGTTGATGATTATTGGAGTTTTCGTGGACAAGAGGTAAGGTAAATGATATTGATGATAAGGTTTATATGTATCGACGTATTGAAGAGGTATTATTGATGATAAGGTTTATATGTATCGACGAAAGAGAAATTATTGAAGTATTGAGATTATGTGATGCTGATGATTATTGGAGTTCTGGTGGATAAGAGGTGAAGTAAGTGAGAAGCATATTTTTTTGTTGGTCTATATGGAACAAGGAGGATGAAGATGACAGACTAGAACACTCAAGTAGAAAGAAGATTGTCTACACACACACTTTGTTAAATCACTAAGCAGTATAAACTTTTTTTTGGAGAGAGGAAGTAATTGCATATCTTGGCTCACTGACAGTTGTTCAGCAACCGTACATTTTGATCTGGCTTGGCAAACATTGGTCTTGACATGATGACTATGACGTTGACTAACTATTATTGACTGCTATACATTGCTGCCACTACTACTTGATACACATGATGAACATAAAATTTTGACAGAATTGCATTTACACAGTTAACACTATTCAATTACACAGTAGCACTAATGTGGATGAAATATGAGTGAGTGTCTTTTTTTGTGTGTTTTCCTTTTCCTATCCCAAATTGGTACCAACCTATCTCCTAAATATTATTTTACTTGTTTGTTGTGGCTTGCACTGACACCCATAAATATTATAGGTTTACTGCTATTTGTGTATTGTAATAGTTAATATGACAACTACCTGATATTATTTGTGCGTTTATTATGATTTGTATGTTTAGTGTAAGAGCATTGATAATAATTTTGTTAATTGTGTGTGCACTCAAACTATTGTTCATGACTGAACTGTCTCATTAGTGATAGTGAAGATTATGGACTGTTACCTGCACTTGTTCAACATAATGGGTGCCACTTGGAAATGTTTAATTTGTGCTAATGAACTTTGAGTAACTGACTGATTAGTGATAGGGAATATTATGGACTGTTATTTGCACTTTTTCTACATGATTGGTGCCACTAGAACATGTTTAATTTCTGCTGATGAACTGTGTGAATAGTGATAGTGAATATTATGGACCGTTACTTGCACTTAGTCTACATGATTGGTGCCACTAGAACATGTTTAATTTCTGCTGATGAACTGTGTGATTAGTGATAGGGAATATTATGGACTGTTATTTGCACTTTTTCTACATGATTGGTGCCACTAGGACATGTTTAATTTCTGCTGATGAACAGTGTGATTAGTGAAAGTGAATATTATGGACTGCGGTCAGCACCTGTTCAACATTGCTGGGTGCCACTGGTGGACTGCTTCTACTGAAATGATGTCACTTGTTGCTGTATGCACCTGCTCAACATTGCTGGGTGCCACTGGTGGACTGCTTCTACTGAAAAGATGTCACCTGTTGATGTCTGCACCTGCTCAACATTGCTGGGTGCCACTGATGGACTGCTTCTACTGAAATGGTGTTACTTGTTGGTGTCTGCACCTATTCAACATTACTGGGTGCCACTGATGGACTGCTTCTACTGAAAAGATGTCACCTGTTGATGTCGGCACCTGCTCAACATTGCTGGGTGCCACTGATGGACTGCTTCTACCGAAATGATATCACTTGTTGGTGTCGGCACCTGCTGAACATTGCTGGTGCCACTAATGGAACTGCTTATACTGAAATGGTGTTACTTGTTGGTGTCTGCACCTATTCAACAATACTGGGTGCCACTGATGGACTGTTTCTACTGAAAAAATGTCACTCGTTGGTTTTTGCACCTGTTGACCATTGCTGGGTGCTACTGCTGGAACTGTCAACTGCTTATTCTTGAGCTATGGAAAGCGTTTATGTGAATATTTGTATAAACTGATTTTTTGTGTATTACTGTTGTGAAAAGTTATGAGACTCTTACCTGCACATATTCGTCATTGCTGACGCTATTGATTGAACTGTTTAACCACATAATACTTGTGTAAACTATTATGTAAAGTCACATATATGAAAGAATTTGTATTGCTTACTGTATTTTATATATTAGGTTATTGAAAGGTCAGTGCAAAGCCAAAATTTTATCTAGTTATATGATATTTACGTATTAATATTATCTTTTATTTTTGTCTGTATTTTTTTGACGAATTTGGTGGTATTTTCACCACCAATGCTGGCAAAAAATACCATCAAATTCTAGCCTGTAGAGGAGGGGCATATGAAAGGTGGCTACACTGAGCCACAGCGCCAGAGATCGCGCTAGAGAGTATTGTTCCGCCGCCTCCACTGGCAGTGATTATTGAGATGTCGTAGTGGGCAGTGCCTGTCGAGGACTCGTAGTAGTCAGTGTGTGTTGAGATGTGCTAGTGGGCAGTGTTTGTCGAGACGCTGTTCCATGTTTTATGCAGTTGTTTGATGGGCTAGACAGCAGATGGTTCGAATGGAAAAACTGTAATGATCAGAGTGCTTTTCGTCAATATATATGAAGGTAAAATATTCTGTGTTTTTTTTTCATTATTTCAGTGTCTTAAATAATGCGTCATTACAGGTTCAGTCAACAAAGCATCTGGCTTGTGTTCTTATATTAGAGTGTAATTCTGGTTTTCTTGAGTAATTATGGTATTTCTATTTCCTTTAATTAATTCAGTATAAATGATATTTAAAATTTCTTGTGTTGTTGAAGAAGAACCGTGCCAGATGCGTACGTTGAGTCATACTTCCACACACAGAACAGTTACACTTGTGCTTTGGTTTCGTAGGTTTTATAGTTGCTGGGGACTTAATTAATTAATTGTGTTAATGAAAATTTCCATTTCATTCCTTGTTGTTGTTCTATGCAGTCAGATTGCGTAATAATACTAGTCAGGGCCAACCGTTTACGAGACTACGTAATCGAACAGACAGCTACTAAAGCAAAAAATTAAAATTATTTGCATTGTATTATAATTAAGCCCCCATGCACGTTCCAGTATCAGGATGGCACAGTGATATGCCGATTTTTCATTATATCGCTCGGTTATAATTAAACTGACGGTGTTCCGAGTGCTGCAGTGCAGGCTGTATACATCGGACGACGCTGAAACATCGTAGGTATGTTTATTGATCGGTGCGCTCGCGGATTATGCTTAAAAAATAGTTCCAATGTGTGCCACCAATTTTTATGTAATCTGATGTAATGTCTTAGTGTCGCTACAACTGTATCCTGCTGACAATTTTCACAGCAATGAATATGACAACTGTATGTGCTACACTGTGGGAACAGTAAAGTAGAAGTATTCTGGAGGCAGATTTGAACAGTGTTTCGCGGAGAGAAATTGTATCATACGCATTGACAGGAAGAAACGTGAAGCTGGGTTTGGAAAAGTACGGTAGAATGGAGCGAAAGAGGTCAGAGACAATGTAATGGTGTCGTGGTAGAATGGTTTAATGAATTTATCCTCAGAAGATTAAATACCTAAATTATTCGTAAAAGAGGTGTATCAATAAAGAAGAAAAGAGAACTGGAAGATGGAAGAATGGAGTAAAATTGTCGCTAGAAGAAAATCAGTTAGAGTGAAGATAGAAGAGTTAGAGAATTGTTGATGATGGATAGTAACCACATCAAGTTCGAAGAAGATCAGTAATTTTTTTGGCTCTGATTGAAGACGTGTGGCGGAAGAAGAGAAGCAAGATTATAAGTGTAAATGCTGTCTCGAATGAAGTCACTAGCACAGAGTAATTAGGTGTGAGAACTGTGAAAAGGTACATAGACTGTGCATCGGAGATACAAATTAAACTTTATGTGAACAAACAAGTTAGAACTGTTTATTTTGTTTTTATTGATAGTGGAGTTAATTAAATATGTATGCCACTTTATAGTAAGAATTCAGTTGGAGTGTACACATTGTTAAGACAGTATCTGAATTTTGTTTAAATACCACGTCCCATCCCATCTTGAAGTATTCCTTGTTCGCCAAACTGACTTGCGGAGTGGTATTTTTGAGTGAAAATCATTTTCGACGTAATTTGAGTGAATTAAATTGGAGACGAAGCCATTTGTTGCAGCCATCAAAATTAACTACAACAGTACGAGCCAACTATTTGTTTACTTAGCAGCCAGCTACAGGACGGCTAGCTATAGTCAAAGGTAGGGAATCCTTGAAAATACATCTCCGAAAGTAGACGACACATAACAACACTACATATTTATCGAAGACTGATGCAGTATTCACATCGTATAAACTCATCATATAAGTAACTAAAAACTTTTGGCGATCACAGGAATGAAGAAGCTTTCTGAGACGTGATATTGTGAAACAGAGAACACTGTATCACTAGTAAATACGTTCGCGTGTTACGGGGTAATCAAGACGCTGGTTCTCTCGCAGATAAATATATACATCTACTGTATAGAAATTATCTTTTCAATTGAATGCCAATGAGAGATATGGTATATACATAGAATTTGTTCCTTGGTAGTTGATTCTGTTCTAGTGGCCGAACTAGCTGTGGCTCATTTTGTTCAGTTACAAAAAGTCCATATTCATCATGTTGAAATCTGAGGCATGTTAGTTATGTTTGGAATGGCACACACTTCGCTTAGTTGTCCATGATGTGATGCGGGCGCAGTTAAACCATAGATAACTCACTCCAATTTGGTTTCCCATATATAAAAAAAATCAGCTTGTTAATTGCATGCGGACCATGATCATCATAGCCCTCCCCCTAACCGTTGTAAAATTACTTAGTGTTTGTAATGAATGTTTAACATCGATACTGTTTTTACTATTATTATTATCATTACATTTTATTGTTTCATTGTCGCTTTTCAATGTTCAAGGCTTTGACTATGATTTATGCTTCATAAAAGTCGTGGATAAGTTATGACGTTACAAAGAGGTTCAATGAACCACAAAAAAGAGTATTTACGAAATAATCGTATGAAGACGTGTTCCAAATAAAGAGCTATGAGCAATGCATTTAACATGGACGCTCTGTTGGACATCAGACACATTTCTCAGCCAAACATTATACGCTTATATCTCTCATTTAAAATTTATTAGTTTACCATTGTTTTAATTAGGACTGTTTCCCTTACAGTTCAGGTTTTCTTTTTTTTTTTTTTTTGTTCATTCTGATGTTGTTCCAAGATTTTATACCTATTATTGTCCAGAAGAAAAACGAGTAATAATAGAGAAGCGAGTGAGACATGGTTGTAGCCTATCTCCACTGTTATCCAATCTGTACAATCAGTAGAGAACGCCAAAGAAAAATTTAGAGAAGGAATTAAAGTTCGAGGAGAAAAATAAAAGCTTTGACGTTTGTCAGAGACAGCAAAGAACTTGGAAGAACAGTTGAACGGAATGGACGATGTCTTGAAAGATGGATATAAGATGAATATCAACAAAAGCAAAACAAGAATAAAGGAATGTAGTGGAATTAAATCAGATGGAACTGAGAGAATTAGATTAGGAAATGAGATAAAGTAGTAGACGAGTTTTGCTATTTGGGACGATGGCCGAAGTAGGGAGGATATGAAATGTAGACTGGCAATAGCAAGAAAAGTGTTTCTGAGGAAGAGAAATTTGTTAACATTGACTATAGATTTAAGTGTTAGGAAGTCTTTTCCGAAAGTGTTTGTGTGGAATGTAATCATGAATTGAAGTGAAACATGGACAATAAACAGTTTAGACAAGAAGAGAACAGAAGTTTTTGAAATGTGGTGCTACAGAAGAATGCTGTTGATTAGATGAGTAGATCATGTAACTAATGAGAAAGTACTGAATAGAATTGAGGAAAAAAAGAAATCTGTGGCACAACCTGGATAAATAAAGGGATCGCTTTATAGGACCCATTCTGAGACATCAAGAGATCACCAACTTAGTATGGGAGGGAATTGTGGGGGGAGGGGTAAAAATCGTAGGCAGAGACCAAATGAAGATAGTAATCAGATTCAGTAGAATGTAGGTTGTTCAGTAGAATGTAGTTGTTCGGCGATGAAAAGACTTGCACAGGACTGAGTAGGATGCCGAGCTGCATCAAACCAGTCATCTTGATTTCCTACAGTGCCAAGTTTTATATCGGTCTGGAACACCAACATTCCGTTTACTGAGATCGTGACAAATGATGCAGATGGTAATTCAAATTTACAATTGTTTATTCGGCTTCTGTTATGGTGATAACAGTTACTTGCAATCTAGACTGACAATAATTTTCACAACGTCAAGTAATCGGAACAACTGACTTATCAGAATGTTATTTTATGGCTGCCTTTCTTTGACTCGAGCAGTAAAAGCTGTCCATTCTCGTGTCTATAATTACTATGATTTTCTTTATCGTTTTGAAATTGCATATACATCCTACAGGACCACTTTTTCTTTGTATACACAATGTACGTTTGACGGTACGAGAACTGTCAGGTTGTAAGTATTTTTAAATTTATAATTCATAGAATGTATGTTTCACTCTGTAGTGTATTCATAAGCTCTTCCAAACTTTTTGACAGATTAAAACTGTGTGGTGCACCGGTTCCAATTGAACCTGGAACCTTGCCTTTCACAGCTAAAACTCTTACCAACTGAGCTATCCAGGTACCATTCGCGACCCATTCTTGCAAATTCCGTTCTGAAAGTGCTTCTGTCCCACTATACTTTGTTCATCATAAGAATAAACCTGACGTAAACAAACACATATGCAATAATTGGACAACTGCCGTAGAACATGTACACTGGTGCTGTTACGCTCTTGGGAGTAGACCATACTTATGTATATTAGATATCTTGTTACTGTTTTACGGTGAATGAAACTTTAAGATATGCTAACGTGTGAACACCCATCAACGTTTACCGTAACCATCCTTTCGCTATGTAGTTTTTATTCCACAAATTGTGTTCGCTCGCATCTCTGTACTGTTGTGGTCTGACTGTCGCGCTGTTAACACGCAGTATAAAAGTGGCTGACACTGCTTCCAGTTTTACCAAAAAGAATCGCCTTTGAAGTTTTCCGAGAACTGTGACAAATAAAGACATTTAAGTAAATGGAATGTACAGCTGAATCGGTGGCGTTGCAGAATCGTTATCTGACGTCCATGAATCGCTGGTTCAAATCTCAATTTGGTCTTCTATGTTTCTCGTCCAGTTCGGAATATATACGTCCATTAAATATAAAACTGGTAAAATATGTGCTAATTAACACATATCTAATCAACATTCAGTTCGCCGTCGGTGGCCAATCGGTGCGCACGCAGCTGTTTATGTCCTCGCCGCAGCGTGTGCCTAGCGGCTGTTTACTTGATGGCGGTATTCGCGCGTGTTACTATCAACAATAAGATGGCCAAATCTTACCGTAAAACAACATTGAAGTTTACCTTTTCGAACGAATATGCGCGGCCAAAATCATTTCCTACGTGACGAAGTGAAGTTTCCTCATGAAGACATGATCGGAATACACCTGTCCATCGTTAGTAGCGTGGTTGACGTCAAACTGACAAACAACGCAGCTTGGGACAAGATCTTAGAACTGACGAAATATGACCTCAGAGTCCAGCGTACGGATGCTCACGTCTGCCAAGTAATTATTGAACATACCTGCCTGGGATTATGCACGATCCGTATCTTTGAACTTCCGTTCCAAATGCCAGCAGACGAAGCACTGCGCCCTTATGGAACAGTACTCGGCCATGTATCAGAGAAATGGGCACACTTCACTAAATAACCAGTTTTGAACGGCGCATTGAGCTAAAGGTATATGTCCCATTCTGTCTCTTCACAGCGCGGTCTAAGGTCCATTGAGGGTATCATCTGGAGTGCCCCAGGGAAGTGTGGTAGGTCCGCTGTTGTTTTCTATCTACATAAATGATCTTTTGGATAGGGTGGATAGCAATGTGCGGCGGTTTGCTGATGATGCTGTGGTGTACGGGAAGGTGTCGTCGTTGAGTGACTGTAGGAGGATACAAGATGACTTGGACAGGATTTGTTATTGGTGTAAAGAATGGCAGCTAACTCTGCATATAGATAAATTTAAATTAATGCAGATGAATAGGAAAAGGAATCCCGTAATGTTTGAATACTCCATTAGTAGTGTAGCGCTTGACACAGTCACGTCGATTAAATATTTATACGTAACATTGCAGAACCATATGAAGTGGGACAAGCATGTAATGGCAGTTTTGGGGAAGGTGGATAGTCGTTTTCGGTTCATTGGTAGAATTTTTGGAAGATGTGGTTCATCTGTAAAGGAGACGGCTTATAAAACACTAATACTACCTATTCTTGAGTACTGCTCGAGCGTTTGGGATCCCTATCAGTTCGGGTTGAGGGAGGACATAGAAGCAATTCAGAGGCGGGCTGCTAGATTTGTCACTGGTAGGTTTGATCATCACGCGAGTGTTACGGAAATGCTTCAAGAACTCGGGTGGGAAACTCTGGAGGAAAGGAGGCGTTCTTTTCGTGAATCGCTACTGAGGAAATTTAGAGAACCAGCATTTGAGGCTGACTGCAGTACAATTTTACTGCCGCCAACTTATATTTCGCGGAAAGACCACAAAGATAATATAAGAGAGATTAGGGCTCGTACAGAGGCATATAGGCAGTCATTTTTGCCTCGTTCTGTTTGGGAGTGGAACAGGGAGAGAAGATGCTAGTTGTGGTACGAGGTACCCTCCGCCACGCACCGTATGGTGGATTGCGGAGTATGTATGTAGATGTAGAAGCTTCCCATGTCGGATGATCCAGTCCTCCCTCGGGCATGGCCGTATGTGTTGTTCTTAGCATTGGTTAGCTTAAGTTACGAGGGTCACTCCAAAAGAAATGCACACTATTTTTTTTTAAATCCATCTTTTATTCTACATGTCCGAAAGTTTTACAGTGTGTAGATACATCCTCTAGGAACAATATTTTCATTTGTCCACAAAATTTCTATCCCACTCAACTGCCTGACGCCATCTTGGAACCAGCGCCTGTATACCCGCACGGTAAAACTCTGGACCAACCTGCTGGAGCCACTGTTTGGCAGCGTGCACAAGGGAGTCATCGTCTTCAAACCTTGTTCCACGAAGAGAGTCTTTGAGTTTCCCAAAGATATGATAGTCACATGGAGCCAGGTCGGGACTGTAAGGCGGGTGCTTCAGTGTTGTTCATCCAAGTTTTGTAATCGCTTCAATGGTTTGTCGATTGACATGTGGCCGTGCATCGTCGTGCAACAGCAAAACATCCTACTTTTGCCAATGTGGTCGAACACGACTCAGTCGAGCTTGAAGTTTCTTCAGTGTCGTCACATATGCATCAGAATTTATGGTGGTTCCACTTGGCATCATGTCTACAAGCAAGAGTCCTTCGGAATCTAAAAACACCGTAGCCATAAGTTTTCCAGCAGAAGGTGTGGTTTTGAAATTTTTTGTCTTGGGTGAATTTGCATGATGCCACTCCATTGATTGCCTCTTCGTCTCTGGTGAAAAATGATGGAGCCATGTTTCATCACCTGTCACAGTTCTTCCAAGAAATTCATCTCCACCATTCTCGTACTGTTCCAAAAGTTCGCTGCATACCGTTTTTCTTGTTGTGAGCCACTGTCAACATCCTGGGAACCCACCTGGCACAAACCTTTTTTAACGCCAACACTTTCAGTATTCTGCAAACACTTCCTTCCCCTATCCCAATGTAGCGTGACAATTCGTTCACTGTGATGCGTCTGTCAGCAGTCACCAATTCGTTAACTCTCTGCACATTGTCTGGAGTGTGTGCAGTACGAGGCCTGCCGCTGCGAGGACAATCCTCAATATTGCCGTGCCCGCATTCATCACGTAACCTGCTTGCCCACCGACTAACTGGACTGCGATCGACTGTACTGCATCTTCATACACCTTTTTCAACCTCTTGTGGATGTTTCCCACTGTCTCGTTTTCACAGCACAGAAATTCTATGACAACTCGTTGCTTCTGACGAACATCAAGTGTAGCAGCCATCTTCAAGACATGCCATGACGGCGTCACTCACGGGAACAGGTTGAACTAAGTTTGAAAACAAGCGGGAATGATGTATCTACACACTGCAAAACTTTCACACATGCAGAATGAAAACTGTATTTTTACAAAAATAGTGTTCATTTCTTTTTGAGTGACCCTCGTAGATTAAGTAGTGTGTAAGCTTAGGGACTGATGACCTCAGCAGTTTGGGCCCACAAGACCTTACCACAAATTTCCAAGTTTTCTCACTCTTCATTGGTGGTTGAAGGGCCATGGCCATGTACGATAGGCAGCCAAAGACCTATCCTGGATGTGCTAAAGAAGGACATGTGCATAATAAATGCCTTCAGTGCCGAATTACGCAGCTGCGGACCGATGAAGCTTCTTTCTTTCCGACTATGACATCCCTTCCACACACCTACGTGCGGCACGTAGAACCGATGGCCTCCAGACGCCTGCCCAGCAACTTCCACACCATGTTTCACTACCTCCAGAGACCAGAGGAGACGAGGCAAACCTTCTACTACAGCGACCATCCCCTATCCCCGAGATCCCGGTGCGGGATGAAGATGTCGACAGACGTGAAGGAGATACAGCTCTCGCTTCCATGGTTCTGCCTACTGCGGCCTTCGTTCCTAAACGTCGCAACTCAATCTCATCATCTGACCAGATGGTTTCCAGGAGGAGGTCACATGCAGGACAATTTACTGACTCGAGAACACATCAAAGTCCGGAAGACCTTAACGGCGACGTTACCGACGCCGCCAGCATGAACAATCTGAGGCCAACGACACTGCCTATATCAACGCTGATCGGACCTGACTGCCCCGTTTCATGGGCGGACGAAGTCGTTCCTGAACCTCCACGAAACGAATAAATGCCAAAGGTCGCCCCCGTAAACTGGGCATGATCAAGAGACAGACAGTGCTTTAGAACCTACCACGTTCGTTCTTTCCGTGCACGACAACGCGCGGCCGATGCAGACGTACAGAACTGCCATCATTAGTTCAAATGTGATCGGTTCCTATGTTAAACTTGAATTTTTACGGGACACGTTAGGAGCAGCGTACGTTGACATTGCCGTGTTCCAAGAGCTACGGAAGGAGACTTGGCCCGATTTTTATGGTTATACTGCATACGTCACCCCCGCCGCCAACGGAGATAGTGGAGCTACGACTATCGTTCACAACGGCATTGCAGTAGAAGAAGTCACTTACTTGCAGCCAGTACGAGGACTGGCACTAGCAAACAGAACATGGGATCAACCTTAGTGAATATCTATGCGACACCCAGCGCAGACCGACGACGAGAGCGCTCATAGTTTATTCTGAAACAATCACTTCGCTTTTCCTGGAAAGACCTGAGCACATAATTATCGGCGGAGATTTCAACTGTGCTGGCGAGGAAGTACCAATATCCAAATTTTTGTCTCATGAACAGGTAGTACATCGCGATCGCCTGGAATAGAACACGTCAGGAGCCACTCAGCCAGTCGATTTGATTACGTCTATATGACTTCTCCTCTCGCTTCGGACGTCCTGAACGCGGAAACATGTCCTTCGACCTTCTTAGACTATGGTGTTTATGTGTGCACGATTACCATCCGACAACAAACAATACGGCGCAGTCGGCGTCCGCGGAAACCTAACGTTGCCTACTTACAGGAACCGGACTGTCGACGAATGGTTACGACCACGTGGGAATCCTGCGAAAGATGCCTCACACAATACTTATCCATACTTCTGTTGTGGGTACGACATATAAAATGAGTCATTCGCTGGGCGCTGTCCCATTACAGTAAGGAACGAATGCAGCGGCACCGATACACGACAAAATTTTACTACCTGACTGTCAGGTCGAGGCCCAATGTGTCAAGGCTACCATATTGGCCCTCATTCGGCGCCTCTTGAAAGGCACAGTTGTCCGGGCATGATGCCAAGACAGCACCACCGGAGAAACGCCCTCAGTGCGTAATGTAGTGTTAGCAGTTAGCCAACACTACGCACACTACTTGGTTGAGGAGGCCGAATGCACCCGTTAACTCACGCAGGATGGCGTGAGGTCTGAAACAGGATACGTAATGAATGCTATAAAGAAAAGTACGTAGCTTCTGGAATACTTAACTTTAATCCATCATTTGTATACATCGTTCTTGATGAGACATGCTTCATACGATAACTATCAATTGCTGTGGCGCCTTGCTGGGTCGTAGCCATTGACTTAGCTGAAGGCTATTCTAACTATCGGTTCTGCAATTCTAGGCTTCGTCAGTGTGCATCGCTAGCTAAATCGTCCGTACAACTGGGGCGAGTGCTAGTCCGTCTCTCGAGACCTGCCGTGTGGTGGCGCTCAGTCTGCGATCACTGACAGTGGCGACACGCGGGTCCGACATGTACTAATGGACCGCGGCCGATTTAAAGCTACCACTTAGCAAGTGTGGTGTCTGGCGGTGACACCACACGTAATGTGGTTGCAGATTTAAGAAACCGTCGAAAATCACTGATCCATTCTTTAGATTTGCTTGACGGTCGACGGTTGGTATCACAGGTGGAGATCGCAACAGCCTTCGAAGCTCACTATCATCACTTCTGCCGCAAAGAAGACCCTAACGTTGAGGCACTTACAGACTTACTACAGACGGTCCCTCGTACACTTGATGGCCAGGCGATGCGTCTTTTGGTAAACATATCCACTGAAGACATCACTGATGCGCTCACCAAGGGGGCTCTCAACCGATTGTCAGGACCAGAAGGTCTGCAATTAGAATTTTATAGGACCTTCAAGGACTTAATGTTGGCGCGATAGAGAGAAATATACCAGGAATTACTGTCCTCTATGACGCCAACATCACTGAAATTTCAGGAAGGTGTAATTATTCCGATACCCAAATCTCTGAAGGCACGCGATCTGACAGCTATCGGCGAATCACTTTACTCAACAAGGGTTTTAAGATTTTTACGCGCCTCCTCGCGATGCGTCACAGTCGAGTGCTGCATCAGGCCCTGTGGCCTGCAGAGACGTCCTTGGGCTGATATATTAATATACAAACATCGGTATGTGATTATAGAGAAGTCATCGCCATTGAAAGAGTCTGTCCCTGCGTAGGAGCCATGATTTATGTCGATTTCGATCAGGAATCGATCGCGTGAAACATACCTTCCTCCCGACGGTGATGGAACGGATGACTTTTCCACCCGCCTTCGTCCTCCTAATCATGCACCTACCTCTTGATGATTCACCAAGGGTAATGGTCAATGGACGGATGACGAAACCAATATCTATCGCACGGTCAGTCCGATAGGGTTGCCTCTTTCAAACGATCATGTAAGCCATTGCACTAGAACAGCTGTGGCGATGTTTATCAGGGATCACCCTGCGAGGTCACACATTCAAATGTCTCGCCTATGCAGATGACCTCGTCTTCATCGCACGAACCAACGAGGAGGTTCAAAAGGCAACACGATGCGTCGAACAAATCGGGAGTGGCCGTGGGCAGACACATGAACGGTGGAAAATTCTGCGCGATGACAATTGGAAGGGGACTCCCTGATGAAAGTGTGGCTACGTTCAGAACGATAGAGACTCTACGCTGTCTAGGAATCGTTTTTACTCGAGACATCTGTCGCAACGCGGCGATCAACTTCCAGCGTCTTCTTCAGAACATCAGGACAGGCTTTGGAAGTGAGTTATCGCGAGCATCGGACATGTTAAAAATGGGGCAATTTATTAGCATTTATATGGTTTCCCGAATAACACACATCGTACAAATTTTTCCTATTTCTACTGTGGTGGCGCGTCGGATCCAAGGGGCATTCGATTATTTTGTTAGTACTGGTCACATATTCAAGATAAAGTACGACGCCCTCATAATCCCCAAGAGAAGAGGGGGTCTCGCCCTGGTCAACGTCCGTGTGTGCGCTACAGCTCTTTACGTATGTACACTCTTGAAGTTATGGAGCCACAGCCTCAACCATATCATTGGACTTATGGTCGATGAACTCGCTCCTAGTTCATGTCAACCGCTGATTGTCATGGCCCACGTTACACCAGCGCTATCACATAACGAACTGTTCCTTTTGGGATACAGTTATGCCCATAAAGACTTTCTTCGCACTAGGGCTCCAACTAAGTGAGATATTTATCGTCTCTTAATGAGGACTCACCTCAGTAATGCTGTCGAAGGACGTCGCCCACAGGTTAGATGGCCGGCGGCTTGACACGCAGTTAGTCAACCATACTTAAGCACTGAAACGCGCTCCACCTGGTACATTGCCGTTACCGGTAAATACCCGACGCGACACAAACTCCATGCCATCGCCCCGGCGGACGGCTGTCTGTGCTTAGGGTGTAATGTGGACGACACGGACGAACTCAGCGATTTTTGGACGTTTTTCTAACAAGACACTACAATAATGGGTCGACGCATTAAATACCAGTCCACTTTTTGCACTTTTGCTTACTATCTTAGGAGCAAGTTTTCGAACTCTCCACGCAGTTGGAATCACCGAGGTGAGCCGGACTCACTGGTGAAGCTGTATTGTTATGACCATCCAATGCTCGGCGTCCACTTTCCAAAGGCATGTCTCCAACCGACGTCTTCAAAACGAGCAGTCGCCGATTCGTTTTCGCACATCAGGAGCATCTTTGAGTTATTTTTCTCCTGTTTCCTATGTTAAGTAAAGGAATTTTCTGTTATTTTCTTTATACTGTATAACTAAAGAAAAAACCCACACATAATTGTTTCCTTACTTACCTCTATTCAGTAATTTCTAGTCAATGGATAAAAGTTAATTATAGAGTAAGTGCGGTTTCCTGTAAGAACGATGATTATTATGTTCATATATGGAAGTTTGTTTTGTTACCAGTATTCCTGATTGAGGTACTGTATTCTGTAATGTTGGAAAAACGTTTTTGTTAAATTTAATTGCAAATGGGAAGAATCGATTGTGTTGTGGAATCGTTTTCTGACGTCCAAGACTCGCTGGTTCAAACTTCACCTTGGTCTTCTTTTTTTTCATTTAATTTGGAATATTTATATCCTTTAAATATAAAGCTCATCAAATATATGCTCATTAACACATATCTAATCACCATCTTCTTATGAAAAATCCACGTCTCCTTGTTTCTAATTACATATTAGACACAATATTCTAGTTTTAATTACAAATATTAATTGTTAATTATCGATGTTTCATAAAAGGTATTTAATAAAGGTTGTCTAAAATAAGAAAATATGACAAATTTTTAGAACACAAATGAAAAATCGTATACTCTGTATTTGGACTGTGTCCATCGTTTTATACCACAGATGTGGTCTTACACGAGTGGTCTTACAAAGTGATAAGCATCGTATAAACATGGAAAACAATAATTTTCACGGCATCGAGCACACCACGCAAATCCTGCATCTTTACGGTTGCCAGCATACCTCTATAATATGAACTCATCTGGAGCCAAGCTAAGGGCTTTGTCTCGCGAGAAATAACAAGACATTCAAGCTGCCAGACGTACTGGAACCAATGCACGAAGCTCTGTCACACGTCACTCCAAACGCTGGCGGGATACAGAAAGGCACGTCTAAAAAGAAGAAAATGTGGCACTTGGACGGCATCGTGGATTATGTTGTTGATCGATTCGTAATCAGCGTAGCAGATGACACTTCCAGTGTTGAAGTGTATTTTTCGGATTCGGATATGGAAGGAGTTCAGAGAATACCAGACGAATGACTGTAAATAGTGCCTTCAGTGACTTCACTATTTGACTTTGTGATGAAATAACTGCGATGCGCTTCTAAAAGTCACACATGGCTCAGAGAGATATATTTCCTTGTTTTTAACGCTCTTGTTTTTACACTGAAGCGCCAAAGAAACAGGTATAGACAAGCGTATTCAAATGCAGAGATATATAAACAGGCAGAATACGCCGCTGCGGTCGGCAACGCCTATATAAGACAACAAGTGTCTGGCGCAGTTGTTAGATCGGTTGCCTCTGCTACAGTGGCAGGTGAGTTTGAACGTGGTGTTATAGACGGCGCACGAGCGATGGGACACATCATCTCCGAGGTAGCGATGAAGTGGGGATTTTCCCGTACGACTATTTCAAGAGTATACCGTGAATATCAGTAATCCCGTAAAACATCAAATCTCCCACATCACTGCGGCCGGAAAAAGATCCTGCAAGAAGGGGACCAATGACGACTGAAGAGAATCATTCAACATGTCAGAAGTGCAACGTGTGCGCAAATTGCTGCAGATTTCATTGCTGGACGATCAACAAGTGTCAGCGTGCGAATCATTAAACTAAACATTATCGATATGGGCTTGCGGAGCCGAAGCCCCACTCCTGTACCCTTGATGACTGCACGACACAAAGCTTTACGCCCCGCCTGGGCCCGTCAACACTGACACTGGACTGTTGATGACCGGAAACATGTTGCCTCGTCGGACGAGTCTCGTTTCAAATTGTATTGAGCGGATGGACGTGCACGGGTATCGAGACAACCTCATGAATTCATGGACCCTGCACCTCAGCAGGGGACTGTTCAAGCTGATGGAGGCTGTGTTATGGTGTGGGGCGTGTGCAGTTGGAGTGATGTGGGACCCCTGATACGTCTAGACACGACTCTGACGTATGAAACGTACGTAAGCATCCTATTTGATCACCTGTATCCATTCGTGTCCATTATGCATTCCGAAGGACAGTACTTTCCGTTGGCCCCCTAAGAAGCGTGCAGTATTGCTAGAGTTTTGTCGAATTGCGTTGAAAATTAAATGGCATCCGAAGCTGCTCATGTCTTTCTATGTCTTAACTACAACTGCTCATATCACTGCAAGTTTGTTGGACCAGCACACTAGCAAATGCGGAAGAATACGTGACGTAACATTTACAACAGATTTACTTACAGTACTTGTGATGAACACACTATAGTAATATTATATGATGTAGTCGACAGTACCCAGTCAAAATAGTACATATATAAAGGTGCGATCAAAAAGTTTCCATTTGAGGGCGTTGCTGCGGCGTATATGCAACTTAGCGCGACTCCGACGTGAGTATATAAGCACCGACGTGTAGGCAAAGAATTAGTGTTATATTCGTGTCTTTCCAATGCGCGTGAGGCAAAGAAACGTGAATTATCGCGATGTTATTAGCAACTGCGTCCACACAGGACCATGGTGCTGTATTGTTTTCTTGGCTCCCAAAGGAAAAACACGAGTAGACATACGTCGGAGAATGAGGAATATGTATGGGGCAGCATGTATCTCGAAAACCACAGTTGTAGGATTGTGCGCTAGTGGGTGCTGCTGCCTCATGGTCCTGAGTTCACCTCTCCATCATTCGTAATACAGTCATTGCACTAGAGCCACATGCCTGTGCGATCTGCAGCTAAAATGTTCGTATGTTGGTCACGTCAATAATTTGGCAGTGATAAGCAGCATGCACTAGCCCTGTGGGCATACGGTGTTACGAAACCAGTAACGCTACATACATCCGTTACGCATCATGTACTCACAACATTTCACAGTTGTAGGAATGGATTTTTTTGCAATGAAATTAAATTCACACAAGAATGAAATTTCAATCAACACATCTCATAGGCGCGGAAATATTGGAGTATCAGATTAGCAGCATTCAACAGCGCGTTCACATTGTAACACTTCCCATTTCCGTCAGTGTCACATCAATATAGTTGCGACTACAGTGACAGACCTGGAAGAGCAGCTGAACGGAATGGACAGTGTCTTGAAAGGATATAAGATGAACATCAACAAAAGTGAGGATAATGGAATGTAGTCGAATTAAATCGGGTGATGCTGGGGGGATTAGGAAATGAGACGCTTAAGTAGTAAATAAGTTTTGCTATTTGTTGAGCAAACTAACTGATTACGGTCGAAGTGGAGAGGATATAAAATGCAGACTGCCAATGGAAAGCGTTTCTGAAGCAGAGAAATTTATTAACATCGAGTATAGATTTAAGTGTCAGGAAGTCGATTCTGAAAGTATTTGTATGGAGTGTAGCCATGTATGGAAGTGAAACGTGGAGGATAAATAGTTTAGACAAGAAGAGAATAGAAGCTTTCGAAATGTGGTGCTACAGAAGAATGCTGTAGATTAGATGGGTAGATCGCATAACTAATGAGGAGGTATTGAATAGAATTGGGGAGAAGAGGAATTTGTGGTACAACTTGACAAGAAGAATGGATTGGTTGGTAGGACATGTTCTGAGGCATCAAGAGATCACCAATTTAGTATTGGAGGGCAGCGTGGAGGGTAAAAATCATAGAGGGAGACCAAGAGATGAATTGCAGTAAGCACTGGGAGATGAAGAAGCTTGCACAGGATAGAGTAGCATGGAGAGCTGCATCAAACCAGTCTCAGGACTGAAGACCACAACAACAACAACAAGCAGCACTTTGGCGACCACATTTTGGCTCTGGGGTACCCAGAGGCCACTGGCATGGGCCTCGATTGGCCGCCATAGTCTACAGATAAAGCATGTGACTCTTTTTTGTGGGGCTATATTAAGGACAAGGCATACAGCAATAACCGCAAAATCATTGCTGAGCTGAAAACAACTATTCATGAGGTCATCGACAGCATCGACGTTCCGACGCTTCAGCGGGTCATGGAGAATTTCGTTATTCGTCTGTGCCACATCATCGCCAATGATGGCAGGCATATCGAATATGTCATAACCTAAATCCGAATATCCGTAGTGAAGTTTGCAGGTTGAATATAGTGTGTGCACGCCGTAGTTTATAAGTAATTTACGTTATTCGTTAAGAATGTAATTACCCCGACGGTGGGAGTGAAAAACGTCGTAATATGCATAATGGCTGTAAATTTCTGTAAGCTGCAGGCTTTCCTGGTCGTTGACGCTGAACATAAGATATTGGGGGTTGTTATGCCGCGTAAGTATTTCTTCTACACGATCGGCGTTTCGACCCCTCTGCTGGGATCTTCTTTAGGATCTTGTGGTGTCCTCGGTTGACAGAACGCCAGACGTTTGGACTTCTCTGCTGCGATCTTCTTCAGGATCATAAATTTTCCACGGTCGATTGAACCCCAGTCAACTGTGGACATCACAATATCCTGAAGAAGATACTAGCAGAAGGATCGAAAAGTCACTATAAATTCACCTTTTAGGTCTAAGGATGGCAGGTGACGGCTGGGAATTTCGAATCTACGTCTACATCTACATCCATACTCCGCAAGCCACCTGACGGTGTGTGGCGGAGGGTACCCTGAGTACCTCTATCGGTTCTCCCTTCTATTCCAGTCTCGTATTGTTCGTGGAAAGAAGGATTGTCGGTATGCCTCTGTGTGGGCTCTAATCTCTCTGATTTTATCCTCATGGTCTCTTCGCGAGATATACGTAGGAGGGAGCAATATACTGCTTGACTCTTCGGTGAAGGTATGTTCTCGAAACTTTAACAAAAGCCCGTACCGAGGTACTGAGCGTCTCTACTGCAGAGTCTTCCACTGGAGTTTATCTATCATCTCCGTAACGCTTTCGCGATTACTAAATGATCCTGAAATGAAGCGCGCTGCTCTCCGTTGGATCTTCTCTACCTCTTATATCAACCCTATCTGGTACGGATCCCACACTGCTGAGCAGTATTCAAGCAGTGGGCGAACAAGCGTACTGTAACCTACTTCCTTTGTTTTCGGATTGCATTTCCTTAGGATTCTTCCAATGAATCTCAGTCGGGCATCTGCTTTACCGACGATCAACTTTATATTATCATTCCATTTTAAATCACTCCTAATGCGTATTCCATGATAATTTATGGAATTAACTGCTTCCAGTTGCTGACCTGCTATTTTGTAGCTAAATGATAAGGCATCTATCTTTCTATGTATTCGAAGCACATTACACCTGTCTACATTGAGATTCAATTGCCATTCCCTGCACCATGCGTCAATTCGCTGCAGATCCTCCTGCATTTCAGTACAATTTTCCGTTGTTGCAACCTCTCGATACACCACAGCATCATCTGCAAAAAGCCTCAGTGAACTTCCGATGTCATCCACAAGGTCATTTATGTATATTGTGAATAGCAACGGTCCTATGACACTCCCCTGCGGCACACCTGAAATCACTCTTACTTCGGAAGACTTCTCTCCATTGAGAATGACATGCTGCGTTCTGTTATCTAGGAACTACTGTAATTGTGTCAGACAATAAGTTATTGCTGGAACAAGTAATGACTGGCATTTTGATACGACTGAAATGCGCTTCTTTCAGCACTCTGGTTTGCCACTGGCTGCTAGCGTCGGACCTGTGCAGCCACCCGCTGGTCTTTCGCCCCGCTGCCCCGCTCCGCCACTTCGCCACTGCTGCGCCGCCGACTCTCGCCTTTTTTGCAGCCGTCGCCGGCGCCAGATTACGGAGCGTGGGCTGCGGGGCGGCTGATCCAGCGCTCGCTGCACACCCTCCTCCGCCTCTTCCCCATAAGCCGGCAGGTGGCGCCTTCCGCTTGAGTTAGGACGGGCCACCCACGCGGCACTCCACATCTCACACACGTGTTGCCCGCGCCAGGCCTTCGAGAAAGTCTCGTCAATCGGCCAACAGTCTGTGATGAGTGCAGCTTTGCTCTGCGACTCTCGCGGCGAAACTCTAACTGGCAAACGATCAGCTTCGAAAGACTAAGGTTCTGAGCACTATGGGACTTAACAGCTGTGGTCATCAGTCCCCTAGAACTTAGAACTACTTAAACCTAACTAACCTAAGGACAGCACACACATCCATGCCCGAGGCAGGATTCGAACCTGCGACCGTAGTGGTCGCTCGGTTCCAGACTGTAGCGCCTAGAAACTCTCGGCCACCTCGGCCGGCGAGACCTTCTTCACCGATGTCGGGTTTAAGAAGCACGAAGATAAGCAGTAGAAACATTACCTTGTACGGGAGGGCATTATCTTGCTGAAATATAAGAAAAGGATGGCTTGCCACGAACGGCATCGAAACGGGGCGTAGAGTATCGTCGACGCATCATTGTGCTGTAAGGAAAATAAATGAGAAGAAACTATTACTTCTGACTGTAGGGCACATGGCTGGCGACAGTTACGTTGGTACCCCTCCGCTGTCTGGAGACGTCTTCGGCCTGGACTCTTATCGACTGGAATAGAATTGTTGTGTTATTAGTCCCGCTTCGAATCGAGCGCTGATGACCCAGAGAAGACGTGTCAGGTGACGACCCAGTCATTGTTGGGATGCCAATGCGACTGTCGCCCGCCATACTGCCCAACAACCAGGATTGACGGTCTGGGGTGCCATTGCTTTTCATAGGAGGACCCCTTTGGTTGTCATCCGTGGCACTCTTACAGCACAGCGATACGTCGTCGACATTATAGATCCTGTTTTGTTGACCTTCATTGCAAATCATCCTGAGTTTACTTTTCAGCAAGATAATACCAACCCGCACAAGGTTAGAGGGTCATCTTGCTTGACAAACTCTACCTTGGCCAGCAAAGTCGCCGGATCTCTCCACAGTCGGGAAAGTCTGGAGCATTATGGGTGGGACCCTCCAAGCATCTCGGGGTTTTGACTATCTGAAGCCTCAATTGGACAGAATTTAGCATCATATCCCTCAGGAGCACATCAGAAAATTCTGTCGATCAGCGCCAAGCCTTTTAGCTGCTTGCATATGGGCCATAGGTGAACTAACGCATTACGGACTTGCTCAATTTGTGAATCTGTTTCTCTTGAATAAATCATCCAATTTGTCTGAAATTTTAGCGGTTTGTTTGTCTCTACATGTACATCACAAAAAAAGGTTCAAATGGCTCTGAGCACTATGGGACTTAACGTCTGAGGTCATCAGTCCCCTAGAACTTAGAGCTACTTAAACCTAACTAACCTAACGACATCACACACATCCATGTCCGAGGCAGGATTTGAACCTGCGACCGTAGCAGTCGCGCGGTTCCAGACTGTAGCGCCTAGAACCGCTCTGCCACCCCGGCCGGCTGTACATCACATCTACCAATTAACGTCCCATTCGGATAATTCCTTCGTGGTGCGTCACTCTTTTCATTATTTCATTTCATATTATTTAATTTTTTGTCTTAGGACGTATTTACAGTTCCTCAGCTTTACTTTTGGTGGCCCCATCAATAATGTTTGTTACGCACTTTTGCATGTGAATCACCGATGCCAACAGTAAGCTGTGCGTACATGTAAAAGATGTCCATCTGGGCGTTTTTAGCACTGTTTCTTTTTATATAGCGTGCTGTGTTATCTTTCATCGTCTGGAAAGATAATCAGTCAACTAACATGAACGAGAGTATTTGATTTAATCATTGGTGGTAAATGCTCATACACGTCTCTATGTACCGAGATGCAGAATCTCTTTGGGCAGCTTAATAATTCGGGTAAGCACGTAGCCCTGAGTATTTGCCGGGAGAGCAGACTGGATTTAGGCAGCGACGCGTGAAGTAGTGGTAGCGATTTTCGCAAGTCTGTTCCATTACAATTTCATTCTTCATACACAGAGAATACGGATTGTTAGGATTCCGTTGTGTGTAGATTCTCTACCTTGCTTCTCAAGTGCTGCCAGCACAGATTTTATTCTGACAGGCTCTACAAACCAATATACTCTGAAAGTGTCTACAAACCTAAAGAATCTGGTATTTTATAATCGTTGCTTCTTTCTATTATTTCATTGATCAGAAGATAGTCAATTGTGTCATACCCACTCACGACATATAAAGAAAGGAACATGTGAGTTGCGTATAGCGTACATATTGGCAATATGGGATGCGATTATCCGGACAATGCACCATTGTAGTAGTTAATGGGGAATGCTGCGATGTTAATTACCCAGTAAACAGGTTCTCGGAAGGATAACTGCTCTCAGTGTCACCAATTATCGGAGAGTATGATGCATCCTTTCTACCGATTCGTTTATGGTCGTCGTCATTAAAGGTAAAATCTGAGTTCTTAGGCAGCGTCGTCTTCCTCTCCAAACTTCTCCAAAACTCGGCGTTTCCACCCACTGGGAACGTCCTCAGGAGGCTTTGTTGTTCCCGCGTGGCTGAAAAGTGAAGAAAATCCGAGTTGTGTCCACCTATAAAAAAGCTGAGCCCTCGATTTTTTCGGGGAACTGGAGTTACATAGAGAAATTCTTGAGGTTCTCATTGTTAAGTAATAGGGGGAGAAATAGGGAGAATGTTATCAAAAGAGTATTATCGTGGTGTACCAGTGTGGTGTCACCGCCAGACACCACACTTGCTAGGTGGTAGCTTAAATCGGCCGCGGTCCATTACTACATGTCGGACCCGCGTGTCGCCACTGTCAGGATCGCAGATCGAGCGCCACCACACGGCAGGTCTCGAGAGACGGACTAGCACTCGCCCCAGTTGTATGACGACTTTGCTAGCGACTACACTGACGAAGCCTTTCTCTCATTTGCCGAGAGACAGAATAGCCTTCAGCTAAGTCCATGGCTACGACCTAGCAAGGCGCCATTAGTTACTTCATGAATCTAAAGAGTCTCCCTTGTATCATCAAGAATGCTGTATACCAAAGGACGATATAAAAGTTAAGTGTTCTAGTAGCTACGTTCTTTTCTTTATCACATTCATCACGTATCCTGTTCCAGAATTCGCGCCAGTCGGCGTGTGTGTACGTGTGTCCTTTCGGCTACCCGTCTCTGTGGACTGGCTGCCTTGTCAGTCCACTACAACCAGAGATGGCATTCTCGAACGGAGTGGGTGTCATCTATACTGAAGTTACACTCATTCCTAACTATTTCGAGCAATTTCGGTCTATAAATATTATTTTCTTTGACTAACGTTATTACAAACTATATCCAATCCGAATTCTTTTTTTGCTTCACTACCACATATTTTATGCGTTGTTTTGAACGTGTTTGACGTTGCCGCAGTTTAACGCGATCTTTTATTGTTCTTCTATCCTATATTTGTACGCTCTTCCCAACAACACGTAACTTCAAAGGGTACCAGAGTCTGGAGTTGATCAGTCACGTCAGTTGTAGGTTGGAAAAGTCTCATTTTCTGCTGACTGAAGAAGGAAGGATTTTCACAAGCTGCGAATTGACCAGTGAACAGAATACAGAATAAATTTCCTCTAGTTTAAGTCTTTGTTCGCAAATTTTTTGTCATCAGACTACCGGTTTCGGTATATACTGACGTATTCAGATCTGTTTTAGGACGTGTTTTTATAAAACAGATCTGACGATGGTCATTGTAGACCGAAGCCGGTAGTCTGACGACAAAAAATTTTTGATCATAGACGTGAACTAACGGAAGGAAGGGTTTTACCTACGTGGTCGGTTTTTCTAGCAATAAACGGTTACTTTACAGAATGAAAGGGACGTTTCCTGATCTTATTGTTTCCATTACTACTACAGATTCGTGTTATGACTATTTTTTATGAAAAACTCATCTTTGGAGTGGTTATCACCCTTTCATTTAATATACACTCCTGGAAATTGAAATAAGAACACCGTGAATTCATTGTCCCAGGAAGGGGAAACTTTATTGACACATTCCTGGGGTCAGATATATCACATGATCACACTGACAGAACCACAGGCACATAGACACAGGCAACAGAGCATGCACAATGTCGGCACTAGTACAGTGTATATCCACCTTTCGCAGCAATGCAGGCTGCTATTCTCCCATGGAGACGATCGTAGAGATGCTGGATGGAGTCCTGTGGAACGGCTTGCCATGCCATTTCCACCTGGCGCCTCAGTTGGACCAGCGTTCGTGCTGGACGTGCAGACCGCGTGAGACGACGCTTCATCCAGTCCCAAACATGCTCAATGGGGGACAGATCCGGAGATCTTGCTGGCCAGGGTAGTTGACTTACACCTTCTAGAGCACGTTGGGTGGCACGGGATACATGCGGACGTGCATTGTCCTGTGGAACAGCAAGTTCCCTTGCCGGTCTAGGAATGGTAGAACGATGGGTTCGGCGCCAAACACGCATACGACCATCATTGGCACCAAGGCAGAAGCGACTCTCATCGCTGAAGACGACACGTCTCCATTCGTCCCTCCATTCACGCCTGTCGCGACACCACTGGAGGCGGGCTGCACGATGTTGGGGCGTGAGCGGAAGACGGCCTAACGGTGTGCGGGACCGTAGCCCAGCTTCATGGAGACGGTTGCGAATGGTCCTCGCCGATACCCCAGGAGCAGCAGTGTCCCTAATTTGCTGGGAAGTGGCGGTGCGGTCCCCTACGGCACTGCGTACGATCCTACGGTCTTGGCGTGCATCCGTGCGTCGCTGCGGTCCGGTTCCAGGTCGACGGGCACGTGCACCTTCCGCCGACCACTGGCGACAACATCGATGTACTGTGGAGACCTCACGCCCCACGTGTTGAGCAATTCGGCGGTACGTCCACCCGGCCTCCCGCATGCCCACTATACGCCCTCGCTCAAAGTCCGTCAACTGCACATACGGTTCACGTCCACGCTGTCGCGGCATGCTACCAGTGTTAAAGACTGCGATGGAGCTCCGTATGCCACGGCAGACTGGCTGACACTGACGGCGGCGGTGCACAAATGCTGCGCAGCTAGCGCCATTCGACGACCAACACCGCGGTTCCTGGTGTGTGTGATCATTGCTTGTACAGCCCTCTCGCAGTGTCCGGAGCAAGTATGGTGGGTCTGACACACCGGTGTGGCGCACCGCAGAATGGAAGCTGCGCTTGTGACTGACAGTGAGAGGCGCATTAATACGACTTTCACGAAGAATTCTGATCACCATTAATACTGTGCCGACTGTTTGCACATCTGTGGCATTGTGATATTCTTAGTTGTAAGGGTGGTGTCACCTATAGGCCTTGCTGGGGAGGCGTGAGCCGGGGGCAAGGCAGTCGGTGTTGAGCCGAGAACGAGATAGTTCGGCAGGTTCTTCTAATGTGGGTCGTGAGTTGCCGAGCTGCTAACAGGTGTGTTGTACTCAGTCAAAGGCCGCAGAACTATGATGGGTTGCAGTTGGCGTTCCTGGCTACTGTAGACAAAAGTGGAAACGACTGCCGACGTTAGTGCATTCCGTCACAGCTGAAGTTCTTCGGGGAAGTAATGAGGGGCATTCAATAAGCAACGTAAAGTGTTTTCCCCTCGCTCAATTTCGGTTGAAAAAAAAAATGCAGACTTTGTTGTGGGTCATCGTGGGATATTCCCGCTTCAGCTCCTATAGTTTCATGAAGTTCCGACAGGTAGATGCGCTATACATGGGCTTCAAATTGGCATCTGTAACGGAGGTGCACCCCCTCTCCCCCCCCCCCCCCCCCCCATGAACCATGGACCTTGCCGTTGGTGGGGAGGCTTGCGTGCCTCAGCGATACAGATAGCCGTACCGTAGGTGCAGCCACAACGGAGGGGTATCTGTTGAGAGGCCAGACAAACGTGTGGTTCTTGAAGAGGGGCAACAGCCTTGTTAGTAGTTGCAGGGGCAACAGTCTGGATGACTGACTGATCTGGCCTTGTAACACTAACCAAAATGGCCTTGCTGTTCTGGTACTGCGAACGGCTGAAAGCAAGGGGAAACTACAGCCGTAATTTTTCCAGAGGGCATGCAGCCTTACTGTATGATTATATGATGATGGTGTCCTCTTGGGTAAAATATTCCGGAGGTAAAATAGTCCCCCATTCGGATGTCCGGGCGGGGACTACTCAGGAGCCGTTATCAAGAGGAAGAAAATTGGCGTTCTACGTATCGGATCGTGGAATGTCAGATCCCTTAATCGGGGAGGTAGGTTAGAAAATTTAAAAAGGGAAATGGATAGGTTAAAGTTAGATATAGTGGGAATTAGTGAAGTTCGGTGGCAGGAGGAACAAGAATTCTGGTCAGGTGAATACAGGGTTATAAATACAAAATCAAATAGAGGTAATGCAGGAGTAGGTTTAATAATGAATAAAAAAATAGGAGTGCGGGTAAGCTACTATAAACAGCATAGTGAACGCATTATTGTGGCCAAAATAGACACGAAGCCCACGCCTACTACAGTAGTACAAGTTTATATGCCAACTAGCTCTGCAGATGATGAAGAAATAGATGAAATGTATGATGAGATAAAATAAATTATTCAGGTAGTGAAGGGAGACGAAAATTTAATAGTCATGGGTGACTGGAATTTGAGAGTAGGAAAAGGGAGAGAAGGAAACATAGTAGGTGAATATGGATTGGGCTAAGAAATGAAAGAGAAAGCCGCCTTGTAGAATTTTGCACAGAGAATATCATAGCTAATACTTGGTTCAAGAATCATGAAAGAAGATTGTACACATGGAAGAACCCTGGAGATACTAAAAGGTATCAGATAGATTATATAATGGTAAGACAAAGATTTGGGAACCAGGTTTTAAATTGTAAGACATTTATGAACTGTAGATTAAAACTGAAGAAAATGCAAAAAGGGGGGAATTTAAGGAGATGGGACCTGGATAAACTGAAAGAACCAGAGGTTGTACAGAGTTTCAGGGAGACCATAAGGGAACAATTCAAAGGAATAAGGGAAAGAAATACAGTAGAAGAAGAATGGGTAGCTTTGAGGGATGAAATAGTGAAGGCAGCAGAGGATCAAATAGGTTAAAATCGAGGGCTAGTAGAAACCCTTGGGTAACAGAAGAAATATTGAATTTAATTGACGAAAGGAGAAAATATAAAAATGCAGTAAATGAATCAGGCAAAAAGGAATACAAACGTCTCAAAAATGAGATCGATAGGAAGTGCAAAATGGCTAAGCAGGGATGGCTAGAGGACAAATGTAAGGATGTAGAGGCTTATCTCACTAGGGGTAAGATAGATACTGCCTACAGGAAAATTACACAGACCTTTGGAGAAAAGAGAACCACTTGTATGAATATCAAGAGCTCAGATGGAAACCCAGTTATAAGCAAAGAAGGGAAAGCACAAAGGTGGAAGGAGTATATAGAGGGTCTATACAAGGGCGATGTACTTGGGGACAATATTGTGGAAATGGAAGAGGATGTAGATGAAGATAAAATGGGAGATAAGATACTGCGTGAAGAGTTGACAGAGCTCTGAAAGATCTGAGTCGAAACAACGCCCCCGGAGTAAACAACATTCCATTAGAACTACTGACAGCCTTGGGAGAGCCAGTCATGACAGAAATCTACCATCTTGTGAGCAAGATGTAGGATACAGGCGAAATACCCTCAGACTTCAAGAATAATATAATAATTCCAATCCCAAAGAAAGCAGGTGTTGACTGATGTGAGAATTACCGAACTATCATTTTAATAAGTCACAGCTGCAAAATACTAACGCGAATTCTTTACAGATGAATGGAAAAACTGATAGAAGCCGACCTCGGGGAAGATCAGTTTGGATTCCGTAGAAATGTTGGAACACGTGAGGCAATACTGACCCTACGACTTATCTTAGAAGAAATATTAAGAAAAGGCAAACCTACGTTTCTAGCATTTGTAGACTTAGAGAAAGCTTCTTACAATATTGACTGGAATACTCTCTTTCAAGTTTTGAAGGTGGCAGGGGTAAAATACAGGGAGCGAAAGGCTATTTACAATTTGTACAGAAAGCAGATGGTAGTTATAAGAGCCGAGGGGTATGAAAGGGAAGCAGTGGTTGGGAAGGGAGAGAGACAGGGTTGTAGCCTATCCCCGATGTTATTCAATCTGTATATTGAGCAAGCAATAAAGGAAACAAAACAAAAGTTCGGAGTAGGTATTAATATCCATGGAGAAGAAATAAAAACTTTGAGATTCGCCGATGGCATTGTAATTCAGAGACAGCAAGGGACTTGGAAGAGCAGTTGAACGGAATGGACAGTGTCTTGAAAGGAGTGTATAAGATGATCAACAAAAGCAAAACGAGGATAATGGAATGTAGTCGAACCAACTCGGGGGATGCTGCTGGAATTAGATTAGGAAATGAGACACTTAAAATAGTAAGGTAGTTACGCTATTTGGGGAGCAAAATAACTGATGATGGTCGAAGTAGAGAGGATATAAATTGTAGACTGGCAATGGCAAGGAAAGAGTTTCTGAAGAAGAAAAATTTGTTAACTTCGAGTATAGATTTAAATGTCAGGAAGTCGTTTCTTAATGTATTTGTATTGACTGTAGCCATGTATAGAAGTGAAACGTGGACGATAAATATTTTAGACAAGAAGAGAATAGAAGCTTTCGAAATGTGGTGCTACAGAATAATGCTGAAGATTAGATGGGTAGATCACATTACTAATGCGGAGGTATTGAATGGAATTGGGGAGAAGAGGAGCTTGTGCCGCAACTTGACTAGAAGAAGGGATCGGTTGGTAGAACATGTTGTGAGACATCGAGGGAACACCAATTTAGTATTGGAGGGCAGCGTGGAGGGTAAAAATCGTAGAGGGAGACCAAGAGATGAATACACTAAGCAGATTCAGAAGGATGTAGGCTGCGGTAGTGGGAGATGAAGAAGCTTGCATAGGATAGAGTAGCATGGAGAGCTGCATCAAACCAGTCTCAGGACTGAAGACCACAACAACAACAACAACAACAACAACAACGGAGGTACGTCCCGAGAAGTGATCTGTGATTGAATTTTATTCGACAGAAAACCAGAGCACCGCGGATATTCATAGGCGCTTGTAGAATGTCTGCGGAGACCTGGCAGTAAACAAAAGAACGGTGAGTCGTTGGTGAGGCGTCTGCCATTATAGCAGCAAGGTGGTGCAAATCTACCAGGTCTCCCGCGTGCCAGCCGGTCACATGCAGCTGTGACTCTGCATTCTTGGAACATTATTCTCATCATACGAAATGAACGATGGATCACAATCGCACACCTCGCTGCACGGCTGAACGCCTCTGCTGCTAGTGCTGACACACTCGTCCACTAGTTGGGGTACTCAAAACTGTGTGCCCGCTGGGTTTCCCGTCGGCTAACATTTAAAGAGCAACGGAGGACCACCTGTGCGGAACTGCTTGCGTGTTACCATGCTGATGGTGACAATTTTTTGTTGATTAGTCACAGTCTATGAAACAAGGGTTCATCACTTCGAACTCGAAAGAAACTGGCCATCTATTGAGTGAGACCACCCCACCTCTTGTCCGAAGAAAAAGTTCAAAGACGCACCCTTAACCGGTAAAGTCGTCGCGACGGTCTTCTAGGACTCTGAAGGAGTAACGATCAATTCAGAAGTGTACTGTACTAACCTCAGGAAACTGAAGAAACGACTTCAGCGTATTCGTCGCCACAGAAATGCAACAAATGAACTTATCCTTCTCGGTGACAACTCAAGGTCACACACGTCAGCGCACCCGAGAGAAGCTCACAAAACTCAGTGGAATGTTCTTCATCATAGACCCTGCAGCCCGGAACTCGCACCTTCCGACTGCCATCTGTTTGGTCAAACGAAGGATGCACTACGCGGGAAGAGTACGTGGATGGTGGGGAGGTTACTGAAGCAGCAAGACGTTGCCTCCGACGTCGACCAGTACAGTAGTAGCTTGCAGACATACAGACCCTTCCACTCTGAACGTAGATTACGTTGACATATGGGCTTTTGCAGCCAGAAGAGTGTGGAATAATATGCTGTATTGGAATCCTGACTAAAATAAACCCGTTTTCAGAAAAAAGGGTGCTGCATTACTTACTGAACGTCCATCGTACATTCGTATATAGCCTACGAAAGTACCAAGAACTGTAAAATTAACGGGACGTTGATTTTAATTTTAAAGTGTTGACCGGGTCAAGGTTTACTTCAGTGCTGTCGCCCGCTTAGTAACTGCTGTAACGGTGTTTCGGATGTCTGATTAATAGGACCGTTATTTTAAACGATTCCGATGCTGCGCTCATAGGTTGTGCCCACGTTTAATACAAGAGCAGTTGTATAACTAGTAGTCGTCGGCAATTATATTTTGCATCCGTTGTTGTAAGTGAAATTACGTGCTCAAGGCCAAAACTAGCATTCATTCACGTAAGTGGCCTAAGGCTCAGTGACTTTACGAGCAATTTCTATTAAAGCGCTTGGCTGATGGTTCTTCGAATTATCAAATCTTATATACGATACTGTAGATTATGGTAACTTACCAGAAGTTAAACGAAGTTTGTCTTTTTAACTTAAAAATGGTTGTCTTCCCTTGTTGGTTATTGCTGAGCTTTGTGACCCTTGCAGGGTGCTGCGCGGGGTAACCGCTCGGTCTTAGGCGCCTTGTCCCGGTCTGCGCTGCTTCCTCCGTCGGAGGTTCGAGTCCGCCCTCGGGCATGGGCGTGTGTTGTCCTTAGCATAAGTCAGTTTAACTTAGATTAAGTAGTGGGTAAGCTTAGAGACCGATGACCTCAGCAGTTTGGTCCCATTCGACCTTAACACACATTTCCAAATTTTCCTTGCGGGGTAAACATAATGAAGCCAGCCCAGATGGGTACGATAGAATTATAACGGATATTGGTAAGCGCTAACTCAGATTTCTTTTCAGTTACCAGAGCTCTTGTATTGTGTATACCATTTTGTTTTTGTATTTGCTTTAACTATAGATCATTGGCTTACAATTTCTATTAACTTACATCCAAGCTGCTATTACATATGTAAGTGCATTCTTCACTGATTCTGTACTTGGATTGTACTAAAGCATTAAGCTAATATGTGGCCACATTTACATTCAGTATAAACTAGCGAAAGTTGGATGTCTATGATTCTGCTGTGTGCATACACAAACTCTGAGTCTGAGATCATTATTATTATCGCAAGTAGTAGCGACCGAGCAGTTGTTGAGTGGAGTCGGTAATGGTTGGACGCAGTGTGCGGCAGAGAGAAGCCGCGCGACGTGAGAGGTCGCAGCCTGCCATGATCGCGCTAGTAGCGCCGGTGGAAACTTTGGTATTAACTGAGATTCAGCTAATTTGCGTTTTTGCTGCACGTAGTTGCCAGCTGCTTGCGCACTGGGGGATTTTGTCAGATTTATGTATACATACACTCAGAGTAATATTAGTATCTTTTTTGTGGCCGGAAACGTATTTATTGAGTATAGAGATTGTGGAATAATTAAAAGTCTGTGTGAAGTTTTCTGAATAAAGTCAATTAAAAGTTTTAATTGGTTCCTTTCATTTTTCTTTACATCGTTTAAAGTTAGTTGATCAAACCTCTCCCGATCATCAATTTCTGCGTGTAAAAGTATGGAAGTAAATGTTGCAATTCGTCCATGCATTCCGCTCTGTATGGATCGCAGTATTGCTTTATGAAATATTTTAACATGTTGCTTATCACGCAGTTGCAGCAGCAAGACGAGGTAAGTTATCTGTTGCATACAGGAGCACTGCAGAAAGTTATTAAGAGATGTTAGAGGATATTTACAACTCACGTTAAGATGTTTGAGAATTTATTTATTTATAATTCGTGGAGGAATAAATATTGTTGACCTTTTTGTATCTAATCTCTCGGTGGTTAAAGTAAAATTGTCAAAGACGGAACGGCACATGTTACCAAATTAATTAACCTACTAGAGCTTTACTAGTAGCCGTTGGAGTAAATCTGTTATAATGTTTCAGTTTCCAGAAGATTTCTTAACGAAGAAGATCAGTATCATGGATTTAGTAGTTTTTAAATCGTGTCTTAACGATTTCTGCAGCTGACTGGTGAAGCTTGACTTGAAATGTTAGCACATTCTCTTCACTTTCAAAGAATTATTTTTTGTTTTAGTGTAAGTGTTGAGAAGTGATTAGAATACCGTTGAAAGTTTCATCAGAAGTCTCTTTTATTATTATTATCAAAAAATTATCAATAAACAAAGGTGAAACTTCCTGGCAGATTAAAATTGTGTGCCCGACCGAGACTCGAACTCGGGACCTTTGGCTTTCGCGGGCAAGTGCTCTACCAACTGAGCTACCGAAGCACGACTCACGCGCGGCACTCACAGCTGTACTTCTGCCAGTATCTCGTCTCCTACCTTCCAAACTTTACAGAAGCTCTCCTGCGAACCTTGCAGAACTAGCACTCCTGAAAGAAAGGATATAGCGGAGACATGGCTTAGCCACAGCCTGGGGGATGTTTCCAGAATGAGATTCTCACTCTGCAGCGGAGTGTGCGCTGATATGAAAGGCAAAGGTCCCGAGTTCGAGTCTCGGTCGGGCACACAGTTTTAATCTGCCAGGAAGTTTCATATCAGCGCACACTCCGCTGGAGAGTGAAAATCTCATTCTGGAAATAAAGGTGAGTTTCTAATGCAATTTACGGCGGTTCTAATAGTGCTAATGGCTCTGAGCACTATAGGACTTAACTTCTGAGGTCATCAGTCTCCTAGAATTTAAAACTACTTAAGCCCTAAGGACATCACACACATCCGTGCCCGAGGCAGGATTCGAACCTGCGATTGTTGCGGTCGCACGGTTCCAGACGGAAGCGCCTAGAACCGCTCAGCCAATCCGGCCGGCTTTACGGCGGTATTTTAACCATTTCTTTCATTAAAGATAAAGTTGCGATCCGACATCACCTCTGGGATTCTGAAGGTCTGTAAAATAAAAAATGTATCAGATCGTCATTTTGAACGTTATTCATCCAGACCTCGCTCCACATCCCCCATGTGGTATAATATCACAGTTATGCTGACATGAAAAATCACTAACTGTAGTTGAGATTCTGTCGTGGTCCTTTGCTCCTTGTCCATAACATTAAACATCCATCATTGGTAAACATTTGGCCTCCCACAAAAACCTTCTGTATGGTGAATATGTTGGGTCGTTATATCATAGTCGCCGCTAACGAGCTTCAGCAGATCACCGCGTTTGCCGCAGTGGCCGAGCGGTTCTAGGCGCTACAGTTTGGAGCCGCGCGACCGCTACGGTCGCAGGTTCGAATCCTGCCTCGGGCATGGATGTGTGTGATCTCCTTAGGTTAGTTAGGTTTAAGTAGTTCTAAGTTCTAGGGGACTGATGGCCTCAGAAGTTAAGTCCCATAGTGCTAAGAGCCATTTGAACCAGATTACCGCCCGATGCCCCTATACCTGCAAGTAGCTGTTTCAGTATTACCAAAGAAACAAGTATGAACTTTTTTAACCTTCTGAGGTCAGTATAAGTTGCTTTATTCACACTGTCGAATTGATTTTTGGTGATTTTAAAGTAGATTTTGTTGAAAACGGTTCCGTTAAGAACTTACTACAGTCAGTAGCATTGTCACTCACCTTAATTCATTCTGTTAAATTTCCAGCTACAATAGCTAATGGCTTATAGATGGTCGAGCCGCGTTGGCTCCCTTACCGTTTGCAAACTGCCTGCCTCGTCCGCATAAGTTCGCAGTTTATCTAGAGGGTGCGATCGGGAAACCGAGGTGCTACCGCGGGGAATGGTGGGATGGGACCGGCGGCGCTTGGGCGTCGACGTCATGTGGCCCTAACTTGTGGCGAGGCATACTGAATTTGGGCATTGGGAAGTTCGTATGTGTACAACTGTTTTCTTATGTAGAGCTTACTCAAGTTTTCCGGAACTGATTAATTTGCCTTGAGCTAATCTAGCTGCGCATGGCAGTCGATTCATGGCCATGGAATTAAGCTCACTTGTTGCTTGTTCGTCTAGTGTGAATTTTGGCTCCAGCAAACCCACTTCTTCTCTCAAATTGTTGATCGAACTTTTACCAGTAAGCGTGATTTTCCCGGCCATATAATGGTCTCACTACCCCCCTGACCCGTCGCTGGTTCCTTTGTAAATCGGATAGGAGCCGAGTTGAGTTACAAATTTCTGGCTGTTCAGATTTCTTAGTCCATGCTCGGCAGTACTTCTGAAATTATTTTTCTATTCTACCATCTTTTGTGATACCCACAGTGAGTGTGTACTATAACGTTTGTTCAACTTTGCATTCTTGCTGAGCGTTGTAACTGTGGCAGTGTTGAGCGTGCAGTGGTTGTTCCGACTTAGACGCGCCTTTACTCCGTTACAGTGTCACGGACAGTGTGGTAAGTCGCCTTCTGGCCGTAGTGCCCTCGCAGCTGTGCTACTACACGCAACGCCGGCCAGCACCATCTTCGTTAGGGAGGTCGACGTTGGCTAACTTACGTAATTATTTTATGTAACTGTTTTATGTAATTTCTGTTTTCCTCATTCTTAAGGCCTAAGCGGACAGTTATTCTCCGCCAGTTTGGTACCCATTGTTTTAATAGTGAAATATGTTTTTAAACTTGGCCAAGTTTCTTTTAATTATCATGGAAAGGTACTAGTATTGCAAACTGCTCATTCTTTTTGTGCAGTAGTTTATTTAATGCGGCAACCCCTCCTCCCTGCAACGTCTCTAGCTTCGAAGACCGCGCACTTGGTTAGGCCACAGTTGATTGTATATCGCAGACGCGGTGCCTAGATGCCAAAAGATTTTTTTTTTTTAGTTGTTCCTTGTTTTGTCAGATCATCGCCCTGTTGGGTTCTGTTTGTTGTGTTTTGTGTTATCAGTCATATCTTACAAAAGGAAAAACACATAATCTGCGCTGCTTGGCTTAAGCCTCGTGCTTGAGCGATTTGTCTCTGCCAAACATTATTGCCGCGCGCTGTCAACTATGACCCGTCTTGTGCGGGGTAGAGTTCCTTGATACTGAACTTTTATTACCATTTATTTAAAAAGAAAGGGGAAAGAAAAAGCCGCAGCGTCGAATATTAAATTTGTTTCTTCACTCATTGAATTCTAAGGTTAGCTACGGCGCCGGAATTTGTTTCCCGCTGGAGATGAAGAGGCAGCGCCCAGTCCTGATATTTCATTTTCTTGTTCTAAAATTCAGGTCGCTTAAGTGCCGATTCAGCCCAGTGGGCAAGTTTGTAACCTTCTTGCCAAAAGTAATGTCAAGTGGTATTTAACTTACTTGTGTCCGCTTCTGCTCTCCCAAGCTGCGTCCTTTGTTAAAAAAATATGCAGTCCGTGGCGTAAATGATAATAATATTTGTCTTAATCTGTCATTAGAGGATTCCAATTTACAGGGTTGTCTATAAGAGTTATGATTTTATAAAAGGACCTGTTTCATTTTATAGCTGTTGCCGATGTCCAAACTGTTGTTCCTCTTTTAATGGCCGTTTAATGTAATTGTTGCATTCAGGAATTGTTTCTGTTAATGTATGCAATGTTTTTAATGGTATTAAAGTCTTTCAAATGGTGAATGATGTGTACTTTAAAATCTGGCCCAGTGTTAGATTTTGGTTAAGCTGCACTCTGAAACGTGATATTTCAACGTCCATTTACAATATCTTTATAGAAATGTCTAAAGAACAAAGTTATATTATAAATACAATAATAAGTAGACTCTCAGGCCAAGTTATGCAGTTCCTTTTGCTAAATGTTAGTAATAATCGGGATATAAAATCCACTAAATCTGAGCTCAAGAGGGTAGTCGGTATACCAAAAATTGATTCTTTTAGGAAAATCGTCAAAGACATGAGCTGGAATGATCTTACAATGCTCATGGAATGAATGAGAAATACAACACTTTTATTAATAATGTCCTTAACTTATTTGAAAACTGCTTTCTCCAAAAACTAATCCAAACTGGACCAAAGGCTGTAAAAAGCTATGGATTACTCTAGGAATAAAGGTATCCTGTAAGACAAGAAGGAAACTATACCAGTCAGAAGCAGCTCCAATTTCAATATGCAAAACATGAAAAATATTGAAGACGAATTATGCGTTATCACAGAAAGAAAGACACTATGGGATATTGTGAAGAAAGAGATGAAGAGGAGCATGTAGCATTAAGAGTAAATGATACATAGGTAAGAAATATGTGCAGTGCCGCCAGACTTTTTAATAAACACTTCATAACTGTTCATATGTGCAGTGTTGCTGGACTTTTCAATAAGTATTTCATAACTGTTACTGAAAAGATTGGGTTGTCAGGTTTAGTAGATGCTGCCATCGAGTATCTCACACCGGTGACTACAGATAACTACAAGAATATGAATATGACCCTAACAACACCAGTGGAGGTAATTTTCACCATAAAATACTTAATACCAAAAAATTCTAGTTGGTAAGATAATATATCAACAAAGTTGATTAAACAATATGCCTCTGAGTTTAGTGACATTTTAAATTAATTTGGGTAACCAGTCTTTTAATAATGGAACATTTTCTAAATGGTTGGAATATGCCAAAGTTAAGCCTTTGTATAAGAAAGGAGATAAATACCATCAGACTTCTGCCCAACTTCACTTTTAGCCACATTGCCAAAACTTTTAGAAAAGGTAATATATAGACGTCTTCTTAACCATTTGACCACAAATAAAGTATTATCCAAGACGCAATTCGGATTTCTAAAGGGTCCAAATATTGAAAAGGCTATATATACATACTGTGAGTATATACTTAATTCAGAGAATTAATACAGGCTACTGGCATATTTTGTGGTCTGTCAAATGCATTTGACTGTGTAAATCACAATATCCTTTTAAGTAAATTAGATTGTAATAGCGTAACAAGAAATACTGCAAAACGGTTCAATCCTATACCTCTGCCTGAAAATAGCGGGCGTGAACACGAATGAAACGTATTAGGCTATCAGGCATAACCAAACTGAGCACCAATAACATGTGATGTCCCCCAAGGTTCTTGGGCCTTACTTTTTCTTTTGTACATCGATGACTTCTCTTCAGCAACATTACGAGATGCCAAGTTTGTTTTGTTTGTAGATGATACAAACATTGCAATAAATAGTAAATCAACTACATTCTTAGAAAGATCGTCTGATTAACCCAGAGCTCAGTTCGTGGAATCAATGCTAGAAATAACGATAACTTTCAGAAAGATTTAAAGTCACTTACTTTGGTTCAGAAGAGTGTGCGCTATTCAGCAGTACACATTTTCACTAACATGCCAGCAGCCAAAAAAGTTTAATAATAAAGTTCAGTTTAAGAAGAGTCAAAAGGATTTATTGGTAGCCAAATCCTACTCCATTCACGAATTTATTAGCAGAACTAAGTATGCATGTATGTTATTAATACTATCACATAATGTGAATATTACATGACAATCTGACTTCTGTACGAATTTTTTTGCAGTAATGCGATCATTGTAAATAATTGCTGTAGAATTTTCCTAATTTTCTTTTAATTTGATGATACATGGCTACAATGGGCTAAAAATTATCATATGCACCAAAATATAGAAATTTTATGTATTTCGTGAGAAGTGTGAAAGCGTGAAGAGTCACAAGTTTAATATCATTTTAAACGTAATCATGCGAAAGATTTTTTTTTTTTTTTTGGACCGGTTTCGCCTCCAGAAGGACAATTTTATATAGAGCTGTGGCAGGTACGTTACCATATCTGTTCTTATTTTGTAAATATCTATTGTGTATTCTTGTTTTTGGACATGTTTCACATCCCAGAGGGCTTCTTCACCAAAGATAAATTGGAACGAAAAGTACATCTAACATAATCTAATCTCTATTCCGCATCGCGTCACTGAGGGTGCACACTTGTACACAACTGTTTAAAAACACTTCACACAAGTACTTTAACCTGACTGGATCAAAGATAAGTATATGGCATAGTGTCAGAGATCTGAGCTTTAATAAGTTGATAAATTCATGAAATAAATTCGAAACATAAGTATACGACATTTGTTAGCAATTCAGTATAAAACGTTTGGAATTTATAGCAATAAATGTAACTAAACTGAGCTTATCAACTTTGGACACTCATCTGTAGATATTTTTGAGGTAAGAATTAGTTCGTGTGATGTCTCATCTACCACCAGAGAGAGAACTAAGAGCTGATAGTACAGTTACAACATCTGGCAGTTCATAGTCTCAACACCGGCTTGCAAAAAATTAATTGTTTCATAGAATGCGGAGCCTGTTGTCTTTAAACATACTTTAAAAACCGTTTGATATCATTGCCAAAGAATACTTCTAGTGCAATCGCCGTTGCGAGTGAGTTACCACTTTGAAGCTGTGCACAATTTCTATTAACTCATAATTATTCTAACTAGTTACACTGTAACAATCCAAAGGCCAGTATCATCACTTTACTTCGTCTGTTTCAACAATACAACTGCATCTCCCCACTTTACATTCAGCCCTCACACTTGCTTTCGGTGCTGTTGGGTTTTGTTTCGGGGCTGTCATCTCATTAGTAACTGTAACGGACAGCAGTGTGGATACGTTTACTAATAAAGAGTTGGCCGATATAGCTTCACTACATGCAATGACAGAGCGGGCGGCACTACGACGCTATGCTCAGCTGCTTGTGTTGGTTGGGGAGAGAGGCATCTGCATTAATTATCGGGAAGCAGCATCAAAAATTGTCTGCCCAGAAACACGCGTTGGCATAGATGCGCCTAAAAACATTAAATAAATGTTAATCTCGTAGTTTTAGTGTGCGGTTTAGTAATTTACTTTTTCTCCTCAACGACGTACAACGATGCCGGCGTGACTACCGCGGCTATTCTTCGAGTCGACTTCCTCTCCGAAGAGCTGAAGTTTTGAACGCAAGTCCTCGTCACTTCGGGAGAAGAATATTACGACGCAGCTCGGTAGTAGAATGAAAAACTTGCGACTCCCGCATATTAGAATCTTTACTTAACACAACATTGAGACATTCGATTACGTATTCTTTCCCGCACCAGCTCAGAAAGCCGACAGACAGCGAGATCAGTGAAAGAAGACAAATAAGGTACATAAAATAATTACTATTTTTGTTCTTCCATTTTTTTGTCAGTGGAGATATAATCATACATCCCTACGATATCTTTGCCATACGGAGACGGCACGAATATTTATTTATATACGTAAACCATTTAAGAAACTACACGGGAACAAGCAGCAACAGCGATTGCAGCACACTTTGTTTGCATCTGTCTAAGGGCCGCTGTATTACTGAATGTTTTGTTTCGTACATTTTAGTGATTGCATACTACAGGATTTTTCATTGTTATGAACTTTTGTCACAGAAACTAAGGTAATTGGAGTAATAAACCGAAAAAATCATAATCAAAATTTTGTTCTCCAACAAGCCACCGGGACCACCGGCCAGTGATATCAACACATTCTGAAAATTTACATGAGCTGATTCCTAAATTTAGTTAGTGTAGTTCAGATTAATCCTGTAGATCATCGGGAGAAGTAGTTCCACAAAGCCAGACGATCGAAAAATCTTATAGATGTCTCACAGCTGAATTTTTAGACCCAGTCAATATAATCACTAGTTGTGGCAGTCGAACGTGTTAGGTATAATTCAATTTCACTAATAATACATGGGTCAACCATTGAAGGGCAATGTCTGAGGGTCGCTCCTGCTGCTAATTTTCACTTAACTAGATTCTTTCGGTGCAGTTTCACTGATGATACATGGGTCGACATTTAACGTGTAATGTGCAAGCGGTGATTCCACTAACAATTTTGGCTTTCCGTAGCTTTTTTCAGGATTTTAAACGATAGATTTTGGGCTTATACGATATACGATGCAAAACATTCGTAGATGTACAGCGTGAGAAGCTGAAGCATTACTCTTACAAATTTCGCTGCATTTAGCACAGCATTGTTGGATTCGAAACTGGACAATTGTTAGCTAGCATCTTCATTTTCCTATGAAGCAACACTAAGGGTTTCATTGTTAAGTGTATTGCATTTGTCTGTCTCCGCATTTTTGAGAACATTGAATAATCTTGCTACGTTAGTATTTGACAAAGAAACTGCTAGTAAAAGGGAAATGACCAATTCGAAGTTTTTTAAGTAAAATGGCCATGACTATCTTTCAAGTTTAGTAAAGCACTCCAACACATTTCAGACGGCACACTGACTGTTGTTCTTCGACTCAGGTTCTTCGGCCGACAGCTGTTTGATGATTTTTCTGACGTTGCGCGAGCACGAGTGGTTGGCATTGTCAAAGCTTCACCCTCCATTGCTGGTGGTGAAACTTTGACAGTGCCAGCCACTAGTGCTGGTGAAAGTCAGAAAAATCATCAAACAAACGTCAGCCGAGGAACCCGAGATAGAAGGCAATAGGCGGTTTGTCAACAAGTGGCCACGAAAGCCTTAACAATTCTGTACATTTCAGATGGCAAGTTTTTTATTTCTGCCTCATATTCAACCCCAAAATTTTTGGTTTCACTGTGAGTTTGGTGCCTCCATTCATTTTCTGCTTTTTGAATTCTGCTATTTGTCCCCAGAAAATAAAAATGGGTAAACACGTGTACCACAGACATTCTCCAGACTTCGTGCTTATTGGGGACTGTAGGAAGATAAACGCGAAAACATTTCTCTCTCGCGTCCTAACATCACGCAGCGGTTCATGTTCATTCACACATCCCATTGTAATCGGTCAACTTTTCATGCAATTACTGTAGGGAGAATGTAATTAAGTTACGATAATGCCCTTAGTAATGTCAATAGCACAGTTATTATAGTAAGCTAAAATCAGACAGATTGCATTTAATAAGAGTCTGAGGTAATCCCGGTTAATAAATTGGTGCGGCCATGGGGAGGTGCATATTATAAATAATGAGACCGCCACCTTAATTTAGATTTTACCCGAAATTTCTCTAAATTCCTGTCAAAATAAAATAGCCGTAAACCACATACCAAATAATCCTTTTCGCCCTATAAAAGGGCGAAATTCCTGAAAGTGGAAAAACTTTCATATGTCATCAACCATGTACCTACAACCTGTATTTGTACATCCATTATGTACACTACTAGCCATTAAAATTGCTACACCAAGAAGAAATGCAGATTATAAACGGGTATTCATTGGACAAATATATTATACTACAACTGACATGTGATTACATTTTCACGCAATTTGGGTGCATAGATCCTGCGAAATCAGTACCCAGAACAACCACATCTGGCTGTAATAACGGCCTTGATACGCCTGAGCTTGGATGGCGTGTACAGGTACAGCTGCCCATGCTGCTTCAACACGATACCACAGTTCATCAAGAGTAGTAGTGACTGGCGTATAGTGACGAGACAGTTTCTCGGCCACCGTTGACCAGACGTTTTCAGTTGGGGGAGATCTGGAGAATGTGCTGGCCAGGGCAGCAGTCGAACATTTTCTGTATCCAGAGAGGCCCGAACAGGACCTGCAACATGCGGCCGTGCATTATCCTACTGAATTGTAGGGTTTCGCAGGGATCGAATGAAGGGTAGAGCCACCGGTGGTAACACATCTGAAATGTAACGCCCACTGTTCAAAGTGCCGTCAACGCGAACAAGAGATGACCGAGACGTGTAACCAATGGCACCCCATACCATCATGCCGGGTGATACGCCAGTAGGGCAATGACGAATTCAAGCTTCCAACGTGCGTTCACCGCGATGTCGCCAAACACGGATGCGACCTCATGATGCTATAAACAGAACCTGGATTCATCCGAAAAAATGACGTTTTGCCATTCATGCACCCAGGTTCGTTGTTGAGTACACCATCGCAGGCGCTCCTGTCTGTGATGCACCCACAGGTTCGTCGTTGAGTACACCATCGCAGGCGCTCCTGTGTGTGATGCAGCGTCAAGGGTAACCGCAGCCATGGTCTCCGAGTTGAAAGTCCATGCTCCTCCAAACGTCGTCGACCTGTTCGTGCAGATGGTTGTTGACTTGCAAACGTCCCCATCTGTTGACTCAGGGATCCAGACGTGGCTGCACGATCCGTTACAGCCATGCGGATAAGATGCCTGTCATCTCGACTGCTTGTGATACGAGACCGGTGGGATCCAGCACGGCGTTCCGTATTACCCTCCTGAACCCACCGATTTCATATTCTGCTAACAGTCATTGGATCTCGACCAAAGTGAGCAACAGTGTCGCGATACGATAAACCGCAATCGCGATAGGCTGCAATCCAACCTTTATCAAAGTCGGAAACGTTATGATACGCGTTTCTCCTCCTTACACGAGGCATCAAAACAACGTTTCACCAGGTAACGCCGGTCAACTGCTGTTTGTGTATGAGAAATCGGTTGGAAACTTTCCTCATGTCAGCACGTTGTATGTGTCGCCGCCGGCGCCAATCTTGTGTGAATGCTCTGAAAAGCTAGTCATTTGTACATCAGAGCATCTTCTTCCTGTCGGTTAAGTTTCACGTCTGTAGCACATCTTCGTGGTGTAGCAATTTTAATGGTCAGTAGTGTATATTCCCGTACAAGGGAATACTTGAAAGTTGCTTGCCCGTGGTCGGCGAATAAATACAATATGGCAGTGCCTTTGTTATTCCGAATTATGATACAATGTTCCTTCGGACATGCATGCATGCCTAAAGGATCAGGCAATGCGGGGACTACAGCCGTTATGAAGTACATGACATGTCTCCAGAATGAGATTTTCACTCTGCAGCAGAGTGTGCGCTGATATGACTTTCTGGCTAATTAAAACTGTCTGCCGGACCGAGATTCGAACTCGGGACCTGACATGTATTCGCAGTTGTGAATATGGAAAACATCAGCTGTATGATAGCATTACGATGATGAAACTCAAACTTGGACTTCCCGCTTCGCGAGTGGTCGTCTTACAGTTAAGCTATCGGAGCAGGAGTCTCGGACAGCCCCAAACTCCTGTAAGCCGTCAACGATGTTTCTACAACCTGTAGTCTTACATCATTTATGTACAGTCCCGCTCAGGAAAGACATTTTACTTGAAAGTCTCCTCCCTTGTTGTCGGCGGATAAATCCGATATTATAATGCCTTGTGTCATTCCGAATGCAATGTCCCATTGGGCAAGCACACAACAGATACTGCAGTGCCTCTGTTATTCCGAATTACAATGCGATGTTCCTTTTGTCATGCATGCATTTCCGAAGGAACACTGAATCGTAATTCGGAATAGAATACGCACTACAATATGGAATTTATCTGTCGACATTGGGCTAGCAGTTTTCAAGTAAAATGTCTAACCTGTACGGGAATATACAAAATGGATGAAAGAGTACAGATTGTTGACATGTGATTGACAACACATGGAAATTTGGGTCTCACTCAGATAGCCTAATGGTAAGGCGACCGCTCGAGAAAAAACGGGAAATTCGGGTTCGAGTCCCGGTCATATATTTCATGAAGGCTGTAGTCGCAGCGTTGCCTATTCCTTCGGACATTGCATCGCAATTCGAAGTAACAAAGGCATTGCAATATCAGATATATCTCCGAAGATATCCATCGCTGCTCTGGACGAAACTTCGGGGACCAAAAAGTTCCTTGGAACACGGCCATAGAAACCAGCAGACTCACCAGCTACTAAGATATACGGTCGTGAAGGCCTTCGTTGTGTGAATTAAACGATTGTTTTTGTTTAAGGACAGTGTGGTTTATTGATGATGCAGGTTGGTAACCGAAAGGGTGAACAGGAACTGGTTTTGTGCTAAATGTAGTGGCACATGTGCTGGCTCTACGCTAAGATACACACATAAATAAGATGAGAACGTCGCAGGTGGACATGCTGGAGTGCTAAATATTACAGCTAAAAAAAGAGAATCTATAAGAGATATATACATTTTGATACCTGGAAGCAGAATAGATAACTATGATACGTTCACGCAAGGCATAGCAGCAAGAACAACGTCAGAACGTCTTTCATAATGAGAATGTAAAAATTGTGCCTAGTTTTTTATGTATGTAGAATGAGTCCGAAATGAGTAAAGAAACTGCGAAACGTGCTACAATCCGTGCAAAACATCGGAACTTAAATGCCAAGAACGCGGGTATACTCGTAACCATTCCTTCTGAACTTAAAGCCTCAGGTCACCAGTCATGTCTCCTGTTAAAGAATTTAGGATGATTCGATTACGACTCGGCTACTGTGAACGGAATATATTTCACTGCACTCAGATTTTATTATTATATCGTTAGCAGGAGGTAGGATATTAGTTTAATTACATTTTAATATTGTTGTTGTAATAATCCTAATGAGTGGGAAATACGGAGATAAAAACTTTAAAAATAGTAATTTCTCAGTTGGACAATGTGGTGTCACCGCCACACACCACACTTGCTAGGTGGTAGCCTTCAAATCGGCCGCGGTCCATTAGTATACGTCGGACCCGCGTGTCTCCACTGTCAGTGATCGCAGAACGAGCGCCGCCACACGGCAGGTCTAGAGAGACTTACTAGCACTCGCCCCAGTTGTACAGCCGATTTTGCTAGCGATGCTACACTGACAAATACGCTCTCATTTGCCGAGACGATAGTTAGCATAGCCTTCAGCCACGTCATTTGCTACGACCTAGCAAGGCGCCATTACCAGTTATATTGAGCTTATTAATGTACCGTCAAGAGCGATGTACACCGATTATGGATTAAAGTTAAGTATTCTAACAGTTACCTCCTGTTTTGCTAGTCTTATTTCTCTGACCTGTTCCAGACCTCACGCCAGTCTGCGTGTAATTAAACACGTACATTTCGGCCTCCTCTAGCAACACGGTGTTGGCTCTTCTGCCAACACAGCACATGGCGACGAGGATTTTTCGTTCCTAACTTTATACTTGCTTAAATTACTTATGTCATGGCTTCGCCACAATCTCCAGATGTACTGTCCGAATTTTATCGCTTGCAGAATCAGCAGATGCAGGCCTTATTGGATGCCTTTGGACAGCTCGTCCAGGGTCAACGTGCGATGCAAAATGATGCGGCAGCCGCCGCTTCACCGCTACCGCAGCCACACAACGCAGTTGCACCACCTTTTCGTCCTTTTGATGCGGCACTGGAAAGCTGGACGGAGTGGTCACGCCAATTTGGATTCCATCTCGCCGCCTACAGAATTCAAGGTAATGAGCGGCAGCTATTTCTTCTTTCCGCCGTAGGCGTCCAAATGTACTGAGTGATAGTGAAATTGTTTCCCCGACGCGACGTAGCAACTCTGTCCTACGAAGAAATTTTGTCGGCATTAGATGCATATTTCAAAGAATCTGTCAATGTAGTTGCAAAAAGGTATACTTTCTTTCGTACCAAACGTACGGCCGGTCAGACTAATCGGGAGTGGGTTGCAACTTTGCAAGGCCTTACTAGGGATTGTGCTTTTGAGTGTGAATGTGGACTCCCTAATTCAGATACTATGGTGCGTGATGCTATTGCACAGAACGTTTCTGATGTTCGTATAAGGGAACAGATTTTGAAACTAGTCACTCCCTCCCTTCAACAAGTGATGGACATATTGGATCGGCAGGACACACTTGACTTTGCTCAGGAATCATTTGCAACTTCGCCAGCCGTGTGTCACATTAACTGGCCCGCCGGGCGAGCTGCACGAAACAGTAAACAGCCCTCGCGCTCTTCCGCGCAGCAGCCGCCAAGCACTCCGCTACGTTTGCCGCGCAAGCAAGCAAATGCAGTGCTAAAGTCATGCCCGCGGTGTGCTACTAGACATTCGCGTGAGAATTGCCCGTCACGCCAAGCTATCTGCTTTTTCTGTAATAAAAAAGGACATGTTCAAAGTGTTTGCCAGAAAAAGCTTAGATCGGACGCTACCAACCATTCCAGGCCCTTTGCTTCACGCCGCAATCGAACCAAGAATACTCAGGCTCGTGCACCTTCGCCTATAGACATTCATGTAGTTAATACCACTCCACCCAGTGCCACTCTCTCTAACAGTGCCTGTGTTCATCCCACAAAATGTGTGCGTCGACATCGACGGAAGTCACGTCAAGTCGCAAGTGATTCTGTACCAGTGTCAGTTCACGTTGCACGAGACAGTCACTCTTGTCGTCAGCAGGACAATAAACTTTTTGTAGATTTGGTCATTAATGGCACCGTGATCCCATTCCAGCTCGATACCGGAGCTGCAGTTTCACTGATCAATAAAGACACATACAAACAACTGGGCACACCTCCGTTGCGTGCCGCAAATGTTACGTTAACTAGCTATTCCGGTCAGAATATCCCTGTATTAGGACAGTGCAGCCTTCTTGCAACATACAAGGGACAAACAAAACTTGTGTCTTTTTACGTTCTTCGTTCTTCTCCTGCTGTGAACTTGTTTGGTTTAGATTTATTTCAGTTGTTTAACTTGTCTATAGTCAATCGGGTCCTATCAGTGAACCAGACTGTGCCTTCAGCCAGTGTTTCTCGTCTATGTGAAGAATTTGCAAACATTTTTGCACCGGGCCTAGGTTGCGCTAAGAACTATGAAAAACATTTGGAACTGAAAGTCAACGTGCAACCGAAATTTTTCCGGGCGCGCAATGTTCCCCACGCATTGCGTGATGAGGTCGCACGAATTTGGAATCACAAGGTGTGATTGAACGTGTGCAGGCTTTTCTCTGGGCATCACCCTTAGTAATTTTGCCAAAACCTTCCGGAAAATTGAGACTTTGTGTGGACTTCAAGGCAACGGTGAATACACAAGTAGTTATTGCAACTTTTCCTTTACCCCACCCGGAAGATCTTTTTGACAAACTGTGCCCGGGTAAATATTTTTCGAAGTTGGACCTAGCAGATGCGTACTTGCAAATACCAGTGGACGACGAATCCCAGCGCGTCTTGATGGTTAACACGCATCTTGGTTTGTATCGATTCAAAAGACTGCCATTCGGTTGTGCATCCGCCCCTGCATTGTTTCAGCAATATCTGCAAATTGTGATCTCCGGAAAGACGGAAGAAGAACATTTAGCCAATCTCAGAACATTATTTCAGGTCTTGCGACAAAATGGTCTTCGCTTGCAGAAGGACAAAAGTGTGTTTTTTGCTCGTGACTTACCCTATCTGGGACATGTCACCAATGCCCAAGGCATACATCCCAGTCACGAGCACCTCCTTGCCATACAAGACTTGCCTTCGCCGCAGAATTTGAAGCATCTACAGAGTGTGCTGGGAAAAATTAATTATTACAACAGATATGTGCACCACGCCTCTTCCATTTCAGCTCCGCTTCATCGCTTACGCCGTAAAGGTGTTTCGTTTGTCTGGACGACGGAATGCGAACGCGCCTTTCGCCAGTTGAAATCGGCGTTGCTTTCCACTACTTGCCTTACGCCATTCGATCCCCAGAAACCCCTTTTGTTGATGGTAGATGCATCAGATTTCTGGATCGGTGCTGTGCTTGCGCACAAAGATGGAACGCATGATCGCCCTATTGCCTTTGCGTCCAAATTGCTCTCGTCTGCGCAAAGAAATTATTCACAGATCGAGAAAGAAGCCTTGGCTCTCGTATTTGGTGTTACAAAGTTTCATGATTTCTTGTATGGTTGTCACTTTACCATCATCATAGACCACAAACCTTTGACATCGCTTTTTCATCCGAACAAGCCTGTACCTCCCCGTACAGCGCAGAAATTCATTCGCTGGTCTATTTTCCTCTCGCAGTACCGCTACGATATCTTGTATCGGTCCACTGCTAAGCACGGAAACGCTGATGCGTTGTCCCGTTTGCCTGTTCCTGAGGATAGAGCATTCGATTCCTCCAAACTTGCTTGCATGTTCATTGATTCGGAAACCGATGACGTGGTCGAATCGTTTCCGATTGATTTTCGTCGTGTAGCTACAGCCACAGCTGCTGACCCTGTCCTTGCTACCATTTTGCGTTTTGTTGCTACGCAATGGCCCTTGTCAAAGTCACGGATCGAGGATCCGTTGGTTCGCCGATTTTTTGCTCACAAGGAGAGACTTTTTGTACGACGTGGTGTTTTGCTGTTGCGTTCTGATAATGATCAGTCCAGGGTCGTGTTTCCACGTTCGTTACAGTCCTCTGTCTTACGGCTTCTCCACCAAGGACATTGGGGTATAGTGAGCACGAAACAACTTGCTCGTCAGCACTGTACTTAGTTCGGAATCGATGCTGCAATTACGAATATGTGCTCTTCTTGCATGGCGTGTGCCGAACACCATTCCGCACCACCGCGGAAATTCTTTGCATGGCCGAAAGCCACTTCCCCTTGGCAACGCTTACACAATTATTTTGCTGGTTCATTCTGGAATGCTAGATGGTTGGTTCTGGTCGATTCATTCAGTAATTTTCCTTTTGTTGTCAAGATGCCTTCCACGACGTCATCTGCCACCATCCAAGCGTTATCTGCTATCTTTTGTATTGAAGGTCTTCCACAGACTATTGTTTCCGACAATGGTCCGCAATCCATGTCCGCAGAATTTCAGTCATTCTGCAAGGCCAATGGTATTCAACATCTGACATCCGCGCCGTTTTCGCCGCAGTCAAACGGTGCCGCTGAACGATTGGTCCGGACTTTCAAGTCACAGATGTTGAAGTTGAAAGAGTCGCATTCTCGGGAGGACGCGTTATTGCTCTTTTTGTCCTCGTATCGCTCTCAGCCCCGAGATGGTCGCTCGCCGGCTGAGTTGCTCCATGGTCGTCATCATCGAACCTTGATGTCTTGGCTACTTCCGCCACATCAGGTTACTGTGCAGCTGCAGCCACCTGCTTTTGCTCCAGGCGACGTTGTATATTATCGCAACTATCAAGGTTCACGGCGTTGGCTCGCAGGGCGCATTCTTCGCTGCCTCGGCCGCGCTATGTATCTGGTTTTGGGGGCCTCTGGTGAGGTGCGTCGGCATCTCAATCAGCTGCGCCTCTGTCGTCGCACGGGTTCTGCCGCTCCCCGTCTGCTTTCAGCGACGGTGCAGTCCGGTCAGCGCCCTGGGGAACCATCTACTGGCTCGCCTCAGCCCCAGGTGTTACCGACGCTGCCTTCCATTTTGCCCCTTGGCGACGCGCCGCCGCCGCCTGTTCTCCCGCCGGCGACGCCTGCAGTGGACGCATCACTGCAGCTGCCGGGCGCCTCCCTGGGTCACGCGTCGCCGATCGCTTCCCGTGACCAGCTGTCCTCCGCCATGGAACTCTTGCCCGCTCCGGACCAGATGTCGTCTTCGCCCGTCATGTGCACCGCCCCGATGGAGGTCGACCCTTCGGCCCCTCCTGTCTCTCTACGGGCGCATACACCGCATGTTGGCGTGCACCCTGGACTAGGTTTTCAGGCGTTTCCTAGCTCCCCTCGGACCGAATGGCCGGGTGCGGGTGGCACAGCCTCGCCTGTTGTTAGGCTCCCCACCTCGTCGCATACGTCACGGCGGGCGGAAGCCCTATAACACAACCGTACGCCGATTTGCGGGGGAGGAATGTGGTGTCACCGCCAGACACCACACTTGCTAGGTGGTAGCCTTTAAATCGGCCGCGGTCCATTAGTATACGTCGGACCCGCGTGTCGCCACTGTCAGTGATTGCAGACCGAGCGCCGCCACACGGCAGGTCTAGAGAGACTTACTAGCACTCGCCCCAGTTGTACAGCCGACTTTGCTAGCGATGCTACACTGACAAATACGCTCTCATTTGCCGAGACGATAGTTAGCATAGCCTTCAGCTACGTCATTTGCTACGACCTAGCAAGGCGCCATTACCAGTTATATTGAGCTTATTATTAATGTACCGTCAAGAGCGATGTACACCGATTACGGATTAAAGTTAAGTATTCTACCAGTTACCTCCTGTTTTGCTAGTCATATTTCTCTGACCTTTTCCAGACCTCACGCCACTCTGCGTGTAATTAAACGCGTGCATTTCGGCCTCCTCTAGCAACACGGTGTTGGCTCTTCTGCCAACACAGCAGACAACATGGTTATGGAGTAACAAAGATTAGTATAAATTAACTTAGTATTAATCGCGTTTGTATTTATTTAGTGCCGACCGGTTTCAGCTCATCGCAGGGGCCATCTTCAGGGCGAAGGTGTGGCCGGAGACCATTAGACATGACGCCACCAGCAGTCGACCAAATGTTCGCCCTGAAGATGGGCTGAAACTGGTCGGCACTAAATAAAAAACGGAATTAAGACTGTTTTCTTAATACCAAATTTCTCAGTTGATATCATGCCATTCTTCTTTTACTATATGCCAACCACTTCGAGCGCTAGCATTGCTGCAGCCGTCAAAATGTTGCATTTCTATTTTGTCGCGCGACTGTTTATCGTAGTCTGTGGCATTAGTAACATTTAGCGACACGCTGGTTAATTTCTGTATGTATCCATACATATTAAAAAAATGTATGTGTGTGTATTTGCACGTTCTACACTTCCTCCTACACAAATGGATCGATTTCAACCAAACTTTGAAAACATATTCCTTACTGTCAGGCAACAATGTCTGTGAAGGTAATATGCACCTACCTATCATAGGTCAGCAGAAATGACGTCACAAACAATGAAATGCATAAAAATTACCGCAAAATTCATGGCGTTTAAATTTATTAATTTGCGGCTGCTAACTCTAGTCGCAATAAATTTCGTAGACAGTATCCATATAAGCCGTTAAATGCACCTATAATATTCTATTCATTGTATGACACATAGATAAGAAGACAAGACGTCATGAACACTGAGATTCACGAAATATTGCCACCTCATGCAGGAAATTTCAGTATATTTATCTTCTGCTGCTATGACACTCCTACACTCGCCTCAACTTAGGGAAATCCTTGACAAACGGCAGCGCTTCTGACAGCTTCCAACCGCGGAACGCAAACGGCTGTGGGCGAAAACAATAGCCTTCTATAGAGCTATGAAGAGCCGTTGCCATAGATATTTATAAAATCGCATTCTAGACAAGCGTAGCTGCTGCGACCAGAGTGCAGAAACTGTTCGGGATCATCTCACACCGAGTCTAATGCAGGAGTGCATATTAGATTACAATAAACAAAAGGAAGATGTACGCCTTGGTCACGGGTAAAATTGGTGAAAGAAATATACCCGGGCAATGCTACGTTTGTCAACTGGTTTAATATAATAGTGTGTGTTCCTAAATAGATTAATCTGGAATAGTGTTCTCCCTCGAAATCTTAGTTGTGGTAACAGATTGATCAACAAAATAGTGCGGGGTCTATTGGAAGTTACCAATTTGGTTGTTATTTGGTGAAACCAGTCCAATGAAATTAGAATCGAGCAATACTTAGCTGCGATCTGTAAACTAGTTTCCGCCGCGCGGGATTAGCCGAGCGGTCTTGGGGCGCTGCAGTCATGGACTGTGCGGCTGGTCCCGGCGGAGGTTCGAGTCCTCCCTCGGCTATGGGTGTGTGTGTTTGTCCTTAGGTTAAGTAGTGTGTAAGCTTAGGGACTGATGACCTTAGCAGTTAAGTTCCATAAGATTTCACACACATTTGAACATAAACTAGTTTCCAATTTGTTGATCAACAAAGTAGGGTGAAAGGAGAATTTCGTCTGGCAACACAGAACTGGCCCTAAATACATAAGGATGGTGACACGTTTTGAGAGAACAGGACAGAGGGACAGCGAAACGAGAGCGGTGCAGCGGAGTGGAACTGGTACGGTACACTCTGCTTGATGTTGCTGCCCACGAACGAAAAGGCGGAAGAGCGCAGATGCAGCTGAGTACACGTTCTGTTGTCCAAGTACTGGGTATATCTGTCATAATAGCCGTCATCCGCTCCATAGCTCTTCTTAGAACTACAGAATCGCTATTTGCACAAACATGGTAAATAGTGTTTCAATTACTTTTTATCATAAGTGTAAGCAACTCACTGCTGCGGTCTCTTAAGTGCTACAAATCAATGATATGTGTTTGTTTTCCGATCAGTTAACGGTAGTACGTTACGTAAATTAGGAGCGCGTCTCTGCCGCAGACAGGATCCTCAGGTATGCAGAGCACGATCTGCGCCTGCTGTGGAGTTGTGTTTGCTACCAACCTGCTCCCGGGCACCCTGCCGCCCTGTATATATTATGCAGCATCCACCCACTGTGAGCAACCTATACTGCTGGAGGAACGGGCTGAATACCAAATCAAAAGCGCTCGGCGTACATTCTTCAATGCAGGAGGCGCGGAAACCTTGTTCTCCACGCATGAGATGCACAGCAGCGATTGGATTAAAACAAACACCTGATTGTATCCTCAAGCTTTTCGAATTTATAATGAAGATATGAGCTTTGTGAGTTCGCTGTTCCGCGTTCGGTGGAAATACACCTTCGATCCTGGAGATGCTGTTGCAAAACACCTTCTGAAAATCTACTAGTAGTTTCTCTTTCGGAAATAGTACGATTAACTCTTCATGCCTCTTCGCTAAGTTATTGCCCCTTTATTTGGTTGAAATTTTCTTCCCAGAAAAAGATAAATTATTATCTCAGGTAACTACTTGTCTCTAAACCACCATACACTCATCAAGACAAGATCAAAGCCGAGAAAGATAAAGAGAAGTCGTTGTTTAGAGTTGTTACCTCGAAAACTCCCTCAGTCTTCTTGCGACCTTACCTTCTCGTGACCGCCGCTACCATTCGTCACCTACAGTGGCTACATTGCTGCCCAGTCTTTCTTCAGTATCACAGAAAGAACATCCAGCTTCTCGTAGCCCTACTACACGACCTCGTTCAAACTGAGTGAGGTGTTGATATTGGCGTCTTTGTCGCCTTAAAGGCATTCTTGACTAACGTTAACTCACCATACCCAATCTAAGTGGCAACTAAAAATCACGACCTTTACAGCGTATGTTTGAAGCAAACTTTATTTGCATCCTCATACTGGCGCTACTAACGCCTCTCTTATGCGACTGGCGCGAAATTTGCGTAGACATCATCTTTCAGATGCAGAAACACGCCAATCAACTTTCGTTTGTCTCACAACTCCTTCTTGGTGATGCATTTTTGTCCGAATGTGTATTTCACTTGGAAATAAGAATAGGATTACTTCGATTTTATACAGGGAGCCGTTCAAATAGTGTGCGTGATGACCTAAGTCCACAACAAAGCACTAGCGTCGCGCTTTCATATTTCTGTGTCGCCCGTGTTAGTTCAATTTCCGTTCCGTCTCAGTACCACGACGGCAGCCACAACACACGGCACGCTCGTAGCTTATGTTTTCAGCCGCTATGTTGGTGGCCAATACACATGGGCGTGTTGGCTTTGGTAAGTTTGATTGGCAGCGTACTCTTCTTCCTTTCGGTTACTGGTGGTCTCCCAATAACAGTTTACAATAATTTTCAGTAGATTACAATGCATTAAATTTACCGGGTTTCATCACTAAATTTTATTTTTCACTCACTACAGGTTCCAGTACTTCTCTGGATAATATCTATGAGGGGCATTTTGAGGACTGACATAGGCCGACAAGAACATATTTTAATCGTAAAGTGTACAGTTCGCTACTTAACCCTGGTCAGTCCCGTTTTTGGCAGTTGATCTACGTCATCTGGGGATGGTCCCCAATTATTTTTCATTTGAGTTACTCTTTCGCTGTTTTCTAATTGAGGGTCTGTTCTGATTCGTAATCCTATTCTTTTGTTTAACCGTGACATTCATCACTGACGATGGGCGATTTATCAGTTAACGATAATTTATTACATGTTGAGGAGAGCTGAAAACTTTATCTAGTCACGCCAATTGTGACTCTGCGGCACTCTGCAACCTATGATAAAGGACCTGTAAGTAACTTTCTTTTGATATGACCTTACAAATTGTATTTATTAAATATATACAAGCCAGTTTTTGTGGGGTGTATGTGATCCGTCCCAGTTTCCTCGAATGATGCGTAATATTTTCTTCCATGTTTAAGCCTAGTCATTCAGTATTGTAAGATATTTTAGAAAACTGCAGTCCTCATTATTCGGGCGTTAATTTAAAAACTATTTTGTACAGATATTTGCATCAGAAGATGCAACTTAGAAGTTGCAAATCCGGTTCGATTGGTTTGTCAGTGATCTGAACAAGTACGGCTAGAGAGGACCATTGGGTATTTCATTCAGTTTCATTTTAATAGTTTTAATACATGTTTTTTAAAAGCTGTTCACTTTGTCAATTGCCAAGTAATCATCTATAACTATTTTAGCTGTGGTTGCCAAAGTTTTAAAATTGTCTGTAATGTTTGGATAAAGTTTATTGTAGCTAGCCTTGACCAGGTATCTTCTTCCAGAGGAATTAAGTTACCTATAATATTTTCACCCCCCCCCCCCCATGAACTATGGACCATACCGTTGGTGGGGAGGCTTGCGTACCTCAGCGATACAGATAGCCGTACCATAGATGCAACCACAACGGAGAGGTATCTGTTGAGACGCCCGAAAAACGTGTGGTTCCTGAAGAGGGGCAGCAGCCTTTTCAGTAGTTGCAGGGGCAACAGTCTGGATGACTGACTGATCTGGCCTTGTAACATTAACCAAAACGGCCTTGCTGTGCTGGTACTGTGAACGGCTTTTCAGCAAGGGGAAACTACATCCATAATTTTTCCCGAGAGAATGCAGCTTTATTGTGTGGTTAAACGATGATAGTGTCTTCTTGGGTAAAATATTCCGGATGTAAAATAGTCCCCCATTCGGATCTCCTGGTGGGGGCTACGCAGGAGGACGTCGTTATCAGGAGAAAGAAAATTGGCGTTCTACGATTCGAAGCATGGAATATCAGATCCCTTAATCTGGCAGGTAGGTTAGAAAATTTGAAAAGGGAAATGGATAGGTTAAAGCTAGATAGAGTGGGAATTAGTGAAGTTCGGTGCCAGGAGAAACAAGACTTTTGGTCAGGTTAATACAGGTTCATAAATACAAAATCAGATAGGGGTAATACGGGAGTGAGTTTAATAATGAATATAAAAAGAGGAGCGCGGGTAAGCTACTACAAACAGCATAGTGAATGCATTATTGTAGAAAACTAGACACGAAGCCCACATCCACCACAGTAGTACAAGTTTATATGCCAATTCGCTCCGCTGATGACGAAGAGATTAATGAAATGTATGATGAGATAAAAGAAATTATTCAGATAGGAAGGGAGACGAAAATTTAATAGTCATTGGTGGCTGGAATTCGATAGTAGGAAAAGGAAGAGAAGAAAAAGTAGTAGGTGAATATGCAATAGGGGTAAGGAATGAAAGACGAAGCCGACTGGTAAAATTTTGCACAGAGCAAAACTTAATCATAGCTAACACTTGGTTCAAGAATCATGAGAGAAGGTTGTATATATGGAAGAGGCTTGGAGACATTGGAAGGTTTCAAATAGTTTATATAATGGTAAGGCCGGCCGCGGTGGTCTCGCGGTTCTAGGCGCGCAATCCCTGAACCGCGCGACTTCTACGGTCGCAGGTTCGAATCCTGCCTCGGCCATGGATGTGTGTGATGTCCTTAGGTTAGTTAGGTTTAAGTAGTTCTAAGTTCTAGGGGACTGATGACCACAGCTGATAAGTCCCATAGTGCTCAGAGCCATTTTTGAACCATATAATGGTAAGACAAAGATTTAGGAACCAGGTTTCAAATTGTAAGACATTTCCAGGGGCAGATGTGGACTCTGACCACAATCTACTGGTAATGAACTGTAGATTAAAACTGATGAAACTGCAAAAAGGTGGGAATTTAAGGAGATGGGATCTGGATAAACTAACAGAACCAGAGGTTGTAGAGAGTTTCAGAGACAGCATTAGGGAATGACTGACAAGCACGTAGCATTGAGAGATGAAATAGTGAAGGCAGCAGAGGGTCAGGTAGGTCAAAAGACGAGGGCTAATGGAAATCCTTGGGTAACAGAAGAAATATTGAATTTAATTGATGAAAGGAGAAAATCCAGTGCAGTAAATGAAGCAGCAAGAGGGAATGCAAACGTCTCAAAAATGAGATCTACAGGAAGTGCAAATTGCCTAAGCACGGATGACTAGAGGACTAATGTAAGTAGGTAGAGGCATATGTGACTAGGGGTAAGACAGATACTGCCTACAGGAAAATTAAAGAGACCTTTGGCGAAAAGAGAACCACTTGCATGAATATCAAGAGCTCAGATTAAAACGCAGTTTTAAGCAAAGAAGGGAAAGCAGAAAGTTGGAAGGATTTTTTGAGGGTATACACAAGGGCCATGTACTTGAGGACAACATTATGGAAATGGAAGAGGATGTAGATGAAGATGAAATGGGAGATACGATACTGCGTGAAGAGTTTCACAGAGCACTGAAAGACCTGAGTCGAAACAAGGCCCCAGGAGTAGACAACATTTCATTGGAAGTACTGATAGCCTTGGGAGAGGCAGCCCCGACAAAACTCTACCATCTGGTGAGAAAGATGTATGAGACAAGCGAGATACGGTCATACTTCAAGAAGAATATAATAATTCCAATCCCAAAGGAAGCAGGTGTTGACTGATGTGAAAAATACAGAACTATCAGTTTAGTAAGTCACGGTTGCAAAATACTAACACGAATTCTTTATAGAACAATGGAAAAACTGGTAGAAGCCGACTTCGGGGAAGATCAAGCTGGGTTCCGTAGAAATGTTGGAACACGTGAGGCAATACTGACCCAAAAATTTATCTTAGGAGATAGATTAAGGACAGGCAAACCTACGTTTCTAGCATTTGTAGACCTAGAGAAAGCCTTTGACAATGTTGATTGGAATACTCTCTTTCAAATTCTGAAGGTCGCAGGGGTCAAATATAGGGATCTAAATGCTATTTACAATTTTTAAAGAAACCAGATGGCAGTTATAAGGGTCGAGGGGTGTGAAAGGGCAGCAGTGGTTGTGAAGGGAGTGAGACAGGGTTGCAGGCTATCCCCAATGCTATTCAATCTGTATATTGAGCAAGCAGTAAAGGAAACAAAAGAATGGTTCGGAGTAGGAATTAAAATCCATGGAGAAGAAATAAAAACTTTGAGGTTTGCCGATGTCATTGTAATTCTGTCAGAGACAGCATATGACCTGGAAGAGCAGTTGAACGGAGTCGACAGTGTCTTGAAAGGAGGATAAAAGATGAACATCAACAAAAGCAAAATGAGAATAATGAAATGTAGTCGAATTAAATCGGGTGATGCTGGGGGGATTAGGTTAGGAAATGAGACACTTAAAGTAATAAAGGAGTTTTGCTATTTAGGGAGTAAAATAACTGATGATGGTCGAAGTAGAGAGGATATAAAATGTAGACTGGCAATGGCAAGGAAATCGTTTCTAAAGAAAAGAAATTTGTTAAAATCGAGTATAGATTTAGGTTCAAATGGCTCTGAGCACTATGGGACTCAACTGCTGAGGTCATTAGTCCCCTAGAACTTAGAACTAGTTAAACCTAACTAACCTAAGGACATCACAAACATCCATGCCCTAGGCAGGATTCGAACCTGCGACCGTAGCGGTCTTGCGGTTCCAGACTGCAGCGCCTTTAACCGCACGGCCATAGATTTAGGTGTCAGAAAGTCGTTTCTGAAAGTATTTGTATGGAGTGTGGCCATGTATGGAAGTGAGACATGGACGATAACTAGTTTGGACAAGAAGAGAATAGAAGCTTTCGAAATGTGGTGCTACAGAAGAATGTTGAAGATAAGGTGGGTAGATCACGTAACTAATAAGGAGGTATTGAATAGGATTGGGGAGAAGTTTGTGGCACAACTTGAGTAGAAGAAGGGATCGGTTGGTAGGTCAGCGTGGAGGGTAAAAATCGTAGAGTGAGACCATGCAGCTTCAGAAGGATGTAGGTTGCAGTAGGTACTGGGAGATGAAGAAGCTTGCACAGGATAGAGTAGCGTGGAGAGCTGCATCAAACAAGTCTACATCTACATCTACATCCATACTCCGCAAGCCACCTGACGGTGTGTGGCGGAGGGTACCCTGAGTACCTCTATCGGTTCTCCCTTCTATTTCAGTCTCGTATTGTTCGTGGAAAGAAGGATTGTCTGTATGCTTCTGTGTGGGCTCTAATCTCTCTGATTTTATCCTAATGGTCTCTTCGCGAGATATACGTAGGAGGGAGCAATATACTGCTGGACTCTTCGGTGAAGGTATGTTCTCGAAACTTTAACAAAAGTCCGTACCGAACTACTGAGCGTCTCTCCTGCAGAGTCTTCCACTGGAGTTTATCTATCATCTCCATAACGCTTTCGCGATTATTATTTATTATTATGTATTTTATGGCCTTCACTGGACCACTGTAGTCAAAAATACAAAGTTCTAAACAAGTTGTTACACATGGATACAATTTGGTTCGACAATAACTTAATATGATATTTAGGTAATATAATTATTAGAGGCTATTCTTATATGAAAGGTGTTTTGCTCTTCTGTCTGCCCAATATTTCTTCATTCTTTCAGATATTTTCTTTCTTTCTTCATCTGAGACAACTCTTCCAGTACTCCTTTTATTAATTTTCATTTGTAGTCTGGTTTGCGGGTCTTGCAGTATTCTGGTTTTCTCTATCTTGTTTTTTAGGTCATCTACTGTAATTTGAAGTTCTTTTACACTCCTGGAAATTGAAATAAGAACACCGTGAATTCATTGTCCCAGGAAGGGGAAACTTTATTGACACATTCCTGGGGTCAGATACATCACATGATCACACTGACAGAACCACAGGCACATAGACACAGGCAACAGAGCATGCACAATGTCGGCACTAGTACAGTGTATATCCACCTTTCGCAGCAATGCAGGCTGCTATTCTCCCATGGAGACGATCGTAGAGATGCTGGATGTAGTCCTGTGGAACGGCTTGCCATGCCATTTCCACCTGGCGCCACAGTTGGACCAGCGTTCGTGCTGGACGTGCAGACCGCGTGAGACGACGCTTCATCCAGTCCCAAACATGCTCAATGGGGGACAGATCCGGAGATCTTGCTGGCCAGGGTAGTTGACTTACACCTTCTAGAGCACGTTGGGTGGCACGGGATACATGCGGACGTGCATTGTCCTGTTGGAACAGCAAGTTCCCTTGCCGGTCTAGGAATGGTAGAACGATGGGTTCGATGGCGGTTTGGATGTACCGTGCACTATTCAGTGTCCCCTCGACGATCACCAGTGGTGTACGGCCAGTGTAGGAGATCGCTCCCCACACCATGATGCCGGGTGTTGGCCCTGTGTGCCTCGGTCGTATGCAGTCCTGATTGTGGCGCTCACCTGCACGGCGCCAAACACGCATACGACCATCATTGGCACCAAGGCAGAAGCGACTCTCATCGCTGAAGACGTCACGTCTCCATTCGTCCCTCCATTCACGCCTGTCGCGACACCACTGGAGGCGGGCTGCACGATGTTGGGGCGTGAGCGGAAGACGGCCTAACGGTGTGCGGGACCGTAGCCCAGCTTCATTGAGACGGTTGCGAATGGTCCTCGCCGATACCCCAGGAGCAACAGTGTCCCTAATTTGCTGGGAAGTGGCGGTGCGGTCCCCTACGGCACTGCGTAGGATCCTACGGTCTTGGCGTGCATCCGTGCGTCGCTGCGGTCCGGTCCCAGGTCGACGGGCACGTGCACCTTCCGCCGACCACTGGCGACAACATCGATGTACTGTGGAGACCTCACGCCCCACGTGTTGAGCAATTCGGCGGTACGTCCACCCGGCCTCCCACATGCCCACTATGCGCCCTCGCTCAAAGTCCGTCAACTGCACATACGGTTCACGTCCACGCTGTCGCGGCATGCTACCAGTGTTAAAGACTGCGATGGAGCTCCGTATGCCACGGCAAACTGGCTGACACTGACGGCGGCGGTGCACAAATGCTGCGCAGCTAGCGCAATTCGACGGCCAACACCGCGGTTCCTGGTGTGTCCGCTGTGCCGTGCGTGTGATCATTGCTTGTACAGCCCTCTCGCAGTGTCCGGAGCAAGTATGGTGGGTCTGACACACCGGTGTCAATGTGTTCTTTTTTCCATTTCCAGGAGTGTATATCTTCCTTAATTTCTGTGATCCATTTAATGTCGCTCTTGCTATTCCACAATTTTTGTATTATTTTTTTACTAATTCTGTTTTCTGGAGTTCTCATCAGATGTCCAAAGAATGAGATGCGTTTCTTCCTGATTGTGCTCATCACTGGTTCTATTTTCTTATATACTGTTTCATTTGATACTATTCTCCAATGTCCATTTATTTTATACTGTTTATTTATACATGTCCTAATTATTCTTCTTTTTATTTTTAGTATTCTGTCAATTTCTGCTGTATTAGTTGTTTTGAAGATAGTTTCAGCTGCATACGTTATTTCTGTTTGTGTAACTGTTTTATAGTGTTTTAATTTTGCATCTATAGATAGGCTTTTTTTGTTGTATGTAGTTTTGATAATGTAATTTCCATAGTTCAGTTTTTTATTCAATTTTGCCATGATGGCTTCTCATTTACATTGTATGTTATTATTTCGCCTAAATATTTAAATTTATCAACAATTTTGGTTTCCTGTTCTCCTATTGTAATTTTGTTTGCAAGTGGTGGATCAGTTAGCATAATCTCCGTTTTTCAAAATGATATTCTAAGGCCTACTTTCTCTGCTATTTCTTGTAGTGATTTCACTTGTTGCCTGGCGGTGTTGGCTAGGAGAGCAAGATCATCAGCGAATCCCAAGCAGTTTAAGCTAATATCATCTTTTGCACTTCCAATTCTTATCCTCTTTGGATTGTCCTTGTACCATTCTCTAATAATGTATTCCAGTGCACAGTTGAAAAGTAATGGTGATAGGGATTCACCTTGTCTTAAGCCTGTTTTTATGAGGAATGGTTCCGAAATTTCTCCTCTAAACTTCACTTTTGATTTGGTGTTGGTTAGAGTGAGTTGTATTATTTTAATTAGTTTTGGGTGGAGTCCTAGATTTCTTAAAATTTTTAATATTGAAGGTCTGTGGAGACAGTCATATGCCTTCTTAAAATCTACAAATGTTATTGCCAGAGGTTTGTTCCGTTTCTTGTAGTATGCCATAATCAATTTTAAACTAATTATCTGCTCTGCACAGCTTCTCCATGGTCTGAAACCTCCCTGATATTCCCCTAGCTCCTGTTCTAATTGCTCCTTGATTCTTTCATATAGGATCTTGGATAGAATTTTATATGTGCAATCTAGGAGAGAGATTCCTCTGTAGTTGTCTGGGTTGCTCTTATCTCCCTTTTTGTGTAGTGGGTGGATGATAGCTGTGGTCCAATGTTCGGGAAATTGTTCTGTTACCCAAATTTTTGTTAGAGCCTTGTGTAAGGAGGTCTTGACTGTGTCACTTGCATATTTCCACATTTCAACAAAAACCTGATCTTCTCCACATGCCTTATAATTTTTTTGTTCATTAAGAATTCCTTCTACTTCTCGGAATGTTGGAGGGTCTAGTTTGTTAGGTTTGGTTTTCATTGGGGTATTTATGTTGATTTGTAAGGGTTCTTTGGGTTTCTCGCAATTCAGAAGTTTGTTAAATGCTTTTGCCATGATTTCTGCTTTTTCCTTGTTACTGTGTGTCATTCTTCCATCTTCATCTTTCAGTATTAGTGTAGGGGCCTCATATTGTTGTAATTGTTTCCCAAAGATTTTGTAGTAGTTCCTGGGGTTGGTTTTATGATAATTACCTTCTATAGACTTTATAATATCTTTATGAAATCCTCTCTTGATTCTTCTAATATTTTGAGTGACTTTTTTTCTTTCATTTTTTAGGTTGATGGCATTTTCTTCAGTTTTATGTGTTTGAAACTTTAACCATGCTTGGTGTCTATCTTCATGGAATTTGTCACATTCTGATGTCCACCATGCATGTTTCCTTCGTGGGTTCAAGGGAGCTAGATTCTCTGCTTCTTTTTTTAAGATTAGGCACTAGTTGTTCTAGATCATCTGTTAATTTGATGGTTTGTGTTATTTGTTGGTACTTATTATTTTTAATTAGCTGATGTGGGTCAAACCTCCTTTTTATTTTATTAGTTTTTCCGGTCCTCTTCTTTAACGGTTTGAATTTGATTTTAATGTTAACCATATAATGGTCTGAGCCTGTGTCTACTCCTCTCAGTACTTTAACATTGTGGATCTCTTTATGAAAATTTTTGTCCATACAGACATGGTCTAGCTGCCACTCGCCCTTCCTCCAGTCTGGATGTTTCCATGTTTTAAGTTTACTTGGTTTCCTCTTATAAATTCTGTATCCTTGTGATTCGAATGGGTCCTCTGTGGTGTTTCTCATTTCTTGGATCCCTGTTATTTAAATTTTTTGTTTATTTAGTTCATCTGTGACCTCCTTGAGTTTTCCGGTCTGAAGTAGTGAGTTTATGTTGTGTGTTGCTATATAATTTATTTGTTTTGTTTAATCTTCTTTTTGTGTTTTAGTGTGCATTTGGATGGTTGCAAACGCTCCGATTCGTTGCTGTCTTCTAGTTGACTGCCTTTTTGAGCAGGACGGTGGAATTTTTTTCCTAAAAGACGTTACCATTTTTGACTGTCGAAGGTTGTCAACCTTAGTTGGAGCAAGCTCCGATTTACAACTACGGTTGTTAACCGCAGAGGGTGTGTTTGGTCCACCAGAGCTATTTTATTTCACTCAAGTCCGCCAGTAAACCGGCGAGGACTTCCCTATCCGCCACCTGGGACGCGCCACGTAGGAGTATCACCTCTCCTCCTACTATGACAGCATAGTAGGTTCACGATTACTAAATGATCCTGTAACGAAGCGCGCTGCTCTCCGTTGGATCTTCTCTATCTCTTCTATCAACCCTATCTGGTACGGATCCCACACCGCTGAGCAGTATTCAAGCAGTGGGCGAACAAGCGCACTGTAACCTACTTCCTTTGTTTTCGGATTGCACTTCCTTAGGATTCTTCCCATGAATCTCAGTCTGGCATCTGCTTTACCGACGATCAACTTTATATGATCATTCCATTTTAAATCACTCCTAATGCGTACTCCCTGATAATTTATGGAATTAACTGCTTCCAGTTGCTGACCTGCTATTTTGTAGCTAAATGATAAGGCATCTATCTTTCTATGTATTCGAAGCACATTACACTTGTCTACATTGAGATTCAATTGCGATTCCCTGCACCATGCGTCAATTCGCTGCAGATCCTCCTGCATTTCAGTACAATTTTCTATTGTTACAACCTCTCGATACACCACAGCATCATCTGCAAAAAGCCTCAGTGAACTTCCGATGTCATCCACCAGGTCATTTATGTATATTGTGAACAGCAAAGGTCCCATGACACTCCCCTGTGGCACACCTGAAATCACTCTTACTTCGGAAGACTTCTCTCCATTGAGAATGACATGCTGCGTTCTGTTATCTAGGAACTCCTCAATCCAATCACACAATTGGTCTGATAGTCCATATGCTCTTACTTTGTTCATTAAATGATTGTGGGGAACTGTATCGAACGCCTTGCGGAAGTCAAGAAACACGGCATCTACCTGTGAACCCGTGTCTATGGCCCTCTGAGTCTCGTGAACGAATAGCGCGAGCTGGGTTTCACACGACCGTCTTTTTCGAAACCCATGCTGATTCCTACAGAGTAGATTTCTAGTCTCCAGGAAAGTCATTATACTCGAACATAATACGTGTTGCAAAATTCTACAACTGATCGACGTTAGAGATATAGGTCTATAGTTCTGCACATCTGTTCGACGTCCCTTCTTGAAAACGGGGATGACCTGTGCCCTTTTCCAACCCTTTGGAACGCTACGCTCTTCTAGAGACCTACGGTACACCGCTGCAAGAAGGGGGGCAAGTTCCTTCGCGTACTCTGTGTACAATCGAACTGGTATCCCATCAGGTCCAGCGGCCTTTCCTCTTTTGAGCGATTTTGTTTCTCTATCCCTCTGTCGTCTATTTCGATATCTACCATTTTGTCATCTGTGCGACAATCTAGAGAAGGAACTACAGTGCAGTCTTCCTCTGTGAAACAGCTTTGGAAAAAGACATTTAGTATTTCGGCCTTTAGTCTATCATCCTCTGTTTCAGTACCATTTTCATCACAGAGTGTCTGGACATTTTGTTTTGATCCACCTACCGCTTTGACATAAGACCAGAATTTCTTAGGATTTTCTGCCAAGTCAGTACATAGAACTTTACTTTCGAATTCATTGAACGCCTCTCGCATAGCCCTCCTCACACTACATTTCGCTTCGCGTAATTTTTGTTTGTCTGCAAGGCTTTGGCTATGTTTATGTTTGCTGTGAAGTTCCCTTTGCTTCCGCAGCAGTTTTATAACTCGGTTATTGTACCACGGTGGCTCTTTTCCATCTCTTACGATCTTGCTTGGCACATACTCATCTAACGCATATTGCACGATGGTTTTGAACTTTGTCCACTGATCCTCAACACTATCTGTACTTGAGACAAAACTTTTGCGTTGGGCCGTCAGGTACTCTGTAATCTGCTTTTTGTCACTTTTGCTAAACAAAAAAATCTTCCTATCTTTTTTAATATTTCTATTTACGGCTGAAATCATCGATGCCGTAACCGCTTTATGATCGCTGATTCCCTGTTCTGCGTTAACTGTTTCAAATAGTTCGGGTGTGTTTGTCACCAGAAGGTCTAATATGTTATCGCCACGAGTCGGTTCTCTGTTTAACTGCTCAAGGTAGTTTTCAGATAAAGCACTTAAAAAAATTTCACTGGATTCTTTGTCCCTGCCACCCGTTATGAACGTTTGAGTCTCCCAGTCTATATACGGCAAATTAAAATCTCTACCCAGAACTATAACATGGTGGGGAAATCTACTCGAAATATTTTCCAAATTATCCTTCAGGTGCTCAGCCACAACAGCTGCTGAGCCAGGGGGCCTATAGAGACATCCAATTACCATGTCTGAGCCTGCTTTAACCGTGACCTTCACCCAAATCATTTCACATTTCGGATCTCCGTCAATTTCCTTCGATACTATTGCACTTCTTATCGCTATAAACACGCCTCCACCTTCACTGTCCAGTCTGTCTCTGCGGTATACATTCCAATCTGAGTTTAGGATTTCATTACTGTTTATGTCTGGTTTCAGCCAACTTTCTGTCCCTAGTAATATATGGGCGTTGTGACCGTTTATTAATGAGAGCAGTTCTGGGACCTGTCTATAGACGCTCCTGCAGTTTACTATTAGCAAATTAATATTGTTATTCCCTGTTGCATTTTGCCTACTCCTACCTTGCCGCGTCTCAGGAGGCGTCTTGTCGGGCCCAGGGAGGGAATTCTCTGCACTGAAGACCACAACAACGACACAGTATTTTAAACATATTACATAATAAACGTTTAAAATATGCAGCACATCGCAACAGTTAAAAGAAGTATATGAAACAAAAATGGTACTTACATAACTTATAATACGTTAAAATTGTAAGCATGCATTATGAGCTAAACCGCAGAAGTCAAATAGCAGAAGTCTTGTATAAAGTCGTCCATGAATAACAGTAAGAAACATTCCCCAAGTACAGCTTGTTGTGCGAACAGACATTGAACTAAATGAGCGGCAACTATTTACGATGCCAAGTAAACTTGCCATGGCATCGACCTAGTATGATAAGGAACAGAAGACAGAGTTGTGAGGGAGCATATATAGAGTAGTAGAACTGAGAGTTCTGCAATAAAATTCAACAAGTAATAGCGAATAAACTGTTCAAGAATCACAACAGGGTAAGATATACGCCGAAAAGCCCTGGAGACATAGGAAAATTTCGGCTGGATTAAATCAGGGCAAGACAGAGATTCCGAAGTCCTTACTGGGTTGCAAAGTCAGTCTCAGAATACAATTAGTAACAATGAGGTGTAAGATCAAGTTTAAGAGATTCTTACGCAAGAATCAGTGGGGAACGAAATGGGTTGCAAAGTCAGTCTCAGAATACAATTAAACTCCTGGAAATTGAAATACGAACACCGTGAATACATTGTCCCAGGAAGGGGAAACTTTACTGACACATTCCTGGGGTCAGATACATCACATGATCACACTGACAGAACCACAGGCACATAGACACAGGCAACAGAGCATGCACAATGTCGGCACTAGTACAGTGTATATCCACCTTTCGCAGCAATGCAGGCTGCTATTCTCCCATGGAGACGATCGTAGAGATGCTGGATGTAGTCCTGTGGAACGGCTTGCCATGCCATTTCCACCTGGCACCTCAGTTGGACCAGCGTTCGTGCTAGACGTGCAGATCGCGTGAGACGACGCTTCATCCAGTCCCAAACATGCTCAATGGGGGACAGATTCGGAGATCTTGCTGGCCAGGGTAGTTGACTTACACCTTCTAGAGCACGTTGGGTGGCACGGGGTACATGCGGACGTGCATTGTCCTGTTGGAACAGCAAGTTCCCTTGCCGGTCTAGGAATGGTAGAAGGGTTCGATGACGGTTTGGATGTACCGTGCACTATTCAGTGTCCCCTCGACGATCACCAGTGGTGTACGGCCAGTGTAGGACATCGCTCCCCACACCATGATGCTGGGTGTTGGCCCTGTGTGCCTCGGTCGTATGCAGTCCTGATTGTGGCGCTCACCTGCACGGCGCCAAACACGCATACGACCATCATTGGCACCAAGGCAGAAGCGACTCTCATCGCTGAAGACGACACATCTCCATCCGTCCCTCCATTCACGCCTTTCGCGACACCACTGGAGGCGGGCTGCACGATGTTGGGGCGTGAGCGGAAGACGGCCTAACGGTGTGCGGGACCGTAGCCCAGCTTCATGGAGAAGGTTGCGAATGGTCCTCGCCGATACCCCAGGAGCAACAGTGTCCCTAATTTGCTGGGAAGTGGCGGTGCGGTACCCTACGGCACTGCGTAGGATCCTACGGTCTTGGCGTGCATCCGTGCGTCGCTGCGGTCCGGTCCCAGGTCGACGGGCACGTGCACCTTCCGCCGACCACTGGCGACAACATCGATGTACTGTGGAGACCTCACGTCCCACGTGTTGAGCAATTCGGCGGTACGTCCACCCGGCCTCCCGCATGCCCACTATACGCCCTCGCTCAAAGTCCGTCAACTGCACATACGGTTCACGTCCACGCTGTCGCGGCATGCTACCAGTGCTAAAGACTGCGATGGAGCTCCGTATGCCACGGCAAACTGGCTGACACTGACGGCGGCGGTGCACAAATGCTGCGCAGCTAGCGCCATTCGACGGCCAACACCGCGGTTCCTGGTGTGTCCGCTGTGCCGTGCGTGTGATCATTGCTTGTACAGCCCTCTCGCAGTGTCCGGAGCAAGTATGGTGGGTCTGACACACCGGTGTCAATGCGTTCTTTTTTCCATTTCCAGGAGTGTAGTAACAATAAGGTGTAAGATCAAGTTTAAGAGATTCTTACGCAAGAATCAGTGGGGAACGAAATGGGTTGCAAAGTCAGTCTCAGAATACAATTAGTAACAATAACGTTTAAGATCAAGTTTAAGAGATTCTTACGCAAGAATCAGTGGGGAACGAAAGGGTTGCAAAGTCAGTCTCAGAATACAATTAGTAACAATGAGGTGTAAGATCAAGTTTAAGAGATTCTTACGCAAGAATCAGTGGGGAACGAAATGGGTTGCAAAGTCAGTCTCAGAATACAATTAGTAACAATGAGGTGTAAGATCAAGTTTAAGAGATTCTTATGCAAGAATCAGTGGGGAACGAAATGGGATACTGAAGTACTGCGGAGCTTTGAGGTGTGCTTGAAATTCTCTAATGTTGTAAATACTGCGATAATGAATACCACATTAAGTAGTGCTATCGAAGAGGACCAACCAAACTTCTTAAAAACGGTAACCACAGAATTTATAGAACAGATATGTGTGTGTACCAAGAAGCTAACTACGGAAAATATTGGATAACAGAAAAAATATGTGATCTGAGTGGCGAAAGAAGGAAGTACAAAAGGGTATAGAAGTAGGAATGAAATAAGTACGAAGCCAAGGCGAATATTCTTCAGGAATTCGAAAATAGTGGTAATCGTAAAGACTGATTCAGCTTATAAGAAAGCCAAAGCAACCTGGTAAGTGGAAAGAGTAGCTCGAGGCCTCTATGAGAATGAAGGATAGAAGAGGAAATGAGGGTCGATGTGGAAGACGTAGGGATTCTATAATTACAGTCAGAATGGGACAGAGCTTTGGAAGACTTAAGATCAAGGAAGGTGGAAAGCATTGATAAGATTATTTCGTAATTTATTTTCTGTGGAGGAAGCAATGTAAACAACACAAAACGTAAACAACTGCATTATGTATAACAGCAAAAAAATTCTCGATTTTTTCCAACTTAACTGATTTACACACACACATGGGTGTGCGGTGTGATCATCTCTGGCAACAATATAGACAGGCTTTACAACAACGGGGCATGCTGTGAATGATGTCATCAATCTTACGTTGAGGGAATAACGCCATTCTTTCCGCATAGTTGTTCGCAAGTCTTGGAGAGTGGTTGGTGGATGCTGACGCGACGCAACCCGTCTCCCCAACGCATGCCAGACATGCTCTATGGGATTCAAACCGGGAGATCGAGCAGGACACGCCATACGTGCAGTATCTTCCGTTTCCAAGAAAACATCAACCACCTATGCTCTATGAGGTCGAGCATTATCGTCCATCAAATAAGACGTCTGGGCCCACAGCACCTCACAACAACCGCACGTGAGGTCCCGATCTCGTCACGATACCTGACAGCAGTTAAACCTCGTCGACTCACCCGGAAAATTTCATGAAGAAGTATTCGAGTGGTCAACATAATCCCTACCCCCACAATTAGGGATCCTCCTCAGTACATGTCTCTTTCCACAATGTTTGGATTCCTAAATCGTGTTCCCCTTTCCCTCCAGATGCGAATCCGTCGAGAATCACTCTCCAGACCAAATTGGGACTCATCTGTGAAAAGAACGTTGGCTCACTGTTCGACCATAAAGGAGGCATGTTAACGACTCCTGTCTAGACGTTCCCTTCTGCGAGACATGTCAGCAGTACACATAGAGCAGGTCTCCAACAATTAAGACCACTCTTCTGAAGCCTTCTTTGCATCGGTTGCCTCTATAAAACACGTCCAGCGGATGCTGCGAAGACAGACGTCAGTTGCTGCGCAGCAATTAGGCGGTACCGTCGTGCCCTTACATTCTCCATATGGGCCTCCACCACGGGGAGTCTGGTAGACATCTTCCCTGCGTCATACTGGGCCGTATGTGACTGTGTCCACTGCGATTGTGGATGTGGGACTACCCGGCAAACACTATCCCGTTTGATAGGTGCCCTGACATCATTGCTGGCGTGGTTTTCAGTTGACTGGAGTGCCATATTCCGTGTAGAACACGATCATATAGACATCCGTTGACAGTTTGTATGATTATATCGTGAATGAGACGCAGGTTGCGGAAACAGAGGGTTGTTACTGTAATTTTGTATACCAGTGTAGTTTGCAGAATGTCTGAGGCTGGAGGCATACCTTCATTCTTTCAGCTAAACATCAACCGCACGTTTCTGGCGATAGCAAGGGCAGGTATCTGCGACGTAATGACACAGTCAGATTATCTCGTGCATCCAAGTTGCTGACAAGTATAATATACAGAATAATGGAAAAGAAAGCAGAAGGTATATCAGTTTGGGATTAGGAAAGGTAAAGACACCAGAGAGGCAGTCTTGAAGTTGCGCTTGATAATGGAAGCCGGCCTGTAAGAACATCAAGACACGTTCAAAAGATTTTTCTACCTGGACAATAGTGTAAGACGTTCGAAATTGCGAAAGAAATAGGAGTAAGCTAAGGGAAAGACGGGCAAGTAAAGTTTGCTCTACAGCAAAGAGAGGACTATAAGAACGGAAGAACAAGAACACAGTGCTAATTTTAAAATGGTGTAAGACGGGGATTAATGTTTCAGCCCTACTGTTCGGTTTGTACACAGAGGAAGCAATGATGGAAACGGAAGAAAAATTCATGAGTGGGATAAAAATGGAAACGACTTATGATATGATTCGCTGAGGGCATCGCTATCCTCAGGAAGAACTGCAGATCCTGCTGAATGAAATGAATAGTATAATGAAAACACACATACACACACGCACACACACACACACACACACACACACACACACACACACGCACGCACACCCACACACACACACACACACACACACACACACACACACACACACACGCACGCACAGAGAGAGAGAGAGAGAGAGAGACAGACAGAGAGAGAAGGTCACACTAGCAGACTATCAGGGGCAAAGAGGGAATTCCGGGTCAAATTAAGTCTACTAGTATCAAACATAGAAATTCTGTCAGGCAAAAAGCGTGTCATCGAACTCTCAGAACCGTATGAAAATATGATTAGAATATAAATCACTCATCCGAAAAACGGAGGTATGAGCCATTCGCTTGTAAAATTGAGTCTTACCACGAGAGACATTTGAATAACCACCTGTTCAACGTTTGAGAGAGGAAATTTGGTAACGAGATGAAACAGCGATATAACAGAAATAAAAACACACAAATTTCAATGTTGTGATGTATTGCGATATTTACTTCTGCTTAATGTAATTTTTTATTTGAGCGACAAACTTTCTTTTTACTGACATGGCAGTGTTGCATAGCTGTTCAGTCTTCAAAGTGGAGGTGTGGAATTTCAGTGAAGTGGTCAAAGGAAAGTGAAAGAGAACAATATGCACATCTGCGAAGGCCACTTTTTCGAGCCCATAACCCGCCTCTTGCCAAGGTCACTGTAATATGGGTTTGTCCTTCGGTGAGGAGAATCGACTATATAGCAAAAAGAGAAGACGGTTGATGAATCATGACAGTGTATCTTTACTTGTGATTTTTCTCATGGTAGTTACAAAACCAACGATTCTTCTCGTCTAGAGTATATGTTGCCAAATGAAGTACACATCACGTTTTTGGGTCCTATCATATCGATACTTTGTTTCTTCGGTACATCAAAATTCCCCGCTTAGACCTCAAATAGGAGATCATGCAAACGTATCTAATGGTAAGACGTGCACTTTTTCTTGTGGGTCGCTCATACAATTATCTTCAGGTTGTCGGTTTGGATTCGAAGCACATTTTCGAGTGTTTCTGAGCGGACGAGGACACACACTTCCCTTTAGAGACTGTAGTTTTGGATCACTGTATTGTTAAATAGTGAACTCTGGGATGACAGGAAAAAAGGGAGAATCGAAACGGTTGACGTGGATTGACATAGAGGGATGTTAAAGATTAAGTGGTCCCATGAGAAATGAGAAGTTCCTCTACAGAATCGGCCAGAGAGAAATGTGTGGAAAAAGTTAACAAGAAGAATGAAAGGATGGTAGGATAACAAGAAATACCTTCCAAGGCAAAAACCCTTGGGAAAGAGAGACATTGGAATACCTCCAACAAATAACGTTAGGTAAAGCGCTTCTCCGAGGTGAACAGGTGGCAAAGGAGGGAGATTCTTGGTTGTCCGCATCAGACTAACCATAATAGTCATGATCCAACACTCTTCCTCCATACCAGAAAAAAAATCCTTCCTTCTGTTAGATAGCATGTTATCCTGTTTTCGAGTGCTTCATATGTAGAAGAATATGGCGGAACATCTCTGTTACCGAGTGGGAGGCGGCTATGCGCATAACACAAACGCTTAGGGCAGTGTCTGAACGCTGGGCACTCTCACTGACTAGATCTTTCGCTAACTTATATGGTATACTCGTAATTTCTCGTTCTTGATCTCAAGGACTGTAGTGTCTGGAAAAAGTGGAAAAAATAATGCGAAAATTACTTTTGAATAAGGAAGTGAAAGGCAAGACACTGACTAAGTACAGATGTTGCTACAGGTAACTTACAACAGCTTAATAATTCATGTACACTAAAGAGGGCGCACGCGAGCACACTAAAGTGTCGCAACACGACCTGGCATGGACTCGGCTGATGTCTAAAGTAATGCTTGAGGGAACTGACACCATGAATCCTACAGGATTGTCCATAAACCCATAAGAGTAGAGTTGCAAGGCATCCCAGATATGTTCAATAATGTTCACGTCTCGGGAGTTTCATGGCCAGAGGAAGTGTTAGAACTCAGAATAGTGTTTCTGGAGCCTATTTCTAGCAATTCTGGACGTATGAGGCGTCGCATTGTCCTGGTGGAATTACCCAAGTCTGTCGTAATGCACAATGGACATGAATGGATGCAGGTGAATAGACACGATTCTTACGTACGTGTCACCTATCAGAGGCGTATCTAGACGTATCAGGGATTCCATATCACTCAAACTGCACAAGGCCCATGCCATTACAGAGCCTTCACCAGCTTGAAAAATCCCCTTCCGACATGTAGAGTCCATGGATTCATGAGGTTGACTCCATATCCGTATACGTCTATCCGCTCGATACAATTTTAAGCGATACTCGTCCGACGAGCAACATGTTTTCAGTCATTAACAGTCCACTGTCAGTGTTGACGGGCCCAGGCGATGTGTAAAGCTTTGCGTGGTGCAGTCATCAAGGGTACACTAGTGGGCCTTCGGGTCCGGAAGCCCTTATCGATGATGTTTCGTTGAACGGTTCGCACGCTGACTCTAGTTGTTGGCCCAGGCGATGTGTAAAGCTTTGCGTGGTGCAGTCATCAAGGGTACACTAGTGGGCCTTCGGGTCCGGAAGCCCTTATCGATGATGTTTCGTTGAACAGTTCGCACGCTGACTCTAGTTGTTGGCCCAGGCGATGTGTAAAGCTTTGCGTGGTGCAGTCATCAAGGGTACACTAGTGGGCCTTCGGGTCCGGAAGCCCTTATCGATGATGTTTCGTTGAACGGTTCGCACGCTGACTCTAGTTGTTGGCCCAGGCGATGTGTAAAGCTTTGCGTGGTGCAGTCATCAAGGGTACACTAGTGGGCCTTCGGGTCCGGAAGCCCTTATCGATGATGTTTCGTTGAACAGTTCGCACGCTGACTCTAGTTGTTGGCCCAGGCGATGTGTAAAGCTTTGCGTGGTGCAGTCATCAAGGGTACACTAGTGGGCCTTCGGGTCTGGAAGCCCTTATCGATGATGTTTCGTTGAACGGTTCGCACGCTGACTCTAGTTGTTGGCCCAGGCGATGTGTAAAGCTTTGCGTAGTGCAGTCATCAAGGGTACACTAGTGGGCCTTCGGGTCCGGAAGCCCTTATCGATGATGTTTCGTTGAACGGTTCGCACGCTGACTCTAGTTGTTGGCCCAGGCGATGTGTAAAGCTTTGCGTGGTGCAGTCATCAAGGGTACACTAGTGGGCCTTCGGGTCCGGAAGCCCTTATCGATGATGTTTCGTTGAACGGTTCGCACGCTGACTCTAGTTGTTGGCCCAGGCGATGTGTAAAGCTTTGCGTGGTGCAGTCATCAAGGGTACACTAGTGGGCCTTCGGGTCCGGAAGCCCTTATCGATGATGTTTCGTTGAACAGTTCGCACGCTGACTCTAGTTGTTGGCCCAGGCGATGTGTAAAGCTTTGCGTGGTGCAGTCATCAAGGGTACACTAGTGGGCCTTCGGGTCTGGAAGCCCTTATCGATGATGTTTCGTTGAACGGTTCGCACGCTGACTCTAGTTGTTGGCCCAGGCGATGTGTAAAGCTTTGCGTGGTGCAGTCATCAAGGGTACACTAGTGGGCCTTCGGGTCCGGAAGCCCTTATCGATGATGTTTCGTTGAACGGTTCGCACGCTGACTCTAGTTGTTGGCCCAGGCGATGTGTAAAGCTTTGCGTGGTGCAGTCATCAAGGGTACGCTAGTGGGCCTTCGGGTCCGGAAGCCCTTATCGATGATGTTTCGTTGAACGGTTCGCACGCTGACTCTAGTTGTTGGCCCAGCATTGAAATGTGCAGCAGTTTGCGGGAGGGCTGCACTTGTGTCACGATGAACGATTCTCTTCAGTTGTCGTGGGTCGCTTCCTTGCAGGATCTTTTTCCGGCCGGAGCGATGTCGGAGATTTGATGTTTTACCGGATTTCTTATATTCACGATAAACTAGTGAAATGGTCGTACATGAAAATACCCACTCCATCGCTAAATCGGAGATGATGTTTCCCATCGCTCGTGCGCCGACTATAAAACCCTCTGAAACTCACTTAAATCTTGATAACCTGCCATTGTAGTACCAATAACCGATCTAACAACTGCGCCAGACACTTATTGTCTTATATAGGCGCTGCCGACCGCAGCGTCGTATTCTGCCTGTTTACATATTTTACTATCTGAATACGCATGTCTACAGGGTGTTACAAAAAGGTACGACCAAACTTTCAGGAAACATTCCTCACACACAAAGAAAGAAAATATGTTATGGGGAAAACGCTTACTTTCCATGTTATAGCTCATTTTATTACTTCTCTTCAAACCATATTAATCATGGAATGGAAACACACAGCAACAGAACGTACCAGCGTGACTTCGAAGACTTTGTTGCAGGAAATGTTCAAAATGTCGTCCGTTAGCGAGGATACATGCATCCACCCTCCGTCGCATGGAATCCCTGATGCGCTGATGCAGCCCTGGAGAATGGCGTATTGTATCACAGCCGTCCACAATACGAGCACGAAGAGTCTCTACATTTGGTACCGGGGTTGCGTAGACAAGAGCTTTCAAATGCCCCCATAAATTAAAGTCAAGAGGGTTGAGGTCAGGAGAGCGTGGAGGCCATGGAGTTGGTTCAAATGGCTCTGAGCACTATGGGACTTAACATCGATGGTCATCAGTCCCCTAGAACTTAGAACTACTTAAACCTAACTAACCTAAGGACAGCCATGGAGTTGATTCGCCTCTACCAATCCATCGGTCACCGAATCTGTTGTCGAGAAGCGTACGATCACTTCGACTGAAATGTGCAGGAGCTCCATCGTGCATGAACCACATGTTGTGTCGTACTTGTAAAGGCACATGTTCTAGCAGCACAGGTAGAGTATCCCGTATGAAATCATGATAACGTCCTCCATTGAGCGTAGGTGGAAGAACATGGGGCCCAATCAAGACATCACCAACAATGCCTGCCCAAACGTTCACAGAAAATCTGTGTTGATGACGTGATTGCACAATTGCGTGCGGATTCTCGTCAGACCACACATGTTGATTGTGAAAATTTACAATTTGATCATGTTGGAATGAAGCCTCATCCGTAAAGAGAACATTTGCACTGAAATGAGGATTGACACATTGTTGGATGAACCATTCGCAGAAGTGTACCCGTGGAGGCCAATCAGCTGCTGATAGTGCCTGCACACGCTGTACATGGTACGGAAACAACTGGTTCTCCCGTAGCACTCTCCATACAGTGACGTGGTCAACGCTACCTTGTACAGCAGCAACTTCTCTGACGCTGACATTAGGGTTATCGTCAACTGCACGAAGAATTGCCTCGTCCATTGCAGGTGTCCTCGTCGTTCTAGGTCTTCCCCAGTCGCGAGTCATAGGCTGGAATGTTCCGTGCTCCCTAAGACGCCGAACAATTGCTTCGAACGTCTTCCTGTCGGGACACCTTCCTTCTGGAAATGTGTCTCGATACAAACGTACCGCGCCACGGCTATTGCCCCGTGCTAATCCATACATCAAATGGGCATCTGCCAACTCCGCATTTGTAAACGTTGCACTGACTGCAAAACCACGTTCGTGATGTACACTAACCTGTTGATGCTACGTACTGATGTGCTTGATGCTAGTACTGTAGAGCAATGAGTCGCATGTCAACACAAGCACCGAAGTCAACATTACCTTCCTTCAATTGGGCCAACTGGCGGTGAATCGAGGAAGTGCAGTAGATACTGACGAAACTAAAATGAGCTCTAACATGGAAACTAAGCGTTTCCGTACACATGTCCACATAACATCTTTTCTTTATTTGTGTGTGAGGAATGTTTCCTGAAAGTTTGGCCGTACCTTTTTGTAACACCCTGTATATCAGTTTCTTTGGCGCTTCAGTGTAAATAACTAGTAGTGAAACATTAGATGTGAATTCGTTCTCGAAACCGATAATTACATTTACTTGTGTGTACAGAAAATAATTGGCTACCATTGTGGGTATGCATAAAGGACGGCAGAGGCAAGAAAATATCCGAACAGAGCATACGCGATAGTTGTAGATGCGGATATACACTCCTGGAAATGGAAAAAAGAACACATTGACACCGGTGTGTCAGACCCACCATACTTGCTCCGGACACTGCGAGAGGGCTGTACAAGCAATGATCACACGCACGGCACAGCGGACACACCAGGAACCGCGGTGTTGGCCGTCGAATTGCGCTAGCTGCGCAGCATTTGTGCACCGCCGCCGTCAGTGTCAGCCAGTTTGCCGTGGCATACGGAGCTCCATCGCAGTCTTTAACACTGGTAGCATGCCGCGACAGCGTGGACGTGAACCGTATGTGCAGTTGACGGACTTTGAGCGAGGGCGTATAGTGGGCATGCGGGAGGCCGGGTGGACGTACCGCCGAATTGCTCAACACGTGGGGCGTGAGGTCTCCACAGTACATCGATGTTGTCGCCAGTGGTCGGCGGAAGGTGCACGTGCCCGTCGACCTGGGACCGGATCGCAGCGACGCACGGATGCACGCCAAGACCGTAGGATCCTACGCAGTGCCGTAGGGGACCGCACCGCCACTTCCCAGCAAATTAGGGACACTGTTGCTCCTGGGGTATCGGCGAGGACCATTCGCAACCGTCACCATGAAGCTGGGCTACGGTCCCGCACACCGTTAGGCCGTCTTCCGCTCACGCCCCAACATCGTGCAGCCCGCCTCCAGTGGTGTCGCGACAGGCGTGAATGGAGGGACGAATGGAGACGTGTCGTCTTCAGCGATGAGAGTCGCTTCTGCCTTGGTGCCAATGATGGTCGTATGTGTGTTTGGCGCCGTGCAGGTGAGCGCCACAATCAGGAGTGCATACGACCGAGGCACACAGGGCCAACACCCGCCATCATGGTGTGGGGAGCGATCTCCTACACTGGCCGTACACCACTGGTGATCGTCGAGGGGACACTGAATAGTGCACGGTACATCCAAACCGTCATCGAACCCATCGTTCTACCATTCCTAGACCGGCAAGGGAACTTGCTGTTCCAACAGGACAATGTACGTCCGCATGTATCCCGTGCCACCCAACGTGCTCTAGAAGGTGTAAGTCAACTACCCTGGCCAGCAAGATCTCCGGATCTGTCCCCCATTGAGCATGTTTGGGACTGGATGAAGCGTCGTCTCACGCGGTCTGCACGTCCAGCACGAACGCTGGTCCAACTGAGGCGCCAGGTGGAAATGGCATGGCAAGCCGTTCCACAGGACTACATCCAGCATCTCTACGATCGTCTCCATGGGAGAATAGCAGCCTACATTGCTGCGAAAGGTGGATATACACTGTTCTAGTGCCGACATTGTGCACGCTCTGTTGCCTGTGTCTATGTGCCTGTGGTTCTGTCAGTGTGATCATGTGATGTATCTGACCCCAGGAATGTGTCAATAAAGTTTCCCCTTCCTGGGACAATGAATTCACGGTGTTCTTATTTCAATTTCCAGGAGTGTATATACCGTTGGCAGGTATTCAGGAAACATCAGGCGCTACCTTGATAACCGACCATAGAAAGTACGGGTGGTTTCTCTGTTTTGTACAGCTGTATTTAGTTTCTTAGTTGGACATTAATATTCTTGATCTTTCCACCTCTCATTTTACACCTAAGGGTCAAAGTAACTGATATGGGCATGCGTGTTCAAATACATAGATATGTAAACGGGTAGAATACGGCGCTGCGTTCGGTAACGCCTACATAAGACAGTAAGTGTCTCGCGCAGTTGTTCAACGAATTGCCATCGATGTGGGCTTTCGGAGCCGAAGGTCCACTCGTCTACCCTTGATGACTGCACGACACAAAACTTTACGCCTCGCCTGGGCTCGTCAACATCGACATTGACTGTTGAGGAAACATTTTGCCTCGTCGGACGAGTCTCGTTTCAAATTATATCGAGCGATGGACGTATACGGATATGGAGTCAACCTCATGAATCAATGGACTCTGCATGTCAGCAGGGGATTGTTCAAGCTGGTGATGGCTCTGTAATGGCATGGGGCGTGTGCAGTTGGAGTTATATGGGAATCCTCATACGTCTAGATACGCCTCTGACAGGTGACACGTACGTATGCATCGTGTGTATTCACCTGCATCCATTCATGTCCATTATGCATTCCGACGGACTTGGGTAATTCCAGCAGGACAATGCAACACCTCACACGTTCACAATTGCTAGAAAGAGGCTCCAGAAACACTATTATGAGTTTAAACTTTTCCGCTGGGCACGAAACTCTCGAGACGTGGTTGCGAATCAGCCAATGTGTATGTCTGAAGAGTTTGAAAACATCAGCCTACCAGGTGCAAAACGAATTTTTATTAGCCGTTGACCTAGGTTTCGATATTTCCAAAAATACCTTCTTTAGAAGGAGTTGGCCCTAGAATGTATATAACCAGTTACAAAAATTAATTTTACGAAATATGAATAGAAAAATATTTGTGAGGTAAGCGTACTCACTTGTTACATCACTTGATGGTACATTAGATTAGCTGAAGCCAAGTGAACTTGTCATATATATATATATATATATATATATATATATATATATATATATATATATATATATATATATATATAACAGTTTTAACTGTTTACTAGCACTTGGAGATAACACTGAGTTTGTGTAGTGTATCTTAAAACTATATTGCAACAACAGAAGCAAAGGGTATGTCTATGCAGTGAGTGTCTATTACTGGATTGGTGACTACCAGTACTGTCATATAGCACTGGGCGGGACAATAATGGTAACTGATGTGGTGACTGACATTACCTCACATATTCCTTTATCTCTAATCAGTGAAACCTGACATACTTGTAGATTACATCAGAACACATGTGGAAATCTGACATCACTTCCGCAAAAAGTATCTCAAGCGTCAAGCAAAACTGTAACAAACTACGCAATACATCACCATTGTTACCCAAAATTGCAAATAATTGCTCCACACATCCCCAACCAAGCTATCCAAAGTTTGTTCTGGCAAGCTGTGACTATACGTACTAAAACAAGCACTTTTGTGCAGCTGTGTATTCGTATTTAGGCGTTGATTACATAAAAGGAAAGAAATACTGTCCATAACCAAATTAGAGGGCCTTGGTATGTCAATTACAATCAGTAAAGATCACAACAATCCTCAAACTTTCGCTTTTTACCATTAGTGGAACATGGGCTCGAGTAATGTCGTAAAATCAATATTAGCCAGTCAATATCCTCGACTGTATTTTTGTAGGTGGAAGACGATACATTCTAAAATGGTGCTTGGTTAGGTACTCATAGTTCGATCCTTGTAGTACAAATAAAATTGCCTCAAGCAAGCCTAATATTGAAATACTATCATTCTCTTCGTTTTTGACTGATGTTTTAGACATGGAGATAACTGACAAGTGCTGATTAACACACTGAATGCACTTAGGCCGCAGGTGAACACAGCAGAGCTTCATCTCTGATGATGTGTGTCTACCAGTGATCACACATTTCACTAAATTTAGTACAATATATCTTTCGAGTACGTGTAAAGTTGCAAAAACCTAACTTCAAGGTGTTGAAAAAGATATTGTTCGTAACTCCCAGAATACTGGGGTCAATTCAATCAGGAAATAAGAATTAGTACATGAACACAAGAAGAAAGCTTAAAAATATTGTCTGTTTTCAAAATGCTGTAGCTCAAAGAGTAAGAGTTGTAAGTCCATGGAGTGCTTGCCGTTTTCAACATTTTGACGTATGAATCATAGCTTTTGGTCTCGTACTTTTGTTCTCAATTGTATTTTATGTTGTAAGTGAAAAAAGGCACGTTAATAATGTGAGTACAGGGTAGGCACTTGTATCTCGAAATAAAAACATACTAGAAACTAGATTTTTCTGTACGTTACGAACACTATAATCTTTAAATTAGAATTTTAAAAAGGTGTCGCTTTCATAAATTATGTTTCAAACAAATTTAATAGTTTATCAAAAATTTCAATAATTAACTCATAGCTTTTTAAAAAGTCTTTAATTTTAAATTTTACGACATAAGAATAATCTACATTTTGATGAAGTATGTTTAAGTCAGAATACAAAATTTTAGCTCTTTATTTTTAATAGTTTTTAAGCGATGTGTACCAGAACATCAAAAAAGTGAACTTACAGGAAATTCAAGTTAAAGTTAAAACTTGTTTCTTTTTCTAACATCCATAACGCTAAAACATCTCAGGTCTATTCTCATCTTGTTTCTGGTGTTATTTCCTCCTTTTTCTTTTTCAGACTTCTTATTCTTACTCTTGCTTCTTTAGTGGTTTCCAACACTGATTTGTCTTTCTCAAAGAGTCTCCTGAGGTCAGTGGCAACTAAAGCTCTTTGAATATTTAGTCCACCAGGCACCCCCATCAGCTCCATAATCATATTACCTGACTATGAACCATTATTGAAATATAGCGGAGCATCCAGAACACCTAGTTTCAGAGTATTTAGTCCTACCAGAACAGTTTTTGGTAACCATTTCCATGTACAGTTGTTAAAACTTTCATTTGGGTTTTGAGTCTTACCATGTAAGAACTTCTGTAACAATCTTATATCATTAAAATCCCTATATATACGTTTTTATTAGTTCCATTATAGCAAATAGCAATGAACGCTTATAACTGTAGGTCTTACCTTAAACAATACCCCAGTGGTAGCCACACCATGGTTCGCTGCTCGCTGCCAAGTGGGCAGAGTGCTCTACATCATGATATGGATTGTCATCTGTGGATGTTTTGTGAAAGAAGGTAGCCCATACGGCGTTTTTCGTTCCATCAATGTTGTTTACATTTTGCCTTGTGGCTTGTGGATAGTAATACCGAACCTTTCTATTTCTTCATCTGCAAGCAGACCACATCCACTGATACACTTACTGAATCTTGTACGTGACATTTTCTGAACATGTCGAACACTTCTATTTTTTTTTTAAATTATTATGTCAGCATTGGATTTGGATTCACAAGCTTTTTGGTACTTTTCAGTCTCCATCTCCCAGTTAGGATGTATTCGTCACAATATATCTCTCCACTGATCTGTGAAAAAGCTTCACAACACCCTCAGACTTCATCCCACCACTATAACCACCAAAATTTATCAAACATTTATGATTCATAGAACCATTATTTCAGCCATGACAAACCTTGGTAATACATTCCATGTCAACGACTTTACATTGTCCAAGAATGTAGCTGTCACTACACCATTTAAAGAACTATGACTTTTTCGTTGCCAAGACGCATCCAGTGCTGCAGTCATGCATGTGTTGCTGTCATTCATGTCTACAATTTCATGAACAGCATTTTTCGTATTATCATTTGCAACTTCTACTGAACTCTGAAGAATAATTTTATTGTACCTCTCAAACCTTATAGGGTGAGGTCCATAAGAGCACAGAACATTTGTGCTTTTCGGTACCCCTTAAGACTGTCACGCCAAAAGTCCATAATTTTTTTTGTTTCGGTTTTTGTTCTTTGAAGTACTTGATGGAACTGAAGCTCATTCAAGAGTTAAAGTGTTACATCACATGCTACTTCAGTATTAGCAAAGATAATCCATTTGGTGAACTGATTTCGAGAGAATTGATGTTGTTTAGTACCAAACTTTTTAATTATTGCCATAGCTTTGAAGTAGAAAAAAAACTTACGTGAGCACAATTACTTCACTGTAAACAAGAATGTTATCGCCAAAAGAAATACTAAACAATGTGTATTAAAAGCAGCGAAGCAACCATTATGCTTTGACAGATTAGCTAACATTAGAGACTAAAAATTTTGGAAACTTAAAAGAGTGAAAAGAAAATTCTGTTTTTTATGGAGTTTTCTGCGTGACATAGGGGGATCATCATGTGTGCAGCTACTTTTAAATTCCTTTAATTTTAGCAGTTTCTTCCCTCCAACTTCCTTCAAGTAAACTTCTTATTGTTCAGGAAACTACATAGACTTTTTTTAAGACAAAAATTTAAAAATCGATTTTTTGAGATTTATTCACGTTCTTGTCCCCTTAATGCATATTACTGAACTACATACAGCAATAAACATAGTGGGACCTGTGGCTGTCGGCGGGCATACGGAAACCAGTGTCTGAGCCTTTTCTGTGATTATTAGTGACCTTGAAGTAGTCAGTGTGTTAAGCTGTAAGTCAAGTCACTAATGCTAAGTTCCTCCACTGTTGCCTATATATTTTCGATAAATAATCGAATGATTTTGAACAAGGCGATAATTTACGCAAAATTCAAATGAGGACCACTTATTTTTGACATGATAATGCTGCAGGAATTTCAATATCTGTACCCATTTCATTCAGATTGTTCTGAATACAAAACAGACTGTCCTTATATTCATACTTCTGAACGTGGTGTTATAATAGCCGCCAGCATAAGTGAGCCACTTCCGTCATCTTGTTTTTTAAATCTTTTGTATATTTATTATTTTGCTGATAACACCATCTTGAATTTTTAAATGTCTTGCAACCGGTATCTGGCATTTCTGAATTTTGTTGTCGACGCCATATTATGTGATTTAATTTCCTGCCAGAGCCATCTTGGACTAAGCAAGTGCAGTGTCGTGACTGCAGCAATGGCTCCCAGAGATGATTCAAATTACGTGCCAAAGACCTGTAGCCATATTACTCAAGAATTAATTTGTACACCCATCAAATTGGGTGTCACATCTTCTACAAGACTGAAAGAGAAGTAACAGCCAATACACCAATAACACTTCTTTGCACTTCGCATTATAAAAGTTACCTGACAGTTTGTGAACAACCTCTATGAAAGTGAAGCCCGTTGTTATTAAACACTCATTGAAAACGGTTCAGTGGCATTGCAAAGTAAAATTACAAATATCGTAGCCGTTGCAAAAATGCAAGCAAAACAACTTAGACAAGTTGTCCTCGACATTCCATCAACTTAGCACAACGCACTGACGCAGAATTGCAGTTAGGTAGCCCCCAATTACTCAAGTGAGTCTTGCTCGTTGAGGTGCAACATGCCAATGCAGGTGCCAACACTTTACCTCTTCTGCTGCATTACATAATTGAAGGTGGTTTATTTATGCCCTGCTCGTACATCGCAGACATAATGAAAACGCAAAAAATGGCTTGATAGAAAACAGAAAAGCATTCTGTTGCTCTGATCAGTAGTATCAAGATCAACAATAGAGTGGAAAAGAGAAACTGAAAAATGAAGGAAGATAATAAGCCAATTGTCACATTCATGGCCACACCAGTTTCCTTATTTTTAATTTTCGTACCTCTTCCACCAAGCAGTCTTTTATGAGTTACAGCATGAACTTCAGTAGCACTGCCAGCCTCTCCGACGGACACGTTAAAATCCAATGTTTAGGCACGCGCTTCTCTATGAAGAATCTCAGTGTCAACGTCATACTGAAGGGAAATGCGCTCCGATTCATACGTCTGTCACGTTAAGGCATTTTATGCAATTTTAATTTGTTTAGTTCCTAGCATTGATGACGCATTGTGACTAGGGCCTCCCGTCGGGTAGATCGTTCGCCGGGTGCAAGTCTTGCGATTTGACGCCGCTTCGTCGACTTACGCGTCAATGGGGATGAAACGATGATGATTAGTACAACTCAACACCCAGTCCCTGAGCGGAGAAAATCTCTGACCCAGCCGGGAAACGAACCCAGGCCGTTAGGATTGACATTCTGTCGCGCTGATCACTCAGCTACCGGGGGCGGACATTAAAGTGGTGGAAATCGTATGATGGACGCTTCTAGATTCAACTTATTTACCGGCGTCTAGGCTTCAATGAAGCCACAACACCTACATTACTATCTTTGTCACTCCAGGTCACCAACCATAAATAAAAATTTGACCATTGTTTACCTACTGTATTTTGTTCTAGTGCACGTGAATTTATTAGTGTTTATTTTTTTCTAAACTTTCTAAATAAGCCATTGTTAGTGAGAGCTTAATAGCAATGCTCTACACTGAGGGATACTTCCTAATACCGTGTCGGACCTCCTTTCGCCCGCGTTAGTGCAGCAACACGACGTGGCATGGACTCGACAAGTGGAAGTCCTTTGCAGACATACTGAGCCATGCTGCCGCTACAGCCGGTGCAGAATTTTCTGCTCTATCTGAACTCTCGATTATGTCTCATAAATTTTCTATGGAATTCACATTTTCTCTTTCTCTTGTAGCTTGGAAGCAACAGATGTTTGAAATAAGTTCCTTCTTTTTGACTATCCCTGTATTTACAAGTCGAATAAAAGGTGGTATAGATGATCTGCATATACCGATATTTACACCATGATTCCAGTGACGTGTATACACGTTTTATACAGGGTGTTTCAAAAATGACCGGTATATTTGAAACGGCAATAAAAACTAAACGAGCAGCGATAGAAATACACCGTTTGTTGCAATATGCTTGGGACAACAGTACATTTTCAGGCAGACAAACTTTCGAAATTACAGTAGTTATAATTGTCAACAACAGATTGCGCTGCGGTCTGGGAAACTCTATAGTACGATATTTTCCACATATCCACCATGCGTAGCAATAATATGGCGTAGTCTCTGAATGAAATTACCCGAAACCTTTGACAACGTGTCTGGCGGAATGGCTTCACATGCAGATGAGATGTACTGCTTCAGCTGTTCAATTGTTTCTGGATTCTGGCGGTACACCTGGTCTTTCAAGTGTCCCCACAGAAAGAAGTCACAGGGGTTCATGTCTGGCGAATAGGGAGGCCAATCCACGCCGCCTCCTGTATGTTTCGGATAGCCCAAAGCAATCACACGATCATCGAAATATTCATTCAGGAAATTAAAGACGTCGGCCGTGCGATGTGGCCGGGCACCATCTTGCATAAACCACGAGGTGTTCGCAGTGACGTCTAAGGCAGTTTGTACCGCCACAAATTCACGAAGAATGTCCAGATAGCGTGATGCAGTAATCGTTTCGGATCTGAAAAATGGGCCAATGATTTCTTTGGAAGAAATGGCGGCCCAGACCAGTACTTTTTGAGGATCCAGGGACGATGGGACTGCAACATGGGGCTTTTCGGTTCCCCATATGCGCCAGTTCTGTTTATTGACGAAGCCGTCCAGGTAAAAATAAGCTTCGTCAGTAAACCAAATGCTGCCCACATGCATATCGCCGTCATCAATCCTGTGCACTGTATCGTTAGCGAATGTCTCTCGTGCAGCAATGGTAGCGGCGCTGAGGGGTTGCCGCGTTTGAATTTTGTATGGATAGAGGTGTAAACTCTGGCGCATGAGACGATACGTGGACGTTGGCGTCATTTGGACCGCAGCTGCAACACGGCGAACGGAAACCCGAGGCCGCTGTTGGATCACCTGCTGCACTAGCTGCGCGTTGCCCTCTGTGGTTGCCGTACGCGGTCACCCTACCTTTCCAGCACGTTCATCCGTCAAGTTGCCAGTCCGTTGAAATTTTTCAAACAGATCCTTTATTGTATCGCTTTTCGGTCCTTTGATTACATTAAACCTCCGTTGAAAACTTCGTCTTGTTGCAACAACACTGTGTTCTAGGCGGTGGAATTCCAACACCAGAAAAATCCTCTGTTCTAAGGAATAAACCATGTTGTCTACAGCACACTTGCACGTTGTGAACAGCACACGCTTACAGCAGAAAGACGACGTACAAAATGGCGCACCCACAGACTGCGTTGTCTTCTATATCTTTCATATCACTTGCAGCGCCATCTGTTGTTGAAAATTGTAACTACTGTAATTTCGAAAGTTTGTCCGCCTGAAAATGTACTGTTGTCCCAAGCATATTGCAACAAACGGTGTATTTCTATCGCTGCTCGTTTAGTTTTTATTGCCGTTTCAAATATACCGGTCATTTTTGAAACACCCTGTATGTCACTACGAGTAATTGTGACAGTCATATATAAAAACGTAACAGTGTATACGATAGCATTGACGGTAAAGAAGCGTAAATAAGTAACGACTCACGCATTTACGCCTTTGTGAAATAATCTACACCATTGTTTTTATTTTTCAGTGACATTTTTAATTAAAGAAGAGAACACGAAAGCACATTTTTATGTGTGAGACGTCGCTGATTTAATGTAATATGAACCTATGTTAACAGTTACGTTCTAATACCATGCGGAAAATTATTATCGTACTGAAACTCTAATATGTAGGCTGACAATATGTCGTAATATAGTTACATGTATAGTATGTTAATAACCGTAAAATGCATAAGCAGTAGAAATTGTTACACTGAGTATGACTCAAATCACATCAAACACTCACTGATTATGACGATAGTTGCATATAGTGTACGACTAATGTGAATTAATATCGCCATGTAAGATATTTTAAATGACTTAATTGAGTATGTGAGATCTTACTATGTGAGGTTTCGTGAGCGTGTAGACTAAACAGAAATATATAGGGGGTTACAGTTAAACATTTGCTACTTGAGCCGATGTAGACAGAAAACTATTTACCGTATTGGTACTCAACTTTATAGAAATGATGTTAAGGGCGTGCGCAGCACGATTTTCGTTGTTAGTTTTAGTGTCATGACTGACCGTTTGGTGTCGGTACGGGTGCGGGGACATAATGTTCAAACGGAAGCATCGGTGGAATTGAAAATGCTTGAGATCAACATGGGTCTTTACTTGTAAAGCTGTTTTATCAAAACAATAACAATTGTGCAACTGCTCTTCTAGAGTATCGACGCATTAAAGGAGTAAGGAGAGGTTGTCTTTCCCCACCGGTGTTGGTGAATATGATTCGGAAGTTCCAATTAACTGGCGATTTGGGCATTGTTCCTGGGAGAGGGCGATGGCCAATCGCGCCACAGAAGTTCCCGTTGCAATGACTGAGAATGCAGGACACAGTGTGCAGGTTGAACATTAACATATCGAGGGAGTGCAGCCGACAACGTAAATGAAATGTTTCGGGTGGCAGTAAAGTGTTGTCTAGTAAAATTACAGGTACTTGTGGATGCAGATTGGCAACGTTTGTAGCCTGGAGCGTAAACATGGTACCCTCTCATGCAGAAGTTAAAATGCGTTTCTTTCAATGGTTTACTCGGTGTTTCTCCTCCACATTTCCTTACAAATGTTTCCACAAAGATTCATTGTCCTACGGGATCACTCGTTTTTCATGGGGGTCCTCATAAGTAGCGAACGTTTTATTGTAACTACCGTGAATATAGAATAATTTTAGAACTTAACCATAGGCGACATGCATAAAATTTTGTAGTACTGCTTGTAAGGCGAATAATGTCGCGAGTTGCGTTCCAGGAAAGTGTTGGTATCGATTGATCGAAAGTACTACAGCGTCTTACGAAAAAGTACCACTAAATATAAAGATTTTTTATGGTCGCTTCTTTTCTTCTACACCACACCGAAGAAAGAAAATGTCAACCGATATGACCTATAGGGGTGACGGGTGGCTTCCTCTTCAGTGGAGTAGCAAGGTGAAGTTTGCTCATTTCGGTCGCGAGCTGAAGCCAAACTTTTTCCTTGCCCGACGGTCACGGCTGAGTGAGAAAACCGAAAGCGTCTCGATAGGTCACGAAATGAAACCGTATCCGTCGCCGTGGTAACGCGAAACATGCCTGCACAGCTTTCTATACAGTCTTGGCGCAAGGGTTGCTGTTTAAGCATTCAAGCGCATTTGTCCAACAATGTGAGATTATTTTTAACCACTTAAATCTTTCGACCTGGTGTTTGCTTTGTGTCAATCCGTGCGTCGTAAGTATTTTTATGTAGTGAGATATTCAGTAGGTCCTGGGGTGGTAAACATTTACTTTGGAAACAAAATGTGTTCACGTATTTTAGTGAAATATGATTACGTTACAATATGAAGCGTGTTTGCGCGTATTAACTGCTGTAGGTTGCTGTGAGAAAAGCTACTCTACCCTCCGGAGGGGTATAGCTTTTAAACTAAACCTGGGCCACATTAAAGCCATATTCTTATTCCAAATGGTTGAAGATTAGATGTTTTTTGTAACTGCATTTTTTGAAAGGTGTATGTGTGTAGAATGCTGGGTCAAAAACGTTTCTTAACCGTGAGTTCCAAAAGCTTCTGCAGCCCGTTATTCGAAGCAGTGTCACGACCGCCATGGGACGTTTTCAGCCGGAGACGCCCGGATCAAGTAGAAAACTTGTGTCTCACGCACTTTCACAAATGATTTATATTACAGTATGCATGCAAAAATACTCGCCGAAAAAGCTGACGAACAACGTATGCAGGCTGTCGAACGCAAAATATCCACCTCAGCCAGAACGGCTTTTCTACAGGAACAATTCGAGTTAGACGAAGGGCAGATACACGGTCCTGTAATTTCAGACTAAACGTACCGGGAAATAACGGAAACACTTTCTTTTGCCAAATTTTCGTCAAAATTAGTCGAAACATAATTTTTGGTCCGCTATATTGGATTAACCATTTTGAATTTTGAAAATCTAACTTCAGATCCGTGTTCAGCGACATCAAAAATACATACTTACATATAGTTTATGCACATTGAACAAATAATACGTATAAAAGATTTCCCTAAACTATAACAGTTTTTTTTCGAGAAATGATATTTCAAAACTGCGTATAGCATAAAATAAAAACAGTTCAACCTATTGGCTTCTGCCTTTGACGTAGAAACGTAAACACTTTTCTTGGGAGCTTATACCTATAATGTATGAAATTTGTTAATGCTAACTACTTTTTGCAAAGTCATAAAAAGTGAAGGAACGCCCAAAAATAGAGCCCAAAGTTCGAGTTGGCACTATATCGTTAAATTTATCTTTATATCTGTGCTTGGGTATAAGCTCTCACAAGTTTAATGTAATATCGACTGATGTTATTCATTTTTGATTTCAGATAACTCCTGAGGGGCTATACTGCACGCAGCCTGCGTACTTCAGAATCGCAGGTCTTTGATCAATTCATAATTTTGATTTTGTATTGAAAACCTAAAATAAAGTTCGTAGCGTGATCAATTATAATCCCCAAACAGAACCTTTGGATGGCTTGTCTCAAAAAAAATTTCGAAACTTTGCCAATTTTTTGCTCATTTGATTGAGAATTTGGACTAATAAATAAATGTTTTGCTGAAACTTAGCTGTAATACTTGTGAAGGACTTCCTTTCGATGTGATCTCCGAAGGCAATGAAGAGACGAACGACCCACATTTTTGGAGAATGCATATTGTCGGTATTATTCTAAATCAGTACGTATCCCTAATATTGGTATGAAATACTCACCGTCATTCACCGTAAAATACATTTTCCTTCTTACAGCATTCGGGTATTTAGAGGAGACAATATGTATGACTCAGTAGGCGCACTCATCTCTCTTATCTTATCCTAATAATCTGTACGTAGGCCACGAAAATGAACTATAGCAGATTGACTGCACAGTCTTCGTCGAGCAAAGGTTCCCTAAATTTACGCAACAGACTACCAAGATGCCGTAATCCTAGAAGGGCGTCCCTCAGTTCTTTCGAAGTTGCTGTCATGGGTGGCTGATGAGAACTGCAAACGCTAGAAAACGGAATTTTTCATTTCGAGTTTCGACTTACTATATACACAGTGAATCCGAAGTGCACCGCCAAAAATTTTGCAAGTTGTTGAAGACAAAATTTGTTGTAAATGTGGAAATCCACTGACATAAGTGACACTGGCAAAGAAGAAATCCACTGACATAAGCAATTTTGGCATAGGGCAGAGTACTAATTTAGTTCATGCCAAAGCCAAAGCAACCTAACAAGATAAACTAAGTAATTATATCCCTGTGCGGGCATCACATAACTGTGCGAGAACTATGGGCAGCAGACGGTGGAATACATGGAAGTAAGTCCGAGTCTATCCATGGAACGCGCTTGGATGGTCGGATCGGTTAAGCCGACCGCTCGCGTAAAGTGGGTGATCCGGGTTAGGGACCTGGTACGGCACAAAAATCATTTATATCCTGTAAATTCTATAATTATGGTGCTACCTTATTCGCAGTTTGTGAATAAATATTCTTTTATGACCGAATTTTATTGCCCGGACCCTGGGAATGAGCCTCGTGGAAATGGAAAAGCTGGTGGCCACCCGTGTGCTACTGTTGTGAACATCTGTGGAAAGTGGTTGAAGGATGGTGTATCCGTGAACAGGTCACAAAGAGTTAGACGTCCACGTCTCGTCACGGAACGCAAAGGTCGAAGGTTTTCTGATTAGGTAAAACAGTGCCGTATAGGGGTAGCGTCTTTGGCTAAAAATCAAAACTTCCTCGCTCCCGGTTCAGACACCGCAACTCCTTAAATTCTGAATAAAAATCATCAGCAGTGGCGGCCGCGGATTTCGAGCATAAGAAGTCACCCTGATTCTGGCAACGACCTTGCCATAGAGGGCGGAGGAGCGAACGGAGATTCAGAGCACTGTCTTGCAATGGGGTGGGAAACTGTCTCTACAAAACGGAAGTATCAGCAATGATCAACGGCGTGAGGATGCAGAAGGCAATGGAAAACACTGCATAAAAAGCACAAAATGAGTACCGACAGGACATGAGGCCTATAATTGGAAAAGCGTCGTAAGTTCTCTCCATTGGCAAAAGTTGCCGGTTTAGTCTCCCATTCGAATCTCCTGGAGGACACTGATGAAAGGGGGGAGGGGGGAGGAGATGGCCATGAGAAAAAGAATGAATGACCAATGTAAGGATGACGCTCTAAGAGAAGAGGCGAGGAATGTCAGAAATTTAAACGAGGTACGCAAGCTAGAAACTCTGAAAAGGAAAATGCTAAGGCTCAATCAAGAGAGAAAGGGGGTCATTGAAGTGAAGTAGAAACAAGACAAGGATTTCTACTCAAATGAGTGTAGGTTAATATAAACAGCAGCAGAAAATGGTATAACGGTAGTAAGAATCGTTATGCCTAGGAAGGTGGTTCAGAGAGTGAGTTATTCCGAACTGTTCAGAGATAGGGCTGCTCTCATCAGAATCGACAACATACCAACAACGACAACAATATTTCAGGTATACATGGCGACGTCACAAGCAGAAGATAAGATGAAGTATACGAGGATGCTGAACAGGGAATTCAGTATGTAAAAGGAGATGAAAATGTAATGGAGGGTTGGAATGCGATTGCAGGGGAAGGGGAAGGGGAAGGAGGAAGCGTTTTGGGAGAATGTCGGCTTGGTACTGGAAATGAAAGAGGTGAAAGAGTAATTATTTAAAATAAATTTCAGCTAGTAATAGCTAGTACTGCGTTGTACAATCACAAGAGGAGAAGGCATACCTGAAAAAGGCCAGGAGATACGGGAAGATTTCAGTTAGATTACATCGCGGACAGGCAGAGGTTCCGAGATCAGGTACTGGATCGTAAAGCGTACGCAGGAGCAGATATTGACTCAGATGACAGTTTAGTAACGAGGAAGATTACACTAAAGTTTCAGAGATTACTCAGAAAGAATCAATGCGCAAAGAAGTGAGATATGGAAATACTAACGAATAAAGAGATATGCTTGAAGTTCTCTGAGGCTATAGATACTGCGATAATAAATAGCTCAGTGGGCAGTTCAGTTGAGTATGAACGGACGTCTCTGAGAAGGGCAAGCACAGAAGTTGGAAAGAAAAACATCGGTACAAAGAAGGTAACTGCCAAGTAACCATGGGTAAGACAAAAAATAGTTCAGTTCATCGACGAGTGAAGAAAGAAAAAAAAATGCTGAGGGAAATTCAGGAATACAGAAATACAAGTCACTTGGGATTGAAATAAACAAGAAGTACAGGAAAGCTGTGGTGAAATGGTTGTCTGAAAAATGAGAAGAAATGATTGTCGGAAGCACTGACTCAGCGTATAGAAAAGTCAAAACAATCTTCCGTGTAATTAGAAACAAGGGCGGTAACATTAAGGGTGTGATGGAAATTACACTGTTAAAAGCTGAGAACAGCGCGTATAGATGGGAGGAATACATTGAGGGCCTATCTGAGGTGGAGGTCTTATTTGAGGACGTGATAGATGAAGAAACAGGAGTCGATAGGGACTATGTAGGGAATCCAGTATTAGAATCAGAATTTAAAAGAGCTTTGGAAGGCTTAAGATCAAATAAGGCAGAAGGGATAGATAACATGCCATCGGAGTTTCTAAAATTATTGGAGGAAGTTGGTGTGTAACATGTATGAGACTGGCGATATACGATCAGACTTTCAGAAAATTATCATCCAGACAGTTCCAGAGATAATAAGAAACGACAAGTGCAAGAATTATCCAGTTACTGACAAGAATAATACACAGAAGAATGGAAGAGAAAACTTAGGTTCTGTTAGATGACGATCAATTTGGATTTAGGAAAGAAAAAGGCGCCAGAGAGGCAATTCTGACTTTGCGATTGATAATGGAAGTAAGACTGAAGAAAAGTCAAGACATGTTCATAGGATTAGCGGAACTGGGAAAAGCGTTCGACAATGTAAAATGGTGCGAGATGTTCGAAACTTTCGGAAAAATATAGGTAACCTGTAGAAAATTACGGGTAATGTTCAATATGTACCAGAAACAAAATGGAACAACAAGAGTGGAAGACTAAGAACGAAGAACTCACATTAAGACGGGTGTAAGACAGGCATGTAGTCTTTCGCCCCTGCTGTTCAATCAATGTATAGAAGAAGCAACGATGGAATTAAAAGAAGGGTTTAAGAGTGGGATTAACATTCCGGTTCAAAGGGTATCAATTAAAAGTTTCGATGATAACATTGCTCTCCTCTGCGAAAGTGAAGAAGAATTACGTGACCTGTTGAATGTAATGAATACAGAATATGAACTGACAGTAAATCGAAGAAAGAGGCAAATAATGAGAAGTAGCAGAAATGACGACAGCGAGGAATTAACATCATAATCGGTGATTACGAAGTATATGTGGGCATTGAGCTAACCAGGCAAAGATGGCATTCCTGGCCAAGAGAAGTGCACTTGTGCGAAACGTAAGCCTTAATTTCAGGAAGAAATTTTCGAGAATATACGTTTGGAGCACGGAGTCGAATGGTAGTGAAAAATGGACTGTGGAAAACAGGAATAGGAAAGTATCGAAGCATTTCAGATGCAGTGCTACAGACGAATGTTGAAAATTAAGTGGACTGATGAGGTTCTTCGCAGAATCGGCGAGGAAGGGAACGTATGGAAAACATTGACATTGACATGATAGCACATCTGTTAATACATCTGGGAATAGTTTCCATGGTAGTACAGGTAGCGGTAGAGGGTAAAACCTGTAAAGGAAGAGTCAGAAGAGGGATGGCTAAAAAAAAAAGATTCAGTCATCTTAATTTTGTGTGTACCCTACGTCCAACGTAAGTGTCTAGTTTGTATTACATCAATATCCGTACAAGCACTGGAAGCTAATGGCTATTCCTTCCTATCTCCAGAGAAATGTAGGCAGAGAATTTAAGAGGCCTCCTGTATGTTTACATATCTGATTAACTAATCGCTATTAGATGGAATTCTCACTCTGCAGCGTTAATTGCACTGATTTCCGGGCGGGAAGACATGCCGGTCCCCGGCACGAATCCGCCCGGCGGATTAGTGTCGAGGATGGTTTTTACGGCGGTTTTCATCTGCACCGGCGAATGCGGGCTGGTTTCTTTCATTCCGCCTCAGTTACACTGTGTCGGCGATTGCTGCGCAAGCACTTTTTCCGCATACGCGTACACCATAATTACTCTACCAAGCAAACATTGGGGTTACACTCGTCTGGAGTGAGACGTTCCCGGGAAAGGTCCACTGGGGGCCGAATCGCACAATAACCCTAGGTTCGGTGTGGGGCGGCGGTGGTGTGAGTGGACTGCTGTTGCCTGTTGTGGGGTTGTGGACCACGGTGGGCTACGGCGGGACGAAGCCTCTCCGTCGTTTCTAGGTCTCAGTTAAATACAATAAAATATTTTAGATTGTACTATTATTTTGTTGTGTTATTTTTCAATGATTTACTGTATTGTACTATGTACTTAAAATTACTTATGTTACTGAATCAATGTTACTGTTATGTAACATATATTTAAAACTGTGTGCTAATGTATATCCTGTGTCAAAGATTTGATGAATGAATGCTTAACAAATAAATAAATAAAGATTCTGAAGGATGTAGGCTGCAGTAATTATTCGGAGATGAAGACGCTTGCACAGGACAGAGTAGCATGTAGACCTGCGTTAAAGCAGTCTTCGGACTGATCACTACAGCGGTAACATGAAGGCTGCTTCTATTGCAAAATTCATTTGGGGAACCCGATTTTTTGTGGCTGAGACCACGTGTACGTTCTTCATTTATAAACTAATTCGTATAGGTGAAACGGAAAGGAACTTCCCAAATGTATAATTAATTGATCCCGGTATTTCGGTACGTAATGCATAGTGTTACATACGTCAAAGAAGGTAAATGAAATCTTTTCGAGAGCATCGAAGAACAATGTGTTGACATTTATTACAGTAGGAAAGAGGTTCAGTGGATGATACGCTAACAAGAGTTTCTTCTGTGGTTCACACCTTGCGAATGTTATTGAACCGATAGCCACTAATACACAGTTTTGAGATTTCTACGTGACATCTACGTTTGAAAGAGTTTCAAATAAAAAGAGATAAGGTTAATCTCTTACTGAACAGTGGGTAGGATTGATGGATACGAATCAAGAAACTATTTTTCAGTGCTAATGTCTGCAAGAGACAGTTCGATGCCACAGTAAATCTATTACCACACTACTTAGCACAGCTATCTTCACCATTAATAATGTTTATGCTGACAAGACACCAGAATGTCTATTCTCTACTCGGTTTCCACCGAGTTTCACTTTTAGCAGTTTGAAGCAATCACATTTTTTTTCTACATCTGTAAACATATAATTTTCTCCCTTGTACTCTTGAGACTAAGCAGTTTCTAGTAACTGTTGCTAGAATGAAGACTCTATACATATACAGCTACATCTACATACTTCAGGAGCTTCCGTGTCTGTTGTTCTGCAGTCTTCCTCGAATGCGCAAGTGCTCAGTGAGTATACATAATGTCCACTGCTTGCGCCCTATTAAAAGTATTACTCGCTTCAACGATCACAAAGTCCATTTAATGGAAAGCAGCATCGAGTACGCCCGAAGGAAACACGTTAGGACCTCTCAGTATTCATAAACGATGGATCAGAGACACCATAAGATTTTCGCGGACGTTAAATCCTGCAAATGTTTGAAAGGTTTTCTCTTTGATCGGCCATATTTCATATGTTCCATTTGTTTACATGTGGACTACTGGCACGCACTTTTGCTTTTGTATCGGTAACAAATCGAACGAATTCCGGATTTTCTCTGCTACATCGGCTACACTTAGGTCTTTGCCTGGGGTATTTCGAGTGAGTTCGGCTCAGCCAAGGAATAGCGAAATCGTGGTCGCCTTACTTGGGCAGGTTAGTTTCGAAACGAAGAAATGGCAGTTTTTGTGTAGCATTCAGCTGGGGCGAGTTGTTGTCGTCGTTGCGATCAGACAGACAGTGCTGGTCAGGAAGTTGTCCCTAGAAGCTGTATGTGATGGTCGGACAGTTGTTTAATGTGTGCTACAAGGTATAATGTTCAAAATGTCTCTGAGCAGGGGACTTAACTGCTGTGGTCATCAGTCTCCTAGAACTTAGAACTACTTAAACCTAACTAACTTAAGGACATCACACACATCCATGCCCGAGGCAGGATTCGAACCAGCGACCGTAGCGGTCGCGCGGTTCCAAACTGCAGCGCCTAGAACCTCTCGACCACTCCGGCCGGCACAGGGTATAAGGGTTACAAGTATATACGGACAAATCCTTATAAGGAAAGAGCTTGACATTTCATATTGTTGGGTAAATAACCAGTCGATAGAGATATTCTCCAAGAGGCGATCCTTACCATTTCATGAACAGCGCTTAGTCGCATGGCGCATGTGTGTCAATGACAGGGCATACCTATCTCTACATGTCGGCGAACTATGCAGTTCCACAGATGCCTCCCTACATCGTTTTCCAGCAGAATGGTGTACCATCTCCGCCTCCCCTTGCCGTAATGCATATGCTACCACATTTCTCCATGAGTGTTTCCTGGATGTTGGATCGGAAGGGAGAATCACATTTCCTGGACCCTCTCGGTCTCCCGACCTGAATCTGCTGGATTTCAGTGAATGTGGGTTTATCAAGGACATTGTTTATACAGAGGCCGTAACAACTGTCATACTTGTGAACATGCGGCCATTCCGAGTCTAGCAGCCGTCCGGTGCAAATCGTTTATTGCAGGGCTGTTTACCCTTCACTAGCGCCTTCATGGAAGTGTGTGCCCAAAATTAATTATCATATCCACGATATCAGTGTCAGATTTAGTGTTACGAACTATTCGCGCGCTCTGTAACACGGTGCCACAACGTTCATACAATCACCCGACGACGCTTGTGTGATCCGTTAAGGAAGAGGAGGAGGAGGAGGAGGAGGAGGAGGAGATTAATATTTAACGCCCCGTCGACAACGATGTCATTAGAGACGGAACAGAATCTCGGATTATGGAGGAATGGAGAAGGAAGTCGGCAGTGTCCTTTCAAAGCAACCATCCCGGCATTTGGCTTGAACGATTTGGGGAAAATCACGGAAAACATAAATCAGGATGTCCAGCAGACGCGGGTTTTAACCGTCGTTATCCCGGAAACGAATCCAGTGCACTAACCGCTGCGCTATCCCGCTGGGTATGTGATCTGTTAATAAAACGTAGAAAAACTATGGTAAATATGGAAGATAGTGAGTTTATAAATAATCCGAAGGACTTTTCGGAAGTTATTCCTCATCTTAAAGCTGCCCACAACCACTGTTCCCAAAAACACCAGCATCAAGGCCCACACGTTTTCTCAGAACAACGTCACGAAAGCTACAACCAACTGTCCAGTGTCAACCACAGCGCGGTCTCTGCTACCAGGAAGCCGGCAACCGTTTCCACCCGCGATATGTAGATGGACCTCAGCCGTTAGCTGGTCCCGTCAACCACGGCCGACAGCAGCTATCCATTTGACATGTGTGCAACAATAGCGGTATCAAGGAGGATAGTATAACCCGCGAGATCAAAGTCGCTTTGAAGGTATTGCAAATCCTTGTGCCAGTGAAATGGAACCTCCAGCCAATAAAAACAACCCGCAACCACCTACAGAAATCAAGATCCCTAGCGTATTTATATACGACACTAAAAAGTGGGGAGTTATAGCAAAAGACCTAGAAAGGATCCTCTCTCATCCGTACTTGGCTAGATCACGACATTATGCTATAAGAATTGCGACTGAAACCTCTGACGACTACAGGAAGTGGGATAGTTTTTTGGCATAGAACCATATCGAATTTCACTCTTCTCAAACTGATAGACTAACAAACAGCTAAAACTAGTCATTAGAGGCCTACCAATCAGAACGTCTGAGGAGGAGACTGTACTTGAATTAACTAAGAAAGGATATCAAATAGGTTCAGTAGTACAAATGCATTCACCATATGACAAACTACCGTATCCCTAGTTCTTAGTAATACTAGTTCGTAACGCTAAAGCTGCAGACATATACTCCCTGCAAATGTTAAGTCGGTACAGGTTTAACTGTAGTAGATTACGGATCACGTGATCCCTACCTTTGTCATAGGCGTCAAAGATTTAATCATTCATCAGTACATTGCAAAGCGGAACCGCAATGTGTAAAGTGCGTCAAATCACCTAACTTCAGAATGTAAAAAACCCAGGGCCACTCCAGCCTCTGCATCAACTATGGAGGAAGCCATCCCGCGTCTTACAAAGGTTGCGTTGTTTACCAGCAACTACGATCGCGCCAGCACCGCCAAGTAAACACATTTGCGCAGCAAGAGCCAGCCCTGCTCCCACGAACAGCCACTAGTGCCAAACAAGACACGCCCACTCCGGCTGTCCAACCACGTACACTTCATTCTCCAGGAAGAGTTCATCATATGCGACATAACGAAGGGCACTAGCCCGCAACGATTAGCTAACCAACGCCCTCTATACGGCCAAACTTGCCTTCTCCGGAACCGGAACTGTCACATAGTCCAACGCCTCGTCTCAGAGTATCTCACCAAGTCTTACATATTCTAATAAATCTTCTAGAAGTGTTAGCGCGTCCCGGAGTAAAAGATCTCTTACACTTGCTCTGTAGAATCCTAGCATCAATCATCAGTTCACCACGAAATACATCAATATCAGAAATCTTATTACATCTATTGACAAACAGTCCTTAAATGGCGACCAATGTAACAATGGAACACCTTAAAAGTAATTTCCTGGAATGCAAAAGGCATAGAAAACAAAGTTCTTGAACTAAAACTTTTCATGAGGGAAATCTTACCTAATGTAATATTACTCAATGATACTGACTTGCGACCTTCAGAATTTTTTAAGATACCTCTGCTCAGATGCTACCGTACTGATAGGCAGCTCCGACGAGGCGGTGGCACTGTCGTATTCTCCTGGCAAAACATATTAGATAAAGAAGAGACTTAAATGTCTCGGGGGAAAATTTAATTATAAAATCTATAAGATCACCTATGGTACAGGGTGCTATTCAAATGCCGAAGAGCCCCGGCATTAGAGACAATATAAAGGGGAAAATAAGCTGAAGTTATGAACTGAAGTTTGTGTTGGGGAGGGCACTCAACTTGGGTAGTCCGTGTAGCAATGTTGACGATAGTGCTGTGGTGGTGAAGTGGTTAGCATTTCTGCCTAGCAAGCCAAGAAGACGCGAGCTGGAGTCCTGACCGCCGGCCGCGGTGGTCTCGCGGTTCTAGGCGCGCAGTCCGGAACCGTGGGACTGCTACGGTCGCAGGTTCGAATCCTGCCTCGGGCATGGATGTGTATGATGTCCTTAGGTTAGTTAGGTTTAAGTAGTTCTAAGTTCTAGGGGACTGATAACCACAGCAGTTGAGTCCCATAGTGCTCAGAGCCATTTGAACCATTTTTTTTTTTTTTTAGTCCTGACCGCAGCTCAGATTTTAATTCATTGCTTCTGCTTCGATCATTATCGTATATACAGCACTGGGAAATTCTTCTTCCGCAGGCATTTACCCTAGGAGCAACAGCTGTGATGATACCAACGTCTCAGGGTGACACAACATCAGTCTCCATGTACCAGCCACTCCAAAGAGAAATTCTACTATTTGGTCTCAACAATGTCTTGGGCGGCCCTACTCAACCTGTAATAGTAGCGGGTGACCTGAATTCTGAGCATTCCATGTGGGGTTTAAGGACAACCAACGTCAACGGAATATGTTATTAAACTGTTATAATACGTCCAGGGCCGGTTACCACAAAATAATGCGTTGTTAAGACACGTTCGGGACGCCATTCTCTATAAATACGTTTATTACTGTTGAAACTCTTTGTATCCTAAATTCTGTTCATAACCCGTTATTAGTGTCCTTCGGACGTACATCTCAGAGAGCCGCACAGGAATATTAACTGCGAATTATACAACGACTTGAAACAATGATTGATATTGTCCCCCATCATACACAGACTGTTGAAGAGCTGGATCTACAAGTTATGTTATTTACCAGCCTTTTGACCACAACGGCTAATCATACTTCCTTGCCCCCCTTATGTCTCACGTATTACACCCCTGAGTTTCTGCGGCTGAAGCAAATTAAGAACTACGTACAGAAACTCTGAGAACGGTCGCGTAATCCACACTAAAAACTGATTTAAATGGGCTAACCAGGGAACCCAACGAAAAAATGAAGCAATATAAAATTGACGCACGATAGTGTAGACAGTATAAACTGGTCAACGCAGGTTCAAATTCTGTCTGGAACGTTACTCGGAAGCTGCTTCAACAAGAGAAAAGGCGAAGGCCTTGGCAAAAGAGATTGCATCATCCTTTACTCCAAATTCTGCACCATTCGATCCGTACAACATTATTAATGTTAATAATACTATCACCAACTACATAGATGATGAAAATGATCACATCGTTGTGACTAACCTGTGGTAAATTAACAAATTTCTGTCTTACCTAAAACCACGTAGGTCACCTGCTATTGATGGGATAAGCAACATGATGTTACGAAACTTGCCTCCCAGTGAACGATAACTGTTGATCATAAACATTAATTAAATGTTAAAATTAAGGCATTTTCCCAATCAACGGAAGCATTACAAAGTCATTGCTATACACAAAAGAAAGGATACCATAGGTATCCCAAAAATAACTGGCTAATTAATCTCTTATCATGAATTTCTTAATTAGCGGAGCGGGTCGTACTTCTTCGACTCTACAAAGCGTGCAACGAGAAAGTAGTTCTCTCAAACATGCAGTCTGGATTTCGTCCAAAATATTCAGCTCTACAACAGTTTCTGCGGCTAGTGGAAACAATTACAGGTGGTTATGTTGACCCTCACTTCACGGCAGTTACATACCTGGACATTGCTCATGCCTTCGATAGAGTATAGTATAATGGTTTACAGTATAAATTAGAATTCCCACGGTACGTTGTCCGATTAATTAATTCGTATCTTACTGACCGTGCTTTTAGTGTATTCAATGGTGACGCTGCCTCTGATGTCTACCATACCAACGCTGTCGTGCCACAAGGTTTTCTTTTTGGACCAACACTGTTTAATGTATATTTATCGGACGTATCAGACTTGCGACTGGTCAACAAAGCTTCTATCGCTGACGGATATATAAACCGCAACAATGTACCGATCTCCAGAGGGCTCTATAACTGCTTGGAAAATTGTTTACGGCATGACAGATCAGGATAGATGTGGGCAAAAATCAAGCCACGTTTTATACAAGGAAAAGGCTGGCTTTGCGTATCCCAATCCTACTAATCAATGTTGGTATTCCGTCGACTAATGCCGCTAAATACATTGGAGTTCACCTGCATAAGCGTATCACTTTCAAGAAACATATAACTGACGCCGCGAAAAAAGCACACAATGTATTAGAATCGATTAATAAACAGAAGATCTTCTGTAAACTCTCCTACTTTATAAATCGGTAATAAGACCAGTCATGTTCTATGCCTGTCCCACATGGAGACATGTCGCGTCTGCGCATCCCCACAAACTTCAGAGTATTCAAACAAGGCATTGAGCATCGTATTAAATGTTCCATGGTTCGTTAGGAGGACCATAATTAACAATAACTTACAAATAAAGACTGTTCCAAAGGAGATCCGATTCATATTTGAAAGCATTTATGCCAGACTTTCTGGCATCACCAACACACTAATTCGTCAGTTATCCACGATGATCTTAGTGGCCACCACAAACCTGAACGTCCTAAGATGGTGGTGTTACCGCACCGGTAACCAAACTGAGTAGGACATTCCGTATGCAATGTCCTAACCATTATCTCGTTTATTTATTAATATGCCGGTCACACATCACTGTAAATAATGTTTAGAAGTATTGTAAATTGTACAATTGTAGCTTTAATATTGTACATTGTAAGTTATATTTTTCTCTTTTATTTCTCAATGTCTGTTTCCAATAGTAACGTTTAAGGTTATTTTTAAGTCTATATAACGATTTTATGCAAGAAAGAATAAATTAAAGTTTCTGTTTTGCTAATATAGGAACTAAATGCAACAAAATATTCCATTCAGCTATACAGTGAAGTGACGAAAGTCATGGGATAGCGATAAGCACATATACCGATGGCGGTAGTAAGGTGTACACAATGTATAAAAGGGTGATGCATTGGCGGAGCTGTCATTTTTACACGGGAGATTCATGTGAAACGGTTTCCGACATGACTAGGCCTTCGCGACTTTGAACACGGAATGTTAGTTGGAGCTAGACGGATGGGACACTCCAGTTCGGCTTCGTCACATATCCGTTAGACACTAGACTACAGGAAAACCGTGGTGTCTATTTCAGTTGGTGAGAGCTGATGGTAGCGTTCGAGTGTGGCGCAGACACCACGAAGCCATGGACCCAAGTTGTCAAAAAAACACTGTGCAAGGTGTCGGTGTCTCCATAATGGTGTGGGCCGTGTTTGCTTGGAGTGGACTGGGTCCTCTGGTCCAACTGAGTCGATCATTGACTGTAAATAATTATGTTCGGCTACTTGGAGACAGTGTGCAGCCATCCATTGATGGACTTCATGTTCTCAAACACCGATGGAATTGTCAACGGATCACAACTGTTCGCGACGGGTTCGAAGACTGATTCTGGACAATTCCAGCGAATGATTTGGCCACCCACATCTTCCGACATGAATCCCATCGAAGATTTGTGGTCAGTTCGTGCACAATATCCAGTGCCGGCAACATTTTCACAGTTATAGAGGCAGAATGACTCAATATTTCTGCAGCTGACATTCAGCGATTTTTTGATTCCGTGCTACATGACTTTCTGCACTATGCCCGGCAAAGGGAGTTTCGACACAATGTTAGGCCTATCCCATGCCTTTCGTCATCTCAGTGAGTATGGGGGTCTGCACGGACACGGGATGAGATAGACTGAATTTTATTAGATTGGGTCTGACTCATTTTTGAAAGAAGTTATTTGTATAGATTCAGACGTTTTAACAGACACTGCAACCGTTTAGGTCGTAATAGGAAGAAACAATAAAAATTGGAGGATCACTTAAAGTCACCATTATATAAGGAAGACAGAAAGATTTGCCGGAAGGGTTCTGCAAAATTTCAGTGCGTCCCTAAAGGAAATCACATACGAGATGATAGTGCAAACAATTCGAAAATACTGTCTCAGTTTTTGGGCCCTTATAAAATAGGCATGACAACAATTCTGAGACCGACGCTCTGTTAGCATCGTGATAGGTCGGTGTAACTGATACGGAACAGTAACAGAAATTCAAGGAGAACTTAAGTGTGAATCCTTGGACGGACACATATCTTTCGAGGAACCATGTGAGTAAATTTAGAGGACCTCTTTTCGAAGAAGACTTTGCGACCATTGAGCTTCAACGTGGTGCATCTCGCGTAGGGATCGAGAGAATAATATGATAGAGGTTAAGGTGCGTTCATGGACAATCGCTCTTGTTTCACTCAATGTGTGAATGTAATATGAAAGAAAACCGATGTACCCTCCATACTGCAATGTGCAATGGCTTTCAGGCAACATATATAGCTATAGAAGTGTCATATTATTTGTTTCGCTCTCTTAGAATCAGGTCGATATCTGTTCATAAACTGAACTTTTTTGTATTTAATTTTAAAGAAGAAGAAAGATCCTACAGATATTATGAAGTAGCTTCCCCTGCTACCATCATGACAGGAACAATAGGACTGTTCGGTCGTTCTGTCGGAGCAATATTATTTACGACAGCTCTTTCAGCACCACCGTGGCCCTCCGGGAAATAATGTATACGGTTGGTGATATCGAGTGTAGTGATGTGAAATAGCGTTTCTCGAAGCAGCTTCCGACTGTGATAGCTTTTCTGTATTTCCGCTCAGATGTGCTAACGTGACACATCGTGATTTTATTCTGCAGAGCAGTTATTCGGACAATAAACTGCCTCGCTTTTCATGTAGTCGGGAGAACTCGTGTCGTTATTTATACATGGAAGGAATTCTGGTTGGCCGGCACAGAATGAGTTCACAAACAATTGCCTGTCGAGTCACATTATGGAGCGTTTAACGTCTTCGATTTATAGTTATGGATGTCGTTTTTGTTTGGCCTTGGGGTATTGAAAATCTATTTTTTTCTGCTTTAGTCTTTTCATCAGCGAAACACCGAATGTAAGTTTTATCTAAGCTGATACACACAGCACCCTCGGGTGATGAACCGAGTAAACCTTTTGCTTATAACTTCTCACCACTGTAATCTTGGAATGACACAGAATTTCTTTAATACCATTTAACACTCTGCGTGTTTCTGTATTTCCTACTGTGCGACAAGACACAGCGATTATGCACAAGGACCATCGCCCTGGGACAGTGTGATTCTAATTTCCACTCGACCATCGTACCATTTCCCGAAATCGCTTAACACAGAGACGATTTCATAAAAAGCCCAGAGTTGACATCTTTTTCCCACTTTTGTCCAGATGAGATTGTGCTTCGGTGATATACACCGTCATCCAAGAAGTTCGGAGATAAAATCTATCTCCGGCGTATAAGCGAAGTCAGCGCAGTAGCCACGCTGATAGCGTAACTATCTGCTTTTCACAACATATGTTTATTCTACCAATTAGTGGATGTGGAGTGCCAAAATTATTATGTCATAATCGCAATGGAGCAACGTCTTTCAATTAAGTGTTACAGACATTCTACAGAACGTTATTAAGAAGAAAAGTGCGTGCAAAGTTTGTTCCACGCTTCTCAGGTTCGGAATAACAACAACGATGTTTGATCGCGTGTCTCGAGTTGTGTGAAATTCGAAACACGTACAATTCCTTTATGGAAAAAATCATTAAAGGTGACGATACTTGATATTATCAATACGAACGCTGATGAATTAAAGCCACCATCCTACCCTTTTTTTCATTAATCCACTCTTGAAACATTTTGGACTGGTGGTTGGAAACCGCCGTGATATTACGCTTCTCTTTGCAGAACTATTTGAGTAATGTGTTCCAGTAACAGTGATGTTGATATACTTGAAGAATTATACACTCTCAGTCATATACTCAGCAAAAGAAGCAGAAATGCACTGAAAAAAAAAGAAAAGAAAGATCGAAACTCTAATAACAAGTTGTGCGACTTAAATGAAAGTTGGTAGGGGTGTTTCTACATCTGAAAGGTGACGTCTATTGAACTTTCCTACCAGTCGAATATGAGTGGCGTTAGTAGGTACTAATTAGATTTCCTTTAAATACACTCTTTAAAGGTCGTGAGTGTTAGTTACCTTCGAGATTGGACGTGGTGAGTTTATGTTAGTCAAGGACGTCTTTAAGGCGACAAAGACGCCATGATCAACACGTCACTGAGTTTGATGAAGGTAATGTAATAGAGCTACGAGGAGCTGGATGTTCCTTCTGCGACATTGCAGAAAGACTTGGCAGGAGTGTAGCCACTGTATGTGATCGTTGGAAGTGGTGGTAACGACAGTGTACAGTTGCAAGAAAACAGGGCTGTGGATAGCCACGTGGCACTACCGAGAGGAAAGAACATCGTGTTCAGTGTATGGCTCTGGCTCACCGTACTGCATCTGAATCAGCAATTTGAGTAGTAGTTGGCTCCACAGCAACACAGTGAACTGCTACAAATGGGTTACTTCAAGAACAACTCCGAGTCACCCGCCCTATTGCGTGCATTCCGCTGACCCCAAACCACCGCCATTTGCGACTTCAGTGGTGTCAAGCGAGAGCTAATTGGAAGCCAGTTCTGTCTCGGTTACACTACTGATGGCCGTGTGTTGGTTAGGAGGAGCCCAGTTGAGGCCCGCAACCAACCTGTCTGCGTGCAAGACACAATGGACCTACACCTGGAGTTAAGGAATGAGGTGCGATTTCGTATGACAGCAGGAGCACTTTCGAGGCTATCTCACGCAGCCTGACTGCAAATTTGTACGTCACTCTGGTGATTCGACCTGTTATGCTGCCATTCATGAACAGCATGCCAAAAGGTTTTTCCAAAAAGATGTATCTCGCCCACATAACTCTGTTGGAACACCACATACTCTATAGAGCGTCGACATGTCGTCTTAGCCTGATCTATCAAATGGCTCTGAGCACTATGGGACTCAACTGCTGAGGTCATTAGTCCCCTAGAACTTAGAACTAGTTAAACCTAACTAACCTAAGGACATCACAAACATCCATGCCCGAGGCAGGATTCGAACCTGCGACCGTAGCGGTCTTGCGGTTCCAGACTGCAGCGCCTTTAACCGCACGGCCACTTCGGCCGGCCCTGATCTATCACCAGATCTGTCTCCAACAGAGCACGTACAGAGTATCATCAGAAGACAACGCCAATGTTATCCATAAATAGCATTAATTGTTCCTGTATTGACTGGACAAGTGCAACAGGCATGGAAATCCATCATGCAAACCGACATCAGCACCTTTGCAAGTTTGTATGCCTACATTCAACATTCTGACGGATACAGCGGTTATTAATGTACCAGCATTTCATATTTGCAATGGCTTATCTCACCCATACCTTAACTCGTGATCTTGCAACGTTAATCAGTTAAATGTGTTACCTAGACGAAACTATTCCCAAAATTTCATTACTCTACACGAATTAGTCTTTGGTGCTGCGATTTTTTCTCCATCATTGCATTTAGACAAATATTATATATTTTCAGCATAAGAGATAACAATATACTATTAAATAATGAAAAACATTTATTAGGTGGGTAGGGGGTATAGTCGTCAAACTTTCACTAAAGTACGTTGCGAAGATTCTTATGGAAAATAAATTAGTTTGAAACGTAAACAGAAATGATCACAGATTTTATACTTTCGAACGATTATGCGAAAACTATATGCCAAAGATCACTTACAAAAGAGATTTTAATCTAAATCACATCTTAACTATCTATAGTCCGCCAAATAAGGAATCTGGTCACTCATATAACTACATACGCACAGATTTTGAAATGCTGTAAAATGATAAAAGGGTCGTAGAAGCAATTCATATGAATATCTAGAAACGTTTTCAAATATTCTGTGCAACAAATATAAACGTAAGGAGAAAAGTTGTATGACTCTGAAATAATTAACTCAATAAGAGTCACTCGAAAAGCACATCCTTAAATGCATTCTGTACAGTTCTCGTTAAAATAATTTCACCTCGAAGACTATCGAAAGTATATCGTGAAAATATTCTGTACAAGCAAAACTTATGTGATTATAGCGATCTAGCAACAAGTAGACAGTCGACAGTTTACTTACTGATGCAGTATGAAATATTCCAAATGGTACTTACGACTCTGAGCACTATGGGACTTAAAATCTGAGGTCATCAGTCCCCTATAACTTAGTACTACTTAAACCTAACCAACCTAAGGACATCACACACATCCATGCCCGAGGCAGGATTCGAACCTGCGACCGTAGTAGTCGCGCGGTTCCGGACTGAAGCTCGGCCACCGCGGCCGGCCAGTATTCCAACTATATATTTAACTGATTGTGGCACTATAGCTGAAAGAAGATATTTGTAAAGAAGAAGCATTACTAATCAAAACATAGAATATTTATACCTTCGTATTCATCAGCAGTTGACACGCCTGGATGTTAAAAGAAGCAACTTAAATATTTCTAAACATATATAAAGTTACAAACAATCCTGTTGGAGGAACATCCGCAACTGAGCAATATACCAGAGGCTGAAACACCGCTTCAGTTGTAAAGTTCTTTTATTGTCACACGACCGATTTCGGGCTCCCAGTCCTGCACTCACAGGTAGCACACGGCGCCTAGTACACGTCCACCGCGGCACTCGGCGGCCACAGCACCAATTTACGACACCTGAAGATGGGCTTATAAGAGCCCGAAACCGTTGTAAATCGTGCTGCCCTGCCGAAATAAGTGTGATTAGCGCTAGCAAATCGTTGATTGTTTTTATCTGACGTAAGCGATGAAAGTGGAGTGGAGGAACTGCTGATTGTGTTGTCGAGACGATCGATTCCAGAGTAGAATAAAAACCATAGTTTGAATATCCAGATGTAGTGCTCATTTGTATTCAAGTTCCAAGTCACTTCAATGTTGGTATAAAACAAACGTTTCATAACAGTAACCGTGTCTAATCGAGGTGTGGATTTCCTGTTGTTTCTATGAATGACATCAGAAAATTCTCATAAACCCTTTCCCAGTTAACTGCCTTTCTCTGCCTCCGCTGCCCTGGATATCGACGGAGCGGTAAACTGTAGCCCTGCCACTCCTCTGCCCTGAGGCGGTGGCTGGCAGCGAGCAGGCAACCCACGCAGCGTGGCGTGCGGCAGGTCACGAACGCCCGCTACATCATGGCAGGGCAGCTGCAGATAAGTGCATTATTTATAATCGGTTGGGGATTTACTATTCCATCAGCAGGAAACCTTTCTGAAATAATGAGGGCGACCACGAAAACAACCGTTAGGTAACTGTGAAAGGGAAGGTAAAGAACAACTGAAATATCCTCTGTATCCAAAATGAATACTAGCACGCTTGTGTTATTGCGTTGTTGACCGGAGGGAAAGACAATTACATTCATTAATTACTTGAATAGAAATGAGTTTTTAATATAAAACGTTTATAAATCGGCGTACCGCGCTTAAAATAATTTCTCCTAGTCCCTTACAGATTTCTAAGCCTTAGAGATAGTGCTGAAAGTTTGCGATTGTAAAATTTTTAATAGCTATGAAAATACTTGTAACAAAAAAACCTGGCACGCATGCAACAGATAACAGGAGGCGAACATGCATCAGCTGTGTACTCCATGCGCCCGACGATTTTAGTTGTAAATCTGAAACGTAATTTCATAGCTGTTAAAAGGAATTCACACTCTCAAATTTTCTTGACTACCTGTATGAGTCCAAAATCTGTGTGAAGCTGGAAGGAATTATTTTATATTTTCTAGTACAATTTAAAAACGTGCGATTTTTTAAGATAATTATTTTCTGCTGTCTAGTCTTTCGTGTTTGAAATTTTTCAATCTGTTTCATACATTTTGATGAGATTACAAGAGAGACATGTGGTAAATTTCAGGTTTATTTCGATTTCTCTCCACCTGACTCAAATAATGGGCGGTGTATTGCTTCCTACTACGTATTCCGCGAAAAGACCGTAAAAGTACAAAATTGTGGAGATTCGAGGACATACGGAGGCTTACCAGTAATCATTCTTCCCGCGAACCATTCAAGACAGGAACAGAAAAAAAGGTGGAAGTAACGGTAATACGCAAAATGCCTTCCGCTAAACACAAGAGAAGAAAACGAGTTAGTACTGCACTGTCGCCCAATTCGAAGCATTGTTGAAAGTTTCAAATCTCTAGCTCATTCGGAAATGACAGCAGTAAACAAAGTACCCTCCGCCGCATGTCATACAAGAAAGCGAGTTGATACTGCATTGTCAGCCAGTTCTGAGCTGTGTTGAAAGTTTCGAACAAATCTATAGCTCATGTGGAAGGTAGCTTAAAATCAACTGTAAAATTTGAACTGAACAGACAGACAGGACAAGAAAGTGACCAATATGATCGTGTTAAAAAAATGGCAGTAACACACTTCACCAAACACCAGACACGAAAGTGAGTTAATATTGCATTGTCATCCATTTCTGAGCTAGGTTGAAAGTTGCGAGTCTCTGTCTAGCTCATTGAGAAGGTAGCTTAAAATCAATTGCAAGATTTGTGCCTGAGAGACAGACAGTTAAGAAAGCGATCTAATAACCACCCCTTAGAAGAGATTTTTAAAAGTGAGAAGTTATTCTGACACGTGAAGAAAGGCTACGATTGTTCGAGCCGGCCGAAGTGGCAGTGCGGTTAAAGGCGCTGCAGTCTGGAACCGCAAGACCGCTACGGTCGCAGGTTCGAATCCTGCCTCGGGCATGGATGTTTGTGATGTCCTTAGGTTAGTTAGGTTTAACTAGTTCTAAGTTCTAGGGGACTAATGACCTCAGAAGTTGAGTCCCATAGTGCTCAGAGCCATTTGAACCATTTTTGATTGTTCGAATTTCCACAGGAACAAACATGTTGGTCCACCTTTGGAACGCAACATAGCAGCAGTTCTGCATGTGCTAGATTCGACAAGTCCGTGGTAGCATCTGTTCCAGCGTAACGACAAGCGCCAGCAGGAAGATCAAGAGTGATACAGCAGAAAGGGCTGTGAGACGAAGTCAGCCAATAGCACGCTGACTAGGACGTCATCACGACAGGAACGGCATCTACACGGACAGAATAAAAGCGACGCGGCGTCTAGCCTCGGTCGCACTAGAAGCGCCGTCACTTGTGGTCCATATCAACTACTTGCATGGAAATTGTATATTTCGAAGGCCACTGACTAATTGCATGTCGCCAATTGCTTGTGACACCGTCTTTTACGTATGCAAGTTAAGTATTCTCTATTCCGTTACTGTAATAGACAACATGAATGTTAGAGTAGATACACCAAATCGTTGTTTATAATGTGTAATCTTTATTTACGAGAGTCTGTTTCGGCTTAATCGCCATTTTCAAGTACCTGCAATTACAGTTTTGGTGCGAACAGGTATAGGTGCCAGTGTCATTCATATTAAAGTAGCTGCCTTGTACTTACATCTAGATTGATTTTACGTCAGTTAATAAAATAATATCGCTGTACATCTGCACAATCTTTGTAAACATATAGCGTCGTAAGAGTGGAACTTCAAACTGCTGTCACGTCGTAACTAACATTTAATTTCAACATCTTGACAGTATTTACGATCTTCATAAAGCAGTGACAGCTACAAAACAGTCCACTAAGGAAGCAATTGGGACGTCATATCAATCTAGACGTAAGTACAAGACAGCTACTTTAATATGAGTGACATTGATATCCATACCTGCTCTAACCAAAATTGTAATTGCAGGTACTTGAAAATGGTGATTAAGGCGAAACAGACTATCGTAAATAAAGATTACTAATTATAAGCACCTATGTGGTATATGTAATCTAACAATCGTATCGTTATCAGTCATATCTTACGCTGCTGGCCCTAAAGGAGAAAAATACTGTAATAAACACCATTAACATGATTTCTTTGTAAGTTGTTAGCTCTCCGATAAAACAGCTTCCTAGGCTTCTTATAGGAGAAGAGTGGGCAGGATCCCACAAGATCTGTGGGGTCCGGTATGGCCGTACTTTAGGTTAACTGCATATTATCAGAAGTACCTGAAAAATATGAAATTATGACCAATCGATACTCTCTGGATCCAAACTGGTTGCGTCCTGAGAAGCACAATGAAAGAGTGGTTCAGTAAACAGAGTACAGAAAGCAACCTTAACTTTAAAATTTAATTATTTTATTCTGTGTTTACGGTCTCAAATACCGTCAAGGGCACATGATATCATAAACTGTTCAACAGTGTCCTTCTGATGTACAAAACATATTATTGTAATATCAAATGAATAATTGCCATATGTGCAAGTAGCGGGAAAATCGCGCTACAGATTATTCCTAGTGGCGATCACGGGACCGTCTCCTTGACCACTTTGTACTCCAGAGCTTGTTTCTGGTAACCACTGGGTAGAGTGCTTTATCCAGCTTACTAACTATGGGTCAATCTTTCCGTAAGTCTATTATTCTGACTTAAGGGTGAGTGATTTTCCGATGAAGGCAAGTGTTCTTCCATCATGTGTTCGAAGTAACCCTTTGAAAAATCCTATAAGGAAGCAGCACTTTGCTAAGCATCTCTAATAGGTGGAGCGTGAAAGAGCCGTTAAAAATATCTACATTCTGCTCATGAGAGACGAGAGGTAGTGTTTTCAGAGTGATGAATCTTGGGAGCAAGTGCTTCTCAGTGATCAATAAAGTTTTATTGACATTTGGGAAAGATTTGAATGAGTTTGATGGCGAGGAGCGGCAGAGACAGAGCCATGCGCTGGGCCGTCCCGGGGTGGCGAGGGTGGGAGGGCTGTTGGCCCGCCACCGGCGGCTCTCTCGCTTTGGTCTCGCCTCGGTACCAGGCTGCAGCTGACCGGCCAGCCTGTCAGCCGTCCAGCCTGGCTGACCTGGAGTTCGCGAGACGCGGCCAGTACAGGCCTAGGCCGCAATATTTCAATTAGGTAGCAATCGCACGACGCAGGAAACTATTCTCCCTTGTAAGCGCTCTAAAATAGATCTCACATTAAGAAAATATGTATTCTCCCAAGATAACTAAGCGGATTATGGAAGTAAACATTTTGGGTGGCAAGCTTGCCAAATAATGGTGTTTACGTAGTAAATCATTCACGCTGTGGGCAGTCATGGAGTACACCAAGTGTTTCTGAAGCAGTAAGTGCTGCACGATGGAAATTACGTTCTTCTGAAGCACTTCATTTACATAGCAATACTACACGATTACTCTGTAATTCGCAAGTGTTTCGTAAAATGTTCACAGAATCGCTTCGATTTCTCGACCGTTGGACTCACGTACGAAGCTCGAGGAAAATGAGCACCGAAATCTTTATGTGCGAGTTAATTTGTCTTATGTTGTTACAGTTGTAATATAACTCTTTGTACGGCGGTGCTAACAACAACTGTTTCATCCGGGGGAGGAAGCTAGAGATTGAAATGCCGCAGAAGTAACGAGCTGCCGTGAAAAAGCGTTTGTTTTAATATTGGGTCCCCAACTCGTCCCGCTGCCCCCTCCACCCCAATAACCTCAAATTTGTTTTGCTTATCGATCTCTCGAAGCTTGACGAACCTTCTTAGCAATCATGTGGAGAACCTGTAATGGTTCTTTATTTGTGAAACCATTGCCACCCGCCAACCCTATTTTTCGACACCGTAGATTAACGAATATTTTTCTACGTAATGTCTCATATTTTTCACACTATTCAAATTTGGTTTCATTCTCATATGTATGTACGTTGATATGTTGAGATGCTGAAATCGATATAATTTCTAGTGTGAATATCTTTGTAATTATTGTTATCTTTGATGCTGGTTTGTGACTTTTGGCGCGGAAGCGTACAGAGTAGTCAAGTTTTTGTGTTGAATATGTGCAGTCTTGACTTTGTGTTGGAAATGAAAATATGGGTCTGAGTTGTGGTCAATGAAAAATGTTGGGAGTTTTATTAAGAGCAGTAACGGCTGCAAAATTGTATGATGAAGTAATGTTTTGAACATGCGAAAGTATAAAAAGTTTAATAAATGTGACATTTTGTGAAAAGTGTCAGGAATTATTTTCAAGTCACCATTGTTTAAAAAAGTATGAAGCACATTCCAATGAAAAACATAAATCATGAAATTAATCCTGAAAGATTGTCTTCGTAAGTTCTTCAAGTCGGCGTAATTATATCCGAGTGCCTTTCGCACCAACGGCGACAGTCATGCTACCTAGACAACATCTTTAATTACGAGCCAGAGCGAGATCGTCGTTGGATTGCAAATACAAGATAAGTGATATTATTGTTAATTTTCTTCAGTGACTGTAATCAATTGATGTAGCAATACCTGCCACATTAAAGACCTTTCAGTTGCACAATAAAAAGATCACACTTTGAGTGCGCGACGTGATAATTTTTGAACTAATTAACTGTTAGTACCAGCCGTTGTGGCCGAGCGGTTCTAGGCGCTTCAGTCCGGGACCGCGCGGCCACTACGGTCGCAAGTTCGAATCCTGCCTCGGGCATGGATGTGTGTGATGTCCTTAGGTTAGTTAGGTTTAAGTAGTTCTAAGTTCTAGGGGACTGATGACCTCAGATGTTAAGTCCCATAGTGTTCAGAGCCATTTGAACCATTTTTAACTGTTAGTGGAGGTATTGTTATAAACCGCACACATCTCATTGTTTAGCGTCATGTTTTGTACCCTCAAGGTATATTTTCCAACATCATTTTGCAGATCGCTTTGCTCTTCAGAGGAGATTACAAGACGGCAGCATTACCTGCACAAATCTAAGAGAAATTATCTGATTGACTGTTAAACAGTTTGTATATGTTATAAATAGCAGAGATCTACATCACTTTACTTGCGGAATCACATATATCGCTTCCGTTTCACTAGGTGACGTTTAGTCAGTTAGTGTGAACTGTGACCATACAGTCAGGAAATCATGAAAAAAGTAGCACAACTGTGGCAATAGTCCATAGGAAGTCAATGTGGTGGGAAGCCGCTTATGAGGAATGATATCAAAAACATTTTTCGGAACTCTATACACACGGAATCAATTTGAGAGCCCCTGTACACAGTACAGTGTGCGAATAAAGTGCCAGCTTTGTCTCACAAGAGTGACGCTTTCGAAATCCATGCTGGTTTGAAGTCAATAGGTAATATATTTTAGAGTATTTCATAGCGTTGGGACAAAGTATTTGTTCAAACGTCGTGCCACATGTCGATATCAATGAAATGAATCTGTAACTCAGTGGACTACATTTATTTTCTTTTGTATTTCTTGCGGTGGTCTGTGGACGTTTCCATTCTTCTCGCTCACCGTAAATACTGGATTACTTCTCATGACATCGTAGGATAAGTAATTAAGCCGCCGTATCGTTGATATACAAGATGCACTCCTAAACTGTTAGCCCACTCAAGAAAGACATTGGCTATAGAAATATAATCGTCCTGCTATGACTATGATAAAGTCATGACAACATAGTGGAACATGTCTGGTAACGCTCTAACAGTTTTGCTACTTCATGAAATGACAGAGAATTGCCTTGAAATATTCACTTCAAATATCAATGGTATACAAATCAAAGATTCTGAATGAATTCCGCATTGGTGTGTCATCGACTTATGAAATATATGTTTACAAGCAGGAGAGATTACTTTCATGCAGCAACTACAACTAATGTCGTTGTTTACATTGCGAAGTATCTGTAACAGCCATCACAACGGCAATAATGAGGCTACGAAGGCTGCAGCTGGTCGCTTGCTCCACAAAAATGTCGACGCAGAGGCAGTAGCTCTCAGTTCCAAACTGGCGCGAGAGGAACATTTTACCTTCTCTGTGATAGAGTCACAAACATCTATATCGAACTCAGAACGACATCTTTAGAAATTTTGTCATAGTAAGACGTCTTGCTACGTCCAGCAACCAACAGACCTAGAGGAAAGAAACATACAGTACTGCAGTACTGCTACTGGAAACACGCAAATCTGTTGAAGAAATGGTATCACTAAATACTTTGTCAATTGTGTTTCAACCAGCAACTACTGTCACAGCCACATTGTCGTATTTATGTTGTAGTCCGGTAAAGCTACTTGAGTATGACAAAAGACTTCACGTTTAATTAAGATAGCGCCGGCCGCTGGTGGCCGAGCGGTTCTGGCGATACAACCTGGAACCGCGCGACCGCTACGGTCGCAGGTTCGAATCCTGCCTCGGGCATGGATGTGTGTGTTGTCCTTAGGTTAGTTAGGTTTAAGTAGTTCTAAGTTCTAGGGGACTCATGACCTCAGCAGTTGAGTCCCATAGTGCTCAGAGCCATTTGAACCATTTTAATTAAGATAGCCTTTCGTTGTATGGTATTATGGTGAGACAGCAGCTGATTTGTGTAGTGCATGTTAACAGCGTTTCCCGTTAGGTTATTAAACGAAATAGACACAAATATAAGAGAAATTGTCAACAATGTATTCCATCTCATTACCGAAAACTGTATCATGATGCGCAGGTAGTTTTTCGATCCAACGCATGTAGTGAGTTGCTGATTCTGAGCTAAGCCATGTTTAAAGCGCAATCGAAGGAAAACAACAAAGAAAATAAAACAAAAACCAACTTTCTTGGTGTCTGATCGACAAAGGGGAGAAAGGTAAATATATGTGGTGCCAGATTGGAAGATACGTGTCAGACGTGTTTGGCAGCCAAGCTCCTTGGTGCTGTTTTCCATATCGCATTTGTTACTCTGCAGCTGTAAAGCATCCCATTTTTTGGGAACAAATGCCAACTGCGAAAGAGAAGTCTCTGTGAAGCTGTTCTTAACACAAAAAATCTTCTTTGACCTATAAGATATATATCAATGACACTATATTTTGTGGTGGTATACAGGCCATTGTTTATTTGTTTTGCTTACAGACCATTATCTCCTTATGAAGTTACCGTGCGGTACTTTGAATTGTCATCAGGCTGCACTGATTCGCAGTGACATCCTTTATGACGGTAAATTCCAGGATCAATTTTTTGAAAGGGCACAGACGACTTAGTTCCGCATCCTGCCCAGTTTGAGATTCTACTACGCGTGTAATCTCGTTTCCGACGAAACGTTGCACCGTAATCCTCCTTCCTTTCTTTTAACCTCAATATGACTACTACTGAGAGAAAGTGTCGCACGAATGTTAGTTGGTCGTCACACTCTGTAATTATCGGATACAATGTCATTCACCATAGTAGTAAGTCGCAGAAATATCCTACATCAACGCCTATTTGTCTTCTTGATTGCGGTGATCTATTTATCTCAGAACGATCGTACTTGAAACGTTACGACTTCACTTTCTCGATAGCTCTCATTTCACATAGGGTACAGGTGTTTCGAATTGCCTCCATTGCTTTCACCATTTTATTAAACATAAACACAACACAATGCCAGAAATGTCAGACCCCGTTTTTCCGTTTTCTGATGTATAAACTATGATCCTCATAAGTAAAAGATGAGAAATATTCAAATTGTCATGGCAAGAGCTATCCTAAAAACTTGAACTAAATAGGACCATAGTAAAAATGCGTATACCAATATGACATACAAAATCGCCACAGAGCATGCTGAAAAATAGTATTATACGTATCATACGCAATGTTGTTGTTGTTGTTGTGGTCTTCAGTCCTGAGACTGGTTTGATGCAACTCTCCATGCTACTCTATCCTGTGCAAGCCTCTTCATCTCCCAGTACCTACTGCAGCCTACATCCTTCTGAATCTGCTTAGTGTATTCATCTCTTGGTCTCCATCTACGATTTTTATCTACCATGCTGCCCTCCAGTACTAAATTGGTGATCCCTTGATGCCTCAGAACATGTCCTACCAACCGATCCCTTCTTCTAGTCGTGCCACAAACTCCTCTTCTCCCCAATTCTATTCAACACCTCCTCATTAGTTATGTGATCTACCCATCTACGCAATATTACATAACATATACTTGTTAATTCGAGCACAGAAAGGTCGTTAGAGACCACAGGCTCTACGCCCAATGCGTCGCAGTCAGTTGGGCAGACTGATGACTGGTGGCCTGATGGCAGTGAAATTGTGTTACAATGACAGGTACCCACGAGGCCTTTCACAAACATATTTCTGCAAGATTTTTGTATTACTGGATGGTTAGAAAATGGACAAATCTGTCTCTGACCTTCTGTCAGACTGATGCTCTTAGCCGACAGACGGAAAAGTTAATAGATAGATAGATAATGCACATCCTTGACTCTTGTGCAGAAAGGACTGCAGTATTCTGCTGCATCCATTTTCAATAAGCTACCACAAGAACTCAAAAATCTTAGCAATAGCCCAAACACTTTTAAGTTTAAACTGGAGAGTTTCCTCATGGCTCACTCCTTCTATTCTGTCGAGGAGCTCCTTGAAGAGCTGAAAAATTAAGCAAATTCCAGTGTTACATTGTTGATTTTCTTTATTTAAACTTACGAATTGTCGCGTGAATATGTTACTTATATTTCATTTTATCTGTTTCTACTATCGTGTTATAATTTCATGTATTGACTCGTTTCATGACCATGGAGACTTCTCCTTAATTTGGTCCCACGGAACAATAAATAAATAAATAAATAATAAATAAAAATAAGGATTAAAAGAGAAAGCAAAAGTATGGGTTTGATATCACGGCTGCTCTTAGCAGACAGACGGAATATGGATTAAAAGAGAAAGCAAAAGTATGGATTTGATATCACGGCTTTGCGTTCGCACTACATGACCTTGACTACTAGACCACTAATAGATAATTCAGAGCTGGATTAGTTTTGCTGTTAGAGGTGGAGGCCGCTGCTTGCAGAAGCTCTCTCTCTAGTGAGCTTTCTTACACTAGTAATGTTATTTTAGTTCGTGAACCAATGGTCATGCAAGGTCATAGACCTTTATTTCTTATTTTAAGTGACCTTGGAAAATTGAAAATATTGGCACTGAACTGTGATTCGAGCTCAGATTCCAATTTTTTCTCCGGATTTGAATCCTTCGAGATGATGCTGTCCCATCATTTCGTTGATTCCTCATGGTGTCAAAGTCCTCCAGGTCTACAGAAATGGCCCGATCCTTATTATTGTAAGACAATTGACATCTCTTGATATGGGGCCAACAACGATGATACGCGCGGGGCTGGAGTTCCAGTCAGCTACCTCTAACTGAACATGTGCACATCTCGCTGCTGGTGATGAACCAATGAATATTTCAAGTCTATTTGTAGCAATAACACAACAGTGAAAGCTACCGCGTTCTAATCCCTGCCAGGCAAAAATCATTTACAACAACTTCAGTGGAAAGAAGCCTGCAGCCTGATCTTTGGAACGGTGACCAACTTCATCATGGCAACCAGTAGTTCTAAATGGTTCACCAACAGTCCTTGAGAGGGCAACTCATGTACTGTCAAAACGAAGTTCATTTATACCACATGTTTAAATATTTTTAACGGTTCTTAATTGACAATAGCCGTTAAATAAGCTAAGTTTATTGTGTGTTTATTTTTATTTCTTGTCAATGTTCTTTTAAGTAAGGGAATTTTACATTGTTATTCGACTTATAACTCACTGGTTAGTAATGACATCGTACCGTCAGAAGTGGGCGGAGCCTCCATTATATATAGTAAGGCGTGCACTGGTTTCTGCAGTAGCGATTCTCTAGCAGAAGGAGGTTTGTACTCACTGGTAATTCATCGTTTTATAGCTTTATAGCTTTATGTATTTTCTTTAATGTATGTAGCCCTCTAATTAAAGCTTTGTATACGATTTGTAGGTCTGAAGATGACCAAAGTAGTGGTCGAAACCGGTCACCGTAATAAATAAATTGTGATCAAGACTGTTTTTAATAGTAAATATTTGTATCGTGGTTTCAGGTCTGAACATCACGCTATTAGTGAATATATTTAACATCCGACACCTGATTGTGCTTAGCTAACAATTCATATAGGTACTGGTTTTTACTCCCCGTGGACCTCCACAACTTTACTTCACGACGTTTCACATTTGTGCTTTGCACTTTATTACATACCTTTCGTGTTCGCTTCTCAGGGGCAATATGAGCTACGTGCGGTTCCCAGTGCTGTCCTAAACATATCGTCATTTATTTCCGTGTTCGGACATGCGGACTTATAAAGTGATACTGGTCAACAGCCGGCCGAAGTGGCCGTGCGGTTAAAGGCGCTGCAGTCTGGAACCTCAAGACCGCTACGGTCGCAGGTTCGAATCCTGCCTCGGGCATGGATGTTTGTGATGTCTTTAGGTTAGTTAGGTTTAACTAGTTCTAAGTTCTAGGAGACTAATGACCTCAGCAGTTGAGTCCCATAGTGCTCAGAGCCATTTGAACTGGTCAACACTTCGACATTTTACGTCTCATTATGCCTAGTCGAGTCTCGATCAGACACGCAAGCTTCGTGTGTTTAACAGTGGATTCAAATTTGGATCATGAACAACACCTCGTCATGTCATTTAATGAAAGTTACAAGACTTCTGCAGTGTCACTTAGTGTAACGACGTTTAATTGACAAGCAGTAAGGACTGTCTCATCTCTAATAACGTGTTTTCTAATATTTGTTGTACGACGGTATTGATTTACACCAGGACTGACTGCCTTCAAGAGCAGTGTTCCCTATTAGTCTCTTGTGGTACCCATTGTGTATAGTCGAAGACTGTCCTGCAGAGGGTTTAAAGGACCTGCGACACAGTTGTGCTATGTTGGTTGCATACAGTCAAGTGCGACACAGCAAAGCTGTCTTTGTTGCCTGCAGTCAGGTGCAAGCTCCCAGTAAATTGGAATTCAGGAGTGGCCCGCTTGTGCTGTAGAGTGTACGTGTGCTCAATATGAAGGGTGCTCATAGCTCAGAACAATTAGGCAGCTGAAGATGGAGATAGAAGTGATTATCTAGGCAAGTTTCAATTCAATAAATTAGATTTTCTTTCGTGAAAACTTATAGTGCGGCCTTCTGTAATAGTACGGCAGTGCAGGGTCGAGCAATAAACTTTAACCAGTAAATCTGCGGAACAATACGCCACGTATTGTTTCTCACATGCCACCAAGTGCTAAGAGTGAGCACTGTATTAGAGAATATACGAAGCGAGTCTTAAAAAACGTTTCATTCGTATTTTGGCAGCACTCGAACCGTTGACTCCTACCCAGTGGTTCCACACAACCATTCCCTGTACGAGTCAGCATGTGACCGTGTGGCTATCCCATTTTCTGGTGACCGATTATTTTACCCCCTTTGAATGTACAATCTGATACTATACGCACTGACGTCGACGTGGCAATCTGTTGTTCGGCAGATAATCATTACCTTTCTCTAGATGTTTCAATTTTTGGTAAAAATGTTGTGTCTGAACAGAGTGATAAGTGAGAGAGATTAGAAACACATGAAGTCTAGTAAGTTGGTCTGCTAACAATCTGTAAGTGCGGAGGTGAGTATAAAGTCCACAGAGGGAGGTGTACCTTTTGCCACAATGATGGGAAATAGTCCAGGTGGATCCAACTTTTTCTATGCTTCCTCTTACCAGATGATGTTCCTCTGCTATCTTCATTAAAAAGACGATATCACGATGGACGGATGGACTAGTGACCCAACACAATCTGTTGACGGATGAGGTCTTCCAGTTATATTAATGTAAAATAACTCTTTGTTGAACAAATTCTCTGGCCTTCCAGCAAGATTAAGTGGTTTAAAATCCAGAAGTTTCTGTCGAGTGCTCCTCGATCATTGTGGTGTGGTGAGTATCGTGTGATTGTTGTTGGCATCCTTTTATAACCTCGCTGCCTTATGTGACGTCACTGGTGCTCACTCCTGTGCCACAAATGGAAAAGAATTTGTTGGAAACCTGCCAAGCCTGCTTCAATCATCCAATGGTCGGGTTTCAAGCTCTGCTTCGTTGCAATATTTATTTAGTTGTTGTCACAAGTTTTTATCACGATCGCTTTTTTTATGACGCTAACCCAAAAACAATTCGTTTAGTAACAGGTGTGTCGTCGAACGCGATTCGAAGTCCGTTGATTTCTCAGAATATCATAGGCGGAGACACATCATCGTGAGTAAGCAGGTTGTAGACCGTAATCTCACATGAGTAAAAGTTGGATCAGAAGCTCGTTATCTGCAATAGTGTAGCAGGTATTATTGCAAATAATAAGCTTTTGATCCAACTTTTAGTCATGCAATGGATTTTCCTATATTACCGTCATCCTGCGAGGCTACGCACAACAATCTGGCTAGAAAACGGTGATGTTTTTAACCTAAGTACTGTTATTGTCTTGGTATTTACGAATACATGTTACTGCATGACTACATGATGCATTACAGTGCACATTTACCGCTTTTTTACGTTTTGAACGATCTGAAGACGGTTACAGTCAGCAACCGAAACTAGTTATCGTATTTTAATTGTGTTAGGAAAATTGCGGTGTAAGGATTAAAAGCTTTTTTACATTAAAATTATTTGATAAACCACATTAATATCGACGCCAGGAAAATTGCGGTATAGGCATTAAAAGTTTCTCTGCTTGGAAAGAAAATTATTTGCCACACCACGTGACAGTGTCACGCTTCACAAATGGAGAGTGTGTTGGACGATGGCGGAATGAGGAGCTTGGATAGTGGATGCGCCCCACAGAGATTTATTTTTAGTTTCTTAGCTCCAGGTATGACTTTAGCAATTATTGATGATGATGAGTCCCATACTTTTTTACAGAGCGTAGGGGAGCTACGCGGGAGACCCGCGCTGCCTTACTAGGCAAGGTCCTAGTGGAGGTGGTTTGCCATTGCCTTCCTCCGACCGTAATGGGGATGAATGATGATGATGAAGACAACACAACAACACCCAGTCATCTCGGGGCAGGAAAAATCCCTGACCCCGCCGGGAATCGAACTCGGGACCCCGTGCTCGGGAAGCGAGAACGCTACCGCGAGACCACGAGCGGCGGACTTGGCAATTATTACTGGGTAATAATTACATTATGTCCAATACTACCTACATGCTCGCAATCAGGGGAAACTATCTACAATGTGTTCAGTGTTATAATTAACACAGATTATTTAAACGGTACTGCATTAAGAATTCAATAAAACAAATTTTACTAATGGAAATACTTAGTAGAAGCAGACATTATCGAGTACCACAAAGTGGAGATAGAGAATGCTTATTATTAGTATTAGTTACAGTCCAATTTTGTGTCGTTAACGTATTTTTCTTCTTTAGGGTCAGCAGCATAGTATATGTCACATCTTCTTCTTTTTCTGACGCCTTTGTCCAGCAGTTTTCGCAGAGTCGGCGTGGTTACAATCGGATTTGGCAAGGTTAATTTGAAGGTGTGGCCGGATGCCCTTTCTGCCACCACTCTGAAACTGCCCGCGATGGAATCAGTGTACCCCAGCTGTCTGCGTCTAGTGTAAATCGTGAAATAGTGCGAACGTGTTTCAGATGTCTGCGAGTCATGTAACTGAGGCGGGACGTGGGGACCATCCCGGTATTCACCTAGTGGGATGTGAAAAACCGCCTAAAAACCAAATCCGGGCTGGTCGGCACACCGGCCCTCGTCGGTAATCCGACGGGCGGATTCGATCCGGGGCCGGAGCGCCTATCAGAGTCCAGGAAGCAGCGCGTTAGCGCTGTCGGCTACCCTGGCGGATAAGCATCGTATATGTCAGATATACACTTGATTATTTTAATTAACTAATCTTTCTTTTCAACGGGCTGTTTCGGCATCTATAGCCATTGCTAAGTCCCTGCAAATATAATTTTGGCGAGAACGTGTACAAATGTCAATGTCATTTACATTAAAGTGACTATTTGTACTCAAGTCTAGACTGATGTGACGTCCATATTACGTTGTTCGTAAACTGCCTTATAATTGTCACAGATTTGATCAGATTGTATGTGACATAAATATATTGAAAATTATACGTTAATTAAGGTTTGACACTACTTTAACAGTTCATCTCTTACGACGTTATATGTTTACAAAGTTATGCAGATGCACAGCGATATTATTTTACTAACTAAGTTTTGTTATACGTGGCACCTACAATATGTTTCACATTGGCCAGACAGTAAGAACTTTAAACGTCAGGTATAAGGAACATATTACAGACAGCAAGAATACTAACTCGAGCTTCTTCCTACATTTGAAAAATCAAAAACATGTTGCTGATACAATGAAAAATACGCTCCACATTCTGTACAGAATACCGAAAGGTTCTGCAATGAACATTGTTGAAGAATTGGAAATCTAAACACAGACGAGAAAAACCCACAAGACATATTAAATGAGTATACAGAATTTAGACACAAATTCTATCTCAAATACTTTCTTAAACTTCCAGAACACGAAAATGGATAAATCGGAAGTAACTTATGCAGCAACCAAAGATAACCACGACAAAACTTAATTAATACAATAATATCTCTGTTCATCTGCATAATCTTTTCTAAAAATATAATGTCGTTATCGTTAAACGTCAACCATAATTAACGTATTATTTCAATATATTTACGTTATTTACCATCTTATCACAACAGTGACAGTTATAAGACAATTCACTAATGACGTAATATGGACGTCATATCAGTCTAGAAGTAAGTACAATATAGGCACTTTAATATAAATAACATTCATTTTTGTACCCGTTCCCATCAAAATTGTAGGCACTGCTACTTGACAATGACGATAAATACCGAAACAATCTGTCGTGCATAAAGACTAGTTATTATAATCATCTTTTCGGGTGCATCATTCTAAAACTTTCAACGTACTACCTCCTGTTATTTATAAATATTGCACAAAGCGTAAACCCGCGTTTCAAAGAAACATGTACGGTAAAATTTGCATTGTCACACGAAGCAGCTTTGTGTGATTAATAATTAATAATTTTGGAAAGAAAATCGAAAGACTAATTTGCTAAAAATTCAACTGAAAGGAACAAAGAATAAGAAGACAAACTGCCGGACGGTGATTTATTTCAGCTCGTTTTCAGAGCAGCCAGAGCAGAGACAAGTTATCCGTTGGAAGGTAAGAATTTAACACTTATGAAAGAATTTTAAAATAAGCGTTGAATATGTGGTGTCACCGCCAGACACCACACTTGCTAGGTGGTAGCTTAAATCGGCCGCGGTCCATTAGTACATGTCGGACCCGCGTGTCGCCACTGTCAGGATCGCAGACCGAGCGCCACCACAAGGCAGGTCTCGAGAGACGTACTAGCACTCGCCCCAGTTGTACGACGACTTTGCTAGCGACTACACTGACGAAGCCTTTCTCTCATTTTCCGAGCATATAGAATAGCCTTCAGCTAAGTCCATGGCTACGACCTAGCAAGGCGCCATTAGTTACTTCATGAATATAAAGAGTCTCACTTGTATCATCAAGAATGCTGTATACCAAAGGACGATATAAAAGTTAAGTGTTCTAGTAGCTACGTTCTTTTCTTTATCACATTCATCACGTATCCTGTTCCAGACTTCGCGCCAGTCGGCGTGTATGTACGTGTGCCCTCTCGGCTACCCGTCTCTGTGGACTGGCTGCCTTGTCAGTCCACTACAGAATAACTGAAGATTACGTAAATTCTATAGATGCGTTAGGGAATACTTAAATTACACAACAGTTAGTGAATCTGAGTATTATTGTGAATTGTTCTTTTGTGCATTCTAATTTACGGACAGTGAGATGCATTTCAGATTAATTAAAATCATATTCCTAAGAAGCAAGTCGCGTAAATAAGTTCATGTCCAAAAGTAATGTAGCCATGCCGATTCTAGATCTGAATCTGTAATCGGAATTTATATATCAGACAGTTTTCCGATTATCAACGAGAAACTCAGTTAAACTTAGTGTCGGCACGTAACAAATATACAACTTCCATCTGAGAGTATGTGCCTCTTCAAGGACTCTGAAATTCGTGCGTCAATCTTACCAAGTAATACGCGGAATCCTCAAGATCATATTGCTGCAGCTTTTTAAGACGCTGTCTGTACCATATTCGGGAGTCAGATCTATAAAGCTTTGTGGGAAATAAAATTCAGTTGTACGCGACAAGCTTTGTTGCAAAACTGACAGAATGAGTGTCAAGTACTCGAGATGTAGTATGGAAAAGGACACCCCAGCACGGTTAATTTTGTATTGGAGTTCCGAATCTAGATTTCGATTTGATGAGGATATTCTGCAGAGATAAGGACAGATTGGATCCACTAGGGGAACATATTCGGTCGAATGATGATTCTGATGTTTGTGACGGTACGTCACATAAATATTCATATTTTTATCGGTTGTAAACCGTAGTTAACGTATTTTATGAACATAATTAGTATAAAAGATACAGTTAATGTTGTTGAAACAACTGATATGCAGCGATAATTTAAAGGTCGCATCTTTATTTAAGACATGTCTATGAAAATCAAAAAGGATCGAAAAGAGACGCGATTGTACGGCGGAGGAGGAGGGACGTACTTTATGGTACACACACTGTTTTATTTTTCGCGATACGGAAGGCAGCCATTGAGCGGCTACACATATTTTATTTAAGTTATTCGGTATTCTGCTAAAATAAACTAATTATTGTTATCACAAAATGAATTTCTATGTAATAGTTGTCACCTCAAATGGTCGCAGCGGCTAATTATTTTTAATAAGCATTTTTTTCAGTAATTTGCGCTGTGGGAAGCTCATCTTGCGATGCAGCCTCTGGTCGGCCATTACGCGCCGAAGTATTAATTTATTTTTCAAAGTGTTAACAGTAACTGTATGTGCGAGAGATTTCGTTGTAAGAACCTTTCTAAATTGCAACAGAAAATTAATGCAACAATCGTAATTCTGTCGAGTCTTGCTTTGCAATCAATAAATAGAAATTGACAAAATTACATTCAATTCAGCTAACGGCAACTATATTTTAGTCATCACGTTCAAAATCTAAAGTTGGTACATGAATAACAGCGGCCCTTCAAGTACCCGTTTTATATCTACTTATGCACGGAAGTAAAAGTGATAAGAAAAGATAATACCCATGAGAGAAAGAATCATGCTCTAACATAAGAAAAATTCATGCTTATATATAAATGGCAGCGTAACATGTTTCATTGTTCTTCCGTAGGCGCTTACTGGTATGGGAGCTGTGCTTTACTGATATTCAGGTTGAGCGAGGCATTCAGGGTTAACCGTAGTTCATGATGTGACTGAACTATAACTGCCTTACCATCAGCGTACTGTACAGTCCAACAGGCAATCAATAAATAGAAATTGACAAAATTACATTCAATTCAGCTAACGGCAACTATATTTTAGTCATCACGTTCAAAATCTAAAGTTGGTACATGAATAACAGCGGCCCTTCAAGTACCCGTTTTATATCTACTTATGCACGGAAGTAAAAGTGATAAGAAAAGATAATACCCATGAGAGAAAGAATCATGCTCTAACATAAGAAAAATTCATGCTTATATATAAATGGCAGCGTAACATGTTTCATTGTTCTTCCGTAGGCGCTTACTGGTATGGGAGCTGTGCTTTACTGATATTGAGGTTGAGCGAGGCATTCAGGGTTAACCGTAGTTCATGATGTGACTGAACTATAACTACCTTACCATCAGCGTACTGTACAGTCCAACAGGCTAGAGCACTCACCTGCCGGAGACGGTGCTGAGCCGCGTCTCCCCGGTGAGCCTGTGCCTGGCCTCGCAGCGGTAGGCGAGCGCGCCGTCTGCGTGCGTCACGTGACGGATGTGCAGCTCCCCAGTGGCGAACACCGAGTACCGGCCGCCTGCAACAGCAAGTGACCCATGTGAAGATTTACGCGTATTTTTCCAAGAAATGAACTTCTTTTAAGCTCTCATGGTCACTTTGGAATGAGAAACATGGGAAATGCAGAGCTGCCAAGGTGAAATGGCTGCATGAAAAATGTGAAGAAATCGAAAAAGGCAATATGATAGTCGGAAGACTAACGCAGCATACAGAGAAGTCAAAACAACATCCGCCGAAATTAAAGGCAAGCGTGGTAACATTAAGAGTATATATACTAAGATGTCCGAAAGAACAGATACCATCTTAGTATATATATATATATATATATATATATATATATATATATATATATATATATATATATATATATATATATAGTTAAGACTCACCGGCCACTTGACCATCTTCTTCTTCTGTGCGAATGCACAAACAGTGCCCGAACTCTTACGGGAATCGGCAACGCGCCGTGAGTAATGAGTATAATGGGCGGGGGCACTACTAATGTAGTGCGAGATAATACGTTGAGAATGTGGGTTTCGCGGGAGGCGTGCCAGAGATGTCTCTGCAGTCGCGCTGTCCTCTGTGTCCTCGGAGGCTCAGATGGATAGAGCGTCTGCCATGTAAGCAGGAGATCCCGGGTTCGAGTCCCGGTCGGGGCACATATTTTCATCTGTCCCCGTTGACGTATGTCAACGCCTGTAAGCAGCTAAGGGTGTTCATTTTATTGTAACATTAAGAGTGGAATGGGAATCCCACTGTTAAATGTAGAGGAGAGAGCGAACGCGTGGAAGGAGTACATTTAAGCCCTCTCTGATGACGTGATAGAAGAAGAAACAGGAATCGACAAGGAAGAGGTGAGGGATCCGGTATTCGAACGAGAATTTAAAAGAGCTCTCGGCAACTTAAAGTCAAATAAGTCAGAATGGATACAGAATATTCCACTGCAATTCCTAAAATCATTGGCGGAAGTGGCAGCGAAACGACTTCCACGTTGGTGAATAGAATGTATAAGACACCATCTGACTTTCGGAGAAACATCACCCACACGATTACGAGGATAGCAAGAACCAACAAGTGCGAGAATTATCGCACAATCGGCATAACAGTTCATGCATCCAAGTTGCTGAAATCAATAATATACAGAAAAATGGAAAAGAAAAAACTGAAGCTCTGTTAGATGACCATCAGTTTCTCTTTAGGAAGGATAAAAGCACTAGATTGGCAGTTCTGACATTGCGGGTGATAACGGAAGCAAGACTGAGGAAAAATGAGAAGCGTCTATGGGATTTGTCGACCTGGGAAAACGGGGCAGGATGTTCGAAATTCTGCTGAAAATAGTGGTAAACTATGAAGAAAGACGGCTAATATACAATATGTACAAGAACCAAGGGGAAAAAATAAGACTGGAAGACCGTCGATTAAGTGCTCGGATTAAAATGGATGCAACAAAGGGATGTAGTCTTTCTCCCGGTAGTGTTCAATCTGTACATCGAAGAAGCAATGAAGGACATGAAAGAAAGGTTCGAGAGCGACATTTGAATTCAAGGTGAAAGGATATCAATCATAAGATTTGCGGATGATATTGCCGTCTTCTCTGAATGTGAAGAACAATTACAAGATCTGTTGAGTGAAATTGTAAGTAGGCTGTTTACGGTTTTATGTTGCTAACGCCACTAAGTGCTCTGTATGAAAATCGCGGACTGCGCTGTGTGCGGTCTGTGGCTGGTTGGACTCACTGTTGGAACATTCGCTTGTGTAGTGTTGGGCTGTTGGATGTGAACATGGGCAGTTGGAGGTGAGCGGCCAGCAGTGGTGGATGTGGGGGGGAGAGATGCCAACGTTTTGAGGGGTACTATGATCGGACGATCCGGACTTGTATCCGTCAGAAGAAGGAAATTTGTAAGACTGGATGTCATGAACTGATATATAAATAAATGACTTTTGAACACTATGAAGGTAAATACATTGTTTGTTATGTATCAAAATCTTTCATTCACTAACTATACCTATCAGTACTCAGTGCCTTCGGTAGTTAGAATCTTTTATTTAGCTGATATTGGCGCTAGCTGTATTGCAGTTGTTCGAGTAACGAAGATATTTGTGAGGTAAGTGATTCATGAAAGGTATAGGTTATTGTTAGTCAGGGCCATTCTTTTGTAGGGATTATTGAGAGTCAGACTGCGTCGCGCTAAAAATATTGTGTGTCAGCTTAGTGATGATCAGAATAAGTAAAGAGAGAACTGTCTGAGTACGCTCAGTTTTTGCTAAGCTGTTTGAAAATCAGATGACGTAAAGAGTTTTTCTAGCACTGTCATTCTTTACAAACAAAGGGGAAGTTTCAAAATGAACTATCTAACGAGTACAGAACATAGACTGAGATTAAAACGGACGAAGACGTAAGTAATGAGAATAGTGTAAATGAAAACAGTGAGAAAGTTAACATCAGAAATGGTGATCACGAAGTAGGTGAGGTTACGGAACTCTGCTACGCAGGCAGAAAAAAAACCTATAATGGACGGAGCAATGAGACATAAAAAGCAGAGTAACACTAGCAGATATGGCATTCTTGACCAATAGAATTTAACTGGTATCAAACATTGGCATTAGTTTGAGGAATAAGTAACTGGTGCTGTGTTTGCAGTACAGCATTCCGTGGCAGTGAGATATATGCTGTTGGGAAACCGGAAAAGAAGAGAATAGAAACATTTGTGATGTGATGGTTAGGTTTACTGATACGGCTGGAAGTTCTCCGCAGAATCTGTGAGGAAAGTAGTCTATGGAAAACGTTGACAAGAAAAAGGGCTTCCATTAAGACGTCCGGGAGTAACTTCCATGGTGCTACACGGAGTTTTAGAGGGCAAAAGCCATAAAGGAAGATGGAGATTGAATAACTGGGGATGTAGTTACAAGTGCTACTCTAAGATGAAAAGGTTGGCGCAGGAGAGGAATTCGTGGCGGCCTGCTTTAAAAAAGATCACAATCTGAAAAAAGACCATGATCTTTCCGCTGTGATATTCTTCAGAATTCTCCTGGTGCCCCCGGACGGCTGAACACTTGGAAAACAGTGTCGCTTTCATTTACAGCAGGCTGCTTTCCGGCGCTTTTCTAGAGAAATGGAGTTACGGAGTAATGATTTTCGTGATGTCATTAGTTGATCGTCGTCAGTGGGCAAATATTGAAACCAGATACTGAAAACCAAATGTTGCGTATAACTGTCTTTTATTGACGTGTTTCACTCGACAGACGCGAGCATCTGCAGAACTTTATAAGCCAAGGGTCACATGTTGCATGCGGCTTATGGCTACTCTAGGGTTTTTATTTCTAAAGGTTGCTGTTTCCTCTGAAGGCGATGCCTGCGCTCGCTAAATATTGTTGTTATCGTATCACAATAGCGGTTAACAGTTGTTGCTGATGGTCTTCGCTCGAAGTGGGGCGCCAACAAACTTTTATAAGCGGAAGCGACACCGATTCCTGACAGTTCAAAAAAATGGTTCAAATGGCTCTGAGCACTAGGGGACTTAACTTCTGAGGTCATCTGTTTCCTAGAACTTAGAACTACTTAAACCTAACTAACCTAAGGACATCACACACACCAATGCCCGAGGCAGGATTCGAACCTGCGACCGTAGCGGTCGCGCGGTTCCAGACTGTAGTGCCTAGAACCTCCCGGCCACCCCGGCCGGCTTCCTGACAGTGTTAAGTCAGCTAGGCACCAGCAGGATCCTGATGTAGATTCCATCAGAGGGATCGAAAAACGGAGAGCTAAAGAAGTTTGATGAGGCACATCGACACAGCGCTACGACTCAGAGATCTTACCATAAAATACGATCAAGGTTAGATTCTTTGTTGAAAATTACATATTTTTACTGAAAGGAATTATTGAAATGTGGACTGTCTTAGCAATGAGTTTTACTATTGCTTATTTCCGTTTAGTTAATTCCTGTTGTTGTTGTGGTCTTCAGTCCTGAGACTGGTTTGATGCAGCTCTCAGTAAAGCTACATGCCCTCGGGAAAAATTACGGCCGTAGTTTCCCCTTGCTTTCAGCAGTACCTTGCTTTCAGCAGTACTAGCACAGCAAGGCCGTTTTGGTTAATGCTGCAAGGCCAGGTCAGTCAATCATCCAGACTGTTGCCCCTGCAACTACTGAAAAGGCTGCTGCCCCTCTTCAGGAACCACACGTTTGTCTGACCTCTCAACAGATACCCCTCCGTTGTGGTTGCACCTGCGGTACGGCCATCTGTATCGTTGAGGCACGCAAGCCTCCCCACCAACGGCAAGGTCCATGGTTCATGGGGAAGGAGTTAATTCCTACCTAATCAAAATCAAACACATCCAAGCTATACAACACAGCTTCACCCCCAGTGAGCAGTCCACTACACAAGATGTTAGATTATTACCATCCCCCACCCTAAAAGTCAAACATGAGTTCGGTTTTGCTGTTCTATCACTCGTCATCGTAAAACTGTAGCCTGAGAAGTTTAAGAATGCTTAATGGCCGCTAAGCAGCCATTCGAAGCGTGCATAATTGATTCCACAAAGACTTGCCCTATGGTTAATAATAAGTGGCAGTGCAAAAATATTCACTGTTCAATATTGTAATGGTATTTCAACAACCCCTCTCTCTCCCTCTCTCTCTCTCTCTCTCTCAAGGCCCAACGAAACCGACCGACCGCCACGTCATCTTCAGTCAACAGGTGTCACTGGATGCGGATATGGAGGGCTCTCGCAACCGTTGCCAGGTTCATGAGAAGAGCCGCTACTTCTCAGTCAAGTAGCTCCTCAATTGGCCTCAAAAGGGCTGACTGCAGCCCGCTTGCAGACAGAGCTCGGCAGATCTGAATGGTCCCCCATGCAAGCGCTGGCCAAGACAGACAGCGCTTAACTTCGGTGATACGATGGGTACCAGTGTTACCACTGCGGCAAGACCGTTAACATTTCAGCTACCACGTACTTTTTACTAACAAGGAAAATCGTGCGAAACTACCACCGACGCCATTTAGCAGCGGTGGCTACTTGCATTTGAAAATACACGTCTGCTATTTGTGTATGTCAAGTACATCTGACAGGGTGCAATACATACGAAGAAAAACACTCGAAGATGGTTTATTGCACTGTACACATTCAATAGTTATTTGTTGGTAATGTTATGTATTCATTTTATGTTTTAATAGAATCTGATGAGGACAGTGGTCGAAATAGTCGTTAAAGAAATTAAAATTGTGATCTTGACTGAACAAAGTAATAAAACCGACAAAAAACTCGCGGTCTCTTACACAGACTTTATATCTTCAATTCATAGTTTTATTTTTCATTTTCCAGGGATAACCTTAGATTGTTGCCAATGAAAAAATGCGAGCTATATCTCTTCTAAAGGTTGAACAAACCCATCATGCTCACTAAAAGTTAAATGTCAGTCTATTTCGTAACAATTCAACCTTCTTCAGACACAGGTTTTGGTAGGTGAGGCATGGACAAGAGTATTATTAAATTTCGGGTGCTGTTAAAGTGTATATGTATGGAGCTGCCGCCACACTATGAACAACTTCTTCATACATACGTATCACTTTAAGACACTCTCGTGTTAATACAATCGAACAAAGAGAGTGATAACAGACTGGCTGAACAAGCACCGAACAAATGTAGCATATTTAGCCCAAACGATTCGTTTCCATAGTGACTGTTGCGTTCTGGGAACATGGTCGCTGTGACACCACTGACATATAGCACTTTCTCAAATAGTTTAACCTGCTGGTGAAGAATTAAAAGTTACAAACGGAGGAGATTAAAAAGAAGAGGATCAGCTAGATGAATATTCCATGGACGCCAGTATATTCGTATACAATGGATATAAAGCATCGTTACAATACACTGTCATAAGTCAGAGTTACGTTAGTAATCATTTTAATCGAGTTTACTTTCTTCTTTTGGGGTGTTCCATATTTATTTCCATCGCAAGCCACGTTGCAATGCACGAAAAAACTACTTGTGGATCTGAACCACTTTCAATTTCATTCCGATTCGTGATGGAATTACGGAGGTTTCATAAACCTAACGCGATAAATTTCCCATTTAGCTGAAAAAATAACGTAATCCTTTTTCTTTGTATGGGTGACCGTACGTTAAAGAGAAAATACGGGTAGTCTGTAGCAAAAAGGGATACGCAGAATGCGGGAATAAAAACCGGCTGCATACTGTGGGCGCTGGCTGTATCTCAAATTACATGTCCAGGTGGCTGGTATGTCATGACAGAAGTGCTTTCATACATTTTCCTTTGTGGAGGAATCATTTGTGACAGTTTATTAACCACGAGTTTTTAAACTGATATTCCGCGAGAAATACAAAACGTAACTCTGGTCGGCCGAACAACGATTGCAGATCGCCAGGAATGTGAACACAATGGCTAAAAAGTATCCCCGGAGGCGAAATCACGAAAAGTAAAGATAACTGTCATGTCGAGACTCACCACTACTGCAAAAGTTAAAAAGTTCACAATGGAATGATAATTAAAAAATTGTTGAAGGCAGACTGCAAGATAAGGGCAGTACTATGAGATAATTTTAACAAAGCTGATAAAAAAGTAATAATTTAATTGTAGGCTTCTAGTAAATACAGGGTGTGACGGGTACAAGACCAGATATTTCTTATTGGTGACTGAGGACGTTGTACTGGACAACATTACACCACTACTTATGTCATTTGCAGAAAATAATTATAGTTATTGGGAGTAATTTTAGATTGATTAGTACCTCCAAGTCCATGTTGCAAGAGGAAGCCATTAGCTATATTGAGTCGTGTCGCGGCTCGCGTGGTGCCGTTGGCAGTATTTAGTATTTTAAGAATTTGGCATCCAGGCCTTCAGCCGTCAAATTGTTCTTTGAGTTATTATTATTTTGGCCTTCAGCGACAAATAATTTGAATTTCTGGTCAATAAGGCCTTTAGCCGTGAGTGCAACTTGCTTAAGAAGTTTTTTTTTATTAGATATTGTGTCTTGACAGTCAAATTTGATAATAGTTCCTTATTGTCAACCTTATTTGCATTTTTTTCCAAATAAAGTGAAGTGATTTAAAAAAAAAACTGAGCAACCAATGGTAACTGAGTACGCCCCCCCCCCCCCACCCTCCCCACACCGAAGCCTGCCTTTCCCTAAGCCCCAGGTCTCATTTATAAATGAATCCTCAGCTATGGTACGTATTCTGTAAATTAAAAGTGGTGGGTGGGGGGTGGAAAAGGAGAGTAAAGGGAAGGAATTATTGATGCCAGCTGCATCGGGACTTTACGTAGAACCAGCGGCGACGAGTGAAAAGGTTGCTAGATCAGGATTCGAACCCGGGAGCTCCTGCTTACTTGACAGTTGCGGTAAACGCAGCGCCATTGACCCACACCTCCACCTGGCGCCACCTGCCCGTAGACTCCGCCCACAACCTCCATGCTCGCAACTTCGAGATTCCCACAGAAGGACGAACTTAACTGTGAATCCGCACTGAAGGTGGTGGATTCATTGTCCATCGAGGTGAATTAGTTTTGTGAATACGTGGTCGCTGTTCTTTCGGTGCAGTCTGGAACCGCGAGACCGCTACGGTCGCAGGTTCGAATCCTGCCTCGGGCATGGATGTGTGTGATGTCCTTAGGTTAGTTAGGTTTAACTAGTTCTAAGTTCTAGGGGACTAATGACGTCAGAAGTTGAGTCCCATAGTGCTCAGAGCCATTTGAACCATTTTTTGTTCTTTCGGTCATGTCCTGCCTACTAAGCGGGAGATCCCGGGTTCAAATCGCGGTCCAGCTCACATTTCCATCCGTCGCCGCTGATACCGCGCAATGTCCTGATGCAGCTGACATCAATAATTCATTCCCTTTCCTATCCTTTATCCTACCTCCATCTACAATTTAAAAATAGCCGTTAATGCTTAGTTTCTCCTGAGCAGTAGGTCAGGTGATGAAGTGTCATATGTAGACACAAATCAGTTAATCTACACCGACAGGCGTTGTCCACTTAATGGTGAAGTTATGACCGTGAAGAAAACATCCGATTGGAAATTATTTTGTATGTTTGTGGGAAGACTGTTCGACGCAGAAAAAAATCAACACACTGATGTGTATATACACTCCTGGAAATTGAAATAAGAACACCGTGAATTCGTTGTCCCAGGAAGGGGAAACTTTATTGACACATTCCTGGGGTCAGATACATCACAAGATCACACTAACAGAACCACAAGCACATAGACACAGGCAACAGAACATGCACAATGTCGGCACTAGTACAGTGTATATCCACCTTTCGCAGCAATGCAGGCTGCTATTCTCCCGTGGAGACGATCGTAGAGATGCTGGATGTAGTCCTGTGGAACGGCTTGCCATGCCATTTCCACCTGGCGCCTCAGTTGGACCAGCGTTCGTGCTGGACGTGCAGACCGCGTGAGACGACGCCTCATCCAGTCCCAAACATGCTCAATGGGGGACAGATCCGGAGATCTTGCTGGCCAGGGTAGTTGACTTACACCTTCTAGAGCACGTTGGGTGGCACGGGATACATGCGGACGTGCATTGTCCTGTTGGAACAGCAAGTTCCCTTGCCGGTCTAGGAATGGTAGAACGATGGGTTCGATGACGGTTTGGATGTACCGTGCACTATTCAGTGTCCCCTCGACGATCACCAGTGGTGTACGGCCAGTGTAGGAGATCGCTCCCCACACCATGATGCCGGGTGTTGGCCCTGTGTGCCTCGGTCGTATGCAGTCCTGATTGTGGCGCTCACCTGCACGGCGCCAAACACGCATACGACCATCATTGGCACCAAGGCAGAACCGACTCTCATCGCTGAAGACGACACGTCTCCATTCGTCCCTCCATTCACGCCTGTCGCGACACCACTGGAGGCGGGCTGCACGATGTTGGGGCGTGAGCGGAAGACGGCCTAACGGTGTGCGGGACCGTAGCCCAGCTTCAAGGAGACGGTTGCGAATGGTCCTCGCCGATACCCCAGGAGCAACAGTGTCCCTAATTTGCTGGGAAGTGGCGGTGCGGTCCCCTACGGCACTGCGTAGGATCCTACGGTCTTGGCGTGCATCCGTGCGTCGTTGCGGTCCGGTCCCAGGTCGACGGGCACGTGCACCTTCCGCCGACCACTGGCGAGACCTCACGCCCCACGTGTTGAGCAATTCGGCGGTACGTCCACCCGGCCTCCCGCATGCCCACTATACGCCCTCGCTCAAAGTCCGTCAACTGCACATACGGTTCACGTCCACGCTGTCGCGGCATGCTACCAGTGTTAAAGACTGCGATGGAGCTCCGTATGCCACGGCAAACTGGCTGACACTGACGGCGGCGGTGCACAAATGCTGCGCAGCTAGCGCCATTCGACGGCCAACACCGCGGTTCCTGGTGTGTCCGCTGTGCCGTGCGTGTGATCATTGCTTGTACAGCCCTCTCGCAGTGTCCGGAGCAAGTATGGTGGGTCTGACACACCGGTGTCAATGTGTTCTTTTTTCCATTTCCAGGAGTGTACTATTGAGAAATCCAAATTACTTGTAGATGAACTGGAGAAAAATATCAGTAGTACTTCTAATGTAAGGCAGCCACACAACCATCAGTATAAGAGATTAAGGTATACGTTTTGTAAATAACATACTGGATATAAATACTGTAATTCTCATGCGTAAAGTTTTACATGTTATCTGACAGAAAATAAAAGAAATCCACTGACGATGGTGAAACTTCACCGAATACATGTAAGTGCGTTGAAGGATTTTCTGTTTGCTCAACGCAAAACCACAGTTTCCATACATATTTATTTACAAGTAAACACGGACACAAAGTGAGCTCCATCCACAAGATCAATAACTGATAAACGTCGTCAGAAGACAGGAAAATTTCTATATTGTAATGGTGCCGTAGCGAAAATGTCATATCTCAGGGATTGAAAAAACAACATGTTTACAATGGCTTTCCTGGCATAATAATTGTTGGTTGTCTTCTTGCGTTTGCTGCCGGATCATAAAATCAGTATGTCTTGATATTTCACCTACCCATCTCTCCACCATCTTCACGAAGGACGCTGCTGTTACTGCTGCTGACTCCCGCTGAAGACTGAAGCTAAGACTAGAAACCGTGATTCTATGAAGGCTCCTGTACTGTACACGACACGTGCACCGCCTATCAACTGTGTTGCCCTCAAGACTGGACTTGTGGTGCTTCTCCATAATAGACTCCAGCGTCAAAAATGTATTGCAACCAAATGCTGTCCTCAATCTCTTGGGCTGGCCGCACCAGAGTATATTGTCATTCGATGTAGGACAACATAGGGTTCCACGTTCGAGAGGGAAACCGTTGTTCTGCCAATCATGTTGTCTGCCAACTTAAGTTCAATTCACTTCTTATAAACACTTTGCCAAAAACTTGACGTGCCGCCAACTATAGGTGTCATGGAATACCGTGTCCATCATTTGAACAGTGCTCCAACACCACCAATTTTTCAAGCTATTATATCTTCGTATGACAGTTATGCTCCATATATCTGTCCTGAACTGAGGGATCCGACTGACCGAGGTAAAAATTCCCAGACTGAAATAGACTTTTGTATATGCTATGCTCCGTAATTCCTGAATTTCTTGACAGAGCCGAATAGTGCCCTAATCGTGACAGGTGGACAGAACAAACTCCTAATCACAAATTCTAAAATTTTACGCCTTAAACGAAATCCCCCTTGCATAATGAATAAAAGCTGCTCTTCATAGAGCTCCAGCAGTGGTCCAGACTCCATATCCCGAGGAATCTGCTACTCGTATATCACTTTTCTTTAAACACTGAAGCCAAACGCGCAGGTTCATGTGTCAGACTATTTGCGTATAGCATACGGCGTACCAGAGTGTTAAGGACACCAGTGCATTTGAACGGTTGGACGGTAGCTCTTTGAATACAGACATCGGTCGGTATGTGTCCGTTTTCTGTCCCACTGTTGATGATATGTTCTATGGGTATAATGCAACGTTCCTTAGGATATGCATGCATACCCGAAGGAACACTGCATCGTTATTCTCAACAACACAGGCACTGCAATATTGTGTTTATCAGTCGACACTGGGAAAAGGGACCTTCTATTAAAATGTCTTCCCTGTACAGGAATATTCATAATAAATGTACGGGTGCAGGTTGTTGACACATGACTGACGACATGTCAAAGTTTGGGTCTGGCCGTGAGTAGTGCTCGGATAGCCTAACGGTGAAGTGACCGCTCGCGATAATGGAGATATTCGGGTTCGAGTCCCAGTCCAGCACAAAGTTTCATTGTCCTCATTCCATTTTACAGCTGAGGGTTTTCCATATTCCTGCGAATAGATTGCATGTATAACATAATTTAGTATTCTACTAGAAACGGGACTAAAAGTGTCGTTAAGGTGAATGTATGTGATTACCAGATCTAACTACTAAATTTCCACATTAATGTCTTATTCTGGAGGACCGTTTAAATGTGTAGTTGAGAATCCTATTAATTGCATGTTAGGCAGAAGCCAGCGGAACTGGGAAGAACGAGTCAGCGTCAGGCCATTAAGGGACGCCGCTGCAAAGGAGCACCACCGCTAGTATCAGGGGAGGAAAAGCCAGGTAGTAAATCGGAGCAGTATATTGCTTGGAGATGTGCCGTTCACTTTTGTGTTCTAAACGGCGGGAAGCTATTCTGTATTATGATCCATGTGTGAAGTCCGCTGTCACAAAACAAATGGGACGGGAACTACAGTATCCCAAGGCCCTGTTCCCTGCAGGAAGCCCATATTGTGGGGAGCGCTAGGCCAAGGATGGGGCAAAGATAAGATCTCTAAAATGGAGTTAGAGAAGGCGCCAGCCTGGTCTTTTGCGATTAAGAGCACAGCACTTAGAGGCGTCAACCTAGTCCTAGGTTATTTGAATTGTTGTCGACTCTGCTAACTAACAGCAAGAGTACCATTGGATAATGTACATAAATTGCGGAATGGCAGAATCCATCTCGCTTATGTTTTTGTGGAGTAGGTCTGGTTGACTGGAACGCGAAATAAGAGACATGGTGGGAGTCAGAGATTTCCTGTTTCTGAGCGCTAGCAATAAAAAAACCTCCACGATTAATTCTTTATATTAAGACTGAGTACCTAAGGGATATTATTGTTAGAACTGACTTGATTGGTTGGAACTGGAAAGAATCGCTGATATTGGTGAGCAAAATCATGAGCAGATTCACACTAAAGATAACAGAGTAAAAGTTCTACTTCTTGATGGGAGTGCTCTGCAGAAATTACTTCCATCTGAGATTTATTTACTCCCTTATTAACATTCGACAGTCATTGTGCGACTTCTGTGGACCTAGTTCTTTCACCAGACGTTTTGTTGACTTTAGCATATTCACTCAGACTCGTTACACAACCTTTACCAAAGTGTTGACATGTGTTGTTGTTGTGGTCTTCAGTCGTGAGACTGGTTTGATGCAGCTCTCCATCTACTCTATCCTGTTCAAGCTTCTACTTCTCCCAGTACTTAATGCAGCCTACATCCTTCTGAATCTGCTTAGTGTATTCATCTCTTGGTCTCCCTCTACGATTTTCACCCTCCACGCTACCCTCCAATGCTAAATTTGTGATCCCTTGATGCCTCAGATCATGTCCTACCAACCGGTCCCTTCTTCTTGTCAAGTTGTGCCACAAACTCCTCTTCTTCCCAATTCTATTCAATACCTCCTCATTAGTTATGTGATCTACCCATCTAATCTTCAGCATTATTCTGTAGCACCACATTTCGAAAGCTTCTATTCTTTTCTTGTCCAAACTATTTATCGTCCATGTTTCACTTCCATACATGGCTACACTCCTCACACTTAAATCTATACTCGATGTTAACAAATTTCTCATCTCCAGAAACGCTTTCCGTGCCTTTGCCAGTCTACATTTTATATCCTCTCTACTTAGACCATCATCAGTTATTTTGCTCCCCAAATAGCAAAACTCCTTTACTACTTTAAGTGTCTCATTTCGTAATCTAATTCCCTCAGCATCACCCGACATACTCTGAGATCAAAAAAGCGCACCACGAAGGAATTATCCGAATGGAACGGAAATTGGTAGATGTGATTGACTTGTACAGTAATACAAACCATTACAATTGCAGAAAAATTGGATGATTTATTCAATAGTAGCACAAACTGAGCACGTCAATAACACGTTTGTCCGCCTCTCGCCCTTATGCAAGCAATTATTCGGCTTGGCATTAATTGTTAGATGTACTCCTGAGGGATACTGTGCCAAATTATGTCCAGTTGACGCGTTCGGTCGTCAAAATCGCGAGATTACCAAGAAGACGCGTCTGGCAGCACCCCAGTCAATGGTGGAACACCAACCAGACTATTATACGTCGCATGGCCCAACAACCAGGAAAGGTGATCTGAGGTGACATTTCTATTCGTAGCAGCACCTCTTTGGTTGACTTACGCCTCTCGCTTACAGCACAGATGTATATCGATGATATTATAAGCCCCATTTTATTGCTCCTGATGCCAGGCCATCCTGGGCTTACATTTCAGCAAGACAAGGCCCACCGGCACACGGCGAGAGTTTCTGCTGCTTGTCTTCATGCTTCCCAAACTCTTTGACCAGCAAGGTCAACGGATCACTCCCAGTTGACAATGTTCGGAGTGTTACGGGCAGGGGCCTCCAACCAGCTCGGGATTTTGACGATCTAACTCGCCAGTTGGATGTAATTTGGCACGATATCCCACAGGACGACATTCAACAACTCTGTCGATCAATGCCCAGCTGAATAACTGCTTGCATATGGGCAGGAATCGGACCAACGAGTTATTAACTCGCTCAATTTGTGAAGCTCTTTCTCTTGAATAAATCATCAAAGTTTTCTGAAATTGTAATCATTTTCTTATTTCTACATGTACATGACTTCTCTAGTTTACGTCCCATTCGCATAATTCTTTCCGGTGCGTGTTTCTTTCTTTTTTTTTATCTTAAAATGTTTCTTAACTCAATTGTGACCTGTATCACTCCTTAACGAATTTAACGATAACATTACATTGTGCACTAGTATTTAACTTAAAGTCTAGAATTGTAATAAACAGGTTTCTGTAGTGACCATTGTTTCACTGAGTAGTTTGATGAACTCCGAATTTTTACCTTCTTGTTTTTACAGCACCCATGTTGTACGCTCCTATTCTAAGGCCACCCCTGCTTAATGAATCGAATTCAGTAACACCTGAAATTCGCGTGCTCCTACGGGGAACGATGTGCTTATCGCTAAGGTCACCCGATACATATATTTGTGACATTCACAGGGTATGCTTGATGGCTCAGTCATAGCTTCACCCCGTGTGACCGGACATGGGTGTGTGTGATGTCCTTAGGTTAGTCAGGTTTAAGTAGTTCTAAGATCTGGGGGCTGATGACCTCAGATGTTAAGTCCCATAGTGCTCAGAGCCATTTGAACCATAGCTTCACAATGGTTCGTATTAGAAAGCAGTCGGCTATGGCACCAAAATTTACTTCCTACAATCTTCCATCTCGATAATAAACAGACATGAAGCTTTTTTATAATAATCTTTATACTCATAATGAAAAAATACTGCTAAGATATCAGGCACAGGAAATAGCGCCTAGTAGTGACTAGTGGTGCCTACACATCGGTCTAGCCCATAATGCGATATGAACTTACTTTTTATTCGAATGCCGTTGCAGAATTTATCGATGTGGGATATTCAACAGAATGAAACTGAGCGAAACAAAAAGGAATAACAAACAATAAGCGTAACATGGTGACAATAAAAAATAAGCGGTGAATGGAATCTAGACGTGATGGTCGCTATCGCAGGTCAGCTATGATAGCAGAGCGGAATATCTCGTGAGATATCAAGTGCAGGCAGATGCTGGCAGCACGCCAGGACGCGCCTGGCCGACAGTTGCTCGCACTCTGCCAAACTCACGCCTGCGAAACCACCTCGCGGGTGCAGCACATGAAGAGAGAACAGTACAGGAATCGATATTTCTTGCTTGCATTATTTGCGTACGTAGTGAGAAGCAGAAGTGTGAGAAGGTAATCAATGTATTATAAAGAAAAAAGAAAAGGTCGCACAGTGAAGAAATTATCGGAATGGGACGGAAATTGGTGGATGTAATGTTGATGTACAAACATACAAATGATTGCAATTTCGGAAAATTTGGATGATTTAAGAGAAAGGCTTTCACAAACTGTGGAAGACAACAACGCATTGGTCCTCCTCTGGCCCTTATGCAAGCAATTATTTGCCTTGGCATTGATTGACAGATTTGTTGAGTGTCCTTCTATGGGATATCGTGCCACATTCGTCCAACAGGCGCGTTAGATGTCGAAATCCCGATCTGCTTGGAGAGTCTTGCTCATAATGCTCCAAACGTTCTCAACTATGAAGATACCGGAGACTCTGCTGGCGGAGGTACAGGGAAGCAATTATTGAACTATATGAAAAAAACGTAAATTAGTTAGAAATTACGGCTTGCACATACTTTATTCGACATGTAAACGTCAATAAAGATATTCGGATTTAGGTTATGACATGTTCGATATGCCTGCCATCATTGGCGGTGAAGTGGCGCAGACGAATAGCGAAATTCTGCATGATTCGCTAAAGTGTCGGAACATCGGTGATATCGATAACTTCCTGAATGGCTGTTTTCATCTGAGAAACAGTTTTGAGGTTATTACTGTACACCTTGACTTTAATATAGCTCCACTAAATGTAGCCGCATGTGTTCAGATCAGGAGAATACGGCGGCCAAACGAGGCATATGCCAGTGGCCTCTGGATACCCCAGAGCCAGAATGCGGTCTCCAAAGTGCTCCTGCAGACATCAAACACTCTCCTGCTTCGATGGGGTCGAGCTCCGTCTTGCATCAGCCGCATCTTGTCGAAATCAAGGTCACTTTGGATAATGGGGAAGAAATCATATTTCAAAACTTCCACGTGCCGTTCGGTAGTCACCGTGCCATCAAGGAATATCGCACCAACTATTCCGTGGCTGCCGGCCGATGTGGCCGAGCGGTTCTAGGCGCTTCAGTCTGGAACCGCACGACCGCGGGTTCGAATCCTGTCTCGGGCATGGATGTGTGTGATGTCCTTAGGTTAGTTAGGTTTAAGTAGTTCTAAGTTCTAGGGGACTGATGACCTCAGATGTTAAGTGCTCAGAGCCATTTATTCCGTGACTGGACGTTGCACACCACACAGTCACCCGTTGAGAATGAAGAGACTTCTCGATCGTGAAATGTGGATCCTCAGACCCCCAAATTCGCTAATTTGCTTATTGGTTAACCCATCCAAATGAAAGTGGCCTTCGTCGCTAAACGAAACCATACACGATATGCTAATTCCCGTCACGCCCCGCGGCCAACTGTGCAGTTTGAATGTCCTAACGCAAACCGTTCAGAAATTATGACGATTTTATTTCATATAGTCCAATAACTGTCACCCTGTAGGCAAGCACGAAGACATGCAGTAAAAACTTTCGCCATGTGCCGGCGGGCATTTTCGTGCTAGAACGTAAGCTTGCTATGGAGGGCAACAAAACAGGGTACAGAACATCGTCAACGTACCGCTGTGATATAAGGGTGCCACGGATGGCAACTAGTGGTATCATGCCATGAAAAGAAATGGCACAACAGATGATCATTTCTGTTATCGGGCCGTGTGGTGAGCGACAGTAAGATTGGTATCCTAACGTAGTCCATTTCGTCTCCAGACACGGCCACCCTGGTCATCGGGGCGTAGCATCTCGTTGACTGGAATAGAACTGTCTTCAGCGATGAGTCCAGTTTCGAATGGAGCGCAGATGACAAGCAAAGAGGTGTATGCAGATGCTGTGGATAGGGGGTGGTATACCAACCTGAGTGTCAGCCACAATAAGGCCCGACAGTCAGATGTGATGGTCTGAGGTGCCGTTACACTGCATAGCAGGACTCCTTTGGTTGTCGTCAGCGGCATCCTTACAGCACAGATGTACGTCGACGATATTCTACATCTCGTTTTGACGCCATGGCTCTGAGCACTATGGGACTTAACATCTGTGGTCATCAGTCCCCTAGAACTTAGAATTACTTAAACCTAACTAACCTAAGGACATCACACACATCCATGCCCGAGGCAGGATTCGAACCTGCGACCGTAGCAGTCTCGCGGTTCCGGACTGAGCGCCTAGAACCGCTAGACCACCGCGGCCGGCTTGACGCCATGACAAGCCAACCAGGGATTACATTTCAGCAAAATAATATCTGTCTGCAAACGGCGAGAGTTTCCACTGTTTTTCTCCGTGCTTGCCAAACCCTACCTCGGCCAGCAAGGTAGCCAGATTTCCCCACCAACTGAGAAAATGTGATACATTATGGACAGAGCCCTCCACCTAGCTCGGGATTTTGACGATCTAATCGGCCAGTTGGACATAATTTGGCACGCTATCCCTCAGGAGATCATCCCACAATGTCAATCAATGCCAAGCCGAATAAATGCGTGCGTAAAGGCCAAAGGTGGACCCTTGCGTTAACGACTTGCTCAGTTTGTGAAGCTGTTTCTCTTGAATAAATCATCCAATGTTTCCAAAATTGCAATAAATTCTTTCCTGTTAATGTACGTTACATTTACCGATTCTCATCCCATTCGGATAATTCCTTCATGGTACGTCTTTCTTTGTCTTTGAGTGTAATTAACATTTTAACTTAGCCGCAATATGTAGGGGTAACCCCATACTCTCATAAGGAAACATCACGCAACGGGTTTCTCATTCGGAAGTCGCTTTTTAATGTTGGTTGTTTATGAGAAGACTTTGTTATGCCTTATCTAACAATAAGTAGCGGAAATATCTACACCGGCGGGATCAGTTCTTATAAAGATTGCTGTTCATCGGTTCGCGATTTGCTGCTCGCATTAGTGGCGACCAACCGACTCTTATGCGAATATGGAAGCGAAGGGACATCCTCATCACCAGGACAGCAGTGACTCCGAAATATTAGCGATAGAGACCGCAGACATGTCGTTTGTTTGGATGGGCAAAATCGAACAGCCAAGTAACTTGAGAGAGGAAATGGCTCGTTTGCAGCAAGACATGTATGCACACAGTTAGGGTGATGGCGTCTGGAGCATCAAAGCCTGTGAGCAAGTCGACCACTGTTGCAGCTTCACTTGATGTGGCAGCAGAGAGAAGTGCTCCGACAGTAGTGCCGTCAGCGAGAAGACTGGACTAGGGAGTGGCGCCTGTCATACTTTTCAGAAGAGTAACTGTTCTGCGTAGAGCACCACTATGGACGTATGCCTGAATGGGGACTGTGAGGAAAACAAAAGTTCCCAAAGTGAACTAGTCATTAACAAAGACTGGTAGGATGGCTTGGAGTGTTGTTCGGTAGATCACCTCTGCTTCGTTTAGCTGGTAATTTGGACAACAGTCGTTAAATTTTTGATCTAAGACAGGTGGCTGTGTCATGTCTTCGAGATATCCACGTCGCTATATTTCAACAAGACAACGCAAGACTGCACATACTCCATGCTATAGAGGGCTCTTGGCTGTTGCTTCAGCCACTGAAAACATTTAGACATTTGTTGTCGAGAGTGACATGCTGCCATTTGCCATGCTCAAGACGAAGTCCTCTTGTCCAGAGTTCAAGTAACACGGAATGACACACCCGTACCTGTCGTCCAAAGTCAGTTCGAATTGAGTTGCAGCCATATTATAGCCGTTTATGTTGCAAACGAAAGGAGTTCTGTGTACTAAAATTCGCTCACTGTGTATGCCCAAATCACATACAAATAATATGTCCTTCCTAGTATACTGTATACGCACGACAAGCACAATTTTTCTTTTTTTTTGCTCTCCTTGTTATAGAAATTCTAATGGCCAGCAGCATACTACTCTGACAGATTGTATACAATCCAAAATCCATACACATAATAAAAAATGGATGTATGTTTATGTACGATGTAACGAGTAAAAGTGCGGATATACACTCCTGGAAATGGAAAAAAGAACACATTGACACCGGTGTGTCAGACCCACCATACTTGCTCCGGACACTGCGAGAGGGCTGTACAAGCAATGATCACACGCACGGCACAGCGGACACACCAGGAACCGCGGTGTTGGCCGTCGAATGGCGCTAGCTGCGCAGCATTTGTGCACCGCCGCCGTCAGTGTCAGCCAGTTTGCCGTGGCATACGGAGCTCCATCGCAGTCTTTAACACTGGTAGCATGCCGCGACAGCGTGGACGTGAACCGTATGTGCAGTTGACGGACTTTGAGCGAGGGCGTATAGTGGGCATGCGGGAGGCCGGGTGGACGTACCGCCGAATTGCTCAACACGTGGGGCGTGAGGTCTCCACAGTACATCGATGTTGTCGCCAGTGGTCGGCGGAAGGTGCACGTGCCCGTCGACCTGGGACCGGACCGCAGCGACGCACGGATGCACGCCAAGACCGTAGGATCCTACGCAGTGCCGTAGGGGACCGCACCGCCACTTCCCAGCAAATTAGGGACACTGTTGCTCCTGGGGTATCGGCGAGGACCATTCGCAACCGTCTCCATGAAGCTGGGCTACGGTCCCGCACACCGTTAGGCCGTCTTCCGCTCACGCCCCAACATGGTGCAGCCCGCCTCCAGTGGTGTCGCGACAGGCGTGAATGGAGGGACGAATGGAGACGTGTCGTCTTCAGCGATGAGAGTCGCTTCTGCCTTGGTGCTAATGATGGTCGTATGCGTGTTTGGCGCCGTGCAGGTGAGCGCCACAATCAGGACTGCATACGACTGAGGCACACAGGGCCAACACCCGGCATCATGGTGTGGGGAGCGATCTCCTACACTGGCCGTACACCACTGGTGATCGTCGAGGGGACACTGAATAGTGCACGGTACATCCAAACCGTCATCGAACCCATCGTTCTACCATTCCTAGACCGGCAAGGGAACTTGCTGTTCCAACAGGACAATGCACGTCCGCATGTATCCCGTGCCACCCAACGTGCTCTAGAAGGTGTAAGTCAACTACCCTGGCCAGCAAGATCTCCGGATCTGTCCCCCATTGAGCATGTTTGGGACTGGATGAAGCGTCGTCTCACGCGGTCTGCACGTCCAGCACGAACGCTGGTCCAACTGAGGCGCCAGGTGGAAATGGCATGGCAAGCCGTTCCACAGGACTACATCCAGCATCTCTACGATCGTCTCCATGGGAGAATAGCAGCCTGCATTGCTGCGAAAGGTGGATATACACTGTACTAGTGCCGACATTGTGCATGCTCTGTTGCCTGTGTCTATGTGCCTGTGGTTCTGTCAGTGTGATCATGTGATGTATCTGACCACAGGAATGTGTCAATAAAGTTTCCCCTTCCTGGGACAATGAATTCACGGTGTTCTTATTTCAATTTCCAGGAGTGTATAAATATGTGGGACCTTAATATGTACTCACATCAGTGTATTGGTTGTTTTTACTTTGTGCCTGTCTTTCCACAAACTCGTCACATAATTTAGTACCTGATGTACTTTGCATGGTCATAACTGGTCCAATAAGTGGACTATACCTATCACTGTAGAGTAACCGTTTTGCAACCACATGTCCACACCTCAACGCCTGACCTTCTCCCAGAGGGAAACAAGCTTTAATGGCTTGCTGTTTCCACACGTACTTGAAGGTATTAACCAACCTAAGAACATACAACTTGTAATAGCTATAATTATTAATTTGCAAATGACGTAAATACTCATGTAACGTCGTTCAGCACACTGTCGTCATCAATAATAGTATCTGCACTTATACCCGTCACGCCATGTATGTATGTATATATGTATGTTCCACATCTCCTCCTAAACGGCGCAACCAATTTCAGCCAAACTTGGTGCACATAACACTGTCTGGAAATATTCATAGTGGGGCTAAAAAGTGTATACCGCGACATTCGAATACCCAGATTTTATTCACCCAGTATTTAAGAATGTGAACATTTAGTGACTTGCAACAAAATTTACACATAATTTCAAAGCTTTCCTCACTGACAACCTACACAAAATGATGAAGGGCATAAAGTTACGTACGTTCAGTGTTATAACCAGAGTACTTGTACAGTAGTGTGCCAGTGGCTGCTACAAATTGGCAGGAACTAAGGGTCTATTTCGTACCCCTGGGTCGTATTTTTCACTGTTTCCAAACAAGCAGTTTTCATAATGACCTGATCATGAATCGGGGTGAAGCTAACATTTTTCTGATGGCGAAAGATCACAGCTCTTCTAGGAGTTCGAGGAACCTGTCCTCCTCACCATTATGCAGCAACATCATATCAGATATTTGTTGTAAGTAAATGAGCAGCTGTACTCAGTCTCTCTGTGGCAACCTTTCTTTCCAACACGATGTGTTCCCCAAACCCAGTTTCAAGTCTCCTTCCCATATGGCCAACGTAACAGGCCGCACAGTCGGGGCAATCAATTTTATGAACTCGAGAAGGATGAAATATATTCTTTGTGTCTACAGTACGTTGCAAAATACATCCTCGGTTATTTGTAGTTCCAAAAGATACTCTCACACTGTACTTACTGAAGACAGATGCAATCCTTGTCCTCATTTCCCCATAGTAAGTTAAACTAACAAAATTTGTATTTTGTTTTGAAACAATATTGTTGTCAGGAGGCATCTTATTTTTGTATTTATTAGCTGTATTCTTGTATATACGTTACCTACAAAAGCACTTGGATGGTTATTCACTTCTGCAATGACTCTTATTATTGTCATTTCATCATCATATTCGTCTTGTGACAAAGGAAGTTTGAACACCTAATTGAAAGCAAATTGAAATATGCCATCTTGTGTTGGGTTGGATGGTTCATGGAAAACCTACAATACCGTCGACAAAAGATTTCTGCGAAAGATACCAAATGTGTGCTTCCCATTTTCATTTCGAATTGATAGATCTAAAAAATTAATGGATATATTTGTTTCAATCTCACATGTAAATTTAACTGTTCGATGTACGTTGTTAAAAATGAATACTATAGTGTTAATGACGTCTTAACTACCCTTTATTAATCACAAAGTATCATCTATGTACCTAAAGTATATAAAATTTTGTGTGCCCATATTATAAACATTCTTCCAAAAATACTTTTGCTCGCTCAACGTATAGGTGTGCGTTGTTTCTGTAACATCAAATAAATTAGCTTTCAGTGGTCTGAAAGCTACAAACCTGATGCGAGCCGAACGTCAGCGGAAATATCCGGAAATGCGTCCCCGGCGGAGTGCAATGCGAGCCCTTCGCTCTCTCCCCCACGAAATTCTTTCGCGGACTGGATTGAAACATCGCACGTGGGCCGCCGGTTCTCCACCGGTGGCTTAAAGAACACTTTACTTTAAAATACAGGAAGCTAGAGGTCAATTACAATGTTCGCTTTCACAAGCATCTCACGTGGCGCCCCGTCTGGCAGGGCAGAGAGTAGAGCTTCCTTTAGAAGCTTGCACAGCTGAGGGAAGCGAAGCACCGCGGGCGACAACGACGGCGCCGGCGTGCAAGGTTAAGAGCCTTAGCGGAGTTGGGCGCCGCCATCAAAGTTGTGCCCGCTGCCCCGGGCAATAAGCGTCCTGTGTCAGACCGGCTCTCTGTCACGGCTGTGAACTTGGACCCATCGCGCTGTGAACGACGGCCGTCTTATCTGTTACGGCGGAAGAGGAACATCAGTGCCTCGGGTGGGTCACAGATGATGGTGTTCACTGTTCGGCGTCTGTCACAACATTTCTCAGCCTCGTGCAGAGGTGGCATTAACCAGTGAATTGTAGTGACATTTTAAGTAGGTTACCCAGAAAGAAATGCACCGCATTTTCTTATTCAACAATTCTTTATTTAACTTAATGATGTTTTATCTATGCATCCTATTTTCCTCGTAATCTCTATCCCGTTCTATGGCCTCCGCCAGCGCTGAACAAGGGCGTGTATGACCTGTCGGTACCAGTCCTTGTCCTGGTGGTGGAGCCAGTGCTCCGCTGTGTGAATCACTCCCTCGTCATCCTCAAAATGACTTCCACGAATGGCATCCCTTAATGGCCCAAACAAGTGGAGGTCCGAAGGGGCTAGGTCACGGCAGTAGGTTGGATGAGGTAATACTGTCCAACCCTGTTTTGCGATGTGTTCAGCAGTCCTCAAACTTGTGTGGGGCCGAGCGTTATCGTGTTGCAGCAAAACATCTCCTCGGCTTCTGTGGCGCCGAAGTCGCCGGAAGAGCGTCTTGAGTTTCTTTAATGTGTTGACATATGCTTTTGAATTAATGGTACCGCCTCTTGGCATCACATTAATGGGAATCACACCTTCACAGTCCCAGAACACGGTGATCATGACCTTACCGGCGGAAGCAGTTGCTCTGAATTTTTCCTTCTGTGGGCAGTGGGAATGGCGCCATTCCAACGACTGTCATTTTGTTTCGGGGTCGAACTGGTGAATCCAGGTTTCATCACCTGTCAAAATTCGGGACAAGAAGGCGTCCCCACTCAGCTTCAAAACGTTGCAACAGATCAAGACAAAGTTTTTTTCTGTGTCATGTGTGAACAACCGTTAGACACCGCAAGGCCCATCTTGCACACACTTTCGAATATCCCAGAGTGCAGATAATTGCATCCTCACTTCCATTGCTGATTGAGAGATGCAGCGCCAACTGCCTAGTCGTAATGGGTCTGTCCTCGCGAATGACATCATCAGCTCGCTGCAGCATGTCAGGTGTGACAGCGTGTATGGCCTCCCCGACCACTGCAAATCGTGGAGCTCCGCCGAACCGCTTTCTAATGACCTCACCCTCCGTGCCTAGCGATTAACTGTACTTCTGTCGACATCAGATGCTCCATAGACATTGCACAAGCGTTTATGAATATTCCCCACAGTTTCTTCCTCTGCAGTGAGAAATTCAATCACGGCACGTTGCTTGTAACATAAATCACCTACAGACGCCATTTTGAAACACTGGAGACTCCAAATAATACTTATATAACGTTTCGGATTCGTGGCATTGTTTTCGGCTGAGGAAAAAAAATGCGTTGCATTTCTTTCTGGTCAGCACTCGTATGTCTAGTAGGCCAAAACATTGCTATATTCAAAGTATTTTTATTATGATATTATTTTCTGGCACTACAAGCTTATTTCGGCCCAGTGGCCGTTAACAACCTCTCTAAAAACTTATGGAGTTCTTAGTGCATATATCTGGGTCTATTTGTAACTAATATAATTTTGTGTGTGTCTGGCGTAGTACTTACTTCCTTAACACATCTCTAACGCTGTCGCTCCCTAATTCCTTGCACTGCTGCGTATAGTAGGGGTAGCATAAATGAAATTTAGGTATGTTACGTCTCATCAATCGAATTTCTTGCTGAGCAGTATTTGCTAAGACCTATTTAATATTTTTTGTAAGTTTGACAGCTTCAGTCGACAGCTATGTCAACGATATTACATGGTTACGTAATTGGCTTATTAATCTATGGAGTTTTGTGTGGTAGTAGTAATTTCATTGCTAATTTTCTTGATGTTGTCTTTGCCTGTAAATTTATTGTATTCGTTGTCGTGTTCTGTAATTTCAATAGAGTTGTCAATATAATTTTTATGTTTTAACTCTGTTTGTTGGTTAACAAACAACAAACTTGTGTGTATGTAGATTTCTGTTTCTTCCAAGGAGATCATTAATGGGCTCCTTGATGTTATGTGCAGAATGTGCATCACATTTTTGATCTGGTTTACACCGTGATTTGCTGTTTACATACGGCTGAAGACTGTGGATCGGTTTGTGTCACTGTTACTGGCAAGTTCCCAGTACCTGAATTTGTAATTTCTGTTCGTTTGACATTTATATAATTTTTCGCAGTCATTGCAATTAATTTTATATACGCCTGGGTATGTGTGCTCTTTCCGGGCTGGATATTTTTGTTCTTAAGTAGTGTGCAGTGTGATTCTTTTGTAATAACGTGTTAAGTTTGTTCGATATATTTCCTATACATTTTTGTGATATGCGCGTGATTTTATGTTTCTTGGTGCATTTCTTGTTAAGTTTATGTCGCTATGAATCGTAATAGGTGTCGGTTTGTTGTGTTTACCATACATGAGTAAGCAAATTACGTAACTGTATAATATTGTTGACGCAGCTATCGCTTGGAGCTGTTAAACTCACGAAAAATCTGAATAGGTCTTATCGAATTTTCCTCAGCAGCAAAATCTACTGCTCAAAAATTACTTATCTATAATTTAGCCTGCGCTACACCAACGAAACACAGCAGTACAAGTTATTAGACAGCGACAGCGTTAACCATATGTTACGGAAGTAAGTACAACGACAGATATATACAAAATTGTTATTAGTTACAAATAGACAGATATATGCACACAACTCAATATGTTTGATGATAACTTTATAAATACAAAATTTTTATTAGTTACATATATACACATATATATTCACACAACTGCATATGTTTCATGATAACTTGATAATGGCCATGGAGCAGAAATAAGTTTAAAGTACCACAAAATAACGTCATAATAGATAGTCTTTGAATGTAGCCGTGTTTTGACTTACTAGATACATAATATGGGCCCTGAAGAATTCAAAATATTGGGCCATAGCGGTTTGGTTTTACATGTTACGCAATAAAATGTATCGCCAACTGCGTCTTAGTAGTAGTTTTGTTTATATGCTGTTTTGAAATAAGTTAGTGCTTATTGCTTAAATGGACGAACAGGAATAGGTGCCATCTTATATTCTTTTTTCTTGACGTTTCATTTTTAATGAAGATTTCATTAACTAATCTGAATAATCGTCTATTTCTCACTTACCACATCGACTTCAAAAATTCCGTTGGGGTGTTATTCGTCCCCTTAGTCTTGTTGAGTTCGAAATTTCCTATCGTTCTCATTCCAACACTATATCTCATCTGTCATCAGAATATTGCACTTCACATTAACGAGAAAGTCGTAACCAACATTTTATATCTGATGATGGTGCATAACGTGTTGAAACAGTCCTATATTAATACTAACATCTTGTAAGTGGAACGGAAAATTGTTATGTTACTAACCATGTTGCGATCACTACACCCTAGTGATATCATTACTCCAAATTATTACCGAATGCATAGAAGCTTTATACATCAACCACAGCTTTCATCTTGGAAGTTTTAACTCGAGTAAATAGCAGCCATAAAAGGCTTTACTGTATTACGTAAATGTACTCTTTTCAAAGCTATATACCAGAGGTTTAATCGCTGAAAACTTAATTCGGTCAATGCTGAGGTCGCTTACGAACGATCCGTTTGAATATTGTTGGTGTACTTCATGACATGTTTCTTCAGCCATTGCAAAAGCATAATCAAAATGTTAAACAGCTGCACTGGGAGACGCTATGTTTGTGTATTGCAGAGAGGCTTCCTAGTAAAATTTCAAGAGACATTCCATCACGAGGCAAGGATGATATTACTTCGTTCAATATATAATGAGGTGAAAAGTCAGGGGACAGTGATATGCACATATACGGATGGCGGTAGCATCGCGTATGCAAGATACAAGAGAACAATTCGTTGGCGGAGCTGTTATTTGTGCTCAGGTGATTCACGTGGAAAAGTTTCCTAAGTGTTTATGACAGCACGACGCGAATTAACAGGCTTTGAAGGCGGAACGGTAGTTGGCGCTAGATGCATGGGGCATTCCATTTCAGAAATCGTTAGGGAGTTCAATATCCCTATATCAATAGTGTCAAAAGTGTGCCAAGAGTATCAAATTTCAGACATTACCTCTCACCACAGATAAGGCAGTGGCCGAGGCCCTTCACTTAGCGCCCGAGAGCAACGGCGTTTGCTTAGAGTTGTCAGTGGTAATAGAAGAACAACACTGCCTGAAATAAGCGCAGAAGTCAGTGCGGGACGTACGACGAACATATCCGTTAGGACAATGTGGAGGAATCTGGAGTTAATGGACTGTGGCAGCAGATAACCGACGCGAATGCCTTTGGTAATAGCACGACATCGTCTGCATATCCTCTCCTGGGCACGTGACGACATCGGTTGGACCCTAGTCGACTCGAAAATCATAACCTGATCAGATGAGTCCCGATTTCAGTTGGTAAGACATATTGGTAGGGTTCGATAGTGGCACTGATCTCACGTACCAATGGGACCAAGTTGTCAACAAGGCACTGTGCAAGCTGGTGGGGGCTTCATAATACTGGGAGATGTGTTTTCATTGAATGGACTGGGTCCTCTGGTCAAAATGAACCGGTCATAGCTTGGAAATAATTATACTCGGCTACTGGGAGACCATTTGCAGCTATTCATTCATAGAGTTCATGTTCCCAAACACCGATGGAATTGCCACTGAGGCACAATTGTTAGCGACTGGTTTGAAGACAGATTCTGGACAATTCCAGCGAATGATTTGGCCACCCACATCGCCTGACATGAATCTCATGAAACATTCGTGGTCAGTGCGTGCACAAAATCCTGTACCGGCAACATTATCGCAATTATGGACGATTGTAGAGACAGCATGGCGCAGTGTTTCTGCAGACGGCTTTCAGCGATTTGTTGAGTCCATTCTACAGGTTTCTGCACTACGCCCCGCAAAAGGAGGTACGACACAGTATTAGGAGGTATCCCATGCCCTTCGTCATGCCATGTAATGACACGCAAATAGAAGAACAAAAGGAAGAGATGATCATTCTGGTACAGTATGTAGTCTGAACCACACTCTGTTCGGTTGTCGTAAGTTATCAATAAAATGTAATGGAATACGATTTGTGAGTTCATGACGCTCAGTCGCCAAACTAACAACTGATGGTGTTTTCACTGTGTGCTTTAGAGGTGTTGGAGTCTAAGCAATTACGTTCATTCAGCGATGAAGAGGCAACGATCCGATTTCGGGTTGTGATTACTCAGAGTGTTATGTCGAACGCCCAGCAGCAGGTGGTGTAGCGCGGGGCTGCCTACCTGTGCTGACGTCGGCGGTGATGCGCTCCCTGGCGCCGCGCACCCACGACGTGACGGCCACGTAGTCGCGCACGAACGACGGCACGTGGCAGCGCAGCACCGCCGTGTTGCCCAGCACCACGAACTCGTCGTACACCTGCAGCTCGTAGAACTGCTTCACCACTGCCGATACAATAAAACGAAAAGGTAAGTTAGCACTTATTTCCTAGAATTGCTAGAGTTACAGTAACTTGGAAAAAACAACATATTCTGTCTATGTAGAAAATTATTGACATATTATACCCGTGTTCTTATTTTAGTTACAGTCACATTTTATGATAAAATCCATAGCCAGTTTCAGCCGAACATTACTCACCTTCATAGTCTATACGAGGGACAAGGAAGAAGCCTCCTCGCTGACTGCATTTCCGATTGTCTGAAAACAGTCGGGCGTCTCTCGTAACGACAGTGTCGGCTAATCCCTCCAATATCGGAGTAACAACGGCATCAAAAAAAGCTGAGCCTGCCCCACCAAAAAGTCTTTTGTAAAATCCAACATTAGTGACAACTTCGAGAAATTCCGACGGAATTTTTTGCAGATAAGGAATTATTATCGTTTAATCTGTGCATCGCCAAAGGCAGCCGAAGACTGGCGTCGTAAGAAGTCACCCCTCTTTCAGCCAACTGCATATTCAAAGATGGCGGAGGAGCGGACAGAGGTTCAACGCACCCTCATGATCTTGGAGTGGGAAACTACCCCGAAAGCGGAAGAATCAGCAATAGCCAACGGCATGAGAATGCAGAAGGTAATGTAAACCAGTGCACTAAAGACGTGCTAGTATAATGTGCATCCACAAAACATGAGGTCTGTAATTGAAAAAGTATTATGATGATCTCTCCATTGGAAAAGATTTCGGAATAGTCCCCACTTCGGAACTGGCAATGGGGAGATGACCGTAAGGATAATGTTCTCTGAGTCGAGACATGGAATGTCAGAAGTTTGAACTTGGTTAGGAAGCTAGAATATCTGAAAGGGGGAACGCTGTTGCTAGATGTAGATATAATGTGGGCCAGTGAAGTGAAAAAGAAAGAAGGTAAGGAATTCTGCTCAGATGAGTATAGGGCAATATCAACAGCAGCAGAAAATGGTATAACTGGAGTAGGATTTATTATGAATAGGAAGATAGAGCAGAGAGTGAGTTATTGTGAACAGTTGACTGATAGGGTTGTTCTAATTAAAATCGAAGTTATACCAACAGTCCTAACGGATCTGCCATATCAATTTATGCGAATCAAGGTTTCATTTGCTATCACCGTGCTTAGCTCCACGACAAAGTGTTTGCCAACCATGCAGTGGGCCCGGGCTCGATTCCCGGCTGGTTTGGAGATTATCTGTGCTCGTGGACTGGATGTTGTGCAGACCTCATCACGCGTCCACATCTGTGCTGTCCGTCACGCAAGTCGCCCACTGTGGCATCACTTGAAATAAGTACTGCAGCCGGCGGCCGAACTTCATCGGATGGGACTTCTTGGCCAACAATGCCACACGATTATTTCAACGAGGCTCCATATCAGGCATTGAAACACGTTTTAATTTTTTATGAAGTGTTTTCGCATGGACAATTACCTGCTGCCCTTCCACGAACTGGTAGTTCAGAAAATGACTTCATAATGTTACTACATAGTATCCGAAAAACGAAAAATGTCGTTAATTCTGAAGTTTTGTAATTATAGTGTGCAAAAAATATTTACAAACTCCTTAAAAACGAAAAAAATAATTTTCATTCCTATTCTGTATGATTTATTATAATTTCGTACTCCATACGATTCAAGTGGCCGAAGTCGTAACGAGGAACCGAAGTTCGTGCCCTGGGACAGATCTCAGGGATACCCCATACTGGGACATATATCCAATTCTTACATATATTTAGCATTGCCGAGTTCGATAACCACTCATAGTCTGAATTTCAGTCTATGGTATCTTCACAAACCACTGTCTCCTAGAAAGGATTGCACATAATAATATGGAACTTAGGTTAGTTGTGTTATACAGCAGTCTTCTGCACACACATAATGAACTTTATTCTCTCTTTATTCTCCCCAACAATGGACAGTGACAAAAGAGCTGAAGTATGGGTCAAACAGCAGCACATTTTTCTCTCTCTGAGCTATGGCTGTAGCATGTAGCAATCATACATTCAAGCGAAAGAATTACAACTGTTTCTACATTATGCTCAGATGTCGATATTGGTTTATTTTAGTGGTATCTAGGTCCCAAAAATAAATAGTTTGGTTTATTTGAAGTTGTCGTTCTGACCGAAAATTCAATGTTAAGGATCGCTAGTTATATTACACAAATGATTCTCGAGCGTAACATGAGGGCGCTGGAAAGTAATACCTCCGAATTTGTTGCGTGAAAATTCTCACAGATTTCTAAATAAAACAAACATTACTAACATTGTACACCATGATTCTTTATGTATACTAATTTGCAGCCCTCTGGCGCTGGAGTGCTCCGAATCTCAGCGTGTAATCTGGCGGTGTCTATTATAAAATTGTCGGTGCATCAGGAATAGAGTGCTGTAATCGAGTTTCTAAATGGAGAAGAGTTCGTCCACACATGGAGCACCATCTGTTTCAGGATGAGAATGCCAGCCATTTGCAGCGATCCGACGTCTTGGATTCACTGTCATTGATCATTCTCCAAACAATTCCGACTTGGCACCATCCGATTTTCATTTGTTTCCAAAACTTAAAGAACATATTAGAGGACTTAACCTTGATAGTGATGAAGCGGTGCAAGCAGAAGTAAGGTTGTGGCTCCGTTAATAAAGTCAAACATTCTACGGTAACGATATAAATAAACAGGTACATTGCTGGGAGTGTCGAGAAATAAGTATGTAGACATGAAGAATAAAGCTGTCGAAAGTAAATAATGTTTTACTTAAAAAGTTTTAAGAGTTTTCCGGCAAAAAATTCGGAGGAATTACTTTGCAGCACATCCTCGTAGCAGTCTTTGTGAAATCCCCAAAATATTTCTTTGCAGCAACTCACCGACATCTTAAAGTGTAACGGAAGTGTGCTGAGCTATGGGTGAACCTTCCTATTTACGCCATTTCTGGCAGGAAATGCCCATTTGTCAATTCGCTGTCCAAGACCGTACATTATATAATCGGTAGCGGAAAAGACTCCGACGCTACCCATCGGACGATGAACCAAGGACTCCGGCCCACGCGCAGAGGCTGTCGTTTCTATTGTGCTTTGCCTGTAGCAGACCCAGCGGCCTCTATTGGAAGTCGCACGCATAAATGGAAGAATCCGGCCTGGCGCGTCGCCATCCTTGCATTTGTTATCTGAATATATTTGTGTCGACACAGGAGCGTCATCCGTTCGAAGTCTGGCAGTTTCCATTTGCGGGGGCTTTTGCTGTAATGTTGCCGGAGTTGGATCCTAGGCGACTCTACGTTGAAACCTGTACCCTTGTTCACCAGATTTGGCGAACTACCAATTTCTACCGCTTCCTGAATTGAATGCGGCATGAAGAGGCGTTGGGTCAGCACGATTTTCCAGCCGCTGTCGATTGTTCAGACTTCTAGTCGCCCTACAGTGGGATTGGTATTGAAAGCTAGACCTGTTTGGATATTTTCGAAAACATTTTGGGAAAAACAGCTATCGATTTTCACAAATGTACTTAGAAAAACAGGTGTAGAAGTACGAAACAGCTACACGTCTGCTGTGTGAAACTGGTAAACAATATTTTATTCTAAATAATTTCCATTGCAATTTATACATTTCTACCACCTCTTAGGCAGTTTATGAACGCAAAAAAAAAAAAAAAAAAAAAACAATTCTTCTTTCGAAGTGAACCAGTCAGCGAGCCATTTTCGTACATTTTCATACGAATTGAAGCGTTGTTCAGCGAGAGCGTGTCCCAGTGATGCAAATAGATGATAATCGGACGGAGCCAAGTCTGGAGCATAATCCGCATGCCCTAGTATTTCCCACTGAGCGCCTCGATCGTTTCCATGACCCGTTTTGCTGTGTCTGACGGGGCGTTATTATGGAGCAATATGACTTTGTGTTGCCTTTTTTCATATTCTACATCTACATCTACATTTATACTCCGCAAGCCACCCAACGGTGTGTGGCGGAGGGCACTTTACGTGCCACTGTCATTACCTCCCTTTCCTGTCCCACTCGCGTATGGTTTGCGGGAAGAACGACTGTCGGAAAGCCTCCGTGCGCGCTCGAATCTTTCTAATTTTACATTCGTGATCTCCGCGGGAGGTATAAGTAGGGGGAAGCAATATATTCGATACCTCATCCAGAAACGCACCCTCTTGAAACCTGGACAGCAAACTACACCGCGATGCAGAGCGCCTCTCTTGAAGAGTCTGCCACTTGAGTTTGCTATACACCTCCGTAACGCTATCACGGTTACCAAATAACCCTGTGACGAAACGCGCTGCTCTTCTTTGGATCCTCTCTATCTTCTCTGTCAACCCGACCTGGTACGGATCCCACACTGATGACCAATACTCAAGTATAGGCCGAACGAGTGTTTTGTAAGCCACCTCCCTTGTCGACGGGGCGGCCAGAGAAAGGCAACGAGCCGACCAGAGGATTGAAATCATTAGACGTGTACAACGACGTGGTGTGATAATCAGGTGGTACCGAAAAAAGGAATGAGACGGTTTTGGGTTGTCAAGAATGTGTAATTCGCTTTACGTGAATTGAATACAACCAGTCTGTTTCTCAACAAGTCGATAACGAAGGTCGTAGTAGTAATGACAAGCTAATATCAAACACAATGTATTTCCATTAGTACAAATTCAATCAATCACCAAGTAGATAGTTGTGCATTAATTACAATCAACTGTTTCACCTTTTTACGGCAATGCCATAACGAATGCTAAATTCACATTATTTTCCTTCTGTACAACAACATCGTAACGAAAAGAAAACCCATTACTTCGTTTCCTCTTACACCAATACTACAATAAATGTTCGAAATGACCACCATTCGCTTCTACACATGCTTCATTACAGCGAACCCAGTTTCGTCGCACTCGTTCACACACATGCACATTGGCCTTTATGGTATTGGCAGCGTCTAAAATCTTCTGCGTCAATTCGTCCACATTATTTACTGGCTCAGCATAAACAAGTTCCTTCATATGGCCCAAAAAGTAAAACTCCAGTGGATTTAAATCAGGGCTGCGTGTTGGCCATCGACGTGGACCCGAACGCCCGATCCATCGTCCTGGAAATCGACTATCCAAAAATCTGCGTACTATGTGACCAATGTGGGGTGGAACACCATCGTGGAGGAACCACATGTTATGACGTATGCCTAACGGAATGTCTTCCAACAACGTTGGTAACAATGTTTCCTCTAGAAACGTTCGGTAATAGTTACCAGTCAAACGTGCAGGTGAAACATAGGACCCAATAATGCAATTATTGAGCCTACCCGCCCCTAGATTTACGGAAAATCGTCGCTGAAAATGTGTTGCCACTACGTGGCGAGGATTGTGTACACTCCACGTTTGCATGTTATGGAAATTAGTTATTCCGTCGCGAGTGAAACACGCCTCAAATGGTTCAAATGGCTCTGAGCACTATGGGACTTAACATCTAAGGTCATCAGTTCCCTAGAACTTAGAACTACTTAAACCTAACTAACCTAAGGACATCACACACATCCATGCCCGAGGCAGGTTTCGAACCTGCGACCGTAGCAGCCGCGTGGTTCCGGACTGAAGAGCCTAGAACCGCTCGGCCACCGCGGCCGGCAACACGCCTCATCTGTGACGAGTATTTTATTGACAAAATCATGCTGCGCACTGTGTAACAAAAACCACTCTGAGAATTCATGTCGTGGAGCACCGTCTATAGCGAAATTCCGGTTTTATACTTCTACACCAAGTAGATCGTATAAATTACATTTATTGGTGACCGGTTTCAATCCAAAAGGGCGACCATCTTCAGGCCGTAATCCAGAGTTGCTGTGTGGAGACAGATTCACGGAGCAGGAACCTCCAGATACTGTCAGGTACTTCGTTTGTGCTAGGGTTGGAACTTAAATGGCGGCAACTACTTATTCACAAGCGATACGAAAGAGTTATATGTTTGCACCTGTTACTGAACTACAAAGTAGTCACCAGCGTTGTGTAGAACCCGTTGCCAGCGATGTGGAAGGCGTAGTATACCGTAAGTAGTACCCGTTCTGTTGATGGTGCGAATGGAGCGGTCTACTGCCTGTCGAATCTCTGGAACAGTTCTGAGGCGAATGCCACGAAGTGGGTCCTTCATCTTCAGAATCAAATGAAAGTCACGAGGACTTAAGTCCGGGGAGTAAGGTGGATGGTACAGTACTTCCCAGACCCATCGACCGAACAGAGCAGCCACAGCTTGCGCTGTATGCGTCCGCGCATTGTCGTGCAAAATGATGGGTGGGCTGCGCAGAAAGTGTCGCCGCTTCTTTCTTAAAGCTGGTCGCAGGTGATGCTCCAAAAACGAATAGTAATACTGTGCATTGACGGTCTGCCGTGGAGGAACGTAATGCGTTAGGCTAACACCATCACAGTGGCACACGAGAATCACCATAACTTTAGACCACTACATTCGCACCATTGACAAATCAGGCTCTGCTAACGGATATTACGTCTTCCACATCGCTGGGAACGAGTTCTACACAACGCTGGTGACTACTTTGTGTGACAATAACAGGTGCAAATATGTAACTCTTTTGTATCGGTTGTGAATAAATAGTTGCTTCTATTTAAGTTCCAACCATTGTAATTTATGCGAGCTAGACTGGTTTTCTATGAAGTTTCAGGATTGCAGCCGCATAACGTCGACTTCTTGCCACGATATTTCCGCTGACAACTAGTCAGATGAGTGTTTTGCACTGGAGATTGCTAGTTCATATCGCTACCTTTATACTAAGAACTGGCGCTGAGACGCAGGCGTAAAGGCAGCCGCTTTATGAGCGACTTCTTTCGAGTTTTTCTGCCCTCTTCTAATATTGCTCAATCTATTGCGCACAGGCGCTTGCGCAGTGTGATACTACATGCAAACTCTTTCTTCAAATGCGCATTCGCGGAGTTAAGCATTAGGTGTCAAAATTAATCAAATGTAATGTCACTAGGCGTGTCATTGGGCATAAAATGCTGCCTTGCAGAAGAAATTAAAGAAAACCGGGTCCCGCGCCTTATCCAGTTGAAGGCCGCCGTCACTTGCGCTAAGCGTGTTTCCACCGGTTCCTTAATTATTTAATCTCAGAAGGATCTCGTCGAGGCCAAGATTTCCGTGGCAGAATAATACCTGGACTGTCCTATGAAGATACAGTACTCAGCTATTACTGACTTAATGGGCTGTGAAAGGTGAATGTGGCGATAGTGGCACTCTGTGCGTTGTCTTACCAATGCAGGCTTTGTCACAATGGCAAGGTGTTTTGTAGATAGCAGCCTTCCGTAATCCCAGATCCTCTTTTGCCTTAGCGAAAAGAGCACTTGTACGTGGGGGCAAGACTACTTTGATACGATGTCTCCGCAGACCCTGTTTTCTAAGTAGAGTAGTCCTGTTTCATTACAATAAAGTGTAGCTTTCGTATAAATGCATTACGCCTTCCTTGGAACGTTGACGAATGGCGTGGTTCCCACTTCTACGGACAAAAACTAGTGGCTTCCTGCTAAAATAACGATTATGCAGTGTGCGAGAGTGGAGAAATTCTAATTAAACGAAATTTAAATGAGGAAGCACTAACTGTCGGCACTATGGAACAGGAGAACCGCCAGGGTACGTAAAAAGAATTTATCCAGAATAATACGAAATCAGTTTAAAATATTTCCCGCTTGTTCCTTTCCCAGTTAGAGGTTAGAAAATGTGGGCGATAAAAAGTGGTGCAGAAGTGATCAGGTGGCGCGGAACGACGCATACAAAGTGGTAATGGCGAAACGCGAGCGGCCGCTATTTACATGCTAATGCTGGCAGGACGTGACCTTTCGCGAGGCGCCGGCGGACAATGGGGGAGCGCTCAGCCACTTAGCGTGCCCGGACGGCCGTTTGTAGGCAGAGCGCGCTGCGCAGGGGACGTCCGGCCTGCTAGCAGAAGGTGGCGTCGAGTGCGTCCCACCCCCCTCCCCTCTACGTGTCTCTGAGGTACACTACTGGTATTGAAACTGAAACAGCACGCAGGCGGCATCCAACAAACGTCGAATCAGCATGAAGTGCACTGCATACTTTGGTGATCTGCATTTCAGCATAGCTGCACTAAGTGTAAGGTGTAAGTTACGCTGTCTCCAGGCTCTATGGAAGGGGTTTCTTAGTTAAAATTACGTTCCAGGGTTATTTGTTTGTGAGACCGTCGTGTCAAACCTTGCACAAGAAGAACAGGCACCTACCGGCACGGGTCGTAATTAGGCAACGGAACCATCGTGGCTATCTGCAGCAAGATGACCAAATCATGGGATAGCGACATGCACATATATAGATGGCGGTAGTATCGTCTACACAAGGTATAAAAGGGCAATGCATTGACGGAGGTATCGATTGTACTACGGTGATCAACGTGAAAAGATTTCCGCCGTGATTATGGCCGCAAGACGGGATTGAAGACTTTGAACGCGGAATAGTAGATGGAGATAGACGCATGGGGCATTGCATTTCGTTAATCGTTAGGAAATCCAATATTCCGAGATGCACAGTGGCAAGAATGGGCCGAGAATACCAAATTTCAGGCCTTAACCTCTCACCTTGCACGACCGAGAGCAGCTGCGTCAATACTAACAGACAACCAATACTACAAGAAATAACCGCAGAAATCAATGTGCGACGTAACGACCAACGTATCCGTTAGGACATTGTGGTGCGGCGAAATTTGTGGTTAATGGGCTATGGCAGCAAACGACCGACGAGAGTACTTTTGCTAACAGCACGACATCGCCTGCTGGCCGGTGTGGCCGAGCGGTTCTAGGCGCTTCAGACTGGAACAGCGCGACCGCTGCGGTCGCAGGTTCGAATCCTGCCTCGGGCATGGATGTGTGTGATGTCCTTAGGTTAGTTAGGTTTAAGTAGTTCTAAGTTCTAGGGGACTGATGACCTCAGATATTAAGTCCCATAGTGCTCAGGGCCATTTGAAATCGCCTGCAGCGCATCTCCTGGGCTCGTGACCATATCTGTAGGACCCTAGACGTCTGGAAAGCGGTGGCCAGGTTAGATTAGTTGCAGTTTCGGTTGATAAGAGCTGATGGTAAGACTCTAGTATTGCGCAGGCCCCACAAAACCATGGACCTAAGTTGTCAGCAAGGAAATTTTGGAAATTTGTAGTAGGTGTTATGGGACCAAACTGCTGGGGACATCGGTCCCTAAGCCTACACACTACTTAATGTAACTTAGACTGACTTACGCTGTGGACAACACACACACCCATGTCCGAAGGGGGACTAGAACCTCCCGCGAGGGAGCCGCACCGACCGCGACAAGGTGCCTCAGACTGCGCTGCGCGGCTACCCCGCGCGGCGTCACCAAGGTACAGTACAAGACGGTGGTGGCTCCATAATAGCGTGGGATGTGTTTACATGGAATAGACTGTGTCCTCTGGTCCAACTGAACCGATCATTGACTGGAAATGGTTATGTTCGCCTGCTTGGGGACCACTTGTAGCCGTTCGTGGACTTCTTACTTAAGGGGCTCCGGAAAGGCTCAAAATCATGAAAAGTTCAATTTTTACTTTTTTGCGTTTTCTGAATCTGCAGACTATTACCTTTTAATAAATATATAATTTATTCAATTCCGAAGACTACAACTATTCTTAAATTTTGTTTTGAAATGTGTTCTACATGGGCGTGACCCACTGTGGCGCTGTTAAACTGCTGTCAAATGGTGTTATTATTAATGTCCGTGTTCATCAGGTACATTTTAGTGATGTGAGATAAAGTATGTGTTGTGGCTAACCTGTGATGGTTCAATATATATCGCTGGTGTGATTGTCGATTGTTTCATGTTTATTTACTCTGTCGTTATCTCGAAAATATTCGTAATTAATTCTGTTTCTTGAGTCTCTGTTTTGTTGAAGTATAATAATGAGTAAAAGTAAAGTTATTAGAAATCCTCTGAAGGCTTTTAAGAAAAGGAGAAATGTTCTAAAGCCAAAGGTATGTGTTATTACTGTAAACAATAAAGACGATGAAAATCCCCAACATAGCTTGTGTCCCAAAGAAGAAGATAGTTGGTGTAAATATAACAAAGGATTGCTAACTGGTGAAGTGTACACTCATAAGCATAGTCTGCCTCATGCAATAATGGAGGTGATAAAACCTATTTTCAGAGACTTAGCAGCACCTGAACTGTTGAAAAAGTGTATTCACGGAAAAACTCAAAACCCCAATGAAAGTGTAAATAGTGTTATATGGTCGAGAATCCCCAAGACTGTATTTGTTGGAATAGAAACACTTCACTTTGGTGTGTATGATGCTGTTGCGACTTTCAATGATGGCAACATTGTAAGGTGCAAGGTATTTAGAAATATGGGAAAGAAGATAGGTTCTAACATGGTACGAGCGATGCTTGCTTTAGACAAGGAACGCCTCCGGCTGCAGACAGGGCTGTAAAGAGTCTAGAAATACAAGCAAGAGTAAACAGGAGGAGGAACAAGAGGAAGCTGGAGGAGAAGTTTGCAGAGGATGAAGATAATCCATCCTATGGACCTGGAATGCACTAAAAAGTTAATCCAATCTTTGTCGCTCGATTCCCAAAACTTTTATTTTCTCATACTAAATACATGTTTTCTAAGGATCTTCCAAACATATTTGTTTCAAACTTTCAGTAAATGTTACACTGTACCTTCTGCATAATTTAACACAGACTTTTTCCAAAAAACTTTATATTTTTGAATATATAAATAAAAAATTGCAAAAAAATGTTGTGAATTTTCATTACAATTGAAAAAAAAAATCATCTTTAATAACTGAACTAAAATTTTGTATAATCCCTGTGTTAAGTTGTAGCCCATATTCCAATAAATATCTGTAAAAAGTTCAACTTCCTACCTCAAATACTTTGTGAGGAAAGATGTAATTTATAAGCGTTATTTCAACATTGCAAGTATAGGGCGTTCCGGAGCCCCTTAACAACAATAGTATTTTTATGGACGACAATGAGCCACGTCACCGGATCACAATTGTTCGTGGTTGTTTTGAAGATCATACTGGACAATTCGAGTGAGTGATATGACCACCCAGATTGCCCAATGTGGGCTATAATCAAGAGATGAGTTCGTGCACGAAATTCTTCATTGACAACTCTTTCCCAATTATGGACGGCTACAGAGACAGCATGGTTCAATAGTTCTGTAGAGGATTTCTGAGAACTTATGGAGTCGATGCCACGTCGAGTTGGCGCACTACGCCAGGTAAAAGGAGATCCGACACGGTATTAGGAGGTATTTCATGACATTTGCACCTCAGTGTAGATTGCGGTTCATAATTCCACGATATTGCTGTTGGGTAGGTCAGGATCCGGCTACAGCCATGGGAATATGGATCGACGGGATCAGGACTGCCACACTCAACATGTGCACGACCCCAACAGCCCCATGTGAGCAGCCGGCCGAAGTGGCCGTGCGGTTAAGGGCGCTACAGTCTGGAACCGCAAGACCGCTACGGCCGCAGGTTCGAATCCTGCCTCGGGCATGGATGTTTGTGATGTCCTTAGGTTAGTTAGGTTTAACTAGTTCTAAGTTCTAGGGGACTAATGACCTCAGCAGTTGAGTCCCATAGTGCTCAGAGCCATTTGAACCAACCCATGTGAGCGTAAGATATAATGTTCACTCGGCTATGTAGGAACATGCAGAAATATCGCACACCATGAGCCAGGAAATACGCTTGTTTTAGAACAATAGAGTGCAACAGACTCATGTGAACGACTTAAAGGCTAATTCGATAGAAAAGTCACACAGAAAGACGAGATTCCTGGTGATAGATAGCATCCAAGGGAGAGGTGAAGGCAAAATGCAGCAAGGAAAGCTGGATGTATAATACCAGATCACAAGCGTCTTGAAACCTAGTGCCAAACTTAGCCATGTGACAGAGAATACAGGGGCCGTCTGCACGGACTTTGATGCAGATGATCGGGTACTTACAGTAGTAGGAGCAAGAAACAGATTGCCTAGTAGCTTAGAATATGGCATTAAAAGTCACCTTGTTGAAACAGGAGCACTGTGGGCCTTGTGGAAATTTTACAGTGCAACTGTGGCGAAACTAGCGCTGTACCATTGTGAGAGATACAGAGGCGAGCGAGTGTGCCGGAACTTACCCCAGTTCACTGCTACGACTGCCACGTCATCACCACACCCCTGTGCTTAGCATACAAAGGACTGCACCATACTCTGACAGTGAAATTAAAAATTAAAATAACTTTTCCATCCAAACTTCGTCAGTGTACGCATCAGTATATTAAATTGCGAATATGGTAAAAATGGCTCTGAGCACTATGGGAGTTAACTTCCAAGGTCATCAGTGCCCTAGAACTCAGAACTACTTAAACCTAACTAACCTAAGGACATCACACACATCCATGCCTGAGGCAGGATTCGAACCTGCGACCGTAGCGGTCGCGCGGTTCCAGACTGTAGCGCCTAGAACAGCTCGGTCACCCCGTCCGGATTGCGAATATGTTTCGCTAGATATTTCGTATTAAGAAAAAATAAGTGGCGCTAAATTACGGAGCTAGAAAGCTAAAAATTGTTAAGAATGTGCAAATGTATATCACAATCAAATGTTACAAATCTCAAATTGATTGGGGCTATATTTTGCCAAAAATAGGCTTTTATACGAAAACCTGAAGGCGCTAAATATTAGACTCAGAAAGATTAAGATTGCTATGTAGCCTCAGTTTGATATAAAATCACTAAATACATAACACGAATAAGCTGCCTTTATTAGTTTTCAAGTTATTGTTGCGAATGAAAACATCCTTACTCATAATAGATTAAGTATCATTTGCGTTTGTTATAGAAAGTTCTAATTACAGCACTCGATTTCACTGATGAAATAATTTAGCTGTATCAAGTTTAAAGAATTTATTATAAATAACAATCATTACAAGTAATCTTATAGAGGCAGTTCAGAGATCACGTTCTGCTGTCAGTTCCGTTCTAAAAATTCTAGCTGGAAAAGTTTAATGCAGTCACGCCAAAACTTTTCCATAACTAAAGCAAACTAAACTCTAATGATATAAAAATTAAGAAGATTGTAAATCCTTAAACGACAAAGTTACTAATTAATGCGTGTGCTTAGAGCGGTTGATACCAGATGTTCCGTTTGGTGGTCTGCTGTGCCCATATATAAATGCAGTCAGTGAGACAGTAAGCGCCGAGATATCAACCTGTCCGCAACAGTCAAACACATGCCTATGCAGTGTATCAGATGACGTTATAGCCAGGCAGCTACCCATTGCGCTTTCGGTATAAGTAGGAAGTGAACTCGCGAGGACTGTACGTCATCCTGGATCGCTTTGATTTCACGAAAGAAACTATTTGTGCGTCGCCAGTAATGTTGATAAAACCGCGTGGCAAGTGGCGAGATTGTATTCCACTTTTAAGATGAGCAATAAACTTTGGTGATTACAAGTCAGGGCGATAGACCTATCTGCCTAGCACTTTCTGTAGAGGTCGCCTCTGAACTGTTAATAGTTTTCTTTCCGATAAGGAAATTACTATCATGAGTACAGATATTATAATGTATTGTGCCTGTGAACTTTTACAGAATATGTCAATCAGTTAAAACTTTTATTGAAAGTCATTGTTCCTGATCCCGCTGAGTAAATAGCAAGTAGGAACATTTTCTGTCAGTGATCACCGGGAGTAATGTGGACTTGCAGACTGGAAATTAGGGTCAGTACGTTCTCCATCGGTTTCTGGTTGACCGCAAAAATAGTTTTCATGTTCTTGTAACGCCGTCCCATACCACGACCAGCCTCTAGCTAACACTGCCATTCGCTGTGTTTACAAATTGTCGAGTGAACTGGTTTTGAATGAAACAAGTCTAACGTCTGTACCATGCCTGTTGTTGCAATTAGTAGATGGGTATATACAAATCATGGCCTGCAGCTTAATGGAAGAGGGAAGGAAAGGTCAGGTGAGCATCTTTCCGAAAGTGTAATGAGGGCCACAACTGCAGAATACAAAATCTCTGTACTTACTGGAGCCAATGGGCACGTATCTTAGGTTAGAGTGAGTTTATATACAGAGAGTATTGAAAGAAATTAGAGCAGTATAAGACCATAACATAACATGTAACAGTTTCCGGAAATAGAAAATTAGTTTGTTTCATCAAAACATTAGAAGGCTGAAAACAAAGATAGATGAACTTACTGTATGTCTAGAAAAAGTGGACAATTCTAAAAATGATAGATATTTTATGAGTCTCTGAACGCCATGGATGGAGAAGTTAAATATCAGGGATGGCAAACTTGCATCATTTTCGTGTAGAGTTAGCAGGGAACGAGGAGTGGTAACATATGTAAAAGATGGATTTTTTATTTTTATTTTTTTTTTATTTTTTTTTTTTATTTTTTTTTTTTTTTTTTGGTCATCAGTCTACTGGCTGGTTTAATGCTGCCCGCCACGAATTCCTTTCCTGTGCTAACCTCTTCATCTCAGAGTAGCACTTGCAACCTACGCCCTCAATTATTTGCTTGACGTATTCCAATCTCTGTCTTCCTCTACAGTTTTTGCCCTCTACAGCTCCCTCTAGTACCATGGAAGTCATTCCATCATGTCTTAGCAGATGTCCTATCATCCTGTCCCTTCTCCTTATCAGTGTTTTCCACATATTCCTTTCCTCTCCGATTCTGCGTAGAACCTCCTCATTCCTTACCTTATCAGTCTACCTAATTTTCAACATTCGTCTATAGCACCACATCTCAAATGCTTCGATTCTCTTCTGTTTCGGTTTTCCCACAGTCCATGTTTCACTAACATACAATGCTGTACTCCAGACGTACATCCTCAGAAATTTCTTCCTCAAATTAAGGCCGGTATTTGATATTAGTAGACTTCTCTTGGCCAGAAATGCCTTTTTTGCCATAGCGAGTCTACTTTTGATGTCCTCCTTGCTCCGTCTGTCATTGGTTATTTTACTGCCTAGGTAGCAGGATTCCTTAACTTCATTGACTTCTTGACCATCAATCCTGATGTTAAGTTTCTCGCTGTTCTCATTTCTACTACTTCTCATTACCTTCGTCTTTCTCCGATTTACTCTCAAACCATACTGTGTACTCATTAGACTGTTCATTCCGTTCAGCAGATCATTTAATTCTTCTTCACTTTCACTCAGGATAGCAATGTCATCAGCGAATCGTATCATTGATATCCTTTCACCTTGCATTTTAATTCCACTCCTGAACCTTTCTTTTATTTCCATCATTGCTTCCTCGATGTACAGATTGAAGAGTAGGGGCGAAAGGCTACAGCGTTGTCTTACACCCTTCCTAATACGAGCACTTCGTTCTTGATTCTTCACTCTTATTATTCCCTCTTGGTTGTTGTACATATTGTATATGACCCGTCTCTCCCTATAGCTTACCCCTACTTTTTTTCAGAATCTCGAACAGCTTGCACCATTTTATATTGTCAAACGCTTTTTCCAGGTCGACAAATCCTATGATAGTGTCTTGATTTTTCTTTAGCCTTGCTTCCATTATTAGCCGTAACGTCAGAATTGCCTCTCTCGTCCCTCTACTTTTCCTAAAGCCAAACTGATCGTCACCTAGCGCATTCTCAATTTTCTTTTCCATTCTTCTGTATATTACTCGTGTAAGCAGCTTCGATGCATGAGCTGTTAAGCTGATTGTGCGATAATTCTCGCACTTGTCAGCTCTTGCCGTCTTCGGAATTGTGTGGATGATGCTTTTCCGAAAGTCAGATGGTATGTCGCCAGACTCATATTTTCTACACACCAACGTGAATAGTCGTTTTGTTGCCACTTCCCCCAATGATTTTAGAAATTATGATGGAATGTTATCAATCCCTTCTGCCTTATTTGACCGTAAGTCCTCGAAAGCTCTTTCAAATTCCGATTCTAATACTGGATCCCCTATCTCCTCTAAATCGACTCCTGTTTCTTCTTCTATCACATCAGACAAATCTTCACCCTGATAAAGGCTTTCAATGTATTCTTTCCACCTATCTGCTCTCTCCTCTGCATTCAACAGTGGAGTTCCCGTTGCACTCTTAATGTTACCACCGTTGCTCTTAATGTCACCAAAGGTTGTTTTGAATTTCCTGTATGCTGAGTCTGTCCTTCCGACAATGATTTCTTTTTCGATGTCTTCACATTTTTCCTGCAGCCATTTCGTCTTAGCTTCCCTGCACTTCTTATTTATTTCATTCCTCAGCGAATTGTATTTCTGTATTCCTGATTTTCCCGGAACATGTTTGTACTTCCTCCTTTCATCAATCAACTGAAGTATTTCTTCTGTTACCCATGGTTTCTACGCAGCTACCTTCTTTGTACCTATGTTTTCCTTCCCAACTTCTGTGATGGCCCTTTTTCGAGATGTCCATTCCTCTTCAACTGTACTGCCTACTGCGCTATTCCTTATTGCTGTATCTATAGCGTTAGAGAACTTCAAACGTATCTCGTCGTTCCTTAGTACTTCCGTATCCCACTTCTTTGCGTATTGATTCTTCCTGAATAATGTCTTGAACTTCAATCCATCACTACTATATTGTGATCTGAGTCTACATCTGCTCCTGGGTGCGCCTTACAATCCAGTATCTGATTTCGGAATCTCTGTCTGACCATGATGTAATCTAATTGAAATCTTCCCGCATCTCCCGGCCTTTTCCAAGTATACCTCGTCCTCTTGTGATTCTTGAACAGGGTATTCGCTATTACTAGCTGAAACTTGTTACAGAACTCAATTAGTATCTCTCCTCTTTCATTCCTTGTCCCAAGCCCATATTCTCCTGTAACCTTTTCTTCTACTCCTTCCCCTACAACTGCATTCCAGTCGCCCATGACTATTAGATTTTCGTCCCCCTTTACATACTGCATTACCCTTTCAATATCCTCATACACTTTCTCTATCTGTTCATCTTCAGCTTGCGACGTCGGCATGTATACCTGAACTATCGTTGTCGGTGTTGGTCTGCTGTCGATTCTGATTAGAACAACCCGGTCACTGAACTGTTCACAGTAACACACCCTCTGCCCTACCTTCCTATTCATAACGAATCCTACACCTGTTATACCATTTTCTGCTGCTGTTGATATTACCCGATACTCATCTGACCAGAAATCCTTGTCTTCCTTCCACTTCACTTCACTGACCCCTACTATATCTAGATTGAGCCTTTACATTTCCCTTTTCAGATTTTCTAGTTTCCATACCACGTTCAAGCTTCTGACATTCCACGCCCCGACTCGTAGAACGTTATCCTTTCGTTGATTATTCAATCTTTTTCTCATGGTAACCTCCCCCTCCCGGAGATCCGAATGGGGGACTATTCCGGAATCTTTTACCAATGGAGAGATCATCATGATACTTCTTCAATTACAGGCCACATGTCCTGTGGATACACGTTACGTGTCTTTAATGCAGTGGTTTCCATTGCCTTCTACATCCTCATGTCGTTGATCATTGCTGATTCTTCCGCCTTTAGGGGCAATTTCCCACCCCTAGGACAAGAGAGTGCCCTGAACCTCTATCCGCTCCTCCGCCCTCTTTGACAAGGCCTTTGGCAGAATGAGGCTGACTCCTTATGCCGGAAGTCTTCGGCCGCCAATGCTGATTATTTATCAAAATTTAGGCAGTGGCGGGGATCGAACCCGGGACCGAAGACGTTTTCGTTATGAATCAAAGACGCTACCCCTAGACCACGGGTACAACAAAAGTTGGATACAAAGTTAAAAATATTGAAACAAATAGTTTTTGTGTTGATCAGTATCTAGAAGCATGTGCCTGTGAGCTGTTACTGCAGAATATTTCTCTCGTAATGGTAACTGTCTGCATATCGCATCTAGGAAACATACCGCTATTTATGGCAAATCTAAATGCATCGTTGAGCTACCTGTTAGACAAGAAGAAACAGTGATTTGTGGAGATTTCTTATAAGATATGAGCAAGAAAAATGAACTATAATTATTATTCGGGTGTTTCAACCGAATTTCAGTAGTCCATTTTCCAATTGGTGTGCTACAAAGTATTAGGACACTGATGGATGTTATTAGGGACAGGGCTCAGGTTCAAATGGCTCTAAGCACTATGGGACTTAACTGCTGTGGTCATCAGTCCCCTAGATCTTAGAACTACTTAAACCTAACTAACCTAAGGACATCACACACATCCATGCCCGAGGCAGGATTCAAACCTGCGACCGTAGCGGTCGCGCGGTTCCAGACTGAAGCGCCTAGAACCGCTCGGCCAAGGGCTCAGGCTGAAACAATTAATGTATATGTGGTTGTTAATGTACTAGTTGATAGTGATAGACAGTTAACAGAAATAAACGATGTAGTACTTTACATTCCTCAGGCAGGTTCATGTAAGGCAGTGAGGCTGTTGTACAGAGATCGTGTTGCCATACCAAAGTTGGCAAAGTGAATCGGTACCACAGAGATAAGGGAGGGCTCGCTGCAATCCCCAACAACGTATGGGAGGCACTCCTGAACACCATGCCTTTCCTATTAGGACAGCAGCGCCCTCTCACTTAGATCAATATAGAGCTGAGCTAGCAAAAGCTCTACCCCCGTTCGGACCTCAGCTCGGCAGCAATATCAGATATGACAGTGTTCATGAAATTTCAGGTGGAAATACACAGGATGTCCATATAAAATTCCAGTTCCAAAATTGGGAAGAGAATCACTGCTCAGAATGACGTAAGTTTTGAAAAGCAAATTATTGATGCCGGGGTAAATGTCATGGAATAAAAAATCTTACTAAAATTTGTCCAATTGATGGCGCTGTAAGTGTCAAACTACACTTACCAATAGACACGCGGCACGCGGGTGTGCCTCAGTTTACATCAGCGATGCCTGATATAACTGTCTCCACGAAGGATCGCGCGCTGCTAGCAAAACTCTTGTACAAGAATGGTGACTACACCAGCAGTCCTGCAGAAGTTCCGGGCACTCAAGGCTACGAAAAATGACACTCGTTCCATCTCTGATAAGAGTTGGAGAGAATGGTGACAAATTTAGAAAATACGGGTACTTTTGAAGTACATTGTGGCAGGGAGGAAAGTAGCTGATCTGAGGTCTGTCGAAGATGTGGCCACAGCATTGCAGTAGGGGCCGACCGGTGGTGTGCAAGCATGCACTCTTGGGAAAATAGTCGGATGATGGACATGCCTGTGAGCATGTTTAGTAAAATCCTACGAAAGATCATGCATTGCTGTTTATACAAAATCACCCACATTCGTGCTGACCTGCAAGCAAGACAATCATTAGTTCTGTAATTTATTGCTCGCGCAGAAGTGGACGGTGAATGGCTATGGGAAATTTTGTGGGCAGATGAAGTCCATTTCCGTATCTAAGGACATTTTAGTGTGCACAGATGCAACATATGGGCAATGGAAAATCCGCACACACATTAACTCGTTCATTCTGGAAATGTGACTGTATGATGCGGGTTGACGGCATCGTTTATCATAGAGTGGTATTTTTTCGAGGAGTCGAGTCCTGCAGGTCGTGTTACCTGTGTAAGGTGTCCGCATTTTTCGTACCTTACATAAGCTTCATACGTACGATACAGAATAAAATCCTAAGAAAATAACTCTATATTGTCAACAGAACGTAATTATTGGAATCTCATGTACCGAATAACAAAACAATATCTACCCTTTTAACGACAGGGGCATGTGAAAATGAGATAAAGTGAACGGAGCTTGAAGACCAGCGCACATGGCTAATGGCACTGGGAAACCCCAATTAACATTAGCAAAAGAAGGCCCAGCTGCAGCGCAGAAAGAAATAAGGCGAGTACAGTATAATACCTTTCAGAATAAACACAGCCGGGACCGTGGGTAAATGGCGATACTACATTAACGAGGCTAGCGGTGATCTGGGGCAAGAAAAATAATAATTCACCTATAATGAGGCAGCAGTTGACCGACGTAGTAGAACTGCGGTGGGGAGAGTGACGTCACATAAAAGCATTTTGAGAATTAAATTAACACACAGAGAGCTCTCGTCTCGCAGCGGTCCACGCACATGCGTGTGGTAAAATTAGCGATGATGTTGACACTCAAACTTTACGTTTGCGAAGTGAAGCCGATATGCTTCACATATTGTGGCGACAAACATGAAGCGGTAGTTCATATTCCTGCGGGCATTTTTGTGGGCTGAGATTCTTGCACGTCGCTCCATCCCATAGCAAGTGTGCAATTGCCATTATTTTCGACTAGGGAAAATTTAATGTTCTACGGAACACAGGAGAGTTAAGACTGATTGAATTCAGTCAAGGCCAGAGTAGGGAATTAGCGTTTCAGATCCAGCACGGAGACAACGCCGCCGCAGTTCCCGATTGGTAAAGTACCAACGCGCGTTAGGCGAGATTAAATGTTGAGTCAAGATTTTGTTTACTCCAACCTGCGTACGCTTTGAATACAGAAATTCAAGAGTTAACTGCTACCATACCCTCTATTGAGTACATGCGAGTTGTGATTAGTTCAAAAGATAAAGTTCATTCTCCACCAACTTAGCCCATTGCTCAACATAGATGTTAATATCATTGATAAAGGTTTGATTGTTTCATTTGTCATAATACTTTCATATATAAAGTTTTAACAGTCACATATTCAAAATCTAAAAGTTAATTAATTTGTTGAGAGTTGAAAGTAATTAAACCCTCTTGTTTGTGACTTGAACCTTGAAAGCTTTGATAAATTAAAATGTAGAATGAGAAATGGAGTGATTCTGTTATCATTTTACGATAAATCCCAAACTTTGCATTTATATTAAATTCAGTATTCTTGTAATGTCATAGTGGCATTTTAATTAATTTTGAGACAGGGCCAAAATTTATAGCTATGTGGAATGCCTGTTTACCACCCCGGGCCTGAGACGACAGTTAAGGTACATTATCCATTGGCGCGTAACATACGTAAACGCTAAGAGAGTCTTCTGCACACCAACATTATTCCAACCCCTCAACACCGTGTATATGCGGGTAGGATTATTTTTACGCAAGATGGTGCTCCTCCGCACGTTGCACAGCCAGTGAAGCGCCTGCTGAAAAGGTATTTCGGAAATGCTGGTTTTATCGTCCAGCTTCCTACAGCCTGGCCGTCCTGATCTAGTCCGTGTGACTCCTGACTGTGGGGTTATACAAAAGATGTAATGTTCAGTTCTCCACTTACCAACGTAGCTAAATTAAAATCACGCATTGTGCAACACATTCTGAACGTGACCCCCGAGACACTCCGATGTGTTGTGGAACATGGTGCATTCCGGCTTCTAGTTGTGGCAGTAAAATGTGGACGGCATATTGAAAATGTCTTGCACCAGTCTCACAACAGGGACGGATGTCATTTTACTGTTTATGCGGTCTCTGGCCCAATGAAAATTAAAAACCGGCGTCATTTTACTTTTTATGCTGTTATTGGTCACAGTACAATCATAACCCGACGTCATTTTGCTTTTTATGCGGGTTTTGTCGTCAGGACAATTAAAAACCAATTTTTACCATCCGATGCGGTACTGTGACGCCTATAGTACAGAGTGCTGCATAATTTTTTGCGCCAGTGTTCTATGCTGTGTAATCGAGATTATGTAAATCTGTAATAATTTTTTATTTACTTGTAACGTAAAAACGTCAAATTTTGTGTTCTCTAAGAGAGAATTATTAATGTCAAACATTGTGATATGGAGTAATTGCCAACGATAAAACACTAACAACCAGGTAGCGAGCATAGTCTCTGGTCTGTGGGATGTGACGTCAGAGACTGAGCGAGGTACGAGATACTCACTAGGTGTGGAGTGATGGAATTGGTTGGACGTGTGAGCAGCATGCTCTGTGTGGTTGAGATTATGTGAAGCCATATATATATAAGGGGCTGTTTCATGGCAAGGATGAGCAGATGGAGAAAATACCGAATACATCAAGATCCTGCCCCTGAATGTGCTGACGTTACTGCAAGTGCGCTCGCCAGATTTGGAGTTGGAGCATTGTTGCCTACGCCGACTGCAGAATCTCAACTACAAAAAGCTGTAAGATCGTATAAAATCATTCACATTTTGCAGAAGCTGTGACCTGAGTTGGATCACTTTTCAAATAATGAGACAGAAACATTTTTCCATTATATCTTGAACTAAAATCATTGTTAAATAACAGGGCACAAATCTTTCCTATCTCTGCTAATACGAGTGTCGTGTGAAAGAAAAGAAATTAATAAGCAAATTAAAGACCTGTCAGCTTTCTTTGATACTTAAAAATTTATTAAATGCAACTATTAGGAATGCCTCACACACTTAACCGTGTGTTTTGCGTAAACATCGGGGCACTAATCGCTTTCAGTTCGAGAATAGAAGTAAATGTAAACTACTGGCAGATATATTTAAATAGCGGTTATACATAAAATTTCTGAATATCATTATCCTCAAGTGTATTGGCTTGGTTCAAAATCGTTATCAGTCATGTGTTGCAGTTCTCAGAATCTAGTACATGATTAGTTTCCAATCAAGTAAATTTTCAAAACTGATAAACAATCATATTACAAACTATTTCACTAAACTTCACGTAATTTGTGTTTTCTGGGAAACTGCTAGTATCGAGTAATCAAAAGCGTGAGATTACGTAGCTTTTGTCGTAACAAACGAGAGCTTCAATTCCACTAAATTCTGTGTCATATATTTCCAAACACTGTACAAATTATTTCATTTAACCGCATTATATTATCTAAAATTATTTATTGCAATATTCATTTTTCTTATTTTTTGCTTGTAGTTTTAACTAAGACTGTGTACGCCTTCTGCTGTCGATTATTTCAATGTTATTTCAAACAACAACAGTGAAGGTCATTTCTAATATATGGGGCAATAATTTTTCTACTAAGCTGGCGACCGCAGTTATTGATCATCTTAAATCATTTCACTGGAATTGTTGTGGCCTAGTAGATTCTTGTGGTACCTCTTTTCTTTTACAACTTTACGTGAACGATTTCACTAACTATCAACTAAGAGAACTAGAAGTATAAAACCAGCAGAACAGTAGGCGAGGAATAAGTTATAATTGGAACGTCTTGTTTACACATATTCCCTGTAACTGATGTCAGAGTTCTTCGGAAACGGTAGTCTTATCCAATTTTGTTGGGCACACCCAAAAGACCTCAAATAACCACAGTTACCAATTAGTGAAGGGTGGACTCTACAGTACGACCTAGCCGTGATGGATGGGCTTACGTAACTAGTAGTGCCACAGCTGTTGACCGCCGAGACCGTGCAATCAAGGGCATTGAACACTACGAATGATGACTTTGACGAACACTTCCATGGTTTGCAGAGGCGCTGGGTGGCAGGGGGAGGGGGAACGGGGTGAGGTGTGGAATGGGGTGAGGGTGTCCTTCACAGGGCAATGACATGACGATATCGTGGTCTTTATGCAGTTGTCTGGATGCTATGATATCAGAATTCTAGGAACACAGATGCTCCTGTCAGTAAAATACAACAAGCACGAATACCTGAGCACCAGATATTCACGTCCGCTGTTCTGGGAACGCTTATGCTAATGTAATTCCAGGAATACTGATGCTGATGTCAGCAACTTGCTAACCAGAACCTACAGTGACCCCCTACTTCTACTGACCTACCGCGATACAGAGGGTGATCCACTGTTGCTAACAAGTTCTCCAGATCCACTGGAAACATCTGGTCGTAATTCACACACCGTCACTCGCCACTTATTACGATGGATGAATTTTGGGATAGAGTTGAAGGCCTGTGAAATGCTGTTCCTGTATCTTTGTGCAAACTCAGTTCGACTCCCTTTCCTGTCGCGTTGGTTATTACAAGAGGTGGAAGCTCCGTGTACTAAATTTCACAGTGGTTACACTCCCAAATCATCTTCCATTTTAATAATATATTCTTCATATTATAATTTACTTGCATAATAAGTAAAATGTCATATATTTTTCCTTCTGGTGTTCAGTTTTCACGGCCAAATTCCTTATCTGATACCAGATCAGTTTGCCATCGGAGCTATATTCACTGTATTCCCTTGACGGGTGCTGGAATGGAATTATGGTGCTCCTTCTGACACCATCTGTCTTTGTGAATCATGTATTTCCGTGTCACTGCAGGAGGGAGGCCTACCTGGTCTATTACTAGACGGCAATTGATAGTCGGATAGAAATACTGGTGAACTATTACAATATATACTCATGATCAGTTTAACTGATATATCCACATCCACATTTAAATAATGGGTGAACTAGAACTCCAGTGACAAACCTTCAAAGATTGCTGAGGGATAGCTTGAGTATTTTGGTATAACGAGCTGACGGTCTCTAGCGGCAGGTTACAGAGTTATCCCATTTCATTGATTCTTTGCTCCAATTAACTATATATTTTTGTGTCGTTATTGTACTGTAATAGCGCACAACAGTGAAAATGTCTTTTTATGTATATAGACAGAAGGGGCAAGTGAAAATTTGTACCAAGGCCGAAAATCGAACCCAGGTCTCCTGCTTACTAGGCCGGTGTGTGAGCCACTAAGGCCTCATGGCACGGCGGTTCACACAAATGCACCCGTTATCCTGGCATGCTCCCTTCTCGATCCGAATTGTTATTGCCGCCCAGTGTACTGTAAATTCCCGAAGCTCTCCGTATCTTGGAATAACACCTCAGCATCATTTACAGTAGACTGGAGGGCAGTGAGAATTTGGATCGAGAAGTGAGGCATGTCAGGATAATCGGTGCAGTTATATGAACCACTGCGCCAAGGTGGCTTAGTGGCTAACGCCACTGTCTAATAAGCAGTAGATCTGGGTTCGATTCCCGGCCTTGGTACAAATTTTCACTCGCCGCTTCAGTCTACACACATAAAATCATATCTGTATGAGGCCAATCTGGAGTCGTATCGTTTCATTAGTGAAAATGTCGACGGTATGTGATTGTATGTCTTGTTTCCATCAGATCATCGTACCTGCTGTTGACAACAGTAATATCTCCTTTCCTCGTTGCTCCAATTTTGCATTAATTATTGCTTGCTCAATTCTAGGGTTTAGTTTTCCGGCAGTGTTCGTTGTGCGTTGCAGTGACACACAACGGTACTGTGGATAGGTTGGCTGACGAAGAGTTAGCCGATAAGCATCTTGTGCATGGGTTCACCGAATACAGTGGAAGAGTGGCACAAAGACGCTGTGCTGAGCTATTCACGCACTGACGGCCACCACATCACAGTACTTCTGCATCTGTACCTAGACGCCTACGAGAAACTGGGTCCGTGTTAGTGAAGATACTGGTTGTGTGAAGTGTGCTAGAGCGCCGATGTTAAGAGAATGCGTTACTCACGATTGCCTCTAGTACTCCGCGTATTTCTCCAGCTCTAAACACAAGCCAGTCAAGTGTTTTTAGACTACTACATCGCACAGAAGGTCAAATCATTGCTGCCATCGGACTTCACATTTCGAGTGGAGTTTGCAAAATGGTTCCTGCAGCAAATGTACATAAAATTTTACTGCTTTCCTGTTGTTTAAAAAAGTGGGCATGTTTACAAGACAACGCATGTTGAACAAGAGGAATGTAATATGGGATGACGAAAAATCCCCACGCATTGGTGTGTCGATCATATGAACAGCAATGTACACAAAAGTTTTCTGTTTTACTGCTGTTTACAGAAGAGGCCATTTTTACAGGACAGGAAATGCTCAGCAGTAGGAATAAACATGTACTCGATGACGAAAATCCACACGCACTGGTGTGTCTACCCTATGAATGGACGTTTGCCTCCCGCAGTTCTTACAACTGGTCATCTTACGTGATTTCAACGTGACGCGAGAGCTGGCACACTTCGCATTTGATGTTAGGAACCACAGCGAACTTGGTCTCCATACGTGACCCCGTTTACTTTTTCTTCTTGGAAAATGTGAAGTGCCAGGTTCACGGGACTTGGGTCGATACTCCTATGGACCTGCTCGCTAGGATTGTCACCAAACTCTTGGAATACTTGAGCGTGTAAAACAGTCATTGTGGGTCGCTGTACATTCTACTGTGATTATGGTGGACGAAACTCTGAATAATACCTGTAAGGGAACAGGTGTGCGTTTGTTATGGGCTGTCCAGTGAGCTGACAGGATAGACTGAACACAATGTGATAAAAATCTGCTTGTTTCATCTGAGCGTTATTGCAATAATCTGTGTTGTGTGCTGTACATTTTCGTTATTGCGTATTACAAGCTTCTTCACTGTCCTCAAGGATTTTCACAAATCAAGGGTTATTGCGTTAACAAATCGAATAAATCGCCCGAGACAGTGGGTCCCTTGTACCCAAGTACTAAAACAGTATCATGAACAACCTCGGAAAGTTTGTCGGTGGAGGTCTAGTTCACTCTGTTTGTACTCAAACCATTGTACTGTACATGGTGGAGGGTATAACGAATATTATTTTCATCGTATCAGTATTAATACTAATACCATACCATCACACCAATATTATTTTTTTCCTTTTCGAGTCGCATATTGAGAGTGGGAAAACCGACAGTGTATACGGTTCTGTACTTGCCCTAAACTCGGTTATCTTCAAGACTCCTAAGCGAGATATGTGGCAGTGAGAAGACAATGGTAGCATAGTACTCGAATACAGATTATCTCACATGACTCAAAACTGTTTCTAGACTACATCGTCTTTCTTCCAAGAATTCATTGAAGTTCTCTTACGATCTTAACAGTGCGTTTCCGAAGTCAAGTGCCTACTTGATAAAGGCCCGGAACACACTAGTACCTTGTGTGCGATCTCCTTCACTGATAAACTACACTTTCGTAGAACTCTTGTAACAAATGTGTCTTTCTTTCGCTTTCCCAATAGTGATCTAATATGATGGTTCCATTTCGCATCACTTCTTACTATCATCCTAAAATGCTTTTGCAATGTGACGAGCTCAAGATTTTCACCACTAATTTTGTAATGAGGTATCGTCGGCCGGCCGCGGTGGTCTCGCGGTTCTAGGCGCGCAGTCCGGAACCGTGCGACTGCTACGGTCGCAGGTTCGAATCCTGCCTCAGGCATGGCTGTGTGTGATGTCCTTAGGTTAGTTAGGTTTAAGTAGTTCTAAGTTCTAGGGGACTGATGACCACAGCAGTTGAGTCCCATAGTGCTCAGAGCCATTTGAACCATTTTTTGAGGTATCGTCGGGTCCTCTCTTTGTTGTCGAGATATTTTACATTTATTCACATTTAAAGACAGCTGCGATTATTAAACCAAAGGGATAAAAAAATGGTTCAAATGGCTCTGAGCACTATGGGACTTAACATCTGAAGTCATCAGTCCCCTAGAACTTAGAACTACTTAAACCTAACTAACCAAAGGGCATCACACACATCCATGCCCGAGGCAGGATTCGAACCTGCGACCGTAGCGGTCGCGCGGTTCCAGACTGAAGCGCCTAGAACCGCTCGGCCACATCGGCCGGCCCAAAGGGATATTTCGACTGTAGTTCCTTACGTTCGTCCAACGACGATACTTCCCAGTACACAACAGCGTCCTCAGAGGACAATGTCACAACGTTTCTGACCCTAACTGATAAATCGTTGATATACAGGATGGGCAAAAAGAACTTGAAATCGCTGTAAGGGTGTTGCGAGACAGATTGTGCTGAGAAATAACAGTTAAGAAAAACGTTCGATACACCGCCGTATCCGAGTTAATTGGCATTGAAATTAAGAAGCTTGCTGACAGATTAAAACTTTGTGCCGGACCGAGACTCGAACTCGGGACATTCGCCTTTCGCGGCCAAGTGTTCTACCAACTGAGCTACCCAAACACGACTCACGACCCGTCCTTAAAGCTTCAGTTCTGCCAGTACCTTGTCTCCTACCTTCCAAACTTCACAGAAGCTCTTCTGCGAACCTTTCTTCCAGGAGTGCCAGTTCTGTACGGTTCGCAGAAGAGCTTCTGTGAAGTTTGGAAGGTACGAGACGAGGAGCTGGCAGAATTGAAGCTGTGAAGGCGGGTCTTGAGTCGTGCTTGGGTAGCTCAGTTAGTAAATGCATTGAAAAAAAAAAGTTGGTAGAGCACTTGCCCACGAAAGGCAAAGGTCGCGAGTTCGAGTCTCGGCCCGGCACACAGTTTTATTCTGTGAGGATGCTTCATATCAGCGTACACTCTGCTGCAGATTGAAAATCTCATTCTAGCATTGAAGTTAGCCAATCAGGCCGTTCTGCACGCAGATTCAAGCACCCGCCAGAGACGGTGTCACCAGATGTGTTCTTCGTTGGGTTTCCTTAAATCGTAACATCAGAACGGCATAAAAACTGCAAGTAACACGTGGTAAGGATCGAATCCGAGACAAAGGCTGAGCAATCTGTTACGCTACCACATACGCTATGAGAACAACTGACACTAACTGTATATGGCGCGCTACTTGAATTTGTGCGCGCAACGGCCTGATTGCCTAATTTCAGTGCTAATTAACTCTTAAAAATTTTCTCTCAGCTCGACTCCTGTAACAACTTTTCATCCATTTTAGATTGTTTCTGACAGTCCTGTATAAGGTACATAAATTTTTTTACGTTCTTTGAATTTTCTTCATTCTGCGCTTGTAGAACGTTTCGAACGTAAGATATGGACTAGGAGGAACAGCACTCTCGCGAGCCACTCAAGTGGCACATCTTCAGCCGCAGTTTGGGTCGGTGTTTTGTGCCCGAGAGCGCCCGGCTAAGTCACTGGAGCCTCGTCGGCGTCTGCGGAGCGCCATTACGTACTCTTTGTCGGCTGTGGTGCTCACTAGGAACAATGGGTAAGGCTGGGGCGATTGTTCTGCAGCAGCGAGGCGGCAGCGGCAGCATCGCCGACAAGTGCTCTGCTTGTGCTGTCTGCCGCCGGCGGCACTCGCCGCATCCCGGGGCCTCCCGTTGTGGTTGGCGCTGGCAAAGACGACCTCAAGGGCGCACGCCGGTCTTTTGTGTCCGCTCAGCTGTAATTCAGTGTTACCGCTGCGTCTAGAGAGATAATATATTGGCAAAAATATCTCCTTTCTAGACTGCTTGCCATTAAAATTACCTCAATGGAGAGGGTGGGTGAGAATAATACAGGTTGTATCAAAAAGAATCACCCAATTTATAAAAAAATCATAACTATTACGTTATTTGTGATATGTGCGTGGAAAGAGCAAACTCTCGAGTTATACATGTTTCCCGCTAGGTAGAAGCAGAGTGCACCTACTTCGGTTCAAATAAAAATTGTGTCGGGACAACAGGAAGCGTCTTATGTGCCATGTTTCACGCAGTTCGGGTCAGTAACAACTGTACAGTGTGACGTTTTTACTAGGTATGGTGTGGGTCCTTCTATAGCACTGAGCCTTAGACCATGGAACGAACGGTTCCGAGAAACAGGTTGTTTGTGTAAAGGCCAATCACCGGGCGGTCCCCGAGTGTGCGACACAGACGTCCAATGCATCCGCCATAGTTTCACAAGTAGTCTGCAGAAATCCGTTTGCCATGCAGCTCAACATGCCCCCGATGTCCGTCTGGCATACGTTGCCTCGAAATTTACACATGAAACCATACAAAATTCAGCTACTACAAGATCTTCTGGAAGGTGACAACCAACAACGTTTGAACGGCCGGTGTGGCCGAGCGGCTCTAGGCGCTTCAGTCTGGAACCGCGCGACCGCTACGGTCGCAGGTTCGAATCCGGCCTAGGGCATGGATGTGTTTGATGTCCTTAGGTTAGTTAGGTTTAAGTAGTTCTAAGTTCTAGGGGACTGATGACCTCAGAAGTTAAGTCCCATAGTGCTCAGAGACATTTGAACCATTTGAATCAACAACAACGAATGAACTGAGACGTCTCATAATAGCAGCTGTGGAAGCATTAACTCAAGACATACTCACTGCAGTATGGGAACAATGAATACCCCATTGACATATGCCATGCGTCTCAAGGGGGGGGGGGGGGGGGGCACGTTGAACACCTATGAAAAGGCATGAAAAAAACAAAACATTTTGAGTTTCCCGTTCATAAAAAAAATTCATGGCATATGTTTAATAGTTTCAGAAATATAGACGTCCCAAATCGGATGATTCTTTTTGATACACCCTGTATTTTACTTATTTAGCATACACATTGTAGTAGGAAGATTACAAGATCGTTTTCGTAGGTCATACTACTATACTCCTTGGCGCAACAGCCCTTGTAGGGCCTTGGCCCCCAGGACAACCTCCGCCCATTCTTCTCTGCTGGCTGGCTTGGCTCTCCAAGCTCCTACTCCCATCCTTCTCAAGTCCACGTCCACGTTGTCTAGCCATCTGGTCCTTGGTATCACATTCCATGTCACTAAATACCATTTCGTGTGCCGTTTCCGTTGCCAAGGCCGTTTACCCGTTACATCCACCCGGCTTCCTTTGTCCTTTGGTTCCGTAACAAGCTCTTTTTTCACGCCCAACCCCCATCTTGGAGGACCTGGACTTTTTTAGGGTTCACTCCTCTAGGAGGGTTGATTTCCCTACGCCTATAGAGCCCCTCCTCCTCCCCTATGTTGCGGGACACACTTCGTCTCTCTCCTCCGTCGAGACCAATCCGCTTGGGTGATCCTGCCAGTAGCTACGCTATCGCCGGCACTGCTCTCGGCTTCATTGGAGCACGCAAACCCTCCCGCCAGGCACTGAAGTTGCCTACGATAAGGCGGTGTTCCCTGGAAGAGTTTCGTAGGTCACTTGTGTGTAAAGAACATTCAAATGTAGTAGACAGATTCGTTAGCTCTGACAGCATGAACTGCTGTAACACAGACGGACATCTAGTCGAAGTGAGCTTGGATGACGCGGAAGGTTACATCGTTCCAATCGGCTTCAGATTTACGGTAGTGTTCATGAATCGTAGAGGCTTGCGAGTAGTACCGTGTGAGTCTCCTACAACCCATGAACAAATGTTTTCAGTGGGTGGGAGACCTGGAGAACGGACTGCCCAGGCCAACAGTCGAACATCGTCCTTATCGAGGTAGGTCAGAAAATCATCTTGTTGAAAAACTACATCACATAGCCCTCGAAGACTGAGAACAGCTACCGCCCTTAATACGTAGAAATGTGACTATAGCTGTCTAAGTTACTGGCTATGTGAATCCGATGTGATAGTGTCGTATAACCAGTAGCATCCCACACCATCATTAGGTGCTGGCGCGTTATGACAATGCCGAGTGTAGTACAGCTATGTTTGTTCTCCTCGGAGCCTCCAAGCATAGATCATATATCGTGATGCTGCATGCATATAAGGACATTCCATTGCTTTGTCCATTGTTGTGGTTGGGCATACCGCTGCCAGAGCATCTCTCTGTACTGCCACGTCAAGGGAAGTCGCAACGTTCACCGTTCTGTCAAATCCAGATATCATCACACCTTTCGTATGATTTCTTGTCCTCCTGTAAACAAACCTACTTTCTGGCTCTTGGTACATGACGCGGCTGTACGGTCTTGCAAGGCCGAGCGGGCAATATCTCTGTCCTCTCAGGCGCTAGACGGGTGGGGCAAAGGTTCTCCAGCACACTGTTGAGTATGGATCTCCTGAACCTATATATTTCACATTCGTGAGATTTCGGCCAAAGCGAGAGAAAATATCTCGGGGAGATAAACCGTAGTCTCTATATGCCACTATCTTAGGCCCAGTACACACGTTCCGGTATTCCGGTGAGGTTTACCTGTACGGGCCACATGTACAGGTAAACCGGAGTGTGCGTGACAGCCGCTGCAGGCCAAACTGCACAGGCGTAGCAACCTGAAGGATATGAATTTAACTCTTTTAGTTATCTTGTATGAGTGTATTCATTTCATTTTGTAAGCCGGTCTTTACACTAGGTATTGCGTTTTCGCTTCTTTTTACGTTTCATGCCCCCAAACAAACCGGTTAAAGCGATTGTGGCGTCTTGTTGTTTTGCTCTCTGTCTCTCGACTGAGTTAAATCTTCCGGTTTAACGTATCGTGTGTGCGCTCGTTTAACGTCCTGTCTACAGTGCGGTTACCGCAAACAGAGGTCGGGCTGAGGAAAAACAGGGGAAGAAACTGATCATGCCAAGGAACCATCTTGCATTCTGCTGAAGCAATTTAGGGAAATCACAGGAAACCTAAAACGCGATGGCCTGACGGTTGTTTACACTGTTGTCCTCATGAATTATAGTCCAGTGTTTTTACCCTGGCACCAGCTAGCTAGGTAGGTAACGCTGAAGTGTTTTGAGCAGTGTTAAAAGTGATCATGCAGAAGACATTTTGAAAGATTCTTGGCGTAGACTTTTCGGGCTCCTCTATTACTACCTTACCTTTCGTCCATATTACGTTCTGTACAGAAGGCTAACATACAGTAATTAACTGTATGAAGAGGCCAGGTAATAGGAGCCTACAGCTTAGAATTATTAACAGCAATTCATATTTCAAAGTAACGTTTGTAAATGTCAAGAAAGTATCGACAATATCGCTAAATTAAAAAAAAACTGCTTTATGCTTAAATATGGTCGTCATTCGAAATGTTTTCTTCATACCAAGCCTTTGGCATTGGTATTATTACTGTTTCTTAATAAATAAATTAAGCATATGTCTCAAGAATTTTTCTATCCACAATGGTTTTATGTATCATTTAATCGTGTTATAAAGTAATACAGGGTGGTCCATTTATCGTGACCGGGCCAAATATCTCACGAAATAAGCGTGAAACAAAAAACTACAAAGAACGGAATTTGTCTAGTGTGAAGGAGGAAACCAGATGGCGCTATGGTTGGCCCGCTAGATGGCGCTGCCATAGGTCAAACGGATATCAACTGCGTATTTTTAAATAGGAACACCCATTTTTTATTACATAGTCGTGTAGTACATAAAGAAATATGAATGTTTTAGTTGGACCACTTTTTTCGCTTTGTGATAGATGGCGCTGTAATAGTTACGAACATATGGCTCAAAATTTTAGACGAACAGTTGGTAACAGGTAGGTTTTTTAAATTAAAATACAGATCGTAGGTACGTTTGAACATTTTATTTCGGTTGTTCCAATGTGATACATGTACCTTTGTGAACTTATCATTTCTGAGAACGCATGCTGTTACAGCGTGATTACGTGTAAATAAATGCTCAAAATGATGTCCGTCAACCTCAATGCATCTGATAATACGTGTAACGACATTCCTCTCAACAGCGAGTAGTTAGCCTTCCGTAATGTTCGCACATGCATTGACAATGCGTTGACGCATATTGTCAGGCGTTGTCGGTGGATCGCGATAGCGAATATCCTTCAACTTTCCCCACAGAAAGAAATCCGGGGACGTCAGATCCGACGAATGTGCGGGCCACGGTATGGTGCTTCGACGACCAATCCACCTGTCATGAAATATGCTATTCAATACCGCTTCAACCGCACACGAGGTATGTGCCGGACACCCATCATGTTGGAAGTACATCGCCATTCTGTCATGCGGTGAAACATCTTGTAGTAACACCGGTAGAACATTGGGCAGGAAATCAGCATAAATTGCACCATTTAGATTGCCATCGATAAAATGGGGGCCAATTATCCTTACATTAACCCGCCAAGGTCGCTGATGTTCCACTTCTCGCAGCCATAGTGGATTTTCCGTTGCCCAATACTGCATATTATGCCGGTTTACATTACCGCTGTTGGTGAATGACACTTCGTCGCTAAATAGAACGCGTGCAAAAAATCTGTCATCGTCCCGTAATTTCTCTTGTGCCCAGTAACAGAACTCATCACGACGTTCAAAGTCGTCGCCATGGAATTCCTGGTGCATAGAAATATGGTACGGGTGCAATCGATATCGATGTAGCATTCTCAACACCGACGTTTTTGAGATTCCCGATTCTCGCGCAATTTGTCTGCTACTGATGTGCGGATTAGCCGCGACAGCAGCTAAAACACCTACTTGGGCATCATCATTTGTTGCAGGTCGTGGTTGACGTTTCACATGTGGCTGAACACTTCCTGTTTTCTTAAATAACGTAACTATCCAGCGAACGGTCCGGACACTTGGATGTGTCCAGGATACCGAGCAGCATAAATAGCACACGCCAGTTGGGCATTTTGAGCACAATAGCCATACATCAACATGATATGGACCATTTCCGCAACTGGTAAACGGTCCATTTTAACACGGGTAATGTATCAGGAAGCAATTACCGTCCGCACTGGCGGAATGTTACGTAATACCACGTACTTATACGTTTGCGACTATTACAGCGCCATCTATCACAAAGCGGAAAAAGTGGTCCAACTAAAACAGTCATATTTCTTTACGTACTACACGAATATGTAATAAAAAATGAAGGTTCCTATTTAAAAAAAACTGTTGATATCCGTTTGATCTATGGCAGCGCCATCTAGCGGGCCAACCATTGCGCCATCTGTTTCCCCCTTCAAGGTAGACAAGTTTCGTTCTTTGCAGTTTTTTCCATCTGACGCTTATTTCGTGAGATATTTGGCCCGGTCACTATCAATGGACCACCCTGTATATGTGAACCAGTGTAAGTTGTTATTAGTACCAGTTCCGATTTGTCGACGGCCGGTAGAACTCTGCATTAGTCCCAATATGTCTGATCCTACCAACATAGTCAGTTGGTGATATGTAAACAGCTAAATAAAATGATATGTACAGCATATATAGCAGCTCGGGTGCGACTTAGATACAAGGCTAGCAGCGAGTGAAAATAATAGTGCTTACAAGGTTAAAAACAACCTGATAATGAAATAAGGCAAAACTATAAACAAAGAAAGGAAATATTTTCGAAACTGCGTATCTGTGAAGTTAAAGGCTGCTGCTGAGCAACGCTCAGTACCGCCTAGCCCGAACGAGCTCATTGTGACTAGCTTGGATGTTACTCGGCATGCTTTCCACAAAGTGATAGCGACTTTGTCTCTGTCTAACACAGCCGTCCTGACGTAACTCAGTGGATGTGGGGGATTCCAGCGATGATGCAAATAAAAGCTGCGGTTTATTACCAAGATTGTTCAGTTGGATCTATATCAACATCAATTACAGTTATTAATAAAACCCGTCATTCTCCACTTCGTCAGACTATCAGTAAATAAAATAAAATATATCACTTACTTCTTGGAGTGCAGAGAGAGAGAGAGCAGTATCATTCTCATACAGCTCAATTAACGGTCCTGTTACTCAGGGTGGTCAGAAACAGTACGAAAAGCTCGTAAGGGTCTTGCGGAGTAGCTTGTGCCGAGAAAAAAAATTAAGAAAAAGCGCAATATGTTGCTCCGTGTCCGAGTTAACGAGAGTTGAATTTAGCCAATCAGGAATTTGCACCCGCAAATTCAAGCGGCCCGCCGGAAACCTACGAGAGGGTCATACAAAAATTGGGCATGAGACGATAGTAAGGATCGAATCCAAGCCAAAGGCTGAGCAGTCTCGTGCGCTATTATCTACGCAATGAGAACAAGTGACACTAATTGTACCTTCTGGGTCGCTCGAATCTGTACGCGCAACGGCCTGATCGCCTAATTTCAATGCCATTTAACTAGAAAACGGCGAATCGCATCCAATTTTTCGCCAGCACATGTAAATTTGTAAGCCGGTCAATCAGTCCTACACTGATGTGACCAAATTGAGAGAATCGTGTGGAAGCTTATTTCTTTCTGTTCGACATTCCACAACTGAATGTCAATAATTTTCCGTTTCATCTGTTTCTATTTGCTTTATTATAACACTTCTAACAGACAGATATTTGGAAATACTGGAACACTTAAGTCATTCGCGTCGGAAGTGTTTTGAAAGGTAGCGCTGTGAACAAGATGACTCTATAATATGCCATAATTCATTTACGTGCAATAATGCTGTGCTCATTTTGTGTTTATATTTTGTCGGTGCCACTATGGCTTCATTATGAGGACACATTTTTAAAACAAATCTGAGTATTGTCATTGCTGATCGAAACCGATAGTCTGAGGACATAACAAGTTTGTGATCATAGACGGAAATAAAGAAATTTATTTAAAATAAAACATTAAGATGCGTATTTGACTAAATATTACACCTGCAGATAATGAATAAAACCAAAAAATGGTAGACAAATAAATTTTGAAAGGGATAAATTAATATGCAGTAATACTCTGGTGCCAACGGCCTTACCACAGTGATAACACCGGTTCCCATTAGACAACCACGTTAAGCGCTGTCGGCCTTGGAAAACACTTGGAAGGTGACCATCCGGTCTGCCGAGCGCTGTTGGCAACCGTGGTACACTCAGCGTTTGTGATGAAAATTGGGGAGCTACTTGGTTGAAGAGTAGCGGCTCCGGTCACGAAAACTGACAACGACTGGGTGAGCGGTGTGCTCACCTCACACCCCTCCATATCCACATCCAGTGACGTAAGTAGGACTACGACGACACTGCGGTCGGTCCTTACCATTATGGTCTTCCGAGACCTGTTCGGAAGGAATTTAGTTCTAATACTCCGGCAATACGCTTATGAAGGTACCAGGCAGAAGCCACATTTTTTCTCAGAAAAACAGCATAGAAATGTTTGCGTAAATACATCATAATTTATCTGTGAGCAATGTGTAGCTTTAATGGCATATTTCAGAGATTATGCTGTATGATGAAACACTGAAGACGCTTTAGGTATTACTCACATCAGTTGTCTGGTAACATCTGAACTCCTTCCATCTCCGAATTTGACAGACATATCATATGTGGAACTGCCATCTTAAGCACTGATGAATAGCCGATCAACAACACAATTTATAAAACCATCCAAGTGCAATGTTTTGTGTTTTTCTTTTATTACGTGCTGTTCTGCATCCACCAGCATTCGAGAGTGCCGTGCGAGAGAGCTTCGTGCTTTAATTTATGCTCTTTGGGTAGCCTAAAAGCTGTATTATTTCTTGCGACATATCCTATAACGTGGCCCTAAATAAGTGCCAAGGAGTTGAAATTGCAGCGATACAGCAGTAAGATAACTACAACGTGAGCCGCAGACTGTGTCATTTCATCAATCATGTACTGATCTACAACGCAAGCTTCAAGCTGTTTCAGTAATTAACGATTAAGCGCTGTAGAATCAACATGTGATCCCTTCCCCATCAGCCAATTGACAATACCTTCCTTCCTCCTAGAGTTTTGCGGTATACACTGAACTCTAACACTATGATATGAATCACTGTCCATAATTATAACAATGGTGGGCTCTAAGTTGGGTAGAATATCTTTTAGTCATTTAAGAAACGCTTGGCTTTACGATAATCTCCAGTCAATTTTCATTGAAAAATCAATATAGCACCTACCACAAATCACAGTGGCTTCCTATATGCGCTGTAATTAGCCTTTTTCCTTTCCCCATTGGATTTTTTAACACACGTGACGCACCTGCACAAAACCTTGCCTCTTATCAGCGCCGTTTTGTCATTCCACACTTTTTTGTGTCACATGTCTTGCGTCAACCCATGCTTTGTCTTCCATTTATCGTGTCTGAACTGTTGAATGCCTTGCAGATAACACTCCCGCCCCCCTCCCCCCTTCCCCCACACCCATAAAGCTGTACCCTCTATATCTGTAATTACGATATTCCTACTTTCTAACTGAAAATCAATATATTTTATCATTTCATAAAATGTTGATCATTTAAAAGTAGGCAACTAATCGCGATTATTTAACAACTGAAGTACATTATTTAATGTAGGCGCTTCGTTCCTACAGAAAAGTGCATGCACCTTTGAACCCACAGGTTGTCACAATCGACGTTATCTAGTTTCTGCTGGAGTTGACAGCTTACCTGTACTGCATCTTTATATACGCGCACAGACTACACGTGCCACACAAACACGGGTAAAATCTTATGTCAGTGCTGCAAGTTCATTTACCAGTAGCAACGGATGTTTTTCCAGTAATTTATCAAAATCATTGAGAACTATCAGATTTTCACCGCCTTTGAACGGTGTTCCTACTCTATGTTTAACAAAAGAATATGACAAAGTTCCAGCCATTTTCACTGTACACATGGGGAACACGAACGAGTGAGGAGCACCACAATAACTGCCCTTGTGATTGTTGAGAAGTGGAAGGGGGAGGGTGAAATGACTTTCGGCCATTTTCTTCAGTATTCAAACAGGAGAAGTTCTTTGCACCCTCCGGATATTTCTTCACAGTGACATACGTATATAACTGAACGCTCTTGTACAGCAAGGACACCACTTACAAGCTAAGGAATGATGAGCAGTGTATTATCACATACAAAGGTTGATTTTTCTCCGCACACTTCATATACTCATAAGTGTACAACACAGGATGTCATTTCAATATAGATTTTAAAAAATAAACTTAGAGTGGAATCCAAACCACAACCTTGCGTATACAAATCAGTAAATACATCCACTACGCTACCACAACTGTGCGTATTTGGTGATATTTTTATAATTATACTAAGCCATATTTCTCAAATATATTTAAAAGAAGGTGAAGACTTAAGTGTTTCGGTGTTTCATGATCACAGGAGAAACTGAGAGAGTATTTAGAAACCAAGCCGACATATACCGATCGTAACTAGCCATTACATCGTGCACAGAATTGTTCAGAGAATGCGTCTGTGACATGGAATAAGAAATACATGCCATGGCATTTAGCATACTGATCAGCAGAACAATTACTGTCTTTTAATGCTCTACAACGCGTTATAGTTTCATTAGCGGTAGTACAACACAAAATAGCTAATACATAATTAGGGTCTACTTCCAGTGGCGTAACAGAACCCGTGAGCGTGTGCTACGACCGCTGATCAATCGCTGCTCGTATTTGTTTACATCAGGATCGTTCTTACGAGGAATAGAGTATTGTTACAAAATTGCGCGTGCATCTGAATAACAATGGCGAGTCAAACGGAAAATAGTGATGTAACTAATGGAGACGACCGCGTCAATCAGGACAGTGTTGCTATTTCATTAATGAGTTTGGATTAATTAACGGGATTCAAACTCTAGATGCTGTGGAAAATTAAAATTTAAACTTGAAAGTGGGCACTGACTCGCGTGAAACATGAATTTCCTATAATCGTGTTGAGAATTTAGGAAGGGACGGTATGATATTGCAGGTGTTACGAGAACTATAAGCCGACAATCATAAAACATGTGCTTATAATCAAAAAATGACAGCAATTTTGAATAAAAGATTAGAATATTTTAATTAAAACTAGATAAATGGGACATAACAATAGAGAAAAATCATTATCAAAAACTGTGCAAAATGGAATACGATCGTTATCAAGAGCTGAGAAAAGGTCTGGAAAATGTTACCATATTGCCGACGAAAATCGAAAATTCTGATGACAATCAGGACAGAAAATAAACAGTAAGAGGAAAAGAAACAACAGAAACAATCAGAGTTTGGTTGAAGTACTAAAACAACAAGTAGTTCATTAGACTATTCATGATGGCACTGTTGACATGCAAAGATTGTGGGAAGAAAGCAATGTACACACCAAGTTGATTTCTGATGTCCGATGACATTCTTCTGAATTTCGACATGACAGCAATGATCTAGATAAAATTGTCAAAATCAGATATAACTGCAGTGCTGACTGTGATCGAAGTTTGACACGAAAGGATCTTGATTTGTTGTAGCAAGGAAGCTACTATGAGGACAATTACATCAACATGATGAAGGGCGTTCACGAAATCGTAATGAGGCAGATAAGATCGGTTTTTGTGCATAGTTATGTTATATTGACGACTACATAGCGGGAAAGTTTAGAATGGAGAATGTTGCATCCAAACAATTCAAAACGACATTCTGAAGCATATGTTTAAGATTGGCTGAAAGCTACTCCTACTTGGCTATAGATTAATGCATCAGATTTGTTCTACGTCTACATCTACATCTACATGATTACTTTGCAATTTAAAATTAAATGTCTGGCAGAGGGTTCATGAAAGCACCTTTATGCTACTTTTCTACCGTTCCACTCTCCAACAGGCCGCGGGAGAAACGAACACTTAAGTCTTTCCGTGAGAGCTCTGACTTAATTTCTTATGACAGTCGTTTCTCCTTATGTAGGTGGGCGCCAATAAAATATTTTCACACACTGAGATCAAAGTTTATGGTTTAAATTTCATGAGAAGGTACTGCCATAGCGAAACATGCCTTTGTTTTAATGACTACTACCCCAATTCGTTTATCATATACGTGACACTCTCCCCTATCTCGCAGATAATAGAAAAGGGAACTGCCCTTCCTTGAGCTTTTTGGATGGCCTCCGTCAATCCTATCTGATGCGGATCGCACGTCGCACAACAATACTCCAGAACAGGAAGCACAAGCATTGTGTAAAAAGTCTCTTTAGTAGACCTGTTACATTTTCTAAGTGTTCTGCGAATAAATCGTAGTCTTTGGTTTGCTTTCCCCACAACATTATCTACGTGATCGTTCCAGTTTAAGTTACTCGTAACTTTAATTCCTAAGTACTTAGCTGAGTTTAGGGCCTTTAGATCTGTGTGATTTATCGTGTAACCGAAGTTTAGCGGATTTCTTTTAGTGCTCACTTGAATGACTTCACACTTTTCATGATTTGGAGTCACTTGCCACTTTTTGAACCGCACAGATACCTCGTATAAATCATTTTGCAATTCATTTAGATAACTTGACATGACGGTAAATTACAGTATCATATGCAAACAGTCTAACAGGACTGCTCAGATTCTCTCCTAAATCATTTGTATGCTCGCTTCGTCTTCCTCTTCATGGGGTCAGCATGTAGCATTTATTGGCACAGTGGAAATCAGAAAACCAGCCATCAACTGGAAACAACGTTCCGAATTTCTCAGAACAGCCCATCCTGCAACACCTCAACAGGCTTTTCTCACTATTTTTAACTACCCTGTGTATCTAAGCGATTGTTGAAGTAATAAAGTACTACACGTACATTGCAGACGTCACATGCTTCCAGATTGTAATACGTCAATTTTTAAAATTTATGAAGTGTATCTGAAACTGGAGAACGTTAATATATAATATGATGGGTATATAGACATTTTTATCTTTTTTAATAGGAGATGAAAGACGACACTAATACATCGAAGCTCAAAAGAAACTGATATAGGCGAAAATATTCAAATACAGAGATATGGGGTAAACAGGCAGAATATGGCGAGAGATCGAAAACTCCTATATAAGTCAACGAGTGTCTGGCGCAGTTGTTAGATCGGTTACTGCTGATAGAATGGGAGACTATCATGATTTAAGTGAGTTGGAACACGGTGTTTTAGCGATGGCACACAGCATCTTCGAGGTAGCTATCAAGTGGGGAATTTCCCGTACGACCACTTTAGGAGTGTACCGTGAATATCAGGAACCCGGTAAAACATCAAATCTCCGACATCGCTGAGGCGGAAAAAGATCCTACCAGCGAATCGTTCAAATGATAGAAGTGTAACCCTCCCGCAAATTGCTGCATATTTCAAAGCTGGTCCATCAACAAGTGTCAACGTTTGAACCATTCAACGGAACATCATCGGTATGCGCTTTCGGATCCGAAGGCCCACTCGTGTACCCTTGATGACTGCTCGACACAAAGATTTATGCCTCGCCTGGACCCGTCAACACCGATATTGGGCTGTTGATGACTGGAAACATGTCGTCTGGTCGGACGAGTCATCCATTCATGTCCATTGTGCATTGCGATGGACTTGATTAATTCCAGCAGGACAATGCGACACCCCACACGTATAGAATTGCTACAGAGTGGCTCCAGGAACACTGTTATGAGTTTTGCCACCAGACTCCCCATACATGAACATTATCGAGCATATCTGGGATGTCTTGCAACGTGCTCTTCAGAAGAGACCTCCAGCCTCTTGTACACTTACGGACATATGGAGAGCCCTCCAATATTCATGGCTTCAGTTCCGTCCAGCTCTACTTCAGACATTACTCGAGTCCATGCCATGTGATGTTGCGGCACTTCTGCGTGCTTGCGTTCGCCCTACACGATATTAGGCAAGTATACCAGTTTCCTTGGCTCTTCAGGGCATATATACATAGAACTGCAGAAAGAATGTTCACCTTAGGTAATTCTGTAGAAAAGCAACGAAAAAATATAAAAACAGAAGAAAAAAGTTTCGTGCCCAGTGAAGACTTTCGAAAAATGAACATGTCGTAATTATAAAAACGTACAATGCGGTACATTAAAACTCTAAACATGCTTTTGCGTAAAGGAGTTATACTGAGACATGTTTCAGAATTACAAAGGCATGCCTGTCAAGTATAGTGAAGAAGGTAATTACTTGTAATTAATGTGTAACTGTAGATAATATTCTCTTCCATCACTGTCCGTATAAAATTTAACGAGACATGTTCAAGGCTAAATATTATCCCTGATCACGTCAACGTTAGGATAAAAGCAGGCTCAAATGCACTGTGAAATACGTTGGATATGAAATGAAATCAGGGACTTTTATAAGAAAAAAGGGCTCTCAAATTTAATAATATACAATATTCATTTAATGTTACGTAATTTTTTTAACTTTGTTAGAGTTTGATCAGGTTTACGAATACGTAGAACTGTGAGCGCTTCGACAATACAGTAAGCTCGTGTCTAGGTACAGAGAGAAACCAGATAGACTTTTTGCATCTCAAAAAAAGGCTGTAAATACGAGGGGGAATCAAAGCCAAAACAACTATGAGTTTTAAGATATAGTTATAAACAATACCGCAATTATGTTGTGAATGAACATGCACTTTTAAATAAAGGCTTGAAATTACTCTTTTAAGCAAATGCACGCTAACAGCTTTCATGTATCGGATTATACACTTTTTTAAAACTGCGACACGCCCATGTTTCTCTTGTCGTCACTGGACGCGAAACTTTTAATTATACTCGACTTTTTCTGTTTTATCGTCTACTATTAGCATTTAACCTGAAAAAAAGAACGTGCAAAGTAAATTTGAAACACGTCAGATAACGCTTTTTCAGCTGAATCATGTTAACAGTTTTTAAGGTATTGGCTTGTATAGTTTTTTATAAATACGAGACACACATTTTTCACATCCCGTCACTGGGCGCGAAACTTTTTAAATGCACTTGTCTTCTACTGTTTTTATCAATTGACGTTCCTTCTCTACCGCGTAACGTAAGTTCTGTAGTATTTCTGCACTCGTACTGCACACATATGTGTTGTACCTCATCTGCCATTATAAAAAAATTAAAAATATACATCTCTATATACATCAAATTACGTATTAACATTTTTCACTTTAAGATACACTTGATAATTTTGTAAAAGCTGATCTATAGCCGACTGAAAGTCTGCGATCTTTGTGTAATGTATATTGAACCGGGGACCTAGAAACGACAGATAGGCTTCGTCCCGCCGTACCCGTCAGCGGTTCACAACCACAAAAGAGGCCACAGCAGTCCACTTCACCGCCACCGCCAGCCCACACAGAACCCAGCACGGTTCGACCTGCAGTAGTCCGCCCCCCTCCCCCACCTCCCCCGAGAACGTCTCATACCAGATGAGTGTAACCCCAAATGCTTGCGCCCGCATCTCGTGGTCGTGCGGTAGCGTTCTCGCTTCCCACGCCCGGGTTCCCGGGTTCGATTCCCGGCGGGGTCAGGGATTTTCTCTGCCTCGTGTTGGCTGGGTGTTGTGTGCTGTCCTTAGGTTAGTTAGGTTTAAGTAGTTCTAAGTTCTAGGGGACTGATGACCGTAGCAGTTAAGTCCCATAGTGCTCAGAGCCATTTGAACCAAATGCTTGCGTGGTAGAGTAATTACGGTGTACGCGTAAGTGGAAACAGGGTTTGCGCAGCAGTCGCCGACATAATGTAACTGAGGCGGAATAAGGGGAACCAGCCCGCATTCGCCGAGGCAGATGGAAAACCGCTTTAAAAACCATCCACAGGCTGGCCGGCACACCGGACCTCGACACTAATGCGTCGGGAGGATTCGTGCCGATGACAGACACGCCTTCTCTCTCGGGAAGCAACGCTTTAGGCCGCGCGGCTAGCCGGGGGTTGCTAATCTTGGTATACTAATGTAGAACTTCAAAATCCGCTTATATGTATGAAAAAATATTCACATTACCGATTTCAACAAATAATTACCATTTTAAGATGTGCTTAATCCAGAAAAAGCTTCGTACAGACAAAAAAATAAAACTAGGTACTTTGGACATCATAAAGCCATTTAACATTTCAGTGGATGTACATGATAAAACTCTTTTATCATGTGACGATATGTACTTTCATTGAAATGTTGAATAACTTTATGATGTTCAAACTACCTCACTACATTTGTTTGTCTGTATGAAGTTTTTTGAGGATTAAGCATATCTGAAGATGGCAATTGTTTGTCTAAGTCGTCAATGTGAACACTTTTTTGTATATCTAAGCGATCATTGAAGCAGTAAATTATTATACTTGTGGTATCGATGGCTACGATGCCACGGCGTAGGTGCAAGTTCTTAGGTTGGCACTACGACACCGACGACAGCGCTCTCTAGCAGGCGCTGTGCAGCTCTACGAGCGGCGCTCCGGATTCAGCCCATTTGATTCCGAGAAGACGACCTAACAACATTTTTTCTACTTCATAGGGGGCTAGTCATTACAGACTTAGTTACTTCAGTTGCTTCAGTGATAGTTTGTCCAACTACTAGTGGCTATTATCGTTGATGCCTATCCAGCTTCGCACCTATGTGCTCCTCAGTGCAAAGTTACGTATGTCATTGACTACTATTCTCCATTTAATGTTATGTAAAGTTAAACGCAGTACAGAAGCATTTCACTTTTTCCTGCTCCTACTCACTTCCTACATTCGGCCTACCCTTCCGTTTACAGTAGCAGACCCACGCGCCGCCTTCCAGGCGGGATGCAAAAATACTAACACTTCCTAATGACCTAATACCAAGGCCGAAACCGGTTTTGTGTGGACTTAGTAAAATTATAATTAAGCGCGTAGAGCGCACTTTCATTAACTGAACTGTAGTTGGGGAATGGGTATCATTCCATCATGAAGAGACTGATAATGTGAGTGTTTTATCCAGTGAGCTCATATTCGTATGTGTAAGGAAATTGTCTATAGAGGGAGTAGGTAGCAAATGGCAGCCACCATAGGGTAATGTTACGCACCTGCTCGGACCTGTACGCGTCGGCTGAGGATGGCGCCGAGCGAGCTGGAGGCGAGGCAGCGGTAGGCGGCGCCGTGCACGTCCGGCCGGTAGTCCTCGGCGGCGAACGGCGCCAGCAGCAGCGTCCCGTTGGCCAGCGCCTGCCGCAGCCCCGGCACGTCGCGAGCGCGCTGCCCGTCCGGCAGCAGCCACGAGATCGTCTGCAACAGGGGAGGGGCCTCACTGTGAGCTGTTGCCGCCAGTGCCAATGTTGCAAGGGCTTCTGAATTCTATGCCAGTGGTTCAGCACGCTATCTGCTCGTTTTTCTTTCCTTTATTGTTGTTTTGACAACTCATACAAAGGTAGGCCGGCAGCGGCAATACTACGTCGCTCTTCGGCCACAGACAATACATTGATTACAAGTGGAGACATCGAAAAACGAAACAACACGGTGGGTAGACAACAGTAGTCACATAAATTTAAAAATACGTGAAGTCGTTCACAAGTGCAGCGTCCAAACAAAAACGTTCAGCACTCGGGCGCTAACAGAGACGACAGAAATGGCACACGTGAACGAAGGAGCACATATGAGGAAACACTCAATCACTAACTGGCACACACAAAAACACTAGCGACGATCTCCGGCGCGCGAAAGTTCACTTGACGTGTACGAGTCCGGGGACCTGCCAAATGGGGAAAAGGGGGGAGGAGGGAGAGGGGAGGGCGTAGATGCCAGTGGAAGAGGAGATGGGAGGGGGAGGAAAGAAGGTAGGGGGTAGATGAAGCCCGGGGGTGGAGGGAGGGAGGAGGGAGAGAAGGGAGAGAGGGTGCCCTGGTGAAAGAACACAGGGTGTGGTAGGGGATGATGAAAGTTGGTATGGGTGATAGATGGAGGGGAGGAGGGCATCATCAGGGAGGGGAAGTTGGCGGAAGCTACCTTGGGCGAGGGTATGGAGAGTGGAGAGATGGAGAGCAGGTGGGACGTGGGAATACAGGCGCAGCAGCGGACAGGGGTGGGAGAGGATGCGAGAGACAAACGAATGAGGGGGATCAAGTTTGCGGGAGGTGCGGGAACGGGATGAGGTCATATAGGATCCGTGTGGGGGATGGGACGCGGATGCGATAGGCGAGGCGGTGCGCAAGGTGTTCGAGGATTTGAAGAGATTTGTAAAAGGTAGGAGGGGCGGAGATCCAGGTGGGGTGAGTGTAGCAGAGAATAGGGTGGATGAGGGATTTATAGGTGTGGAGGATGGTGGAGGTGTCCAGACTCCATGTGCGGCCAGAAAGGAGCTTAAGGAGAGGGAAGCGGGAGCGTGCCTTGGCTTGGATATTCCGGAGATGGGGGGGGGTCCAGGAGAGGCGACGGTCAAGGGTGACGCCAAGATACTTGAGGGTGGGAGTGAGGGTGATATGACGGCCATAAACGGTGACATAGAAGTCAAGGAAACGGAAAGAAGGGGTGGTGTTGCCTACTTTGGTCGCCTGGGTCTTGAAAGGATTGATCTTGAGCCACTACTGGTTGCATCAAGCGGTGAACTGGTCAAGATGGGATTGGAGAAGGTGTTGGGATCGTTGCAGGGTGGGAGCGAGGGCAAGGAAGTCTGCTCGTTGTACTGAGTCGCACCTTATAGTTACCGTCTAGGTGGTGTCTGTGCAGGTGTAAGTGTCGAAACCAGTGTTGCCAGGTCTTGTCCTTGTTAGATACGGACGCTTTAACTTGATTGTCTCTTGAACGTTGCAAATATTCGACAGCTAAAAGGTACCAGTTAGGCCGAGGCATCGATGCTGTTTCATGTTCTAGGTGTACCTTTGGTGTGTCGAGGATATGGCTACACTTAAAACTGGCTGTAATCACAGGCCACCAGAGAGCTCTGTTACGAGCCGCCTCGGAACTGCACTCGACAACTGAGGCCGTTGACAGCGAGAGGATGGGCAGATGTGTCATTCGTTGCCTCTGGGACGTATACAGTAGAGCGGAGATGAGGCCATTGTTGGGTCCCGGATGGGGGGAGAGTGGAGGCACAGCGCCTGTGATTGGGGTGGGGGTGGGGGAGGGGATGCGATATTTTTTGGGTGGAAAATGTGATAGGGCACACAATTACACCTTACAAATCGGAGAAAATTCTTTCATACACCACAGCAAGTGTCATGTCAAGGGAAGTGTTTGCGAAGAGGTAAAGGGAAAGACAGGCAGAGTAAGAGAGAGAGAGAGAGAGAGAAATAATTGTCAAGTTGCAAGGATTTTTTGTCGGGGAAGACAGCTTCCATATTACCAACACTTGCGTTGCTCTGAATGCAAAGAATAAAACTTTATTGGCACTAAAGTACGGCAATGGCGCAGTCTGAAGGGAAGCAGTTATCGCCTTCCAATTTTATCAACAGCAAGGAACTCTAAAGACACTCAAGGTAACTGGCTGCGGCGCTTTGATGTGCGGAGCAGTTCAGTTGAACTCCCATCAGCTAATAAAATATTTTACTCTTGTAATAAGAAACGTTAGTGACTGCCAGGATTAAACCGTCTACTTTTATATCAATTCTTTCTCTTTACTAGTGGCTCTTTTGCATTTGATATTTTCTGTACTTTAGCTACAGTCCAGTGTCCGGGCGCGCCCCCTGAGAGTTTCGGTTTGACTTTTAGAGGCGGAAGACAGCATAATGGGACGAAGCATCCACTAGTGGGAGGTACACGTCGGAACCCGACCACTGTTTCCTCGAGGCGTCAGTGCGCCGCATTCTGGCAGTTTTTCACGTAGTGCAGCCTGCACAATGTGAGGTCCATATCTACATTCACAGAAGTAGTGTAGCGTACTCCGTCAAATATCTGCGCTCATGCAGACTCTTAATTTTTACAAGCAGTACCATCCTAGATAAAATACATTTTAAAGGAAATTTGTATTGTGCCGATGGGTCACTTTCACAGTATGCTCTGCATAGGAAGTCAGTAACAAAAAAAAATGGCTCTGAGCACTATGGGACATAACATTTGAGGTCATCAGTCCTCTAGAACTTAGAGCTACTTAGAACTAACTAATCTAAGGAGATCACACACATCCATGCCCGAGGCAGGATTCGATCCTGTAACCATAGCGGTCACGTCGTTCCAGACTGAAGCGCCTAGAACCACTCGGCCACAGCGGCCGGCGAAGTTAGTAACATATAGAGATCTCTGCGTTATGTGAAAAGCGACGAAGCTGTATTTTGTTCAGGAATTCTTTTCTCTTTGTAAGCAATGGATCGACTTTCTCGCACCGCCTTATACAGATCAACAATCTCTTGTATAAAAGAACTGTATGGGGACTCCTCGTTGGTTAGTGTTAAAAATGGGGAAGTCTGGATACCGATCTCTGAGAAATGCTGACATGGAGACCAGCGTATTGGCTGAAGTAGAAACCTTAGCTGAAGTGTGAGGATGGAATTCAGAATTGTTTAAAAACTGCGTCCATGGGACGGAAACGATTGCTTAACCTTGTAAAACTTTTGCTAGGAGGGGAGATCGTTGTCAACTTAACAAAAATATCATTGGCCGGCATTTTGCAGAGCTTCTTTCATTGACATATGGAAACTGTGCGAGCATGTAGACATAAGAAAGAACTCTGTGTTGGTAGAGAACACTTTGGCTGGAGACACGGAGCAATACACTTGATTTAGGGACATGGGAGAAAGGACAGGGTCTGAGGTTGTAGAGAAGGTCAGTGCCAGCAGTCGGCAGCTAATGTGTTGCAGTCTGCAGCAGATCACGGCTCTCACTATATTTCACACTACTAAGTGCTGGAAACGGCGAAAACCTACAGCTTGGGTGAGCAGGGTATGAGAATTACCTAATGTTGTTAGCCACGTTGTTAGATTCGGGTATGTTCCGGGAATCTTACGGTTTTCTTGAGTCACTGAAGAATCATACCTGAATCGATCAGTGATGTTATCTGCACGTTTTAGTTCTTCATTCTACTGGCAGATCAAGGTAATCACTGTGTATCCAACACAGATTTGTCTTACCGTAGGTTACCTGCAGATTACGGTTTTATTGCAATCGCCTAAACTACCCAGTTTTTGTTGGAATATTTAAATGCTAGATTAGTACTGTCCGATGTCAATATTTGTCATTTTCGTACTGTCTGCTTTTCTTGAGATGCAATAGATCCTGTAAAAACTTCTTATTACGAATATATTAGCAGGGAACTTTACAATTAACTGGAATTAATGTGGACCATTGTTTCGTTTCATAGTTAGATAAGCACCCCGTTTTCTATCTTTCGTGCGGTGCAGCGCTCGTGTTTCATGTTTGAGGCCACCCCTGTCCTATTAATTATCCACTGCGCAATACCTTGTATTAACTGGATAGGAATCCATAGGAAGAAAGTCTCACTGTAGGCCAATTCAACCGATGCACATCATGACAACATCCACAAGCATCTGTCGAAAGTTCATCTATACTCACACACATTTCTAACGAATACTATGGTTGTTCACTGGAGCATATAACCTGGAACCACAAATAAGGACCTGTCCCTTCCATCTCCCCTGCCCTCTATCTCTCTCTTTCTCTCTCTCCCATTCTACAAATTCTTCTATATCTCACTGGATTCCACTTAAGTGACAATCAAGAGGTGAAATGTTCTCAACTTCCCAGTACATGACTGAACTTAGGACAATAATGCACTTATTTTTGAGGTACTTCCCCTTTAGTTTAGTGTTTTTTTACTAAAGGTGAATGGATTCCATCCCAGAAGCACGAATACGAAGGTTCTGAGAAGTACCCATCTACGGTTACCATAAACTCTTCATTCGATTTAAAAGTTTTTACAACCAGATTTTTCTTAGGTGTGTGAATAGCTGGGACACACGATGGTAGATCTGATGAATAGAATCTTAAAACCTAAAACTTTCGAACTGCCAAACCACATTTTCCTGATGACGTCTTCTTACATACTTCCTCATCCGTTTCGTTGCGTAGTCTACCGTGTACTTCCATATAGATGAGGTCGACTTCTCGTTTTCTCGCACAAGACTACCAACGGATGTGGTGGTGTGGTTAGGCACTGAACGAGTTCGCTTCCATTCCTGTCAGGCCATATAAGTTAAAATTACCGTGGTTTAGCTAAAATACACAAACCCAAGTCACTTCGGAATGAAATACATCGGTAGTGCAGGGAAGCAAAGGCCGAATGGCTATATGAAAAGTGTGAAGGAATCGAAAAAGAAGTGGCTGTCGTAAGGACTGACTCAGAATGTAAAAAAGTCAAAACAGTCTTCCGTGAAATTAAAAGTGGGGATGGTAACATTAATGGTGCAACAGGAATTCCACTATTAAATCCAGAGGAGAGAGCAGATAGGTGGAAATAGTAATTTGGAGACCTCTATGAGGGAAAGACTTGTCTCATGACGTGATAGAATAAAAAACAGGAGTCGATGTAGAAGAGGTAGGGAATCCAGTGTTAGAATTTAAAAAAGCATTGGAAGACTTAATATGAAATAAGGGAGAAGGAATAGATAACATTCCATCAAAACATCTAAAATTATTGGGAAAAGTGTCAAAAACTGCTATACATCTTGGTGTGTAGAATATGTGTCTAGCGATATACGATTTCACTTTCGGAAAAACGTCTCACACATTTCCGAAGACTGCGAGAACTTACAAGTGTGAGATTCATTGCACAATCAGCTTAGCTGCTCATGTATCCAAGTTGCTGATAAGAGTAATATGTGTAAGAATGGGAAAAAATTGAGGATGTGTAGCATGACGATCAGTCTGACTTTAAGAGGGGTAAAGGCACCAGAGAGGCAGTTCTGACGTTGAGGTTGGTTAGGGAAGGCAGACTAAAGAAAATCAAAACACTTTCATAGGATTTCTCGACCTGGAAAAAGCGTTCGACGCTATCAAATGAGAGCGTTTGAGATATTGTGCTACAGAAGAATGTTGAAAATTAGTTGGACTTACAAGGTGTGCAATGAAGATCTTCTCTGCAGAATCGGCGAGGAAAGGAATATATGGAAAACACTGACTAGAAGAAGGGACAGGAAGATAGGACACCTCTTAAGACATCGCGGGATAACTTCCATGGTACTAGAGGGAGCTGTAGAGGGCAAAACCTGTAGTGGAATACATCCAGCAAATAATTGATGACCTAGATTGCAAGTGCTACTCTGAAATGTAAAGGTTGGCTCAGGAGAGGTATTCGTGGCTGTCCACGCCCAACTAATCAGAGAACAGATGACTTTAAAAAGCTAAATCTCTTAAACTGACATCGTAGGCTCTTAGTCTGCAAACAAAAAAGTATCTCTTTCATAATTATGTGTTTCTTAGGGGCCAATAAATATGCTCTGCGGTGACCAGCTCGTTGAAAACTGTTGATGCCAGATATATGAGTGGGTATTAAATAAATATTTTTGTGCGTCTATGTAACGCTTGAAGACGTCATTTCAGAAGTACGCACTATCTGCGAGGACTAGATTTTGCAAGGTTTCTTTTAAATTAACTATAATAATTTTCCTCAGAATAAGATACAAAATTGACTCATTGTCCCGAGTGCACGGCTACGCAACTCTTCGACAGTGACAGTAAGGAAATTAAGTGCGAAATCTTCTCTATCGACATGTAATTCAAATACAACAGTTTCTGTTACTTTTGATACATGTCTGTTCCGTAATAATAATTAGCTAACGTGTGTTACACTTTAAATGTGGGTACTTCCGGAGGGCAACATCTGGTGCACATTATATCCAAACTACAGAAAGTTACGAAAATGGCATCATTTTTGCAAGTATTGCTACAATCACAATAATTTGATCCGCACACTTTTTTTTTGGAAGGGAAATGACAAAATGGTAGTAAGATATATGTATTTTCGATAGCTGTGATCAGCTTACAAATTATGGTGTTCAACGACAACCAGACTTCATCGACATTGTTCTTGCGAGATGGGCCATTATCATTTTAAAGCATATATTACATTCCATGTAATCATCAGTTACTTCGCGCTATGAACATTGACGTAATGGATACCTTCTTGGGTTATGAAGAAATGTTATTCGAATTGTGTGTTATGAAACAACTGGAAAGATATGTTACAAGGAAGTGGCGTGGTCGATGAATTATAGATTTGTATTCTGTAGGAACTGAACTTTTTCCGCCCGACCATTTGCCACGCTTTTGATAATTCTATTAAGCCGGATGAAGGCCAATTATACCTCCCATTCAAACCCCACTCGGTCTTACTGCCCTCTCTTAATTACCTCATTATCGATTGGATGTTAAACTCTGATCTTGCTTTTCATGGTGTTCCAAGTGAATATGATGATGACTGCTATTGGTAGTAGTTTTATGTAGGAGCGAAAAATATTTGAGCACCATTTCAGGTTGCATAAAAGTAAAAGAACGCACCGGCCTTGCCGCAGTGGATACACCGGTTCCCGTGAGATCACAGAAGTTAAGCGCTGTCGGGCGTGGTCGGCACTTGGATGGGTGACCATCCAGGCCGCCATGCACTGTTGCCATTTTTCGGGTTTCACTCAGCATCGTGATGCCAATTGAGGAGCTACTCGACCGAATAGTAGCGGCTTCGGTCAAGAATACCGATCATAACGACCGGGAGTGCGGAGTGCTGACCACACGCCCCTCCTATCCGCATACTCCACTGAGGATGACACGGCGGTCGGATGGTCCCGATGGGCCACTTGTTGCCTGTAGACGGAGTGGTTTTTTTTATAAAAGTAAAAGAAAAAACATTCCTAACTAAAAGGAACAACGGTACAATAAAGGGCGTTGGGCCAAAGTACAAGCAAAGCGCAAACGGTTCCTTTTGCGCTGACACTAAATAATTGCTTATCAGTGTGACAGTTATACACACGTTGAGGCAGCTAAGACAGGCCTCCCAAATATATCCATACTAAGTGTATCGAGGTTTGATTTTCGCTGAGCTCTAGCGGACGCTGCTGAATTGTTTGACGTACACAAGTCATTGTTAACAACGCGTTCTGCCCTTGACGGACATATCAAGACCGACTGACCACCGTGTGATTCTCCGCCTATGACGTCAAATGGTTCAAATGGCTCTAAACACCATGGGACTTAACATCTGAGGTCATCAGTCCCCTAGACTTAGAGCCACTTAAACCTAACTATCCTAAGGACATCACATACATCCATACCCGAAGCAGGATTCGGACCTGCGACCGTAGCAGCAGCGCGGTTCCCGACTGAAGCGCCTAGAACCGCTCGGCCACAGCGGCCGGCCCTGTGACGCCCCTGTATGCTGTATGGTAGGCCGTCGTATCATTACACCGCTCTCCCGGCTATCAGCACACCGCTCTCCAGGCCGTTGTCGTACAGCCGCTCATTCTCACTCAAACAGGACCTGAGTTGGGATCACGAGGTTGAGTGCACCCCGTTCCAGTCCGCTCACAAAGGAAAAAAATCTTTTTCAGTACCAGGCATCGAATCCGGGTCCACCGCACAGCAGCTGCATAAGCTGGTCACGTAGCTATAGAGGTGTACATTAACGTTTATAGCTGCCGCTTTATGACAACGGCTTTATATTTTTTAAATCAAACTGTGTACATTTTCTGTGGGTTTTGAAAATATTACGAGGAGGACATCAAAGTGTTAGATGAGTAGAACTTGGTCAAATAATAACAAGATAGTAGACAGATAATCTTTTTACAAATAACGTGATCCGCACCCTCCGAAGATCACTTCATTTTCTCGAGAGATTTTTGTGCTTCATGCTTTTATTTGCCTGAGAGCTCTCCCTTTTCTTGCTCTCGAGCAAAATACAGAGAAAAGCCTGAGAACACAATGCAAGGAATTAGTTTTTGTAATTAGTCATGAGTATATGTTTATTCTAGCAGTGCGATAGCAGTTTGTCTTGCAATTGAACTACGGCATGACGAGATAAACGTCGAAAATAACAATAGGGTTCTGTATAGACAAACAACAACCGATTTGAATGGAACGGCCATGTATCACGACACGGAGATATTTTTAACCTCTTCGTTACTTCAGTGGCCCTTCTCACGTATGGGCAGTGAATCAAGTGTTATTATATGAACCAAAACGGCAGCTGCAGTGTACTGAACGGTGAATGGTATGTCGTTGAAAAAAATTACTCCATCGTCTTTATGTGCTGCAGTCAGGAGAGGTATAGCTAACTTCACTTCCACTTTTACACACTGTAATATGCCTACGCCTTAGCTGCGAGGTTTCTCTCTGAGATAAAGTAGAACTTGCAGTGATATACGTGTACTGCTCAGGAAGAAATGTCAAAACTGCACAGATGTAAATGGAAAACAATACAAATTGTATTCCAAGCGAACGTAAGAAATGTGTACACATGTAATGGTACTACGGTTAGTATATTTTTGATGAGTAGCTCTCCCTGATCTGGTGGAAAATAATTCTCTTCTATCAGAAAACCTCATCACATGCTGTCATACACTTTTGCACAACTGATGCTAATTGGAAGTATATATTAATTAGTAGGTATTATATTATAGTCACTATAATACACGCAAAATGTTGGTGTGATGATCATTCCAGTAATGTTCCCAGACTCGTGTCGGGGAATACTACAGTTTTTTTTTTTTTCTGTCGCGACTTTTCTGTCTGTAGTGTGCTGCATACACGATAAATGGTGTGCATATAATCCTGCTTCAAGTGCGGTGGCTTTTGGTGTAAGGTCACGGAACTTGAATTACGATTATAGTCACACAACTGACCTTACTTTAAAGGCCAACAACATGACGTGCAGTACCATTTAGCTTAACGCGAATATATGCTATCTTGTAAAGACCACTACTGTTTCAAGCTGGACGTTATCTAAAATAAAATTGCGAAAGTAAATATTACTATAACGTGAATAGTATTATCGTTAATTTTTAAATGAATGCTCTTAACTTCACCTGGATATTTGCTGCTTATCGGTAGTTAGGCTAGACAATGTGTCAGAGTTAAGATATCGACGAACATGACGATTTATGCATGTCCTGTTCACAGTTTTATTAACAATTAACAGTGCACCGAGGGAAGTGAGTGCTTGCGAGAAAACGTCGGAATCACGACGGTAACATAGTCACGTTTACACTCTGAATTTGATGCTGACTGAAATATCTTAGATATTTACTGATAATATTGTCAAGGAGGGTCTATGCATAACAGTCGCCAAGGCCGCCATCGTCACAGAATACTGACAGAATGTCACCTTCACAATCTAATTTCCTTTTCAGTATTCTTCTTACAGTAAATAAATAGTTCCATCCTCAGCACCACCACTATACCTAAGATCAGCATCAATACCCGCACACACACCGCTGTCTTCAACTTTAGTAGTTACCATCTTTGCATACCATAGTAACTCACACACCATAATCTGTTTTCACCTCCTAGCAAATCTCTCCCTTTCCTAAGACCCGCTGAAAGCAGTCACAGTGGCGAAACACCAAATTAAGAAGACTCTTGGACTCCCAGTAAAACTCTGTCCTCTCAAACATTTCCTTTCATCCTCCTGCCCACTTACCTGCCATAAATTCACTTTCGTTCTTTCCATACTAGTAAGTTCCTAAATCCTAAAAACCTTGATAACTTCCTAAGTGCTTAGATTTTATCCAGGAAAAATTAGTACTAATTAAAATAATAACCTTTCCCTCAAATGCCCCACAAGATACTGCTTTTGGAAACCACACCATTCTTATCCTTCTGAACCTTCTCCATTTCAGACAATTACACACAGTCCTCCAACCACTCACTCTCACTGACATCAGGATTTTAATTACTGATGTCACAGTGAAGAAGGTTATGCAGAAATTTAACTCCATCTCAACTTTGAAATTGAACTGCCTTCTGCATCTGTAGCAGCCATGTCCTCACCTACCTATTACTTCTACTTTTCCGTCATAAACGAGTCCTGCAAGGATTTCCACAAGCCTGTTGGGTGTAGGTAATAGAAAACATCGTAAAAAGCGGAGCATCTGCAAAGTCACAAATTGTCTATAAATTTTCAAATCCAAGCTCGAAGGCATTCAATTTGTCTGTCGCCTCCAGTATCATACCATACAAAATAACATAAATAGTACGCAACTGTACTCATGGTAAGTCTTATCTCCATAAAAGCTGCTCCAAAGTGAAATACGCTTCAACTTGTAATTCGAGTATTCAGTCCCACCCCACGTACTGCCACGAGTAAAGAGCTGATCTTCCTTCGAAAAGAAAACTAAACTAATCATTCCCATCTGACGCACTGATACTCCGATTTATTTAAGTGACTCTCTATATCTCATGCCAGCAATCGGGACATAATGTGGTTCCTATAAAACATTATCCCATCCGTACGTCAATATACACTACACCAAATGTCCATGGTTGCTCAAATCTTACTTTAATACCTACCTTCGGATATAAAGAAGTCCAGCTTTAAACACTTTTCTACTTTTCTGTTTCATTTTCCCAGCTAAGAAAATAGAGTGATATCTTTTTCTCAAATATTTGATCCCTAAACACTAATAAAATATTAGTCACCAACGTCCTCCTCACCCAGAGAAACATCAGCCTCTGTATTTTTAATGACACTTTCCTTTATACATACTACACCAAGGTCGTCAAACTAGCGGCCCGAGGGCCGCTTGCCTCCCTTTATGGTGATCTATTAGAACCACCCGGCTCTACCATATAACGGTAAGTAAATATCGTGTCACCTCAAACGTACGTGTACAAAACTCGATTAGCACTGAAAATTTTGGTAAGCGATTACCACATGACAGACCCATAGATCATAAAAGGAAATTCCACTCAGGTGTTTTACAGTCTTCTACCTTCAGAATGAGCTACAATCGGGCCCAAGGAGCAACAGTTTTTGATTAGAAAAACAGACGATTGTGCTGCTGCTCATTCAGGCATTAAAAATATAACGATCTCAACCACAGTCTTTGACAGCACAGGTTGTCGTATTAGTTCTGTATATAAAATTGTTTCCTTGTTTGGAGGTACTTATCGATGTTAGCAACTATTTCCGATTATGGAAGGTAAAGAATCTCCTGTCATATCCAAAATTTCGTTCACCATGAGTCAGTTTTGAAAGTAACTGTTGCAAACATGCTTTGACCCGAAAGAGTGAAGACAGTAGTAAAAATTGTGATGTCAAGTGCCAGAAACGGAACGGTAATATAATAGTCGTTCTTGCGATTTTATTATATTTTTCCAAATAAATGTAAGTTTGTATGAAAACTGATTTCGAAGTACTTTTTTAGCAGTCTGCCTAAACTTGAACTTTGTTTATGTCGTCCAAGTCAGCTTTTGAGTATGATACCCTCGCATTACACTACCCACTTATCTATCTCTAATCCTTAAACGACAACACTCACTGATTTACAACAGACAGTTTGGCAACTAGATATCTCAAAGCATACCACTTCGGTTACGAACAATTTCTGACCACAGTAGTCACTGGACAAAATTCTGCATGTACTCCAGCAATTCCAAAATATAATACATCCACATTTATATTGAAAAATCTTTCTCCCCTACGTCATTGCCATCATTTTCATTGCCAAAGCTGCTCCGAAGTCAAAATATGCGTGTGACATCAGTTCTACAACTTACGGTCTTCTCAGCGAATCTTCTCATCCATAACCTGATGTCACCATATTCACTGCCAGTTTCATCGGGCGGGTCAATGTAGAAATCTTGATTCAGTCTGAAATAAATAGAATCCAGTCCTATTTTTCTAACCAAACAACTTGATGCTCCAAAAACTCACCCAAATTAATCTAAATCTGCAGTCTCACTAAATGGCGTGTCTACCAGGAAAGTATCTACACCACGATCGGAAATAATGCTGTTACCTGTCAAAGCTTATTTCCTACAACAGACCTTTGCTGAATGTTGAATCTGATATTACATATACATCAAAAAAAGTTTTGCATCACCACGGTTCCAAGAACCCCTGAAGATAGGCGTTGATTGTGGATGTTGTATTACAGACACAGTCCCTTTGACTGTTCAGAGATATCTCTAAGCCCGCCCAAAGATGTAAACAACCATGCTTGAGATGGTTCAAATGGCTCTGAGCACTATGGGACTCAATATCTTAGGTCATAAGTCCCCTAGAACTTAGACCTACTTAAACCTAACTAACCTAAGGACGTCACACACAGCCATGCCCGAGGCAGGATTCGAAACTGCGACCGTAGCAGTCCCGCGGTTCCGGACTGCAGCGCCAGAACCGCACGGCCACCGCGGCCGGCCATGCTTGAGAAGCACCTATTAGACGGAGGGGGTCCGACAGTCGATCAGTTCCAGTCATTCCACCAGGAAGGAGGTACAAGGCTCGTGTTGTCTGTAGTTCAACCATGCCTAGACGCTCAATACCGCGGTTCGTTCGCGTACTCATTGTTACATTGTGCCAGGAAGGGCTCTCAAAAAGGGAAGTGTCCAGGCGTTTCGGAGTGAACCAAAGCGTTGTTGTTCGGACATGGAAGAAATAAGAGAGGCAGGAACTGTCGATGACATGACTCGCTCAGGTCGCCCTAGGGGGATGACCGCTACCTACGGATTATGGCTCCGGGGCACCCTGAAAGCAACGCCATCATGTAGAATAATGCTTTCGTGCAGCCACAGGACATCGTGTTACGACTCAAACTGTGCGCAATAGGCTGCATGATGCGCAACTTCACTTCCGACCACCATGGCTAGGTCCATCTTTGCAACCGCGACACCATACGGCGCGGTGCAGCTGGGCCTAACAACATGCCGAATGGACTGCTCAGAATTGGCAACATGTTCTCTTCGCCGATGAGTGTCGCATATGCCCTCAGCCAGACAATCGTCGGAGACGTGTTTGGAGGCAACCCGGTCAGGCTGAACGCCTTGTGACGCACTGTCCAGCGAGTGCAGTAAGGTGAAGGTTCCCTGCTGTTTTGAGGTGGTATTATGTGGAGCCGACGTACAACACTGGTGGTCATGGAAGGCGCCGTAACGGCTGTACGATACGAGAAGGCCACCTTCCGACCGAGACTGCAACCACATCGGTAGCACACTGGTAAGGCATTCGTCTTCATGGACGATAATTCGCGCCCCAATCGTGCACATATTGTAAATGACTTTCTTCAGGATAACGACATCGCCAAACTAGAGCGTCCAGCATGTTCTCCAGACATAAACCCTACCGAACATGCCTGGAATTGATTGAAAACAGCTCTTTATGGACGACGTGACTCACCAACCACTCTGAGGGATCTACGCCGAATCGCCGTTGAGGTGTGGGACAATCTGGAACAACAGTACCTTGATAAACTTGTGGATAAATGGCTCTGAGGACTATGCGACTTAACTTCTGAGGTCATCAGTCGCCTACAACCTAGAACTAATTAAACCTAACTAACCCAAAGGCATCACACACATCCATGCCCGAGGCAGGATTCGAACCTGCGACCGTAGCGGTAGCTCGGCTCCAGACTGTAGCTCCTAGAACCGCACGGCCACTCCGGCCGGCTGACCTTGTGGATGGTATGCCACGATGAATACAGGCATGCATCAATGCAAAAGGACTTGTTACTGAGCTTTAGAGCTACGGTGTGTACAGTAATCTGGACCACCATCTCTGAAGGTACAACACGCAATGTGTGGTTTTCATGACCAATAAAAAGGGCGGAAATGATGTTTACGTTGATCTCTGTTCAAATTTTCTCTACAGGTTCCGGAACTCTCGGAACCGAGGTGATGCAAAACATTTTTTTAGGTCTGCATATACACAGCAACAACTTTTTCCATCGATAAAACCCGAACCTATGACACTCCTCTCGCCCCCCCCTCCCCCCTCCCCCCGCTACAAACTGTTGAGTACATTCAATAGGCTCTCAGCACTATGGGACCTAACATCTGAGGTCATGAGTCCCCTAGAACTTAGAACTACTTAAACCTAACTAACCTAAGGACGTCACACACATCCATGCCCAAGGAAGGATTCGAACCTGCGACCATAGTGGTCGCGCGGTTCCAGACTGAAGCGCCTAGAATCACTCGGCCACACCGGCCGGCGGGTGCATTCAGATTATCACCAACCTTACTGCTCATTTCTCTAGGCTCATAACTAACATGAGCAGACATTGCAGATTCATGTGTAAAATTCGTTAAATGTGAAGAAATGCTCGGATTTTCAAAAATAGTCAGTCCAATGCTACACGTAAACTCAGTTAAGCGTTGTAATGGTTTTCACAATACTATTACTAACAAGTTATTGCTCCACAACTGCCAACCCCCTAACAAATTAAGCGAAGCCCATCTGTTTACCTTATAGCGTCGAGACTACCTTTCCTGACGATAACGACTTTGACTACACTGCACTCTCTTAAGTACACCTGAGGATTTGCACAAGTGTAACTCCACTCGCTTTCAACTTCCAGTACCTGCATTTCACATCATGAGCAGATTAAGAGACATCTGTATTCATTATACAGAATATTACCATCAAGATGAACGGTCTTTCTCTTTCTTAACAATCCTAGCTGCTCTGAGTATCACTATTCTTTACACCAGTATCTGCTCTGAGTTGTAGAACGTGAACTTCTCTTCGCAAATCCTAATAAACTCCCAGCGAAGCATCCTACCGTCAACCCGTTTGGTTTATCTCGGTCTTCAGCCAGGTTCACGAAACCGTTCACAGTAAATCTATGGACCGACCGTCATTAAGTCTGGCTTCTTTGCTAACTTCTCCACAGTCTATGCAAGCGCCGGCCGGGGTGGCGGAGCGGTTCTAGGCGCTACAGTCTGGAACCGCGCGACCACTACGGTCGCAGGTTCGAATCCTGCCTCGGGCATGGATGTGTGTAATGTCCTTAGGTTAGTTAGGTTTAAGTAGTTCTAAGTTCTAGGGGACTGATGACCTCAGACGTTAAGTCCCATAGTGCTCAGAGCCATTTGAATCATTTTTGTCTATGCAAGCGCATCTTCAACGCTAGTAGCACTAGAAGCGAAGACCCTGCCTCATGTGTGAAAAACAATCAAGAAACTTATTATATCATAATGCATTCCGATAACTTAGATGTATGCACACAATTTCAAAATTACGTGTGTATTTCAGAGTCATATGATCGTATTAATTGATCCGCCTGCACTATCATTTAAATTGGCCGTACGTGCTTAAATAAGCTCATTGTGTAACGTGCACTTACTTTTGAGCAATTTTTGCAGCTAAATAAGGGTAAATTACTTATTGCGAGCAGACATTTTTATCAATTTTATTTTGCTGGCTGGCGTTGATTGCAAACATATTGATGCAGTGCTCCCTGTCTGTTTCAGGACGTGTTCGGTCTGCATGGCACGAGAAACGTCATACAGTCGAATGTTTTTCATTTGGTATACATCATTATCGTTACAGCGCTTGAGCTGGGTGCATGGGATAAAATGTTTTGGTTTTAGCGGCCATTTGTGTAACCTTTCGAACATCTGTCTTACTGCAGCTATCTTACAATATACTAGGCAAGGTTCTAACTACGAACCGGAGATGGTGCCCAGGCAATTTATGTGAATCGATTAGTTCCTTTTGCAAAATGCTTTCATTAAGGCTCAGCTAATGGCGTTGTCTACAAGTGCACCGTTCGGATTTTACGAACAAAAACAGTTACCCTTAATAACGCCGAACTGGGGCAAGACTGATCGTTCGAATTTGGTCCACCGGTGTGTCGGTGCATTATATCTTGCTTTGTTGCTTTTTTTCGATCTTCCATGCAAAACTCAAGTCTTCTGATAGGTTTTTGAAGCGAGCCACTTCCATACCTTAGACTTGTACCGATCGGCTGAAACTTTGCAGGAAGGTAAATAAATGGACAAAGCCATAACGAAATTTTTAATCCAATTATCTTTATCCGTTGTCGAGATACTATGGTTGAAAGTGTAGCACGCAAAATTCCATTTTATGTGAAATGAATTCACGGAAACCGTTTAAAGTGAATCAAACAAATAAAAAATGCATTCTTACGATAAAAAGGAAAACTCGATATTTCAAGAAATCTAGCTTTATTCGGATTTTACGTGCAAAAAACACGCCTTTTGGTAGTTTTTACACGCAACGTTTCTACATTTCAAACTTGTGCAAATCGATGCAAATTTTGTAAAAAGTAGACAAATTCATTTAATTAATGGTTGTCATTTTGTTTTGTGAAAGCTTTCTCCGTTGCCAGAATACAAGCAACATGGTTCGAAATACTATAAAATGCCTGTACCGGATGAATCGTCGCTCAAGTCAACAAAAATCTACATCGGTTGCCTAGGTATGGTGGTCTAAAGTCAAAATTATGCTAGAGTAAAAGTTGAGAACCAGAATGAGAAATACTCATATCGTAGCACAACAGAAACAGCAAATATATCCTGGACGGACGACAGTTCAATCCCGCGTCCGGCCATACTTATTTAGGTTTTCCGGGATTTCCCTAAATCACTTCAGGCAAATGCCGGGATGGTTCCTTTGAAAGAGCACGGCCAACTTCCTGCCACATCCTTCCCTAATCCGATGAGTCCGATGACCTCACTGTTTGGTCTCTTCCACCAAACCAACCCCAACCCATTCCTATTTATCTGTCTGTCTGTCTTGGGACTTAAGAATTTAAAAGAAGGGAACTAGCTTATCGACTTATCTGGCAACTTCAAAAAACATTTAAGTCAAAAGTCTTGACATATTTGTGCTGTTTCACAACTTAATGCTGCCTCCACAGCACACTGAGGTTAGACCCACCCCCCTGTTACATTTATCGTGAGGGCTGTAAGAACAAATAGACACAAATTTACGCGATTCTAGAGAGTAGGATGCTTCTACAATATGAAGTATCCGAGACTGGTGTTGCATCTATAATGGGAAGTACCCCGGAGTGGGGCCGCATGTATCTTAAACTTTAATGGCATGTTGTTTCATATTGTACGACCTGACAAATGCCACGTTGGATGGCATGATGGCATGTGTAATGTTATGCGACATGACATCGTATCTTGTGACTTTACGTGTTATGATATTACATTGTTGTTGCTGTTGTGGTCTTCAGTCCAAAGACTGGTTTGATGCAGCTCTCCATGCTACTCTAGCCTGTGCAAGCCTCATCATCTCCGAGTAACTACTGCAACTTACATCCTTCTGGCCGCCCGTTGTGGCGGAGCGGTTCTAGGCGCTTCGTACGGAACCGTGCTGCTGCTACGGTTGCAGGTTGGAATCCTGCCTCGGGCATGGATGTGCGTGATGCCCTTATGTTAGTGAGGTTTAAGTAGTTCTAAGTCTAGGGGACTGATAATCTCAGATGTTAAGTCCCATAGTGCTTAGAGCAATTTGAACCACTTTTTGAACATCTTTCTGAGTCTACCAACCGATCCCTTCTTCTGCTCAGGTTCTACCACAAATTCTCTTTTCCCCAATTCTAGTCAGTACCTGCTATTACTTACGTGATCTGCCCATTAGATGGGTACTGATACTAAGAAGTAAGAAGTCGCAAATATGTGAAGATGTTTTGAAGCTGCAAGATAAGTCGGACCGAGCGACGTGGCGCAGTGGTTAGCACACTGGACTCGCATTCGAGAGGACGACGGGTCAAATCCACGTCCAGCCATCCTGATTTAGGTTTTCCGTGATTTCCCTAAATCGCTTCAGGCAAAGGCCGGGACGGTTTCTTTGAAAGAGCACGGCCAACTTCCTTCCCCGTCCTTCCCTAATCCGCTGAGACCGATGACCCTGCTGTCTGGTCTCCTTCCCCAAACAACCCAAACCACCCCTCTGGTACCTAATCCGATGGGACGGATGACCTGACTGTTTGGTCCTGTCCTTCCAAATCAAACAACCAATCAACCAGGTAAGTCGAAAAGCTAGTTCCCTTCTTTAACATCCCTAACTCAGCCCAGGACATATTCGCCCTTTTTATTTTCTGGTAGGAGCATTTTTTATTCTGGTAATTATCAATTTTTCGAAAACAATTGATATTTCAGAGTTCTGAAACGTTCTTGATTTGGCAGCGACTGTGTTATCTACTAGGTGAAATGCTTTGTGTCGCCCCTTATTGGTCGACCGTTCGTATAGAAGCTGTAGTGTACACAGGAAGCAGTCTGTCTTAAGGAGCAAACTTTTTCCCGTCGAGGTATCTGAAGAGTTTTACGAAAGGCTCTCCGTTTTACTCATCAGAGTGTTAAAGCTGTTAATCCTGATCGGTACATTCAAAGCTATCGACTCGAGAGAGAGAGATCGAGGCGAATGTCACAGACGAGTCAGGCACAGAAGTTGGGAGCAGCAGACGACCTTTTTACAAGTTCCGCCGACGCGCTGTTTTCCGCCTGTCCTCGGCGGGCGCATTGCTGCAGGGAAGCACGCGATAAGTCAGCGTCGTTCCAGTTCGGGTTATTTGCTGAAACACAATCTCACACTCTACTGATCACATCGTCGCGGCAGTGCATTTTGCCTGGAGTTCCTCCTAAGTTACTTTCCGACTCCCTCGTGTGGGCAGCCTCTCATTTCCTGCCGCCAGCTCTTGCGTCGCTCTCTGGCAAACTTTCAACGGGGGCGCCGTGGCTGAGTGGCAGCGGCACGGCCCCGCAGCAGGCAGCAGGCGACGCCGCCGGTGCTGGCAGAGGGTAGCCAGCTTCTGCCTGCGTCGCAGTATCACTGACGCCACTAACGTACAGGTGCCTTTCTTTTGTTACTTTGGTGGCAACGAACTTCGTTAGTTCTGAATGAGAGGTGTCTGATCAGTCATTGGGGGTCTTCGGGAAGACAAAAGTTCGAATGTTTGGTTTCCAGATGCATCAGTGTCGTAATCTTGTTGAATGAACTTGAGAATTTATCTGGAGCAATAACTTAACTGAAACATACTCAGATCGATATACAGGGCATCGTAAGTTTTAAATAGGTTTGTTAATAAAATGTAATTAAATCGACACACTAGCTGCAAACAGGCGTTGATATACATCATTTGGGATATGTTGAAAACGGCTGCCCTGACCGGGACTCGAACACGGGATCTCCTGCTTACATGGCAGGCACACAATCAATATTTTTTAATTTTTTTTTAAATGTATTAACGTAAAAAAATGGGGTAAAGGTGAAGCTCAGACTGAGACTTCAACGCTACTCATTTTTATTTTATTTTATTAATTTTTTTTTTCAATCTCAGACTTACAACCTTTACTGACATACATTTTGTTGTACTACCGCATAAATAGTGTCTACAATGTCCAAATGTTGACAAATAGTGGCTAATTAGAAAATTAATTAAGTAAGGAAATGAATAAAACTGAAAATGTCCAAATGAAAGACATGAAGACATCGCGGATAGTACAAATACAAAAGAAACATGCTCCTGTAGCAATCAAATGAAATTTGTGCCTGGGGCGACACCTCACGACCCGACGTTCTATAGAGCAAGATAGCCATCTATCGACTCGTTCTCCAGACGTTGGTGTAAGACTGGGTCGTCTTCTCGAAATTAACCAAGGGTCCGTAAGTGTGATCGATGTCTATCTCGGCTTCTTCGTCTATCTCATCTCTCACCCGTCACACCCCATCTGGCCGGCGGGTCGGTAAATGTAAGTGGCAAGTAATTAGCGAAGTCTTGCCTATATTTCTTATGCTGTTGCAGCTTTCTGTGTCCATCCAGGAGAAAATGCCAAAAATCTATTCTGTCCTTTTCCGATTCGTTATAGACGTAGCCCACAACCATTCCCCGTACCCATGTCACTGCATTGGTTTTTTGGACCAGAAAATAATATTCTTGGGGGAAAAAAAGTGTGTCTGACGAAATTGTGTGAGGGGTGGAGCGTAACACGAACGCCAGTATCTGTTGTGCCAAGTGCCACACCGGAGCCGTCCCACTACATTGCTAAACGATGTTGAAAATGTATGCCCTGACCGGGACTCGAACACGGGATCTCCTGCTTACATGCCAGGCGCTCTATCCATGTCCCCAATGATGTATATAACGCCTGTTTGCAGCTAGGGTGTCGATTTAATTATCATTTCATTCTAGAGAAGTTGCACGGTCACCAATAGCATCTGTTCTTTCGGGAACAGATACTACCTTCATATAAAGTTTGTTAATCACAGATCAAGGACTAAATTTCAGTGAAAAAAGAACGAAATATTGTGATTTCAGAATCTACGTCATGGTAGTGTAATATTTGAGAATTACTGACTGATTTGAATTTCAGTTAAGTCGGTGTTCCAGAGGACAGCTCAATTGTTTTTTAGTTGTTTCATTTATTTCTTCGCTTCAGCTAATGTTGTAATAATTTTTTATTCTCTCTCTCTCTCTTTCTCATTTGTTACTGCATGGGAACTACAGTGGTATGCCAAACTTAAGGACGAAAGTATTATTCACATTTGTCACTGTCCAGTAACACAGCTCGATGATTTTTGGACTGTACGTTCTAGAAGCTTCAGTCTGCAACCACGCGACTGCTGCCGTCGCAGGTTCGAATCCTTCCTCGGGCATAGTTGTGTGATTTGTGTGATGTCCTTAGGTTTGTTATGTTTAAGTAGTTCTAAGTTCTAAGGGACTGATGACCTCAGCTGTGCTCAGAACCATTTGAAATTTTTTTTTTTTTTTTGACCATATGTAGATAGTACTACTATCGTGAAGTACAGAAGGAAGCTGAAACAAATCGGCAACTAGTCTAACACAAATGATGCTTTTATTCAAAGTCAATAATTACGCTGATGTCGACGCGCTTCATGAGCATTCCCTGGATATTAAAGAAGGCGGTACATGGTTTTTAATAACATCTGTTATCACCACGGAGGCAATGCATTCTCTGCAACGTCACAGGCTATAAGCTTGGTAACGATTCTTATGGTAGGGCATTCCATTCCTCTATCAGCCCTATTGAGAACTTCTGTATGATCGTTGGTATGTGTGGATGTACTGCAGTAGGTCTCACCAATGCATCCCAACGTGCTTGATTAGATTCAAGTGTGCGAAACACGTGGGCAAGTCAATTCGCTCAATATCCTCTCGTTCCAAGAGCTCTCCACCTGTGCTGTTTGATCTCTCTCGCGTTTTCTTCTGCAAAAATTAAGTCAGCGTCGAACGCACTCCTGAAAAGACGCACATGTGGAAGGAACAAAGTGTCATAATAACGTCGACTGATGAGTGTACCGTGCTCAATTTTTTGGAGCTCAGTACGCCCACGCAACATTAACTCTCTCGAAACCGTTTCATCTAGACAACGAAAACTGCCAAAAGTACCCATATATGGCGAGAAGTGGGAACATACTCGTATAATGCACCCTTGAACATCGTCGAACATGAACTCCTTAACAACCCTATATCAAGCATGGGAACACGTTGCATAGCATACACTGCCGTCCGTGGTGGTCACATAACCTATCAAAAAACGTATCCCACCTTTTGAAATGGCCAGTGGACCAGCGTAAATAACAATGACTTCAGTGTAATTACCGTCTTTGAACAAAAATGTCATTTCTGCTCCTATCATTGGTTATTTCTTTCGGTTACCTTTTGTGCTATACCTCAGCAGTTCTTTTTATGTGTGTTCCAAGTTGCATCGAGCTATGTTACTTGGCAGTGATATATCATGCGAAAATTACTATCGTTCTTAAGTTTTCCACACCATTGTAAATGTCCCCCAACGTCTAGACCTGTTGTCAGTTGGTCTTAGTTACTCTATGTCGAGCTATATACTCGTAATTAACACAGATAACGATGGACACTAAATCGACAGAAATAGTGTTTACGTGTGTCTGACTTCTTCACTGTTACACGGCGGAAGTGCTGCAACAAATATATGGAAGAAGGCCGCGCACAACAAACATGGTTTGGAGGGGTTTTGATGCTCGGTTCCTATTTGAACCAGGAACACTGGGTAAGTTACCGTACATTAAACGACGTTTGAACGACGGGCAGGAGCAGGTGCCCAGGCAAATAGTGCGAAGCGGTTAATTCCTTTAGCAAAATATGTTAATTGGACTGAAATTCGTGCTCATTTAATGATAGCATTTATCTGTTCACCGTTCGGATTTTACGTGCAAACACATGTGAAAAACACTTCTTCCTCGGAGGTTTTTTGAAGCGCGCCAAGCGCACCACTTATATATTTTAAACTTGTACGAATTGGTTAAAACTTTGCACTAAGGTATATAAATGCTTAGTCAAAACGAATTTGTTATGAATTTATCTTTATCCGTTGTCGACATGCGATGGTTTAAAGGCGGGCAAATCCAGCATTTAAAGTCATTCTTAAGTGAACAGAATGTCCGTAAATGGCTTCATGTGATTGAAATAAATAACAAATTGCATTCCTACGATAAAACTAAAAACATGCTTTCAAAATTATATCTTAATTCGGATTTTATGAGGTTTTTCTGTGTTTGAAACTTAGGAGAATCACTCCAAATTTTGTAGGAAGGTAGACAAATCTATGTAAATAAGGGTCGTTCTGTTGTTTTGTTTAAACTTTATGCGTTGTCGCGATATAAGCAACACGGTACGAAAGACAATCAAAAATCCTCTATTGGACCAGCCGTCACCCGACTCAACAAAAATTTACGTCGATTACAAAAAAATGGTTCAAATGGCTCTGAGCACTATGGGACTTAACTTCTAAGGTCATTAGCCTCCTAGCACTTAGAACTACTTAAACCTAACTAACCTAAGGACATCACTCACAGCGAAGCCCGAGGCAGGATTCGAACCTGCGACCGTAGCGGTCGCGCGGTTCCAGACATTGGCGCCTAGAACCGCTCGGCCACCGCGGCCGGCTCGATTACAAAGCTGTCAAAATTACAGCACAGAGAAATGAAAAATACTCCTACTGTAGCACGAAAAGGGCGAATATGTCCCGGGCAGAGTAAGGGATGTAAAGGAAGGAAACTCGTTCCGATTTATCTGGCAACTTCAGAGACATGTAAATGAAAACATCTTGACGTATTGCCCAAAATCCAGAAGTTTAAAAAAAATGGCTCAGAGCACTATGGGACAACTTCTGAGCTCATCAGTCCCCTAGAACTTAGAAATACTTAAACCTAACTAACCTAAAGACATCACACACATCAATGCCCGAGGCAGGATTCGAACCTGCGACCGTAGCGGTCGCGCGGTTCCAGACTGTAGCGCCTAGAACCGCCCGGCCACCCCGGCCGGCCCACAAGTTTCCCCAGCCGTAGTAAACAATATGTACCTGTAATATCATGTTGCTGAATAGGATACATATAAAAAAAGTTTTTCTGAGGGTGGATTTGTTCCTGGGTGGGTGTGATCATGTGTCATGTTCCTTTACTTGACAAGATGAATTATGTTACGTAACATGCGTATTAGTACTATAAACTAAACACATCACGAATATGTCATGATATTTTTATTTAAATGTGACTGAAGCTGTCAGATAAGGCGAAAAGCTAGTTCTAGTCTTTTACATCCTTAACTCTGCCCAGGTCGTACTCACCTTATTTGTCATATGACAGGCGAATTTTTCATTCTGGTGTGCCTAAATCTGAATCGTAATAACAGACTGCCGAGAAACCTCTTGAAATCACGAGCGCCGCGCCTGCTTACATTTGCGGTATCGACTGTGGTCTACGCCGGCCGTACACGGTGCGGCGTGTGCCGCTCTCATCCGCTTGGATGAAGATCTGCTTAAACCGGCCTCTATCGCGCCATCGCGAGTCACGCTGCGTCCAGATCTCGCCGTCTCCCTGTGGGTGGCACTACGGATGCCACCAAAGGACGCCGTCTTCACTTCTACCACTTTTCTTTTTTTAGACGCCTTACACTGAACACCCTCTAGATATTGTAACTCTTGCAGTGGTACGACAGGAACTACGAGCTGCCACGGCGCTATGGATATTCTGCGTATAAATTCTTATTTAATGATCAGCATTATCGTACTGACAATTAAGTTATTGTGTAAGTACGGGAGACGGACAGAGAAGCAAAAGACTAAGTTACGTACTCGTATGCTTTACACTACCTTCTATGTAGGGTGTAACAAAAATGCACGGCACAAATTACAGGACACGTTCCTCACACCTAAACGAAGAAATTACGTTATATGAACATGGGCCTAGAAACACTTTGTTCCCACGCTACAACTAATTTTGTCAAACTCATTAATAGGGAAACAAACAAGAACAGAACGTTAGAACCATGGGAACGAGCCCTCTTGCTGACGTCTGGTTACGTTGTGCACCACCAGTGTTTTGTTTCACATGTCCCTGTTGCGACGCGACATACGTCACAGCTTGTTTACAGGTAACATCAACTGCTCCAGCGACCAGTACCACCGTTGCAAGCACACGGGCTAATACGTAGAGTTAATCACAGTCTCGGCTTATGCAATGGCGGTGCACACAAATGCAGAAATGGCAGATGTACATTTGAGTATGGCTTAGCTAACGGCAATGGCGCTCGCGCTCAACATTTGTACCGAAACAGTTTTCCAGAACGAAGGTGCCCCGCCAGGGAAACGTTTGAAGCTTTTGATCGTCGTCTTTGGTGTGGGGGGGGGGGGGGGGGAGACCAGAAGGACGAAGACACCGCAACGGGAGGCGCCAATTCGTCATGCAGATGACGACGACCCTCGTGTCAGTACAAGACACGTAGCTGCAACACTGAGTGTTGGTCACGTGACTGTCTGGCGACTGTTACAGGAGGACCAACTGTATTCACACCATTTACAGCGTATGCATGCACTGTTAGCAGCTGATTTTCCTGCACGGGTACTTTTCAGCGAATGGTTTATTCAACAAAGTGTTAACCATGATTTTAGTGTAATTGTGATGTTTACGGATGAGGCGTCGTCTCAACGAGATCAGATTGTAAATTTTTACAAACGGCTTGAGTGGGCAGACGTCAATAATCACGCAAATGTTGAAGCAAGTCTTCAACAATGGCCTTCTGTCAATGTTTACACCGGCATAGTTGATGACTGTTTGGTATGGTGCCACTTTCTTTTATCCAGACTGAACGGACAAAATTATCATAATCTTGTAGTAAATGCTCTACCTGACCTGTTAGCAGATGTGGCTTTAGCTGAGTGACAAAACTTACACTTCATGCACGGCGGAGCACCTCCTCATTTTAGTGTTAATCCGTCACCTTCTAAATAACAGATTCGGTGACCGATGGATATGTAAAAATGGGCCAGTTGCCTGGCCTCCACGCTCTCCGGACCTAAACCCATTGGACTTTTATTTGTGGGAGCATTTGAAAGCTCTTGTGTATGGAAACCCAGTACAAGATGTTAAAGGTCTCCGTGCACGTATTGTGGAACGCTATGAAACCATGCACAATATTCCAGGGATAATCAGCGCAAGTCGGTGCTTGTATCAATGCCCACCGAGGACATATTCAACATCTTCTATGAGAAAGAGTTGCATGTACTATGCTGGTGCATTCTGTTTGTGTGTATTTCCCTCGATTAATGAGTTGTAATGTGGAAACTAAGCATTTTCAGACCCATGTTCGTATAACATATCTTCGTCTACGTGTGATAAATATGTCAAGCAATTTGTGCCGTATATTTTTATTACACCCTGCAGAGTGTAAATAAATATGCTCATTATGTAAGTAATGACCTCAACCGCAACTGGGCATTGAAATAAATCCAGTGACGACAAGAGAAAATTCGTGTCGGAGCGGAAGTCGAACCCGGATTGCCCGTTTTACACGAACGGACGACTTAAATGCTTCGGCTATCAGAGCACACGTTCTTTCCAACCCACGTTCTCAACTTGCCGTAAACTCCACATGTAACTTTCACTCTCCATTATCTTCATTGCTCACCGCTTCTCCTGATTCCCGCTAGAGTTCGAAATGTAGATTGAACGTTAGGGGCAAAAGACTACACCAATCCAAGCACTTCTTTCTTGGTCTACCAGCCTTATGGTCCCTCTTCCTTCTTGAACATATTATATACTACCATTCTTGCCCTATAGCAGATTTATAGTTTTCTCAGAAATTCCAACATCTTACACCATTCGACCTAGCCTAACATTTTTCCAGGTCGACAAATCTTATGAACGTGGTTCGGTTTTCCTTCAGTCTTGTTGCCATTGTCAACAGCACCTTCAGAACTGCCTCTCTGGTACCTTTACATATCCTAAAGCCAAACTGATCGTCATCTTACGGATCATCAATTTTATTTTCTATCCTTCTCTGTATTATCCTTCTCAGAAACTTGAATGCATCAGCTGTTAAACTAACGGTGCGATAATTCTCGCACTTGTCGGCTCTTTTTATCTTTGGAATTGTGTGGATGATGTTTATTTCGAAAGTCTGATGTACATCCCCCAACGAGTTTAGAAATTCTGATGGAATTTTATCTATGCCTACTGCCAAAACTTTGTCAGGTTCTGTTTCTAATACTGGAGCCCCTGTGTCTTCTATACCGACCCCTGGTTCTTCTTCAAGCACGTCATCAGACAAGTCTTCTCACTCACAGAGGCCTTCAATGTATTTTTTCTATCCATTCCCTCTCTGCACTTCATTCAACCGAGCGAGGTGGCGCAGTGATTAGCACACTGGACTAGCATTTGGGAGGACGACAGTTCAAACCCGCGTCCGGCCATCCAGATTTAGGTTTTCCGCAATCGCCCCAAATCCCTTCCACGCATACGCCGGGATGATCCCTTTGGAAAGGCACGGCCGATTTCCTTCCCCATCCTTGACCCAATCCGAGCTTGTGTTCCGTCTCTCTAATGACCTCAGTGTCGATGTGACGTTAAACCCAATCTTGCTCCCTCTACATTTAACAATGGAATCCCCGTTGCACTCTTAATGTTACCACTCTTGCTTTTAATTTCACAGAATTCTTTTTTTACTTTTCTATACGCAGAGTCAGTCCTTCCGATAGTCATTTCGGTTTTGGTTTCTTCACATTCATTATCCACCTGTTTCACCTTAGCTTTCCTGCACTTCCCATTTATTTTACTCCTGTTTAGCTTTTATGTCTGTATGCCTCAGTTTCCCTGAGTATTTTTGTACTTGCTTCTTTCATCGCTCACTCGAACTATAACTTCTTCTACCTACCGTTTATCCGCAGTTATCTTCTTTGTAACTATATTTTTCGTTCCCACACCCGTAACTGCCCCTTTAGACACTTCGATTCGTTTTCAACTTAATTGCCTACTGAGATATTCACTACCGCCTTATCTATAGCCTCCGAGAACTTTGTCTCCCTGCATTCCCTAGTAATTTCGCGTCCTACTAATTCTTTCTGTTTAAAACTTCAGTCAGTTGAGAAATCACTGTTCAGAAAAACTTCGATACATTGCCCGGTTTCCGATTTAGTTAGCGTTGACGTTAGCCAATCAGGTCGTTTCGCGCGCAAATTCAAACACTTGCACGCGCTAAAATGCAGTAATGCGTAGAAACCTGTGGATCAGTGAGTTACAACTTGTTCAAATGCTCATTACCAGTTAAAATGTGCTTTTGTCGGAATTGACAAATTTAGGCTAGGTGAGCAAAAGCTACGTTTCTTCGGTTAGAGAAAACCAAACCAAGAACACGTTCGGCGACACTGTCTCCGGCAGACTGCATGAATTTTCGCGCAACAACATGACTGGCTAATTTCAATGCCAGTTAAACACGAAATGTCAAAATGCGTCGAAATTTTTAGTTAACAATTAATTCTCAGCACAATCTACCTGTAACATTATTACAAGCTTTTCAGACTTATACCACCACCCTGTTCATACGGCTGCTGAATCAAAAATGGAGTCTACTCTTTCGGACATGTCGGAAGGGACAGAAGCCACACTATAATGAAATATGCTCACGTTTCACTCATTTTTTGAATGTCTGTAGTATCTACGCCGCCTCTTATATCTGCGGAAACTATCATATTCTAAATTATAGGCTGCGACAGCCTTACCGCTAATAACAATGGATTAATTACGTCCAGAATCTCGGGAGGATTAAACCAAAACAGACACGTTGTGTGACTGAGAAGGAATCCCTTGAATGCAACGTCGCAAATTCAATCTTTATTGAGGCTCGTTTGAACGTCTCGTATTAACAATAATGACAGGAAAAATATTTGGTGCTAATGAATCACCATGCGACAGAAAACGAGGGCCCAGGAGATGCAGAGATCAAGCTTCTGTGGAATGTATGTATTACACTTCACATAATGGACATCGTCGACATTCGAGAAGTGTTCAAAGCGAACCAATAGCTTGTATCATGAACACCAGATGTAAAATGAAGTGCCACGGTGATCACAAAGATTCATTCCATCAAGGCAAAGTTCTTTGGAGTTACAAACCGTACAGGATGTTCAGGTAGGTATCCACTCTTAAAGAACGCATTTAGAGTCATACTGGAGTACCGGGGTGAAGAGAAATATGATGGCATGCAATCGAATGCGAAACATTCTGTCGTGGAGCTTACCGTGCCAGAGGCTGAATTTATCCATTGGTTCCAGGTGGTATGAAAAGCATATAGTTTGCTCTAAAAGTGTGTAATTTGTATAGGCAGACCAGGAATCAAGCAAAAGCGAGTTACTTTGAGTAGCTACTGGCCAAAAGGAGTGGTCATCCTATAACTGTAGTCCTCTTATTCCAATTTTCCAATCATTGCTTGCAGTGACTTAAATATTCCCTACAATCGTTGCAAGTTCACGCGAAGGGGAAAGAATCGTAGGAGGCAGAGCACCTCCAACTTTTCGCAGCACAATAAATAACTTTCCAGCCAATTTACTATCCTGATTCTTCTTTTTCTTCACACTGTACTACAACCCTGTATGGGTTTTAGCCTCATCAACAAGTGTCCTGCATTCTGCCCTCTCCAGCGCGGTTCTCCGACATCCTCGGACCATCAGAGACTTTAGATCTTCTTCAACATCATCTATCCACTTCTTTCGTGACCTTACTCTTTGTTTTATTCCGGTTGACCTTCATTCAAAAATATTTTTAGTTGTTCTTCCAGTATCCATCCTGAGGAAATGTACAAACCAAGCTATTCTTCTACTTTTTATACTTCTTACGACGTCAGCTCCTTGTAGGAGGCGGTCCAGCTCAGTATTCGTCCTAGATCTCCAGAAACCATTATTATACTGAATTGCCCCATAGATCTTGCGCAGCACTCTACGTTCAAATATCCTGGGCTGCTGCTCATCGACACTCGTTAGCGTCCATGTTTCGCATCCTTAGGTTACAACTGGACTGATAATGACCTTACAGAGTTGCAGCTTCAGCTGCCTATTTAATTACCTAGAGGCCAACGATTTCCTAAACATATGGAAGCATCTGTTATGACTCAGGACGAGCAGTTTTATTTCAGTTGACATGGAATTTGTGCTGTTAATATTGTTGTTGTTTTGTTGTTGTTGTTGTGGTCTTCAGTCCTGAGACTGGTTTGATGCAGCTCTCCATGCTACTCTATCCTGTGCAAGCTTCTTCATCTCCCAGTACCTACTGCAACCTACATCCCTCTGAATCTGCTTAGTGTATTCATCTCTTGGTCTACCTCTACGATTTTTACCCTCCACGCTGCCCTCCAATACCAAACTGGTGATCCCTTGATGCCTCCACACATGTCCTACCAACCGATCCCTTCTTCTAGTCAAGTTGTGCCACAAACTTCTCTACTTCCCAATCCTATTCAATACTTCCTCATTAGTTGTGTGTTCTACCCATCTAATCTTCAGCATTCCTCTGTAGCACCACATTTCAAATGCTTCTATTCTCTTCTTGTCCAAACTATTTATCGTCCCTCTTTCACTTCCATACATGGCTACACTCCATACAAATACTTTCAGAAATGACTTCCTGACAAATCTATACTCGGTGTTAACAAATTTCTCTTCTTCAGAAACGATTTCCTTGCCATTGGCAGACTACATTTTATATCATTTCTACTTCGACCATCATCAGTTATTTTGCTCCCCAAATAGCAAAATTCCTTTACTATTTTACGTGTCTCATTTCCTAATCTAATTCCCTCAGCATCACCCGACTTAATTCGACTACATTCCATTATCCTCGTTTTGCCTTTGTTGATGTTCATCTTATACCCTCCTTTCAAGACACTGTCCATTCCATTCAACTGCTCTTCCAAGTCCTTTGCTGTTTCTGACAGAATTACAATGTCATCGGCGATCCTCAAAGTTTTTATTTCTTCTCCATGGATTTTAATACCTACTCCGAACTTTTCTTTTGTTTCCCTCACAGCTTGCTCAATATACAGATTGAATAACATCGGGGAGAGACTACAACCCTGTCTCATTCCTTCCCAACCACTGCTTCCCTTTCATGTCCCTCGACTCTTATAACTCCCATCTGGTTTCTGTACAAATTGTAAATAGCCTTTCTCTCCCTGTATTTTACCCCTGCCACCTTTAAAATTTGAAAGAGCGCATTCCAGTCAACATTGTCAAAAGCGTCTACAAATGCTAGGAACGTAGGTTTGCCTTTCCTTAATCTTTCTTCTAAGATAAGTCGTAAGGTCAGTATTGCCTCATGTGTCCCAAAATTTCTACGGAATCCGAACTGATCTTCCCCGACGTCGGCTTCTGCTAGTTTTTCCGTTCGTCTGTAAAGAATCCGCGTTAGTATTTTGCAGCCGTGACTTATTAAACTGATAGTTCGGTAATTTTCACATCTGTCAACACCTGCTTTCTTTGGGATTGGAATTATTATATTCTCCTTGAAGTCTGAGGGTATTTCGCCTGTTTCATACATCTTACTCACCAGATGGTAGAGTTTCGTCAGGACTGGCTCTCCCAAGGCCATCAGTAGTTCTAATGGAATGTTGTCTATTCCCGGGGCCTTGTTTCGAATCAGGTCTTTCAGTGCTCTGTCAAACTCTTCACGCAGTATTATATCTCCCATTTCATCTTCATCTACATCCACTTCCATTTCCATAATGTTGTCCTCAAGTACATCGCCCTTGTATAGACCCTCTATATACTCCTTCCACCTTTCTGCTTTCCCTTCTTTGCTTAGAACTGGGTTTCCATCTGAGCTTTTGATATTCATACAAGTGGTTCTCTTTTCTCTGAAGGTCTCTTTAATTTTCCTGTAGGCTGTATCTATCTTACCCCTAGTGAGATAACCCTCTACATCCTTACATTTGTGATCTAGCCATCCCTGCTTAGCTATTTTGCACTTCCTGTCGATCTCATTTTTGAGACGTTTGTATTCCTTTTTGCCTGCTTCATTTACTGCATTTTTATATTTTCTCATTTCATCAATTAAATTCAGTACTTCTTCTGTCACCCAAGTATTTCTACTAGCCCTAGTCTTTTTACCTACTTGATCCTCTGCTTCCTTCACTACTTCATCACTCAAAGTTACCCATTCTTCTTCTACTGTATTTCTTTCCCCCATTCCTGTCAATTGTTCCCTTATGCTCTCCCTGAAACTATGTACAACCTCTGGTTCTTTCAGTTTATCCAGGTCCCATCTCCTTAAATTCCCACCTTTTTGCAGTTTCTTCAGTTTTAATCTACAGGTCATAACCAATAGATTGTGGTCAGTATCCACATCTGCCCCTGGAAATGTCTTACAATTTAAAACCTGGTTCCTAAATCTCTGTCTTACCATTATATAATCTATCTGAAACTTGTCAGTATCTCCAGGCTTCTTCCATGTATACAACCTTCTTTCATGATTCTTGAACCAAGTGCTGTTAATATTAGAGCCCAAATAGTCAATGTTCTGTACATGTAAATTGAAACAGTCTGCTGATAGATCCAGATGTACTTGAGGACAACATTATGGAAATGGAAGTGGATGTAGATGAAGATGTGGTGAAATTCACGTACTTAGTTTTTGTTTCATTTATAGAAAGTCCTCTAGGACATGTGGTTTCTTTCTGCTCGCATTTTGTCCTCTCTAGTGATACCTTTCTTCCACTAGTAACTGCTAGAGCAGCAGCATGTGCGCATATCTAAGTCGACTTTGTGCCTTTGAAACCAGATACACGATGTGATCAAAAGCATCCGGACACCTGGGTGAAAATGACTTACAAACTCGCGGCGCCCTCCATCGGTAATGTTGCAGTTCAGTATAATGTTGGCCCACCCTTAGCCTTGAGAGCTACCACTCTCGCAGGAATACGTTCAATCAGATGCTGGAAGGTTTCTTGGGGAATGGCAGGCCATTCTTCATGGAGTCCTGCACTAAGGAGAGGTATCGATGTCGGTTGGTCAGACCAGGCACGAAGTCGGCGTTCCAAAAGATCCCAAAGGTGTTCCACAGGATTCTGATCAGGACTCTGTGCAAGGTCAGTCCATTACAGGTACGCTATTGTCGTGTAACCACTCCGCCACAGGCCGTGCGTTATGAACAGGTGCTCGAACGTGTTGAAAGATGCAATCGCCGTCCCTGAATTGCTCTTCAACAGTGAGAAGCAAGAAGGTGCTTAAAACATCAATGTAGGCCTGTACTGTGATAGTGCCACGCAAAACAACAAGGGGAGCAAGCCCGCTCAATGAAAAATACGACCACACCATAACACCACCGCCTCCGAATTTTACTGTTCGCTCTACACACGCTGGCAAATGACGTTCACTGGGCATTTCCCATACTCACACCCTGCCGTCGGATCGCCACATTGTGTACCGTGGTTTGTCACTCCACACAACGTTTTTCCACTGTTCACTCGTCCAATGTTTACTCTCCTTACACCAAGAGAGGCGTCGTTTGGCATTTACCGGCGTGATGTGTGGCTTATACGAAGCCGCTCGACCGTGAAATCTAAGTTTTATCACCTCCCGCCTAACTTTAATAGCACTTGCAGTGGATCCTGATGCAGTTTGGAATTCCTGTGTGATGGTCTGGATAGATATCTGCCTATTACACATACGACCCTCTTCAACTGTCGGCGGACTCTGTCAGTCAACAGACGAGGTCGGCATGTACACTTTTCTGCTGTACATGACCCTTCACGTTTCCACTTCACTATCACATCGGAAACAGTGGACCTAGAGATATTCAGGAGTGTGGAAATCTCGCGTACAGGTGTATGACACAAGTGGCACCCAATCACCTGACCAAGTTCGAAGTTAGTGAGTTCCACGGAGCGCCCCATTTTGCTCTCTCACAGTGTCTAATGACTACTGAGGTCGCTGATATGGAGTACCTGGCAGTAGGTGGCAGCCCAATGCACCTAATATGAAAAACGTATGTTTTTACGGATGTCGGGATACATTTGATCACATAGCGTATCTGTAGCTTCCTCATGGCTGCTTCAAGTGTCAGATTGAAAAGCACTATAGAGAGTGAGTCCCCTTGTCTGACTGCTTTACTAGTGCTAAACCAATTGCTCAGTAGTCCATCCACTCGCACTGCAGCCTTGGGACCAGAAAATGTTGCTTGAATAATTAAGACATATTTCGATGGTATACGAAACAGCAGCAAATCATTTAGCATTTGTGCTCTATAGAGGCCGACGTGACTGAAGTCTAGGTAGAAGTTTTTAAGCTCAATGTTATAGTCATATGCCTTTTTATGTATTTGCCTCAACAAAAATATTTGGTCTGTTGTTGACCTATTAGGCCTAAATCCTCACTGATACTCCCCAAGAATCTCTTCTGCATGTGGTAATAATCTGTTGTCGATAATACTACGGAAGATATTGGGTTACATTCAGGAGGGTAATTCCTCGGTAGATTGAACAGCAAGCCTTGTCTCCTTTCTTGTATATTGGTTGGATTACACTTAAGATCCATCTTCTGGGATTCTTCCCTAATTGCACATGACCTTAATACGTTTGTGGATCCGCTTATGAAGATCGGATCCCCCATCTTTTAGCAGTTCTGCAGTTATTTCATGTTCCTGGTGCTTTGTAATATTTTAGTCAATACACTACCTTCCGCACTTCCTCTAATGTTGGATCCTCTCTTTCCGGATCAGCTGCAAGCATTTCAGCCTTGCTTCCTTTTTCTGTTACACTGCCTGTCTACATTCACCATAACACAAGTCTTTATTCCTAAGTCTCTTTGTTTCCCCCAGTATTTCATGTGCTATTGTCCTAATGGCATCTTTAATAGATTTTCATTCTTTGTCTATATCATCTCAACCATCTTTTGTTTGTAACTCCTGTCTCAGCTGTTCTGGTAGTCCTGGACAGTAGACCTATCTTCAGTTGCTATAAGTTCCATTTCTTTACTCTGGTACTACTTTCTTTGGCAACTTATGTTGCCAGAGGTTGAATTTGTCCATTGATTGCAGGTGTTATGATTTGTATACGCAGACCAGGAATTAAGCAAAATCGAGTTATTTTGACCAGCTATTGGCCAAAAGCATTGCTCATCCCGTAGCTGTAGTTCTCTTATGCCCTTTATCCAACCACTGCTTGCATTAACGGAAATAATTCCTACTCCTTGCAAAAGTCCGCAGCTCGTGGTTGTGCGGTAGCGTTCTCGCTTCCCGCGCCGGGTTCCCGCGTTCGATTCCCGGCGGGGTCAGGGATTTTCTCTGCCTCGTGATGACTGGGTGTTGTGTGATGTCCTTAGGTTAGTTAGGTTTAAGTAGTACTATGTTCTAGGGGACTGATGATCATATATGTTAAGTTCCATAGTGCCCAGAGCCATTTGAACCATTTTACTCCTTGCAAGATCACGCATACGGGAAAGAATCATAGGTGGCAGAGCACCTCCAACTTTTCGCAGCACAATAAATAACTTTCCAGCCAATGTAATATCATGATTAACTGTGGGTATAATTGTTTTCGAATGCATTGAGGTATTGATATTAGCTGATCTCTTTACAGCTCTCTTGGTAATTCTAATTTCCAGGGATCCTTTAATATGCATTTCCTCTTCAAATCCCGATTGGTCTAAATTGAAAACAAATTCCTTACTTGATGACGCGATAAATTTATTCATCTCATCTACAAATTTTTGGGCTAGTTCAGCAGTTTGCTGTGCAGCGTCAAGTTGAAGATCTGTTTGAAATTTAGTTACCTTGCGTCTTCCAGTTCTGTAGCACTGTTTGAAGTTGTACACCCATGCATTGCTTCCCTTGATATCACTGTAATCTACGTCACGCTCAGTTTTATGTTCATGACGTAGTAGGTCAGTATATGCACACCCTGTAAATTATATCAGGCATTCTTGAAACACCCAAACAGCACTGTTCTCAAGCTTAATACCTTGAGCACTCTCGTAATTTTAAGAGTACACCTTTCTGTGATGCAGAGGCCCTTTCTTGTAGCATCCTCAACTTCAACATTTTGAGTATCTCTGATGCAATAGTGCGCAGCATGAACAAATTTGTGAAGAACAGTGCACAGGATTCCTTAAATTTCCCTATCTATTGCACAGTTTGCCAAGGCTGCCTCTCACACTGATCCAGGAACCGAAAGATAATAGAATATCTATTTTATGTAACTATCTTGGTGCATTTACCAACTAACTTAAGGTATTTATTTATCGTATAGCATTATTTCAAACTACATTAATGACTGTGCACTAAGAATATCATTCATAGAGGAACATCTAGGTTACAAATATAGTTAACTGAACTACAGTCGTATGTAGGAAATCTTCAAATTGTCCCGTGTAGTCTCCTAGTGTCTACACTATATTCTGGGTTATCTCCTCCACAGACGCAGTTCGGAGATGTATTGAGTTTCTATTTGTATGTTGAGTCCCCACTCAACTCTGGTTGACTCAAATTCGATTTAAAATTAGCCAAATTTTTTTTTGGGAAGTCAAAGACGGTTTTTGTGGAATTTATCGAAACATACAACTACAGTAAATTCCCACACTTTCTTCCATTATTACGCAATACCAAACTTTCAATTTTCTAAACAAATAGCTTCCAAAGTGATGGTTTTCTACAGCAGAGTCTCTTAATATAATCTAAGAAGGTAAAGCCAAAATACAACAAAATCGATGTAACACCAAAGAATTATCCGAATGGAGTGGAAAACTATAGATGTGATGTACACGTATAGACAAACAAATGATTTTGATTTAGAAAAACTGGATGATTTATTCAGGAGAAAGAACTTCATAAATTGAGGAAGTCAATAATGCGTTGGTCCATCAGTGGCCCTTATTCAAGCAGTTATCCGTCTTGCCACTGATTAACAGAGGGATTGTGGACCAAAACCTGTCCAATTGGCACGACTGATCATCAAAATCCCGAGCTGGTTCGAGGACACATGCCATATCTCTCCAAACGTCCTCAACTGGGTGAGTTTTGGTGACCTTACTGGCCAAGATAGAGTTTGGAAAGCATGAAGACAAGCAGTAGAAACTCTGATCGTGGGCGAACTGTTATTATTTTACTGAAATGTAAGCTCAGGATGGGTCTCCATGACGGCCAACGAAACGGGGCGTAGAATGTCAGCTACATACCAACGTGCTATACGGGTGCAGCGTATGACAACCGAAGGGGTCCTGTTATGAAAGAATACGGAATTTTAAACCGTCACTCCTGGTATCGGCCCGTATGGCTGGCGGCAGTCAGGTTGGTAACCCACCGCTGTCCGGGCGTTACCAGACACTTCTTCACTGGTCATCGTGGTTTGCTTTGAAGCGTCACTTATCTCTGAAGTCAATTCTACTCCACTAAATGAGATTCGTGGCCGAAGAAGTGTCTGAAGACGACCCGGACAGTGGCGGGAAACCAACTATCGCCTGCCATATGGCCCAACAACCAGAAGATGGTATGCGGTGCCATTTCTTTCCGTAGCAGAGCCACTTCAGTAGCAGTCCCCGGCACCCTCACAGTACAGCAGTACGTCGATGATATTCTACACCCCATTTTGTTGCCCTTCATGGCAAGCCATCCTGGGTTACATTTCAGCAAGCTAATGCCATCCCACACACGGCGAGTGCTTCGTGTTTACTAAACCCTACCTTGGTCAGCAAGATCGCCGGATCTCTCCCCAATTGAGAACGTTTGGAGCATTATGGGCAGGGCCTTCCAACCAGCTCGGAACTTTTACGATATGAAGCACCAGTTGGGCAGAAGGTGGCACGATGTCGCATAGGACACCCAACGTGTCTATTCACCAGTGCTAAGCGAATAACTCCTCACGTAAGAGCCACAGGTGGACCAAAGAGTTATTAACTTGCTCAATTTGTGAAGGTCTTTCTCTTGAATAAATCATCCAGTTTTTCTGGAATTGTCATTTGTTTGTCAGTATATGTATATCAAATTTACAGATTTCCGTCCAATTCGGGTAATTTCTTCACGGTGCGTCTTTGATGTCGTAGAGATTACTTAAATAATCAGAGAACGAGTGAAATGGCAGTTATTGGTTGTTTTGAATTTTTCTAAATTCTCCAAGAAGAGTATATTGTCTTCAAACTTGTGGTGAACGTATGTGACTTAGCACTGGTAGCCATAAGGTGAGAGTCATCCTGAACGTACCCGATATCATTCTCGTTGTGTCATTTAGTTCAATGTCTGTTCTTTTGGTGTGGGTTTTATTACGCCACATGGGGCAGCAGTATTTGATGCTTCAAAAACAACCAGCACTAAACCTGTTTGTGTTAACGTAGATGCCGAACAGCCCGATGTGATTCCACATAGATTCCATATGATTTTGTTCCTTACACTGATTTTTGCAGCTGTCTTTCTCAAGTGTTTCTTACAGCTTAATGCTCTGTCTAAAATAAGAACTACATACTTAGGAGTTTCATTGTGGGTTAAGGTGACACTGTTGAAAGGAATTTTAAATTTCACGTTTGCAGTTTATTGGTCGTGTGAAAGCATGAAACCGTCGTCTTAGTTCAACTGGTTGAAGCGTTCGAATCTCTCAATTCAGCACTGCTTTTATCAGTAGAATTAAATGCCAATGCCTAGACAACATGCACTCATGTTCAGCATAAAACAGAATGCCTCGAACGACTACAGACAGGACGTTCATATTCACAGGACAGATATTTTGGTATTTGCAGCATAAATGATTAGCGACTCAGTCACCTAGGCTCACCATGTGTCCTGTTGCCTAGTAGGCGCAGGGTTCGCCATGGGCCCTGATAACCTGTTCCACGCCTGATGGCATCGACGCGTATAAGGCGCGAATGGCGTCCTGCTGTATAGCTATCCATGCTGTGTTCACCTGGTTCCAAAATTCATCTGTGGTTGTGGGCCTGGCTCACAGTGCTGCATTTGTCGTTTCACGTATCCCACACATTTCAGATTGGTGACAAACCTGCTGACTGACGGGCCAGAGCACAAGGCTGATATTCTGTGACACCAATAGGGCAAGTGTTCATGCAGCAACATGTGATCGTGCATTGTCTTACTGGAAAACGGAGTCTGAGGTATTGTGTAGAAAGGTGGGTTACGGGTCGCATTCACGTAGGTCACACTAGTCATAGTTCCCTGGACACGCACCGACTGTGATTTGTAGCTATAGCCAATAGCACCCTACAGCATAAGGCCTTGAGCTGGGGCTGTATGTCTTCTGCGAATGCAGTCACCGTGATGCCCTGCCCTCTCTCTGCTGCGAAACAAAACGTAGCCATCATTTTCAAACAAACAGAACCTGGATTCGTTCGAAAACACTGTCTGATGCTATTCTTCTCCCAACCGACGTCGTTCCATACACCACTGCCGTTTAGCATGTTTCTGCAGTTCCGTGAACCGTTCTGCACACACCCGTTGCACTGCCGAAACACTTCGTACTACATGAACAGCAATTTCCCGGATGGATGCATCACATTCTTTCATGCTAATAACGCCTTCTTTCAGACTCACTGATATCAAGGTAAAGTTCTCGCATACATCTGCGAGGCATCCTGCACGCCTGCGTAAGTCACACTGATCCATTACTTTCAGTTTGTAGCGACAGCGAGAGTCGCAGACACATTTTACTGGTACCTGGTGTTGCGCCGGGATATCGATGTTGACCTTGAACCCGGAGGTCAACATGGTACAAACGCCAATCATTTCACCAGAACATATTAATGTAGTGTCCTGTGAACATGGATGTCCTATCTCTAGTCGTTCAAGGCGTTCTGTTTTTTCTGAACGTGAGTGTACTTGGTGTAAATTATATTGATTTATTTGTCATTAAAGACCTAAACTACGTAGGAATTTCAGAAAGTAAGTTTAACATGTCATCCCATGCCAAGACTATTGCGTAACAACAGTAGCCCATTGTCAGAAGAAAGTACATGACTCGGGTTCTTTCAGGCATGGTTTTGCTGCGCTACGGTTAACAAGTGCGTCACTCTTTACGAACGGAATAGCGCGACAACTGGAAACTTATTCAAAAGATGAAGATTGCGGGACAGTACGATTCTTGTGGAAAAACGTCTAAATTACACAAAGATCGAGGTCATTAACATACAACATGAACAGCAAGGAATCCAACACACTTCACTGGGGTGCACCCGAAGTTACATCTACATCTGTGAATACTCCTCCATGCTACGTCCTCCCTATGAAGAAATCCTCACTCCAGTCAGTAATTTCGCCTGACACCCCGTATGATTGTGCTTTTGATAACAGGCAAAAGTATGGTGATAAGGGAAATGCTTATCGGAAATCGAGAAATACTGCATTTATTTCGGTGTCATTTTGGCTGTATTTGTCGTGTCTAGCGTTAGTAAAACGATGCCAATAGTCTGAGAAAGGCAGCAGGAACGTGGGTGATGCTGAGCGGGATGGGAGGCCTTCGACATCGATCATAGACGAGAATGTTCACGCACCCGAGAAAGAATATCTTTGTGGGTGAGGGAGGGGTGAGGGGCAGGTGGAGAGAAGAGATCTGGAGGAAAGGGATTTTGCAACAAATGGTTCAAATGGCTCTGAACACTATGGAACTCAACATCTGAGGTTATCAGTCGCCTAGAACTTAGAACTAATTAAACCCAACTAACCTATGGACATCACACATCCATGCCCGAGGCAGGATTCGAACCTGCGACCAGAGCGGTCGCGCGGTACCAGACTGAAGCGCCTAGAACCGCTTGGCAAATTTTGCAACAATGAAGGCGTTCACGCAACAATTCTTGAGTTTCTACCTGACTAATTAGTGGATTTCTATGGGAGAGGAACTGAACCATTAGTAGATGATTTCGACTATTCCATACAAACAGTGTTTTAAAATCGGACTGAAAGGTATGATATAATTTCTCCTAACCTGACAGAGGTAGGCCTGGAAACTTGTGATGCGAGTTTTTAATATGTTTGAAAATACTTGTACGATTTAAAAAGGTAAATCGTGCGGTGCATGCGATAGATAAGAGTAAGGAGTCAAACTATACTTGCATCGGTCATATATTGCATCTGCATCACGTCTTTCGCTTTAAAGCTCGCAAGTTGTTGTTGTTGTTGTGGTCTTCAGTCCTGAGACTGGTTTGTTGCAGCTCTCCATGCTACTCTATCCTGTGCAAGCTTCTTCATCTCCCAGTACCTACTGCAACCTACATCCTTCTGAATCTGCTTACTGTATTCATCTCTTGGTCTCCCTCTACGATTTTTACCCTCCACGCTGCCCTCCAATGCTAAATTTGTGATCCCTTGATGCCTCAAAACATGTCCTACCAACCGATCCCTTCTTCTAGTCAAGTTGTGCCACAAAATTCTCTTCTCCCCAATCCTATTCAATACCTCCTCATTAGTTACGTGATCTACCCACCTTATCTTCAGCATTCTCCTGTAGCACCACATTTCGAAAGCTTCTATTCTCTTCTTGTCCAAACTGGTTATCGTCCATGTTTCACTTCCATACATGGCTACACTCCATACAAATACTTTCAGAAACGACCTCCTGACACTTAAATCTATACTCGATGTTAACAAATTTCTCTTCTTCAGAAACGATTTCCTTGCCATTGCCAGTCTACATTTTATATCCTCTCTACTTCGACCATCATCAGTTATTTTACTCCCTAAATAGCAAAACTCCTTTACTACTTTAAGTGTCTCATTTCCTAATCTAATCCCCTCAGAATCACCCGATTTAATTTGACTACATTCCATTATCCTCGTTTTGCTTTTGTTGATGTTCATCTTATATCCTCCTTTCAAGACACTGTCCATTCCGTTCAACTGCTCTTCCAAGTCCTTTGCTGTCTCTGGCAGAATTACAATGTCATCGGCGAACCTCAAAGTTTTTACTTCTTCTCCATGAATTTTAATACCTACTCCGAATTTTTCTTTTGTTTCCTTTACTGCTTGCTCAATATACAGATTGAATAACATCGGGGAGAGGCTACAACCCTGTCTCACTCCTTTCCCAACCACTGCTTCCCTTTCATGTCCCTCGACTCTTATAACTCCCATCTGGTTTCTGTACAAATTGTAAATAGCCTTTCTCTCCCTGTATTTTACCCCTGCCACCTTTAAAATTTGAAAGAGAGTATTCCAGTCAACATTGTCAAAAGCGTCTACAAATGATAGAAACGTAGGTTTGCCTTTTCTTAATCTTTCTTCTAAGATAAGTCGTAATGTTAGTATTGCCTCACGTGTTCCAACATTTCTACGGAATCCAAACTGTTCTTCCCCGAGGTCCGCTTCTACCAGTTTTTCCATTCGTCTGTAAAGAATTCGCGTTAGTATTTTGCAGCTGTGACTTATTAAACTGATAGTTCGGTAATTTTCACATCTGTCAACACCTGCTTTCTTTGGGATTGGAATTATTATATTCTTCTTGAAGTCTGTGGGTATTTCGCCTGTCTCATACATCTTGCTCACCAGATGGTAGAGTTTCGTCATGACTGGCTCTCCCAAGGCCATCAGTAGTTCTAATGGAATGTTGTCTACTCCCGGGGCCTTGTTTCGACTCAGGTCTTTCAGTGCTCTGTCAAACTCTTCACGCAGTATCTTATCTCCCATTTCATCTTCATCTACATCCTCTTCCAATTCCATAATATTGTCCTCAAGTACATCGCCCTTGTATAAACCCTCTATATACTCTTTCCACCTTTCTGACTTCCCTTCTTTGCTTAGAAGTGGGTTGCCATCTGAGCTCTTGATATTCATACAAGTGGTTCTGTTCTCTCCAAAGGTCTCTTTAAATTTCCTGTAGGCAGTATCTATCTTACCCCTAGTGAGACAAGCCTCTACATCCTTACATTTGTCCGCTAGCCATCCCTGCTTAGCCATTTTGCACTTCCTGTCGATCTCATTTTTGAGACGTTTGTATTCCTTTTTGCCTGCTTCATTTACTGCATTTTTATATTTTCTCATTTCATCAATTAAATTCAATATTTCTTCTGTTACCCAAGGATTTCTATTAGCCCTCGTCTTTTTACCTACTTGATCGTCTGCTGCCTTCACTACTTCATCCCTCAGAGCTACCTATTCTTCTTCTACTGTATTTCTTTCCCCCATTCCTGTCAATTGTTCCCTTATGTTCTCCCTGAAACTCTCTACAACCTCTGGTTCTTTCAGTTTATCCAGGTCCCATCTCCTTAAATTCCCACCTTTTTGCAGTTTCTTCAGTTTCAATCTGCAGTTCATAGCCAATAGATTGTGGTCAGAATCCACATCTGCCCCTGTTCAATGTCTTACAATTTAAAACCTGGTTCCTAAATCTCTGTCTTACCATTATATAATCTATCTGACACCTTTTAGTATCTCCAGGATTCTTCCAGGTATACAACCTTCTTTTATGATCCTTGAACCAAGTGTTAGCTATGATTAAGTTATGCTCTGTGCAAAATTCTAGAAGGCGGCTTCCTCTTTCATTTCTTCCCCCCAATCCATATTCACCTACTATGTTTCGTTCTCTCCCTTTTCCTACTGACGAATTCCAGTCACCCATGACTATTAAATTTTCGTCTCCCTTCACTACCTGAATAATTTCTTTTATCTCGTCATACATTTCATCAATTTCTTCATCATCTGCAGAGCTAGTTGGCATATAAACTTGTACTACTGTAGTAGGCATGGGCTTTGTGTCTATCTTGGGCACAATAATGCGTTCACTATGCTGTTTGTAGTAGCTAACCGGCACCCCTATTTTTTATTCATTATTAAACCTACTCCTGCATTACCCCTATTTGAGTTTGTATATATAACCCTGTAATCACCTGACCAAAAGTCTTGTTCCTCCTGCCACAGAACGTCACTAATTCCCACTATATCTAACTTTAACCTATCCATTTCCCTTTTTAAATTTTCTAACCTACCTGCCCGATTAAGGGATCTGACATTAAACGCTCCGATCTGTAGAATGCCAGTTTTCTTTCTCCTAATAACGACGTCCTCTTGAGTAGTCCCCGCCCGGAGATCCGAATGGGGGACTATTTTATCTCCGGAATATTTTACCCAAGAGGATACCATCATCATTTAATCATACAGTAAAGTATTTTTACAAATATTAAAAATTTACGATCATAAATTTTCAGGACAATTATATGGGGCAAGGAGAAATTATTTTCGACTTTTTAGTCAAAATTGAAACTGTGATATATTGAAAATCTATTTTCGTTCAAATAATTATTTTCTGATTTTTAATTCTGTGTGTGTCAAATTTCTCTATCAGTTTCAAAAATTTTGATGAGATCACAACGACGACATGTTGTACATTTCTGTTTCAGTTTCTGTTCACCTGACACAGCCAATATGCTTCCTCCTCCTGCGCGTAAGAAAAGATAGCGAAGGTAAGATCTGGAGAGATTATAGCTCACTTGGTAGCTTACTAGCAATAGCTTTTTCTGCGAACCACTGGTGACTGGAAAAGGGAGGATAGTGGTGGTAGAAAAAGTACCCTCTGCCACACACCAGCCAAGAAATAGAGTTATTTTCCGTTGTTATCCAGTTCTGAGCTATGTTTAAAATTTCAAGTCTCTATTCCATCGGCAAGTTAGTTTGAAATCAATTTCAAAATTTGTACCAAAGAGACAGACAGACAAGAAAGCGAGATCCGTCTCCTCTTCCCCCCTCTATCTGCTCAGTCATGCCCGTCCGGAACGCATTCCGATACTACCCGCACAACACGCCTGTCCTTCAGGGCAGCTAAGATGTCAGATGTTACAAATCTTTTTCAGCCCCATTCTTACCGAAGAAAGAGAGCTAATATTCCACTGTCATTCAGTTTTGAGCTATGCTTAAAATTTGATGTTTCATCCGGAAATTACTTTAAAAGCAACTGCAAAAATCTGCACCTGACACTCACACAGGAAACTGACCTAATGTAAACGGTGTAAATAGTGACGTACACAGTTATTCTGTCACTTTTAAGCATAGTACAGCATTCAATAAAAGTTACTTTGAAAGTCATAATCAAGTGTAACTTACTTTCTGAAGCCCCTCGTTAAGTCCCATTACTTAATCAGAGAACGGTGTAGAAAGCAGCCTACGAGTTCGCAGGAGCTGTGAGCAGAGGAGCTGGTGTTTGTCTGTTTGCTCACTGGGGCCTGTGCTGGGCTGCCGACACACTACTCACCGGCGGCGGGTTCCCGTGGGCGGAGCACTGCAGCGCCACGCCGGTCGAGTTGGAGAAGTCTGCGCGGTGCGGCGGCTCCTGCAGGAACACGGGGCCCTGCAGGCCGTCGCTGCTCGCGCCGCCGCCTGCAACAACAACAACAGCGGCGGTAATTACTGGGATCGCCTCCTACCTCCTCTCCAATGCCCACATCGTGCCGAGCCTCTCTCCCAGCAGAGAATGGGTGGACAAGGCACAACGAAAATATTGACGTCTTTGCGTCACCAGGAAAACCTTTACTCTCCCTCTTAACAGAGCACACTGGGCACTTTCGAACTCTATAGGTGGTATTCTCGGCTGAAGTAAGTCGTGCCAGAGAAGGGAACTGCTTACAGTGGACTTTTTGAGTCTGGTACCTCGCGAAAGACCATTTCTCTCTGCGGCACATATAGCTGCACGCCTTCAGTGTGCCAAATAATACAGAAACTGAACAGCGGCATTAACTCTTCTCGAATGATCCTAGTCGTCAAGTGAACCGACGGTCCAGTGAGGCTTATAAATAGCTGTATGTAGGGCAAGTAAACATGCTGAAACAACAACCACAACTTAGCGTTGTAAATATTGTGAAGATAAACCGCTTCACCGTTGAAAGGCTTTTATTTTTCCAATACCACGACTGGTTCGGGCTAACAGATGCCCCTCATCAGTTGTAATATTTCTGAAAACAAGTAAGAGAAAACGCTTAGGGAAAATTTTTCACTATGCTTGTAAACATAATGGATTCTAATAAGAACTGTATGAGGTAAAATTCTACCTGTGGACGATCTAGTTTTTTCTTTTTTTCCTTTATTGAATTTCTATTCCCCCTGAAGGGGGCGGGCTGGCAGCAGCTTAGTACGCTGCTCTTCAGCCTACAGAATTTTTAAAACATAAGAAGAAGATAAGAAACAATAGAAGCAGGCGATAAAACGGTGACTTAAATTGTAAATCCGTTCGCAACCCTTCAGAAAAGACGCGCAACACTAAACACTCACTGGAAACACTGCACTAAAAAGTTGGCACGATGATGACACATCACAGCCAAGGGCAGATTGTGGGGAGGGGGGCCTGGACAGATAAGGGGAACAAAAAAAGGCGGGAGGAGAGAAAAAACGAAAGGCAGGGGGGGGGGACCCGACGAAAGGAGAGGACTCAGAAGGGGGGGGGGGCAGGGCAGACGCGAGAGGGAATGGGGAAAGGCAGAGGAGGGAAATGCAAAAGGACTTGGGGGTGGGAAGGGAGGCAGAGGGAGGGTAGGTGCGGAAAGAAACAGGATGGAAGGGTCCCCCCAGTGGAGAGGGAGTCCTGGTAAAGGACAGATGAAGGGAGGGGGAGGTGAGAATCACAGTTGATAGGAGGGATAAATGGAGGAAAAGAGGGAATCATCCGGGAGGGGGAGTTGACGGAAGCCACCTTGGGAAAGGAGATGAAGGGCGTAGAGATGGAGGGTAGGGGGGGGGGGGATAACGGTGAAGGCATGGCAGAGGGTGGGGATTGGAGAGGAGAGGAGCAACCAGGGGATGACGGGGATCAAGGAGGCAGGGGGTGTAGAGTATGTGGATATATTCAAGGAATAGGAGCAGATGGGGGAAAGGAATGAAGTCGTAGAGGATCCATGTGGGGGACAGGAGAAGTATACAGAAGGTGTGGTGGTGTGCATGGCTCTCGACGATCCGAAGGGACACAGAATTTGCGGGGGCGGGGGGGGGGGCGGATATCCAGGCGGGACTGGCATATCAGAGGATGGGATGGATTAAGGATTTGTAGGTGGCTCTGGCTCTGAGCACTATGGGACTCAACTGCTGAGGTCATTAGTCCCCATTTGTAGGTGTGGAGACGGTCTAGATGCGGTGAGATATATGAGAAACGTCACAGAACAGTGTCAGTTGGGGAACCAAGGACGGAAACAGAGCCTGTATAGATGGAAAGGCTTAATAAATCATATGATTAAAAATTACATCGCGTGTTGTGACACCGAACGCCGCGGGCCTGAGTAAGCCGCGAGCAAGAGCAGGACAGGGATTGGGGCGAGCGGAGAAGGGAAGTAAATAAGCGGTGGGCCGATGCTACAGCCATCTATTATTATGACTAGGAAATGTCACGAAAGCGACTAGACCAGCCGTTGACATGATACTAACAGTCTTAAAAATAACCTCAAAAAGTATGCTATGAAATGATGTAACGCAGAAAACGCATAACATGTAAAGAGGTATGATAATACAAAAAAAATATTGAAAAAGTATGTAGAGGGTGTAGTTGGTACCAGAGGTGTTCTGTGATGTTTTGGGAGTGTTTCGCATACCATGACAAGGGTCCATCCAGAAAATTTATAACGTTCTCGATGACCAGGTGTTGCCATTTCTTCCATGTCTTCATGATTAACACCCCATTCTTCCAAAATGACAGTAGCCATGTTCAGTTGGTTGCACGCAGACGTTCCTGGTTTCAAATGGCTCTGAGCACTATGGGACTTAACATCTGAGGTCATCAGTCCCCTAGATCTTAGAACTACTTAAACATAACTAACTCAAGGACATCACACACATCCATGCCCGAGGCAGGATTCGAACCTGCGACCGTAGTGGTCGCGCGGTTCCAGACTGAAGCGCCTAGAACCGCTCCGCCACAACGGCCGGCTCGTTCCTGGTTTGATGAACACCCTATGGCACCTCGAATGGCACATTGAGTCACCTAATCTTCATGCCTACATATTTCAGTTTATTGATGAGGTAGGTAATTGTTTTTCTAGTATAAATAGTACATTTGACTTCCAATTAGAAAGCTGGATATAAATCAAGTAAAACAATATCTATTTATAACAGTGGGTGAAACTTAGCAGTCAACATCGCCACAGTCTGATCACTTTACGGGATCTAATGATCAATAATGGCTGTAGATAGATGTGGAATAGCTGAAGAAATTTAGGAACTCACCGTTATGATGTCTAGAGGCGGTATCTAGCCGTACTGCCTTGATGTATCCTAGCAGTGTCTAATTTCTTTTGGTCACTGTGTTTTTAATGCTTTTGAGAATGTGTGGAGGCCAAAACAATTTTTAACCACAAGTTTGTTTGGTTCACTACGATAAGCAAGTTAGACTGTTGTGATTATCATCAGATTTATCTGCGAGAGATTATAGAGATTTGCGAGTAAGAGCATTGTGGCAAGTGACAAGAGTATAATTAGTAGCAGAGAGTGACATTGTCCGAGAAGCATGTTACAAATAAAACACGTCTCTTTAAACTTAGTAAGAGAGGCAAATAAAGTAATGGCCTTGGTTAGCATTGTCACATAAGATAAAAACACTATATCGTTATGATGAACGCTCGCAGCCCTTGATGTAAGGCTGTTGTTAGCACACTGCGCCTACAACTGCAGTATAAACAGCTGAGGAGGTTTGGCTGCTAGGTGTCGCTGACTGAAAGCACAGTTTACAATGGCGTGCTACAAAGCCAGGGAAAAAAATTCTTAATTCTGCGTAAGCTGAAACAGGATGAGTTAATTAAAAACGCTATTAAAAAAGAGCCAGAGCATAAAAATGGACCCACAGTAAAACAATAGTTAAAATTACAAATGCCACTTCCTAAACAGTTGTCAGCGACGTGTATAGTACATAACGAAATTAATTGAAAGTAGCGCATTTCAACCAATTCACACTCCCCAACGGTGAAAAACGGTCAGCGATAATCCCATCTTTCCATCATAGTCGTAACCGTCGTCCTCACACTTCCTTCCCTCCCACCACCTCTCCGTCTCTTCCTTTCCGCTTTTCTTTCACCTTGCAGTCTTTTAATCGCTACTTTTGTTTCCACGTGGAAACCATTGTGATATTCATCACTCTACTTTCGCCATAACCAGAATGGTTTCCTGGCATCACCAGCATCACCATTGCACCATAGAACAAACAAATATTCTGGTTCAGAATTCGAATCACCCGCGAAATAGAGGTCGTCCTGATTACCTCATCGTGTCCCAAAGCCAAGAGCCACATCTCATTTTCACGAGTGAATAAACGTGACGCTGTTCACGGTGACCGTCTCTCAGATGGCGACTTCAATTGGGCAGACCACTTGGTGACATTAGAAAGAGGCAGAGTGTTCCGTTTAAAGTTAGTACTCTTCATTTCATTTCCACAGAAATATTGACGTTAAATATGATGTTTAGTATCCATATCTGCTTTCAAATAAGTATGATTTTCAAAAAGTTTCAGCTCTGAGCAAACACTGTTATCTCTCTCTTTCCGGTCGAAGAAATTTCAGTGTTGTATCACCACTATCAGTGAAAGCTTTTTACTTTTCCGTGAAATAATAGGTAAAAAGTTGCATGATTAACATAATCTGCATACTTCTTTCAGTTATTATGGTGAAGTACCCTCGTAGGCAAAAAGTATTCATTGCACGAAAGAAAATAGAACTATGAAACTTCCTGGCAGATAAAAACCGTGTACCACTGCAAGATAGAAATTGTGTTGCGCTGCAGAGCAAAAATTTATTCTGTAACTAAGAGTAAATCGGAGAAAGACGAAGGTAATGAGAAGTAGTAGAAATGAGAACAGCGAGAAACTTAACATCAGAATTGATGGTCACGAAGTCAATGAAGTTAAGGAATTCTGCTACCTAGGCAGTAAAATAACCAATGACGGACGGAGCAAGGAGGACATCAAAAGCAGACTCACTATGGCAAAAAAGGCATTTCTGGCCAAGAGAAGTCTACTAATATCAAATACCGGCCTTAATTTGAGGAAGAAATTTCTGAGGATGTACGTCTGGAGTACAGCATTGTATGGTAGTGAAATATGGACTGTGGGAAAACCGGAACAGAAGAGAATCGAAGCATTTGAGATGTGGTGCTATAGACGAATGTTGAAAATTAGGTGGACTGATAAGGTAAGGAATGAGGAGGTTCTATGTAGAATCGGAGAGGAAAGGAATATGTGGAAAACACTGATAAGGAGAAGGGACAGGATGACAGAACACCTGTTAAGACACCAGGGAATGAGTTCTATGGTACTAGAGGGAGCTGTAGAGGGCAAAAACTGTAGAGGAAGACAGAGATTGGAATACGTCAAGCAAATAATTGAGGACGTAGGTTGCAAGAGCTACTCAGAGATGAAGAGGTTAGCACAGGAAAGGAATTCGTGGCGGGCCGCATCAAACCAGTCAGTAGACTGATGACCAAAAAAAAAAAAAAACCAAGAATTATGTTTGAATTTTACACTTTCATTTTTGTAGGCATCTGCTTAGATAATTGGGAATATTAACCACAAACACGCAATACAATCATTCACACCTAGAGAAATTTGTTGTCAACAATCCACTGCAGTTTGGGAGTACATGTGTTACACAACGAGGAAAATTGATCTGCGCTTACGAGTATTGAATCTAAGTTTGGCACAGAAAGGATTGCAATTCTGCATCTGAATGTATACTCTGCGAACCAATGTGGCATGGATGACAGAGGGTACGTATCCCTTTACCAATTATTACGGCTTTTTTCCGTTCCTTTCACGTATGGGGCGTGGGAAGATTTATTGTATAAATGTCTCTGCGCGTGCTATAATTAAACAAATCCTGTCTTCACGATCGCATGGTATCGATGTGTTGGGAATTTTAGTGTATTTTGTGTATCGTCATTATTTAAAGCCGATTCTTAGAACTTTTTAAGTAACTTTCTTGGGATAGTTTCCATCTATCTTCAAGAGTCAACCAGTTCAGTTCTTTCAACATCTCTTTGACACTCTGCGACGCTCAAAACAAACCTGCGACCATGCGTGCTGTTCTTCTACATCTACATCTACATCTACATGTACATTTATACTCCGCAAGCCACCCAACGGTGTGTGGCGGAGGGCACTTTACGTGCCACTGTCATTACCTCCATTTCCTGTTCCAGTCGCGTATGGTTCGCGGGAAGAACGACTGTCTGAAAGCCTCCGTGCGCGCTCGAATCTCTCTAATTTTACATTCGTGATCTCCGCGGGAGGTATAAATAGGGGTAAGCAATATATTCGATACCTCATCCAGAAACGCACCCTCTCGAAACCTGGCGAGCAAGCTACACCGCAATGCAGAGTGCCTCTCTTGCAGAGTCTGCCACTTCAGTTTGCTACACATCTCCGTAACGCTATCACGGTTACCAAATAACCCTGTGACGAAACGCGCCGCTCTTCTTTGGATCTTCCCTATCTCCTCCGTCAACCCGATCTGGTACGGATCCCACACTGATGAGAAATACTCAAGTATAGGTCGAACAAGTGTTTTTCTAAGGACTCTCCCAATGAACCTCAACCTGGTACCCGCCTTACCAACAATTAATTTTATATGATCATTCCACTTCAAATCGTTCCGTACGCATACTCCCAGATATTTTACAGAAGTAACTGCTACCAGTGTTTGTTCCGCTATCATATAACCATACAATAAAGGATCATTCTTTCTATGTATTCGCAATACATTACATTTGTCTATGTTAAGGGTCAGTTGCCACTCACAGCACAAAGTGCCTATCCGCTGCAGATCTTCCTGCATTTCGCTACAATTTTCTAATGCTGCAACTTCTCTGTATACTACAGCATCATCCGCGAAAAGCCGCATGGAACTTCCGACACTATCAACTAGGTCATTTATATATATATTGTGAAAAGCAATGGTCCCATAACACTCCCCTGTGGCACGCCAGAGGTTACTTTAACGTCTGTAGACGTGTCTCCATTGATAACAACATGCTGTGTTCTGTTTGCTAAAAACCCTTCAATCCAGCCACACAGCTGGTCTGTTATTCCGTATTGTTTATCAGGTGACAGTGCGGAACTGTATCGAACGCCTTCCGGAAGTCAAGGAAAATAGCATCTACCTGGGAACCTGTATCTAATATTTTCTGGGTCTCATGAAAAAATAAAGCGAGTTTGGTCTCTCACGACCGCTATTTCCGGAATCTATGTTGATTCCTGCAGAGTAGGTTTTGGGTTTCCAGAAATGACATGATACGCGAGCAAAAAACAAGTTATAAAATTCTACAACACATCAATGTCAGAGATATAGGCCTATAGTTTTGCGCATCTGCTCGACCACCCTTCTTGAAAACTGGGCTACCTGTGCTCTTTTCCAATCATTTGGATCCTTCAGTTCATCTAGAGACATGCGGTACACGGCTGTTAAAGGGGGGGCAAGTTCTTTCGCGTACTCTGTGTAGAATCGAAATGGTATCCCGTCAGGTCCAGTGGACTGTCCTCTGTTGAGTGATTCCAGTTGCTTTTCTATTCCTTGGACACTTATTTCGATGTCAGCCATTTTTTCGTTTGTGTGAGGATTTAGAGAAGGAACCGCAGTGTGGTCTTCCTCTATGAAACAGCTTTGGAAAAAGGTGTTTAGTATTTCAGCTTTACGCGTGTCATCCTCTGTTTCAATGCCATCATCAGCCCGGAGTGCCTGGATATGCTGTTTCGAGCCACTTACTGATTTAACGTAAGACCAGAACTTCCTAGGATTTTCTGTCAAGTCGGTACATAGAATTTTACTTTAGAATTCAGTGAACGCTTCTCGCATAGCCCTCCTTACGCTAACTTTGACATCGTTTAGTTTCTGTTTGTCTGAGAGGTTTTGGCTGCGTTTAAACTTGGAGTGAAGCTCTCTTTGCTATCGCAGCAGTTTCCTAACTTTGTTGTTGAACCACGGTGGGTTTTTCCCGTCCCTCACAGTTTTATTCGGCACGTACCTGTCTAAAACGCATTTTACGATTGCCTTGAACTTTTTCCATAAACACTCAACATTGTCAGTGTCTGAACAGAAATTTTCGTTTTGATCTGTAAGGTAGTCTGAAATCTGCCTTCTATTACTCTTGCTAAACAGATAAACCTTCCTCCCTTTTTATTATATTCCTATTAACTTCCATATTCAGGGATGCAGCAACGGCCTTATGATCAACGATTCCTTGTTCTACACTTACAGAGTCGAAAAGTTCGCGTCTGTTTGTTATCAGTAGGTCCAAGATGTTAACTCCACGAGTCGGTTCTCTGTTTAATTGCTCGAGGTAATTTTCGGTTAGTGCACTCAGTATAATGTCACTCGATGCTCTGTCCCTTCCACCCGTCCTAAACATCTGAGTGTCCCAGTCTATATCTGGTAAATTGAAGTCTCCACCTAAGACTATGACATGCTGAGAAAATTTATGTGAAATGTGTTCCAAATTTTCTCTCAGTTGTTCTGCCACTAATGCTGCTGAGTCGGGAGGTCGGTAAAAGGAGCCAATTATTAACGTAGCTCGGTTGTTGAGTGTAACCTCCACCCATAATAATTCACAGGAACTATCCACTTCTGCTTCACTACAGAATAAACTACTACTAACAGCGACAAACACGCCACCACCGGTTGCATGCAATCTATCCTTTCTAAACACCGTCTGTGCCTTTGCGAAAATTTCGGCAGAATTTATCTCTGGCTACAGACAGCTTTATGTACCTATAACTATTGGACTATCAGACGAATTGTGTTATTGGATTGAAGAGTTACTAGATAACAGAACGCAGCATGTCATTCTCAATGGAGAGAAGTCTTCCGAAGTAAGAGTGATTTCAGGTGTGCCGCAGGGGAGTGTCATAGGACCGTTGCTATTCACAATATATACAAATGACCTTGTGGATAACATCGGAAGTTCACTGAGGCTTTTTGCAGATGATGCTGTGGTGTATCGAGAGGTTGTAAAAATGGAAAATTGTACTGAAATGCAAGAGGATTTGCAGCGAATTGACGCATGGTGCAGGGAATGGCAATTGAATCTCAATGTAGACAAGTGTAATGTGCTGTGAATACATAGGAAGATAGATCCCTTATCATTTAACTACAAAATAGCAGGTCAGCAAATTGAAGCAGTTAATTCCATAAATTATCTGGGAGTACGCATTAGGAGTGATTTAAAATGGAATGATCATGTAAATCTGATCGTCGGTAAAGCAGATGCCGGACAGATTCATTGGAAGAATCCTAAGGAAATGCAATCCGAAACCAAAGGAAGTAGGTTACAGTACGCTTGTTCGCCCACTGCTTGAATACTGCTCAGCAGCGTGGGATCCGTACCAGATAGGGTTGATAGAAGAGATAGAGAAGATCCAACGGAGAGCAGCGCGCTTCGTTACAGGATCATTTAGTAACCGCCAAAGCGTTACGGAGATGATAGATATACTCCAGTGGAAGCCTCTGCAGGAGAGACGCTCAGTAGCTCGGTACGGGCTTTTGTTAAGGTTTCGAGAACATACCTTCACCGAAGGGTCAAGCAGTATATTGCTCCCTCCTACGTATATCTCGCGAAGAGACCATGAGGATAAGATCAGAGAGATTAGAGCCCACACAGAGGCATACCGACAATCCTTCTTTCCACGAACAATACGAGACTGGAATAGGCTTGTGGAGTATGGATGTAGATGTAGATAACGATTTCAGCTTGGGTGCTTTCTATCAGCGCTTGAAGTTCCGGTACTTTACCAATGCAGCTTCGACAGTTTATAATTACAATGCCGATTGCTGCTTGGTCCCCGCATGTCCTGACTTTGGCTCTGAGCACTATGGGACTCAACTGCTGAGGTCATTATGTCCTGACTTTGCCCCGCACCGTTTGAGGCTGTTGCCATTTCTGTACTTGCCCGAGGCCATCTAACCTAAAAAACCGCCCAGTCCACGCCACACAACCCCTGCTACCCGTGTAGCCGCTTGCTGCGTATAGTGGACTCCTGACCTATCCAGCGGAACCCGAAACCCCACCACCCTATGGCGCAAGTCGAGGAATCTGCAGCCCACACGGTCGCAGAACCGTCTCAGCCTCTGATTCAGACCCTCCACTCGGCTCTGTACCAAAGTTCCGCAGTCAGTCCTGACGACGATGCTGCAGATGGTGAGCTCTGCTTTCATCCCTCTAGCGAGACTGGCAGTCTTCACCAAATCAGATAGCTGCCGGAAGCCAGAGAGGATTTCCTCCGATCAATAGCGACACACATCATTGGTGCCGACATGAGCGACCACCTGCAGATGCGTGCACCCTGTACCCTTCATGGCATCCGGAAGGACCCTTTCCACATCTGAAATGACTCCCCCCGGTATGCACACGGAGTGCACATTGGTTTTCTTCCCCTCTCTTGCTGCCATATCCCTAAGTGGCCCCATTACGCGCCTGACGTTGGAGCTCCCAACTACCAGTAAGCCGACCCTCTGCGACCACCCAGATCTTGCAGACTGAGGGGCAACCTCTGGAACAGGACAAGCAGCCATGTCCGGCCGAAGATCAGTATCAGCCTGTGACAGAGCTTGAAACTGGTTTGTCAGACAAACTGGAGAGGCCTTCCGTTCAGCCCTCCGGAATGTCTTTCACCCCCTGCCACACCTCGAGACGACCTTCCATTCTACCACAGGTGAGGGGTCAGCCTCAATGTGGGCAGTATCCCGGGCAGCCACAGTCGTAGTCCGATCGGGGTATGCGTGGGACGAGCTGGCCGTCCCCGAAAAACCCCCATCCGGACCCCCACAGTGATGCCCATTGGCAACAGCCTCAAGCTGTGTGACTGAAGCCAACACTGCCTGAAGCTGGGAGCGAAGGGATGCCAACTCAGCCTGCATCCGAACACAGCAGCTGAAGTCCCTATCCATGCTAAAAACTGTTGTGCAAAGAACATCTGAACTAATCTACAGAGAGCACAAACAATTCGACACAAAATTTAAACGGGTATGAAATACAAGATTGCCTAGTAAATGCAGTAATGCTGCTACTTGCGCACTGCTGGCACACTGCTCGGCGGCGGAAGGAGACTACGCGATTTTACACTATTCAGGTACTAAAACGCGATGCTACAACTCTCAAATACTATAATACGCCCGAAATTTATGAATTAAACAATGCAAGTACCAAAAATACGCAAAGAAATTAAGAATTAAACTATGTAACAAATAAGTGAGCAAGGAGTATACGGCTTGCTGCTGGCAGCTGCTTATCCAACGGCGGCAGGGAGCACTCTGTATACGTTTAGTATCTCTTGCTAGTCCTCTTTTGTATGGGTTCCACACACATGAGTAATATTCTATGATGGGTCACACGACTGATTTTCAAGCACTCTCTTTTGCAGACTGTTTACTTTTCTCATGTATTCCAGCAATAATGCGAAGTCTGCTACCTGCTTCGTCCACGACTTGGTTTATGCGATCGTTCCATTTCATTTCCCAACTGTTACACCCAGTGCTTGTATATCAATTCCAGCTGTGACTCACCGATCTAATTTTCGAGAGATATAATTTGTTTTTGTTTTTTTTTCGTTTTGTGAAGTGCACAGTTTTAAGTTTCTGAACATTTAAAGCCAATTAAGGTTCGACTGAATATTTATGCAACTTCGTTCAGACTGTACGTCATTGTAGATAACTGCATCATGTTCAAAAAGTCTGAGGTTACTCTTAATACTGTCAGCAAGGCCATTAATATGCAACATGAACAGCATGGGGTTCAACATTCTTCACTGGGTATACCCGAAGTTACTTCTGCAACTGTGTTTGACTTTCCATCCAAGGCAACACGCTGCGTCCTCCTAACAAAGAAATCCATACGCCAGTTTCATCTGATACAACATACGATCGTGCTTTTGATAATAAGCGTAGGTATGGTATCGAGTGAAATGCTTCTCTGAAATCGAGAAATGCTGCAGCTACGTAAATGCAATGATCCATGGCTTTCAGAGTGTCATGTGAGAAAAGTGCGTTTTGGGTTTCACGTGATTTGTGTTCTCGAAATTTATTCTGGTAGGCACGGAGGACGTCGTTCTGTTGGAGATACCTCATTACGTTTGAGCTCAGAATATATTCCAAGATTCTACAACAAATGGATGTCAAGTCTACTATGCAATAGTTTTGTGTATAACCTCTACTACCCTTCTTATAGACAAGTGTCACCCATGATTCTTTCTAGCTACTGGGCACGGAATTTTGTTCAAGGGATCTACGATAGGTTATAATTAACAGAGGGATTAACTCAGCCGCAAATTGGGTATGTGATCTTAAAGGGATTCCCTCGAGTCCTGGAGCTTTACAGTTTTAACGATTTCAGCTGTTTCTCAACGTCACTGACTCTAATATCCATTCCATTCATCTCTTAAGTTGTACAAAGTTTAGATTGGGGCAATATACTCTTTAAAGGAATATTAGAAAACGTAGTTAAGCGCTTCTGCTGTGGCTAGTCTCTTGTCCATGAGTGACTGGACGCTAACTTTAGTGTCATTAACATCCTCTACATACGACCAGAATTTCTTTGGGTTTTGTCAAAGACCCTTCGACCATACTCTGTTACGGAAATCACTGAAGACTTCACGAATGGTTTCTTGACTGCAGGACACGTTTCATTCAGCATCTTCTTAGCCTTATGCTTTATTTTATTCCTGTTACGCAGTAGTCTCTGTCTCCTTAGAAGTTCCTTTACAGTGACTACATACCGCGGAGGATCCCTCCCATCATGAACTGATCTACATGGAGCATATCTGTCCAGTGCGTGGTCAACTATTCTTTTAAACTTGAGCCATAGTTCCTCTACCTGCTTCTGTACTGAGCAAAATATTACAATTTCCTCACTGAGTTGTGACACTACTGCTTCTTTGTCTAGTTTGCTGAACATTTAAATCTTCCGACTTGCTTCAGTTGCCTTTCGTACTTTAGTATTCATTGTCGCTAAAAGTCCCTCATGGTCATTGACACGTTGCGATTGTGGACATTTTCAAGGGCATCAGGTCTATTTGTTGCCATTACATCTAGCACAGTGTCATCATGAATGGGGTTCCGAACTATTGGTTCTAGGTGTTTTCAAAGAAGGCATTTATACATTAGATAAAATTTGCGTGACAGCTTGAAAACTGCGACATTTGTAAACCCCGATCGGTTGGTGGTCTCTTCTGTGAGTTTCTGCCTTTGCTACGTAAGGCTATGTACAGTCTTAGACATAAAAACTGGCCGCCGGCCGCCGACACAGAGACTAAGTCCGAGTCGTTCACTTAAGGTGGCCAATAAAACTGGCCGCCCCTCTACGTCCGGCCATCTGCACAATCTGGCAGCACTGTAAGATGCGGAAGTGTCGTCAAAGGTTGTGTGAGCCCGTGGTCTAGAGGTAATCGTCGGGCGTTTTAAACTTATAGTCGCCTGTTCGCGTCCAACTGCATCCTTCTTTTTTAACACATTTCGGTCTAAAGTTATGAGTCTGATTGAACATCGAAGATAATTCGCTTGACATTCTACCCACCAGCAATACCCATTATTCCAGAAAAAATTCCGCAAGACAGCTCGTGGCTGCGTCGCGATCATAACAGCTTACGCTCGAGCGTTTCCTCGCGCTGCAGCGGCTACAGGCCACCGGCCAAAGGCCACCCGCCGCCAGAAATCCGGCGCCGTCCATGTGAACGCAGCGCGACGCTGTCAGTGTATGTAAGACTGTCATTTTGGAATTTGAAGTTCTAGTTATCATCTTGCAGTTAAGCATACTTGAAAATTATGAACTGCAGTTAAGCATTATAAAATTGACTCGCAAGTGGAAAAAGGTGTAACATCTGCAACACGTTGACTTTTGGTATAACTGAGGGGTGAATGCAGAGGAGGCACCTAGAAAGATTTGAACTGTGTGTCGAGCGAGTGCTTTTGGGAAAAATACGCCAGGAAAAGATATTCTTGTTTCAACAAAGATCGTTCTGGCATGAAGTCTCGACTTCTGATATATGTGATAGATTACCATTTACCCCCATCATGCTACATATGCATTCAGCACGCAAAGTTCAGAAGTCTGGTGTAGGAGTACTGCATGCTCTAATACGAAACAACAAAAATCAACGGAGTGACTATTATTGAACGTCATCAGGTCGCTCATTGAGCATTCCTATGCAGTACTGTTACTGTTGACGTGTTATGATGCATTTATCGTTAACTTCCTCAGAAGAAATGAAAGGCTGAGCCCCACCTAAAGACGTAAACTCGAGCAAAGAGTAATGTGAACATAATATTTTACATCTGATAGCTCCAAAAGTGTGTTTTGGGCTACGAATTCTGCCCCAAGGGGTGTGTGCAACACAGCTGGAATTTGTTGCCAACAACTGAGACACCTTTCGGTCGCAGTGTAAGAAAATCGAGCAACAAAACTACATCACTTGTGCTACTGTATGATAACGCACTCTGTTGATTTAAGAAACAAAACTACCCAGGAGATTGTAAGGAAAGTCGTCTCTCAGGCACTTGTATTGATAGGGAAGTCCTCTCTCAAGCACTTGTCACTCTCGTCATATATTCGTAAAATTTTACCATTCCCGCTCTTGATCGATCAACCGTCAAGGCAATTCATTAATAGACGAAAATACTCTTAAAACTACACTGGTTTAATTACATCGTTAGAACCAGTAGGTTTCTACGGGCGTAGAATTTGTTAACAACTTTAGCATTGTCAGATTGTTTTAAGTATCGCGAAAGAAGATTCTGTTGCTGATTAATTTCTCTTTGATGATTACTGTTGCGTTTAGTAAACTAAAGGAAAATGCAATTAAAATATTCACTGTACTAATAAAAGTTAAATTCAGCTTATTACAGAAACATCACGACGGCAGTCTATCTTAATAAAGCATTAAGTTCAAAAATGGTTCAAATGGCTCTGAGCACTATGGGACTTAACTTCTGAGGTCATCAGTCCCATAGAGCTTAGAACTAGTTAAACCTTACTAACCTAAGGACATTGCACACATCCATGCCCGAGGCAGGATTCGAACCTGCGACCGTAGTGGGCACGCGGTTCCAGCCTGTAGCGAAGCATTAAGTGTCTGTAAGACGATTGAGCCTATTTTAACACGAATTAGTAGGATATTACCGAATTTTGACTTCGAAAAGCTCTGTATTTACCCCACTTCCTATATCATTCGCAAGTATTATGAGAATGTGGCAATTCATAGATAAAATTATGTAATAAGACAACAAAAAATATGTCGGCAAAAAACTAAAGTGGCATTATGAAATTGGCAGTATCGTAAGGTTTTCGCTCTGACACTAAGGGTTACTGAAAGTAGCAAGACGAATTTTGCTCGTGAGTAGTCTTACGATTCCCTTATTGAATTTGTATCTGCCTGCTTGTAGCTCTGCTACAAAAGAATTAAAAATTTGACTTTCAACGAGTCTCGAAAGGCGGACGAAAGCAACTTGCACCTGGTAGCCAAGCGTGTTACTTGAGAACTGAGCCGGCCGAAGTGGCCGTGCGGTTAAAGGCGCTGCAGTCTGGAACCGCAAGACCGCTACGGTCGCAGGTTCGAATCCTGCCTCGGGCATGGATGTTTGTGATGTCCTTAGGTTAGTTAGGTTTAACTAGTTCTAAGTTCTAGGGGACTAATGACCTCAGCAGTTGAGTCCCATAGTGCTCAGAGCCATTTGAACCATTTTTGAGAACTGATTTTTTCCTAAAATGTGAAGCCATCCTTTTGAGGTTGAATTGTTGGCAAATGTCAGTCAGACGGGTGCCTTTGGTCTAAGTGTTTCGGTGTGTTGGATTTGTACCAGTGATTTTTCTACAGGTTTTTTCTGTCCCAAATAGAGAATTAAAGTCTCCCATTAGTATTTTACGTCAACTTGGTGAATTTTGCTTATAGTATTTTCGAGTGTGTTCCATAATTTTTCCACATTTTAGGTGTTTTTCTTATTTTCGATGTTGGTGGGGGCATGTGCACTGATGAGTGTATATTTTTTACTGGGGCTCTGAATGAGCATAATCATAAGTCGATTGTGTATGGGCCTGCCGCGGTGGCCGAAAGTTTTTAGGGGCTTCAGTACGGAACCGGGCGACGGCTACAGTCGCAGGTTCGAATCCTGCCTCGAGCATGGATGTGTGTGATGTCCTTAGGTTGGTTAGGTTTCAGTAGTTCTAAGTGTAGGGGACTGGTAACCTCCGCTGTTAAGTCTCATAGTGCTCACAGTCATTTGAACCATTTGATTGTTGATGGGTGTGATTTCTTTGACAGAGTAGATGATAGATCTGTGTTCGAGAAATGCGATGCCGAAGATTGGTACGCCTTTCGCTGCCTTTTGTTCTATTTTGGTCTTGAAGATGCAATGGTTTCCGAAATGTAAGGTTTCAGTGTCAGTAAGTCGTGGTTCTTGAAGAGCAAGGACGAGAATTTTTTGTCGGTCTATTTATTAAGTGAGATTATTTAGTTTTCGTGTTTGGTTCAATGTATCGAAGTTTAGTTTTCATATGCATGTTTTCTGCTTGTAGGGAAATTTACCAGAGATCTTAGATACTCTCTGCTGTGCTATCCTTGACTCCCCAGAATCCGAAAATCCTACTGCCGCCTATCGACGGGCGGGTTGCGTACCACCTGGGGTAAAGTTGACTTTGCTTGCACAGTTCATGTTTGCTTGTGTTTGATTGGTTTGGCTTGGGTGATTCCAGGACCGCACAGGACCAGAGGGTGTTCAAGCCTTTTGGAAGCATATATTTTCAGCCAAGCTCATTGAGCTAACAGACGGTGACCAGAGTAGCGGTGGTTTTCACTCAGACGTGTCTGGATTTTGTGTTCAACGGATTGAGCAGCCGTTCAGGATTGTGTTAGTATTTGCTTCACCCCAAGTATTTGATTTCCTTGGTACCACCCATTTGGGGGAGGGTTTCCTCTATCCGTCACATGGGATTATTATTATTATTATTGTCATTATGTCATCAGCAAATCCGATATGGTGTATCTTCCCACCACTGAAATAGATGTGTAGTGTTCGATTCAGTATTTCCATCACATAAAGGAGAGCTAGTTCTGCAAGGTTCGCAGGAGAGCTTCTGTAAAGTTTGGAAGATAGGAGACGAGGCACTGGCAGAAGTACAGCTGTGAGCACCGGGCGTGAGACGTGCTTCGGTAGCTCAGATGGGCAGTTCCGTTTCAGCCGCGCTCGCGAGTGGCCGCTGTTAACTGTTGCGCTGCACTTCAGTGTTTACATCGCTGTACTTGTGCTCCGCCGAGTGCCGTCCCTCCGTTAATCTCCGTGTTCGTTCCTGTTCCTTGTGATCTGATCGCTCTTTCTGGTCTTGCCGCTGCTACTTGGAATTTCGGTTGTTTAACCGAAATTGCTTCGCTGGATTAACCATGGCTACAAACCTCAGGAAGAATACTCTGGTATTTGCTTTTGACAAGGAATCCCGTCCTGTTCAGCCGACATCCCTGGAAATAGATGACTAGATTATACAGGTAATTGGTCTAAATTCTGAAACCGTTCATACCTGGCAACTGGATCAGGAAAAATACTGTGTTTTTGTCAAGTTAATCAGTGCTTCGACTGTTGATAAAGTGTTACGAAAGTGGGGCTATGAAGTAGATTTTGTGCATAGAAATGGTTATAAAAGTAAGGTTTCCATCTATAGAGCGGACATTCATTACAAAACCGTTCGTGTCTTGAATGTTCCCCTTGAAATTGAAAATGATAAGATTAAGGAAGCTCTTTCACACTACGGAGACGTTAAATCAATTGCAAATGAAAGATGGTCGCCTCGCTTTAAACTGCAGTGTTTTAACGGGGTCCGCTGTGTAGAGATGGACGTTAAGACGAATATTCCGTCTCACATAACTGTTTGTGGGTATAAGGCACAAATTGTTTATACAGGTCAGGAAGCTACATGTCATATATGTAACGAAACCGGCCACTTCAGACAGGAATGTCCGCGGCGAACTGTTGTTCTTAAAAGTAATTTGATACAGCGTTAGAAGCTTACCTTAAATGATCTGTTAGCAAAGAATAGCCCGGAACAACTGGTTGAGGATGTTAACGCAGCGGGCCAAGCTGATGTCTCCCTTCACGATAACAGTCAATTTCCCCCGTTAACAACAAAAGGAAACCATGTTGCCACTACTCGTGAAACTGAAACGCAACCGAAAAAACGACCTCTGGAGATAACTGATAGTTGTTCAGAGGACGAGCTGTCTTGTCCTACTCCCTCACTTCGCAAGCAAAAACAGTGCGATGAGGAGGCAGAGGAACCTGAAGGCAAAATGCGAATGGAAACTAATGAACAGAAAGATAGTACACATACGGTACCAGAAAATAAAGGGGGTGTAAGCAGCATTAATTTGCAAGAAACAACAGGTGCAGTAGCCGATTGCAAAGATCAGAATCTATCTGTTAATAAACAAATTCAGGGAGAGGTTGCAAAACTGCAGTCTCCACTTGTTTCCCTCGATCAGAAAGTGAGTGAAATTAATAAAGAACGAGGAAGTGGTGGCCAAACTGAAATCACGGTCAACACCTCAGGGCGGGCGCCGGCAACCGAAATTGCGAAAGCGTCTGCTGCTGCTCCAGATAAGCCGCTAAGTAAAATACCGACGCAACCAAATGAGAATGTAGCTTGTAACCAAGGGAAGGGAAAATCCGGTAGGGGCGACCCAAGCCCAAAGAATGTTCAGTACGAAACGGTCGTACACGAATCACTGGAGGAAAAATCAGAAAGTTTACCAGGAAATCAGTCTGCGTGCGTTACAAGAGAAAACATCAGAAGCAGAAAAAAACGGGACAGTAACTAATAAACTGACTGAAGTGTTATTCAATGTTCAGCCTTCCGAGAAAAGTGTTACAGCTTAACTGAACCCTGAACCACATGAAACTATATTAGTTCATCAAAACAACTACATAGTGACAGCACAATGACGCAATCTTATTCTGTCACCACTATAAACATAAATAAAATCACGACCGGTCTGAAATTATCGGCCCTTAAGGAACTTTTGTACGAATACGCGACTGATATTGCCCCGTTACAAGAAGTTCTAATTTCGGATTTGGTAATTCCCGGTTTTGTCAGTTACATAAATGTGTCTCCCGAAACAAGTGTTGGAACAGCTATTTTGGTGAGGGAAGGGATTACAGTAAGCGAGGTGGAACGACTGGAATCCGGAAGAGAAATAGGACTAAATATCTATGATGTGACTATCGTCAACTTGTACCCCCCTTCAGGAAGTTCTCATCGAGCTGACAGGGCACGTTTCTTCAAAGATGATCTGATATTCTTGTTAAGGAAATCGCCAAGACAGTTATTACTTGGAGTTGATTTTAATTGTGTTTTAAATCGAAAAGATCAGTTACCTAATTTAAATTTCTCAAGTGAACTAAAACAACTAGTTACTGGTTTAGAATTAAAGGATGTATGGGAAATCAAATACCCCTCCAGTGTTGAGTTCACTTATGTCACGGCAATATCACGCAGCAGGATTGATAGACTATATATTTCTAAAAATCTTGAAACTTCCGTGACAAAAGTAGAAACAATTCCTACGTACTTTTCAGACCATTCAAGTGTCTTAGCTTGCATAAATCTAACAAGACAGCCGGTTCGCCGATTCAAGAATCAGTGGAATTTGAACACTTCCTTGTTAGTAAATCATGATTCAGAAGATCTGATTAAAGAAACATGGGCAATATGCCTGCGAGCCCGTAGTAGATATGCCACTGCTATTGACTGGTGGGTTAAAATGGCAAAGCCAAAGTTGAGGAAAGTTCTTATTCAATACAGTGCCCAGAGCGCAAGGGAAATGAAATGCACTATAGAGTATTACTATTCCGTTTTGAGAGATCTATATGATCAAGTCTCAGCGGGTTCCTCACTTCGGATAGCAGACATCAAAAAAGTCAAAGCCAAGTTACTTAATATCAAGAGAAGTCAAATGGAAGGGTTGAAAATAAAATCAAAGGCAAATTCGGTGTCAGAAGATGAAACTACTTCCCTATATCATTTAGTGAAGCATACGAAAAACGGGAGGAGGACTTTTATTGATGAAATTCGAACAAAACACGGTACAATTCTCAGAACCCAGCAGGATATCATGGACGAGATTTATCGCTATTATTGCGAGCTATATTCTGTACGTCAAAGTAGAGATGCTTCCTTGGAAGAATTCCTTGACATCCTAGCCCCAAAGCTGACAGAAGATGACAACGAAAATTTTCTCGAGGTTGTCACTGAAGAAGACGTGTATGAGACTCTGTGCGCCTCACCACCAAAAAAATCCCCAGGACCGGATGGTCTGCCAGCATAGTTTTACATCCGTTGCTGGCCAATAGTAGGTGCAAAAATCACGGACATTGTAAATGAGGTTATTCAGGGTAAAATGATTCCGGCTGAGTTTAAGGAGAGTAAAATTGTTCTGGTGCCAAAAAATAATGGAAACAAAGATTTAAATAATTTTCGTCCAATTTCACTGCTGAATTCTGATTATAAATTAATAGCTAGAATAATAAACAAGAGAATTTCATGCCTTACAGATAAAATTATTAGTCAACATCAGAACTGTGCGCAAGGCAGAACCATTTTTCAAAATCTAGCGGAATTCATGGATATCATTGCAATAACTTCTGTAACAAACATAAAGTGTGCTTTATTGTTTTTAGATTTTTATAAAGCGTTCGATGTAGTAAATCATGAATATCTTCTACAGACATTGAAGAAAATAGGTTTCAACGATAGGGTCATACAGCTGATTAAGAACATAGCAACTGGAATAAATGCTAAAATAGCGGTGAATTGTCAACAATCCAGGCTGATGCAAATACAACGAGGTGTTCCTCAAGGAAGTCCTCTGTCCATGTCGCTCTTCGCCATTTCGCTGGAACCTTTCCTCCGACATGTCCATGCTAGATTAAAAGGCTTAACATTATCAGGAAATAAAACAGTTATAAGAGCCTATGCTGACGATATAGGGGTCATTATAAGGAATAATGACGAGGTAACCACGCTAGCAACGGTGATTGATTCGTACTGTAGAGCATCTGGAGCCAATGCAAACGAAAAAAAAAGTAAGATGTTAAATCTCAGAGGTTTTGATAATTTAACGTCGAGTGGGCAAAAATAGTCCGACAACATAAAACACTTGGGATCACCCTGACAGCATGTCCTATGAAAATGACGGCTTTAAATTGGAAAGTTGCAGCAGATAAAGTGCAAGGAGCCATTGTAGAGAATTTAACTCGATATATGAACCAAGTTCAAAGAACACAGTATATCAATTCATGCTTCCTTGCTAAGGCTTATTATACTGCCCAGCTGTTTCCAGTACCGAGAATGATAGCGAGGAGAATAATGTCCAAAATCACCAACTTTTTGTGGAGAGGTGAAGTGTTCAGAGTACCTGCTAAAGTAGCCACTTTAGATCCTAAAAATGGTGGACTAGGATTAACTGATATAACGGATAAAGCCTCTGCTCTTTTTATCAAAAGGCAAGTTAATTTAATAAGAGACTCGCGAGAAAGCATAACCAGCCAACGTTTCGAGATCATTAAACCTCCAAGCCTGCTTCCCCCGATTGACGTGCAGAATATCAACAGTCGCTTACAGCACGTGAGGATTTTCTATGTTGAGTTTAGTTATGTCAGTGTCGAACTCAGGCAGTCACGACACTTAACATCGAGAGCCATAATGCGGGAACGAAAGAAAAGCGAAGGAAGAAACAAAATAGAACGACAGTTTCCAAACATTGAGTGGACTGAGATTTGGAAAAACATTAGTTCTAATGTGCTCACGTCTAACATAAAAACGGCATGGTACAAGACAGTTAACAACATAGTTAGCACCAATGAAAGACTGCACGCAATCGGACTCTGTGAAACAAATTTATGTCAAAATGCCATCTAGTTGACACAGTAATTCACAGATATACTTGCAGTGGTCACATGAATAGTTGGAAGTGGGTCCGAGAGCAAATAGCTCTGATTACAAGAACATCCCCTGAGTATATATCGCTGTCATTGATACACAGGCCTGACGCACGCTATTTCCCAGAAGCAAAAAATAGCGCTGTGTACTGGTTGCTGGGAAATTTTGTTAACTACGTCCTTAACAAATTAGGATCCGATAGCATCATAGAGTTCAAGGTACACATGGTGTGTGAGTTTCACAAAATTAGAAGCTATTCGAATCACAAGAAAAAGTTCGGTAATATGTTAAAAATTGTATTTGAAAGAATAGGCATTGGTTAATATAAAAAAATAGACTGCGTTGACAGTGATGTATTGTAGTTACCTTAAGTATACTATTTAAGATTACAGTATATTTATGATGTGTACTTTTTCTACTTCAGAGAGTAGTTTTTGCAACTTATAAGCTAATGTACAGAACTTATGTGACATTGAGATTGTGTGTCTAAATAGTGTCAAAACACAAAACATTAAAGGTGCATTATTGGCTTATACTAGAAATTTGGAAATAGACAGTTTTTATAAAAATGTCCTTATCGATTGTTTAAAACCATAAGATTATATCTGATAAATGTAATATTTAATAGCTGGCACATTGCCCTGTTAATTTTTGCACTGCGATGTGTTAAGTCGGTTTCTCAGTGAAAGACTGATTATATAGATCTGATCCAGTGAAAAACTGATTATATAGATCTGATCACTTCAGATACTTAAGTGTAGTTGGAAGGCTAGTCAACTTTATTATATATCTCCTTTCCGCCATTCTCAAGTATTTCAGAAATTGACTAATATGATTATCAAATTGTTTTATATTAAAATTATCCCATCAACTTGCTGATAGCCATCATAAAGAAATTATGCTTCTGTAAAGATTGTACCTCATGTAATTCAAAGTGCAGATTTTACTTCTTCACGTTGAAGTTTGACTGTCTTTAAAAATTTTGTTCTTGATGTTTAAATTAATTCTTTCTGGTAATTAGTCAGTAACACAATCCTCTGTTGTTTATCCTTAACGTCAGCGTAACTGAAATGATCAAACCGTTTTGTTTAAATAACTTCATGTATGCATAACTTAGTATGTATTTGGAGTGTAACATTGTATTTTTAATAAAAGTTTTTATATAAAAAAAAGATGGTAGAGCACTTGCCCGCGAAAGGCAAAGGTCCCGAGTTCGAGTCTCGGTCGGGCACACAGTTTTAATCTGCCAGGAAGTTTCATATCAGCGCACACTCCGCTGCAGAGTGAAAATCTCATTCTGGAAACATAAATTTGGGTTATAATTACGTAACATTGCTGCTAGTAGACATATTTCTCATTTTTCTTAGACAGTTGCTACCTGTTACTCCATCATAGGAATTTATGTGCGCAGCATTGTTGCAATACACACGTTCAAGTTATCCGATTTCTGTAATTTCATTTCGATACCAGATCGTTCTAATCGGATTCAGCCAGTCAGTCTTAATGTGGATATCCGACTACGACTCTCTTCATATCATAGGCTCGGTAAACCACATTCTTAATCAGACTGTTGAATCTAGATCACTTATCTATGACAGTTCCTGAATTCTTAAACACTATGGAAAATAATAATCCAATGTGCTTATTACAAGTACGTTACTCAAATATAAATATATGAACTAACGATATAACAGTTTATTTACAGGAGCAGAACCCCATCCATCATAGCTGAGCAGTGCGAGATTGGTTCAGGGCCAAGAGAGGATAAAGTTCTTTCCGTTTGTTCCACCATCACCGAACATCAACCAGATACAGAATATGTGGGCAGAGGTAACAAGGTCATTGCCATGTGGACCTACAGATGGAAGCGACCTTTGGACGAACATAGAAAACGTATGGTGGAAAGTAAACCATGACGCTACACTGTCGATGACTTAATGAAATCAGTTCCCCTACGCCCTCGAGAAATCTTACGTAATGATCGTCGATGGGTTGGTTACTAAAAGTATACTCGTCCACAAAACCCATGTGGACTATCACTGGTACTCGGTCGAGCTTTGCTTTGTCGCAGCTCTTTAGCATACAAGGCCGTTTACTTTCAGTCTCCTCCTTACAATTGTTGCAATGCAAGGTAACTGAAAAATCTCATCCACTCGACGCCTACTGAGGAATGGACTGGTGCATGTGTTGTTCAACACACAGTAGTTGTCACCCTCACTGGAATCACTAACGTTTGTGTGTGTGTGTGTGTGTGTGTGTGTGTGTGTTTCCGTGTTCACGCACATTCTGAATGAATACTATTAGCATTAGAGAGAGACAACCATCAATAACTATTGTATCAAATATGACTGTAAAGTATTTTAATGCGATGGGATGCTACAAACTGAATTTTTACCCAACCCACGTCCTGCATATTACGTTAAGTAAGATGTATTAACTCCATAGTATCGTTAGCAGAGATAGTGCGCTCTTGTTGTCGAGGCTCGCGACAAGTGCATCGATTAGCAGAGCCCAATGCAGCCGCGATTTGTTTATGTTGGCTGAGCGTGGAGACTGCAGCAGACGCTTCGCCATAAACAGAAAGGAATCGCCTTGGCTCTGACTGCAGTGAACGGATATCACTGCCTGCGTGTTCTTATAGTAACCAACATGAGACTACTCACAGGTGCCATGGAGCAATTGCAACGGGTATCATGTCATTAGTCATCAGAATATTAACGAGTGATGGAATGTCCACTCTTTTTGAATCCCAAGAAAATAGGAACCTTCTCACAAAGGAATGTGAGGTGATATCAAAATTTATCCAATATACAAAATTTAACTGCAGGATTTCATGTATGCAGTAGTACCACACAAGGAAATATTATGTCCCGGAAGCGTATATTTCATTTCCTCTTCTCATATTAACGCCCTTGTTTTAGTTTGAAGTGAGAAAATAAACACGAAAATCTAAAGTTCCTGAGAAGCATGTAAGTCATTTCCTCGTCTCGTATCATAACTTTTGTTTTAGTATGAAATAAAACAATAAACAGTTTACGGTTCTGAAGCATAATAAGACACCAGATTGTTATCGTAGGCGCTATCGGAAACGCAAAAGGCAGGGAACTGTCCATTCTTTTGTACAACAGTCTGTTTCCTTTCATGCATTACTCCCGCTAGGAGATGCTTAGTTAAGGAGTTGTGGGCATCAATTTCTTCAGCAGAATAAGCCTTGCGTTATTGTGCTAGTTACGGTATGGAAAAAATGAAACTAAGAAGAGTTCCCCTAGAGCAGTGAGGATATTTGCACATGTCTGTATTCATGAACGACTGCCAGCTGCCACGACACTTCACAGAATCCTTGCGGCAGGCAACACAACTGTGTGCACTCTTCAGACTTCATTCAGTAAGACGTCAGGGAATGGATGGAAACTTCAACTTAACGTCGCTTTCCGACTCGTATTCAATCCAAAATGAGGTGTTATTAAGGTAGTTGAGCGTTCTAGCAATCACACTTTTATAATTCCCATATGAGTATTCCGGTAGCCAAAAGAACCCGTTAGTGTGAAACCATCGGGAACTGCATTAATATCAAACTGCAAGAACTTGAGACAATACATGGACTCTTGTCTTCGCTGGGTGACCTATTACTGTTATTTAGGGTTCTCTCCGTCCTATGCGTAATGCAAATGGAACATCAGAGGCGCTTTCCGCTATTCTTGACAAACATCAGCAACTTGTAATCACTGCGAGGCACCACTTCGTGATGATAATGGTTCAGGTTGTCAGTAGTTGTGGTGGTGTTATGCTGTCAAACTGCTTAATGTAACGTTGAGGGTGGCGCACATAGTTTAGCGCTGACTACCTACTTAAGTAAAGATAGTGTTGTGGCGTCGTCACTTCTGTTTATTTGGCCTCAGCTTCGGTAATCCGATTTAACGATCATAGTGCTCCATTCGCGGGCTGCTAATGATACAGTACGTCTACAGAGATCTTCGTGCGGGTATTACATTAATTCTGCAATGAATTGCTTAACAAATATTACCCTCAGCTATGCAGCTGGAATGACTCATTACACAGGTACTCTATGTTGCATTTGGTTAAGTGATCAGTTCGCTGCAATCCTGCTTCTACTGTTCGTAAATACTTGTATACTTAAATGATGGTTCAAATGGCTCTCAGCATTATGTGACTTAACTTCTGAGGTCATCAGTCCGCTAGAGCTTAGAATTACTTAAACCTAACTAACCTAAGGGCATCAGAAACATCCATGCCCGAGACAGGAATCGAACCTTGCGACCGTGGCGGCCGTGCGGTTCCAGACTGTAGTGCCTAGAATCGCTCGGCCACCCCGGCCGGCATACTTGTATACTGACCATTCGTTATTTGACTAAATGTGAACTATAATCTGATTCGCATATATATTACATGGTTTAGCGCCGGCACAAAGCAATGACTAAGGGTTGGATGCCGCTGAAGTCCCGTTACATTGATGACAAGACAAACGTTCGCAAATCACCTCTATTGCCTCAAAAAACAATTGCATCTTAAACATCGAAGGACCGACTTCCACATTGTCACAGCGCGTTGAAATACAGAAACGACAGCCGGCCGGTCTGGCCACGCTGTTAAAGGCGCTACAGTCTGGAACCGCGCGACCGCTACGGTCGCAGGTTCGAATCCTGCCTCGGGCATGGATGTGTGTGATGTCCTTAGGTTAGTTAGGTTTAAGTAGTTCTAAGTTCTAGGGGACTGATGACCTGAGATGTTAAGTCCCATAGTGCTCAGAGCCATTTGAACCATCTGATTTACAGAAACGACGGCAGATGAAAATTTGTGACCGACTGGGCTTCGAAACTGTACCTCCTGCTTACTAGACAGACGTGCTGACCACTGCACTACTTTTTTTTCTTAAGGTTTGAGAAGTCTTTCAGCACCAGGTAGGCGGAGGCAAGGAGGGCAGGGGTCAAAGATCCGAGGCCTGGCCACAACGTCTCCCCCGTACCTGTCACTGTGCAGCTGCATTATTCCCATGCATTCCATGTTTGCACTCAAATATTCCTTTAAATTGTAGAACAAAATTGAAGTAGGAATTAAGATAAAGTAAATTACAGGTTGTCGCCTCAAATGGCGTGCGTTCCTTGTAGAACATAACATATAACAGTGAAAAGGGTGACGGAAAAATACATAACAAACATTCATTCAGAAATATATTCACAATTTAAGTTATTATGCACTGGATGCATATGGTGTCTGTAAGGAAGCCATATATTTTTCAACAAATGAAATAAATTTCGGTGCTGGATGGGTTTTGTCAAATTAGAAGAGTTCTGATTTTAGAACCAACTTACAAGAATATTCCAGGAATAAAAAAAAAGTGAAAGAATAGTATTCTGCTTCTAATCAATAAAACTGCCCACCTCTTTGTAGCCCGCATAAAGCAATAGATAAAAAAATTTGAAACCATTCCTTATATTTGTTATTCTTCTTCAGCTTCAAATGTTCTTCTGCAATATAAAACATGTACTCTTCTAAGTTCTAAGTTTTGTTTGTTACGACGTAAAACTCAAACTGTCCCAGAAGCCACGAATAACATTCTTTGTGGACGGGTGACATTTCCAGTCGGGTTGTAATGCTTCAGTTATCGATATATGACTTTCTGCGGTTCTGTTGATAGTGCTAATTTCTTCCTAGTCCAGTTCCAAATTCTGACTCTATTTTCACATAAGAAGATGTGCGCTACAGTTTCTACAAGCCGACATTTGTTGCATCATGGAGATGGTCTCAATTTGATTTTCCATAATCGTCCCGCAGTGGGTATGGTTTCGTTTACAACGTGGCACCATACGGCACTGACTGTAGTTGGTAGGATTTTACTGTTGATATTTTTCCAGACGTTCCTCCAGTTTTTTGTAGGTTAATTTACTGGAATTGGTTTGTGAAGACGATGTCTGGTAATATAATCATAGACGGTTCTAGTGTTGGTTTGTGCTGGTGGAAATCTTATACAGCTCCAATCGCCATAGTACTTTCAGACGTATTCTAGGCTGGCATCTGTATGTGCTACATTAACAGGAGCGTTCCTATCCCCAGGACCTAACAAGAGGAACAGAAGTTTCGTGGTGCCTGTCTTAGTGGTATGTATTTGTTTAAAAGCACGTCTTTAATTCCAAGTCCTCCGTTTTGCCTCTGCAAAGTCGCCGTGTGGAAGGATACTTCGAAGATATTTTGTTTCCACAAATACCAAGAGGCTACAGCTAATATTTTATGTGCAGCGACCTGCAGTATCGGTAAGACTGCTGCGACGTAATATATTTTGCTAAGTATGTATGTATTGATAAACTGAACTTTCTGCAGTCGGTTTAACGATCGCATGTCATGATCCTTCAACAAGGTTCCGATGACATTAAGTATCTGCTCCCAATTGCTCGTGGCCTAGCGCTTGGGATTCGCCCTTAACCACAATCCGAGTTGGAGTCTCTTTTCAGTTACATCTAACCAGTGCACAACTATTGCACTATTGTAAGAACCGAGATGCAGTATTTTGGATTTAATATTTTGTAAATTTGCGGTAAGAACTTATGAGACCAAGCTGCTTAGGTCATCGGTCCCTAAGCTTACACACTACTTAATCTAACTTAGACTAACTTACGCTATGGACAAACACACCCATGCCGAAGGGAGGACTTGAAACCTCCGACGGTGGGCACTGTCGGGACATAGCATCCAACCTCTCTGCAGCACCTATCTACACGCGTATTCCCATCTTTACCGCATACCACATGCGCGGTAGCGTCCAAGCGTCCACCCCCCCCCCCCCCCCCCCACCCCCGACGATGTCATGCGTCTAGACCTGAAAACTTTCGATGACCCGTCGAGATCCAAATAATTATACAGGATGTTTCAGGTGGAATAGTAAATATTGTAGGAGATGGTAGTACCGACATATTGCAGAAAAAATGACGTATAACATACGTCCAATTCTTATTGAACATTCATATAGCTGGGTTCAATGCATATTCGTTTCGTATGTTGGCCCTTGCAGGACCCAGTTGTCTACACTTCCTTGAAAATAAGCTTCCAGCGTTATTGGAAGAGGTTCATTTGGCTACAAGAATGCGTATGTTGCTCCAGCATGACGGGGTTCCTGCGCATTCTAGTCGTCAGGTGACACATTGTCCAAACCTAACATTTCCCGGAAGATGCATCATTAGATATGGGCACTTTTCTTGACCTTCAAGGTCCCCGGAACTTATCTTTTTGGATTTTTGCCTGCAGGGATGGTTAAAGGCGAAGTCTACAAATAAAAAGTAAACCCAAGAGCCGATTTGATCGTTCGGATTACGAATAGTGCAGCCCTCATAAAAGAACGCACAGACGACCTTAGAAGACCTACACGTGTGTTATCAAGAGAAGACAAATATGCGTTGCAGCTGGTGGGGAAACTTTTGAAAATCAACTTTGAATGTCCTCATTTGCCTTTGCTTTGAGTTTGTTAGGGTTACGTACTAACTGCTGTATCTCTGGACTCAATAATTAGGGGACGAATATATACGGAATTTTTTTATGCAATTCGTCTGTACTACCACCTGCTAAAATATCTACTATTTCTCCTGAAACACCCTGTATATGGATATATGTGTGGTGTCTGTTCTTTCGGACATGTCCGAAAAAAAAAAAAAATGCTTCATGGCATTCTGCAACTCCTTCGATCTAGTTGCAGGGGCTGATAGAGATTTCAGAGCTGCATGGCTGTCCGAATAAAAGTAGATGCTACGATTTTTGTAGTGTCTACTCTAATTCTCCTCCGTGCACATGCTGATAGAAAATACCGTGTAATACTGTGGCCATCTTCCCTAAAGAGATTCTAGGCAGTACACCAGACCCGGTACTTTCATCTGTTTTCGATCTGTCAGTAAACCACTATGTTATGTCTCCCGGACGATGTAGTGGTTTGTTCTTCCACTGCTCCCTGCTTCCAAATGTTACATTACAAGGTTTATTGAAACAGCTAGAAGTTATCGTATAGTTAGTCAGCATTTCCCCAGCCATCGCCATACTGATTTGGGATTCTGTATATTCTAACTATATCCAGTTATTTCCAGCTTTTTGCCTTTATGTCCCTGCCGCAGCCTCCATTTTAAGGCACAGGTGTAAGGTGGGCATGTGTAGCATAATATCCGTCCCAAGAGTGGATGTCCTGCTAATTGCATGTTTGTGAAAGCAGGCCAGTCTCTGCACTTTGCCAGACTCTCTAGCAGCCACCTTCTGTTCGACTTCGATATATATAAGCACTTCGTCTTCAGGCCACGAGTGGCCTACCGGGACCATCTGACCGCCGTGTCTTCCTCGGTGCAGGATGCGGATAGGAGGGGCGTGGGGTCAGCACACCGCTCTTCCGGCCGTAAGATGGTATTCTTGACCGAACCCGCTACTATTCGGTCGAGTACCTCCTCAATTGGCATCATGAGGCTGAGTGCATCCCGAAAAATGGCAACAGCGCATGGCAGCCTGGACGGTCACCCATCCAAGTGCCGACCACGCCCGACAGCGCTTAACTTCAGTGCTCTCACAGGAAACGGTGTTACTACTGCGGCAAGGCTGTTGTTTTGTTCTTATTATAGGTCAATAAATTGTCATTGGTCTTTTTGCAGAGGTGTATATCCAGTATGTACTGGGTTTAGACCCCAGTTTACCTTACAGCAGCTTCTAATGCTTATAAGATTATCTTTCGCAGTCGAACATATTCTTTATGTGAGGTGATCATAATAGTTTTCCATCCAGGGCTACCTCTAGATACACTACAACCGTCTCTAAAGCTTCATCGAGAAACATAATTTTTCAGTATGTGTGCTTCGCCATGAATAATACTACACCAATTTTCGTGGGGCTCGTTTTTAAGAACTTTTTCACAATGTTCAGTGCACATAGGTTTAACAGTACTATCAAGTCTTACTGTGAATAAATTGTCTATTTATTATTTTCAAGAGTAGTATCTCGCAATCAGCTCATCTATGAGTTCATTCACCACTAGGTACTCGAAGGTCGTATTACTAGAAACTCCTCGACATCCAGGAAGATACAGAGAGCATCCAGAAAGGGTAGTGCTTATTCCAACTTCCCAACAAGTTGGTGAAGTGTTACTTCAGATGATTTGCTTCGCAAGTATTATGAAAATGTGGCAGTTCATAGATAAAATTGCGTATTCACAACAACAAAAAATATGTCTGCAGAAAACAAAAGTGGCATTATGAATTTGGCAGTACCGTAAGGTTTTCGATTTGACACTAGGGGTTACAAAAAGTAGCAAGACGAATTTTGCTAGAGCGTTGTCTTACGATTCCCTCATTGAATTTGTATCTGCCTGCTTGTAGTTCTGCTACTAAAGAATTAAAAATCTGGCTTTCAGCGAGTCTCGAAAGGCGAACGAAGGCACCGTGCACCTAACAGGCAAGCACGTTGCCTAGGAGCTAGCAAACAGGTGCGGTGTCTTTGACGTACTTATTGGCTCAGTAGCCGCTATGGCAGATAAATCGCAACATAAGAGACGAAAGTAGTTGTATTTACCGTGTGGAACCACTTTCGTTGAATCAAAAGCATTAACCGATATCCTTACGTCACATCTCAAGAGAAAATCACTCACAGTATTCAATTGAAATGACACGAAAATATCAAGTGAATTTAGCAGGATAGTTCTGGGCCATCAAGGAAGTAACACGTCGGTCACAGAGTTGCCAAATATATTCTGTGCTGTTGCCAAGTTTCAGTTATACTGCCAGGAAGGATACCAGCTGATGCGTTCTGTGGGTGACACGGAAGTGACTATAGCTTCGTCTCAATTTGCGGGTGGCAAGAGCCGCAAGATTCTCGTTATATGTCAATGAGTCTTATTTGCATTTCTGTAACTAGGTTTAGGGGCTAGAGTGCAATTACTTGTAATACATCTATGCACTGAATACAAACTAAATGTCATAAATTAATAACTGCGACAGTTATTTGTGTTTTACTGTCTTAATCGGACCGAAAGCTTGAAAGCGTATTCACCAGACGCGATTCACAATTTTGGAGCTTCTCCAATGGTTGAGTTGGCAATGTATCTTTGCTGTACAATATTGTTATTGAGATCACTGTCATTGGCACATCATCCAGAAGACAGGCATGGCCTGGCTTATTGTTCTCAGCTTTCCTGACGGATATTCTGCCTTTGCTCCATACGTGAAGACTTAAGGTGAATTCGAACATTCCATATGGCGACAATTTGATGTTTCTATTCTTCCAATTCTAACATTCAAATAAAAGTTACAATAAGCGGCAGAAAAGCGCCTGTTAACGAACAGTAAATAATGCAATCATAATTAGTGGAATCCGACAAATACCATCTGTCATCTGATAATTGTGAAAAACTACTTTTTTCATCTGCACAGCACCGCAGTATGAACTCAAGAGTTTCATAGGATTTCTGTACTTAATTTCGTAGTGATCTTTTCAATGACAGTAGGGGAGGAAAAAAACCATCTGAATTGAAACATACTTTTCCAGTGGGATTTCAATCTTTGGCTACAGTCGCAGTAGCATGTCCAGTGAGGTATCAAGAATGAGAGCAATCAGTCAGGGCAGAAAGAAGCAGGTGTCCGCCAAAGTAAACGATGAGAGGCACTGTCGGTGTCACTTATTGAAGAGGAATTGTTCAGAAAATTACAACTATATCTAATGAAATGTGTAAGTTGATGCAGCTCCAGTACGGCACTCTCACAGATTTGCCCACCATTTTACGAATAGCAAGATAAAAATGAGTGTGTGTGTGTGTGTGTGTGTGTGTGTGTGTGTGTGAGTGAGTGAGTGAGTGAGTGAGTGTGTGTGTGTGTGTGTGTGTGTGTGACTTCTTTCGGTCATATCCGAAAGAACAGACACTACGAATCGAAATAGAAAGCCTTGTTAATCAATTTAAGATTGAAGGACACATGTGCTGGTGCCGAAAGTCTTCTCTAACTTAAAAAAAAATATATATATAGCGCCGTGGTCAGCACGTCTGTCTAGTAAGCAGGAGGTACAGTTTCGAAGCCCAGTCGGTCACAAATTTTCATCTGCCGTCGTTTCTGTATTTCAACGCGCTGTAACAATGTGGAAGTCGGTCCTTCGATGTTTAAGATGCAATTGTTTTTTGAGGCAATAGAGGTGATTTGCGAACGTTTGTCTTGTCATCAATGTAACGGGACTTCAGCGGCATCCAACCCTTAGTCATTGCTTTGTGCCGGCGCTAAACCATGTAATATATATGCGAATCAGATTATAGTTCACATTTAGTCAAATAACGAATGGTCAGTATACAAGTATGCCGGCCGGGGTGGCCGAGCGATTCTAGGCACTACAGTCTGGAACCGCACGGCCGCCACGGTCGCAAGGTTCGATTCCTGTCTCGGGCATGGATGTTTCTGATGCCCTTAGGTTAGTTAGGTTTAAGTAATTCTAAGCTCTAGCGGACTGATGACCTCAGAAGTTAAGTCACATAATGCTGAGAGCCATTTGAACCATTTTTGAAGTATACAAGTATTTACGAACAGTAGAAGCAGGATTGCAGCGAACTGATCACTTAACCAAGTGCAACATAGAGTACCTGTGTAATGAGTCATTCCAGCTGCATAGCTGAGGGTAATATTTGTTAAGCAATTAATTGCTGAATTAATGTAATACCCGCACGATGATCTCTGTAGACGTACTGTATCATTAGCAGCCCGCGAATGGAGCACTATGATCGTTAAATCGGATTACCGAAGCTGAGGCCAAATAAACAGAAGTGACGACGCCACAACACTATCTTTACTTAAGTAGGTAGTCAGCGCTAAACTATGTGCGCCACCTTCAACGTTACATTAAGCAGTTTGACAGCATAACACCACCACAACTACTGACAACCTGAACCATTATCATCACGAAGTGGTGCCTCGCAGTGATTACAAGTTGCTGATGTTTGTCAAGAATAGCGGAAAGCGCCTCTGATGTTCCATTTGCATTACGACTAGGACGGAGAGAATCCTAAATAACAGTAATAGGTCACCCAGCGAAGACAAGAGTCCATGTATTGTCTCAAGTTCTTGCAGTTTGATATTAATGCAGTTCCCGAAGGTTTCACATTAACGGGTTCTTTTGGCTATCGGAATACTCATATGGGAATTATAAAAGTGTGATTGCTAGAACGCTCAACTACCTTAATAACACCTCATTTTGGATTGAATACGAGTCGGAAAGCGACGTTAAGTTGAAGTTTCCATCCATTCCCTGACGTCTTACTGAATGAAGTCTGAAGAGTGCACACAGTTGTGTTGCCTGCCGCAAGGATTCTGTGAAGTGTCGTGGCAGCTGGCAGTCGTTCATGAATACAGACATGTGCAAATATCCTCACTGCTCTAGGGGAACTCTTCTTAGTTTCATTTTTTCCATACCGTAATTAGCACAATACCGCAAGGCTTATTCTGCTGAAGAAATTGATGCCCACAACTCCTAAAATAAGAATCTCCTAGCGGGAGTAATGCATGGAAGGAAACAGACTGTCGTACAAAAGAATGGACAGTTCCCTGCCTTTTGCGTTTCCGATAGCGCCTACGATAACAATCTGGTGTCTTATTATGCTTCAGAACCGTAAACTGTTTATTGTTTTATTTCATACTAAAACAAAAGTTATGATACGAGACGAGGAAATGACTTACATGCTTCTCAGGAACTTTAGTTTTTAGTGTTTATTTTCTCACTTCAAACTAAAACAAGGGCGTTAATATGAGAAGAGGAAATGAAATATACGCTTCCGGGACATAATATTTCCTTGTGTGGTACTACTGCATACATGAAATCCTGCAGTTAAATTTTGTATATTGGATAAATTTTGATATCACCTCACATTCCTTTGTGAGAAGGTTCCTATTTTCTTGGGATTCAAAAAGAGTGGACATTCCATCACTCGTTAATATTCTGATGACTAATGACATGATACCCGTTGCAATTGCTCCATGGCAGATGTGAGTAGTCTCACGTTGGTTACTATAAGAACACGCAGGCAGTGATATCCGTTCACTGCAGTCAGAGCCAAGGCGATTCCTTTCTGTTTATGGCCAAGCGTCTGCTGCAGTGTCCACGCTCAGCCAACATAAACAAATCGCGGCGGCATTGGGCTCTGCTAATCGCTGCACTTGTCGCGAACCTCGACGGCAAGAGCGCACTTTCTCTGCTAACGATACTATGGAGTTAATACATCTTACTTAACGTAATATGCAGGACGTGTGTTGGGTAAAAATTCGGTTTGTAACTTCCCATCGCATTAAAATACTTTGCAGTCATATTTGATGCAATATTTATTGTTGACTCTCGCACTAATGTTAGCTGGCTGGAGTAGCCTTGCGGTTCTAGGCGCTAACGTCTGGAACTGCGCTACCGCTCCAAGCGCAGGTTCGAATCCTGCCTCGGGCATGGATATGTGTGATGTCCTTAGGTTAGTTAGGTTTAAGTAGTTCTATGGTCTAGGGGCCGATGAACCCAGAAGTTAAATCCCATAGTGCTCAGAGCCATTCGAACCATTTTGAACCTCTCTAATGTTAATAGTATTGATTAAAATTGTGCGTGAACACGAAATCACACACACACGCTCACACACACACACACACACACACACACACAAATGGTTCAAATGGCTCTGAGCACTATGGGACTCAACTGCTGAGGTCATTAGTCCCCTAGAACTTAGAACTTAAACCTAACTAACCTAAGGACATCACAAACATCCATGCCCGAGGCAGGATTCGAACCTGCGACCGTAGCGGTCTTGCGGTTCCAGACTGCAGCGCCTTTAACCGCACGGCCACTTCGGCCGGCACACACACACACACACACACACACACACACACACACCACACACACACACACCACACACACACACACACACACACACACACACACACACACACACACACAAGTCATTGATTCCAGTGAGGGTGACGACTACTATATGTTGAACAACCATGCACCAGTCCATTCCTCAGTTAGCGTCGAGTGGATGAGATTTTTCAATTATCTTGCATTGCAACAATTGTAAGGAGGAGACTGAAAGTAAACGGACTTGTATGCTAAAGAGCTGCGGCAAAGCAAAAGCTTGACCGATTATCAGATAATTGACCACATGGGTTTTGTGGACGAGTATACTTTTAGTAACCAACCCACCCACGATCATTACGTAAGATTTCTCGAAGGCGTAGGGGCATTGATGTTATTAAGTCGTCGACAGTGTAGCGTGATGGTTTACTTTCCACCATACGTTTTCTATGTTCGTTCAAAGGTCGCTTCCATTTGTAGGTCCACATGGCAATGACCTTGTTACCTCTGCCCACATATTCTGTATCTGGTTGATGTTCGCTGATGGTGGAACAAACGGAAACAGCTTTATCCCATCTTGGCCCTGAACCAATCTCGCAATGTTCAGCTATGATGGATGGGGCTCCGCTCCTGTAAATAAACTGTTATCTCGTTAGTTCATATATTTATATTTAAATAACACACTTGTAATAAGCACATTGGATTATTATTTTCCATAGTGTTTAAGAATTCAGGCACTGTCATAGATAAGTGATCTAGATTCAACAGTCTGATTAAGAATGTGGTTTACCGAGCCTATGATATGAAGAGAGTCGTAGTCGGATATCCACATTAAGACTGACCGGCTGAATCCAATTAGAACGATCTGGTATCGAAATGAAATTACAGAAATCGGATAACTTGAACGTGTGTATTCCAACAATGCTGCGCACATAAATTCCTATGATGGAGTAACAGGTAGCAACTGTCTAAGAAAAATGAGAAATATGTCTACTAGCAGCAATGTTACGTAATTATAACCCAAATTTATGTGATGGAAATACTGAATCGAACAATACACCTCTATTTCAGTGGTGGGAAGATACACCATATGGGATTTGCTGTTGACATAATGACAATACTAATAATAATAATCCCGTGTGACGGATAAAGGAAACCCTCCCCCATATGGGTGGTACCGACGAAATCAAATACTTGGGGTAAACCAAATACTAACACAATCCTGAACGGCTACTCAATCCGTTGAACACAAAATCCAGACACGTCTGAGTGAAAACCACCGCTGCTCTGGTCACCGTCTGTTAGCTCAATGAGCTCGGCTAAAAATATATGCTTCCAAAAGGCTTGAACAGCCTCTGGTCCTGTGCGGTCCTGGAATCACCCAAGCCAAACCGATCAAACACAAGCAAACATGAACTGTGCAAGCAAAGTCAACTTTACCCCAGGTGGTACACAACCCGCCTGTCGACAGGCGGTAGTTGGATTTTCGGATTCTGGGGAGTCCAGGTTAGCATGGCAGAGAGTATCTAAGATCTCTGTAAATTCCCCTACAAGCAGAAAACATGCATATGAAAACTAAACTTCGATACATTGAACCAACCACGAAAACTAAATAATCTCACTTAATAAATAGACCGACAAAAAATTCTCGTCGTTGCTCTTCAAGAACCACGACTTCCTGACACTGAAACCTTACATTTCAGAAACCATTGCATCTTCAAGACCAAAATAGAACAAAAGGCAGCGAAAGGCGTACCAATCTTCGGCATCGCATTTCTCGAACACAGATCTATCATCAACTTTGTCAAAGAAATCACACCCGTCAACAATGAAATGGTTCAAATGACTGTGAGCACTATGATACTTAACAGCGGAGGTTACCAGTCCCCTACACTAAGAACTACTTAAACCAAACTAACCTAAGGACATCACACACATCCATGCTCGAGGCAGGATTCGAACCTGCGACTGTAGCCGTAGCACGGTTCCGTACTGAAGCCTCTAAAAACTTTCGGCCATCGCGGCAGGCCCATACTTATGCTCATTCAGAGCCCCAGTAAAAAATATACACTCATCAATGCACATGCCCCCACCAACATCGAAAATAAGAAAAACACCGAAAATGTCGAAAAAGCCTAGAACACACTCGAAAATACTATGAGTAGAATTCACCAAGATGACAGAAAAAACTGTAGAAGAATAATTGGTACAAATTCAACACACCGAAACGCTTAAACCAAAGGCACACGTCTGACTGACACTTGCCAACAATTCAACCACAAAAGGATGTCTTCCCACATTAGGAAAAAATCAATTCCCAGGTAACATGGTTGACTACCAGGTGTAAGCTGATTTCGTTGGCCTTTCGAGACTCGCTGAAAGCCAGATTTTTAATTCTTTTGTAGCAGAGCTACAAGCAGGCAGATACAATCTCAATAAGGGAATCGTAAGACAACGCACGAGCAAAATTCGTCTTGTTACTTTCAGTAACCCTTAGTGTCAGAGCGAAAACCTTACGGTACTGCCAAATTCATAATGCCACTTTTGTTTCCTGTCGACATATTTCTTGTTGTTGTGAATTACAGATCTTTTCGAAGTCAAAATTTGGTAATATCCTACTAATTCGTGTTAAAATAGGCTCAATCGTCTTACAGACACTTAATGCTTCGCTACAGTCTGGAACCGTGCGACCACTACGGTCGCAGGCTCGAATCCTGCCTCAGGCATGGATGTGTGCAATGTTCTTAGGTTAGTAAGGTTTAACTAGTTCTAAGTTCTATGGGACTGATGACCTCAGAAGTTAGGTCCCATAGTGCTCAGAGCCATTTGAACCATTTTTGAACTTAATGCTTTATTAAGATAGACTGCCGTCGTGATGTTTCTGTAATAAGCTGAATTTAACTTTTATTAGTACAGTGAATTTTTTAATTGCATTTTCCTTTAGTTTACTAAACGCAGCAGTAATCATCAAAGAGAAATTAATCAGCAGCAGAATCTTCTTTCGCGATACCTAAAACAATCTGACAATGCTAAAGTTGTTAACAAATTCTACGCCCGTAGAAACCTACTGGTTCTAACGATGTAATTAAACCAGTGTAGTTTTAAGAGTATTTTCGTCTATTAATGAATTGCCTTGATGGTTGATCGATCAAGAGCGGGAATGGTAAAATATTACGAATATATGACGAGAGTGACAAGTGCTTGGGAGAGGACTTCCCTATCAATACAAGTGCCTGAGAGACGACTTTCCTTACAATCTCCTGGGTAGTTTTGTTTCTCAAATCAACAGAGTGTGTTATCATACAGTAGCACAAGTGATGTAGTTTCGTTGCTCGATTTTCTTACACTGCGACCGAAAGGTGTCTCAGTTGTTGGCAACAAATTCCAGCTGTGTTGCACACACCCCTTGGGGCAGAATTCGTTGCCCAAAACACACTTTTGGAGCTATCAGATGTAAAATATTATGTTCACATTACTCTTTGCTCTAGTTTACGTCTTTAGGTAGGGCTCAGCCTTTCATTTCTTCTAAGGAAGTTAACGATAAAGGCATCATAATACGTCAACAGTAACAGTACTGCATAGGAATGCTCAATGAGCGACCTGATGACGTTCAATAATAGTCACTCCGTTGATTTTTGTTGTTTCGTATTAGAGCATGCAGTACTCCTACACCAAACTTCTGAACTTTGCGTGCTGAATGCATATGTCGCATGATGGGGGTAAATGGTAATCTATCACATATATCAGAAGTCGAGACTTCATGCCAGAACGATCTTTGTTGAAACGAGAATATCTTTTTCTGGCGTATTTTTCCCAAAAGCACTCGCTCGACACACAGTTCAAATCATTCTAGGTGCCTCCTCTGCATTCACTCCTCAGTTATACCAAAAGTCAACGTGTTGCAGATGTTACACCTATTTCCACTTGCGAGTCAATTTTACAATGCTTAACTATAGTTTATGATTTTCAAGTATGCTTAACTGCAAGTTGATAACTAGAACTTCAAAATGACAGTCTTACATACACTGACAGTGTCGCGCCGCGTTCACATGTATTTAAAACACCATGAAAACTGTTTATTATGTTAAATACTTTTGTGATGACACTTAGTATTTAAACTATTTGTTTGTATAAACTGTTCATGTCGATGTAAATTTGACGGTTGTAAGAGATGCTCACGCTTAGTTACAATGTAAGAAATAGGTATTACGTAAAAGCCAGTGTGCTTTTGTTGGAAAAGAAAGTGGCTCTGAGGAGTGGAAAAGGTGGCAAGGGTGAATTGGCGCGCTACCTAGAGCAAGCGCGGGAAATAAGTCACATAGTCTGTAGGCAGCAGTGATTGAGGCAACGCCTTCTGGAGCAGGACAAGCTTTGCCTGCAAAGTTTAACAAAAATGCCTCTGATAAAGACTGCAAACGACTTACGGCATAGCTGCGAGTTGTTGGCCTACAGTACGTAAAATTGAACGACGCCAAGAAGAGAAATGGAGCGCATACAGCAAGAGACTTGCAGGCCATAGTGTGGTTAGTGTAGCCGTCTTAATTCTCCGTCACACCCAAGCCTACAGCCACCAGATAAGATCTTTTTTTCTATTTTACTTTGGTACAGCGTGAATCATTAATTGTCCGCAGCTCGTGGTCGTGCGGTAGCGTTCTCGCTTCCCGCGCCCGGGTTCCCGGGATCGATTCCCGGCGGGGTCAGGGATTTTCTCTGCCTCGTGATGACTGGGTGTTGTGTGATGTCCTTAGGTTAGTTAGGTTTAAATAGTTCTAAGTTCTAGGGGACTGATGACCATAGCTGTTACGTCCCATAGTGCTCAGAGCCATTCGAACCATTTGAATCATTAATTTAAACCGTGTTTTAATAATCATTCTTGAACTTTAAAGAAACTGGTTCACCCTGTTATATCGTCCTAATCATACACCTGGTTCCTTCCTAGTGTTTGATTAACCCGAGTATCCTGTTTTACAGACTTTTGAAGTGCCAAGTTAATATAAAGAGGCACCATTTAAATTACTTTTGTGTAAATAATGAGAAAGTTTTTTTAAATATTGTAAAGTGTTATAGTAAAGGTGTGCTTACGTAAAATTCAAAGTGAAGCTAAGTTACTGGAATCTGTTAGAAGACTATACAGAGTTAGTTCAAAGAATAATAGCTTTTGAAAATAAATTCCAGTAAGAAAGATGTTTTATTCAAGTGAAATGTTCAGTATAAGAATTGTGTGCTTTAGTATCTAAGTATTTTAGTATTTATGTTTGTTGATTGTGGAAAGTGCTTTTCTGAAGGTCCCCCATGGCCAAACTTTTTAGCTTCCTTCAAGTTACCTAATAGGCCTTTTCTCTTTAAATATATACTGTATAATGGTGTAGTCCGACATTGTTTAAGTGGAGTAATATTTACTTGAACCAAATTAAACAGTAGCAAGAAAGTAGGCAAGATTCATACTTCTGTTTCTCCACTAGTTCACTGCTTCATTGCCTGTACAGGCTGGCGACCATTACTACATGTTTTAAATCACTAAATGAACTTGGAACTGAAATATCCTAGATTCAATATAATATTATTCATAATGCGTTTCTGTCTAACCGTTGAGTAGGATCTTAGGAAAAGAAGTGAATAGTCTGATTTATTTATCCATTAGTTACAACACGCTGTCAAATCCTGTAAAAAGAGTAACTCTATCGATTAGTTTTCCCTATTAACAGGACTATTCTCCCATAGTGGACTTTATTTGGAAACTAAACTAAAATTTAGTGAGAGGGTTATACGAAACAACAAAGAGAGAGGGTTTCTGTTGTATAGGTACAAGCATACTAAATTACAAAAGTAGTGTAGCGTCATACAAACTCTAATGATTACAGTTTGATTAGAGAACTTAGGAATATGATCTGCGTAACATGGAATTAATTAATTACGACACTGCCTCTAAATTACTTTAGTGATGAAATTATAGAGGGGAAAGACAGCTTCACTTAGTCATTTGTAACAACAGAGAAACAACGTTGCAGAGTACAAGCATTCGTCACAGCCACTCCTGCGATGAATATACGCTTGTTACTCAAAACTCAAAGTCCCAATCTTTTAATTGTAATACGCCCTGTCTCATGAACGTGTCTGAAAGTTAGCTTGTAAGCAGAATTTTCTGGCCTCTTATTTCGGCTTGTGTGTAGAATTCTATGATTCAACTAAATCTCAGAAACGAAAGGGGCGCTGTGATACATCAAGTGTTGTAGAAACCATACGCTGGCGACCCAAACGAATTTAATGAACACCTACGGAGCAATGAGCAGATTAAGCATTGTTCCTAATGCAGACGTGGGGTTATGTGAACGTAGAAAATCGAACAGAAGAGCGTGCCATCTCGAAAACATAGGAAGGAACGTCAGTGTTTAACGTCTCGTGGAAGATGAAGTAGCCGTCCGCGGTGACCGAGCGGTTCTAGGCGCTTCAGTCCGGAACCGCGCGACTGCTACGGTCTCATATTCTAATCCTGCCTCGGGCATGGATGTGTGTGATGTTCTTAGGCTAGTTAGGTTTAAGTAGCTCTAAGTCCTAGGCGACTGATGACCTCCGCTGTGCTCAGAGCCATTTGAACCATTTAACCTGCAGATAACAACTAAGAAATTGCCGAGAAGCAAGAAGGAGATGCGTCCTGGACAAAGTGAAATACCCAGACGTTACTGAAAGTTTGAAATGAGGCATTAGGCAACGACTAACTGAAATAACAATGAGGCACAAAACAGAAGAATGCGTAGCCTTGAGCGATGAAATAGTGAAAGCACCAGATGATCAAATAGGCAAAAACGCACGAGAGAGCAGAAGTTATTGGATCTAGCTGACGAAACGGGAAAAAATAAAAATGTAGCAAATGGACCTGCTAACATACGTCTAAAAATAATGACACGAAGTGCTGTAACACCCCACCTGTCACTTATCTGGTTTTGGTGTGTGTTCACCCCAGGTAATTGACTAACAGATCAACAGAGAGTGCAAAACTGCCGCAATGTCGGATAACGCAAAGTAATAAGGCCCTGTGACTCCTGATTGAACTGTGGTGGCAGTGTTGACATTAATTGGTTCAGAACTGATCCCTTTTAATTAAAAAGGGGTGCACATTGATGTTATATTCAGCTATTGAACGCCAGATGGAAATGTTGAACATAAAATTAATTAAGAAAGTGACTTGGGATTTCAACTACTTGATTGAAAACAGATGCAGTCGTTTAGCACAGATTTATTTTAACTCACGACCTTCAATCATCAGTGGTAATAAATTGCGTTTGCGTGGAGTAAAGCACGATAAATCAAAAGTAATTCCTATAGACTGACCCAGGCGTAATGCGAAGTGCGAGAAGAATTCTACAATACACGGCCCATGAAACCCTCGTAGAAACTTTGCCGACGTGATCCAACAAATTAATCAGTGGCCGGAGCAGGTGCAATATCACCGAATTCAGTGTGGTGGAGCGGTGTCGTGCGGACGTCCGCCAACCTTGTGGTGCTGCAAGGCTGTCCTCGTCTATTCACTCCTAGCTGTCTTGCCCAGTACATAGCTGAACCAAAACTTCCTATCTCCCAGCTCAATCGTTCCATTTGCTAAGTCCTAAACTGCAGAGATGCTCACTATTTCTCAGGCAAGCTGAGTAAGGAACGCCACGTCCGCACTCTAGGCAAGCTGGGATTGGAAGACCTCTACGGAGACTTCTCACAGTCTGCTCTTCGCTTCGGTTTCCCCTCCAGCAAAATCACTTACGACAATTGCAGTGCAAGTTGCGTTAACTATGCGTCGCTGCCCAGCACTGACCAATGCCTGCTCTGGGAAGTGAATACATTCCCACAAAATTTCCCTTCCTCTCAACTTCTGCTATTTAGCTCCTCCCAGGCCACCCATCAAGGTTAGCGTCTGCACAAACACCAATTCTTTCGGAATTCTGACTCCCAGGAGAGTACTTCAAATTCCTTGGTCCTACGTTTCCATCGGAGGCTGGCGTATTTCATTCTGTCGCTCTTCACCTGATTTACTTCAGACTCTGTGGACCGTGAATTCAGCGTGAAGTTGCTATAGCCACAAACACGCATATTTTCACCTCTGTTGACTGCTCCACTGTAGCTTTGCATGGCTTTCTCGCATGTTTCACTGAATACGGAGCGACAGACATTTATCAACAGGCGTACAAGTTCTCTGTCTGCTTCCTGGTACACCAGGATGGGGTCAACCACCCACTCACTGTCATTCATCTTAAGGCAGCTGGAGGCCGCACCACGTTACCGCTTTCTCAGAACTTGAGCTGCCCTAAACTGCCTATTGTCGCTTCCCTTCGCCGCTCCCCCCCCCGGCCATGGTCAACTCGAATACTTCCCTGGGATAAACTAGCCTCCAGTAAATCGACACGTTTCCACAAAGTTTTCATGTCGTGTGAATTACTTTAAAACCATCACCCAACATTAATTATTCCAATAGGTCCATACTATACCATCTACTAGATGCATTGTGCCTTGTCTGTCATTTTAGTTCAGCCCTACCGTTCGCTAAACGTGAGTTAGGTGATCTTTAATGACTTCATGTAAGGGGCATAGTTCTTGCCATCTTACAGTGCAAACTGACAAAGCAGGAAAGACTAGAAGACAAATGTAAGGTTGTAGAAGCATTCAGAGTAGCAGGAATACTGGTGTCACCTATGGGAATATTGAAGAGCTATCTGCAGAAAAGAAAAGTGGCGGTGTGAATATCGAGGGCTCAGATTGAAAGCCAGTAGCAATAAAACAAGAGAGAACTGAAAGATGGAAGGAATATATAGAATGACTATACAAGTGAAATTAAGACAATATTATGGAAAGTGGAGGTGAAAGGGGATGAGATAGGAGAGAGATATGGGGCAGCATAAAGAATTTTCCAGCGCTTTAAAAGACCTAAGTCAAAAAAGTCCCCTGGAGAAAAAGACATTCCCTCGGATCTATTTAGATTCTAGGAAGAGGCAACCATGACAAAACCATTCCACCATGTATGCAAGATGAAACAGACTTCAAGACGAATGAAGTATTTCCTATTAGAAAGAAGACAGACCAGTTGGTAAGTCACAGTTGCAAAGTTCTGACACAAGTTGCGTATTTACAGAAGAATGGGAAAAATGATTGATGCTGACTTCTTGGATGACGAGTATGGATACAGAAGAAAAGCAAGTACACGCAAAGCCATACTGGTCTCCTCTTAAAAGATGAAGAAAGACAAAATTACGTTTATACCATCTGTAGAATTAGAGAAAGCTTTTGAAAATGTTGACTGAAAGTTACACCTTGAAAATATGATGGAAGCACAGGTAAAATATTTTTTTGAGTCTTCAGTCTTCTATTGGTTTCAAGCGGCCCGCCACGAATTTCTCTCCGGTGCCGATGTCTTCATCTCAGAGTAGCACTTAGAGCCTATATCCTCAGTTATTTACTGGTTGCTTTCCAATCTGCCTTCCTCTACAGTTTTTGCCCTCTACAGCTCCCTCTAGTACCATGTAAGTCATACCCTGATACACTATGTGATAAAAAGTATCCGTACACCCCCAGAAACATAAGTTTTTCTTAATAGCTGCATTGCACTGTCACCTACTGCCATGTACTCCATATCAGTGACCTCAGTAGTCATTAGGCGTCGTGAGAGATCAGAATGGGGCGCTCCTCGAAACTCACGGACTTCGAACGTAATCACTTGTGTCATACGCCTGTACACGAGATTTCCACACTCCTAAACATCCATAGGTCCTCTCTTTCTGATGTGATAGTGAATTGGGAACGTGAAGGAACACATACAGCACAAAAACGTACAGGCCGACCTCGTCTGTTGACTGACAGATATCGCCGACAGTTGAAGAGGGTCGTAATTTGTAATAGGCGGACATCTATCCAGACCATCACACAGGAATTCCAAACTGCATCAGGATCCACTGCAAGTATTATGACATTTAGGTGAGAGGTGAGAAAACTTGGATTTCATGGTCGAGCGGCTGTTCGTAAGTCACACATCACGCCGGTATATACCAAATGACGCCTCGCTTGGTTTAAGGAGTGTATGTCGGCCGATGTGGCCGAGCGGTTCTAGGCGCTTCAGTCCGGAACCGCGCTGCTGCTACGGTCACAGGTTCGAATCCTGCCTCGGACATGGGTGTGGGTGATGTCCTTTGGTTAGTTAGGTTTAATTAGTCCTAAGTCTCGCGGACTGATGACCTCAGATGTTAAGTCCCATAGTGCTTAGAGCCATTTGAATCATCTTTTAAGGAGCGTAAACATTGGACGATTGAACAGTGGATAAAAGTTGTGTGGAGTGACGAATCATGGTACACACTGAGCTATTACTTATTGCTGTATCTATAGCCTTAGAGAACTTCAAGTGTACCTCGTCATTCCTTAGTACTTCTGCATTCCACTTTCTTGGGTATCGATTCTTCCTGACTAATGTCTTAAACTTCAGCTTCCGCTTCATCACTAGTACATTGTGATCTGAGTCTATACCTGCTCCTGGGTACGCCTTACAATCCAGTATCTGCTTTTGGAATCTCAGTCTGACTGTGATGTAATACAACTGAAATTTTCGTGTATCAGCCGGCCGAAGTGGCCGTGCGGTTAAAGGCGCTGCAGTCTGGAACCGCAAGACCGCTACGGTCGCAGGTTCGAATCCTGCCTCGGGCATGGATGTTTGTGATGTCCTTAGGTTAGTTAGGTTTAACTAGTTCTAAGTTCTAGGGGACTAATGACCTCAGCAGTTGAGTCCCATAGTGCTCAGAGCCATTTTTTTTTTCGTGTATCATCAGGCCTTTTTCCAAGTATACCTCCTCCTCTTTTCAATCTTGAACATAGTATTCGCTATTACGAGCTGAAATTTATTACAGAACTCAATTAGTCTTTTTCCTCTCTCATTCCTTGTCCCAAGACCATCTTCTCCTGTAATAGTATTTTTTTATTTTTTATTTTTATTTTTAATTTTTTTACTCCTTCACCTACAACTGTATTCCAGTCCTCCACGACTAGGTTTTTCGTCTCCCTTTACGTACTGTATTAGCTTTTCAATATTCTCATATAATTTCTCTCTCACTTCACCTTCAGCCTTTGACGACGGCATGTATACCTCAACTACGTTGTCGGTGTTGGTTTGGTGTCGATTCTGATAAGAACAACCCTGTGACTGAACTCTTCACAGTAACATACTCTCTGCCCTACCTTCTCATTCATAACGAATTATACTCCCATTATTCCATTTTCTGCTGCTGTTGATATTGCCCTATAGTCATCTGACTAGAAATCCTTGTTTTATTTCCATTTCACTTCACTGACCCCTACTATATCTAGATTGAGCTTTTACATTTCCCTTATTAGATTTTCTAGCTTCCCTACCTCTTTTAAACTTCTGACATTCCACAGCACGGCTCGTAGAACGTTATCTTTTAATTGCTTATTCAATATTTTTCTCAAGGTCACCTCTCCCTTGGCACATACCTCCCGGAGATCCGAATTCGGACTATTCCGGAATCTTTTGCCAATGGAGAGATCATCATGACACTTCTTCAAGTTACGTGTCTTCAACACAGCGATTTCCTTTGCCTTCTGTATCCTCATGCCGCTTATCATTGCTGATTCTTCCACCTTTAGGGGCAGTTTCCCACCCCAAGGACAAGAGAATGCCCTGAATCTGTCTGCTTCTCCTTGACAAGGCGTTTAGCAGAATGGGGGTGGCTTCTTATGACGGGAGTCCTCGGCCGCCAATGCACATTATTAATCGAAATTTAAGCAGTGATGGGTTTCGAACCCGGGACCGAGGACGTTTGATTAGTAACCAAATACGCTACCACAAGACTCTGGATGAAGGTAAAATTCACAAATCGAAATTTATGTATACTTTTACAAAAACAAAACTCTAGTCAATTATGCGTCAGTTGAAAAGCGAAGCTGCAGTGGAGAAGGGAGTGCGATAAGGTTATAGCCAATTCCCTATGTTACTCAATCTGTATTTTGAACAATTTCAGGGAAAAGAAATAAAAAATTCGTGGTTTGCCGACGACATTATGGTTCTGGCAGATACAGCAAAGTACTTGGAAAAGCAGTAGAACAGAATGGATAGTGTCTTGAGAGGAGATCGTAGGATGAACATCAACAAAAGTAAAACAAAAGAAATTAATCAGGTGACGCTGGGAGAGATCGGGAAATGAGCTTTTCTGTTGGGCATCAAAATGACTGATGTTGACTAAAGAGGATACAAAACATAGGGAGTCTATAGCCAGAAAAAGCAGTTTTGAAGAAAAAAAGGAATTGGTCAACATTTAATAGAATGTATGCACTAGGATATCTGTTCTGAAGATGTTTGGAATGTGGGCTTGTACGGAAGTAACACTTGGACAACAAGTGTTTTAGACAAGGCAATGGAATTTCTGAAGTGTAGTGCTTCAGAAGAAGGTTGAACGATAGATGAATAGAGTGAATGACTAAAAGAAGGGGCAGAATGGTAGGATTCACCCTGAGGCATCAAGGAATCGTCAGTTAAGTAGTGGAAGGAGGTTTGGTTGGTATAATTGTAGAGGGAGACCAAGACTTGGATACAGTAGGCAGGTTCTGGTGGATGTACGGAGGTTGGACAAAAATATGGAAACACCAACACATTACCACGCTTAGGAAACCCGTCGGCATTCAAAACAGCTTTCACTTATCTCGGAATGGATAAATACAGGATCTGTAGGGGTTTCTGTGGTATGTTATAGTCTTCTTCCTGAAACATAGTGACAAGTTCTGGTAACGATGTTGGAAGTGGATTGCGATCACACACTCTTTTCTCCAATGTAGACCACGAAGATTCAATAATACTGGGATCTGGTAACTATGGTGACCAGAGGAAATGTCACAGTTCATCCTCGTACTCACAAAACCATTCCTGGACGATGAAAGCTGTGTAAACAGGAGTCTGTTGTCTTTTGGAACAAAAGGGTCTGATCTGCCAAAACGGTCACGTAATACTTGGCAGTAATGCTACCTTGAAGAGTAACAATGGGGCCCGTGGAGTACCACGATATAGCTGCTCAAATCATCAGCCATGTTTCACTCTTGGGACGAAAACTCTGGCAGTGGGAAAGAGGTCTCATCCGGTCTAATGACTTACTTCGGTTGCCCCATAGTTTATGGCTTCGGTACCATGTTTTTCTGTTAGGGACATTTACATCACTGGGTGGTTTTAGAATTCCAGTTCGCGCTGCAGTTCACTGCTTATGGAGATCCCTTCATGAGGTTTTGTTGCTGAAAACTTTGGCGCGTAGGTCATTCCGTTATGTAGTGACTTTTGCAGCTACCATCCTCTCTTTTTTCTCCCCAAACCTCTTCAATGACCTACCATCAAGATCACTGAAAACATACTAACGTCCGAGTTGTGACACAGCGTATGATTTTTTTACGCTTTCCCTGTGTGCGATATAAATTTTCGATGAGGTGCCTCTGGCGAAACAAACACCTCGGCTCACTTGGTTACGAAAGCTGGCACCATATGAGCACCAACAATCTTCCCAGGTATGAATTCACATACCTCCAACATAATGCACCCACAACTAGGCAGAACACTGTTCTCACCACGACTGCTATTTTCAAGTTATTCAAATGGTTGAAATGGCTCTGAGCACTATGCGACTTAACTTCTGAGGTCATTAGTCGCCTAGAACTTAGAACTAATTAAACTTAACTAACCTAAGGACATCACACACATCCATGCCCGAGGCAGGATTCGAACCTGCGACCGTAGCGGTCACGCGGTTCCAGACTGAAGCGCCTTTAACCGCACGGCCACACCGGCCGGCTTCAAGTTATTGAGGGCAATGCGCAGGTGCCGTTCGTGGTGGAATACAACAGCGCAACGTGCAGGCTTGGCTAGCATCTCTATTTGTGTTCAAGTACACATTGCTAGCAGTGTGCGCATATTTTTGTCCATGTCCTTAGGTTGCGGTAGTTATGCAGAAACGACGAGGTGTGCGTAGGACAGACTAGGGTGGTGAGTTGCAAAACCAGTCTTCGGACTGAATATGACAACAACAACAGCAGCACGTAACTGTAGATATCAGCTTTCTAAAACCAGTGGCACTAAAAACAATACTGCAGTCCGAAATGCCATGCTGATATCCTAGTTGGGAGCATGTGAAAAGAGTAAGAATTTTGTTGTGGTAAAGACAGAAAGTGGTGCTTTTGTACTGAGATAAAATATGGTTTGCTTCAGAAAGATTCACTTTATTTCACACGGCTATATCTTCTACATTAATGAGGGGAGAAACTTATGATGAATTTTCACTTACATATCGAAACTACAGCTTATTGCCAGTCGTAAGGTGTTGGTTCACACGGTACCTGATAGAAGTCTCTTTGGAACAGCTAAATCGCTAAGTCTTTCGTTCATTCCTTACCGAATATGCACGGAGAAGATATAGGCGTTTTGCGTTCTTCATTTCATCATGCACTGTTCAGTAACACTGTGCTGTGTGATTCTCGTCGAAGGTACTACAATGAAGCTCCTGCTACTCAAAGCATTCGACTAAGCACCAGCAGTCGGTAGAGACTGATTATTGTTGTAAGGGAAAACCAGAAGGTCGCCCCTGTGTGTCATTGGAGGTATGGCAGATATTCCACAGTTTTGCATGTAATGGAAAAAAGCGTCGTACTGCCCATGAGTTCGCCATTCCTTATGATTCTGCCAGGTGCGTTCTGTGGTGACGTTCGTGCTTCAAACAATGCAGAAGTCAACTGCTAGGACCCCTTCATGTTGGCGACAAACATCAACGTATAGAGTTTTGTGAATTCATTGTGGGCGTGCAGATGGAAGATAATTTACTTTCACGTTCACTTTTCCGTATTGACACTGCGTGCCATTTGAATGGAAAAGTGCACAGGTACAATGTAAAGTTATGGGGAACACAGCATCCACGAGCTGTGTTTGAGCACGATAAAGCCTCTCCAACGTTTCTACATCTACATCTACATTTCTACTCCGCAAGCCACCCAACGGTGTGTGGCGGAGGGCACTTTACGTGCCACTGTCATTACCTCCCTTTCCTGTTCCTGTCGCGTATGGTTCGAGGGAAGAACGACTGCCGGAAAGCATCCGTGCGCGCTCGAATCTCTCTAATTTTACATTCGTGATCTCCTCGGGAGGTATAAGTAGGGGGAAGCAATATATTCGATACCTCATCCAGAAACGCACCCTCTCGAAACCTGGACAGGAAGCTACACCGCGATGTAGAGCGCCTCTCTTGCAGAATCTGCGAGCTGAGTTTGCTAAACATCTGCATAACGCTATCCCGCTTACCAAATAACCATGTGACGAAACGCGCCACTCTTCTTTGGCTCTTCTCAATCTCCTCTGTCAACCCGACCTGGTACGGATCCCACACTGATGAGCAATACTCAAGTATAGGTCGAACGAGTGTTTCGTAAGCCAACTCCTTTGTCGATGGACTACATTTTCTAAGTACTCTCTCAATGTATCTCAACCTGGCACCCGCCTTACCAACAATTAATTTTATATGATCATTCCACTTCAAATCATTCCGCACGCATACTCCCAGATATTTTCCCGATGTAACTGCTGCCAGTGTATGTTCCGCTATCATATAATCATACAATAAAGGATCCTTCTTTCTATGTATTCGCAATACATTACATTTGTCAATGTTAAGGGTCAGTTGCCATTCCCTGAACCGAGTGCCTATCCGCTGCAGATATTCCTGCATTTCACTGCAATTTTCTAATGCTGCAACTTCTCTGTATACTACAGCATCATCTGCGAAAAGCCGCATGGAACTTCCGATACTATCAACTAGGTCATTTACATATATTGTGAAAATCAAAGGTCCCATAACACTCCCCTGTGGCACGCCAGAGGCTACTTTAACGTCTGTAGACATCTCTCCTTTGAGAACAACATGCTGTGTTCTGTTTGCTAAAAACTCTTCAATCCAGCCACACAGCTGGTCTGATATTCCGTAGACGCTTACTTTGTTTATCAGACGACAGTGCGGAACTGTATCGAACGCCTTCCGGAAGTCAAGGAAAATGGCATCTACCTGGGATCCTGTATCTAATATTTTCTGGGTCTCATGAACAAATAAAGCGAGTTTGGTCTCTCACGACCGCTATTTCCGGAATCTATGTTGATTCCTGCAGAGTAGATTTTGGGTTTCCAGAAATGACTTGATATGCGAGCAAAAAACATGTTATAAAATTCTACAACAGATCAATGTCAGAGATATAAGCCTACAGTTTTGCGCATCTGCTCGACCACCCTTCTTGAAAACTGGGCTACCTGTGCTCTTTTCCAATCATTTGGAATCTTCCGTTCCTCTAGAGACTTGCGGTACACGGCTGTTAGAAGGGGGGCAAGTTCTTTCGCGTACTCTGTGTAGAATCGAATTGGTGTCCCGTCAGGTCCAGTGGACTTTCCTCTGTTGAGTGATTTCAGTGGCTTTTCTATTCCTTGGACACATTTCGATGTCAGCCATTTTTTCGTTCGTGCGAGGATTTAGAGAAGGAACTGCAGTGCGGTCTTCCTCTGTGAAACAGCTTTGGAAAAAGGTGTTTAGTATTTCAGCTTTACGCGTTTCATTCTGTGTTTCAATGCCATTATCATCCCAGAGTGTCTGGAAATGCTGTGTTAACGTAAGAGCAGAACTTCCTAGGATTTTCTGTCAAGTCGGTACATAGAATTTTACTTTCGAATTCACTGAACGCTTCACCCATAGTCCTTCTTACGCTAACTTTGACATCGTTTAGTTTCTGTTTGTCTGAGAGGTTTTGGCTTCGTTTAAATTTGCAGTGAAGCTCTCTTTGCTTTCGTAGTAGTTTTCTAACTTTGTTGTTGAACCACGGTGGGTTTTTTCCGTCCCTCACAGTTTTACTCGGCACGTACCTGTCTAAAACGCATTTTACTATTGCCTTGAACTTTTTCCATAAACACTCAACATTGTCAGTATCGGAACACAAATTTTCGTTTTGATCTGTTTGGTACCGTTTCCTTACAGATATTTATGCCCCCTTCATTTTAACGGAAAAGATGGTTACACAAATCACCTACCTGCATATGTTGGAGTTCTGGCTACTTTCAGAATTGCGAAAACATGCTGATAATTTAATTTTTTGACAGGAGAGAGTGCCACCAAGGTGACAACTGCAGCACAGTGACACAGCAATGGCACCTGCAGCCCAGAACATTTCTTAAAAGTGACCTAATTCAACAATGGATACCCGCGCGCTTGTGTGTGTGTGTGTGTGTGTGTGCGCGCGCGCGTTGTGAAGGACCCCGTCCTCTTAAAGCAACTTTGAGTGAATTGCAACCGTCTGTAGCAACAGCGATGAATGGAGTAGCTGCCGATGTCGTTGCCAAATTAAGGCACTAGTTTGAACATAATTTTGATGATAGTCATGTTTTCATTGCAAGACTGATAGAACATTTGTGAAATTATATGTATGAATTAAAATTTACCTCAAGTTTCCGTCCTCGTTCATTCAGGATATTCAGTATAGTGGTGTCAGCAAACAGCAAAGACAACGAACGGTCCTCCGGAGGGAGGGGTATGAGGATTAGCAAAGACTGCTTGCGAGATGTTGTTTACATTAGCACAACAATAATGAAAATTAATGTTCAGAAGATGGAAATAGTATCTTGAGATTGAGAAAAAACTGACGGACAAAGGAAAGCCAGAATTTAGACTAAACGAGTATCAAAAAGTAATGCCAAACGTAGAAAGAGCGGGAGATGGCCAGCGTGTGATAGTCGACTCTACTCTCACGAAGACATGCCACCCGCACACCAGTCTCCTTCATTTTCACAACGGACTCACTTCCCAGGGAGACTTGGGAAAGGCTACTTCCAACAGAGACTTGACGTCATTCGATACTGAATATGGGCTTGGATGATTGAAAATTAGAGTTGGATTGATATGTGGTCATTGGCAGCGATGATGGATATAGTTTCACCCAGCAAACCTACACTCACATTGAAATTATTGTTATAATTGCAGTATGTTCGTCCATGTTGTTACCAGAAACTTATTAAGAGCGGCGACTTCAGTAATGCCGATGCTGTGTTAATACATTGTTAAAAGCGTTAGTGACGAGAATGTAGTAAACTTTAATGTGCGTAATCAAATGTTTTGGTGCAATACTCACACTCCCGGCGACGCCGTCATTATGGTATTTTCTGCCAGCTTCATTTAGTTGTATATCGGTTGCTGCTTTCCGAGGTCGATGCAGGTATAAGCGTAAGTACTAAGGCAGCAGGCTTTTTCTCACCGAGTCACGTACATTTGTAAGATGCAAAATACATCTGTGGACAACATTTTTCATGCTTTATGTCATTGTTATAGAATGGCAGAGCGAGGAATGTAACAGTTTCTAGTCTTGAAGCAGTTGAAGACCACTAATATTTTTTTAATTCTTATCACGTCCTTTTAGAAAAAATTAAATTATTTTTTTCAGTTACACATTCAATGAAACTGCAGGTGCTCACTTTAATTTCTACAGTGACAGTAGAGTCTTGTTTACTTTCGGGAAAGCAAATCCTGTCAGGATCTTAAAACACCCGTGATGTGTGTGAGTGCCGAAACGGTAGCACTGTAAGAGGCACTAATTAGACCAGCATTATGCAGGACCGTGTCTCACAGGGCAAGTCAATATAGGAAATCGGGAAGTTCTGATTTAACGTACCATCCTCGCATTAGATTCATTATGGAAAAGCTAGACCTGGTTGATCCTACGAGAAATGAACGCCGCTGGCTCCGTATGTGAGGCCACGGCCACAGCGCCACTTCACTCCGTAACCTCTGGCACGAACAGCGTAGACGCAGCAGCAGCAACAGCACTGCGACTTCATCCTTGTCGTTATGGAATGTACGTCCTGGACTGCGCATCAGAGTGACTTGTTCAAAGGATACAAATAATGCAAAATCTGTCACTATGACTCGAGTTCAATGTCCCAGAATGCACTTCAAGTGTTGCTCTGTATTCTGTACGCCGGGAAATCGCTCAGAACCATCTACACATCTGAGTTATCTTGATAACTTCAAATGTTCGAACCACAACTACTGAACTGTAGTAATTATAAAATCAATGTCAAACAAAGCACAAATGAAATAAATGCAGTTTTAAAAATCACAACAATTTTTAAGGAGGAATCTTTAACGTCAACTCGCCTGAAGTTAGTAAGAAAAACTATTAACCCTTTCCTAGTCTTCATCTGAGGTTTTGGATCACTTACGAGGAGGTTCTGCAGATAACAGACAACGCGTTTGTTCTATGCAAACGGTCGAGTCCCTACCTAGCGCTTCTCGTGCGTGAGTTCGGAGTAACCTTATTTTTCTCTGTAAAACTGTATTTCTTTTAGCCTGCTATTCTTTAATGTCAAGAGAGACCATTTTCGAGACCTAAACGTGCCAAGCACGTAATTTGAGCAAATGCTGCCTGTCGACGTCTCGTTCCTAATGTTGTTAGCGACACAGACACATAAGGAGCGCTATAGATTTCAAAAGTAAGCTTCTGAACCTCCAAGAAGATGAAGCTCGGCTTACCTCTTTCTGTGAATGCTATTGTTGAAAGATATTGGTCAGCAACAAAGGTGGAAAAGGCTTTTATATTGTGGCTCAGTGCTCTTTGGCAAGGCCTCAGACAACGAATCCGAGGTTCTTGGGTTCACTCCCCGGTCAGTCCTTGGATTTTTATGCAGCTTTTGAATTGTTTCCCATCTGGCTTTGCTAACATGGATATGAAACTCTGCGATTTGCACCGTGGTTCTGAATCCATGTGAATCTGTAGGACCACCTGTAGATTGTCGAGCAATTCGTTTCGAAGGTAGAGGAAGGCATCTTGCATTCCACCTCGATAAGGACCGTGCTTAGGAAAGCACTAGTGTTCCACCAACCTTAGTGTTGATGACAATTTTACACGTGTGTTTACAGGGCCTTTATTCATGATGCACGACTCAGCTATTGCATTCCGACAAATTTCATACATCGACTATGGTATACTGCAACAGAGCTAAAATAAAATTTTATGTTTGGAGAATTCTCTCTACACGCATGTTGAAAGAGTGACTGCGTGATAGTGGCTGCGCGATCTGACTTAGAAGACCGCGCAATGCCAACCCCTTCTGCCATACGGTTTTATTCGGATGTGGTATGGAGCGGTATGGCGTCATCACACGTCTCTCCCGGCCATTGTGAACTATACATACCTCGAGGCCGCTACTTTTCTTTAGTAGTTCCTCAGCTGGCATCACGAGGCTGATTACGCACTTTCCTGCCCTCCCGTCGATGAAAGATCACTGGCGGTACCGAGAAGTTTTATAAATACAGTGACGGAAAAGTTAGGTACTTAGAAGGAGAGGACAAAATGATTTGAAACTTAACATGTTGAGAGATTTTGTTGTTTTAGTTCAGTGTTCATAATATCAGTTGGCAATATCAGTAGGACGTTACCCCCTGTTAGATGCATATGTTGATATAGTTGGTAAGGATTTCATATACCAATTGCATGCGTCTGATGCGTAATTGGTCCACAAATGATTTAACTAACCCTCTATATTCTTAATGTACTGGGATGGAGTTTACGTCTCACCCGCTCCCACATAAGATTTATTAAGTACAGGCCGTGAGTTATTGCTAGTTACGGAAGTGGTAGTACTAGTGGTAGCGTATGCCTTGCTGGAAACCCAGGATCGATTCTCGGCACTGTCAGCGATTTTTCCTTTATGAGACAGCTGGAATGGGTTGCACTTAGAAGGACTTGAATGAAAAGTAGCGGCCCCTAGATCTGCATGTGGTTCGTAGGTACCTGTGCTGTTTGTGGATATGAGCTGTCCTATAGATAGATGGGACCAGGAGAGCTAACGTATGAGGACGCAAGGTGCTTCTACCGTACAGCTGTGCCGTCAGAGTTCCCTCAATTCATTCCCCATGACATCCCACATCACCATGCTAGAAATAAACCAGGGTGTTTCTCTAAAATATTGGGCGAATGTTACCTCTCTCTTCTCTCCTCGGCGTCGCCACTCTCGGAGAAGACGGTCATACGTTGTAATTCAGAATGGAGGTCTACTGCTGAAACATGATTTGATGCCACTCGTCAGGCGTCCAGAAATACCTCCTGGGACAGCGACTGAGCATTCCTCATCTCTGACCAAAGATGTGGGATCACACAGGATTTTTTAATGTGTCCCAGCTTGCAGCCGATTGGTTCGAGTACATGTGAAAGAGCTGCGATGTGCTCAGTGCACAATAAGGCAATATCTACATCTTCATCTACATCTACATGGATACTCTGCAAATTACAGTTAAGTGCCTGGCAGAGGGTTCATCGAACCCCATTCACAATTCTCTATTATTCCAATCTCGTATAGCGCGCGGAAAGAATGAACACCTATATCTTTCAGTACGAGCTCTGATTTCCCTTATTTTATCGTGCTGATCATTCCTCCCTATGTAGGTCGGTGTCAACAAAATATTTTCTCATTCGGAGGAGAAAGTTGCTGATTGGAATTTCGAGAGAACATTCCGAAGCAACGAAGAACGCCTTTCTTTTAATGATGTCCAGCCCAAATCTTGTATTATTTCTGTGACACTCCCTCCCATATTTCGCGATAATACAAAACTTGCTGCCCTTCTTTGAACTTTTTCGATGTGCTCCATCAGTCCCACCTGGTAAGGATCCCATACCGCTCAACAGTATTCTAAAAGAGGACGGACAAACTTAATGTAGGTAGTCTCCCTAGTAGGTGTCCTGCCAATGAAACGCAGTCTTTGGTTAGCCTTCTCCACAACATTTTCTATGTGTTTCTTTCAATTTAAGTTGTTCGTTATTGTAATACCTAGGTATTTAGCTGAATTTACTGCTTTTAGATTAGACTGATTTATCGTGTAACCGAAGTTTAACGAGTTCTTTTTAGCACTCATGTGGATGACCTCCACTTTTCGTTATTTAGGGTCAACTGCCACTTTTCGTACCATTCAGATACCTTTTCTAAATCGTTTTGCAGTTTGTTTTGATCTTCTGACGACTTTTTAGTCGATATACGACAGCATCATCTGCAAACAACCGAAGACCGCTGCTCAGATTATCTCCCAAATCGTTTATATAGATAACGAACAACAAAGGGCCTATAACACTACCTTGGGGAACGCCAGAAATCACTTCTGTTTTACTCGATGACTCTCCGTCAATTACTGTGAACTGTGACCTCTCTGACAGGAAATCACAAATCCAGTCACATAACTGAGACGATATTCCATAAGCACGCAACTTCACTACGAGCCGCTTGTGTGGTATAGTGTCAAAAGCCTTCCGGAAATCCAGAAATACGGAATCGATCTAAAATACCTTGTCAATGGCACTCAGCACTTCATGTGAATAAAGAGCGGGTTGTGTTTCACTGTTTCACAGGAAGGATGTTTTCTAAACCGATGTTGATTGTGTGTAAATAGACCGTGTTCATTGAGGTAATTCATAATAGTTCCTTGATACGATCAGACTTGGTCGACTCGATCCAATTCGTTGTGGGTTGTGTGCCCTACGCTCTCGTACTGTGCAACATTAGGCCACTGCAATGTCCGAACGATCCCTATGCCTTATTATAGCACAGTTACACCATACTTTCGGAGTTATTCAAGATGGCAATAGTTAGTGACTCACCCTGTATACCTTTGTCAGGCCTGATAGTACAGTCAGATGATGACATCACTAACCCACTCCGGTAAACTGTCGTTTTACCACAGAATATGTCTCACGCTGTGGGAGACGAAACGTCAGGGATAGTTTTATATATCGACCACGACTTCTCAGCCCTGATGTTTTAACAGAAGTAATAAGCGTCCGCGAAAACATTAAGAAGTTTATTAACTTAATACGAAGAACACATGCTCTATTAAAGCTTTTGTCGCCCAAGGCAGAAGCCATTAAAAGTTCTTAGCTCCCAGACGCTATTGCGCAAAATTCCTCAGAACCAGAGATATTCCGAAGTTGCTTTCTAAATACTGAAAAGCCTTCTTCACACAAGTACTCTCTTTGCCGTCGCTGCGCCCTCATATAAACTTTCAAAATATATCCGGCAAGATGATCTGACGACTGCACTTCATGACTGACCACAGAATTCAGTACAAGATACTACACAGGATTACTCTTCTTCGCCCGAACTCCTCAGAGTCCACTGCTCAACTGTCTTCTCTGTGTGTTTATCATGAAGTCCGACTCCTACCCGCGTTAAATGACAGTAACTCTACAGAAACTGAATTGTTTATATTTCTCTATCACTAATAGTCAATGGTTTCTCTTCCACTTTAAACAAAAACTATTTCTGAAACATGCAGCGCAATAGAATCGAGCCTAGGCATATAGTAAATGAACGGTGACATCATAGGAATTTTGATGTGTACTTCTGTTACCCATGTCCTGCTGGACTTCTTTTTGCAGAATAAATGCGGTTTGAGGTTGTACTTGACAGGCTGAAGGAGTACAAATGAAACAGTTTCTTGCGTCAGTCATTTGTTTGCGTTTTAGTGGCTCACATCCTCATCTTCAGGTAGAGAATTGTTTATTTTCATAACTTGTGTTGGTAAAGAGTACATGCGCTTTTTTACAGCAGTAAACCAAAAGATGAAAATTACTTTTTAGAAGAGGCACTTTTAAGGTAAAAACTAATTTTTAAGTGTGGCGACGTACCATCCGATTTTCGGAATAATATCAAACACACAATACCGAAGATATGAAGACCGGATAAGTGCGAGAGTTATCGCGTAATCAGCTGATGGATCCAAACTGCTGACATGAATAATGTATAGCAGAATGGAAAACAAACTGGAGGAACTGTTAGATGACTATCAGTTTGGCATTCAGAAAGGTAAGTGCACCAGAGATGCAGTTCTGATGTGACAATTCATAACGGTAACAAGACTGAAAAAAATCAAGAGAAGTTCCTAGGATTAGTTGACCTGAAAAATGGTGCATTTCGTTCGTGAGTGAAATATGAGTAATGTGTAGGAAAAAATGGGTGATATGCGATATGTTCAACAAGAGGGAACAATAAGAATGGAAGACCAAGAATGAAGCGTTTGAATTAAAAGGGGTGTATGATAACGGTGTATTCTTTCACCCCTCCTGTTCAGTCTGTACACCGAAGACGATAGAGGAAGTTAAATTAAAATTAAGGGTGAAAGGATACCACCGATAATATTCGCGGATGACATTGCTGTCTTCAGGGAAAGTGAAGAAGAACTGAGATTGAGTGGCATGAACAACCTAATGAGTACAGAATATGGATTGAGAGGAAACAAAAGCAAGACAAAAGCTGAGGAGTAGCAGAAGTGCAATTAGCAATGAACGTTACAAACAGTAGAAGAAAACGAAGAATTCTGCTATGTTGGAAACAAAATAATGCATGACGGCCGAAGCAAGAAGAACATAAAAAGCAGATTAGCACAGTGCATTCCCTGCCAAAAGAAGTCTTCTGCTATCAAATATTGCCCTTAATCTGAGGAAAAAATACCTGAGAATGTACGTTTGGAGCAGAGCATTGTATATTAGTGAATCATGAACAGAGGAAAAACTAGGATAAACAAGAATCGAATAATTTGAGATGTAGTGCCATAAAACGGCGTTGAAAATTAGGTGGATTGATAAAGAATTGGAAAGTTCTGTGAAAGACAGAAAAAGAAACATATGGAAAATACTGACAAGATGAAGTAAAAGTATGATAGAACATGTGTTAAGACATCAGGGAATAACATCCACTGTACTAGAGGGATCTGCCGAGAATAAATACTCTAGGGGGAGAGAAAGATTCCAATTAATGTAACAGATAACTGAGGACATAGGCTACATATGCTGCTCTGAGATGAAAAAGTTGACACAAGAAAGGAATTTGTGGTGGGCCACATCGAACCGGTCAGAAGACTGATGAGTCAGAAAAACAAAACAAAAAGGAAAAGAATCCGACAGTCATAGTAAATTTCAAGCAAAAGTCGATACTTCTCAAAGTCCCCCATCAGTTGATATTGTTTCATTATCATGTGTATTATTGCCTGCCTCTTTTGAAGCTAGCAATAAAAGTAATCACTGCATCAGTCCATTTAGGTGATCCCAGTGAAAAATACGAGATGCAGGCTATTTGTTGGGCACTGTTTCCAGTCATGAACGTGATGTGAATTTTCATTTTCTTCCATATAGTTATGTGTGCCACCCTCTGTCAATAATGATCCACCAATGAAGGCTTAATAATGTAAGGGTCTGGAGGAAAGATGGTTCTGATTATGAGTAATAGTAGTGCTGAGAATTATACGAATTATATCATAATTATGAGGATCTCATTTTGTGCAATTTTTAGTGGGTTTAATTTTAAACACTAGATACTTAAATCTTCTAAATCCTTGCTTTCTTCCACTGTAAATTATTTCAGTATCTTCTTCAACTGTTACTTGTAAACTACCAATTATCTACACTTGTCTTGTGATTCAAATCTGATTCCGTATACAGAATCACGCTTTTTGTCTGCTAGTTTACTAAAAAAAAACTGATGCTTCCGGTTTACCCCTATCTCTGCTACGGTTTTTTCATGGTCCTTCTTCAAGATTGTCATTATGTTCCTCCTCATATTCATAATCATCTCCATCTTATCCAACTTCTGCTTTCATAAATACATTGTTTTCTTATTAATTAACATTGTTTTCTTTGGCGTATTCTTCTTTGTTGTGTTGAGTGATCACATTCCTCCGTCGGATAGCGGTCCCAAACAGTTTAGTGGCTAAGTAATGGGTTTGAAGGTGTTTTTTGCTACAGAGCCAGCTGCAGCTTGCATTTTTGCGGCAACACCAGTTTCCTGTGGATGTTCTGTCGAGATTTCAACACCTGTCTCTTAAGCTACTCATTCGTCCAATGGAACTGAGAAGCATCTTGACAACAACAATGCTCAATCAATAAACTAACTGACTGCAAGAAAACATCTGAGTCCATACAAAAGGCCACATCAGAAAACACCTAAATGGGTAAACAGTTACATGGTTAAAAAGCTAAACAGTATCCATTACCTTTTACCTATTTACTATTAACCATTTACTTTACCCATTCGCCATTGACCCATTTGACTTTATCTGTTGTCAGTTGCTGTTTACCATTGCCCATTTACCATTACCTGATTACCATTACCCATTTACCATTATCCATTTACCATTAACCATTCAATATTACCATTTAGGATTACCCATTTACAATTACCCATTTACCATTATCCGTTAGCTGTTACCCATTACCTGTTATGCATTAGCTGTTACCCATTTACTTCACACATTTACTGTTTACCACTTACCATTACATTTTACCTTTTACCCATGACCCTTTACCCATTTACCCCTTATCTTTTATCTCTTTAACCTCATAACTCACTAACCCATGAATCTGTTTAAAAACTATTGGAACAGAAGATAAAGAAACAACTGCACTACTCGTGTGTAAGTATTATTATTATTATTAATGCTTCTGCAGATGTGATGCAACTGTTTCTTTACTCTTCCATTCTGATTGTTTACGTTTATTCTGTGGAACTACAAATGTACTCTACATGTTTGCTACTTCCAAATAAAAAGCGAAAGTGGACTGCCAATGAAACTTTGCTATAAACTCCGAACTGTCCTTTTACATGTCAGGAAAATGTGGTCCCATAGAACAGTTTCAAACGTACTACAGTGCAGAAACTGGTATGACGAGAGCTTGAACTCAAGACCCTTGGCCGGCGGTGTTGGCCGAGCGCTTCTAGGCGCTATAGTCTGGAACCGCAAGACCGCTACTGTCGCAGGTTCGAATCCTGCCTCGGCCATGGATGTGTGTGATGTCCTTAGGTTAGTTATGTTTAAGTAGTTCTAAGTTCTAGGGGACTGATGACCTCAGAACTTAAGTCCCATAGTGCTCAGAGCCATTTGAACCATCAAGACCTTTGGTACGACAAACTAATGCTCTACAGTCTTCCCCACAGGATCTCTACGTGACAAATGCGCACGATTATGCTTTTCCTGAGCTCAGTACGTCAGGTGTTACTTATGACTTACTGTTTACGCACTTTCTCCTGGGCGACAGCACATAGCACAAATTATATCAGAGTTTTGGTTGTCGATACACAGCGTTTGGTGCCTATATTGCTGTTCGACGTCTGAAGGTGTGCGCATCGGAGGTAAAGGAAATGTTTTATTTTTGTTTGTGAAACCAATCACTCGCTTCACGAATTCAGTGTGACTTATTGACCAACAATCTAACTCAATGGATTTTTCCCCTTTTCATCCTTTCATTATACCCCATTCGCGCTTCAGCCGTTAGTCAGCCAGCATAGCGTTCCTTTCTCTGTCCGATTAGTGGTTTAATTAAAAAATTGACGCTTACTCGATATCAAGCATTCTTCTTTTCTCGTGTAATATTGGCCTTTAGAGTTGAAAGCATTGTAGACGAGTCTGCGAGAGGGTGCACCTGATGAACGAAAGACGTAGCTCAAATTACTTTCTAGCCTTTAATCATTCACCCGTTTTTATTTCCCATCCACTTAGAGTTTGCATAATTAGTATAGGAACTACGGAATTAAAACTGTTGCCTGTGATAAGGCAGCGTCAAGTTTCACTTCTCAGACATTTCTTTCTTGAGTCTACAATCGATTTAATTAAAATATTGTTTGCAACGTTCCTTTTGCGACCTTGTTCTGAGGCCCCTTTACATTTATTTGCTTCACCCACTCGTGTGAACAGCCAGATCTATTGTAACCATTTTTAACTGCTTTTTAGCATATAAACTACCTTTCTCCGACGCCGTGCTTCCCGCGTATTTTAGTTTTATAACGAGAAGGAACAATAAGGGTGGAAGACTAAAGAGAGAAATTTCGTGGTTATAAAGGGATTAAACAGGGATGAACTCCTTCTCCTCTGCTGCTCAACCTGTAAACCCAAGAAGCAATGAAGCCAATAAAATACAGTTTCAGAAGCAAGATTAAAACTCTGGATGGAACGATAACATTGCTATCCTCTGCGAAAGTCAGGAAGAAAAAATGAACCTACTGAATGGCCTGAACAGTCTACTGAGCACAAAATATGGATTGAGAGTAAACCAAACAGAAATGAGTTTAGCGACAAACTTATTGCATAAATTGGGGATCACTTAAAAGGCAAAGGCTTTCTGCCACCTAGGAGATAGATAACATATGAAGAGGAAAGCAAGGACAAGATACAAAAAAGAGAAACATTCCGCGCCAACAGACGGCTGCAGAGCATTATTTAATTTGAAAAAGAAATTTCTGAGAATGTACGTTCGGATGACTGTACTGTACGGAAGTGAATCATAGGCTGTAGGGTACATGGAAATAAAAAAAATCGAATAATGTGAAATGTAGTGCTTCAGAAGCGTACTGGAAATTAGGAGGAATGGTATAATAAGCAGTGCGGAACCTCTCCACATGATCGATGAGGGCAGGAAGATATGGAAAACGCAAAATAGAAGTTGGAGTAGAATGAATACATGTCTTGAGATGTACGATGAAGAGCCTGACACAAAAGAGAAAATAATGGCGGCCGTGCCAAATCGTGATGGCGGAAACAAAAATCTTGTAGTGGTGCATTATGCCGTTAGTTAATTTTTTCTATAAGCGATTGTGTCACTAACTGGTAAAAATTTTCTCTAGTGGTTAGTCAACAGCTACATTTTCCAGTACAATCGAGGTACACAATAGGCCACATTCAGTCTAGTTTAAGAAGAAATTATTTCACCACAGTTAGTGGTCTAGCTGTAAGCGATCTTTCAGGATGTTTGCTCTCGCAGACAAAACTTATTCAGTGTCTCTATCGACATTAAGAAGAAATAAGACATTACTAGTTCACAGTGTAACTTTGCTTGTATGTGATTTCCGCATAAATCTGTCAGTACTTTAAATATCTGTCCAATGACATCCTGTCGATGAATCTGAACAAGGGAGACAGGGCTCAAAACAGAAATCGAAGTAAACTTCGAAATTGCTATTAACAATTCAAGTTCCAATATTAGTTCTAATCAGGATTCCTTATTCAAGATAACGTTGTCTGCCTTTTTTTCCAAACTGTCATCAATGATATGACGACTACAGCTGACTTAGGAGGCCCGGTGAATCGTGGGAAAAAAGTTTTAATTTATCCGGGATAAGAACGAGACACACTATTTGAAATTTTAAAGAATAAATGGAATTTCCAAATATAGTTTCTAAGGACGACCTGGTGCATCTAAATACCATAAGTTACCAATACATTAGCCACAGGGTTTTGTATCCCAATGAAGTATGATCGATACATTTTCATAAAGATTGATAACGATGACTGTTGCAGGACCTTCATATTTATAGCACCCGTGGAATGGTCCAGACTGTATTAGCGCTGCCCACTGTATTATGTAGCATGGGTCCCTATCCACCGCACTGACGCTGGGGACAGTTCCAATAATACAACCCCAAAAAACGTATTCATGGTGTGTTCAGTTGTATACCGCTGCTGGGCAATCTTTCAAAGGACGAGTTAAACATTAACGTCTTATGTCATGGGAGAAGTAGTATCATACATTCTTAAGACGTTCCGAGTCTTATATCTGACTAAGAGAAAGCAGCACTCCTGATGCAATTTTTGAGCCTTTCTAAGGCATCTACAAAGTAATAAATTCAACGAATACTCGTTTTAGTAGAAAAACGTAAGAAACATCTTTCTGCGAAATTAAATTTAAGTCAATTCAAATCATAGATTAATCAAGTGGTGCCAAAAATGTCTTAGCTTACCAGTCCGATTCACTACTTCCTTGTTAGCCATCCGATGTACCCATCTAATCTTCAAAATTCATCTATAGCAGCACATGTCGAAAGTTTCTCTTCTCGGCTTCTCTGTGCTGTTTACCGTCTGTGTTTAACTTCCATACAAAACATTACTCATGACAATATCTTCAGAAAAGTCTTCCTCAGAATTAAACATTTGTTCTACTTTAACGTTATTTCTTTCTTTTCAGAAAACATTATTCTTGATACTGTCCGTCTATATTTTATGTCCTCTCTACTTGGACCATCGTAGCTCATTTTGGTGCGCAAATAGTAAAACTCATCTTCTAATTTTAGTGTTCAATCTTAATACAGTTACCTCTGCATTACTTGGCTTAATTCGATTACATTCCATTATCCTTTTTTTTTTTTTTTTTTTTTTTTTTTTACTTTTCCTGATGACCATTTTGCAATCGCTTCTCGAGACATTATACATTTCGTTCAACGAAGCTTCCAAGTCATTCGTGTTCTCTTGCGTGATTACGATCTTGTTGGAGAATAGTGAAGTTATTATTTCGCCTAACTGAACTTTAGTTCCCTTTATGTAGAAGCTGCAGATAAACTTCCGCTCCCTACCTGCGTAGGTAGTAGAAGTCTCTTGGTGGCGAATGGCAGATACACATGTAAATGATGATTGAGTTTCATTGCACGGCATTAAAAACGACTAATTTTCACATAATAGGATGTGCTAATAGTACAACATCTAATGGTGACACGACATTACTTATGTGCTACAGTGTGTTCATTTATGTTAACGCACGATTATACTATGCTAATTGTATGAGGGTTGGCGGGGCGGGGGAGTCAATAGGTTACACGTATTGTTCAAACGTTTGTTGCACTCTAACATCTTCTCTGAAAGGGGTTTGAAAGAAAAAAAACAGTATTTCTGTTACGATTATTGATTAGCGTAGTTCCAGTGTACTTACAAAATTGTTAAGGCTTTCGTAGCCACTTGTTGACAAACTGCCAATTGGCTTCTGTCTCGGGTTCTTCGGCCGACGTTCATCTAATGATTTTTCTGACGTTTCGCCAGCACGAGTGGCTGGAATTGTCAAAGCTTCACCCTCCATTGCCGGTGGTGAACTGGAGCCGAGCTCGCGGGCGCAGACTATATGTACCTGGCGCGCCAACGTCCGAGGGCTTCTCCGCGGTCATTTCCGGTGCGGTTCTCCTCTTGCTACCCGCGACGGTCGTTCGCTGCAGTACGGGAAGCCAGGATCCGTTGACCTTAAGGCTTTCCTCTTTCTTGTTCAAACTGTTCGCGTGTTTTTGTATTTCTACAGCTTCTCTGAACAACCGCGTGTGATAATGCTTCTCTACAGCCGGAACTTCCGTGTCGGCGAATTTTATTACGTGGTCGGTCTCATTCAGTGCGTGCTCTGCCACGGCCGATTTCTCCACCTGCCCCAACCTGCAATGTCGCTTATACTCTTTGAGCCTGGTGTTGATGGATCGTCCAGACATTCCGACATAAACTTTTCCGCATGTGCATGGTATACGGTATATTCCCGACATTACAAGTGGGTCTCTTTTTCTCCTTCGCCGATCTAAGACACTCTTTGATCTTCCTTGTCGGTTTGAAAATCGTCTTTACGCGATGTTTGCGCAATATACGGCCGATTCTGTCCGTCACTCTGGGAATGTATGGCAGAAAGACCGTACCCGACATTTCTTTTTCTCGTTCCTTACTTCGCGGAGTGTTTGGCTCTGTTACACTTCTAATATAATTTGTGGAGTACCCATTGCTGCTCAGGACAGTTTCCTGGTGTTGCATTTCTCGTTCGAGGTGTTGCGGCTCACATATTCGTCCTGCTCTCGTTACGAGCGTACTAATCATGCCTCTTTTCTGTCTCGGGTGGTGGTTTGACAGTTTGTGCAGGTATCGGTCCGTGTGTGTCGGTTTTCGATACACGCTGTGTCCCAGGGTTTCGCCGTCCCTTGTGACCAGCACATCTAGACCGACACATACATTAAGGACTCAGGACATTTCATTGAGAAGCTGAAGAAACTGAAACTTGCACGAAACGACATCTTGTTCAGCTTTGATGTTGTTTCGTTAATTACGAAAGTGCCACTCAGTGACGCTCTGGAGCACATCGGTTCCATTTTCCCGCAGGACATCAGAAAGCTCTTCCATGCATGTCTCACCACGAGCTATTTCACGTGGAATGGCAATTTCTACGAACAGCTGGAAGGCGTCGCCATGGGTAGTCCTCTCAGTCCAGTGGTGGCCAACTTCTTCATGGAACAATTCGAAGCACACGCACTGGACTCGGCGACTTGCAAACCTAAGGTGTGGTACGGGTACGTCGATGATACTTTCGTGGTGTGGAGCCATGGTGAAGAGCAGCTCGTGACTTCCTACGACACTTGAATAGCCTCCATGCCAACATTTTACCATGGAAGTAGAAGAGGACAAGAAACTGCCTTTTCTAGATGTGCTGGTCACAAGGGACGGCGAAACCCTGGGACACAGCGTGTATCGAAAACCGACACACACGGACCGATACCTGCACAAACTGTCAAACCACCACCCGAGACAGAAAAGAGGCATGATTAGTACACTCGTAACGAGAGCAGGAGGAATATGTGAGCCGCAACACCTCAAACGAGAAATGCAACACCTGGAAACTGTCCTGAGCAGCAATGGGTACTCCACAAATTATATTAGAAGTGTAACAGAGCCAAACACTCCGCGAAGTAAGGAACGAGAAAAAGAAATGTCGGGTACGGTCTTTCTGCCATACATTCCCAGAGTGACGGACAGAATCGGCCGTATATTGCGCAAACATGGCGTAAAGACGATTTTCAAACCGACAAGGACGATGAAAGAGTGTCTTAGATCGGCGAAGTAGAAAAGAGACCCACTTGCAATGTCGGGTATATACCGTATACTATGCACATGCGGAAAAGTTTATGTCGGAATGACTGGACGATCCATCAACACCAGGATCAAAGAGTATAAGCGACATTGCAGGTTGGGGCAGGTGGAGAAATCGGCCGTGGCAGAGCATGCACTGAATGAGACCGACCACGTAATAAAATTCGCCGACACGGAAGTTCTGGCTGTAGAGAAGCATTATCACACGCGGTTGTTCAGAGAAGCTGTAGAAATACAAAAACACGCAAACAGTTTGAACAAGAAAGAGGAAAGCCTTAAGGTCAACGGATCCTGGCTTGCCGTACTGCAGCGAACGACCGTCGCAGGTAGCAAGAGGAGAACCGCACCGGAAATGACCGCGGAGAAGCCCTCGGACGTTGGCGCGCCAGGTACATATTGTCTGCGCCCGCGAGCTCGGCTCCAGTTCACCACTGGCAATGGAGGGTGAAGCTTTGACAATGCCAGCCACTCGTGCTGGTGAAACGTCAGAGAAATCATTAGATGAACGTCGGCCGAAGAACGCGAGACCGAAGCCAATTGGCAGTTTGCCAGTGTACTTAATTTATACATTTCGTTTTGAACTACAATGAGACAGAAATATCTGATCTGAACATACAAGAAAAGAATGCAGTTCGCACAATATCAGTCTATGGCGACATTTTAACTTTCCCTCGCAAAGTTAACGTGCGTGACTGCTATTAGCCATAACACGAACTTAATAGCGGAACACGAAACGTAGATAATTAACTGCAGATATTATCAAATTCTAGAATAATAAGTGAGTTTTAACAGTTGAGATGCTAACGGATGATAAGGTAGTACGAAACTAAAGTGCACAAAACGAGAACGCTTACGCTTTCGCTAAAGGAGGGAAGAAAAGTAACATCCAACTGTTTGCATGTCAGAAAACATGATTTTTCAGATGTCTGAATGCGTATTTGAGAGTTATTGGTAATATTCACGTCTGTCAGCACCTGCTTTCTTCGGAGCTGGAGCTATTGATTCATGTTGAAGTCTGAGAGCGATATTGGATTATTTGAGTAGGACAATAGTGAGCTGTAACACTCTTTCGTGTAACTTTTAACTTCATTAAGAGAGCGTGTGGATACTGTTTCGACTAAGGATCGCTTTCGGCTTTGTTATATAATGTTAAGAGAGAGAGATTTCGAAACCAAATTTTGAGGTCTGAGACATTTCCAGGTGCAGTTGTGGATTCAGATCACAAATTATTGGTTAACAACTGTAGAGTAAAACTGAAGGAACTGCGAAAAGGTAGGAAATTAAGGAGATAGAACCTGGCTAAGTTGAAAGAACCAGAGGGTGTTGAGTTTTAGAAGGAACATTAAGAAAGCCGTTGACTGAAATAGGGGAAAGGAATACAGTAGAAGACGAATGCGTAGGCTTGAGAAATGAAATAGTTGAGGCGACAGAGGATCAAATAGGTAAAAAAGAAGGCCTAGTATAAATCCTCGGATATCACAGGAGATATGGAATTTAATTGTTGAAACGAGTACAGATAAAAATGCAATAAATCAACCAATCGAAAGGAAATGCAAACGTCTGAAAATGAGATTAACAGGAAATGCAAAACGGATAAGCAGGAATGGCTAGACGACAAATGTGAGGTTTTAGAAGCATGTATAGTTATGTGAAAGATAGACACCCAACCATATAGGAAAATTAAAGAGACATTGGGATAAAATAAAGCAGCTGCATGAATATCAAGAGCTTAGGTGGGCATCCGGTACTAAGTAAAGAAAGGAAAGCTGACGGAGGGATTGTCTAGAAGGGCTCTACAAGGAAAAAGTACTCTAAGGCAATGACATTGAAATAGCAAAGGACGTAGATGAATATGACGGCATTCCATCAGAACTGCTGATAACCTTGGGAGATCGAGCAATCAAAAAACTATCGCATCTGGTATGCAAATGTATGACACAGATGAAAACGCCCTCAGACTTCAACATGAATCAAATAATTCCAATTCCGAAGAAAGCAGGTGCTGACAGACGTCAATATTACCGAACTGTCGGTATAATAAGTCATGGTTGCAAGGCACTGAGACGAATGGAAAATCTGGTAGAAGCCGACCTCGGGGAAGGTCAGTTTGAATTTCGGAGAAATGTAGTACCGTGAGAGACAGTACTGTTCCTACAACTTATCTTAGAAAATATGTTAAGAAAAGGCAAACTAAGTTTACAGCTTTTGTAGATTTTGCGATTTTGGCAATATTGGCAGAAATACGCACTTAAAAATGCTTCAGTTAGCAGGGGTAAAATACAGGAACCTAAATGTTATGAACAACTTGTATAGAAACCAGACACAGTAATAAGAGTCGAGGGACATGAAAGGGCAGTTGAAAAGGAAGTGAGACATGGTTGTAAACTATCCCACATGTTATTCCATCTGTACATGGAACAATTAGTAAATGAAACCAAAGAAAAATCTGGAGAAGGTATTAAAGTTCAGGGTGAGAAATAAAAACTTTTTAGTTTGACGATGACATTGTAATTCCGTCAGAGAGAAGAAAAGGCTTGGAAGAGTTGAACGAAATGGGTAGTGTTTTGAAAGGAGGCTATAAGATAAACGTCAACAGAAACAGAACAAGGATAGTGTAATTTAGTCGAATTAAATCAGGCAGTGCTGATAGAATTAGATTAGGAAACGAGATACTGTAAGTAGTAGATACGTTTTGCTGTTTTGGTAGCAAAATAACTGATTATGGCTGAAGTAAAAAAAAAAAAAAAGCGTTCCTGAAGAACTGACATTTGTTACTATCAAATATAGATTTCAGTGTTGGGAAGTCTCTTCTGAAAGTATTTGTATGGAGTATACCCATGTATGGAACAGTTATACTGTTAACACAGCCTCCTCAAATGGAAACAACGTTCGCACATCATGATTTCAACAACGATCAAGTCAAGGTGGTCACTATGACCCTCCTTGAGAACGCAGGACAGTATACAGTAACATCCTCGTTAGAAACCGCTCCCACTACAGCCACCTTACTTCTTACCTGTTGCTCCTTGCCTGTGAGAAAGTGAGGTGAATGCGTAACTTCCTTAGAAACGTGCGGTCACACTCTGCTTGCACAAACAAAACGTCTGGCACCTAATAACAAAATGCTTCGACAATATTCGAGCAAGCAGAAAGCACTGTGAGTACTTACGCATGTCCAAGTGTCCTAGCGGAACTAGTCTACAGAACTCCTACCAATACTTGCCGTATTTCAAGGGAATGAGAGAAACGTTCAGAATGGAAATGGATGGGTTAAAGCTTTGTTGACGTTGTGGTCACTACGGATGAAGCTTATTTTTGCACTGGAAAAGGGTGAGGAACAGAGAAGGGAAGTAACAGTTGAATAAGCTTTCCAGCATTCACTTGAAATGATTAAGGAAAATTACATAGAATCTAAATCAATACAGCCAGATGGGGGATTTGATTTCCACTCTCGCAGTATAGCGGTCCAGTATTGAAAATGTGCAGAATGGTAGTGACACTCCCTCTGAAGATGTCTAATGCCAGAAACATGCACCTGACAGATTTTTAACCTATAAAATACTACGCATTTCCGCAATAAAAATGCTTCAAATGGCTCTGAGCACTATGGGACTTAACTGCTGTCATCAGTCCGCTATAACTTAGAACTACTTAAACCTAACTAACCTAAGGACATCACACACATCCATGCCCGAGGCAGGATTCGAACCTGCGACCGTAGCGGTCGCGCGGTTCCAGACTGTAGCGCCTAGAACCGCTCGGCCACACCGGCCAGCGCAATAAAAACTGAAATGAATTATACTGATAAGCTTAATACCGCCGAGCTGGGTTGAAAGGGCAGTATGCTCGGAGAGAGATTATTAAGGTGTTTTGAATCTGTTGCAATGCCAAGAATCACAAGACAATGCTCTATAATAATAAAAATGAATTACGTAATCGTGATGTGATAATGCTTCGGAAACAAATAAAAACAATAAGATAAATGTATAGAAGCAGTCGATGCATTTTAAATTTAATGCAGTTCTCATGCCCAGAATATTTGGCCAACTGAATCCGCTCTAAAGCCATTTTCTCCTTCAGGATGGAGAATGAAAACGGTCTACCGTTCGCAGGTGAATGGAATTACGGATATGACAAAATTGTGGGTCAATTACGGAAAAATTACAAAGACGAAAAGGGTATTTGTGCGCCACTTCTTGTGATCTGCTTCGGAAGCAAGCAGTGACAGTCTCTTTGAATTTTCGATATCAGTGACAGCAGAAGGTCGGATTCGGACTCGGATACTTAATGGAAGCATTGATTCCTATAACTACAATGCTAATTACACAGATAGGCCCTAAAGTTACAAAAGCACGGACAATTGCAAGGATAAGCGTTTCCTTGCTACGCTGTGAAGTTGCTGTACATCTCCAGGATAACAAACAGGAGTGATACGTTTCTTCGAAGGAACGACGAAGAAACTCATATTGTTCACTAATGTATGAAAAGATCTTTTCCGACTTAGCACAGACCTAGACGTCTGGTTGCCACAACATGTACATACGAGATGTGATGAACGCACTACAGAATCTGTGACATTCGCTGTAGCGGAGTTGTGGGACTGTGAAGAAATATGTAGATTTTTAGCGACAGACATATGTTAACCATTGGCTGCATTTACAGAAGAAATTACGGGGATGCCTTAGATATTGCTGAGTTTACAAGCTTATTACCTTGTAGATTCTAGGGAACATGGAAATAACTGCTCAACAACTAACGCGAAATATGTTCTACTGCGGAATATTTTTTCTTCAAGGAGTGCGTCCCACTAGGTATATCTGAAGTCTGGAAGTTAGGAGTGAGGTAATGGCGGAAGTAAAGCTGTGAGGGTGCTTTGTCGGTCGTGCATGAATCGGCCAGTCGGTACAGCCTTCATCCCTGAAAGGAAAAAGTTCCGATTTCCAGATCTCCGACACACTGTTGTAAACTCACAGGGAGTTTCAAGTCAGCACACATTCAGCTGCAGAGTGAATATTCTTTCTGTGAACTCAGAGGAAGTCGTATGGGTAATACTATTACAATAATTTTTTTTTGGGGGGGGGGGGGGTAGATTAATTTTTCCCAGTGAACAGATTTTGCTGTAATGATAGTATCTGATATGTCTGTGCCGGAGAGAATTCGTAGCCAGACCGTTGGGCAGCGCATTACCAGCTAAACTGTGCGTTCACGCCTCGTTGACAGTTTCAAAGCTTCAACTTATCTCGAACAAACCTCCGTTCCTTACTAAGTATACACAGACTGTCCCACTGCGACCAGGACAGTTGAGAGAAAGTATAAGAATTTTCCACTCGAAGTCGCTAGTCTCACTGCACCTTTGAAGCATTTGAAATATGGAGTCTGTTCATCACGTGTTCTCGGATTACATAATTAGTAGCGGAGAACCTACAGCGTCCATAGGGATGGAAAACTTTTATATGCTATAAGAAAGATAAAGGACCCAGTGGGAGTACGGTCGATACCCTCGATAATGGAAGCAAGGTTTAAAACAAAATCAAGGCACGTTATAGGATTTGTCGACATATAAAACGTGCTTAAGAATGTGAAGTGTTGCGAGAAGTTTACAGTTTTACGCTGCAGGTACAGAGAAGGACCAAGACGTACAATTATGTATGAAAGATTAAGAGGGATGAGCCGCGCGCGGCTCGTGTTGATACCCTTCATAGCTTGGCATCTTGTAATAGCGATGGTGGCTTCTCGTTTTCTTAGTGTGTTCACTGGGGCCAATACGTTTGCTCGTCTTGTCTGTAGGCAGCAGCAGCGCTTATCGATAGCGCGTACTATGGTACCCCCTTTGGAGCGGCCTTAGTATTTCCGGGTCGTTGTATGTCGAGCGAGTTGAGTCGAGTCGAGTCGGAGCAGCAGTGTGGTCCGCACAGCCAGTACTCACCATACCGCTCGCGACGCACGTGCACTGTCGAGCTGAAGGTTGTGGTCGCGAGAGTGCACGACCACGTCAAGGACCGGATTCAGCGAGTTTTAGTTGAATGGACCGTGGTATTCGAGTATCTCAACTTTCACTTGTGTGTGTGTGTGTGTGTGTGTGTGTGTGTGTGTGTGTGTCCGCCCGTCGAAGTTACCTCATGGCAAAAAGTTGTCAGTCGACGATTTATACCTGGATCTTTCCGGTGCCTGACTTGAGTGGGGACGACCGTTGCTTGGTCGTTACTTCGGTCGTCGCAGCGCACGACGTGCATTTGGTCTTCCGACCGCTTCTGGCCTCTCTGTGTTTGTGCCGACTTATAATTCGTCCGTGTTGTTTTACAGTGATTGGTTTTAATATTGTGAGCTGTCGGTGGAATTGTTTTCCCGGATCAGTGTGTGTTTTGTGGTTGTGAATGAGGAGTTATTTTAATGCTGTCTGCGTACTGGTTTTGGTGAGGGTTGCGAACGGACATCAGTTCGTTTGGGGCGCAGCAGCGAGCGGGTCCGTGCAGCGCGACGGCAAGCCCGGGCCGCTGGCGGCGTACTGCCACTGCCCGATCGAGGAGGGGTAGCTGCGAGAGCGACGACTTCGCTGCGCACCGAATCCAGGACGTTTAAGTGAAGAGTTAACTGCTAACGCTGTCTCGACTATTCTGAGATCTCGCGTTTGGTCAGCGGGTTGTGGCTCCCAGGGACGCTGAGCCTGGCGGCAACGAATGAAGTGTTTCGAGGCGGTGAAAAATTGGAGCCGTCTTTCTCTATTTGTTATTCATCATTGAATTTAGTATTATTCTTATTAGTGAAGTGCCACGAGAGGTATTTTCTGCCTTGTGGCCACTAACGCCCCAGTTACCTGCCCTGGAGGTTAGCGTACTTTTCCGGCAATGTACTTTCCTCGTCGTGTTGATGCTGTCCGACACGGTATGTATAGTTAGACAGCCTCTTGTATTGTACTGTGAATATTTTTTGGGAGATTTACTTTGGTTCTAGTGTTTCCTTTGGCATTGGGTGTTTTATGAAGACGTAGTGCTGCCTGTCTCTTCGCCCTTGCCTAAAAATATTCCATCGTTGAACCGGTGATCGGACGTTAGGCGGATTAGTTAGTTGGTCGGTCGGTGCTTAAGGTGCCCCTAGTTTGAGTTGCTATCCTGTTACGTGAGTACAGCTCTTGGCTGCCTGTCTCATCCTAACCTATGTTTGAGTTACCTTCCCAGGCTGACCGTTGGAACACTTGCTGAGAACAGCTTGTCCTGATTCCTTAGAGCCGGCCGCGGTGGTCTCGCGGTTCTAGGCGCTCAGTCTGGAACCGCTTGACTGCTACGGTCGCAGGTTCGAATCCTGCCTCGGGCATGGATGTGTGTGATGTCCTTAGGTTGGTTAGGTTTAAGTAGTTCTAAGTTCTAGGGGACTGATGACCACAGATTTTAAGTCCCATAGTGCTCAGAACCATTTGATTCCTTAGACTGTGATGTTTGTTTTAAAGATGGCTCAAATGGCTCTGAGCACTATGCGACTTAACTTCTGAGGTCATCAGTCGCCTAGAACTTAGAACTAATTAAACCTAACTAACCTAAGGACGTCACACACATCCATGTCCGAGGCAGGATTCGTACCTGCGACCGTAGCGGTCGCTCGGCTCCAGGCTGTAGCGCCCAGAACCGCACGGCCACTCCGGCCGGCTGTTTAAAAGATATTTGAAATTTTCTAATTATTGTTGGTGTGGCCTTCAACCGAGCAATAATTTTACTTCTTTCGGGATAAGGCCTTCAGCCGTGATACAGTAAGTTTTTTTTTAAGCAAACGTGTTTTAAAAGCAAGGTATTTATTTTGAAGGTGGTATTTGGAATTGTTTTCTTGACTTCTAATTCAGGTCTTCAGCCGTTTGTTATTTGAAGTTGTTTGTGGCCTTCAGCCGAGTAATAATTTCACTTCTTTTATAATAAGGCCTTCAGCCGTGTTACAGTTTGTGTTGAAGCGAAGTATTTATTTTAATATATGCTATTTGAAATTGTTCTTCTCACTTCTAATTCAGGCCTTCAGCCGTTTGTTATTTGAAATTATTGTTGGTGGTCTTCGACCCAGAATTGCGGAAATTTTTTTCCTGTGATAAGGCCTTCAGCCGTCATACGCTCAATTGTGTCTTTTTTAAGAGATTGTTTTAAAATTTTAATTTCTTTAAATAAAGTTTACGTATTTGTTGTGGAACCGAGAGTAACAGATTACGGCCCCGTCCACAATCGTAACCTTATCCTGCCCCACGCTGGGAGACTATCTCGCAAGGCAAGTGCGCGGACCATAAAAAGCGCAGTGTAGAAGCGCAGTCTTTCACCATGCAAATCGAAGAAGCAATAAAGGAAATAGAAGTAAGATTCAGCAGTGATACTAAAGATTGAAATGAAAGGACAACAATGATCAAATTCGCTGATGACATTACTGTCCGCTGTGAATGTGAAGAAAAGTCAAAGGTGTTGAACAGCACGAGCGGTATATTCATCACAGAATATGGATGAGGGGAAATGAAAGAAAACTAGAAGTGCTGAGGATTTGCAGAAATGAGATTAAGATCAGAACAAAGTAGCTCGTAGTAGACAAAAAAAAATTCCTATCTTGAAAGAAAAATAATCCATTATGGAACGAAGCGTGGTGGACATTTGTTCTACAAAGCGGAACAGCCTCAGACAGCCACAAGCGTCACCACTCAAAGTCTCACTTCCTAAGTAGCGGAAGGCCATTAAAATTTCGACTGAAGCGTGAAACAAGTTTTTTTCAAGGTTTCAGAACGTACTGCGAACGGCAAGCAGAATACGGTTAGCACAGGCAAAGGAGGCATTGATCGTCGAAAGGTAGTCTAGTTTGCTAGTACATAAAGGGTGGAGAGAAACAACCTCATAGTGGCGTGTGAGCATGCTACGGAATCGAGAAAAATTTTCAGTGTTATCTCATTTCGTAAATGCACCACCGTGAAGGTACGGCCATAAAATAACAGCCAATCAGGGGGAAAGCGGGGAAGTCACTTACGACAGACCAGGAATTTTCAACAGTGAGTGCCAATCATTGCTTCGACATTGACAGCTTTGTAGCGAGGTTGGAGGAAGAAATAAGGGCTTTTGCTGAAAAGATGTAAATTGATACAAAAATGGCATCTGAAATCAACTTTCTGTCTCATTTCCACTTTATTCCAAGTTCAAACGTATTAATATACTTTATTTGTTAGAGTAATTCATTTAGGTTTCCTTTGCAAGAGCAAACTAAAAACATTTGGTACTTATGGTTCATTATTGATAATTTTGCGCCTTGCAGTACCACATGCCGAATGTCTTACTGCAGCGCTGTTTCTGTAGTACAGCTTATGATCTCAGCAAGTTAAATGGCGTTAATGCACTTTTAGAGTAGTTAATTTAAAAGCTAGCTTTACCTAGTGGACATTACTGGAATAGCCATCCAGTGAGAGCATCTATGAGTAGCAGTCTAGATTTTTCCAAGCTTCGAATGTTCAATTAATTAATTAGTATCTGTGCTTGTTATCAAGAAATGTATCAACTTGAGTAAATGAGTCTAAATGCAGGCACTTCTGCGCTTTCATCTACGATTGCCTCTCGTTTTATTACGGTTGTGAGGACACCACCGGTCGTGAAATGGGATACACACAAAGTAGAGTTCTAAGGTCCGGCAAATTGTGAGAAATATTGATATAAATCACTTTAGGCTGATATCTTTCCTTCAATAAAGACCGTTGCCGATGTTCTGTGCAATGATTTGCCCATAGTTTCTAATAATAGAGTCGTTAACGAAACTATTATCATACATGGGACGAACGTTGCCAGCACTTTGTATGCGTAAGTACGCATCGACAATAGCAATTGAAATGTCTCCGTAGCAGCAGTACCCACGGCGCTTCCTAACAGAACAGGAATTTCCGCTGAGCGCGTCTAAAATAGCCGCAGCAGAGGAACCTCCACTCCGCCGTAAGCTATTACTGCCGCGACAGTGCCGCCGCGTTGTAGAATTGGCTTCTTGGAGTGGAGGAATGTAGCGTGACGCAGTCTGAGCCACGCAATCTGCAGTCGAGCTTGCAGGGGAATATCTCAATGTCTCACGACCATTTTATGAGTGGAGCTGCTTAAATTTGGCAGAAAATCTCTTTAAATATTTGCAGTTTTCATTGCATACCTGAATATGGCGAAATATCGCTCTTTTCGTCGTCTGTAACGTGGGAATCAGTGTTACAGGTTTTATTATAATTGCTTAGAATTCTCTCTTCTATGGTAATTTTTCGGTTTGCATGTGACCACCAATTATACTGAAGACAGTGGAAGTTATTTTTTTGTTGCTGTCCCATCCTTCGTCAGTTTCACAAGTACCTTTCCGGTCTCGTTTCAAAAGACAGTTTCGGTACGCAGTCTTTGTGTTCAAAACCGCATTGCGATGGATCTGAGCTTGCTGTTGTCTATGTCAGTACTACCATGTGTTTATCGAAGTCTACCATAGCCGTTCTTTCGGAACACGTAATTCAGAAGATTAATTTCTGAATCCAAGTGGTCCTCCACAGAAACAGTTTGTTTGCCTACCAATGCCGGCCGGTTTGGCCGAGCGGTTCTAGGTGCTTCAGTCTGAAACCACCCGACCACTACGGTCTCTGGTTCGAATCCTGCCTCGGGCATGGATGTGTGTCTTGTCCTTAAGTTAGTTAGGTTTAAGTAGTTCTAAGTTCTAGGGGACTGACGCCCTCAGATGTTGAGTCCCATAGTGCTCAGTCATTTGAACCATTTTTTGTATACCAATGTATTTAACACTGCTCTCTTCTGGACTGCATGATGATAACTGCGGGCTGTAAGATATAAGTCATCGTGCATCGGCTTTCGGTACACTGACTGGCCGAGGCGTCCATCCGACTTTCGTTGTGCCAATTGATTTAATGTAATCTTACTGGTACTGCACCTCTTCATCGATAGTGAATAGACGGCAAAGAATGTCTTTCTTCAGGTCTCCAAAAATATGGGGAGAGTTCGGGAATGTATGAAGGATGTGTGAGGGCAACCCAGCGAAACTTTGCAGCGTAGTCGAAACACAGGTATGAGTGTTGTCTGTTCTGTTAGACAGCCACCAATCATATCTATAATTCTATGGCCGCGACCGTTGTTCGATGAAAAAGTTTCACTGTGGTTGAACAACTAACTTCGAAATTTCTTGGGGGATCAGAAACCTGCGAGTAGGAGGTTAATGGGTGGGGTTCGTTGCGGTGCGGCGAGTGGGAAGTTGAGAATTTGGGTATGACGGAAACCGTGTCCGAATGCCTGAGGCAGCCATTTTAAAGAAGTGAATCATTCGTGTGCGAGTCCCAAACCAGCGCAAATTTTCAGCTCTCGTCATTGATGTGCATCAATGCCTTGTGCGGATGGAAGTCGTTATTACCTTCATATCAATTTTCCACACGTTTCCTTTCCATCCCTTTAACCCCAGTTATTGTTGTAATTGAAAAACCTTGTCCATCGGGCAGCACCACTTCAAGATAGCGATGCGCGCCGTTTTCGGCGAAATATAAAAATCCTCGAGAGCTAGGAGTAGGATTTTTTGGACTGCGCTGCAAAAGATTCGGTGGGAAGCCCTTAGACGACCTACATACAGTCTCGATCTCTCTACATGCAATTTCCATATTTTTGGAACCCTACAGAAATATCTTCATGGACATCGATTTGGTTGGAACAAAGAGATGCGCTATTGGATGCAATCATGATTCCGTAGGCAATCGCAAACAGTTTTCAATAACTACTTAAACCTAACTACCCTAAGGACATCACACACATCCATGCCCGAGGCAAGATTCGAACCTGCGACCGTAGAGGTCGTGCAGTTCCAGACTGAAGTGCGTAGAACCGCACCGCCACACCTGCCGGCAGGGACTAAAAATTCGTTACAACAGCTGTTGGTGGTTCCATTACGTCGTTGTATACTACTGGCCATTAATAATACAGCACCATGAGGTAAGTATGGCACAAACATCGAACTGGCGTGAAATGTGCTTAGATATTCTTGGGGGTATCGTGTCTCTGTAATCGCACAAATTGTTAGGAGTAACGCTTCTACATTATGTATGCAAAGAAAGATTTTGCATTGTTTCTCACTTAGAAATTTTAGGTGTTTAGAAGAAAACCGTGCTACACCTCGTCATCTTCATACCGTACCAGCACCTTTTGTCAATTAAGATCGCAACCGCATTACCTGTACGCTACGTGTGTTGTATACCTATCCGGCACAACTCATTTCGATCGTTTTATTTGTGTATGCGATCAGTGTCTTGCTATATTGCCCTAGAAACTGGAAGCAGTAAACCGTCTAGAAATTGAGGATGTGTAAAGCGTGGCATAACCGATGGAACATTTTTGTTCTTCACAGTCATCCTCCCGTCTGTTACTTAAAACTAAACAGTATTTATACCAAAATTGAAACTGTATATGGTCAAAGTTCCATTTAGGTTTTGTTTGAAAATTGTTTATTTGTAACACAGGGACACTGAAGTAAGAAAAATAGTGTTAGGAAACGCAAATTCCTGAAAAAGTTAAACTGAAAAAAAAAGGCAAAAACAAAAACATACCTAACGATTCGGAACTTCATCGAGCTTATTACAATGTATTTCTGTTACTACTAAACAATTTTCGCACTTATCAATGATAACAGAAAACTCTTGCCTTTGGTAATGGAGAAAAACATTCTAAAGAGAACAAAATAACAACAATAATTATATAAACTTTTATGTGAACTTGTGTCAAGAGTACAACTAATTGCCTTGGTTACATAAAAGCGCAGAAGGTATGCGAGCACCTAATCTTTATTACTTACAAAATACAATTCATATTTTGAAAGCGCGTAAAATACGCAAATGACTAAACTGAACGATGCGCGATTCTAATCATAAGCGAAACATAGAGAAAACAAAACAAAGAGAAGTCCTCGCCTCTCAGTTCCTCTCCCACACAATTGTTTACGTTTCTTTCCCTACCACTGCTACCTATACCACTCGTAATCACTAAGTCATTTATATTCTGTACCAAACCATACCGAACCATAGGTTTGGTATAGTATAGCTATAACTATAGTAATACATCTGACAGCACCATCCTTCCTTGGTATTGGTATTATTACTTTCTTCTTGAAAGCTCAGGGTATTTTGCCTGTCTCAGGTCCTCCAATACCAGGTGGAAATATTTCGTAACGTATTGCTTATTGGCTTTTGTCTCAGGAGTTTGGTCGACGTTTGTTTAACGGTTTGCTAGATATTTCATCAGCTCGAGTGGCTGGCGTTGTCAAAGGTACATCCTCCAATCCTCCATTTCTTGCGGCGGAGAGTGAGTCTTTGAAAATGCCAGCTACTCTTGCTGCTAAAACGTCAGAAAAGTTGTTAAAAATGTAGATCTAAGGTTCCGGGGCAAAGGCAGTAGATCAACTATTCGTCACCAAAGCGTTCACAGTTTCCCTTGATTTGTTACGGCTGAATCTCTCTGCCATCTTAATAATTCTAAGAGGATCTAGTGTAATTCAGGTTCCTTGTTTCGACTTGGGTCTTCCAGAGTTCTGTCACACATTCTTGACGTAGTATTGTGTCCTCCATCTCAATTTCATACGTAACTTCTTCCCTTTAAGTAACATTGGCGTCTAGTTCCTTTCTTTTACACAGTCTTTCTACATATTAATTTTATCTTCCATCCTCCCTTTTGCTCAGTACGACCTGTGGTCTGAGCTCTTTGATGCTTAGAAAGCTGGTTCTCTTACTTTCAAAATTTTCTCTCGTCCTCAGCATACTTATGTCTTTCTCTTTTGTACTTTTCATTTTCTACTACATGGAGTAGAACGGGACTTTTCAGATCTGGTCCAATGTAGACCCTCGGTTCTTTTCAACCTAATACGAGGCAACCTGGTAATGGAGACGATGGGTTCCCAATTTGGAGTTACTGGCATTTGTTAATGCATGCTCCTACAGGGTGAACATTAACAAAACCGACAGACTGCAGGGACGGATTCCTTACTGAAAATTGAGAAAAAAATTACCCTATGGACAGGAGTCCGGAAATGCATCGTTAGCATGATAGTTGGCGGTGACGAATGACAGTTCCTCTGACCACATTCCATGTGTTCCTCATGTGTTGCAGGCAGTGTGATTGCTGCAGCGTGCTGTTAGCAGTAGAATGATCCGGTATCCATGTCAAGCACAGATGGTGCTTGTGTACGGCCAAACAGATGGAAACGGTTGAGAGGCATGACGGCTACACCAAAACCAGTATCCTCAGGGATACCAATCACACTGCACAATATTTCAAGCCCTTTTTGGGAGTTTATGTGATCATGAGCCCTTTCAGACACACGAACGTGTAGGGAGGCTACGGACTGTGAGTGCATGCGTACACAAAATTTGAAGGACTGGGTCCTACAGGATGTTGAGACGAACCCTAGTGCAAACAGCATGCAAGTGTCTAGCCAGCATGGTGTAAGCAAAAGTACGATTATATGTATCCTGTATGACTACTGTTACAATCCCTGTCACCTGCAGTTCGACGGAGGCCACTTTGAACATGCGGGCAGCTCTGTGCTGTGTTCCGGGACGATTTTTTGTCGTTGCACGCACACCGTCCATTTCCGAACATACGTTCATAGGACCTTTTTTTTCTCCATTCTCAGTCAGGAATCTGTACCTGCAGTTTGTCGGTTTACTTAATGTTCACCCTGTGTAAGACTACATTTCTCCACTCTCTTCTGCCAGTCTCAGTCGGTATTCCATACTGCTTGTTTCCCTTAACGTAGTTTCACAGTACTTCTTTGTCATATCCGACTTTGACGTTGTACACGGACAGAAATATTTACCGTGAGGTAGCTGACTCTAGTAAATTTCTGAAGATTTCACCCCTGACGAGCGAAACATGTTGTAATAAAGGATAGTTGTATGCCACTTGTTGCTGCTCCATCGTTTTATTTTCTTCGGCCGCCGTTCGCCTCTCACAGGCTATCTGCGTTTACTGATTTTTCTTCTTCCATTAAGAGCGTTTCATCCACTGATTCAACTTCGATTGCCCCGGTATGAAAGAGGGCCTGTTAATCAACGACTACTATCATTCTTAATGCCACAGCTGAAATATCTGCGCGACATTTTTACAGATGTTATTACGAGCTACAGTAAAATAATCTACGTTAAGAGATATGTGAAAAGAATAGCAACTTACACTAAATTGTAATGCACGTTTAAATTTTGGGAAAACGGAGTTCTCAAAGCAGCGTTGTCCAAGATAGTACGCACTAAAGCAAGAAGTGCAGGTTAAATGGGAATAGATGTAATCAACCGTATCGTCGCACAGAGGATTGTGCACGGTATCGGCGACGCGTAATCATCTGTCAGTAAGCGGCATTCGGCGTCGGGCTGGACTCTGCACGCCCCACCGCGCTTGTATAGCGTGTCCAGCTATTGTATGGCCGCACGGCAATGGCCAAGCAGCCGCTCACTCATGTTACCAATGGCTCGATCCCAATCAAGTTCAGCAACCGAACAGAAGGTAACACGTAGTTTCCAAATACAGTAACTCTTGTCGAGGTTATTGAGATCGTTCTTGTCTGGTGAAAGGGCAATACAGAACTACGTCACAGTGTGGCTACTCGGATTTCTAGTCATTAACAACGTATTCACATTCCGTACACCTAAACCAGGGAAGTTAGATCTTGAGTAAGTCAGCAAGTTAAATGGTATAAATGTGACATATGATTGACTGATTAACGGCTTTTGTCGTTAATACTGCTCCTTTAACTGTTATTCCACCCTGGGGTTTATGATGCCGCCGTTCATTTTCTCCCAATTCCGTACCCATGATAAATGCTTTGCTGGGAGGGGAGGGGAGGCGAGGAGACGGAGTGGAGGGAAGAAGGCGACGTGTGGCCTCACACTAAAATTCCGTAGAAGGGGGAGGATGGAGGTAACAGACGAAGATTTGTTACAAAATTAAATCCAAAGCTACTGAAGAAACTACATTCATTAATCTCCAACATACTAATATTACAACATCGTGACAGGCTCGTGACAGTACGTACAACTCAGATTGTATGTAAGAGAGAGGTTGCAGTTTGTCCTGGTGGCGGAGGCAGCGCTTCACTGTGTGAATCACCTCCACATCGTCCTCAAAATGTCTCCCACATATAGCATCATTTAATGACCCAAACGAGTGGAAGACCGAGGGGGCCAGGTCAGGTGTGACAGCCATGGACGGTTCCCCCAACCGCTGCAAATCGTGGAGCTTCGCCCAACCGACTTCTGATAATCTCACCCTCTGTGCCCAGCGAATAACTGCACTTCTGTCGACAGCAGAATCTCCACAGACTCTGTACAAGCTTTTGTGAAAATTCCCCACAGTTTCTTACTCTGCAGTGAGAGATTCAACGACAGCACATTGCTTGTAACGTAAATCATCTACAGAGGCCATTTTGAAACTGTACTGCAGTTACGCTATCTGTAGGAAGGGTCGGAAACTTGGCGCGCTAACTCAGCAGAATTCAAATAATACCTTCGTAACTTTTCGCATTCGTAGCATTATTTTAGGCTGAGAAAAAGAATGTGGCGCATTACTTTCCGGCCAACCCTCGTATTATTTTGCTGTTGCGCAGGTAACTTTCTATGTTGGCCAGCCGCAAAAATAAATAAATAAATAAATAATAATAATAATAATAATAATAATAATAATAAAAGAATAGGCCTCCGGTATGTTCTGCCAGTCGTAAAAGGCGACGAAAAGAACAAACCACTAATAGGGCTAACCCCCCTTTTAGTGTGATTACTTGTTCAGGACAGAACTAAAGAAGCCTCGGACAAGCGCCGTCATGGTCGGGGACGGCGCTTGAACCCTATGCCCGCCCACAATGGTAATGACACTGCTAGCCAACTGCAAAATGATCTAAATCCAAATAGAGGTGTTTTGCAGGATATGCTTCCTGCAACCACCCTAGAAGGAAAACAAAGACAGAGGATGAGATGGTCAGATGAAGTTAATCGACACCTCATGTTCTGTTATTACCAAGCAACAAACCTAGGAACCAACACAACTGGATACAGATCACAAGTATACACAACATTTATTACCAGATACCCAGAATTAAAATTTTTAACAGAACAACGTCTAGCTGATCAGATTCGTGTAATAATAAAAAATAACAGGATACCCCAGTCAGAATTAGAAAACATCAAACAACAAGTACAACAAATACTGGAACAAAATAATGTGCAACTAGAAGAAGAAGAAAATACAGTAATGGACTCAAACATCCCAGAGCAAACAAACAAAGAACAACACGCATCAATTAAACAATCAGAGGAATATGAAATTTTAAGACAGCCACCAGCACAAGCACAAATAGAACACGAAGTGACACACATGTTAGATATAGAAGAAAAATTTCAGTTGACATATATAGAATACAAAGACACAAATACAGACATTAGACCATTCTTGCATAGACCACCAAATAGCCCACAAGTCGAAACAACAATAAAAACTATCAACACAATCATACACAACAAAATAAATGAATACACAACTATGGAAGAGTTACAACTACTGGTTTACGTAGGAGCACTCACTACACTAAATATACACACTAGGCAGATATCAGAACCAACCAACACACAGAAGAAACCCACAAAACCAGCATGGCAACACAGGCTACAGATCAGAATAGAAAAACTGAGAAAAGACATCGGACAGTTAACACAATTTATAAGAAATGAAATATCAGACAAAAAACGAAAAAGGTTAGGTAAAATCTCACAACAAGAAGCAATAGAGCAATTAGATGAAAAGAAGCAAAAATTACAAGCTTTGGCGAAACGACTTAGAAGATACAAAAAAAGTGAAAATAGAAGGAAACAAAACCAAACATTCAACACAAACCAAAAGAAATTTTACCAAACAATAGATAACACACACATAAAAATAGACAATCCACCAAACATAAGAGACATGGAACACTTCTGGAGCAGCATATGGTCAAACCCGGTACAACATAACAGGCATGCACGGTGGATACAAGCAGAAACAGATACATACAAGATGATACCACAAATGCCTGAAGTGATAATTTTGCAACATGAAGTCACCCGAGCAATTAATTCTACGCACAATTGGAAAGCCCCTGGAAATGATAAAATAGCAAATTTCTGGCTAAAGAAGTTCACCTCAACACATTCACATCTAACTAAATTATTTAACAGTTACATTGCAGACCCATACATATTCCCTGATACACTTACACATGGAATAACTTATCTGAAACCTAAAGATCAAGCAGACACGGCAAACCCAGCTAAATATCGCCCCATAACATGCCTACCAACAATCTACAAAATATTAACTTCAGTCATTACACAGAAATTAATGACACATACAACACAGAACAAAATTATAAATGAAGAACAAAAAGGTTGCTGCAAAGGAGCGCGAGGATGTAAGGAGCAACTGATAATAGATGCAGAGGTGACATATCAAGCTAAAACTAAACAAAGGTCTCTACACTACGCATACATTGATTACCAAAAAGCTTTTGATAGTGTACCCCACTCACGGTTACTACAAATATTGGAAATATACAAAGTAGATCCTAAATTGATACAGTTCCTAAACATAGTAATGAAAAACTGGAAAACCACACTTAATATCCAAACAAATTCAGATAATATCACATCACAGCCAATACAGATTAAGCGTGGAATATACCAAGGAGACTCATTAAGTCCTTTCTGGTTCTGCCTTGCTCTGAACCCACTATCCAACATGCTAAATAATACAAATTATGGATACAATATTACTGGAACATACCCACACAAAATCACACATTTGCTATACATGGATGATCTAAAACTACTGGCAGCAACAAATCAACAACTCAACCAATTACTAAAGATAACAGAAGTATTCAGCAATGATATACATATGGCTTTTGGAACAGACAAATGTAAGAAAAATAGCATAGTCAAGGGAAAACACACTAAACAAGAAGATTACATATTGGATAACCACAGCGACTGCATAGAAGCGATGGAAAAAACGGATGCCTATAAATATCTAGGATACAGACAAAAAATAGGAATAGATAATACAAATATTAAAGAAGAACTAAAAGAAAAATATAGACAAAGACTAACAAAAATACTGAAAACAGAATTGACAGCAAGAAACAAGACCAAAGCTATAAATACTTATGCCATGCCAATATTGACCTACTCATTTGGAGTAGTGAAATGGAGTAACACAGACCTAGAAGCACTCAATACACTTACACGATCACAATGCCATAAATATAGAATACATCACATACATTCAGCAACAGAAAGATTCACATTAAGCAGAAAGGAAGGAGGAAGGGGATTTATCGATATAAAAAACCTACATTATGGACAGGTAGACAATTTAAGAAAATTCTTTATAGAACGAGCAGAAACTAGCAAAATATACAAAGCAATCACTCATATAAATACATCGGCTACACCACTACAATTTCATAACCACCTCTATAACCCGTTAGACCACATAACATCAACAGATACGAAGAAAGTAAATTGGAAAAAGAAAACACTTCATGGCAAGTACCCGTATCATCTAACACAGCCACACATCGATCAAGACGCATCCAACACATGGCTAAGAAAAGGCAATATATACAGTGAGACAGAAGGATTCATGATTGCAATACAGGATCAAACAATAAACACCAGGTATTACAGCAAGCATATTATTAAAGATCCCAATACCACAACAGATAAATGCAGACTTTGTAAACAACAAATAGAAACAGTAGATCACATCACAAGCGGATGTACAATACTAGCAAATGCAGAATACCCCAGAAGACATGACAATGTCGCAAAAATAATACATCAACAGCTTGCCTTACAACATAAACTTTTAAAACAACAAGTTCCTACATACAAGTATGCACCACAAAATGTACTGGAGAATGATGAATACAAATTATACTGGAACAGAACCATTATAACAGATAAAACAACGCCACATAACAAACCTGACATCATACTCACCAATAAAAAGAAGAAATTAACACAATTAATCGAAATATCCATACCCAATACAACAAATATACAAAAGAAAACAGGAGAAAAAAATTGAAAAATACATCCAACTGGCTGAGGAAGTCAAAGACATGTGGCATCAGGATAAAGTTGACATCATACCAATTATACTATCAACTACAGGAGTCATACCACACAATATCCACCAGTACATCAATGCAATAGAGCTACATCCAAACGTATATATACAACTACAGAAATCAGTAATTATTGATACATGTTCAATTACCCGAAAGTTCCTAAATGCAATATAACACATACCATACAGTTAAAAGGAAGTGACGCCTGATCAAGGTCCGCGTCACTTTTCATTTTTAACCAGACTTAAAAACGTCTGAGAAAGTAAAGAATAATAATAATAAATCTCGTGGAGGCCCGGGAAAAGAATAGGCCTCCGGTATGTTCTGCCAGTCGTAAAAGGCGACGAAAAGAACAAACTACAAATAGGGCTAACCTCCGTTTTAGTGTAATTAGTTGGTTCAGGACAGAACTAAAGAAGCCTCGGACAAGCGCCGTCATGGTCGAGGACGACGCTTGAACCCTATGCCTGCCCACAATGGTAACGACACTGTTAGCGAACTGGAAAACGATTCAAATCCAAATAGAGGTGTTTTCCAGGATATGCTTCCTGCAACCACCCTAGAAGGAAAACAAAGACAGACGATGAGATGGTCAGATGAAGTTAATCGATACCGCATGGTCTGTTATTACCAAGCAACAAACCTAGGAACCAACACAACTGGTTACAGATCACAAGTATACGCAACATTTATTACCAGATACCCAGAATTAAAATTTTTAACAGAACAACGACTAGATGATCTGATCCATGTAATAATCAAAAATAACAGGATACCCCAGTCAGAATTAGAAAACATCAAACAAGTACAACAAATACTAGAACAAAATAATGTGCAATCAGAAGAAGAAGAAAATACAGTAATGGACTCAAACATCCCAGAGCAAACAAACAAAGAACAACACGCATCAATTAAACAGTCAGAGGAAAACGAAATCTTAAGACAGCCACCAGAACAAGCACAAATAAAACACGAAGAGACACACATGTTAGATACAGAAGAAAAATTTCAGCTGACATATATAGAATACAAAGACACAAATACAGACATTAGACCACTCTTGCATAGACTGCCAAATAACCTACAAGTAGAAACAACAATAAAAACTATCAACACAATCGTACACAACAAAATAAATGAAAACATAACTATGGAAGAGTTACAACTACTGGTTTATATAGGAGCACTCACTATACTAAATATACCCACTAGGCAGAGATCAGAACCAACCAACCCACAGAAGAAACCCACAAAACCAGCATGGCAACACAGGCTAGAGATCAGAATAGAAAAACAGAAAAGACATCGGACAGCTAACACAATTTATAAGAAATGAAATGTCAGAAACAAAACGAAAAAGGTTAGGTAAAATCTCACTACAAGAAGCGATAGAGCAATTAGATGAAAAGAAGCAGAAATTACACGCATTGGCCAAACGACTTAGAAGATACAAAAAAAGTGAAAATAGAAGGAAACAAAACCAAACATTCAACACAAAGCAAAAGAAATTTTACCAGACAATAGATAAAACACACATTAAAATAGACAATCCACCAAACATAACAGACATGGAACACTTCTGGAGCAACATATGGTCAAACCCGGTACAACATAACAGGCATGCACGGTGGATACAAGCAGAAACAGACACATACAAGATGATACCACAAATGCCTGAAGTGATAATTTTGCAACATGAAGTCACCGAAGCAATTAATTTTACTCACAATTGGAAAGCCCCTGGAAAAGATAAAATAGCAAATTTCTAGCTAAAGAAGTTCACCTCAACACATTCACATCTAACTAAATTATTTAACAGTTACATTGCAGACCCATACACATTCCCTGATACACTTACACAAGGAATAACTTATCTGAAACCTAAAGATCAAGCAGACACAGAAAACCCAGCTAAATATCGCCCCGTAACATGCCTACCAACAATATACAAAATATTAACTTCAGTCATTACACAGAAATCAGTGACACATACAACACAGAACAAAATTACAAATGAAGAACAAAAAGGCTGTTGCAAAGGAGCACGAGGATGTAAAGAGCTACTGATAATAGATGCAGAGGTGACATATCAAGCTAAAACTAAACAAAGGTCGCTACACAACGCATACATTGATTACCAAAAAGTTTTTGAAAGCGTACCCCACTTGTGGTTACTACAAATATTGGAAATATACAAAGTAGATCCTAAATTGATACAGTTCCTAAACATAGTAATGAAAAATTGGAAAACCACACTTAATACCCAAACAAATTCAAATAATATCACATCACAGCCAATACAGATTAAGCTTGGAATATACCAAGGAGACTCATTAAGTCCTTTCTGGTTCTGCCTTGGTCTGAACCCACAATCCAACATGCTAAATAATACAAATTATGGATACAATATTACTGGAACATACCCACACAAAATCACACATCTGCTATACATGGATGATCTAAAACTACTGGCAGCAACAAATCAACAACTCAACCAATTACTAAAGATAACAGAAGTATTCAGCAATGATATAAATATGGCTTTTGGAACAGACAAATGTAAGAAAAATAGCATAGTCAAGGGAAAACACACTAAACAAGAAGATGACATATTGGATAACCACAGCGACTGCATAGAAGCGATGGAAAAAACAGATGCCTATAAATATCTAGGATACAGACAAAAAATAGGAATAGATAATACAAATATTAAAGAAGAACTAAAAGAGAAATATAGACAAAGACTAACAAAAATACTGAAAACAGAATTGACAGCAAGAAACAAGACATAAGCTATAAATACTTATGCTGTACCAATATTGACCTACTCATTTGGAGTAGTGAAATGGAGTAACACAGGCCTAGAAGCACTCAATACACTTACACGATCAAAATGCCACAAATATAGAATACATCACATACATTCAGAAACAGAAAGATTCACATTAAGCAGAAAGGAAGGAGGAAGGGGATTTATCGACATAAAAAACCTACATTATGGACAGGTAGACAATTCAAGAAAATTCTTTATAGAACGAGCAGAAACTAGAAAAATACACAAAGCAATCACTCATATAAATACATCGGCTACAACGCTACAATTTCCTAACCATCTCTACAACCCTTTAGATCACATAACATCAACAGATATGAAGAAAGTAAATTGTAAAAAGAAAACACTACATGGCAAGGACCCGTATCATCTAACACAGCCACACATCGACCAAGACACATCCAATACATGGCTAAGAAAAGGCAATATATACAGTGAGACGGAAGGATTCATGATTGCAATACAGGATCAAACAATAAACACCAGATATTACAGCAAGCATATTATTAAAGATCCCAATACCACAACAGATAAATGCAGACTTTGCAAACAACAAATAGAAACAGTAGATCACATCACAAGTGGATGTACAATACTAGCAAATACAGAATACCCCAGAAGACATGACAATGTAGCAAAAATAATACATCAACAGCTTGCCTTACAACATAAACTTATAAGACAACACGTTCCCACATACAAGTATGCACCACAAAATGTACTGGAGAATGGTGAATACAAATTATACTGGAACAGAACCATTATAACAGATAAAACAACACCACATAACAAACCTGACATCATACTCACCAATAAAAATAAGAAATTAACACAACTAATCGAAATATCCATACCCAATACAACAAATATACAAAAGAAAACAGGAGAAAAAATTGAAAAATACATCCAACTGGCTGAGGAAGTCAAGGACATGTGGCATCAGGATAAAGTTGACATTATACAAATTATACTATCAACTACAGGAGTCATACCACACAATATCCACCAGTATATCAATGCAATACAGCTGCATCCAAACTTATATATACAACTACAGAAATCCGTAATTATTGATACATGTTCAATTACCCGAAAGTTCCTAAATGCAATATAACATATACCGTACAGTTAAAAGGAAGTCACGCTTGATCAAGGTCCGCGTCACTTTCCATTTTTGACCAGACATAACGTCTTAGAAAAGAAAGAAATAATAATAATCTAGCGAATTGGAGATACAGTGTCTACAAGGATTTAGAAGGTGAGGCGTCTGGAATTTTCACTAGCAAGGAAAAATGGCGTCGAATGGAAAAACATTTTACAGATTTTATGACAAATTTTGTTGTGAAGCGCAACAAAGACAAATTTTTCCCTCGGCTGTATTTGTTGCTTACCTTACCAGCAATCGGTTTCGAAGTTTAAATGGCCACATCTACAGACACTTATGTGCGTTTTATACATGGAAGTAATCGTGTTGACTTACCACAGCATACTCAATGTGGTAATATTATACAAAGAGGCTGTGATACCTGAACGCAGTATACTTCTGAGTGTATACCTACAATCAGTTCGAGGAACTTTTTCCACACAAACGACGTATAATCTGCCCCCGTCCTCCCTTCCCTTGTTTACTTTGCGACCACAAGGCAGTTGCTGCTAGGATGAATACCGTAATACCCACAACTATCGAAAAGAAACGCAAAGTACATCTATTTGAAAAAGCTGATAAAAATGCTCTTAACATATTTTTAAGAGACAGTCTCCACTCCTTCTGATCTGATCACGTAAGCGTAGAAAATATGCGGAATGATTTCAAAGAGATAGTATCGACGGAAAATGAGATATTCCACACAAATTAATAAGTGATGGTAATGATCCCCCATGGTACACAAAACGGGTCAGATCGCTGTTGCAGAGGCAACGAAAAAATCATGTCAAATTTAAAAGAACTAAAAATCCCCAAGATTGGCAAAGTTTTCCAGAGGCTCGAAATGTAGAGCGTACATCAATGCGAGTTGCTTTTAACAATTTCCACAACGAAACTCTGTCCCGGAATCTGGCAGAAAACCTAAAGAGATTCTGGTCATACATAAAACACACCAGTGGCAAGACACAATCAATACCTTCAATGCGCTATAACAACGGTGAAGCCACTGATGACCGTGCCACTAAAGCAGAGTTATTAAACACGGTTTTCTGAAACTCCTTCACCAAAGAAGACGAAGTAAATATTCCTGAATTCCAATCAAGAACAACTACCAAGATGAGAAACGTATAAGTAGGTATCCTCGGTCTATCAAAGCAGCTTAAATCACTTAATATAGGCAAGGCCTCCGGTCCAGACTGTATACCAGTCCGGTTCCTTCCAGAGTATGCTCATGCAATAGCTCCATGTTTAGCAATTATATCAACCGGTCGGTCATAGAAAGTTCCGTACCTAAAGACTGGATAATTGTTCATGTCACACCAATACTGAAAAAGGGAAATAGGACCAAGTCGCTGAATTGCAGGCCCATATCACTAACGTCGATTAGCAGTAGGGTTTTGGAACATCTACTGTGTACGAACGTACCTCGACGAAAACGATTTATTGACACACAGTTAGTACGGATTCAGAAAACATCGTTCTTTTGAAGCACAATAGCTCTTTATACTAAAGAAGTAATGAGTGCCATCGACAGGGGATATCAAATTGGTTCCATAATTTTTAGATTTCCAGAAGGGTTTCGACACCGTTCCTCACAAGTGCCTTCTAACTGATCTACGTGGCTATGGAATACTGCCTCAGTTGTGCGCCTGGATTCGTGATTTCTTTTCAGGAAGATCACAGTTCATAGTAACAGACGGAACGTCATCGAGTAAAACAGAAGTAATATCCGGCGTTCCCAAAGGAAGTGCTATAGACCCTCTCTTGTTCCTGATCTATGTTAACGACATAGGAGTCAATCAGAGTAGCCGTCTTGGATTGTTCGCAGATGATGTTGTCATTTACCATCTTGTAAAGTCATAAGATGACCGAAACGAATTGCAAAATGATTTAGATAAGATATCTGTAAGGTGTGAAATGTGGCAATTGACCCTGAATAAAGGAAAGTGTGAAGTTATTCACATGAGTACTAAAAGAAATCTGCTACATTTTGATTACGCCATAAGCCACACAAATCTGAAGGCTGTAAATTCAAGTAAGTACAATTACAAATAACCTAAATTGGAACGATCACATCGATAATGTTGTGGGTAGAGCAAACAAAAGACCGAGATTCATTGGCAGAACACTTAGAAGGTGCAACAGATCTACTAAAGAGACTGCTTACACCACTCTTGTCCGCCCTATTCTGGAGTATTGCTGTGCGGTGTGGGATCGGCATCTGGTGGGACTGACGGCTGACATCGAAAAAGCTCGAAGAAGGGTGGCTCGTTTTGTACTATCGCGAAATAGGGGAGATAGTGCCACAGACATGATACGTGAATTGGTGTTGCAATCATAAAAACAAAGGCGTTTTTCGGTGTGACGGGATCTTCTCATGAAATTTGAATCACCAGTTTTGTCCTCCGATTGCAAAAACATTCTTTTAGCACACACCTACATAGGGAGAAATGATCATCACGATAAAATAAGAGAAATCAGGGCTGGCACGGAAAAATTTAAGTGACCGTTTCTCCCGCGCGCCGTTCGAGAGTGGAAACGGTAGAGAGACAGCGTGAAAGTGGGTAATTGAAACCTCTTCCAGGCACTTTATTGTGAATAGCAGAGGAATCACGTAGATGCTGATGTAGAACCGTAACAGTTTTAGCTACTAACTACATCCTCTATCTTCTGGTAAACCTTCCGGGATGTAAGGTCGTGGTCCATGAAACTCTTCAGCTCCTAACGTTTCGTCCAGAGCTGCGCTGGACATCTTCAGAGGGGTGTTTCTCCTCCGGTGAGCCTTGCCGACTGTCCGTCTGGACGAAACGTTAGGAGCTGAAGAGTTTCGTGGACCACGACCTTACATCCCGGAAGGTTTACCAGAAGATATGTCATCCGGTCGTGAAAGCCTTCATACTACATCCTCTATCCTCGATACAAATTTAGCCCCAGCTGGGCGCTCCGAAGCAGCCGCTTCTGTCGCCTTTGCCTTAAACTGGCCCTCTGCACATCACTAATTGTACATAAGTGCCTGTAGATGAGACCAAATCAGCTGCAAATAAACAAGAAACACATGTGAGTAGAAAACCAACAGGCATAAAAAAAATTTACAGGTAAAATCCTTCATGTTCAGTATCATGGGAGCAACAGTATTTATGAAGAATGAGTTTGGGTGAGAAATTCAGCATCCGTTACATCTTCTGGCTTTCTTCAGTCTGATACTAAAATGAAATGTCTATCTATGTGGCGGGGCAGGAGACAAGCTCACCTTAGAAAGGCCTAATTTTTTCCAATTAATGTGATTGGGGAGGGGAGGAGGTAGCGAGTTTTGTGGTAACAGTTTCCCTCCGATACTGCTCGTTGGCTACATTCCTGTATTCCTCCGTTTCACTCATTCTGCGCAACGTGGTGCCACCATGTTGTTTTTGATCCCATCTTTATCATCTCTTGAGAGTTCTTCCAGTGCTTTTCTCAGTATAACCAATAAGCCAACTTTTAGTTTACAACTTTGTTGTTATTTATCATTATTTGTCCCGTCCACAGCCGTTTCCGTTTAGAGATACCATTTCCATGCGGATAATACTCTGAGTCAGCTATCCCGGTACGACCTACGTGCTATCACCAGAGTTTCTTTCCTAGTATTCCAATTCATCTTCACTGCAGTCCCGAAAGAATCTATGTCGTGGAGCAATAGTTTAATCGCAGCCTAGTGGTCCTTCACGGAATGAATTTTTCACTCTTCAGGCGAGCTTGTTTTCCATCGAGGACCGTAGTTTTCCAGCGCAGCAGGCAGATTGTATGGCGTGGAATGTCGTATTGAACGTAAAGGACAGACATGCAGCCCAGCCAAGCACGTCGTCAAAGTACTTACTGTATAAATGCTGTTTGAACTAATTTTTCTCTTTGTTGTCAGGTTGTCATACGTTAAAGTGGTTCCTCTGTAGAAATAGTTCACAATACATTTAAAATCCGGCCGTTGTGGCTGAGCGGTTCTAGGCGCTTCAGTCTGGAACCGCGCGACCGCTACGGTCGCAGGTTCGAATCCTGCCTCGGGTACGGATGTTTGTGATGTCCTTAGGTGAGTTAGGTTTAAGTAGTTCTAAGTTCTATGGGACTGATGACCTCACCTGTTAAGTGTCTCATAGTACTCAGAGCCATTTGAAACATTTTTTACTTTTAAAAACGTAAGCAGCGTGATTTTTTCCACCATGTGCAAACATTAGGGACTGAGCAATGAGAGGATACGAGACAAAAAGGTCTAATTAACTTAAGTCCGAAACGCATGGTTTCCAAGCTTGAGGCCATTTAGTGAATCGTACATTGTTACTGAGATGTGGTGTAATACGTGCTGTATCATGCAGTCACAGTTACAATACGCATGGTTTGGTTTCCTTTTAGAGAGTAGTACTGTTCTTCATACGTCATGCCCTAGCGCTCTCTCCTGCATAACAACTGCTAAAGTGTCCGATTCACTTCTCATGCTGACTCATCTTGTAGTCGACGTGATACAGCATTGTACACAATAGTTGCGTATTCGAATCGAGAGCTAATCGACATGTTGTTTGCTTACGGAAAGGCAAATGGCAACGGGCAGCAGGACTGTATCAGGAGACATATCTCGACCGACAACAATGGCAGCAATCAGTGTTTGGAATAGTGTTTCGCCGTTTGTCTAAGACAAAGTCGTTTCAGGAAACAGGATATCATGAAGGACGTACCAGAAATGTTCGGACACCACCTTGGAGGCGATTAACATTGTGGAAGGCGACCGCCGTGTCAGCACCAGGCCGTTGGCCCGCCAGTACAGGGTAAGGCAGACGACCCTGTGGAACATTGTCCATGACAATTGTTACTACCTTCATCACTTACATCGTGTGCAGGGCTTACTAGCGACAGACTTCCTACATCGAGAAAGTACTGTTGGCTCAATGCTGTATGATGTAAATCAACGCCTAGAAGAGCCTGTGCTATTTATTGCTACCTAAGAAGATTGAGCACAAAGTGAGGTGTAATCAATCTTTGAATAGTAAAATTAACACGTTCATTCAGTCTTTGAAAAATGAAATCGGGAACAAATTTAGTGAAAAATAGAAACCCTTAAAAGAGAATAACAAGTATATGGTGTCTCAGCTAATCCAGAATGTAGATGTAAAGATAAAGATCTAAAGGTAGGAACAGTCAGATCAGAGATAAAGCAATCTGTAAATTCTTTGCATAAAAAAAGAGATCGTGTTAAAAAAGAATCATAATCACAATTACAGAGTGTTGTAACCGCAATGAATACATAAAGGAAAATTTAGGAACGAGTTAATTCCTAGAGAGTACCGCAAGTCTGCCTGTAGTCCAAATGATAGGAGGATCATGTCAGAATCAGATAGGTATGATATCGACGAGTCTGACCCATGGATAAGAGTAGGTCATTAATATCGAAAAAGCTTCCGGAGCAGAGCCCCATGAGAATTGCTAGAACAAAGTTGAGTGGAGATGAAGATAGTTGGGCAATTAACACTTTGGGAGGCTACGAAACGATGAAAAACGAATGCTAACTACCGCGAAATGGCCCGGGGCACGCTATTGGGGACTGCGGTAAAATCTCGTTTTTAAAGAAAGTGGGAGACTGAGATGTGCTGTACCGTGATGATGAAAATCGGTACCACAGTAAAGTGAGCAACCATCCAAACTGAAATCATTATAACAACAGTAACCAGAATAGAAACCACAATAACGATAATGGCAATCATAATGTCAAAATAGTAACGACTACAGTGTGAGCTCAGCACAGGTAGATAGAGGAAGAAGAGACGGAAGAGGTTTTGGTCCACGAAGGGTAGGTCAAATTTGCAACCTTGTGAAAAAAGCTGTGGGTAAAACGACGATTCGCACAGTAAAGGGGCGTACTGCTGCGGATAGAATTGCGAGGCTCTGACAGCGCCGGCCAGAGTGACCGAGCGGTTCTAGGCGCTACATTCTGGAACCTCGCGACGGCTATGGTCGCAGGCTCGAATCCCGCCTCGGGTATGGATGTGTGTGATGTCCTTAGGTTAGTTAGGTTTAAGTAGATCTAAGTTCTAGGAGACTGATGACCTCAACAGTTAAGTCCCATAGTGCTCAGAGCCATTTGAACCATTTTTTGCTCCGACACCGAAGCAGTTTTGTTGCAACTATAACTGAAAGTGAACAGGAAAACGTGTTTAAGCGTAGTCAAGGTCGCGTAGAGGCTAGCGGGACCGAACAACAAAATGCTAATGACTTATTTCAGATACAAAGTGAGTCGGAGTTTAAAACTCATGAAATTATGAGTGTTGCCGGAGTGAGTGCTCGCGCGTGTACTAGTAGTGCTGCTGCTCCGGTTCTAGCTCAGTGTTCAGTTGCAAATAATCAAAGTGTCTCTGTAAATGATGTTGAAGCTGTAGTTTGGGATAAGGAAGGATTAAGGTAGATCAATAAGACGTACGAGAATTTAGAAGAACGGAAAAGGGAAATAAAATAGGTTTTATAGGGAAGAAGCTAAGAGGAATAAAACTGGAAGTGTATTTAATAAGAAGATGGATAATGAATCCAGAATTGAGTAAAACAGATGAAATTTGAAGTTATAATGAGAAGTATGAAGAGTTTGAGGTATACAAGAATACTTTTGCTGACGCTATTTCTGGACTGAATGAAGTCAGCGGATTAGAAAGAACAGCTGGAAACTGTGCTTTGAAGCAATAGCGTGGAACTTCAGATGACTGTAAGATTAATAAGTGAGACCAAAGATTTTAATGTATATGAAGTTAAAGCCGATTTAATGCGTTCAAATGGAAGTGACAGTGTTGGTACGATAAACACTATAGAAAACAAGCCTATTCTGTGTCATAAGAAAGAAAGAAGTAGGGGAAGAAGGAAAAAGCCTTCACATAAAAAGGTAAAGGAGAAGGAAATTCAGTGGGGAGATTTAGAAATAGAACAGGATATTGTATAAACCTTTAAATTTCGATCGATACTGTTTCTTTGGATTTTTGTTCACATATCGTCTACGTCATCATAAATTATCACCACGAACGGGAACTTATGAAAACTGGTTTGTTCAAGTCGTAGTGGGGTGATTCAAGATGTCTACAAAGGATTAATCACAGAGAGATTTTGAGGAGATGGTGGGACATCGTGTGTGGTAAGATTCAGCAGTCAGTCTCCGTCAGCTGCCTCGTGAAACGTTCAATACGACTTATAGAATTTGGATAGTATCAGTGGAACTGCTTGAATTTGTACCCAGAATATGGTTATGTCACAGGATTATGTTGTAATACATGTAATGAGATTGGTGGTCATATACTTCGAAAGTAAATGGGACTGATGACCTCAGAAGTTAAGTCCCATAGTGCTCAGAGCCATTTGAACCATTTTAGAAAGCGCGGCGCCGAGGTTAGTTCTAAGCTGATGGGGCTTGAAGGAGTGTTTCTTCACTGAGCCCAGCGTCAGCAACTGTGGTAAGTAGGGTAGCCACCACGCAGGGGCAGCGCTGCCTGGACTTTCCAGGACTCCAGGACACTCCTTTCAGGCTCAGTTGTCACACTCTGGCCAATAATGTTGCTAACTATGGATCATCGCTGACGCAATCCTCCTTTCACAATATATATAAATGACCTAGTAGATAGTGTCGGAAGTTCCATGCGGCTTTTCGCGGATGATGCTGTAGTATACAGAGAAGTTGCAGCATTAGAAAATTGTAGCGAAATGCAGGAAGATCTGCAGCGGATAGGCACTTGGTGCATGGAGTGGCAACTGTCCCTTAACGTAGACAAATGTAATGTATTGCGAATACATAGAAAGAAGGATCCTTTATTGTATGATTATATGATAGCGGAACAAACACTGGTAGCAGTTACTTCTGTAAAATATCTGGGAGTATGCGTGCGGAACGATTTGAAGTGGAATGATCATATAAAATTAATTGTTGGTAAGGCGGGTACCAGGTTGAGATTCATTGGGAGAGTGCTTAGAAAATGTAGTCCAGCAACAAAAGAGGTGGCTTACAAAACACTCGTTCGACCTATACTTGAGTATTGCTCATCAGTGTGGGATCTGTACCAGATCGGGTTGACGGAGGAGATAGAGAAGATCCAAAGAAGAGCGGCGCGTTTCGTCACAGGGTTATTTGGTAACCGTGATAGCGTTACGGAGATGTTTAATAAACTCAAGTGGCAGACTGTGCAAGAGAGGCGCTCTGCATCGCGGTGTAGCTTGCTCGCCAGGTTTCGATAGGGTGCGTTTCTGGATGAGGTATCGAGTATATTGCTTCCCCCTACTTATACCTCCCGAGGAGATCACGAATGTAAAATTAGAGAGATTAGAGCGCGCACGGAGGCTTTCAGACAGTCGTTCTTCCCGCGAACCATACGCGACTGGAACAGGAAAGGGAGGTAATGACAGTGGCACGTAAAGTGCCCTCCGCCACACACCGTTGGGTGGCTTGCGGAGTATGAATGTAGATGTAGATGTACAGTACGCCACTCTGGCAACAGCAGCGGTTTGGAAACGCGGTAATTTTGAAAAAAGATGACATCGCAATAGATTCTGAAATCACTTAATCTTTTTAGCTTCGACAACACTTCGGCAGCGGTTTGAACCCCACAAACGCCTCCCCCCCCCCCACCCTCCTCTGACTATGGCCATTAACCAAACCGTTAAGAGCGAAATTAATAAGTTTGGTAGAGAATCCTAAACTGAGTGGTCTCAGACGTACCTGTACCACACCTTAGGTTTGCAAGTCGCAATTCGAAGCACACGCACTGGACTCGGCGACTTGCAAACCTAAGGTGTGGTACAGGTACGTCGATGATACTTTCGTGGTGAGGAGCCATGGTGAAGAATAGCTCGGTGACTTCCTAAGACACTTGAACAGCCTCCATGCCAACATTTTACGATGGAAGTAGAAAAGGACAAGAAACTGCCATTTCTAGATTTGCTGGTCACAAGGGACGGCGAAACCCTGGGACACAGCGTGTATCGAAAACCGACACACACGGACCGATACCTGCACAAACTGTCAAACCACCACCCGAGCCATAAAAGAGGCATGATTAGTACGCTCGTAACGAGAGCAGGACGAATATGTGAGCCGCAACACCTCAAACGCGAAATGCAACACCTGGAAACTGTCCTGAGGAGCAATTGGTACTCCACAAATTATATTAGAAGTGTAACAGAGCCAAACACTCGGCGAAGTGAGGAACCAGAAAAAGAAATGTCGGGTACGGCCTTTCTGCCATACATTCCCAGAGTGACGGACAGAATCGGCCATATAGTGCGCAAACATGGCGTAAAGACGATCTTCAAACCGACAAGGAAGATCAAAGAGTGTCTTAGATCGGCGAAGGAGAAAAGAGACCGACTTGCAATGTCGGGAATATACCGCATACCATGCACATGCGGAAAAGTTTATGTCGGAATGACTGGACGATCCATCAACACCAGGATCAAAGAGCATAAGCGACATTGAAGGTTGGGGCAGGTGGAGAAATCGGCCATGGCAGAACACGCACTGAATAAGATAGACCACGTAATAAAATTCGCCGACACGGAAGTTCTGGCTGTAGAGAAGCATTATCACACGCACTTGTTCAGAGAAGCTGTAGAAATACAAAAACACGCGAACAGTTTGAACAAGAAAGAGGAAAGCCTTAAGGTCAACGGATCCTGGCTTCCCGTACTGCAGCGAACGACCGTCGCAGGTAGCAAGAGGAGAACCGCACCGGAAATGACCGCGGAGAAGCCCTCGGACATTGACGCGCCAGGTACATATAGTCTGCGCCCGCGAGCTCGGCTCCAGTTCACCACCGGCAATGGAGGGTGAAGATTTGACAATGCCAGCCACTCGTGCTGGCGAAACGTCAGAAAAATCATTAGATGAACGTCGGCCGAAGAACCCGAGACAGAAGCCAATAGGCAGTTTGTCAACAAGTGGCCACGAAAGCCTCAACAATTTTGTATGCGCAGTATGTTAATTTCTCGTTTCTTGCGTTTTCTTTTGTAGATTTACGTTTGTATGGTTGTTATATGCAAGCCTCAAGATGGTACGTGAGGCATGGTACTTTAATATCAGTATCACCTGCTACCCAACGGTTCCATTCACGAACGGTATGAGAGAAAAAGACTGCTTTTATGTCTATCGGCCCGATTTTCTCAGTCAGGATAAGACGATCCTCACTAGATGTTTATTCTGGGGTGTTAGTCGATATTTATTTTGGGGCGTCAGATATCTTTGAGTCATTTGTATCCAGAACTCCTTTGTTCATATTCAATGCTCTTACTGTTAGTTAAACTGTTGATTTCTGATACCAAAAACTCGAAATCCAGCACCGCTTCACAGCCACAGTCCATTGCGGATACGTCTTGAATGTCCGATTAATTGGTCTTCCGGCATGACGTTCATTGCATGACAAAACACATCTCTTATTTCTTTAAGCTAACGTAAGTTTAAGGGAAGGAGTAATGAAGCCACTCCTCTTTTTCACTCTTAGTTTCCTTGTAAACTAGTCCACCTATTGTTATAGACCTTAGATTGACAGTAGCTGCAAGCAGCAGAAAACCCTCCGAATTCCATTGACATCTGAATTTGGAGCCACTGGGGTTACAGAGAAATCAAACGTACCATAATAGCGGCAGTCTACTTTGGCGATTACCAACAGAAAAGTGATGAATTGTACTAAGGATATGCCCTTGGATTCGACGATAGTAACTTCTTAATAAAATGAATATGTACTGAACAGAATTTGGTTGTCAGAATGTTCACGAAGTAAAATAGCAGACTTAATGAGTCCTTTCTCAGAACCTACATGTACTGTACATCAACATTTAAACTCTACAAATCAGAGCAAGGTGCGTGGCAGAGGGTACTTTGTACTGTATCTTATATTATGGTTTCCTCCTATTCCATCCGTGTGCTTAAACACTTATGTGGGAGATCTTCTTTCCCTAATTTTTCTTTGTGACCTTCACGGTATCGGCCGAATAATGTGTGTCGTCTCTACCTTAAGAACTTGCGTTTGTAATCTTTTAAGTAAATGTTCGCGAGATACGCGAAGTCTTTCTTCGAGCGTGCCCAGTTCAGGCTGTTTTTTCTGCATAACCGTTACGCTCCCATCCCAGTGTAACAAACATGTGACCATTCGCGCTGCCCTTTTTGCACACGTTCTGTTCCCCCGCAGCCTGGCCTGATAACGATCCATGATCTTGTGCAGTATTCAAGTATGGGCCGCATAACCACCTTCTCAGAAATTTCTTTCGGTGGCATGCCGCACTTTTCAGGTATCCTACCAACAAACACAGGCCTACCGTTTGCCTTTACCACAACTGCCCCCAAGCGATCGTTGCACTTTGTATCTCTACACATATTTACTTCCAAGTGCTTGTATGACATGATTGTATCCAGTTGCGAACTATTTATGTTATAATCAGTGGATACTACTCTTTTCTGTTTCGTGAAGGGCACTACCTTATATTTGTCTATAGAGTTAGTTGCCAGTCTCTGCACCTTTCTTTTGTTAAGGTCTAACTGGATACTACTATAATTCTTGTCGCGTAGAATTTCGCTGTAGATAGCCGTGTCATGTGAGAAATGTCTAAGATTGCTATCAATCTTATCAGTCTTGTAACTCATTAATGTACAACATAACCATTAAAGGTGGTATCATACTCCCCTGGGGTTCATGGGTTATTAGGTGTACTTCTACATCTGCGGAAGACTCTCCGTCCACGGTAACGTGCTGCGTGCTGCCTGTAAAGAAATCGTCGACCGCGTCACATATCTGATTACATTTTGTACGAGCATACGTACTATGGCAGGTGATTGTGTGCCACCGAACCAAATTCCTTTCCGAAACCTAGAAACATTGAATTCACATGATCGCTTAAGTCGCGTGCGATGTAATGTGTGAAAATCGCAAGTTGGGTTTAGCACGATCGATACTTGCGGAATTAATATTGACGTTATGTTCCAAGTAGGTCAATATCTCGTAAATCGACGTGGGTGATGTAGGGCTTCAGCTCTGTGGATCTCGTCTTTCATTTTAATAGATGGATGTGACTTGAGCTCTTTTCCAACCACTAGGGGCAATTACTTGCTGAAAGAACCGCAGTAAATTATGCCTAAGAGGAAGCTATTCAATTGCAAATTCCGGTTAGAAACTGACAGGGACTCCATCGGGCCCTGAGCTCTGTTGTGTTTTTGAACATGGCTAGGATTGATTACTGTTACTCGCCTTTGTGTCAATACGACAACTGAAAGGTGGAAATATTTCTTTATCTTTGTTTGTAAAGAAACATTTGAACGCAGAATTTACATTTCGGCTTTAGTTTTCCTATTTTGTACTTCTGTTCCCATCTCGACAATGAGTGTCTGAAATTTTATTTTTTGCCACTCACTGCCTTGGCGCACGAAAAAAATTTCTTAATCTTTTTGGAGAGCACCTGTGATCATGTTTTACTTTGGCAGTTATTGAACGCTTAACGCATTGCCTTTCTGAGTGCCACCCGTGTTTCGATCATCATTTGCCTGTCTTCGGATTATGCTTTGTCTTGTACCTATTTCGGAGATTAGTACTCTGTTTCTTAAAAACTTTCGTAATATTGTTTACGGATCATAGTGTGTCTCTAACATCTAGGTATTAGCTAAGAAGTATTTTGAGTATATTCTATTATGGCTAATACTTCTGTCCTAGAATCTTGTACGAAATTGCTTTGAAGCATGTATTACTCGTGAAATGCTGAAAAAAGTACTCAGAATTTTATTGCTAAAGTAAATGTTTTTATTTATTGTCACTAAAGGACTAGCACAATTATTCACACATAATCCAACAGAAAACACCTAATTAAATACCAGCACTGTCTCACAAAATAAATGTGGAGCACTATGCGTAAGGATATACGTAAGGAAATGCTCTTGCGAACCCACTAAACACGATCCGATGCAGAGTTCAATGCTCTACATATCGGGTAATCTAGACGTTTTTGATCAGACCCTTAGTTTCAGAAGAATTCTATTTATTTTATTTTTTAAATTCCGGCTAAAATTCCACTCAGAAATCGGAGAAAGCTCAGGTTATTTGTATCTTAGACCTACATGGGTGATTGAAAAAGTGTGTAGAACTATTATTTTCTTGGCCTATTGGCTGTTGCCCGCCATTTCGGAAATATGGTGATTTGCATTATCGGTTCAAATGGCTCTGAGCACTATGGCATTTAACATCTGTGGTCATCCGTTCCCTAGAACTTAGAACTACTTAAACCTAACTAACCTAAGGGCATCACACACATCCATGCCCGAGGCAGGATTCGAACCTGCGACCGTAGCGGTCACGCGGTTCCAGACTAAAGCGCCTAGAACTGCACGGCCACACCGGCCGGCTTGTATTATCGGTAAACTTATTATAACAGCCGGCCGTTGCCAACCTCAGTGATGTAACAATATTACAACATGCTAAATAATAAGTACCATATTTGAACATAAGAGTTCCTGTTCTGTGCTTTGACGAAACCTTATATTTTCGTCTGTCATTTGTATCATACCACTGGACGGGGTGACGTTGTGCTTAAACAACTGGATTCGCATTCGCGAGGGCTGAGTTCAGCATCAGATCTCGCCTTCCAGATTTGGATTTTCAGTGGTTTCCTTGTTCACTCTAGGAGAATGCTGGAATGTCCCTTTAAAAGGTCCCAGCCACGTCTTTCGTCTCCAATAATAAAAAATTCGAGATAAAATAAAACACTAAACGTGCTTCCTTACTTTTACCGCAACAAATGATCGATAGGCCCATGAAGTGGGAACGAAGCGAGTGTTCTCAGCAGGACAGCAGTGACAAAGATGGAAATTCTTTTCCAACTACTTCTCCTCTCTTCATAACGTCATTGTTCTGTTCCCCACTCAGTAACTCGTTATTGTCTGAAATGATGCCACTTGTCGGAAATTCGTGGTGTATACATATAAAAGGGCACTATTTATATTAATGCCCTTTTGTGTTCTATTACGTGTCCACTTTATTATGATGCCCATCTGTTGAAAACCTCTCCCGAAATCTGTTGCTGGCTGCGTCTATGGTTTGGGACGACCTGTATGTGTACCTAATTAACGAGTAGCCTATGCATAACTTAGCCATGTTGACCAAAACATTTGAAAGTGGCTACGGTTCTCTTTCCTGAGCTGACGTGCTCACTGAAGCCCTTTGACGATTACCATGGAAAGCCAGTTCGAATGATTCAAATGGCTCTAAGCACTATGGGTCTTCACATCTAAGGTCATCAGTCCCTTAGACTTAGAACCCTTAAACCTGACTAACCTAAGAACATCGCACACATCCATGCCCGAGGCAGGATTCGAACCTGCGACCGTAGCAGCAGCGCAGTTCCGGACTGGAGAGCCTGGAACCGCCCGGCCACAGTGGTAGGCCAGTGCCAGCATGATTTAGATTGTAGTGTTCCCTTACATCAAGCCTCATTGATCGAAAGAACCTTGATCGAAAGAACCCTGTTGCCATAGATGCAGGAACACAATATTTTCAACGTAGCAGGCGCTTTATATGCTTGGGTAAATTGACTGATCTCAGAACTACGTCTTAGCCACTTATCCTTAATCGTATGATTATGACAGTTATTTCTTCCAATTGGAGGTGAAGCCAAATTACGGTTTATATGTGATCAGCTATTCAAGTGGTGTGTTTTTCAGTTTGAGGAAGAGTGAGAAACATTGATTATTTCGTTAATGATATCAAAATACCCTGCTACCTACGTAGAAGCGTAGGGAGTAATACGAATTGCTACAGGCCTAGAAGAGAATTTTCTGTCGACGTTTTGATGAAAAAAGGTGCTCCGAAAGTGGAATTAATATTGGAGCTTAAGGCAGCGGCCATTGCGTATTGGGGAGGAAGAACTCGAGAGCGATGATTAATCGTCGGAGGCAAACGGCCCAACTGCGCGTGGCTCTGGGGGTCTCCCGCGCAACGATCCCGACTCGACTGTCACGGACCGTTACGAGTATTAATACTGATGCGGGTGCCGCGCTGATTTTTCACTGTTTAGCGTCTTAACGGCCTCCGAAGGCGAGGTAAAGGCGCAGAAGGGCTGGAGGGTGGCGCCCCAGAGCCGCATCGTTACTCTCCATTACTGCGAAGGTGAAGACGTTGATCTCGACCGGTGTTGGCCGCACTGGGACAATATTTAATTCATTGTGACCAGTGAGCCTGTGCCATTTCTATGTATGACTGTACATTATTTGATTGGTTCTTAAATCTACATTTCACAACAACATTTAATAAAAGTGCATGATTTTACAAACTTGTAAGAGATGGAAGTCTTACGTTTACACCCGATGTCCGCGACGTATAATACGACACACGGTCCCTGTATCCTCTCTCATCAAACTAACTTGACACTAACCTCTATCCACGTCCATCACAGTTATCTAAATGCAACTCTCAGATACCTAGGTGAAAGATACTATTGTTTGTGTTGGAAGGAACCAACCTTCTATCTCTTGTTGTATCTCACCCAACAATGCCATACAACTGCCTCTTTTCCCTAGACGGCTGTGATGAAGTGTATTATGATTCTTGCAAAGTTGCTGGGTTTCGAGACATATAAACTTTGTCCTTAATGAAACCTCATGCGGAGAAAAATACACTGAAATCAAGAACCTGCTGATAATGCAGTGCCAGTTACGTGAGGCTGGCTCCGTATTTTTGGAAAAGAAGTCCCTGTTCCTTGTACTCGGCGATACGTTATGGCACTATCAGGTGTCCCATAGTTCCAGATACACATCATGCAAGAGTTACGTCCGAGAATAGGAAAAGGCAAACCGCACGTCGTTTGCAAACGGTAAAGAACATAATTCTTTTGGGTTGGCACCATTTATCTGAAGGACAGAAATGAAATTTCCTGCTACCAGTGCCGAGATATAATACTAGTTTGTCTCTTTTTTTTCCAGAGAACTGTCCCTTGTTCTCATTTTACAATGCGTTTCATCCTGTTCGGCAAAGTTGTACCTTCCTCCCTATTCAGGGTATCATCGGGTGACTGCATACAAGGTGCAGTATTTGCAGGATGTTCTGTGCGTGCTTCCCGTGAATCTTTTCCATTGTTCCTTTTGAAAACTGCAGCTGTTGATTACTGCTGACTCAGTGCGATCTTTTTTCTCGAATATTTAGGCCTGTAGGAGCATTTCCAATTACGATTCGCCTCTTGACGTGTCCTTTTATGGCGGCAGGTGGAGCGCTTGCGGCGAAATTGTTTTCCACATCATAACTGAAATTACAGTAAAGTCACTATTTCCGCACTGGTAACTAAATGATTGTCCAACTGCGCCTAATGTCGCTGCCTATATTCCAGCAAACACCATTTACGATGGATCAATAACGGCAGTATGTTACTCAATATCACTGTCGTACATTTTTTTCCGTTAAATGGCATGTAAAGTTGAATGCCAACGTCAAAATTTAAAATTTAACTTGTCGCGGCGGCAATTACACCACCAATTTGTATTCAATCAAAGGTTGTAATGTCAGAGGTAATGTCTTGTAGACGACGAAGCTATGAGGTGTGGAATTCTAGTTCAGTTGGACGAGGAAGGAAACTAATATTGCTTGCGGCCTAGCTGATGGGAGCTTCCAATCATTAGATGGAATTATTTAGAAAGATTACCTACAACATCTACAGATACCATACTTCAATTACGTAAGTCGAAGGACGTGAAAGGGAAACAGCAGTTGAGAAGGATGAGAGGTAGGGCTGTAGCAATCCCATTTTAAGGAAACTATACGTTGAGCAAGCAGTGAAGGAAATCAAGGAGAAATTTGGAAAGGAAATGAAGTTTACCAAGGAAGAAGTTAAAATTTTCAAGTTTCTCCATTACGCTGTAATTCATTTAGAGACGATAAAGAACTTGGAACAGCACCTGAACGGTAGAGATAAAGTACTGAAAAGAGATTAAAATTCCAATATCATCGAAAGTAAAAAAAGACTTACGGTATGCAGTCGCATTAAATGAGGTGATGCAGAGGGAATTAAATTAGAAAATGAGTCAATAGAAGCAGTACATAGGTTTTACTGTTTGGCCAACAAATAACGCTTTCGCTGAAGTAGCTATGGTAAAAACACAGACTGATAGCAGTAAGAAACCCGTGTTAGAAAGTCTCTTCTGAAGGTATTTACCCGGAATGTAGCCTTGTACTCAAATGAAACGGGGACGAGAAATAGATTAGAGTAGACGAGGCTTCTGAAATGCTACAGAAGAGTGCTGAAGCTTAAAATGAATAGATCGTTTTGCTGATGTACTAAAATGATACACTGTGACATCAACGAACAGTCTATTTCGTATTTCTTTTGGAGGGGGGGGGGGGGGAGACAATGAATTGTAAGACCATGGTTTGATTACTCTAGGTAGTTTTCCGTTGCTGTAGTTATGCAAAGTGAAAGAATATGAGCAATAAGATTCCCTGAGGACATTTCTATCTTCAGCGAAAGCGAAGATGTGTTAAGGGATATGTTGAATGGAATGAACAGTCTAACGAATATAGAATATGGACATAGGGAGTAATCGAAGAAATACGAAAGTAATCAGAAGTACCAGAAATGGGAACAGCAGGAAGCTTAACATTAGGATTGATGATCACAAAGTAGATGCAATTGCGGAGTTATGCTACCTAGGCAGCAAAACAACCCATGACGTACGGGACAAGGAAGACACAAAAAGCGAAATATCACTGGAAAAAAACGGCATTCCTAGCCAAAAGAAGTCTGCTAGTATCAAACATAGACCTTAATTTGAGAAAGAAATGTTTGAGAATGTATGTTTGCAGCACGGCAGTGTATGATAGAGAGACATGGACTGAGGGAAAACAGGAGCAGAAGGGAATCGAAACATTTGTGATGTGGTGCTGGTGCTACAGAAGAATTTTGAAAATTAAGAGGACTGATAAGATAAGGAAAGAGGGATGCTGCGCAGAATCGGAGAGGAAATGGACATGTTGAAGCCGCGCGGGATTAGCCAAGCGGTCTAAGGCGCTGCAGCCATGGACTGAGCGGCTGGTTCCGGCGGAGGTTAGAGTCCTCCCTCTGGCATGGGTGTATGTGTTTGTCCTTAGGATAATTTAGGTTAAGTAGTGTGTAAGCTTAGGGACTGATGACCTTAGTAGTTAAGTCCCATAAGATTTCACACACATTTGAACATTTTTGACATATTGAAAACACTGACAAGATGAAATGGCTGGATGATAGTGTGTTAAGACATGAAGGAATAATTCCATAGTACTAGAGGGAGCTGTAAAGGGTAAAATCTGGAGAGGAAGTCATAGACTGGAATGCATCTAGGATGTAGGTTGCAAGTCCTACTCTGAGAGGAAGAGGTTTGCACAGGGGAGGAATTCATGGCGGGCTGCATCATATCAGTCAAAAGACTGATGATTCAAAAAAATTATGTTTGCACCGATAAACTAGCATTGACAGCTTCAAGAAATGGTCATCAGTCTTCGGACTGAAGGCCACCAGAACAATAACAACGGGAAAGGCCGGAAATAACTTAAATCATTTTTAATTCTGTCAGAACTGCTTCCATCATACTGAGGAGTAAAGCACTAACTTAGTCTGGAGAGAGTTGGCCTGTCACTTCAAGGTAAACATATCTGAGGAGGAATCCGTAGCATCTCCAAACCAATTCGAAACAATGTCTTATTTACGTCAGCGTGCAGAGTGAGTGATAGAGGAATACGTCTTTAGCAGTATCAGTCGTTTTATTATTATAAATAACAATTTCTAACACAATAAGAATTATATTTAATTCATTTGTCGATAACTGTGTCTCATAGAATTCTGTATCGAATGAGGCTTCTGATTTTGACATTACGTGCAGCCCGCAGCTGATGCCAAAGCGCTGATTCGATTTTAAATGAGAAGAGGCGATACGCAGAGAAAAATGACGTGCAGGTCGATGTGGCGGAGAGACAAATAGGTGCCATCTGTCTGGGAGGCAGGTGGGATCCCCACAGGCGGCGGTGGGAGCGATCCATACTCTCGCGGCCACGAGCTCTCTCCGTGTAACCCCAGCTTGGATCCATCAGCGCTAGAGCCGCTAGATTTCACTTAGATTGTGGGCGGCGGAGGGATGAGTGATACATCTGTCATATTCAGCTGCCACTTTCTAAAATCTCTCTTGGCGGCGCGTTTTATGGCTCATTATTCACCCACAAAAATTGATTACCTGAAGCATAGCATTACTAGATTAAGCGTCTGAGAAGGAGAGGTAAGAAGGGCTAAAGGGTACATCTGTCTTGATCACATGCCTTCTTCAAACATCTGTCTTCCTGACAGTTTTTATGATTCGATTACTCATCGCGAAGCTGTGCTACAGTGTGAGCGGACACAGACATTACATTTTTGCTAGCAGCTACATCCTGTTCTTGCATGGGGCAGCGTCATTCCAATCGAAAAATGCTCAGATTTATGATATATAGCCATAAAAGTAATAGAGACCTATACACTGCAGCAGCAGTTATTGCAAAATAAAAATTGGGGTAAATCCAAGTTGTTATATACTCCACAATTCTAATATTGAGAACAAGGTGTTGTTAAACAAGGTGCGCTTCGTTGCGTGTGTGCGCGCGCACCATATTTTGTGTGTGTGTGTGCACATAATGTGTATTAAACGTTACATAATACATATTACGTTAACGACCGAAATGACTTCATATTTTCGTCACTGGCAAAAATGCAGTATTGTTGCAAATCATTTCCACATCATATCACATAAATCAGAATAACACATAAGCAACTGCAACGTACAATAACTGGAAGTTAAATCTTGCAACTTTTCAGACTTAATATTCACTTATAAGCGCTGGAAGTGTCAATAAGTGCATCATTTATATCTCGAAACTTATTGCATAAACTAGTCTTTCTCGTAGCCTAAAAAACCTTTCGTATGTATTGATTTTCAAGAGGTCAACAGTAACGGGAAAAAATAAACAGTGCATAAAGAAGTACTATCGGTTGCAGTGGCGGTTCGTGGAATTTTCTCTAGGCAGCTCACTTGAAGATGGTCTACAAGGCTCCAACTATCATAAAACGTCTAAAAATGAATAACATAACAATTTCTCTACGTAAATACGCTTACCTAAATATAAAGATTTGTTTGAAAAATCCATTCTGCTCTCTTTTAGAGCAGAGACTCACTCAGTGAACCATTCATTAAAGTCTACGATGTTGTACGAAGTCGTTCTCAATGGAGAACGCTGACAGAGTTCGATCGAACAGGCGTCGGAAGGCCCAACAGTATCGACCGACAGCCAATTCATCCCCAGCCGATGGGCATCATTGGATGCGTATATGGAGTGTCCCGTGGTGAGCACACGCTCTCCCGGTCGTTGCCAGTTTTCGTGACAGAAGCCACTAATTCTCAATGAAGTAGCTCCTCAATTGGCCTCACAAGGTTGAGTGCATCCCGCTTGCCAACAGGGCTTCGCAGACCTGGTCTGTGACCCATTCAACTGCTAGCCAAGCCAGTAAGCGCTTTACGTAGGTGACAGTACCAGACAGGGTCATTCAAAGAATGAACTGGAACATCAAACGAGCTCATTCTAAATTGATATACCTGCAAGAGTGACGCAATATATGGTAAGGATGCACAGTCTTCCCGTGCCTATAGAGCGAGACAGTTGAGGGGTTGCAATCACCACGCTGACAACAACCTCTGATCACAGTAAAATGGCACAGCAGACGTTAATTCAAGCTTCATTAGTCAAGTACACCTGCACATATCATACAGGCTGCATAAAATAAAGTCAATGAAGATTCCCTCTCCTGCTGTAAAGTCTGTTTAACAGAGTTCACGTACCGTTACCATACAGTGTCCGACTACATCATTCGATTGAGCAAACTCAGCCACTCATGCAGCCCTACAAGCACGAGTATTTCATCGGTAATGTCACCATCGAGCACAAGCTGGGCAGCAGTCCCTTCGAGACCACAGAAAGCGATGTTATTCAGCAGGACTCACACCAGTTCCACTCGGCTGGTGTACCCAGGTCCGTCCGGAAACCAGCTGACAATTCCTTCGCTACAAGTCCCTCCTGTCCGTAACATACTGCTTTCTTTATTTTTCTTTTTCTTTTTTTGCTTCTAGCTCTGCTACAAAAGAATTAAAAATCTGGGATTTTTTTAAAGACGATACCTTTTTTTAAATCTTTTTTTTAGGGATGGAGGTATGGAAGTGGGGGCCGGGAGGGCAGAGTGGTCAGGGGTCATAGCCCGAGGCCTGGCCACAGTGCCCCCCTCTCCCGGCAAGGTATCAGGGATAGCAAGGGGAAATCAATTGTGGGATTTATTTATTTATTTAATTTTATTTCTTATTTACTTATTTTAATATATTCGTAATTTGTATTCACTTTATACCACAACAAAAATAAATGTACCTAGCACCTCATCGTGCTCTGAGTAAACAAAACAATATCTCGGTACTTTCCTACATCGAGGTAATATATATGGTAAAAAAAAGTGCTTCCTACACGATGCAGCCTACACGATGCAGAAGGGTGTGTCACTACTCTCCTTACTTTTCATCATCCAGGTACGTCTTCACGTATGTCGTATGTTATTCCACCGATAATCGAACGTAGGCTTGTCAGCTCAGTCAGTGGGTATCTTCTCCTACCTGTTGATGATCCAGCTGGGTGGAGGGTCGTGTAGGATACTCCCTAAGTAATTAGAAAAATATTTTCCGTAATTTGGGTTCCGTACGACCTTGCAATGACGTTCTTGAAGGTAGTTCCAAAAGTCTAATACATCTTTAGGTCCATCGTGAAATAAGTATTGTACTACACGCCCACGGATCCACGTGGCTGCGTTGGTTTTGGTGCGCGGGAAATAGTGTTCATCCGGAAATAGTAGAAGCCGAGGTGTGATGTGTTCCGGAGGTAGTCGTAGAAAATACGACAAAATTTGTCGCATCTAGCGCCATACATCTTCCGTCGCGCCGCATGTGAGACGGTTCTCGTCCGTGTCGGGTATTTCGCGCTCTACATATAGAGGCGATTACACCATATTTATCTTGTGGTGGCGTGACTGGGTGATCTGTTTACCGTTGAATGTGATGTACCATGTTTATCGGACGTCTGTATCCAGTGTAACCGCGCGCATGTATCGTCCGACACATCACCTTCCAATTAACCTGAGGGTTTTTGGCGTCCACGATGTTTGCCGGGCGCCTCTGCTGTAGGACATAATCTATATAGGGTGTTACAAAAAGGTACGGCCAAACTTTCAGGAAACATTCGTCACACACAAATAAAGAAAAGATGTTATGTGGACATGTGTCCGGAAACGCTTAATTTCCGTGTTAGAGCTCATTTTAGTTTCGTCAGTATGTAGCGTACTTCCTCGATTCACCGCCAGTTGGCCCAATTGAAGGAAGGTAATGTTGACTTCGGTGCTTGTGTTGACATGCGACTCATTGCTCTACAGTACTAGCATCAAGCACATCAGTACGTAGCATCAACAGGTTAGTGCACATCACGAACGTGGTTTTGCAGTCAGTGCAACGTTTACAAATGCGGAGTTGGCAGATGCCCTTTTGATGTATGGATTAGCACGGGGCAATATCCGTGGCGCGGTACGTTTGTATCGAGACAGATTTCCAGAAGGAAGGTGTCCCGACAGGAAGACGTTCGAAGCAATTGTTCGGCGTCTTATGGAGCACGGAACATTCCAGCCTATGACTCGCGACTGGGGAAGACCTAGAACGACGAGGACACCTGCAATGGACGAGGCAATTCTTCGTGCAGTTGACGATAACCCTCATGTCAGCGTCACAGAAGTTGCTGCTGTACAAGGTAGCGTTGACCACGTCACTGTATGGAGAGTGCTACAGGAGAACCAGTTGTTTCCGTACCATGTACAGCGTGTGCAGGCACTATCAGCAGCTGATTGGCCTCCACGGGTACACTTCTGCGAATGGTTCATCCAACAATGTGTCAGTTCTCATTTCAGTGCAAATGCTCTCTTTACGGATGAGGCTTCATTCCAACGTGATCAAATTGTAAATTTTCACAATCAACATGTGTGGTCTGACGAGAATCCGCACGAAATTGTGCAATCACGTCATCAACACAGATTTTCTGTGAACGTTTGGCCATTAATTGTTGTTGATGTCTTGATTGGGCCACATGTTCTTCCACCTACGCTCAATGGAGCACGTTATCATGATTTCATACGGGATACTCTACCTGTGCTGCTAGAACATGTTCCTTTACAAGTACGACACAACATGTGGTTCATGCACGATGGAGCTCTTGCACATTTCAGTCGAAGTGTTCCTACGCTTGTCAACAACAGATTCGGTGACCGATGGTTTGGTAGAGGCGGACCAATTCCATGGCCTCCACGCTCTCCTGACCTCAACCCTCTTGACTTTCATGTATGGGGGCATTGAAAGCTCTTGTCTACGCAACCCCGGTACCAAATGTAGAGATTCTTCATGCTCGTATTGTGGACGGCTGTGATACAATACACCATTCAACAGGGCTGCATCAGCGCATCAGGGATTCTATGCGACGGAGGGTGGATGCATATATCCTCGCTAACGGAGGACGTTTTGAACATTTCCTGTAACAAAGTATTTGAAGTCACGCTGGTACGTTCTGTTGCTGTGTGTTTCCATTCCATGATTAATGTGATTTGAAGAGAAGTAATAAAATGAGCTCTAACATGGAAAGTAAGCGTTTCCGGACACATGTCCACAAAACATATTTTCTTTCTTTGTGTGTGAGGAATGTTTCCTGAAAGTTTGGCCGTACTTTTTTGTAACACCCTGTATAACTCGGCGACGCCTGTTTTGTAGGCGGTACTGCGATACGGACATAGGCCGGCCGAAGTGGCCGTGCGGTTAAAGGCGCTGCAGTCTGGAACCGCAAGACCGCTACGGTCGCAGGTTCGAATCTTGCCTCGGGCATGGATGTTTGTGATGTCCTTAGGTTAGTTAGGTTTAACTAGTTCTAAGTTCTAGGGGACTAATGACCTCAGCAGTTGAGTCCCATAGTGCTCAGAGCCATTTGATACGGACATAACTATGTTCAATATAAAAGTGCCCGAAGTAGTAGAAGGGTGGGTGTATGTCTTGCGTCGTCAGTGAGGGCATAAGGCAGGACTGAGCTAAAGACTCCAGCAGCAAACCTGTCAAATTTTCCGAGTGGTGGCGCCAAAGCTTGACGTGTGAGCTGACAAACAGGACCACAGCTCTGTCGTGGACATGGACTAGGCCAAGACCTCCCCTTTCTGGAGGAAGCGTCATTGCTCGATGACTCTGACTGCCCTGGCAACTGCTGAGCACGGTTATAGGCAGCACTGATTACTTCGCGTCAAAGATGTCCCGATGATGTAAATTGAAGGTGGAGGGGGAGAGAAAGGAAAGGGAAGGAGCTGATGGAGTCATCTGCATCCGGACTTTAAGCAGAGTCAGTGGCACCGAGTGAAGATGTGAGGCGAACCTGCGATCACCTGCTTACTGGGCAGCTGCGTTAACCGCAGCGCCACCTGGACATACCGTTTATCGCAATTGCGCGGATTATCTCGATACGCCTCTAGGCCCACATTCCCACGAGCTGCTACCTATCCGCAGTCCCCGTCCATATCCTTCATGCTAACTACTTCGAGATTCCCGCAGGAGGTCCAACGTGACTGTGCATTCACGCTGATGGTGAGGGATTTATAGCCCATCGGGGCGACTCAATTATACAGTATGAATGCGTCGTGTCTGTTCCTCCATCCGAGGGGTGTACGGAGGCAGTCTGCGTAACTGCAATAAACACTGTGTCCGGGTACGAAAAGAACAGACACCACGCGTTTATACGAAAGATGTGCCGACTCACGGCACAGCTGAAATGCTCAGAATAGAAGAGGTTTCCTGCTCCTTCCTCCACCCCTCGCCTACGAACTCAGCCACTGGAATGTAGTCTTCAGAGTGCAGAACAGAATTTTGCGTACAGGGTGAGCAAACTGACCGCCAGTTTCAAAAATGATGTAGACGTCTGTGCGGAGGTTCATATATGTTACTAAATAATTATCTTTCACAGATGTTGGAGAATGGATTGTTTAAGTTTAAAATTTTTGTGCGCTGTAAAATTCTCTGAGATGCGAGTATTTTTGCGGCGGTTCACTCCACCGTTGCGATAGGACAAACCGCTAATGATCGGTAGCTCTGCTCGCAGTTTAAACGATCAAGTGAATAAGAAATTAAGTACAGACATATAGTGAGCTCGTTTTCCACCAGACCCCGTAATTCTATTAATAGTTTGCTCCAAAATTATGTGAAAAGTTGCCCGAAGAAAAATTGCTGCACGTGCATCGTCATTACCTCTGATAATCACTGCCAAGTGATATCGAATTAGCGTTTATGTTTCCTTTTTCCAGCTACATATATAGAACTTATTTATACTTCATGATTGCAGTGATTTTGCTTATTTTTGTTTTATATGTGTATAGGATTGAAAACGTTTTACGATTGATTTTGCACATTACAGCGGATGTCCTGTTTAGACGCATTTTCAAATGACGTCGCAATAGTTCACGTTTCCGTGTTTACAGCACGCACGTCGAAAAGGCACGAGTGTCACACTAATGTCTTGCCTAGACGTCGGTGCTTGCATACCCAAATCTGAGTCACGCTATGTTGTATATACTCTGTTGCAACCCACTCTAAAGGAAAATTTTTGATGGACCCTTATACAAAATTTCTATTAAAGATCTGGCTAGGGGGAGCCGTCTCGTCTCTTAAGTATCACAAGGAATAGTGTGTGTGAAATGTTATGGGACTTAGCTGCTAAGGTCACCAGTCCCTAAGCTTACACACTACTTAACCTAAATTATCCTAAGGACAAACACACACAAACCCATGCCCGAGGGAGGACTCGAACCTCCGCCGGGACCAGCCGCACAGTCCGTGACTGCAGCGCCTTAGACCGCTCGGCTAATCAAGGTACAGTGCTTACCCTAATGTTTTCATCGCATCTCGCAATGGTATAAAAGGAATAAAAGGAAAAATGCTTATATGCAGAAATAATTAATATAACAATTTTAACATTTGTTGATATTAATTCGTAAAAGTGGGTAATCAGCATTAATAAAATGCTCTCAGTTTTAAAGACTCGTCAGTTGCGATCCAGTTCTCCAGCTTTCGACAGCAGTCACTGCCATTGTTTTGAAGAGCTGTAACTATAGGCTACGGGTAATTGCTAGATATCTGTATCTACATAAATACCCTGCAGTACACCGTAAGCTGCGTGGCAGAGGGTACCCTGTACCATTAAGTAATTTTCTTTCGTATTCTACTCGCAGACAGAGTGAGAGAAAAACGGCATCTACATCACTCCGTATGAGCCCCAATGTCTCGTATCTTATCGTCGCGGTCCTTACGCGAAATGTACGTTTGTGACAGTAGGATACTTCTGCAGTCAGCTTCAAATTACGGTTCTCAAAGTCTTCTCAGAACTGTTCCTCGACAACAACGTGCCTTCCCTCCAGGGTTTCCCATTTGATTTCCCGAAGCATCTCTGTAACACTTGCGTGTTGTTGGAACCTACCGGTAACAAATCTAGCAGACCGCCTCCGAACTGCTTCGATGTTGTCCTTTAATCCGACCTGGTGTGGATCACAAACACTCAAGAATAGATCGTATCAGCATCCTATAAGCTGTCTCCTTTACACATGAACCACAGTTTCCCACATCCTCCCAATAAATCTAAGTCGACCATTCATCTTCCCTGCCACAATCCTCAAATGCTCGTTCCACTTCATATCGCATCGCAACGTTACGCCCAGATATTTAAACGACATTTTGTGTCAAGCACAATACTAGCAGTGCTGTATCCGGAGGTTACAGGTTTCTTTTTCCTACTCATCCGCATTAACTTTCATTTTTCCATATTAAGAGCTAGTTAACATTCGACACACCAACTAGACATTTTGTCAAAAAGTCGTCTTGTATCATTCTTGAATCACTCATCTTCGACATCTTCTCATAAACACAGCATCATCTGCAAAACATCGTGGATTGTTGCTCACCCTGTCCGTCAATTTCTTTATATATATGTAGAACAACACCGGTCCGCCGGCCGGTGTGGCCAAGCGGTTAAAGGCGCTTCAGTCTGGAACTGCGCGATCGCTACGGTCGCAGGTTCGAATCCTGCCTCGGGCATGGATGTGTGTGATGTCCTTAGGTTAGTTAGGTTTAAGTAGTTCTAAGTTCTAGGGGACTGATGACCTCAGATGTTAAGTCCCATAGTGCTCAGAGCCATTTGAACCATTTTGAGCCAACACCGGTCCTATCACAAAACTTCGTTGGGGCGCTCTTGACGCTACCCTTGTCTGTGATGAACACTCGCCGTCGGAACAACACACTTTGTTCCATTAGATAATATGTCTTCGAGCCACTCTCATACCTTGAAACCCATTCCGTATGCTTGTATCTTCGTTAACGGTCTGCTATGGCGCATCGTGTTATATGCTTTTCGGAAATCTAGGAATATGGAATCTAAATATCTTCAACATTTCGCGGCCCTGTCGGCAACTGTGTAAATATTAATTTTAATAATTTACTGAGTCTGTTAATTATTAAAATTAAAATTAATATGGAATCTGCCTGTTGCCCTTCATCCATAGCTGGCAGTATATCATTTTGAGGAAAGGGCAAGCTCAGTTTCACACGAGTGGTGCTTTCTAAAAACGTGCTGATTCGTAGATACAAGCTTTCCGGTCTCTAGGAATTTTGCTATACTTGAACTCAGAGTATGTTCTAGAATTCTGTAGCAAACTGATGTTAAGGATATTGATCTGTAATTTTACTCTTCGTATATACAAGAGTCTGCACCTTTTTCTATCGGTAGGGACTCTGCGCTGCGCGAGAAATTCACAGGTAACGCTGCTACTAATGAATGTTCTCCTACTACAAACGTTCCCCACAGAAAGTATTTTTATTATCTGAAGCAGTGGAGACAGCTGTCGAATGCTCAAGAATTATAGCTCAAATAACAATTTTATTCAGCCATGTGTCCACGAAAGACTGACAAAGTACGTTCGCCACACATGTTTGGGTGTTGATCAAGCAAGGCATTTAGCATTATATGGGCTCAATATCAACAATATATTACACGAGCAAAAGCTTGTTGAGCGTATCGGTAAGCTAATCAAGCTTTTGTATAATGGCTTTTAATAAAAGTGTTACTCAGCTTCCAGGTTACTACTGCAGTGATTTCTTCGCACCGCTTGGAACGCTGAAGCTCGCCAAACAGGAACATTGCTACATCACCAGCATCATGCTTCCTGTTGGCGTTGCGCCGGCCAGAAGCTTTGTTCTCATCTTGGAAGTAACAGAGGTACGGCAGCGTAAACAGGCAATCTGCATACAGGCGGTCATTCAAAATATGCACTGTCCGACCTGAAGTGAATCCACAAGCTCAGCTGTGGCTGAAAGTGTCTAAGATCGGATCAAATCGAAGAAATGTCTCGCATCCAAAGTCGACAAATATCATGCGCTGTCGATCAACGGTGATCGCGTGTCGTGCTGTATGACTTGCGCAATGTACTGTAAATTTTTGTTTGCCGTTTGTGTTTCCCATTGCTGTTCAAACTGAGTAAAGTAATGTTTACAATATAAGTCAGAAATTTCATTCGTAACTGTAACAATGTTGAAGAAAACAATGGTTATATCATTCGTTCACATGCATGTGGGAGGCGTCATTTAATAGCATACGAGTTTCTCGCAAACGTGATACTCGTAAGCTCGACGACGCTCTAAGAATTATGTTTGGAGTGATCATTAATTTAAATAGTAAATTCCAGTGACTGTTTTGAAAACAACAATTTTCCTGAAGTATAGTGTTTTGTATCGGTGTATACTGCGTTTTGTAGACTACACTGTATTATTGGCCTATGTATTTTCTACTTGGGTTAGAACCGCGATTCTAACATTCCTTGTTTCATTACAAAGTATCATCAATACGTGACAAAGTTTATTAGAAAAATATCAAATATTGTTCCTCAGAAACACTAATGATTAAATCTAATTACTTATCAACTAGTTTGTTTAGTAACAGGTATTCAATCTAGTAATCTTTTATTTGAAAGTAATTCTCTTATTTAATAGTAATTCTGGCATTAAACAAGATAAATATTAAAAGAAATGTGCTTTTCTTCTATGCTGTCGTGTGCTGGTCGCTTGGTCTGCAGTATTTCAGCCTTGTTTCAACAGATCAAATTTCATAGTGAGCTTCAGTGGACTGAAAGTTTTATTTTTATGTTCTGATTAATTCATCTAAAATACATTGTGAAGGTAATTGTTAACACGCTCAAACGTCAATTTATTGTGTATGTACTGTTGTGTTCAAAGTCATTTCAGTGTTACAGTAAGAGCATAACGTACTATTGTATGTTGCCTGACACAAAATGTGAAGCACCTAGTAAGAGAGGAAGAAACGGACTGACTCTTCACGGGGTTTGAGGGTATGTGATATGATTTCAGTGATTAAAACAGCGAATCAGTATGAGATCCCTCGCCAGCAGAGCCCGGATTTTTAACTGCTTCATTGTACTTTACTTCGCTCCTATTCTCGCGAATACGTAAGTGTTCATGAATTATGTTGCTAACGTTGATATATTTCTTTTTATAGTTACATATTGTTACATATTTCAGTGTAGGTGCATCTTTCACGTATTTAAATTTTACACTACATAAAATTACATATTAAAGCCTTTCAACCATCGTCAGAAGGCCGCTCCCTAGAAAAACGTCTGAATCATCTGTACAAGTTGAAGACAGAAACTAGATTACGTTTAAAAATTACCTTGTAGAGCTATAATCTGTGTTGCATTATGAAGGATGTGATACTACTTAATTTTCTAAGATCCGAAATTTCAGCCCTCAAAAGCAAAACTGATACGAAAATAATACTGTGTTTTGTCAGGACCATTACTGAGTTTAGTAAAGGGTATGGAACGCTGTCGAGGTTGGAAGTGTGGTAAGCAAATGATTAGTGGCCGAAGTTTTCCGACTTCCAACGACTTCTACCAGTCAGGAGTGTCTGCACCAAAAAAGTTTGATAAATATACTGTACAACAAAACTAAACGGTCACTTTTTCGAAAATCCGTAAGTGCCATTTCTCTTATGGGTGACCGAGGCAAGGATTTCACACACACAGCCACTCTGAATCGATATGGTAAGGCCTCAGGTGGTGGCATAAATGGCATCAATGGTATAACGCTTTCCTGCGGCCATTGAGTTCCACACGTTCCGTGGGCGAAAATAATCGTTCAAATTGTGATGAAAAACAAGACGGTTTTTGACAACCTCTGACACCGCTAACACTCGTTAGACGATTTAACCCTTCTTATGACACCGCTGCTCTGCAACCCCATGAACCTCATCATAACCCTGTGGAGTCTAGCTTGTAATTTTTGCTGCGGTGTAGAGGATGCAACCACTAGGGTCTGTTCAAAACCATTTGACGACATCTAAGCACGATCCGAAATGGCGTAAAGGTGACCCTTTATTTTATCTTGCGCAGTTTAATACTTCTTAAGAGTCCTCGACTGTTTGTGTTCATCATGTCTCCTGCTGCATCAAAATTATCATTTAAATTATTGATGGACTGACTGTTCTTTGTAGAGGGTTCTCAATGAAGCCCGAACTCCAGTAATATATTCGTGGTGATCTGCACGCAAAGAACAATGCAGTGCAGTCGTTTAAGGAAAAAATATTACTGATGTAAATGCAGAAGACGTCAAAGTGCAAAAATGAATTTTTTCGTGACATGTGCTCAGCTATCGGTTCTGTGAACTTTCAGTAGGGCATCAACTGCCTCAATATTGCGCGTTTCTACAAAAGTACTGTGGCCAATAGATTACTGATGAATCGATGTTAATGGGAAACTATTTAGATGTTTGCTACGAGGAGTCTCTGAAATGAGCGGGGCGTGGCTCTATACGGGATATGCAGGCAGCCGTCGACGAAATAGCGGACGTTTCAGTGGCAAAATTTCGTTGTTGTTAAACTCGATGGGCAAGAACCTTCAAAGTCAGTATTTATTTTGTTAGTATGCAGAAAGCATTCAACAGTAGGTCGTTTTTTGAATGCTGTAGCATGAGAGAATCCTAGAAGAAGAAGTTCTTTTTACGTAATCGGATGCTGAGACCTACATGCTGAACGCGGCAACTGCCTTTCGCTTACTCTATCCTCATTTAATCCATTTCACTTGTCTGGTCCATGCACTGCTACGTATCGCCGAAGAAGTACATAGCTGGTACACACGAAATAAAATAATTTCGTACACCAAGAAAATGTTTCTAAAATGCTCAGGCCGAATATTGCTTTATAGTGAACTGCTGCTGAACCTAGCGTTGAAGCCAGAGCCTGTCCTAACGCAGCATGGCAAATTTATTCAAACTCTTTTAGTTTATAACAAACACTTTCAAGCCGTGAAATCTGGCTGATTCATTTCCGAGAGAATCTTCAGTTTCTGCACGAGAGGCGAAAAATGCCTTCACAGCCCAAAAATGCTTGGTCGTACATCCATAACTACTTCGGCGCCCAGTAGAATTAAAGAATTAGGATCTACCGGACTGCTTTTGCAGTAGTGGTTAGAAATTGCCGAGAGTATCAAATGCAAGCTGACTTACATTAGAGGGGATATTGGGCAGATGGTAGTGAATTAAATTTAACGCTATTCTTGCAACAAATTCAGGCTACTCTCCTTCCGCTGGCTAAGTTTCACAGAAGCTCGAAATTTAGTGCGGACGTCAAATCGAGACAGCCTACATTACACTTGTCCGTCCTCTGCTGGAATATTGCTGCGTACTGTGTTATCCTTATCAGATAGGATTGACGGAGGACATCGAAAAAGTGCAAAAAAGTGCAGTTTGTTTCGTGTTACAGCGCAATACGGGTGAGAGTGTCACTGATGTGATACGCGAGTTGGGGGTGGCATGCACTGAAACAAAGACGGTTTTCTTTGCAGTAAGATCTATTTACGAAATTTCAATTACCAACTTTCTCTTCCGAATGCGAAAATATTTTGTTGACACCCAGCTACGTGTGGAGAAATGATCATCATGATAAAATAAGAGAAATCAGAGCTCGAATGGAAAGATTTAGGTGTTCCTTTTTCCCACCCGCCATTCGAGAGTGGAATCGTAGAGAATTAGTATCAAAATGGTCGATGAACCCTCTGCCTGGCACTTAAGTGTGAATTGCAGAGTAACCATGTAGATGTAGACGTAGATGTACGTGCAATATTTTCAAATGGTAGAGAAAGACGCTCCTGTCGGGATCTCTCCAGGAACGTTTCATTTCTTAAATTTTCCATTCTCAACGTCTGTGATGTGGAGAAATCGTTTTCCTCCTAAAAAAAATTCTGTTATATTGGCGACGTTCTACGACTGAAGAAAATTTGAGTACGTGGTTGTTCATTGCACTTAAAAATTAAAACTAAAGTTGTGTACCTTAGTTAAGTGATGACGGGCATTTTAGTAAACAGAAGTGACCGAAAAATTTTTTTTCAGTACGCAGAATAAACTTTCAATATAAAAAAATTAGGTAGTGTTAACTATATCTTCATAGCGTAGTTTTCGTTGTTCTATAACATTCAAGTTCATGTTGAAATAATGTAGAGACTATACTGTAATCTAGACGTTAATTTCAGTGGAAACCATTATTTTATGTACAATTTTTATAAAATGTTTTGGTGATAGTATACTTTCTTACATGTTTTACCGATTTTCATTACACATATCTCTACTTATTTTGCCTGTTGATATTGTATAAAAATCCATGTCCTATTTATCAGTAGGACATTGCTCCACATCTGGCCCGGATGTATGCGCTGATCCGGTTGGGAAGGGTGTGATAAAGCGGATGAATCTTCTTCTTAGCGAAGCTCGCCCACAACTGTTGTAACTGGTCCTTGATATCCTGGATGCTGATAACGGGACGAAGTTGACGTCTGAGTTAGTGCCACACATGTTCTATCGGGGCGGATTGGGTCATCTTGCTGACCATGCAAACATCTCAACATCATGCAGACACGTTAAAGAAACACTCAATATATGGAAGGGCATTGTCCTGTTGGAAAATGACACCAAGATATTGTCGCGTGAAAGGTAACACATGAAGACGTAGGATATCCGTGACGTACCATTATGCGTGTCAGACTTCCTGCAATTACTACCAACCGTGACTTGAAGGCATACTCGATGGCTTTCAACATCATTACTCCAGGAATAACACACCTCTGGCTTTCCAAAACATTGCAAGGATGGGATCTCTCCCCAGGTCACCGCCAGTTTTGCTAACGTTAGTCATCCGGAGTAGCGCAGAACCGCTTCTAGTCGCTGAACACGATAATTCCCAAGTGCGGAAGTCTCCGAAAAATTGTGTGGACTGACACAGGATATTGCAGCCATGATCTGTGCCCGGATGGCAGCGCGAAAGTGAAAGGGCTACGATGTGTTTGGTGCACAAGATGGCGAACCTCCTTTGTAGTGGCCAGACAACGTGGACTGGAAGCTTGGTGTCGAATAAGTTTGCCCTCACCTTCCCGCACAGTCCAAACGCGGATCACTGTCATTGTAATGCTCCAAAAATCTGGATATTCCACGATTCGACCAGCCTGATAATTGAGACTCCTTTCAAATTCCATCAGATGCTGAAGAGGTCGTTGAGCCGTTCGTCGGCTCACTATCAGTAGTAGCATTTGCTCTACCATTTCCCGGTGTAACTTAGCAACCAGTGCTATCGTGTCATGCTAAAGTGCGAAACGTGTTCCTGCTTGTACGATTTAAGAATGCTATACGTGCAGTCTCGCTCTCACTGTATGTTCTGCGTTCAGCGGCTTTGAGTCTTCATGACGCCGTTGAGGAGTGTGTACAGTCACACGCCGAGCCGCAGTGGTGCGCCACGCTTTCCCTCCACCTTTGGAACAGACGTACTCTGTGATCTGCATTCGAGATCTCGGTCTGTACTTGTCATACAATGAGGTGACAAAAGTGATGGGATATCTTATAATATCGTGTGTGACCTACTTTTGCTCTGCGTAGTGCAGCAACTCGACGTGACAAGGACTCAGTAAGTTGTTGGAAGTAGCCTGCGGAAAAATCCAGCCATGCTACCTCCATAGCTCTACATAATTGCGAAAGTCAAGGATGTTGTGCAAGAAGTGACCTCTCGATTACATATACATCTACATGCCTGGCAGACGGTCCATCGAACCATTTTCGTACTACTTCTCTACCATTCCACTCTCAAATGGTGCGTGGGAAAAAGGAACACCTAAACGTTTCCGTTCGAGCTCTGATTTATCTTATTTTATTATGATGATCATTTCTTCCTACGCAGGTGGGTGTCAACAAAATATTTCGCATTCGGAACAGAAACTGAAATTGAAATTTTGTGATTGAAATTTTGTAAATGGATCTCGCCACAAAGAAAACCGCCTTTGTTTCAGTGACTGCCACCCCAACTCGCGTATCATATCAGTGACACTCTCACCCCTATTGCGCGATAACACGAAACGAGCTGCCCTTCTTTGCACTTTTTCGATGTCCTCCGTCAATCCTAACTGGTAAGGATCCCACACCGCGCAGTAATATTCCAGCAAAGGACGGACAAGTGTAATGAAGGCTATCTCCTTAGCGTGTTTGTCGGATCTTCTAAGCGTTCTGCCAACAAAGCGCAGTCTTTGTTTCGCCTTCCCCACAATATTATCTGTCTTTAAAATTTAAGTTCGTCGCAATTGTAATTCTTAGGTATTTAGTCGAACTGACAGTCCTTAGATTTGTGCGATTTATCGTTCGCCAAAAATTTTCAGATTTCTTTTAGTATCCATGTGGATGACCTCGAACTTTTCTTTGTTTAGTGCCAATTGCCACTTTCGCACCATACAGAAATTCCCTCTAATCATTTTGTAATTGGAATTGATCGTCTGATGATTTTACTAGACAGTAAAACACAGCGTCATCTGCAAACAATCCAAGGAGGCTGCTCAGATTATCACCTAGATCAGTTATGTAAATCAGGAACAGCAGAGGGCCTTTGACACTACCTTGCGGAACGCCAGATATCACTTCTGTTCTACTTGATAATTTACCGTCCATCAGTACGAACTGTGACCTCTCTGAGAGGTAATCACGAATCCAGTCACACAACTGAGACGATATCCATATGCACGCAATTTGATTAATAGTCGCTTGTGAGGAACGGTATCAAAAGTCTGCTGGAAATCTAGAAATATGGACTCTATCTGAGATACCTTGTCGGCAGCACTCATTACTTCATGGGAATAAAGTGCTAGCTGTGTTGCAAAGGAATGATATTCTCTGAATCCGTGTTGGTTACGTATCAATAAGTCATTTTCTTCAAGGTGATTCATAATGTTTGAATACAGTATATGTTCCAAAATCCTACTGTAAATTGAGGTCAATGATATGGGTCTGTAATTCAATGGGTTATTCCTATTTCCTTTCTTGAATACTGGTGTGACCTGTGCTACTTTCCAGTATTTAGGAACAGACCTTTCGTCAAGTGAGCGGTTGTATATGATTCGTAAGAAAGGCGCTATTGTGTCTGCATACTCTGAAAGGAACCTGATTGGTATACCATCTGGACCGGAAGATTTGCCTTTAAGTGATTTGAAATGTTTTGCAACACCTAAGATATCTACTTTTACGTCACTCATGCTAACAGCTGTTCTAGTTTCGAATTCTGGAATATTTACTTTGTCTTCTTTCGTGAAGGAATTACGGAAAAGTGTATTAGTAACTCCGCTTTAGTGGCACCATCATCGATAACATGTCCATCGCTATCGCGCTGTGACGCTACTGACTGCTTTTTGCTACTGGTGTACTTTACATACGCCCAGAATCTCTTTGGGTTTTCTATTACGTTTTGAGACAATGTTCCATAAATGTTACATGGGATTCATGTGCGGCCAAATAGTTCGCTCGAATTGTCCCGAATGTTCCTCAAACCAGACGGAAACAAATGTGGCCGGGTGACATGACACCCTACTATGGCAACGTGAAGTCCATGAATGGCTGGAGATGATCTCCAAGTAACCATTTCGAGTCAATGATCGATTCATTGGACCAGCAGTCCCAGTCCATTCCATGTAAATACAGTCCACACCGTTATGGAGCCACCATCAGCGCCTTGTTGGCAATCCGGACTTATCTGACCGGGTCATGGCTTCGCAGTCGTCTAGGGTCCAACCGACACAGTCAGGAGCCCTGGAGAGGCGCTGCAGGTGATGACGTGATGTTCGGAAAGGCACTCGCGTCGGTAGTCTGCAGTTATTTCAAGCAGAGCTGCTTATCTGTTAGCACAGACCACCTTACGCAAATGCCGCTACTCTCGTTCGTTGAGCCGTCGCGGTGTCTGAGCAGTTATAACCGCTTCAGTATGGAACCATGCGACTGCTACAGTCGCAGGTTCGAATCCTGCCTCGAGCATGGATGTGTGTGATGTCGTTAGGTTTAATTAGTTCTAAGTCTAGGGGACTGATGACTTCAGATGTTAAGTCCCATAGTGCTTAGAGCCAATTGAACCACTTTTTCATCAATTACCATGCTGATTATCTGGAAGACGTCACACCCATTACACGCTATACTCCCTTCCAAGCTTGGTAACGACACTAATGCGCTCTGGTGGCCATTGTACGTGTGACACAGACTTGCAACTCGAAGCTGTTACTTTCCCCGCCGGTGTTGCGTACATGTACCGAAGTACACTGACATCGGACCATGTCTTGTGGGTGCTAGAATGTTCCGCAAGAATAGTAGCACAGACATTCAGGCATTTAAAATTCCGTAACATGAGGTAGTATATCCATAAGCGAGTTGTAAATTTCATGCACTATCGCTAACAATTTGTGGTTCTGCAGTGAGCTTTGTTCAGTTGGAGTAGTTACCGTATTTTTTCGAAAACGTTCACATTCATTTAAAACAAGTGCAATATTCTGCCAGTGAAAATATTTCCGTGAACGATCAGTATCAACTTTCATTAACAATTACATGTAAAAAAGTGTGGTCTTAGAATTGTCATCACGACCTCGGCAGTGAGTTGTATGTGTTGTATTTGGCAGTATTTGAAACCGATAGCTTTGCTTCCGAGATCCTTTGGTGCTTAGTCACACGCTGAAGTCGTTTGACAGATCGGTGTGTCCTGACATTACGACATCCCTTCTTTTATGCACACGACTGTTGCGCTCTGTGGATTATTATGCTGTATCATATGGCCTGACAAATAGAGTTCAACTAAGGGCTGGCTTTTATGAATTCCTTAAATTGAGACACTCCGTCCAGATGTACTACCTCTTCCGACTTTCTGACCTCCATTTCCTTGTTAATTACTCTGTTCCAGAAACCGTGAGCTTGCACCATTGATATTTTTTTTTTCGTACCTCATTTCAGGATTACAGTTCATGTAGTCACTGACGACGGACCTGAATGTATCACAAACTGACATGATACAACACAATAATACGTTTTAGGTCGTTTCTAGCGCCACCTGATAATCAGGCGCAGAATATAAGAAAATTGTAATCGTTAATCCACCTTAACACAAAGAAATACGTCTTCATTCTGAGAGTCGTAGAAGGTAACTTTGTAGTATCATTTGTAGAAACAGCAATTACATTAAGTTTTCCTTTATCAAATACGCTGTTAAACTCTATATGCGTTATAGGCGATTCCCTCTGACTGTCACACACAGTGACGTATAGCGTTGTTAGATGTATGTATGAATGACAGCTGCTTTAAATATCGGTAATTGTAGCTTCTACTACATTGTTGAAAAAGTGATGACAGTAAAAAAATAGGTTTTGAGCACAGAAAGAAGGAACAACATTTTGTTTCCACTTTCCTCGCAGTAGCACATTTTTTGATACAAGCACTGATTTACTTAAGCAAACAGATCACTGAAAACTTGTTACTAGTTCACGCAATATAAGCATATGACAACATCACTTTAGCACGTGCGATTACGCAGAAAGATACGTACTTTCCAGTCGAAATGGGTCACAAAACGTAACTACTATAGTGAAAACTGTAAAAAGATTATGTACGCAATTGAAGAACGGGACAGCTGTGTTCTCCACTAGACAGCGCAACGTCTGCAACTGGACATGAAAAAGTGGTGAGTTGATGCTAGTCAAGAACGCCTTTAAAGCGACAAAGACGTCATTATCAACACCTCACTGAGTTTGAACGAGGTCTTGAAACAGATTTACGAGAAGCTGGATGTTTCTTCTGCGATACTGCAGAGAGACATAACAGAAATGTAGCTACTCTATATAATTACTGGCAGCGGTGGTCACGGGAGAGTCGCAAGGATGGCGGGCTCTTGACGGCCACCTGGCAGTGCAGAGAGGGAAGACCTCGTGTTCGGAGTATGGCTCTAGCGCATCGTAAAGTTGGCATTACGGAGACACAATGAACAGTTACAAACCAGTTGCTTCATGGACAGCTCCGAGTCGACGCCAAAAAAATTCCGTTTGCGACTTCAGTGGTGTCAAGCGAGAGCTCATTAGACGAAACAGTGAAGGTCTGTTGTGTGCCGCGCGGGTTTAGCCAAGTGGTCTAGGGCGCTGCAGTCATGGCCTGTGCGGATGATCCCGGCGGAGGTTCGAGTCCTCCATCGGGCATGGGTGTGTGTGTGTGTGTGTTTGTCCTTAGGATAATTTAGGTTAAGTAGTGTGTAAGCTTAGGGACTGATGATCTCAGCAGTTAAGTCCCATAAGATTTCACACACATTTGAACATTTTTTTGTCTGTTGTGTTTTCTGATGAAAGCTGTTTCGGCCTCGGCACCAGTGATGGTCGTGTGTTTGAGGGCCTGCAACCAACCTGTCTCCCTCCTAGAAACACTGGACCTACACCTGGAGCTATGGCCTGAGGTAATATTTTGTATGACAGCAAGAGCACTCTCGTAGTTATCCCACGCACCCCGACTGTAAATTTGAAAGTCAGTCTCGTGGTTCCACTTGTCCTGCTGCCATTCATGAACGGCATATTATGGAGTGTTTTCCAATAGGACAGCGCTCGTCCACATACCACCGTTGTAAGCCAACATGCTCTACAGAGAAATTTGAAAATATGGAAATTTGGAAATTTGTGGCAAGTACTATGGGACCAAACAATTGAGGTCATCGGTCCTTAGGCTCGGTCCCTAGGCTTACACACTACTTACTCTAACTTAAAGTAACTTATGCTAAGGACAACACACACACCCATAGCCAAGGGAGGACTCGAACCTCCGACGGGGAGAGCCGCGTGAACCGTGGCCAAGTGCCCTAGCCCGCATGGCTACCCCGCGGCGGCGCTCTACAAAGAGTCGGCATGTTGCCTTGACCTGCTCCATGATCCAATATCTCTCCAATGAAGCACATAGGGACATCATCAGACGACAACTCTAGCGTCAATCATAAATTTAAATATTTGAGTTACGACATCCCTTTTATAAATTGCTGATTTTTTTAGCCACGTGACAATCCGGCGTGAGGTTTATTGTAAAATGAACACGTCTCACAACAGAAAGGTGAGATGAGCGCAAAGTCTGTCGAAACCAGTTGTGTCAAAGAAATATTTATGCGGTCTTGGGTGTTGAATGATTTAAGGAAGTAAAACAGATCCTCCTTCGCCCTTGTCAAAATAAGAAAATTAAATTATTTTCTGGTGTTGCGATATTTTTCGTAAGTGTAGTACGTGAATATTTAACAAACACTGTTTTTTGCAATTATTTGAGATTAATTTTTATTCGTTATCACAGATCAGAAGAATGGAGGTATTTACCTTTAGTTTCAGTGTCACACATATATTTTGCAAATACCATTTGACATGTCTTTTAAAATAGCGAAAATGCCTCATTAGCTGACCTGAGTATTACGATGAAAATTTCTGCATCATCAATGAGAAAGCAATTGGACATGGCCTTGTTAAGAGACAATTTCAGTAGTCACTAGGAATTATTTATGAAAGCCAGTCTAGATGAGTTACGTAGAGGGGATCCCATGAAATTGGACATGGCCTTGTTAAAGAGACAATTTCAGTAGACACTAGGGATTATTTATGAAAGCCAGTCTAGATGAATTACGTAGAGTGGAACCCATGAATCCATAAACCTAGTTTACAGGCATGCTAGTCAAAATAATCTGAGAATTGAAGCACCATCAGGAATGTGCTTTGCATTCCTATTCAGCAGCTGTTAAGTCCTTTGCGGAAATTAGTTTAACATTAGATCGACGGAATCAACCAGGTGCAGCATTTGGTTGGAATTTCGACGCACTCAAGCGGTCACTTACCTGTAAGGCAGACGGTGAGCACAGCGGTCGCGAGCAGGTAGAGGGCCATGGGCTCAGCACGTTCCTCTCTCCTGCAACATAAGCACGTCGAGACGCATTACTCCCAAGGACTAAGTTTGCGGTTAACTACAGACTATTGGAAATTACGGGATAAAATTTGATTCCGTTGCTCAACCTGACGAACAAACACGTGGCCATAAATTGTACTAAATGCTTTCTCCTAAAATTATTTCGAGCAATTAGTTCAGGTCGCGACATCATCCTACACTTCTTACGAAGAAGCAGTCTCGAGCAAATAGGGAGCACCATAACGGATAAATGAATTAGTGACTTCATGGCCGTTGTTGCGTGACAGGACACCATAACATCGAAATCCAGCAGAAATAACATTACACTACGACAGCACTATGGTCAACATTGCTGCACGACCCACTCAAGTTGAGTGCCGTCGCCAACACAAACTTCAATTCATATCTTCCGCGTATTTTCCCTTACATTGCCACTTTTGGCAGGGCTGACCGGCATCGGAATAGCACCCCAGCGTTGGACGCAATGGGAAAGTCCTGTACCACAGGTGATCTTATACATCTTATATTTATCCCTGAGACATTTAAGTTTCTGCCTAGCAAGCAAGAAGGCCCCGGTTCGAGTCCCCGCCGCAGCACAAATTTTAATTCATTTCTTCTGTTTCGATCAATATCGAACTATATTTGTTTAAAAAAACGTTAGAATTTGTTTGATGGCTTCCTCAACGACACCATCGCCGATTAAATGCCGCTTAAGTTCAATGAAACAGTGTCAATGACAATTTAGATATTCATATGAAGTAAGATAATAAGAGGCAGAACAGAGTGATTAACATGGTACTCAAAACAAATCAGAAACTAATGTAAAATAGTTTCCACGATGAAACTCTTTCTCCAAATCTGGCGGAGAATTCAAAGGCATTCTCGCCAAATGTAAACCATACCAGCGGCAAAACACAATCAATATCTTCACGACACAACAGGAATGGTGATATTACAAATGAAGCCATGTTAAAGAATACGGTTATCTGATATTCCTTCACGAAAGAGGTTACTTTAAATATTTCAGAATTCGAATCAAGAGCATTTGCAAATATGAGCAATTTAGAAATAGACACATTTAGTGTATCAAACGAAGTTAAGTCACTTAATAAAGGCACGTCCTACGGTCCAGTTTTAATACCAATGAAGTTTGTTTTCTACTATGCTCATGAAGTATTTTCGTTTTTAGGAGTCATACATATATCATCCCTCTTTGACGAAAGATGTGTATCCAAAAACCGAAGAGTTTTAAGTGACACAAAATACACAAGAAAGAAAATAGACCCACATCACTGACAAGATTATTAGTAGGATTATGGAATATGTATTGTGTTAGAAGATTACAAAATAGTTCGAAGAAAACGATCTGTTGATAATTAACCACAACGGATTCGGTAAATATCGTTCGTTTCAAGAACAACTGGCTGTTTATTCACACGAGGTAATGACTGTTGTCAACAGAGGAGCTCAAGTTGATTCCGCAGTTCTAGATCCATAGAAGGTTTTTGACACTGTTCTTCAAAACTGGTTTTTAATCAAATTGCATATCTTTGGAGTATCGCCCTACCAGAAAAGTCAGAGTTCGTTCTAATTCATGGAACGTCATTAAGGGAATCGAGATACCTATGGTTCCTCAAGGAAGTGTTATAGAGCCACTGCCGTTCCTAATCTGGAAACAATCAGAGCAGCCCTCTCAAATTTTTGTAAATGATGCTGTCACTTGCCATCCTGCATACTCATCAGATGATCAAAACGAATTGCAAAATGATTTAAACAAGATAGCCGCATAGTGCGAAAAGTAGCAGCTTTAATTAAAAAAAATTGTGAAGTCCTCCATATTAGAGCTAAAAAGAATCCACAAAATTCAGGTAACACGATTAGCAGCAAGAATTTAAAAGTTACTGACTCAGATAAATATATAAGATTGACAATTAAGAATAACTGAAATTGAAACTATCTCTTAGGAAACGTTGTGTGGAAGGGAAACGAAAGACCTCAATTTATTAACAGAAGAGTTATATGCAACATGTCTAGTAAAGAGATTGCCTACACTGGCCTTGTCCATCCTATGATAGAGTACTGTTGTGCGATACGCGATCCTTATCAGAAAGAGCACATCTAAAAAGTTCAAAGAATGGCAACTTTTTTCATATTATCGTGAAATCTGGAAGGAAAGGTCACGGATATGATACGCGAATTGGGGTGATAAATCAGTGAAATATAGGTGCTTCCATTCCATCGAGAATTCTTCACGACAAATCAGTCACCAGTCTTATCCTCTAAATGCGAACATAGTTTTTTGAATTTCAACACCATAGGAAGAAATATCTCTCATATCAAGATAAGTCAGAACTCGCACAGAAAGATATCGGTGTTAATTTTTTCCCACGTGCTATTAGAGAGTCGAATGTTCGAAGAATAGTTTGAAAGAGGTTCAATGAATCATCTGCCAAGCACTTAAATCTGGATTGCAGCATAGTCATGCAGATGAGTAATCATGTAAATGTAGTTCGTTTCGACGAGGTCCTGCATTTTCAGTTTCTCAGACGTACTGCTCTTTGATGTTAAAAGTATTTACACTGTACAGATATATTGAAAGGGTACTCATCTGGTGCAGAAATCTAAGAAATAGGGGACATACCGTCGGATTTAATAAAGAGCATTATCATCATTGTCTTAAAGAAGACGAAGAAGAAACTGATAAATGATTATGACCTGGCACACCTGAGAACTGCTACTGCTGTAACATGCACATGATAACAAAGAAGTAGTAGACAGGTACTAGATATTGGGCTTTCATAAAGGGTGGAGATGCGTGTAAATTTACTATCACATCGTATTTAATGATGGAAGGAAGCTAAAAAGTGAGGATAATTTTATAGATACTGTGTATCTAAATGAAACCGTCAATAGTACATTGTAGAATTAAATGGAAACGAATAATCTACCTAAACCTAGTGGGAGTCATGAAAAGCAAAATAAAAAATAAATGAACTGCGAAACAAAATGTATACAGTAATATTGCGATTTTTATTGACTGTTGTCCGACTTCTGCAAGGTAGAAGTGCAGAATGCAGAATAGAGTAAGAGAATCTTCAGAATAATATATGAGGAAGCGAAATTCAGGTCAAAAGTAGCGTAGATGTAGATCCGAAGACCTGAATGGACTGCAGAGAGCATATTTCTATGTACGTATGATAGTCCATACAAAGAACTTAGAAACCAAGTAGACAGTTGAAGCACGACAGAGAACAGAGGGCAATGAAAAGCGCTTTCCAGAAGCAGCGTCATGTTAGTTGTACGACTGTTGCGATACCTATAACACACGTTCACACGTTAGTAAATGTAAAATTTCGCATGAACCGAAAGAAGGCAGGAGGATAGAGGATACGTCGTTAACTAGACAGATGACACATTCCTAAGTCCATATTTACAGGGCAGTACATTTCCATCATCATATGCTCCTGGCAGTCTCCTAACGAACGAGAAATAGTACTGTCACAGTTTACTGAAAACCCCGCTGCAGACGATCAGATACTACTCCGATGTCATACTTACAGTTGTACTGTACTTCACGAGTAATATGGGGCATGTAGTCTCTTTTACACAGATTCAGGGAAACCTTGCTGTGAGTACAGAAAAGTAATACCCCGAGGCTTTCAATTCCGTGGCAGTTGAGCTTATATTTGTCATATTAGGCACATGTTAAATTGCTACCTTCACACGTACTGTCTAACTGAATAAGAATAACCGATACTATAATATATTATACACAATAGATAAGATCATGTTGAGACTGGATTTCCAACACAAGAACTTCCGTTATGATTTCCAAATTACCAAAAATAGAAACTGTTTGCACTGGCTAAAGGCACAACAAGATGCCATCATGGCAATAACAGCGCAGACTACATTTGAACCCAATAGCACCTTCAGTTTTCATTGTTTGACGTCGTAGAGCACATGCCAAGCTCTAATCTCTGGGTTTGGAAATTGAGGATAAAACGAGAGTCAAAGAATATTACTGATCCTACCAGCGTGTTTTTGATGGTATATGGGGTATTCGAACTCTTCCACTTAGGTCTTTTTCCGGTAAACAATGAGAGTTTTTGAAAGCAGTACGTTTCACTAAACCACGAAGAATCTAACGTTCCTTTGATTCTGTCGAAATTATCAGTTACAAACATAATTTTAATATCTGAAAGGAAAAATTTGACCATAATTATGGTCGTTAGTAGTGCTCTCAGAATTGAAAACATTTCTCAGGAAAACATTTAGGTATGTGTCTGATTCAATCCTGCCACTGAAGAGTCTTCCTGTCCTTGACGAATAAAACAACTTTTGAAAGAAAGTTAATAACTTCGTAGAATTATAGATGAGCACATAAAATTTCTACAACGTACTGGGGAATAGAAATCTATAAAACATCAGCTACTAAAAGACTTTTTAACATGTTTTTCACTACCAAAATTTAAAAATGTAACCACTCGTTCTAATTTCAGGCCGGTCTCCAGAATCGTATTTTCTCTGTGGCCAAAATGTGTTTTACATTAATTAATGTTCTGTTAGAATATCTGGGTGAGGAGGACCACATTTGAAGCCTTAATTTTATTTAACTCCCAACACTACTATATGACAGAATTTAATATTATGCTCAAGAAAACACTGGTGCTATCTAATTTCCAAGAAGATGGGGCAGAACATTGTTCTGAACCTCATGTAAGTGGAAAGTATTTCGAACATTAATTAGAATAATATGAAACCAGAGGATTGGCCTCCATCGCTTTAGCTTCGATCTCAGAACATTACTTCTAAATTAAAAAAAGAAAAGCATGGTACAACAATTAAATTATTAATTATATACGTTGAAAACGATATTTCCTCACTACAGGACTAGAAAGATTTTTACGCATGTCCCATATGCCAGAAGAGTTCTTGAATTTTTTTTTTAATGATATAGGTTGTAATACACACCGACAGACAATGAAAGTGACGCACCCAAAAGACATGGACGAATGTCAATGTACCTTGCATACAGGGGTATGCAAAAGATTAGAAGTACATTTCTGTGTGACAAGTATAACGACCAACAGGGTGCATTAGTGTTGTTAGTGCTGTTACCAGAACTGGTAGGCTATATAAAGGGCGTGAACAGCAACAGTTTCGAGTGGTTACTGCGAAAGAGAGAGAGAGATGTCGCGTACCAGCTTGAGGCAGCGTTATCACCACTTGAGACTGTTTGAAAGAAGCCTCATTGTGGGTCTCCACTTGGGTGGCTTGCCGAATTGTGCAATATTCAGGTTTTCTGATATTATGATGTGACAGTCTCCAGAAGCTGGACTGCTTGGGAACGCGAGGGCAGGGATAGTCGTTGTCAAGCTTCCAGTCAACCACTTCTGATTATACAAGGACGGAACGCCCTATGGTGCACCAAACACATTGTAATCCATTCACATCTACGCCTGCCGTCGAAAAACAAGTAATGGCCCCCTACAACAGTCTGTGTCATACCACACCAGTTGTTGGAGAGTAGCAGCATTCGCACTAGGGAATTACCTCCCATGTGTAGACTGGCCTTAACACAACAACACAAAGAGTGGAGCTGCGATCGAGAACCATAGACTACTGTTGAATGGCATCGCTTTGTGTTCAACGATGAATCATGGTTCTGCAGTATCCTGATGATCTACGATGGCGAATATGGCGGCTAACCAGGGCGCGGCCCCAATCGTCCAATGTTTTAGAGTCATAGTATGGTAAGCCGTCGGATACGGCTTCAGGTCAGTGCTGCTAGTGATTGAGGGATATTTGACGCCACAAGGGTACCTCAGGAACATACTGCATCCTTACGTATTTATTATCTATCGACGGCATCCTTGTGCCATATTTTCGTATGACACTGATCGTCAACACATGGCACTTGTCTCTATGAACTGTATGCGCGACGTTGAGGTAATGCCGTAGCCAGCAAGGTCCTCAGGTCTGGTCCCAATAGAAAATGTGTATGGCCAGCTCGGACGTCTTCTCCGTCCCACTTCTTTTACCCAGGTCACCAAAAACCTGTTACAATAGTTGTTTTTCACCTTGTTTCAGGAGAGAATACAATAGCATTATGACACCCTTCAAATCTATATTAGTGCATGCATTCAAAGTAGAGGGGATGCAACGGCATACTGATAAGTAGGCTTATATTGCCAAGTTCTTTATACATTTGACTCGACTATTTAATCACTGAAATAACACAACATACCATCCAAACTTGTGACGTTTCATTTTGTTTCCTTCTACCATTCTGAATGCGTCACACGTTTTGTCAGTCAGTGTATACGTGGTCATTCCACCAGTGACAGCGCGGATTAAAAAAAGTAACTGTATTTAATTCGCAGAAGGACTCCTTATTTGTATTACTGTGTGTGTGTGTGTGCCTTTTATATTAGTCTCACTTAGAATAGATTAGACATTTTTTCGGAACAATACACATAATGAGGATTTAATCTAGGATGTAATGTAGCACATGTCAGAAAAACAAAAATACACAATAAATATTAATGAAGAAAAAAATATGGTAATGTACCATCGACAGATCCCAACTGAAATGATCCTTATCGATGTATGAACAAGTCAAAAAATATTAAACATATCATTTGCAAAGTAATAAACAACTTTTCAGAAAAGATGTAAATGTTTAATACAGTGAGGTGCATCTGGTAATTATTAGGCTATTGCAGCCATGCATCATCAGATAGAACTGTCATTTTAGAACACTTATCTACAATGATAACATTACTGTGCTGAAATTGCACAGAACTCAGGTTCTACCAATACCCACTTTATTTGATGGTTGGTAATAAGTAGGTCAATCTGCCATATTAGAATCTAGAGATTAATGGTAATTCTGAGTTACTATGTTCTGCACGATGAAAGACATCAAGGCAGCTTACATACAGCTGTTGTACAAAGCCTCATGAAGAGCTACGTTTTTCTCTAAAGAAATAAGATTTGTATAGGCAGCATTAACGAAAAGAACTAATGAAATACAGTTACATGTAGGGAAAGTATACACACAAAAATACCAAAGTTTACATGTGATTGATACAAGGTGACAGCGAGGAACTCTGACTTATTTCTACTAATCCAACTTGACTTAATACAAAGAGCTCACAAATAGTTTTACAAAACAGTGCATTACACGAACTACTGTAATGTAGATTCCAGCCTTGAAAAGGACATTATTATGTGCTTCTCTTGGAAAGTAATACTGCTCGTGAAAACCCCACTCCATTTAAACCAGGTAAACTAGTGCACTTAAGGCAATTTTAGCGCGTGAAAGCGCCTGTGTTATTTTAACGAGCATTGTTGGATGAAGGAGTAAATTTCCATGTGCATAAATTTTCGCCAAGTCACAAAGCAGGAGGCATTTCGCTCGTCCGTTAAAACAGCACTTAAGTATGCAAATGACTTCACCAAATGAGGTAATTCGAGCGCGCGGCCGCCTGCGAGCTGGAAGCGCTGCAACCGGGGCGTGCAGTGAAGAGGGCAGAGCGTAGTGTAGTGCGGCTCCTGGCGATTAGGCCGTCCCGCAGCGCGGGGCTCACGTTCCGCCCAGCGCTGCACGCGCGCAGCCAGGGTTTGCGGCCCTCCACAAACAGCGTAGAAAAAACAAACTAACGACCGCACGGCTATCGCATACTGATGTACTGTGCGAGGGTAGACGCACCACAAATAAAGGGGTGGGACTGAGACTGGCAGCGCCATTTGTGGGGGGCAATCTCCTTGAATAAATGCGTTCACATTCGTCTAGGAGTGTCACTCACCCCTGAGTACTATCCTTATACCAGTGAGTAAAAAATTTGATATATGTAGACTGTATTCATTGCTGCAGTTTGTGTAAGTCTGCTGACTATAATCTAAAGCAGATCGCAACTTTCCATTGTATTATTCTTTAATTTTAATTACTAACCATTTTCATAGAAAAAGCTTTTCTCAGCTACTTTTCTAGTTAACAATGTACTAATAAAATCTTAATTATCACAAGGAATAAACAGAGTTATGTGAATAGTTATTTATTTATTTGTAAGTACATGTCTGCAGTCCTGGTACACGCTGAAACCCCTGTCCCGCAGTATCATAGCAACCCATAAGAGGAGCCAAAAGAGTAGCAACGAAAATTCTTCAGGTGTGGCAACCCAGTTCAGGTGGCTTAAGACGTCACCTTGATTGAACAAAAAAAAAAAAAAAAAAAAACCAATTTTGTTTCTTTGAGGTGCTGCTTATAACTTAATGACTACCTCTCGTACAGGCTACTTGATCTGCTTACTAAGATCGAGTCCTTTTCATTTTAGATACGTCTTACACTCGTTCGACTCCATACGTTAACAATACAGGAACGTCATGCATCATGGCTTTATTATGTGCAATTGACGTCAAAATGGATGTAGTTAGATTTACATCCTATGGTACTAGCTTAATGTATCTTTAATATGAAACAACTTCGCCAGTACGAATATTATTTTTCTACATTCCCTAAATAGTTTCCATTGTCTGTACTGATCGTGTCATCATCACCACTGTATGTCCTGAATTAGGTAAAAGGAAAGCAGAAAGGATATACAATTCCCTATGGTGTTCAGTCTTCATCTTGTTTGCTTTGGTCAGTGGCAGTCCTTATCGCCTATTACCACTCCACTTGTAGCTCAAGACAAGTATCTTCCATGCTCTTTACTTGCATTTGTCTGTATACAATTAATTCCTAATGAAAATTCAAAATTCTATGTGATAATTTAGTCATTAGCCTTCCTCTTGGATACTTTGTGTTATTTTGTTGATCTGATGGCACAGTAACTGGGTTCATATGATCGTGATATTTAAAAAACATTCTGAAAAATTCAGTATGTCTATAGAACTGTAAACAATGGTGGAATATCTTTAAATGCCACTATTTTGTCCTAATATGATCACTCGTTTCTTAAATATTTTGTAATCTTCACATATTAGGGAAACAAATAATTTCTTAAGTAGGTTATGAATACCACAAAGGAAGCTTTGTTATCTAAGATATCTTGACTGATAATAACGATTCATGCAGAGCATTTCTTAAGTAGGTTATGAATATCACAAAGGAAGATTTGTTATCTAAGATATCTTGACTGATAATAACGATTCATGCAGAGCATTCATATTAGTCATCTGTTAGGCAGGAACTGAAAAATTTAACATCAAACATGTGAAGCTAGTTTTCTGATCTGTCTGCAAAATTTTGATGATATCATTTTTCTCCTTGGCTGATAAGGAATTATTCAGAGATGCCATAGAATCAATAATTAATTTTAAGGTGCTATCCCATTCCGTCAGAGATATGCAGAGCTACTGAATCACGTGATAGGAAGACATGTAGGATTCAGGAAAATTCATCGTAACACTCTAATGAGACCTTAAAACTGCCTATAACATCTGTAAATAATTATAAGTAGATACTTGTAACGTTTAATAAGTAGATCAGAATTAAGAATTTCTGCAATTGACATGTACCTGGAGAATATACAACACCCTAACAAGAATGGCATAAATGAAACGTTAACTATGGATGTGTTCAAGCCCCTTGTAGGAGGATGAATGCAGAAATAGGGTTCAGTGGTGCAAGGAGCAAAAATTCTGATCTACTGACGAAACAAAGCTTCAAATGTGGCTTAAACTTGCAGATTTTGCGGTTACTGTGAGATACACAGCGAAGAATACCTTGGAGAAAATATATCCTGCAACCAAGCTGAAATGTTGGAAAACAATGTAGGATTGTACGATGCAATACAATATACAGCTTTGCAACTTTTACATTGATCACTACGACTTGTTTATGCATGGAGAACATCCCTAGAAGTGTATAATAATAACTTTTCAGTAATGACTCTAGAGCTCATTTACAGTTTTCAATGAGTCCCATAGTCACCCTCTAGAAACATGTAAGCCGGTATCAGACTCTCCAAATAAATAACATGATTCCGACTGGTATGGTCATATTCTGATATCAATATGTATAAACAACCTTTGATTAGTTTGTAGTGCCACCTGAGGTCAGTTCTTATAGTTGGTAATCTACATAATTTGGAAGCATATAAATTGCAATGTTTTCCTTTTTATTTAATACTGACAGTATGAAAAATATGGGATATGCTAATAAGCGTCTATTAACTTTTAGAAAACCTCTGTGACGACGTATTTTGACGATTGTTAGAGTAGACATTGTTGTAATTTTTAAGATTGGCATGTCAAAGAAGAGATACAATTTCTGATCGACCATAGATCCCAATAAAATGAGGCTGTAAAACATAGTCTTGAGTGTTATTAATGGTAGATGCTAGTACCAAATAATAGTTTTAAACAATTACGTGTATACCAGAAGACTCTGGCAAGAGATTCAACACTATCTTCTTGGAGATCTGCATCTTCTGTTAGCTCCTAGCTAGAGTGGACGTTGGCCACACAATGACTTGAAACATGTTTGATTTTCGAATGCTATTGCTTTCAGACGATTAATGTCGTGCTTCATTGCAATTTTTTTCTTACCTGCAAGCAATGCCTATGTCCTACATAATAAAGGCATTCATAAGCCATTAGTGCTAACATATCTACATCTATCTACATTTTTACTCCGCAAGCCACCCAACGGTGTGTGGCGGAGGGCACTTTACGTGCCACTGTCATTATCTCCCTTTCCTGTTCCAGTCGCGTATGGTTCGCGGGAAGAACGACTGTCTGAAAGCCTCCGTGCGTGCTCTAATCTCTCTAATTTTACATTCGTGATCTCCTCGGGAGGTATAAGTAGGGGGAAGCAATATATTCGATACCTCATCCAGAAACGCACCCTCTCGAACCTGGCGAGCAAGCTACACCGCGATGCAGAGCGCCTCTCTTGCAGAGTCTGCCACTTGAGTTTATTAAACATCTCCGTAACGCTATCACGGTTACCAAATAACCCTGTGACGAAACGCGCCGCTCTTCTTTGGCTCTTCTCAATCTCCTCCGTCAACCCGATCTGGTACGGATCCCACACTGATGAGCAATACTCAAGTATAGGTCGAACGAGTGTTTTGTAGGACAGCTCCTTTGTTGATGGACTACATTTTCTAAGCACTCTCTCAATGAATCTCAACCTGGTACCCGCCTTACCAACAATTAATTTTATATGATCATTCCACTTCAATCGTTCCGCACGCATACTCCCAGATATTTTACAGGAGTAACTGCTACCAGTGTTTGTTCCGCTATCATATAATCATACAATAAAGGATCTTTCTTTCTATGTATTCGCAATACATTACATTTGTCTATGTTAAGGGACAGTTGCCACTCCCTGCACCAAGTGCCTATCCGCTGCAGATCTTCCTGCATTTCGCTACAATTTTCTAATGCTGCAACTTCTCTGTATACTACAGCATCATCCGCGAAAAGCCGCATGGAACTTCCGACACTATCTACTAGGTCATTTATATATATTGTGAGAAGCAATGGTCCCATAACACTCACCTGTGGCACGCCAGAGGTTACTTTAACGTCTGTAGACGTCTCTCCATTGATAATAACATGCTGCGTTCTGTTTGCTAAAAACTCTTCAATCCAGCCACACAGCTGGTCTGATATTCCGTAGGCTCTTACTTTGTTTATCAGGCGACAGTGTGGAACTGTATCGAACGCCTTCCGGAAGTCAAGGAAAATAGCATCTACCTGGGATCCTGTATCTAATATTTTCTGGGTCTCATGAACAAATAAAGCGAGTTGGGTCTCACACGATCGCTGTTTCCGGAATCCATGTTGATTCCTACATAGTAGATTCTGGGTTACCAAAAAGACATGACACTCGAGCAAAAATATGTTCTAAAATTCTACAACAGATCGACATCAGAGATATAGGTCTATAGTTTTGCGCATCTGCTGGACGACCCTTCTTGAAGAGTGGGACTACCTGTGCTCTCTTCCAATCATTTGGAACCCTCCGTTCCTCTAGTGACTTGCGGTACACAGCTGTTAGAAGGGGGGCAAGTTCTTTCGCGTACTCTGTGTAGAATCGAATTGGTATCCCGTCAGGTCCAGTGGACTTTCCTCTGTTGAGTGATTCCAGTTGCTTTTCTATTCCTTGGACACTTATTTCGATGTCAGCCATTTTTTCGTTTGTGCGAGGATTTAGAGAAGGAACTGCAATGCGGTCTTCCTCTGTGAAACTGCTTTGGAAAAATGTGTTTAGTATTTCAGCTTTACGCGTGTCATCCTCTGTTTCAATGCCATCATCATCCCGGAGTGTCTGGATATGCTGTTTCGAGCCACTTACTGATTTAACGTAAGACCAGAACTTCCTAGGATTTTCTGTCAAGTCGGTACATAGAATTTTACTTTCGAATTCACTGAACGCTTCACGCATAGCCCTCCTTACGCTAACTTTGACATAGTTTAGTTTCTGTTTGTCTGAGAGGTTTTGGCTGCGTTTAAACTTGGAGTGAAGCTCTCTTTGCTTTCGCAGTAGTTTCCTAACTTTGTTGTTGTACCACGGTGGGTTTTTCCCGTCCCTCACAGTTTTACTCGGCACTTACCTGTCTGAAACGCATTTTACGATTGCCTTGAACTTTTTCTATAAACACTCAACATTGTCAGTGTCGGAACAGAAATTTTCGTTTTGGTCTGTTAGGTAGTCTGAAATCTGCCTTCTATTACTCTTGCTGAACAGATAAACCTTCCTCCCTTTTTTTATATTTCTATTAACTTCCATATTCAGGGATGCTGCAACGGCCTCATGATCACTAATTCCCTGTTCTGCACTTACAGAGTCGAATAGTTCGGGTCTGTTTGTTATCAGTAGGTCCAAGATGTTATCTCCACGAGTCGGTTCTCTGTTTAATTGCTCGAGGTAATTTTCGGCTAGTGCACTCAGTATAATGTCACTCGATGCTCTGTCCCTACCACCCGTCCTAAACATCTGAGTGTCCCAATCTATATCTGGTAAATTGAAATCCCCACCTAAGACTGTAACATGCTGAGAAAGTTTATGTGAAATGTATTCCAAATTTTCTCTCAGTTGTTCTGCCACTAATGCTGTTGAGTCGGGAGGTCGGTAAAAGGAGCCAATTATTAACCTAGCTCGGTTGTTGAGTGTAACCTCCACCCATAATAATTCACAGGAACTATCCACTTCTACTTCACTACAGGATAAACTACTACTAACAGCGACGAACACTCCACCACCGGTTGCATGCAATCTATCCTTTCTAAACACCGTCTGTACCTTTGTAAAAATTTCGGCTGAATTTCTCTCTGGCTTCAGCCAGCTTTCTGTTCCTATAACGATTTCAGCTTCGGTGCTTTCTATCAGCGCTTGAAGTTCCGGTACTTTACCAACGCTGCTTCGACAGTTGACAATTACAATACCGATTGCTGCTTGGTCCCGCATGTCCTGACTTTGCCCCGCACCCGTTGAGGCTGTTGCCCTTTCTGTACTTGCCCATGGCCATCTCACCTAAAAAACCGCCCAGCCCACGCCACGCAACCCCTGCTACCCGTGTAGCCGCTTGTTGCGTGTAGTGGACTCCTGACCTATCCAGCGGAACCCGAAACCCCACCACCCTATGGCGCAAGTCGAGGAATCTGCAGCCCACATGGTCGCAGAACCGTCTCAGCCTCTGATATTCAGACCCTCCACTCGGCTCTGTACCAAAGGTCCGCATTCAGTCCTGTCGACGATGCTGCAGATGGTGAGCTTTGCTTTCATCCCGCTAGCGACACTGTCAGTCTTCACCAAATCAGATAGCCGCCGGAAGCCTGAGAGGATTTCCTCCGATCCATAGCGACACACATCATTGGTGCCGACATGAGCGAAGGGTTTAAGAGAGGAGCAGTATCTAAAGACTTCCCAACCTGTTTAGGTTCTGAAATGAATTATATATTTATCAGAATCGTGCTGTATTGCACTTTTGTGCTTATACTTTCGAACTGCACTGGGCCATTGTACTATATATTCTGGTATTGTGGGATTGTTGAGGCATAATTGAAGTGTGTAATATCATGAATGTGTGAATGAGTATTTTGTTGGTCTCACCTTGATTTGTGTATTAATCTGATGAAATGTCTCAGCGTTTTATGAGATATGGTGTTGGGATTTAGCGTTACAAGTACATACGCTCAGCGATTATTTTTTGTGGAACGTTATTTTCGTAAATGCTAAAGAGATTTTTGGTCTTTAAATGTGTTGTGCAACTACTATAGAGGCCTAAGCCTGTTCACGATTACTGCTGTTACAGAAGTGGAAGCAGTAAATGAATGTGTCTGATGTTATGTTGTTGTCTCTTGAGTTTCGTTTTACTTAGAAATTGAACAAGATAATGAAAAAGAATTATTTGATATTAACAGTGCTATGGTAATACAATAATCAAGATAAATGAAGAAGTGTATTGTTGCTATATCCAGTTTTCACAAACCATTGATGTTTCCTGCAGAACGCCATAGTCTCACTGCACTTACAACTATCATTGTAATTGAAAGGACATGGAAATAAAATCGATCTCTGACAGTTCATAAAGTAGAAACATCTTATATTTCTACCAACTACGTTTGTGAATCGCTTGATAATCAAATCGCTGAAACCCCTTTCAACGTTTCTAAAATCAGAAGAGCATTTCGATTCCTGACGTTGCCCATAAAATTGTTTTCAGTTTTACAAAAAAATAAATAATATTTCCTACAAGAATTATGCAGCTATGTCTACAATGGTGAATGGTATATTGGAGTAATGTTAAGAAGAAGATCGTTATTTCATACACCTAGCTACAAGAAAGTAATTGAATGAGAACCAATTATTGTTTGCATTTGAAACAGTATAATTACAAAAACTCGAACTTGTCATGGCCATTTTGCCTACATCTGAAGGATAGTTAATGATGTTTTTTTTTACGTAGGCTGTAAAATATGTTACATTTAAACAAAAGAAAGCTAGTAATAATTCAACTATTGAAAGCAGAGTTATACTTTCCAGTCTGGGCATATTTAAACGAAGTAGAGAGTAAATACTGTCAATATTTGTAAGGCAAGTTTATGAACAACAGAAGAGGCAGTTCGTGCGGCAAGTGAAATTAAAGAGGGGAAACGTTTTCTGAATTCCTGCAGAGGGAAAGTTTAAGAACACACAAAAACAGTGTATTAGGAAATTACTGATTTATCTTTGTGTCATCTGTGCCAGCCAAAAGCAATTTTTAAATGACTTATTTTCTTAAATTCTGAACATGTGTTTTATAAGCTTAGAAGGAACATTGTTTCCTAGAAAATTTTGTAGTTGTATCCTCTGTTTGTGTGAATGTAAACTGTACTAAATTCCCTCGGCGAGGAAACATGAGGCTGTTGGCAACTGTTGACAGAAATTCAAATACTTTTTCGTTCAATACCTTACACATATATAGCTGATATCTTAAAATATTAATTTAGGCAACGAGAAAGGATCTTGATTGTATTTTGCCTGTAGTTAGATTTTGTTTCAATTTATTCTGACTTTTGGAAATAAAAAACCGCAGTACTTCAATGTATTATTTTACACTGGCATTACAGTGAGGAAAATAAAGTGCACCTACATTCTATTGGTCTGCTGTGAAGCATTCCTTCCAGGTTTTCCTGACGATCGGATTCTTAATCTTGATAAGTATTGAGGCTCCTTTAGCTGCATATATTTTAATTTGCATCTGTTTCTATCATTCGGTGCGTTGTTGGGTGAGTAAATGGGACAAGATGTAACATTAGCTGCTTTATGCCCTTAATAAAAGGGAATAAAATCCAGAATTGTGTCACTTATTCGAATCGCATTGAATGTTGTTTAATGATTTGAGAGAAGATACTGTAATTACTACGTCATAGCTCATTCGCATCACAGATACCCTGATCTTGTGTGAGTACTTCGATTTCAGTGGGGAGACAAAAGGTAATCTGCAAAATTCGACCAGTCATGGGTAGAGGCCTCAGGGTATAACGGTCATTTTCACCATATTGATGATAAATGGCGAGGATTAAATTTTGCAAATCTCCTCGCTGCCTTGTGACGTGTAGGCACAGATTTTGATGATGGAGATTGTGGTGTCACCGCTAGACACCACACTTGCTAGGTGGTAGCTTAAATCGGCCGCGGTCCATTAGTACATGTAGGACCCGCGTGTCGCCACTGTCAGGATCGCAGATCGAGCGCCACCACACGGCAGGTCTCGAGAGACTTACTAGCACTCGCCCCAGTTGTACGACGACGTTGCTAGCGACTACACTGACGAAGCCTTTCTCTCATTTGCCGAGAGACAGTTAGAATAGCCTTCAGCGAAGTTAATGGCTACGACCTAGCAAGGCGCCATTAACCATTTGTAACGTTGCATGTACCTCAAGATAGAGTCTCACTTGTATCATCCAGAATGCTGTATACCAAAGGACAATATAAAAGTTAAGTGTTATAGTAGCTACGTTCTTTTCTTTATCACATTCATTACGAATCCTGTTCCAGACTTAACGCCAGACGGCGTGAGTTGACGCGTGCCCTTTCGGCTACTTCACTGTGGACTGGCTGCCTTAACAGTCCACTACAGAGATAAATCTGTCAGATTAGAATTTTAATGCTGAAAATCTATTGGCTAACTAAAGGAGTACACAATGTGGCAGTACTAGACTTTGTACTCTTGCAAAATTGTTCGTGTGTTGGTATGTGAGCTTCTTGCTTCTTCCAGTACGATCTAATTATAAATATACAGTTGAAATAACTAAGTTGAACTCTAAGTGACTAATCATATTCGTAGTGCTGGACGCCCATATGGTGCAAGAAAGGATGTCTCTTTGTATTAGGATAGTTTTACCTTCCCAAGTTTTTGTAGGAACCAAGAACATGCTCGAAATGAGGTAGGAAAGTGACCTGCTGCTAGCAACTCTTTTAGAGCATGCAAAATTAATGTTACGAACGATTGCAATAACGCTACCAGAAACGGCCTCCTACAAAAAATGGTTCAAATGGCTCTGAACATTATGGGACTTAACAGCTATGGTCATCAGTCCCCTAGAACTTAGAACTACTTAAACCTAACTAACCTAAGGACAACACACAACACCCAGTCATCACGAGGCAGAGAAAATCCCTGACCCCGCCGGGAATCGAACCCGGGACCCCGTGCTCGGGAAGCGAGAACGCTACCGCGAGACCACGAGCTGCGGACGGCCTCCTACATTACTTGACAAAAATAGTGAAGCACTCACAAGGAGAGGAGGATTTGTGATGTTATTTTAGCGATCACAAAATCGAATCAAATGTACAATGAACTCGACCAGGATACATTAATTGACTCAGTTTTGAAGGGTGTCATGTGGCCGTTTTCTCCTGTGGCAAGCTGGCCCACAACCATAGCACCTGATCCTTGACATGCTAGATACTGTCACTGAGACGGAGTTTATATCGGAGATGGTCCGATACATCTTCTACTGGGGGCGGATCTATGGATCTTGCTGGCCACGAGTGCACATCCGTACCACACAGACATTTCATAGAGATATATGCCTTGTGTGGACGAGCGTCTGTTGAGAAATGACAGTCTTGCATAAGACGTAACACATGAAGAGAAAGGATCTCTTTGAAGTGTTGTTGTGGCGTCAGTGTATAATTAACAAGAACAAATGTGGATGTGAAGTTATACCTCATGCCCCCTCGCGCTATGACAGCAGAAGAAGACCGCTGTGCTGTAGCAAACTTTGAAAGACTGGGATCACTTCGCCGGTTGCCACCACAATGACCGGTATTTGGCATCCGGGATAGTTTACAACAGCGACCCATCTCTGAACACAAAATGATGCCATGCAATGCAGTCCATTCTTCGAGATCACAGGACCCGCCAAAGGCAAACACTTATGTTTGGAGTTAACGGCAGCCCACGAATGGGGCGGTAATTCCTTTGTGTGGCTACTGCTAGTCTCTGACGAATGGTGCTGATGACCCACAATGCTACAGTGAGTTCGCTACTTATTCTGCGATGGCAGGCGCATATGCGAATGGGTTACGCCATGCTTGGTGCACATTACACGATATAGCCTTATGGTTATACAGGTGCATTGGTCGCCAAAAAATTTTTTGTATTTAACTTCTCATGTCGCGTTTCGTGATCTATGCCATTAGCATACAATGTAGGACGACAATGAGAAATGTACCTTATAATGTAGCAGTGAATCGGCGTAACGTTCGCTTCACATCTACTCATTTCACTACGTCAGTGCCCAAGCAACCTCAGGCAGTACAACAAAATATAAGGAAAACCCATCTTTTCCACTAGACAACAGCATATCTGTGGAATGTCAATGCTTATTACATGTACTTGTATTATTTAACTTTCAATTATGTGACAATTACTAGAGGAACCCTGTTGTATTAATTAGGGCTTATAGTTACATTGTGATACTGTTCGTATTCTCATGTAGGAAGTGAAGTTCACACACGCTCGGTAAGTTAACATTGTTTTCCTCTCTATTACTAAAAGTTCTAATACATGGTAAATCTAATTACAAAAATTAATACACTTAAAACATAAGAGTAGGAGTAGGAGAACAAGAATATTATTGGAATTACGAAAGAGGATCTGTGCTATATAAGCCCAACAACCGATAATGATTGCAGAATTTAAACTTTCATTAGAATTTGCCAAACGATTGTGGCAAATTTTGAATTGCTGTACTGAAGGAAATATATAATTAAATACTATAAAACTTAGCTAACGAACCATTTAACGTAAGATATTACAAAAAAATAATACGAACAATGCTTTAATAAGCCACCTAATTGCACAATGCATGATGGTGAATGACAAAAACAAAACAGCAAACAAGTGTAAAACATGGGAAGGGGGGAGCAGGGGCATTTGCCAAAATTGGCAGTTGAGCCTAAATAACCAAAAGTGTGAGGTCACCCACACGAGTACTGAAAGACATCTCTTAAGCTTCGCTTACACAGTAATTCAATCAAATGTAAAGGCCTCAAATTCAAGTAAATACCTGGGAATTGCAATTACGAACAACTTTAATTGGAAAGAACACATAGAAACTGTTGTGGGGAAGGCGAACCAAAGACCGCGTTTTATTGGCGGAACACGTAGAAGATGCAAGAACAGATCCACTACACAGAATGCCTACACAAGGCTAGTCTGCCCCGTTTTGGACTACTGCTATGCGGTGTGGTATCCTTACCGGATAGGGCTAAAAGAGTACATACAGAAAGTTCGGAGAAGAGCCACACGATTTGTTTTATAGAGAAATAGTGGCGAGAGTGTCACAAAGGATTTGCGGAGGACATAATTCACGAAATTTCAGTCACCAACTTTCTCTTAAAATTTTTGTTGATGCCAACCTACACAGGGAGAAACAATCATTATAACAACGTAAGGGAAATCAGGGCTCACACGGAAAGATATAGGTGATAGTTCTTTCCGTGCGCTGTTCGAGAGTGGAATAAGAGAGAATTTTATAAAGGTGGTTCGACGCACCCTCTGCCAGGCATTTAGGTCTAATTTACAGAGCATCCCTGTAGAGGTAGATGTAGATCACTACAGCCAATCAAATGACTCTCCTCTCTCTGAAATGAAATGCTGTGCATGTGGGAAAACATATGCACTATTTTATTTTCATTTCTTTATATTTTTACTATTTCCGTCAGTCTTCTGGAGGGTTTGACGAGACCCGCCACGAATCCCTCTACTGTGCCAACCTCTTCATCTCAGAGTCTCACAGTAGCACATGTGACCCTTGTCCTCCTTTATTTGACGGGTATATTCCAATCTCTGTCTTCCTCTACGGTTTTTACTCTCAACATCTCCCACCACTATCACGGACGTTACTCCTGATGCCTTAACAAAAGGCGTGTTATCCTGTCCCTTCTTCTGTCAGTGTTTTCCGTACATTCCTTTCCTCTCCGATTTTGCGCAGAACCTCCTTATTCTTTACCTTATCAAACCACCTAATTTTCAGCATTGTCTGTTAACACCGCATCTGAAACGCTTCTCTTCTCTTCTCTTCTCTTCTCTTCTCTTCTCTTCTGTTCCTGTTTTCCCACAGTCAATTTCTCACTGCCACACAATGCTGTGCTCCAAACGTACAATCTCAGAATTTTTTTCCCTCAAATTGAGGCCTACATTTTATATTACTACACTTCTCTTGGTCAGGAATGCCTTTTTGCCAGTGCTAGTCTTCTTATGATGTCCTCCTTGCTCTGTCCGTCACTGGTTATTTTGCTGTCTATGCAGCAGAATTCTGTAACTTCGTCTATTTCTTGACCATCAATCCTGATCGTCATGTTAAAGTTTCTCGCTGTTCTCATCTATGACACTTCTCAATATTTGAATCTTTCTTCCAATTACACTCAATCCATATTCTGTACACTAGACATTTCATTCAGTAGATACTGTAATTGTTCTTCACTTCCACTGACAATAGCAATTCATCAGCGAATCTCATCGTTGATTCGTGGTTTCACCTTGAATTTTAATTCCACTCTTGAACGTTTGTTTTATTTCAGACATTGCTTCTTCGATATAGGGACTGAAGAGTAGGGGCGAAAGACTAAACCCTGTCCTTCTCACTGTTTAATCATTGCACTTCGTCCTTGATCTTCCACTCTTGCTATTCACTCTTCGCTCTTCTACATGCTGTATAAACCCCCCCCCCCCCAATAGCTTACAACTACGTGTATTTCGAACATCTTGCACCATTTGTCATTGACGAACTTTTTTGCAGGTTGAAAAATCCTATGAACGTGTCTTGATTTTTCTTCAGTCTTGCTTCTGTTATCAACAGTGAATCAGAACTGCCTATCTGGTGCCTTTACCTTCCCTAAAGCCAAACTGATCGTCAACTTAAACATCTTTCATTATCTTTTCCATTCTTTTGTGTATTATTCTTGTCAGCAAGTTAGAAGAGTTAGCTGTTAAGCTGATGGTGCGATAATTCGCGCACTTGTAGGCTGTTGCAGTCGTCGGAAATGTGTGGATGATATTTTTCCAAAAGCCAGACGATAGATGGCCAGACTCACACATTCTACGCACCAATGTGAATAGTCGTTTTCTTGCCACTTCCTTAATGTAGAAGTTCTGAGGGATGTTATCAATCTCTTCTGCTTTATTTGGTCTTAAGTCTTCCGAAGGTCTATTAAGTTTTGATTGAAGTACAGGATCCCCCACCACCTTTCTATCGAATCCTGTTTCTTCTTCTTTCACATCAGACAAATGTTTTCCTCATAGATACTTTAAATATACTCTTTCGACCTACCTACTTTCTGCTCTGCATTTAACAGTGAAATTCTCATTGCATTCTTAATGTTGCCCTCTTAAAGCCACTGAAAGTTGTTTTGACTTTTCTATAAGCTGTGTCAGTCCTTTTGACAACCACTTCTTTTGCAATTTCTCGACATTTTTCATGAAGCCATTTCGATTTAGCTTCCCCCTATTTCCTATTTATTTCATTTCACAGATACTTGTATTTCTTTATTTCCGACTTTCACTGAACCTTTTTGTACTTCCTTTTGTCATCAACCAGCTAAAGTATCTCTCTTGTTACCCATGGTTTCTTCATACTTCCCTTCTTTGTAACTATGTTTTTCTTTCCAACTTCTGTTATTACCGTTTTTAGAGATATCAATTCCTCTCAACAGAATGGCCTACAAAGCGGTCCCTTATTGCAGTATCTATAGTCATAGAGAACCTCAAGCTTATCTCTTCATCCTTTAGTGCTTCTCCATTCCACTTCTTTGCTTGTTGATTCTTCCTGACTAATCTCTTATTCAGTCTGCTCTTCATCACTCCTAAATTGTGATCTGAGTTTATATCTGCTCTTGGGTATGCCTAATAATCCAGCTTCCGTTTCGGAATATCGTGTGACCGTGATAGAATTTAACTCAAATATTCCCATATTTCCGACCTTTCCCAAGTATACCTCCTTGTCTTCACTATTCGCTATTCGCTGTTAAAAGCAGAAATTTATTGCAGAACATAATTTGTGTTTCTCATTTCTCAGTTCTAGCACCTACACTATATTCTCCCGAAACCATTTCTTGTACTCCTTTCTCTACAATACCATTTCAGTCCCACATGACTACTAAATGTTCATCTCCGTTTTGCATACTGAATTACACGTTCAATATCCTCATATACTTTCTCCAACTCTTCATATTCAATGGGCAACGTTGACATGTATACCAAGACTATCGTTGACGGTAATGGTTTGTTGTAGATTCTGATGCGAACTCAACTGTAAAACACACTCTGCCCTAACTTCCTATTAATAACGAATCCTACTCCCGTTATACCATTATCTGCTGCAGCTGATATTACCCTGCACTCATCCGACCAGATATCTTTGTCCTCTTTCTATTTCACTGATCCCGAACACATCTAGATTGAGCCTTTGCATTTCCAATTTTCTAGCTTCCCTATTACTTTCAAACTTCTGACATTCCACGCCCCCACTCGTAGAACGTTGTCTTTCCGTTGATAATTCAATGGTCACCTCTCTCTTGTCAGTTCCCTCCCGGAGTTCCGTATGGAGGAGTATTCTTGAATCTTTCAAAGGAGAGACCATCATGACAGTTTTACAATTACAGACCATTATTCGAAAAATATATAACAGTACAGACTCTCAAACAAAATTAGATGGATATGATGGGTCAACATTTCTCTTAATATCAGATAATCAAATTTAATTACATGGACACTACACGAATGACGGCAGCTATTGAAAACATTACCAATGCTATACAAATCTCCACGAAATAGACCTACAGCTTAGGGAAAGCTTACGACCTTTATGATCGATGAGCAACTGCAAAATATTGAATTTTGATTAGAATGAATCAACAGTGGCTCTCTTACAAGGGAAGCGTACACGCAATGGGTCACCGAGTTAGCTCATATTTCGCACGAATGTAGCACACACTTAGATGAACTTAATGGTGCTGTATTATCATGAGTTTCTCAATCGTTCTCGAGAAATCAGGGGTGAAAGTTTAAGGACCTCCCATTCGAGAGCACCAGTCATATCGTTGATGCGTTAGCGCAACCGTTTAAAGCTTGCAAGAAGCGGTTGTTGATTGCTTTTACGTTATAACAGGTGCCAGGGAGAAATGTCAATTCGTGAAGATTGCTTTACTCCTCGCTGTCCGGTAGTGCATGTGTTGAAAGCTCCGGTACTCATATATACTGAAATACAAATGTCTGAATCCAAATTTATTCCTGAATTGCTATTAATTTTAAATTTTAGTGAGATTTGTGTTTCAGTATTGTTACTGAAGCAGACTGTGCATGATAGAATGTGTTAAAACAAATTGTGTTTGGTGTAAGTCAGTACTATGTTAATTCTTGTACTATGTCTCACAAGTCTGCAGTTTTGTAGGCCTACCAATGACGTCGTAGAATAATTGTAAGTGAAATGACGTGCTCGAAGAGCGACGAGTGGATCATGTCACCTCGATTCCTCACTACACATCGATTATACATTGCTATAGTGTATCACTAGTCAAAATTCAAAGTATCTCCGTACACAGGAAATGAGTATAGGGAAGCAGATGCAGGAATCATGCACCTTAGATCATGGCAAAGTCTTAATGAAGGTTGTTTGCCATTGGCTTCCTCCGACCCGCTATGAGGTGTCAAGTGTCTCGTGTGGATGAATATGATAAGTGATTGTATTGTGCACTGTTTGTGTTTGTGTAGTAATGGGTGGAGGAGAAGGCCGAGGATAGGACCTGACACCGGCACGTGATGAAACTTCTCCCAAATAGCACCAAGGGGGTCACCGAGCTTAATGCACCAATCCGGCGGACGGATCACCGTCAACAGTCACACGTCTTCGCTTTATGTGACATTGCGGAGAGGTGCATTCAGTCCAGGAAATTGGCGCAAAGGCTGACGCTCAATAATTTTACTCCACGGCCTCAGCTCCCCTTCCAGGGTAATGAAAATTTCATCCATCAGCAGGATTCTAACCGGACTACCTGCGAGTGGGCGTCCCAGCATATCGACATTGAGATAACGAGTATTCTGCCGGGTATCAGCGTCGTTCTTTCACGATAGTTCGACAACGTAACTCGTCATTTCCATGAGGCGCAACGACGATGGAGGGGGAAGAACGTTGGTATAAATACTCGACTTGTTCCACTCGCCGAGCAGTCTCATGTAGCAGCTGATGAAGGTAACTAGCTATGTTGTGGAAATATCGCCCAAGATGACGCGCATATCCGGCAGAATACCCGATACCGCAAGATGTTTGAAGATCGCCGAGAAAGTCTCAATTATTATTATTATTATTATTATTATTATTATTATATACTACGTGAGCCGCGTCATCCACTTAACAGTACTCATCTCTCATCTTTGGCCAGACGACGTGACCAGTGGTCTGACAGGCCGTTGCGTCAGCCGCCTCGCTCTCTTGAAGTTCGGTTGTGGACAGTGAGGTTGGTCGAGAACCTGGGCAGGGAATGGGGTCACAATTTCACTCGGTGTTGGCTGAAGTGGCCTCACATTCTGGACACGTGTTTTGTCGTCGTAATCCTTCCTGACTGACGCCGGGCGTGCTGGCCGTTGAGACTTGGACGGTTCAGCGTGGGAGCGGCCACAAGCGGTAAGCCGGCTGCCGTTCACCGCCGTAGTTCTTGCGGACAGCGTCCAGCAGAGAGGGAGTCCCACCAGTGGGTGAAGGAGGCTTTCACACCGACGGCAACTTGCGTTTCCTAGCATCTTGCCGGATTTTACTACTGCTGAGCACGTTTCAGGTATTTCGAGGTGATAAACATAGTTACGTCGCACGGTACGGTCTACGTTCAAGAAAGTTTGCTGTGTTGGTTGGTTGGTTGGTTCGTTTGGGGGCAGGGGGCCAAACAGCGAGGTCGTCGTTCCCATCGGATTAGAAAAGAATCGGGAAGGAAATCGGCCGTGCCCTTTCAAAGGAACCAGCCCGGCATTTGCCTGAAACGATTTAGGGAAATCACGGAAAACCTAAATCAGGATCGCCGGACTCGTGTTAGAATCGTTGTCTTCCCAAATGCGAGTCCACTGTGCTAACCACTGCGCCACCTCGATCGGTTTTGCTGTGTGACCAGTTCTTTCATTCTCTTCACTGGGTTTGACCGACGGTGTTGTGTATTCTGCTCCTCGTGTTACTGTCGGCTGTAGAGCTGATTTCCTGGGGCTGAACAACCATGTTTTAGGTAGTTTAATTGTGTGCTGTGCAACTCAGTCCCCTTACCATTTTTGGGTTTTGTAGTTGTGTTTCTAAGTACTGTCATCTTTTAAATTTTGTAGTTCATAAAAAAATTCTGCAATAGAGTCCCCACCTGTTCTTCCTTTGAATGGGCTGTCTACGATAATTTGTAACTTAAATTGTGAATCAATTTTGCTCACCTCTGGCGTATTAACGTGAACTGTCTTTTGATTGGTGCACTAACTCGGGGTGCAGCAAGACCTAACTCTTATTTATACGGTGAAGCGATTTCGCGTGCCACGGAATTGGCATTTATCTCACTTGTTAAGGGACTTCAGTATTACTACGCTATTAATTTTGAAGTTGATTGAACGCCTGTTTTCCCATTGTTTAATTGTGGAATGTTACATTAATTCGGCTTGAATCCTCTAGTTCAAATGCGAGTACACTCGCATTTACTTAAATCATTAGGATTCTAAATGAAGTTGAAGTATTCTTGAAACTTCTTGTCAAGTGTTAAACTTACAGTTCTTGTTTAAGCGCATGCGTGTACGTTAAATCTCGGACTCCTTGCTGTCAAATTTTGATGCCTGTCCATTTGTACCATTAGATTTTGTTGGTAATTGCCTTGAGGTGCGCCTTTTACTGGCCGTTTCGAGCATATATGCACCATTAGAAATTACAGGGATTCGATTGTATTAAAAAAATGGCTCTAAGCACTATGGGACTTAACATCTGAGGTCATCAGTCCCATAGACTTAGAAACTACTTAATCCTAACTAACCTAAGGACATCACACACATCCATGCCCGAGGCAGGATTCGAAAAAAAATCTGTGTGAAATCTTATGGGGACTTAACTGCTAAGGTCATCAGTCCCCAAGGTTACACACTACTTAACCTAAATTATCCTAAGGACAAACACACACACACCCATGGCCGAGGGAGGACTCTAACTTCCGCCGGGACCAGCCGCAGCAGGATTCGAACGTGCGACTATAGCAGCACTGCGGTTCCGGACTGAAGCGCCCACAACCGCTCGGCCAAAGCGGCCGGCCTTGATTTTATTCAGTCTAGTTTTAACTGTTTCATAGAAAAGAGATACTTGTGGTCAATGGCAGTATCTATTCTGTAAATTTGATCAGTTATTATCACAGGCATTATTTACGTCCTTGTTTTAGAATGAGATGGTACCTCAGTTCCTAGACCAGTGTAGCATGTGAATAGTCCCTATTATCCGACGGCGCAGGAATTGAAACTTATTCTATTTCATTTCAGCTGAATTTTTCATTGTATTGTTGACTTCTATTATTTTTCAATGAACTATGTCATTACAATAAAGTATATTTAAAATTTATTTGTGTCACGAAGCGTGTTGAAGCGCCGTTTGTCCAGTCCTTCCACACACAAGTCAAACAAGCGGAAGTCCGCGTTTCATTATTAGTTACTATTATTATTCTTATTGTTATTATTATTATTATTATTCCTTTTGGAAGAAACGTAGTTCCTTATTCCGATTGGTAGAAGATCAGAAAAAAATTTGAAGAGTCTCAAACGTAATACGGACAGATCTCTGTTATTCGACGGCCGCCGCTGATACTGGCTTCCAGTAGGCTTGTAAAGCTTCGAACCTGCCTTGCTAGAGGAGCAGCGTTTGTTACATGCAAGTGAATGCTACAATCGCTCGAAAAATTAACAGAGTTAGAGAGTTATTAATTATACGCTTCCCGTGTTGTTATTATTATTATTATTGTTATTAATACTTTTTGACTATTTATCCCTACAGCCCGTCGAATCATTTGCTACAAGAGGTCAGTTGCACGGTAATAAGGTGAGACCTGCTGTAACTGGCCAATCTGCGCTGCGGTGGCGCCGCAAACGGCGTGGCCGGGAACTACCACTGAGACGACAACGACAAGTTCCGAACAACTCTTTTAATAACGCGACTACGTGTTTTCAAATTGAAACTGCTTCGCACAAACAGCGAGCTTAATTTATCTGCTCTGTTTCTTTTAACTTCATTCACTTCTCGTAAGTTTGAGAAAGAAAATGAAATTCTTGGTTGCTTCACCCCAAGAGATTTAACGGCATATTTCAACAAATGTAATGTAATGAGAAACTGGTTCTGGGAAAGAGGGCTAGGATAAAAGATGCCGCTCCAAATCTTTCATCACTCACCTTACCTCTGTGCAGCTGACTTCTTGTTATAGTGGGAGACGCGACGGACTGGAGTGACAAATAGTACCAAAATTAAAAACGATAACAACAGATAACATGTCTTGTCGTTACTGACTGTTGACCACTGGTAGATACTACCGGAGGATAACAGACAGCTGTGTACAGAACCAGCTTCAAGTGTTATGTTGTGAGGAACTAAAGCTTCCAGTGACTGACTATACACAACTTCTACCTTTTGAGGGAGTGCTGACAGTAAGATGACAAAAGTCACGGAGTAACGATACGCACATATACAGATGGCGGTAGTACAGCGTACACAAGGTAGAAAATGGCAGTGCGTCGGCGGCGGTTTCATTCGTGGTCCAGTGATTCTTATCAAAGGGTTTCCCATGTGATAAGGTCTTCACGACGGGAATGAACAGACTTTGAATGCGGAATGGTAGTTGGAGCTAGACGCATGAAACATTTCATTTCGGAAATCGTTAGGGAATTCAGTAATTTGAGACCGACAGTATTGGGGGGACCGAGAATATAAAATTTCAGGCATTACTTCCAACAAATTACAAAGCAGTGGCCGATGGCCTTCCTGTAACGACCGAGAGCAGCGGCGTTTGCGTAGAGTTGTCAGTGCTAACAGGGAAGCAACACTGCGTGAAGTAACCGCAGAAATCAATGTCGGCCGTTCGTCGAACGTATTCGTTAGCATGGTGCAGCGAAATTTGGCTTCATGGACTATCGCAGCAGAAGATCGACGCGAGTGCTTTTGCTAACAGCTTGATATCGCCTGCAGCGCTCTCGTGGCCCGAGACTATACCGGTTTGACCTCAGAAGAATGGAAAATCGTCCTAGGTTGTCTGCAAGTTACTGTGCAAGCTGCTAGAGGCTCCATAATGGTGTGGATTGTTTACATGTAATGGACTAGGTCCAGTGGTTCAACTGAACCGATCATTGACTGTAAATGGTTATGTTTGGCTACTTGGAGACCATCTGCAATCGCCATGGACTTCGTGTCCCCAATGCGTGATGGAACTTTTATGGATGACAATGTGCCATGTCATATGTCAACAACTGTACGTAATTGGTTCTAAGAACAGCCGGCCCCTGTGGCCGAGCGGTTCTAGGCGGTTCAGTCCTGAACCGCGCTGCTGCTACGGTCGCAGGTTTGAGTCCTGCGTCTGGCATTGATGTGTGTCATGTCCTTAGGTTAGTTAGATTTAAGCAGTTCTAAGTCTAGGGGACTGATGACCTCAGATGTGAAATTCCATTGTGTTCAGAGCCTTTTGAACCATTCTAAGAACATTCTGGACAGTTCGAGTGAGTGATTTGGCCACCCAGATCGCCGGACACGACTCCCATCGAACACTTGTGGGACATAGTCGAGAGGTCAGTTCGTGCACAAAATCCTGCACTGGCAACACTTTCGCAATTATTTACGGCTATAGAGGCAGCAAGGCTCAATATTTCTGCTGGGAACTTTCAACAACTTGTTCGGCCTATGCCACTTGGAGCTGCTGCACTACGTCGGGCAAAAGCCCGACTCGCGATTAGGAGGTATCCCATGACTTTTGTCACTTCAGTGTACACAGCTGGTGTTCAAAATTACAACGCCATGAAGGCAGCATACAACAATTCTTAAACCATAAGATCCTATGATAGAAACGTAGCTCTGTCGAAATTAGAATTATATATTAATACTTTCAGCTGCTGACGAGCGCTCATACGAGGTGCGGCTAGAAAAAAACCGGACTAATGCTGGAAAAAACATTTATTTACAATTATTTACAATTTCATGTTATCTCCTTCAATGTACTCTCCTCCTCGGTCTCTACACCGCTCCATACGAATTTTCCACTATTCATAGCAATGCTGCAGATCATTTTCGGTAAGTCCATACATTACTTCCGTCGCTTTTTCTTTTACTGCTTCAACAGTCTCAAATCTAGTTCCTTTCAAAGCTGACTTGACTTTAGGGAAAAGAAAAAGTCACAGGGGGCCAAATCAGGTGAGTAGGGTGGATGATCTAAGATGGGAATGTTGTGTTTTGCCAAAAACGTCTTCACTGACAACGCAGTGTGAGCTGGGGCATTGTCTTGGTGAAGGATCCATGACTTTTTTCTCCACAAATCGTTCCGTTTTCTCCGTACTCGCTCACGTAGGGTAGCCAGGACGCTAATGTAGTAATGCTGATTCACTGTTTGTCCCTCTGGTACCCAATCAATGTGCACAATCCCTTTGATGTCAAAAAAAAAAGAAAACAATCATCATTGCCTTGAATTTCGATTTTGACATTCGTGCTTTTTTTTGTCGTGGAGAACCAGGAGTTTTCCAATGCATCGATTGGCGTACATTTTGTATTAAGGTGGGATCACTTTCAATGTTTTCCAGGATGTCATAACAAATCATTCTTCGGCGTTCCTTCTGTTCAATGTGAGACACTTTGGAACCATTTTTGAACACACTTTGTTCATGTTGAAACTTTCATGAAGAATCTGCCTAACACTTTCCTTGTCAACTCCTGTTAACTCAGACGCTACTCTGACTGTTAAACGGCGATCTTGTCGAACAAGTTTACCGATTTTTTTCAATGTTTTTCAATGTTTGCATCAGTTTTTGCTGACAATGGTCTGCCAGTGCGAGTGTCATCACTGGTGTCTTCGCGGCCATCTTTAAATCGTTTAAACCACTCAAACACTTGTGTTCGCGATAAACAATCATCGCCGTACACTTGTTGTAACATTACAAACGTTTCACTTGCAGATTTTCCTAGTTTGAAACAAAATTTGATGTTAACACGCTGTTCTTTCTGTACACTCAACATTTTCCGACGCACAGACAAAACGTCAACTACTCAAAACAGACGCCACGGGCAGACTGAGTGCAGGAGGCAGATGAAACTCGAGCAGTAGGCGGAGCGAGAGTCACGTGACAGGCCACGCGACTTTCAGCCTTATTGCATTCGTTTTATTGTTTCACCAGTACTAGTCCGGTTTTTTTCTAGCCACACCTCGTATATATCAACGAAGACAGGTGAAAATGTGTGCTCCGACCGGGACTCGAACACGGGGTCTCCTACTTACATGGCAGACGCTCTATCCACCTGAGCCCCCGGTAGTGCGACTGCAGGGACTATCTCACGTACGTCTCCCACGAGACCCACATTCTCACCCTATATGTCCACACATTACATTCGTAGTGTCAGAAAGAACAGACACCATATCCATATAAGTATATAGCCCTGTCGAAGTAGGTTATCCAGTAAAATACTTTTATAGCGATCTCGGCTTATGAAGTTTTCTCCAGTTGCCATACATTGCAGATCGCCCAAAGGCTGACAACGTCAGGAATATATAACGATTTTCCCAGCCAAGCAACTGAAATATTGTTTTCTGAAGCTTTCTTCAGTTCTCATTCAAATTGGCTCAATGTGTACTTCAGTTTTGCACAACAGCACAAAGTAGGTAGGAGCATCGGCATACGTATTCTGCGTATAAGGAGAAGTTTACAAAGAAGGTTTCTCTCGAATGAATCGCATTTGATGATGTTCGTTTGTGAGAAGATAGTGTTATGTCTAGTGTAAGCTCATGTAGGAATTCGACGGCGGCAGGATACAGGCATTCTGAGGCTGCAGTTTCTTGTTCACCAATGTGCTGCTCGTGCTGCTCGTGTTGGTCGGAACCTTAAGACTGTTAAGCTAATATTGACTCTACGGGTTCTGGAGGGCCATACTCAGCACCATGCAATATGTCAACTGCTCCATGCGACTAGTGCCAGAAAGGACAGATATGTTGCTCGCTTAGCAGCACGAGTTTCTACAGTCACGTCACGCACGTTATTTCCAACAAGACAAGTACGCACAAGAACAGGTTCCACGTCTGGCGCATCTCATAAAGGTATGTCGAGTGACAACATGACACTGGAATGGTATCACGTCGTCTTTTGAGACGATTTCCAATTCTTCGTACAGTATCACGAATGGCATGTCCAGGCGTAGACTATGAGGACGACGTAAGTTGCCAAACTGCTTTCGTTACAATCAGAGAGGTCGATCACCCAGCTTGGTGGTATCGCGTGGATTGGTGTACAGAAAACGATCACATCTGATAGGCGTTTTCGATAACTTGGGCAACTACCACTTCTCTTCCGACGTGTTAAGGCCGGTGAGTGTGTCCTGCCCTATCTTCGAGGTCTTCATGATGCTATCTTTCAACAAGATAACGCTAGATCTCCTGTTGCTCGAACTCTTCTGTCCGACCTCGATACTGTTGTCGTGGTGAGCACGATCTCCAGATCTCTCACACACTGAAACCTTCTGATCATAGGCTGCCTAGAGACAGGCATACCACCAATAAGATTAGTGAACTTTGGTACAAAGCTGATTGGAATTATTTACCCATATCTGTAAAATTTTACCCGCATACAGAATACGCGATGTTTAGTGGGCTCGATGGTGGTTGGGACGGGGGGTGGACGGGGGGGGGGGGCGGTGGGGACGAGGGGGACGGGGGGGGGGGGAGGGAAACAACTGGTAGTCGTTTACAACCACGCAAGATATTTAATCTGGGGCATGGCAGACATCTTCAGACGAGCTGGCAAATACAGACATCCGCTTCCAACGAAGCCCGACTTATTGACCCTGTTTCTTATTAACTGGAATGATTTTCAGTTAGGTAGCACATTAAATCCACGATTTACTTTGAGTGACGACGACAGAGTACGTCTAAGGTCACTACACACGGCTCAGCTGTGCATTTGCCCAGTCACACAAGCTATCTGCTGGCAGTGAGATCATGACGCACACGCAAAACGCATACGGCACCTTTATAAATCGTGGAAGGTGGGGAACTGATGTCAGTCTTCGATGGCTTATCTGAAGATTTTTGGCAAGAACACGGATGATATATCGCGCGTGATAGTGGACGACGACCGGCTCCACTCCCGAAACATTGCCGAGTGCTGGCATCTGTCATTCCGTCTATCTTTTCCTGTACTGCAATTTCACTCACCATATTGTACATCCGGAAAACAACCGTAGTCATTCATACAAACATTCCTCGTGTATAAATTTCTAGCGTAGCCCAACGATCTCCAAGATGTTTCAGCTTTACTGGTCTGCACTATCAGCAAGAGTGTTTCCTGTTTGACTCTGTGTTAAAAACAATGGGATGCTGAGTAACCCTGTCTCCCGTAATGTTAACTTACTAACTGAGACGAGGAATGGAAACAGGATGCCACAATGTGTCAGGCTGATGTACGATATACACGAAAAACACGGTAATGAAATTAATTCCTTACTATCGACATAACGTCGGTTGGAAAAGCGACCGTTAGACTTTATAATTAATATATGTTCGTCTACAGTCACATTTTTCTTTTACTACTGCGTAGAAGTTTAGGGACACAGTACCATCCTGAGGCCATCTTCTGGCACCCATTCGTCACGCTCGCTTCCAGAGTACGTATGTTAAATATTTAAGTACTTGACAACCCTGCTTTGGAAGCGAGAGTATGACCTCAGGATGATATTGCGTACCGTACAGAAACCGGTAGCCAGTAGTCTTGTAGGATCTTGGCGTCATGATCTTCATTTATCAATTTTCCACAAGTTTATTTCACAAGAAGTTTCAGCTTGTTGTTGAAACATTGATCAGTCTTCTGATTCTATGGAATAGACTTTACTTCCCACATCAAATTCGTATAAAATTCAGAGCTTTCGATAATTGCATCCATCATCGCCGTGAAGGGCTAAGTCTGATTGTGACAGTCAGACTTACACCTCACGACAATGATGAAGGTAATCATCGGAAGCTAGAGAATTCATCTGAATTTAAGTCGGCAAGTACAGTGTGCTAATTACAGCATTTAAGCGTCCGCCTGATTAACTAAGTGGTAACGTGTTTGCCTACCATGCAGCGGGCCCGGCTTCGATACCCGGCCTGGTTGGAGTTTTTCTTCGCTTGTGGACCAGGTGCTGTGTTTTCATCACTTCATCATCACCGTCATGCAAGTCGCCCAGTGTGGCGTCACCTGACAGAAGACTTGCAACGCGGTGGCCGAACTGCCCCGCCCATCAATGCCACACTATAATTTAATTTCATTTACAGCATTCAGTAAGTTTCCACTGCTGATATACAGATTTATCTTCACACTATCCGGCAAATTAACTCAGTTTCGAGGAGTTGAAACATTTACGTCGAGTAAACAACTGGAGCTTAAGAGACCATTTATTCTCTGAGATGAATCAAGAGTACTTGACGTAGAGTCAAGCCAACGAACAAGTTTTACAGAGTATGTCAGTATAGTGAATGTACACCAAGTCTACTCATTGTTGTAAAGCATATTTTGTGGAAAATAAACACTGACGAGAAAATAAATAACGAAAAAGGAAAGTATAATGTTATCATGTCGAAACATACATAGCAGTTAATCACAATTTTACGTTCAGATGGCATTTAGTTTACTCACTGAGAAACGTGCGTCATATATTTTGTATAAAGCACTCTCAAATATAAACGCTTCTGCAAACATTCACGTTAAAAGTTAATAAAACATTTTATGGCTGGACATGAGCGGAAGTGGAAAGACAAATTTGTTGTGTAAACTGAAGTTTTCAAGTGTTAAATGTAGAACAAAGCCACTGAAACGACAGAACACGAAGACCAAAAGTAATTTTTCTGTCTACACCATGGACCGGTGACGCACATTTCGTACGAATTATTAACAATTTGAAAATTTCATTAATAAATTACTGTGCCTGGTAGAACAGCGAAGAGTCGTCCCAGTTTTAAGATGATGGAAAATATAAGTAAGAGATCCTAGCTCAACTTCTTTGTGTTATATCGTTGACAGTCATCTGCTGCTTCTGTCCTACAAAGCTTTTTCTTAAAAATATTGGAAGATGTGATCAGTTAAAATATACAGAATATGGAACGGAGATTGCGTGCGTCAAGTTCATAGTATGTGATGTTGGGCTCAATTTGAACTCAGATACACGCTTTTAGAGGCAATCCGCTATCAGTTGCGCCATCCGAGAACACACTATGCAGTGATTAAAAGTTTCAAGCCAGTCTTTGTTCATTTGCGAACTTCACTGTGAGACCTTGTTTTTAGATGACGGAATTATTATTGATGTGCTCATGAAAGGCACAAATTAGGATTCGTGTCCATGACCAGCAAATTACCTAATTGGTCACACATAATCATCAGAGCGTATGCTCGACAAAATGTGCATTTCTGAACGGAATGCTCCAGTTATCACACATAATACCTGCACACGATATTTATACATTAAGTATTCACTGAGAGATCATCAGGGAACGGAAGACTCTATATTAAACTGTTCTTTTCATAATCGAAAAAGTCCACCAATGTAACAGTGAAATGTAATTTTTCATTATGAATATGAACGGGGTTTTGTGTGTTTCTGTAGGTATCAGGGGTGCTATCTACTCTAATCAGTCTGCAGTCTGATGAAGCATTAAAACTGAAATGTCAACTTCAGATCATAAAAATCGAGATTAATATTTCACAAAAATTTCTTCCTGTCCTACCATTGCTTATTAACAAGCATCTGTAATCATTGACTACTGAGGACTCAATGTAACATATTAAACTAAAGAAGAATATGACGTATAGTTTTGTTTTCATAAATCATAGAAAAAGGGATTCATACAGCGTAGCTGACTGGGAGACCCCGAGGGACGGATAAAGCCGCCTAATCGAAAGGATTTTCTTGCATGACATACAATGATCCCAAACTTCGAGTGTGTTCTACGTTTTCCCACATAATTGATTAGCCAATTAATACATTACATCAGTTGCATAGATACAAGTGTTAAAGCTATTAACATACAAAACCGAATGAGAAGCCCAATAGTCCCCAGTAGTTGTTTTCATTGAAGTCGCTCAGAGACCACGGTTACCCATCCGTTACCATGCTGCAGGGTATGGTTATTGGTAATGGTAAAGTTAAGAACTCCACCACAGAACACTGATGGACCATGCACCAACATAGTTGGAGGAATTAATAGTAATATTGACTATTGCTTTATACACTGTAGGGCGGGTACGCATTCTTCTCCTATAAAATCGTGGCATCTTCTGTAGGAAACTGGCGACAGTTGCGGGAAATTTGTTAACTAACCGTTACTTCCAGATTAGCGTTGGACAAAAATAGAGCAAGTCATTTACCTTGAAACATGGGCTCCCCCAAGGGTCCGTTCTAGCACCCCTACTTTACAATCTGTACCCCACTGACATGCCAAACACTGCTTTCGGAAAGTTTCGCTATGCCGACGACCTTGTCAAGCCGTACAAACCAGCACACTTGAGGAAGGAGAAGCTACGTTATCTAGAGACTTAGAAACTCTCAACACATACTACAAAGCATGGAGACTCCACCAAAATGCAGCAAAGACAGAAGTCTGCGCACCCCATCTAAACAACAGAATTGCAAACAAGCAGTTGAATGTGAGCTTCTGCCAACAAATGGTCAGATTTAATTTCCAGCCTAATTTCCATGCTTACACTCTATATCGGTTTCTGACGTATAAGAAACACTTGAAAAAAAAAAAGCCAAAAACGAAAGACTCGAAACAGAATCGTAAAGAAACTAGCTGGTACAACATGGTGTGTCTCGACGTATCGACTCTGCGAACTACAGTAGTTAAGCTGGTGTACCGAGTTGCCGAATACTGTGCTCCAGTGTGGTGACACAGTGTCCACGCGAGGAAGCTGGACATACACTTGGACGAGTCAATGAGGATTATTACGGGCACATTAAAATCCACCCCGATCCCCTGACTGTGCACCATCTGAATTACGACGACGCCAAGAAGCAACCAATCGAGAATGGAGGAAACTATACCACCCAGACTACCCACATGACCTCCCAATACATACAGTCTTAAACAATCCTCCCCAGACCGCCTAAAATCTCGCAATCCACTGAGGCATAATGGAGGGAACCATAAGAAGTACGACATTAAAGAAGAGTGGCGCAAGTGGTGGAATGCTGCAACAATAGGACATCAAGGTGTTCAAGACCCAACTGCCAGCCTACCAGGATTTCATCTGTCGAGAAGTGTGTGTACAAGGCTGAACAGAATAAGAACTGGCCAAGCCAGGTGCAACGCTATGATGCACAAGTGGGGATTCCTCTTTTTTTCGAGATTCTCTAGCCTGTGATTGTGGGGCCCAAGAACAAACTGTTCAACATAATGTTAGAGAGTGTCCTCAGAGGAAGTATCCTGGACCATGTAGTGACTTTATCAGTGCCACTCCCTCTGCCATTAGTTGGCTTCAATCATTGGATATTGAACAATGATTAAATGTGTCTGTCTTTTTTTTTAACTTGCAATTATATCAGTTAAAGTAGTCAGTAATATTAAGTTAGTAATTTTCACAGTATAAAAATCTGTATAAAATTTGTGCCAAAAAATAAAACTAAACTATATGTAAATACTTAACTAGATATACATGTAAAATTAAAATTATGTACCTGTCAATGTTTGCTGTTGTTGCTATAGGATAAGTAAATAAATAAAGCATAATGTTTAATTCCTTGTTCAATTCTTCTCACTCGGTATTTTAAGATGTATCAGATAACTTCGTTTCCCCGTTATCAATTAATTCATAAAATATTTTTACAGAATACGCAGCTTAAAAGTTGTGAAACCGGTTGTATGGGTCCGTAAGCGACTTCAGTAAAAACAGCTACTGTCGGATATTGGACTTTTCATTCACTTTTATACGAGTAACGCCCCACATTTTTTAAAAAGGCATTTATATACAAAGACAAATGTTCTTGTTGGTGCTTCACATTTTATGTTTTTGCACTGTGCACCGGTGAAGTTACGAACCGTTCTGGCAGATGGCAGAACCATAATACAGCGTCGAAATGGCGTCTACATACGACTCACTTTACAAGCAGCGTCCTGGTATTTAATTCTTGTGTGCAGAAAAAGAAAGCCCTGTGAACATCCATAAACGTTTATTTGCGGTGTATGGCGATGCTGCAGTTGATAAGAGCACAGTTGGGCAATGGGTAAAGAAAGTTACAGCCTCAGTAAACGCACAAACAGAACTTTATGATCAGCCACGCTCGGGAAGTCCTGCCACAGCCACTGCTCCAGACATGCTGAATCGTGCGGATGCCATTATTCGTGCCGACCGGCGCATCACAAATCGACAATTGGCTCCACAGTTGTTGGTCAGCATTGGAAGTGCGCCTACAATGATCGAGATTCTCGGATATTCAAAGAGGTATTCACGATGGGCTCCACGAATGCTCACAGCAGATCACAGGGTTTAAAGAAAGGCCATTCCATCTGAATTATTGGAGCTGTTTGAGACCGACGGAGAGGCCTTTCCGTCACAGATCGTTACAGGTGCACCACTTAGCGCCCGAAAAAAAACGGCAGTCTATGGAGAGGCATCATCCTCATTCACCGCAAAAGAAGGAATTCAAGACAATCCCCTCTGCCGGAAAAGTATTGGTGACAGTCTTCTGGCATTTTGATGGCGCCGTTCTCGTGGATGTGATGCCAAGAGGGTGAACCATCAATTCTGAGGCATATGTGAAGACTCTGAATAAATTCAAGAACCGTTTCCGACGTGTTCGATCAGACAGGAATCCAGCAAAAATCTTGCTCCAACACGATAATGCACGCCCACACACGTCTAAGAACCCGGGAACACATCGCCAAATTGGATTGGACATCATTGCCTCATCCACCCTACAGTTCACCCTCGATCTTCCATGTCTTTGGGCCTCTTAAAGACTCTCTATGAGGAACGCTCTTTGAAGATGACAAGAGTGTCAATCAAGCAGTGAAAACATGGCTACGCCTATAGGACAAGAGATTTTACCAGCACGGAATACACTCTCTTCCACAACGTTGACGTACGGCCATAGAACGTGTTGGAGACTACGTAGAAAAATAAGACATGGGCAAGACATATTGATGTACGTTGTCACCAAATTGTGACTCTTAACAATAAATATGTTCCGACAAGAGAAAGTATGTAGGGCATTACTTATTGAACGGCCCTTGTATTTTAATAGCTTTAACACCTGTATGTATTCACCTGATATACTGTATGAATTTGTCAATCAATTATATAAAACTGCTTTAACTGTGAATGCCCTAGTGTTACAATTATGTTACCTTTTTCTGTTAACTGTACATCACTGTGGGTCTAGCGTGATGGAATGTTTGCGTTGTGTGAGAGAGAAGGGAGAGGATGAAACTCATTGCTGGCAGAATATCCACAACACTCGAACAGATTGTGACCACACTGGACTTGCTGTCGGGAGGACAATGGTTCATATCCGCGTCCGGCTATCCATATTCAGGTTTTCCGTGATTTTTCCTAAATCGCTCTAGGCAAATGTATGAATGGTTGCACGGTCGATTTCCTCCCTCATCCTTGAATCATTCTGAGCTCGTATTCCATCTCTAACGACGTTGGAATCGACAATTCCTTCCTTTCAAACGGAGTGAAAGAGGTGGACGACACACCGTCGACAGCATCACGCGCTCTCATTCCGCGAGACACTGCGGAAAGGTTTGTAATTTAATCCAAGATATACTCTATGCCACCACCTGTTCCACTTTGACATCCAAATACCGGCAGTTGAAATTTCATCCATCACCAGGAATGGAACCGGCTACTTCCGAGCTGACTGGCACTGTATAGGCGTGTTTTACAGACCGACGCAACGTGGTAGGTGTAAATTATGGATAACTCGTAATAACAGTTTCAAGCGTAATGTGTCGAATATTATCGCAGAAATAATAGACCTGATGACATCACACAGGTAAAACCTATAATGAAGCTTGAGGGAAAGAACGTTCAAATGCACAAAACGGAGCTCTGGTTGATAAACCATAAAAAACGAGGGTGTTTTTCACGAACAGCAATACAGTAATGTTTGATGACACTGATTGTGTCGTCCATGAGTACGTAGTAAGTGATATCGTTCTTGTTGCAGATATATTTACAGCGAAGTATACCGAGCGAGTTTGTGCAGTGTTCGAAACACTGAACTCTTTATTTGAAAGCCCATCTAGATTTAAGTTTCAAACGGATGCTCTAAAACGGTTGCGGTAAACTCTGAGAACGTTCTTTTGGCAAGGAAAAGGCCGATTTCTTCCCCATTGAACTGAACTGGCGAGTGATGTTATCACGTAATTGTGTTGAATTTTTTGCTTGATATGTATCTACACGTTTACTTCACAAGGAAAATAACTGGACATCATAACCTAAATATTCACACAATAAAAGTTTGTTCTGCTGCACCATTACACAGTAGGTGTGGAGCGGCGGTGGGGTGGGTGGACTGCTGTGAATCACTGAGGGCAACGTTCGGTACGAAGCCTCTTCGTCGTTTCTTGGGCCCCAGCTTCATACATACTTATGTACATACATAGTCAGACAACAAGGTTCCAGGTGATATCTGTAGCTGAAACTGTCCCTCATTCAAGTACAGTCGCTTGTCCTATTTCAGAGGAAACCTCCCAGCCTCCAAGATCAGGGCAATCACAGAGGGTGGGCGTATTGGTAACTGGGAGCTCTAAAATCGAGTTAAAGGGTCCCTTGGGGACGTAGCTGCCAAGGAGGGGAAGAAGGCCACTGTGCACTCCGTGTGGCGATTCCAGATGTGGAACGGGTCCTTCCAGATGCCAAGAAGAGCACAGGATGCAACCAACAGCTTACGAGATAAAAGCAAAGCTCACCATTTGCAGCGTACTCGACAGGACCGGTTGCAGAATCCTCGTACAGAGCCGAGTGGAGGGTCTGAATCAGAGCCTCAGACGGTTCTGCGACGATGTAGGCTGCAGATTCGTAGACTTGCGCCATAGGTTGGTGGGGTTTCAGGTTCGACTTAATAGGTTAGGAAGCAGCTACACGGGTAGAAGACGCTATGTGGCGAGGATTGGGCACCTTTCTAGGTTAGAGGGTCTTGGGTGAACACAAAAACAGTGCAGGGCGATCACAGGAAGAACGTATATCTAGGAACTATCGGTATAACAGTTTAAATTGTCTTAGCTGTATGGGGAAACTACCAGAGCTCAGAGCGCTAATAGGAAGTACTGCTGCTCAAATCGTCATAGGCACTGAAAGATGGCTACAGCTGTAGATAATTTCGGTTGAAATTTTTGCCAAGTAGCTAATGGTGTTAAAAAAGGATAGTCTTAATACAGTTGGCTGTTGTGTGTTTGTTGCTGTTAGAAGCAACTTATTTTGTAGCGGAATTGAAGTAGATAGTTCCTGTAAGTTAGTATTGGTAGAGGTCATTCTTGGCAACCGGAATATGATAATAATTGGATCCTTTTAACGACCTCCCAATCCAGATGATACAATTTCTGAAAGGTTCAAAGAAAACGTGTTGGTCGTGACTTCAATTTTCTCTCGAAATATTGGCGAAAATACAAGTTTAAATTCAGTCTGGAACCGCGCGACCGCCACGGTCGCAGGTTCGAATCCTGCCTCGTGCATGGATGTGTGTGATGTCCTTAGGTTAGTTAGGTTTAAGTAGTTCTAAGTTCTAGGGGACTGATGACCTCAGATGTTGAGTCCCATAGGGCTCAGAGCCATTTGAACCAAATCGGAGGTAAGAATAAAACATCATCCGAAAGTGTGTTAAACGTATTCTATGAAAAATATTTCGAGCTATCAGTTCGTACGCTCACTCGAATAACAAAAGGTTGCGAAAACACACTTGACCTCTCAGCAACAAATAATCCCGAGAAAACAACAAGCATCAAAACAGATACAGAGATTAGTGAACATAGGGTAGCTGTAGCAAGACTAAATGCCGTAACTCCCAAATTCTCCAAAAATAAATGAAAAACATACCTATTCAAATAAGCAGATAAAAATTCGCTTGACACCTTCCTATGAGACAATCTCCACTCCTTCCAAATTAACAATGTAATTATAGAGCAGATGTAGCTTGAATTCAAAGAAATACTATCGACAAAAATCGAGAGAATGAAATATTCACTCTACAGCGGAGTGTGCACTGATATGAAACTTCCTGGCAGATTAAAACTGTGTGCCGGACCGAGACTCGAACTCGGGACCTTTGCCTTTCGCGGGCAAGTGCCCTACCAAGTGAGCTACCCAAGTACGACAAACGCCCCGTCCTCACAGCTTTAATTCCACCAGTACCTCGTCTCCTACCTTTCAAACGTCGCAGAAGCTCTCCTGCAGGTTCGCAGAGCAGATGCACACCGAGCTCGCACTCAGCGAGATGCCGCGAGTAAACACTAATAAGCAGGGGCAATAAATCAGTAACGTATGGTATAAGTTGAATATCGCGTCTCACTAGAGACGTGCTATTGCAGTCCGTGCTGTTGTGCTGAACACTGCGTTCAGATGATGTAGTGGTCAGCACATTTGCCTAGTAAGCAGCAGACTCGGTCCAACAAAATTTTAGACTTTTTCCATTGATGCAAATAATGCTCACTGGCAGCTAATGTTTTAAACTTCTTTGTCTCTTCACCCATCGAAGCCTATGTCGTACTTCTAGTTGACAAAATCTCATGAAATTTGGCAAGAAACAAGGTTTAAGAGTGTAAGTAAAAAAAAAAATCAGAAAACTGTTAATTTTTAAGTATACCGTGCAAAAAAATATTTCTTTTGTCATCTGCTAAACGACCTTAATCATAAAATTAAAGCATTGTTGGAAGTATTGTAATTTCCGTGACTGATATCTTACCAGTACCAACGTAGATAACAGGTAAATTATTAGAGATTTTCGACTCCAGGAACGGATGAACTGTCTACATACATAAATAACTTTTTACGGAACCCTCTACTCGGACCTGCCCAATTTCTTAAACTATTTTCTCACATCTCTGTGACGTCCCGTTTGTACTTTGCAACAACGTCTCTTTAAGTATGTTGAAATATTTATAAGTCGGTAATTTTTATGCCGAAATGGAAATTATCGATATCCTGAAGGTAGTATATATGACATGAGAGGATGAAACTTGCCTTCAGTAGTGGAAAAAACACCAAAAGTAGCAAATCTGATATGGCCAGAGGGCACCAAAGCAGATTGTTATCTATAAATATAGAACATCTATCCCATATGGGACTGCTTATCTTAATATACGTTTACTGTACACATTCTCAAATAAAAATGAAGCTTCTAAAGAAAAATATTGATGATAGACACGTAAGCCAGGGGAAAGCAAAGATGAGGCTCAGAAGGAAGAAATGATTATCAGCGAAAACGGAGTGAAATCTGACTAGACGTAACAGATAGTACACCACTCATTCTCGAAATATCGTGAGACCGATTGGACTTGCAAGTCTTAGACCTATCTGCCGTTTTTCCGTTGTTTCCCAGTGTTGCATGCGAGCAGAGAACACGAGATGAAGTGAAAGTATTGGCTCCCTTCCTCTAATAGTGACAGGCTTATTTACATAGCTGAAAAGGTCCATGAACTTATTCATTAGCATAAGGCTGAAATAACATTTGTTGCACTCACCAATCGCTGGGGATATCTTCCATGGAACCATTACAGTCCAAATCTTCTTATTTCTGGAGTTATAAGAAGACTTTCTTTGCAAGGGATAGTAAAACATTAATCGATCACAATTCAACATTTATAACTGTAAACAACATTTCACATGAAACTTCCCTGCAGATTAAAACCATGTGACGCCGGCCGCGGTGGTCTCGCGGTTCTAGGCGCGCAGTCCGGAACCGTGCGACTGCTACGGTCGCAGGTTCGAATCCTGCCTCGGGCATGGATGTGTGTGATGTCCTTAGGTTAGTTAGGTTTAAGTAGTTCTAAGTTCTAGGGGACTTACGACCACAACAGTTGAGTCCCATAGTGCTCAGAGCCATTTTTGAACCATGTGCCGGACAAGGGCTCGAACTCGGGACTTTTGCCCTCTGCATGTAATTGCTCTAGCAACTGTTTTCTTTTCTTTTTTTTAGTTCTATTTCTTCATCACTTTTCGTCATTATGTTTCTGCAAATGTCGCATGACACCTCTTTTATTCCACCATGGATGAAAACTTCACACACTTTTATTTTTTATTTGTTTTTTCTTTTATTACAGACAATGGTGAATCCTCTGACCGAACACGCATTACTTCCGTCAGTAGACCTCCTACCTTCAAAACTACTTCTGTGTAACTTGAGGAGCTAGCCGTCTGGGAAGAAAGGCCGGTGAGATCTGCTTGGGTAGCTCAGTTGGCCAACATGGCTTTAGCAACCGAGCAGCGCGGCCATGTTGTGTGTTTCCACCTGCAGTGCCGGCCGTTCCCCTTATTTACTTCCTTCGGCCGATACTAGCGCGACGCCGTAGCACAACAAGATCATGGCGAATCAATACCGACTATCAACACTGAAATTCGTTCATGGAAACGTCTTTGCTAGACCGAAATCACTCGATGGCGAGCCAAGATCACGGCTGCCCATATCGTCAGAATCCACTCTTCGATCGTAAGTAACACGGTCTATGTGAAACTTACTAACGACAGGGTTCTTCGAGACACGAAACAAGGACTATGCTTCTGCCACACAGACGGAGGATTTGAACTACCCTTCGAACTCCTGGTGGCAGACGTCTTCCCTATGATACAGTATACGAACACGTGGCAGAAAAGTGGAGCCAATTTAAGACATATTGCGGAGGGACGCGTTAAAATATTTTTGTCTCGAACATTCGTCGTACTGTTCATATCAAATGTCCACCTACCTCAGTACGGCTTCCGCTCGACGTCCCTTTACTCTGCAATCGTAGGTACTTACTACACGACGAGAAAGCAGCTTTGAAGAAAATATAACCTAATAATTACCTAGCTGAGTCAGCGTAACTCGCCGGCTGCTGTGGCCGAGCGGTTCTAGGCGCTTCAGTCAGGAACCGCGCTGCTGCTACGGTCGCAGGTTCCAATCCTGCCTCGGGCATGGATGTGTGTAATGTCCTTAGGTTGGATAGGTTTCAGTAGTTCTAAGTCTAGAGGACTGGTGACCTCAGATTTTAAGTCCCGTAGTGCTTGGAGCCATTTGAACTGCGTAACTCTAGTAGTGGAAACAGTTCCTGAAAGTTCTTTGTTATCAAGATTTTAGGTGGTAATATGATGTATTTTTGACTGAAATACGCGTCCTAAAATTTCAAGACCAATAATGTTTATTGCTTAATAACACACGTTTATGACTATCAAGTCCATATTTAGTAAGGTACTATTCTATCATTCTCAGTTCCGAGTCAAACAACAAATTTCACACGCAAAGCAGCCAGAATTTTACCCAAGTCCAACCCATTCATGTTTGCGATGTCACAGTCTCTGATTCACCATTATATGCGAGTTCTTCATTCAGTCTCATTCAGTGGTCTTACATAACAGACGTGCTCGCCAAATATTCAATAAATGATAATCATCTTGATGTTGAAGCCTTTTCGTCTGTGTTTACTTTAACAATAACAAATGTTTTGAGTAGGGTCGCCAAAAATGAATACAGAATATGCCACGCGGAATTTTCACTAAGGCCGAAACTTCACACGCTAGTAACTTTCCAACAAAAACAATCCAGAAACTTGAAACATTCATCAAAATAATAAAATTATAAACAGCCGACCAGTTGCAATCGATAAAGATTTGTCTTCTTCAGAAGGTGGCCTAAGGACAATGAACATCATAGCTTACATTAGAAAAGTATGAAACTTAAGTCAAGAGTAGATTTTAACACAAATTAGAGAGCTCTTGCATTACAGAAGTATGAGAACGACGACTGGTACTTACAATATTACATTAGTAAGGACTAATGTACCATCGCCGTTTTTACAAATATTGGCATAGATCCAATTGTCAAAATTGAAATATAGCCCTAGAATTAGGGTTTGTCACGTAAATATAAATTAGTACATGGATCTTGCAGAGCTCACAACCGACTGAGTGTAATGGGCCAGCGTAGTTACTCTGCGACCAGGGCAGGTGGCGCTCATGGCGAGAACCATGTGGCAATTGGCGTACAAAGGCAACGTGTAAATTATCAGTATTAATAACGTCCTTAGATAAAGTAACAATAAAAAAGAAGGAAGGCGTTTAACACTCCCGTTATAACAGTATGGGAGCCTTGGTACAATTAATGTAGTTATACATCAAAAAGGCAGGTAGCGCTTACGCCGAGAGAATTACGCACAGTGGCATATACAGCCAAAATATAAAAATTACATTACTATATTAGTGAAGCCCACCAACGGTATATATGTCAGAACTTTAAAATTGATAATAATGGCTCTTACGACAGAATTACGAACCCTGGTACACAATCCAGTTAATACACATTCGCAGGGAACCAACGTTTTAGAGCCAGACAAAATCACATAAGGGCCGATGTAGTGGCAACCATACATCGTGAGAAAACCATATTACATAAAGGGTAGTGAGCTTAAAGCATTGAAGGTGCATCATAGCTTCCTGAGGAAATAGACCACTACGGTTACCAGCATTAATGTTATACCATAGACAGTACAGGTTTAAAGCCTTCGAAAAATTGTCTACAAGCAAGGTTCAACTGGTCGTTCAGTATATTACCGTCCTTGAGCTCTAGATGTTTGAAAATTTGTAACTCTTCCCACAGATCTAACCTATGCCCCTTGACTTCTCTGTGTAGGATAACAGTGTCTTCTAACTGTTTAGGCGTATGACCGGCTATCAAGAGGTGTTCAGCAAAAGTAGAGCTGTGTATATTCCCTCCTTTTTTACCTAATAGGTGTTCTTTATATCTTGTTTTCACAGCTCTGCCTGCTTGACCAATATAATATGAAGGACAGTTATTAGAAGTTAGTTTGTAAACACCTGAATTGGAAAACCAATCGTTGGAAATCTCTACTGAATGTACAATATTTCTTTTTAAACTGTTATCTGTAGAGAAGGAGACGTTACAGTTATATTTTTTCCTTCGAAGACGTTTTATCCTATACGATATATTACCCAAGAAAGGAATGGAAATAAATTTTTTAGCTTCTTTGCTATCAGTGGGGAGGTTGTTGCTCAAAGTCGAACAGTTTTGGGAAGTTTTCTTACTGAACAAGTAATCAATCATATTCTGATTGTACCCATTATTAGCCGCAATCGTTTGATGACATTCAATTCTTTTTGTTGATCGGAAGGTGATAAAGGAGTAGTTACCATACGGTGAATGGCAGAATGAAAAAACGCCAGTTTATGAGCTTTTGGATTAGTTGAGTCAGCAGGGATGACATTATCTGAATACGTTTCCTTACGGAAGATATTGAAATTGAAGGAACTATTCTGCATAGAAATTGTTAAATCGAGGAAGTTAAGTTCACCTTTTTTATTCTGAAGTTCTTTTGTGAAGGAAATCTTTTCATGTAAACCATTGAAAGTATTGAACAGAAGCTCTAACTCATGATCAGTACCGTCAAAAGCAATGATAATGTCGTCAACATAACGTGCATAATAGCGGATTTTGTGACGTAATTCTGAACTTGAATTGAAGAACGTTATTTCCAGGGCGTTGATAAAAACATCTGCCAAAAAACCGGCGAGGGGGCTACCCATTGCTAAACCATCTGGTTGCACATACATTTTCCCATTGAACGTGAAATGATTGTATTTTAAAACGACCTTAAGCAAACCAATCAGTTCCGCAATCTGAATTTCACTTAGTTTTTTATGTTCTAGAAGATTCTATTTTACAAGAGCTATGGTTTCATCGACCGGGACATTTGTATAAAGACTGACGATGTCAAAGGAAACCAGTGTAGTGTCAGGTGTACATCTTACAGTTTGAATATTGTTGATTAATTCCTTGCTATTTTTAACAGAAAAATTATTTTCAAATATGAAAGCATCTTTAATTTTAAAATGGAGGCACCTAGCGAGTGAGTGATGTGGACTACCTATTCCATTCACTACAGGGCGAATCGGATGATTTTGTTTGTGCAGTTTAAACTGACTTCTGAGCACGGTCGGTTTCGGGTTCATGTTTATAAGCCCTTTCTTTTGGAAGTTATTGAACAATCTAACAGAACTAGCTAAAGTACGACGGATTTCATTTTGCAATTCGCGGTTGGATCTACGATAACCTCAGTGATGTCATTTTCCTCAAAAAACTGTACAGTCTTCTCTATATATTCATTTTTATAAGCCACGACAGCAGTGTTCCCTTTGTCACTCTTAGTGACTAAGGCGTCGTGTTCTCTAAGTTTACGATTAATGCCTTTTATTATACTATATTCGCCCGACTGACCATTAGGAAGTAATTTAATTTCTTTTCTATTATGTTATTACATTCATAGGCACATTTGACTTGCTCGGTTTTCTCTAATTTCAGGGATTCCAAACCGATTTTAAGATCTACAATAATATTACAGATAACTGGATATTTATCGAGTTGAGCAGGCAAATTAGATTTAAGGCCTGTACATAACAAGTAATTTCTCAGTCTGCGTAAAAGTAATATTGGTTTTATTCAGTATTCTTTCGTAAAATTGATGTTTGACACTATTGACTGCTATATTAACATTTTTACTTGTGGTCCTATTACTAAACTTCAATAACTTTCTTTCATGTCTGGCCTTGATTTCTTCTTTACGATTAAAGAATCATTCATTAATACTATTCCACAGGTGCTCAATTTGGAAATTACAAAGATCTTTAAAGGCTTTTGTTAAAAATAGGTGTATACAGTAAGCTTGACTATTAAGATCATCGTTTTTCTTGTACAAATTTACTGTGCTATCCGAAATGACTGAACGCACTAATTTCTTTTTAACAGAAGGTACTTTGTTACAATGTTTCAAGTTTAAGTACGCCTTCACATAATCAGGGGTAATGTCTTTATCTAGGCACTGTTGATTAAAGTCAATAGCCATACCTGTTTCCACAATTTTTAATTTGATGTCAATGTACCTGGTTGCAGCTTTTGATACCTCGGCAGGCAAGAACTTCAGTATTTTAAACATAGCTGCACAACAGCAACGATTCCACGTAAGAAAATTATAAACAGCCGACCAGTTGCAATGGATAAAGAATTCTTTACCTAAGTTTCGACAAATATAAATTTGTATTCTTCAGAAGGTGGCCTAAGGACAATGAACATCATAGCTTACATTTGAAAAGTATGCAACTTATTACGTGGAACCGTTGCTGTCGTGCAGCTATATTTAAAATACTGAAATTCCTCAAAATGTTCGTAACTGCGACAGCTTAAGTCATGACTCGTACTAAACGCGAGAACTCAATATTTCTTCACTTTACACATAATGAGCACCGTGACATTTGGCATGATATTTCGCGTCCGATAGCTGGCGATCGACTCTCTCGATACTACTCTATTCCCTGCATATCTACCTTTCGGTGCGCGGGAACATCTTAATTCTGATTGGCTGATAAGTCTGACTGACCAATCAGATCATTCTTTCGGCAAAACTTGCCTTAGCCACTCACTAAATAAAAAGTCATTGGCGTCATTCCAAATGCAAATACTAATATATTGTTTAATAAAAATGATCGAAATGAAAAATAATTTTGAAATTAATTTAGAAACTTATTATACTTTAGACTGCTATTCTGCTGCTCTCTTAAAAAAGCATGGACACCTCGACATACGTCATCAGTATCGTCGTTACCATGCAGATTTCCCACGGTACAAAAAATGTTCAAATGTGTGTGAAACCTTATGGGACCTAACTGCTAAGGTCATCAGTCCCTAAGTTTACACACTACTTAATCTTAATTATCCTAAGGACAAACACACACACCCATACCCGAGGGAGGACTCTAAACTCCGCCGGGACCAGCCGAACAGTCCATGACTGCATCCCACGGTCCAATTTCGTAATGTTTTAGAGAAAATAATATTAAATTTTACGTATGTCTCACATACACTCTCTCATTCCCCATTTAAACACACAACAAAATAATAAACGACTACTAATTTTGAATGGTTTTTACACTACGAAAAGAAGAGTAATTAAAGTTTTGCAAAGAAACATTCCAGTTACATTATTTTTATACATTGAGAACTCTGAATGACTTTAAATGATAACAAAAGACAAACTGTTATTGTTCCTAACTGCGTTTTTAGCCCTAAGTGTCGGTTTTCTGACTTTTAAGTAATTTTCTCAAGCTCCGAAATTATAATAGGTACAATTTTGAAATTTTGACAAGATCCTTTACTGAATTACAAAAGATGGTGTACCAAGTTTGAACAAAATCGGGTAATAATTACCACGCGAGCGTCAGCTGCGAATGATTCATAGCTGAGGCTTCTTCCTGCAGCCCCCGTGATACACGTCTGCTTATTTTATTGTACTGAATGTCATCTGGTAATAATTTGCTACGTTACAGTATCTTAACGTCCCGAGTGCCCCCAACGTCGGATCACAACTTGCAACAAAGGACGTCGCACCTCCCCACTTCCACACACGTCTACCATTTTCCCATTAACTTACGCGGTGGGGCTCACGACATCTCCGACCGGCCGGACGCAACAGACCGCTGTTGCAGTACCGGAACCGTCCTCCGCAGGCCCACATTGGTCCAATCAGTCAGACTGGCCAGTGTCAGAACTCCATCCAATGCCATCGATACCACTGGAAAATGCAGGCACCGCCGTCAGATGGATGGAAATCCGTACCAGCGGAAGCCTTTGTGCCGGTGTGGCGAGTCAATACCACAGTCCGACATGGAAGGCCACACGTTAAAAAAATGTTCTCCGAAACGCCGAAAACTACGCCGTAGCACCACCTCGGAACACGGCAGCTCCCACTCGCAGCAGAAAGAACTAATTCTGCAAGACGCAGACTGTGAGACTGACACCATTGGCATTGACTCCCTCCTTGCAGAATAGTGGGTGGGGCGGGCGGAGCCCGTCTGTCCGCCAGTCCTCTGCGGCGAACAGTGATCAACAGCAAGGGTGCATTGTAGGCTGCGAAGTCGCTCTGTCTCTCCCTATTAACCACCACGAACGTGAGCAGACCTGCCCAGCCACCGCAGCGCCAGGCTTACCGCCCAGCTACGATGAATATCACCATGATTGTTGCCAAGATCCAACTTCTAAGAAACGCAGTGCGAGACAAAGGAGTCGACTTTTGATTCCTGCAAGAAGTGCGAACGACCGCACTGCCGAACCTTTTTGGTTACGCAACGTACGTGACGCCTGCTGGTCCCACGGACACCGGCGTGGCGATTTTAGTGCGTATCGGTATCGAAGCTACCGACGTCACATATCTCTTTCTGCACGAGGATTAGCTTTCACGACATTTGACACTCATTTCATTAACTTTTATGCACCGTCGGGCACCACCAAACGTCGTGACCGGGCCAGGTTCTACTCCACACACTATGCACTCTTCATTCTAGGTTAATTGCGTCCTTCGTCCCAAGGCCCAAATCCCGCACTACACGCGTTGTCCGGAACTGGGTATGGTGAGTCACGATTTTCATTTGTGCGACACTGGGAAAAGAGATACACGGCGACAGTTCTGGACGCAAGCATCTACCCAGTCATTTGGCGAGCCGACTGGATCGCATATATGTGTCACAAGGTCTTACACGGGGAGTGGTGGCCGACGAACTGTGGCATCTGTACTTTTATGATCACAGTGGCTACATCTGCACGATACATCTCGACACAGGTCTGGCTTTGGAAGATGAATACAACACCCCTCCGGGTCCCGGACTGCCCTCGGCAAGTTGCCGCTACGCGGGCCAACTGTGAATGACGTCAGTCCCGGTACCAATCGACTTGACATGGTGGCTCTTCTGCACCAAACCGACAGTCCGCAAGTGAGTTATGCAGGTTGGCAAGGACACGGCTGCGTGTCAGTGGCAGACCCTGGGCTTCTAATATGCGGCACTCAGGTACCACGATGGTCTACTCCCATCACCGGACAGACAACGAGAACGAAACCGAATCAAACCTCACATATTGTCATTTATGGAGAGCCTCTTAGAAAGCGCTGTAGTCCTCTCGCGACGACACGACCGAAAAGCGGAAGTTGTCTCCACCATGCACCATACTGTGGCGGAAATGCGCCGACACCACCGACAGCTAATCACGCGCCTTACGATACAAGAAGGTCGGTCCTGTACGACCCAAGCAACCGTAGTGTAAGTCATAGAGGATTATTTTCGTCATCTTTACCAGGAAGGAGCTATAGACTAAGAGGCTACTTCGGAAGCTTTACAACGAACGACACGCACTATCCATAGAGCAACGGCGACAGTATTACTGAAGAAAGTCTCCTGTGAGGAGGTGGACGACTCCTTGAACAAAGCTGCGGTCAACCAATCTCCTTTGCCCAATAGATTATCAGTGGAGTTTGATCGGACCTTCCGGCATATCAAGCTGCCTCGCTGGGTTACAGTGTTCCGAGAGCTCGTGTCACTGGACTGCATCATACCGCCTTCCTTCGTAGAAGGGTTTTTCATAACAGTACACAAGCCAGCAGAAGGAAATAGATGCCACAGGGTAGGGGGGAGATGCCAACATACAAATCGCAGCCGCCTATTGCTGGGACAATAGCGATCGCCTCGACATGCCACCTACGAGCGGTGATTGTCTCCATCGATTGCAATCGGACCTTCGACAGAGCACAGCTTCCTGCTACAGGTGATGGACCGTATGGGATTTGCTCCCAGGCTCACTGACATCCTGCGGTGCCTTCTGGCAGTAGCCAGCTCTTAGGACCAGGTCAATGGACGAAAGGTGGATACGACACCCATCAGGAAGTCTCTACGACAAGGTTGCCCCCTTTCTACCTATAGATTGTGCCCGAGCAACTCCTCGGAAGTCACAACCATAGGCTATCTCGCATCATCCTGCGGGACACCACCTTCCGCTATATGACTTACGCCGACAGGTGGTTACTCCAATGAAGTCCGCAGAGTATTAAAATGGATCGCGCGATATAGGGGCAGGCTGTCGGCAGTCTTCTGAACGTTCTCCCTACGCAAAGGAGGGCTGGGATTGGTTAATGTTACAGAAAAAGAATGTGAAAACGATGGACCAGTCAACAGGCCTCCATCACGGGTCCCCTATTGGACGTCCTGATGCAGGCCTCTCACGCCCCGCCGGTGTCGGTGGTGCAAGTCGCGACACAACTCTCCCGTGTGCCGACGTTCATTCTAGAATACACCTATGTGGTGCCACCACCCTTCTGCGGGAAGTTCTGCGTAACGTGACAGAAACTAAGTACCCAAGTGTCAAATGGCTACCATCGTGCTTGAGACTTGACATCAAGTCACCAACAATGTCGACGTTCATCCTAGAATACAGCTATGTGGTGCCATCGAAGGCGGATGATTTTTACACCAGCATTCTCTGGGCAGTTCTGCGTAACGTGACAGAAACAAAGTACCCAAGTGTCAATTGGCCACCAGTGTGCAAGACGAGAGGCCACCACTCTCTGTCAACCAACGTGCTTGCGACTCGATATCAAGTCACCAACAACAATCTGCGGCGAGACACCGGCTCCACGCTATCGGATTGACGGACTCCCCACTTTGCCCCGACTATCGCCTCCTGGACACTGATGAACACCTCTTCAAGTGCGTGTCGTCGTCTGGTGTTTGGCGACTCACACAGAAGATCTTTCCTTGTCTATTACGTATTCCACCTGACGTGATTGAGCGATGACCCTTCTGTATGCGAAAGACAGTTACTTTCTCAGCGCCAAATATAATGTGCTTACATTGATCAAGGGAATGACAATCGATTATATCTTCGGAGAAGGGGAGAAAGTTTGTTTTCTGGTGGCGCCTGTAAACCGCTCGCACCGCTCTTGCACATTCACTGGGATACAGTACGCCTTTTGAACATTATTTACACAGCGTCTTCGTAATCTCCCCCGCCCCTCCACCGCTAGTTGTGGAGTGCCAGGCTCAGTGTAACGTATGGCATCTCATCGAAAACAGAGTGACCTGTGAAGCGCACGCAATGGCAAAGGAAAGTGATTATTTGATACCAGGAACGCTGAACGAGGGGGCAATTTTCCTTCCCCCCCTCCCCGTGCCACACTTGAGTATGCCTAGGATCGGAAGTAAAGTTGTGAAGAGGGGTCGTGTGCCGTGATTGGGTAGCTCAGTTAGACGAGCACTTGGCCACGAGAGACAAAGGTCTCGGGTCCGAGTCCCGGTGTGGCACAGTTTTTATCTGCCAGGATGTTACAAATACTCGCACATTCCGCTGGTGTGTCAAAAATTCATTCCGAAAAGATTTCGGTAGTTTTTCATGGAAACGGGGCTCTGCATTGTATTAAGTCAATTATAAAATTTTATCCATTCTGCGTTGGTGCTTCGTAGTGGTGAGTGATATTCACTTTAGTAAGAGGATGTTTCAAATGGCTCTGAGCACTATGGGACTTAACATCTGAGGTCATCAGTCCCCTACAACTTAGAACTACCTAAACCTACCTAACCTAAGGACATCACACAGCCGGTCGGAGTGGCCGAGCGGTTCTAGGCGCTACAGTCTGGAAGTGCGCGACCGCTACGGTCGCAAGTTCGAATCCTGCCTCGGGCATGGATGTGTGTGATGGCCTTAGGTTAGTTAGGTTTAAATAGTTCTAGGTTCTAGGGGACTGATGACCTCGGAAGTTAAGTCCCATAGTGCTCAGAGCCATTTGAACCATTTTTTTGACATCACACACATCAATGCCCGAGGCAGGATTCGAACCTGCGACCGTGGCGGTCGCGCGGTTCCTGACTGAAGCGCCTAGAAGCGCTCGGCCACCCCGGCAGGCTCAGTAAGAGGAGCTATGGTATTGTGTTATCGTTGGACAATGATTGTCACGGTAATTTTCTTGCATTTTATTTCATTTGTTATTTGTTTCCCAACAACGGTAGCTATACACTGTACGTTCATAATAGAAACAGTAATTATAAATAATTCAAGATTCCTACCGTTAGCAGTAGGCGACTTGCGAGGAAATACTTGCCACGATGGGCAATATAAATTGACTTCATGTAGGCTTTATCTCCAGAAGAAATGACTTAATCAATAAGAAAAAATAGTTACCCACGTACCTACCTCCAGAACGACAATGAGATCTTCTTGCTCGCTCCTTGAAGGTACAATTCCATTTATTCATGGGCCAATAAATTGTCTCCACTGTCAGAAGATACTGGCAGTTTTGTTGCATGTCAGTTCAATACAGATACAGAGGTATCAGTTTTGTTTAGACAACTGGCTGAAAGTACTACGAAGTGTCGCTGTCTCACTCAGTCAGGCAAAACCAAATCAACTGTTTCACGCAGCAACGTCATTCATGCATGAAAACTCAACAGTTCACTGACAGTCGACATAATGGACTACTAGGTATGCACATCACTCTCGACAGTCCCTGATATACATTGAAGTTGTGAGACGCGGACGTTCGGAGCAATTCGCACAATTTCGTTGAATCACTGGACACGATTCAGTTGCATTGGATTGCTGCTGTGACGTGTCGTATCAGACGCGTTAGCTGAACATATGGGTGCACATACTGGGACATATGGGTACCACATCAGATATACCATAGAAACGAATTTAATTCTACGCGAACAATTCCCAAACAAATACATTACCATTAATTTGAACCGTACGAGACACAATGACTTTTGTGCATAACGACTCATTAGTCGAAAGACTTTCTTTCGTGTATCAAGTGTCGAATGATGATTTAAATTATGTGCGAGATAAAGTCTAAGAGCTATGACTGGTATCAATAGATTCTAAACCTAAATTAGAGTGTATGTTTCTGGATGGCGTGGCTTCTTGTACACTAGTGAACACATTGAAGCAGTGATAACACGCGAATGAAGTTTTGATCGGATTTTATACATTTTGCGCAATGTTAATAATCATTCTCAGGTAGTTTTATATGCGCAGATTGTGTCTGATTACAATTCCAGAATTTTGCATTGTTTCCTCACACTATGAATAAATTTACTTAATGATGCAGAGAATCCATCAGAGACCTGACAAATTTTATATTTGGATATAGCGTTGCACGCTATTTACCCTATTGTCATAAATGGTAATGCAGAATCAGCGACAATTGGATCTGGAGCTGATGGTTACGACTACGACGGTGATTGACGGCTATATTGAATAGCGCTATAAATGACTTACTGAAAGGGAACGTCTTCCTGACGTTCTAAAGACAACAACAGAGTGGAAAACGTATCGTGGATGTGCCCTGCACAATTTAGTGTTTCCTCAATATGTGACAGCGGATTATGAACTTTGTTGGCAATGTTTCGCCTTACCATAACACCCTTGTTTGTGTATTTGTCGCCGTCTGGTACGCTTCAGGAGCTGCGACTCTTTTCACTGACATTAGATTCGTAATCAAATATCAGTGACGAGAACGAGTAAAGCCATTGCCATAAAATGTAGCTTTTTAATACCATCACTCCAGCTGCGCCACTGAAAAGTCAGATTTTGGACTGAAAAGTTAAAAGTTCAGATTTCAGGAAATAATTATTCATGGCTGCAACGCTAGCATTCACCTATGTAGTGGTTTTCGTGTGGACTGCGAAGGCTGTTCGTTTGATGCTGAAATGTAGGCGAGAATCAGCCTGCGGTCAGCAAATGCGTCTCACCCGCTGATTCACAACCGACACGTCACTTCCAACGTTCTACGCAAGTCTACAGAAAATAAGTCAGTCCACAACGCAAAGTAATTGAAATAAAGTTATGTATACTCTGTATTTACTTCTCTGTAATATTTAGCAACGGGTAATGAAAAAATCTTTCATCAAGCTAAATGGCGTTTTAGTGATAAGCACGTGACTTTGACGCCATCCACGGAAGGTTGCTTCGAATCATTCTTAACACCTCCTAGATATATACCCTCACTATATGTCCTTTGCACGTCACATCTCCAGCAGTTTCATTTTTTTATTTCCCGCTGTTACATGGCGTTGTCCATTATTGGACTGACGGGTTATTTGCTCCACTATGACCTCTATATTCGCCAATACGACACGTGAGAGGACCTGTCGATACTGGCAGGTTTTCACACTCGTGCATACAGTACGGCGTTTCAGTTTATCTAAGCTGCTAACTGAACAAATATAAAAAAAAATTTTCATTAGCTGCCTTGGGATATTTACGGTGTCAAGCCACTAGGTAAAACACATAGGAATTTACTTGCGATATTTCCGATTACCAAAAGGAAAGTGCAAAATAATAGCAAGTGGGAGGATTTGAACATAGAGGATGAGCATTCCGCTTTAACAGTTCAGATATCGTAGTCACTTGAAGACTAAAAAATGCAGTAAGTTCTGTTTGTACTGATGAAGGGGATAACGTAAGGGAATAAGTTATTGCGAATCACGAGTAACCAATTTAACACAAAAAGCTCTTTATGTAAGGATATTTTTTGACGAAAATGAAACATTATATGTTCGACAATTTTGTGAAAGTATAAAAAGGAAGTATTGCCTTAAAGCACTTTCCGTTCTGTTGTTGTCGCCGACTGTAAATGATGTTCTGGGTAGTAATACGTATTTTACACGATTGTGTGTGACAGTTCTGTTATTGTACTAAGAATGTATTGCTTTTAATTTGTTTAATTACCTTAACAACTTTTTCATGTACGATGGATAACATATATGGCAGCAATGTAAGTTTTATAACACTACAATCGCATAAACTGTAAAGGAAACCACACTGATTCTGTTCAGACTTCTTATTTATAATTATGGAGTGATTTACGATTTGTTCAATTGTTGGCTTTCTTATGTGCACTAAACAGGGAAGCAATTTTGTTTCGCGCGAATTTTTGGCATCCCGTAATGTAACTGTGTTTTCACGTAGCAACTGATCACAATTTTAGACACAAATAATATATTAAGACAAACAAATACATAAAAATTTATAGTTTACGATTGTATCAGTCGGTTAAATAGTGAAAGAACTGAATTCAAACAAGCTATTTTTCATGACGATTCTAACTAAAAATCGTATGTCCGGACGGCATGCTGGATCCAAAATTTACGAACAGACTTATTTTCCTACATTAGTGTTCATATCACAAATCGTACCTCTAATTTACTGGACTAGTCATTTGTTCTTGTTTTATTAATTCAAACTAAAGAAAGAGCGTGGCGAAAGTACTAACTTGTTTTTAGAATTTCTATGGAAGCACAGCGCAGAGGTGGAATACTATGATTAGAATAAACATGCTATACCGACCGGAATTATTTGGTACTTTTTGTTGCTTCAACATTTGAATGCAGGTTTAGGTTTTTTTTAAAGGCTTGTGTTCGTTTACAGTGTTACTTCTAAGCCTTTGGACCCATTTTATGGCCAGTTACCGACAACGACAGCAGAAAGCTTGTTAAGTTCAAAAATGGCTTTGAGCACTAAACTTCTGAGGTCATCAGTCCCCTAGAACTTAGAACTACTTAAACCTAACTAACCTAAGGACATCACACACATCGATGCCCGAGGCAGGATTCGAACCTACGACCGTAGCAGTCGCGCGGTTCCAGACTGTAGCGCCTAGAATCGCTCAGCCACACCGGCCGGCGCTTGTTAAGTACTGCGTAATTTGCTGAAGAGTTGGCCAGTCACCGAAAAAATTGACTCGCTAACAAACTGGTCTAGTAATTAGCAAAATGCTATAAACTGGGATAAAGAATGTGTTTAGTAGCGGTAAATGAAGGGAGATTGATAATATTTGCAGTTTTTATTCTCACAACATTTTTTTTCATGGTGATACAAGTTTCGCCGAATGATTTCACGCATCTTCAGTAATAAGCTGACACATTACCTAATGTATTTCTTTGATAGCCTAATACAGACGTTTCATACAGCTAAAACTTTTATATGTTTCTTTCCAAAATATCATGGATAAAAGCAACCACTGGAATGTAAAAGATATGTTTGGTTAGGTAACATAGTAAATAAATTGCAAAATTAATTTTTGGGATTAAAAACATATAAATCAGGGTACTTTGAGCGCTTCAAGTGGGAAAATTTGGGCAAAGTAATCAGTGGCGTCGTGGGATTAATGTGTTATTCTGAAACTGACACATATGTATTTATTTGCGGCGCGCTTGTCTTTCGAAAACTAAAGAAGCCACACAGATAAATAGAGATAACGTGTTGTGTAACATTTGTATGAAGATGACCTAATTTGTAGAGTCGAGACAGGTGCAGTAACGAAACAGGGTTATCGAAAGCCGTAGATCATTGCGTCGCTTATTACAGGAACACTATAATCACGCACAAAACGCTGGAACTGCTAGTGGTGGTCTTGAGACCCTCAAGAATATTTACAATTAGTCATGCAATGAATCCAGTGGCGAAAGAGATGCATCAATTTCAAATCAGAGGGAGTATGGTATTATGAATTAAATATAAATTATAATTCCTGAAACTGTACAAATATATGAGGATAAATGCTGAATTTCAATTGGTGCTGAATGAACACAGTAAGATGTGTGAAAGGAAAAGGGAATGTCATCAGCTGGCTATGTACCAATGATTCTACAATATACTTTCACAGTACAGGTTAGCGCACACTGATGAAAAACAGACCAAACATCTGTGATAGTAAATATTAATGTATTTTAATCTGTCTGACCCAAAATTCTTATTATTACACAGGGACATTCTTTCGGTATGTGAGAGACACAAATGGGAGAGATCTATGACATTAAAACGTAGACAGCAATATCGGCGTGACACAAATACTAGAGCAAAGAGTGTGTGTACAGAGTCCATAATAGCTTGAGATACGAATTAGTTGTGCAAAATTAATATCAGCTCGGTCAGCTGATTTGGTAAGTTCATGCAATAGAGCGTTTTACAGAACATAATTGTCATTCTATTACTGCTAGTCTTTATATATTCTTAGTTTAACGTTAAATCATATTTTTGGTTTAATAAGCTTTGACTACTACTGATGTATAAATGACTTGCGGAGGGAAAATCTGATATCACAAATAGCCGTTTCAACAACATAAAAATAAACTGATCCACATAAGTATTTACACGTAAAAGACGCTACAAAAAGAAATCTATAATGGAAATGTACTTATGTTGTCACAGGCTGGTTGAGATAAAACAAATAACATGACATCTGAGTAAAGGTTGCGAGTGGAAGTAGCGTAATAATATAATAAAAAAAATGTGAAGGACGGAAGAAACAGGAAACTACTGTATTTGATTACCCATAAGATGGTTATAAAGGTAAATGAGAAAATGCCTCGGGGCTGGCGGTCACCTGATAGACGCGATGTGCGAGACTCGCCGAGTCCCGGTGAGCTGAGGCAGGCTGCAGCTGAAGCGAAGGCGTCGCGACGCAGCGGCCGCAGGTCGCCAACTGGCGTCGGCGTCGCGCTCAGCCCGCACCGTACTGCCGCCGCCGCAGTCGCTCCACTGCGCATGCGCTGCGGGCGGCGACTGGAGCGACGTCGCTCGCGCTGCGACACGCACGCAGTACCGCCGCCACGTCGAGGCGGCTACGACGGTAGTAGGGATGTACGAGGAACAGCTTCCTGCCTAGAGGAGAAAAAGGTGCCTTTATGTCCAAATGTACCTTCTCTAGGCTTTAGTACTCTTTTGTCGACGTAATTTTTTCAGCTTTTCACCTTGCGAACATTTTCTGTCAAAAAAAAAAAAAAAAAAAAAGCGGCGATAGGTTAGAAACTTCACCGCTTAAAGCAATACAGCAGTAATTTCATATTAAAATTTTTTAACCTAAAGGAAAAACGCTGCTGTTTTAAACGACGTTAGTTGGACAAAATTATGAAAACACCCGAAACACAGCAAAATGGCTCTGAGCACCATGGGACTCAACTGCTGTGGTCATAAGTCCCCTAGAACTTAGAACTACTTAAACCTAACTAACCTAAGGACAGCACACAACACCCAGCCATCACGAGGCAGAGAAAATCCCTGACCCCGCCGGGAATCGAACCCGGGAACCCCGGCGTGGGAAGCGAGAACGCTACCGCACGACCACGAGATGCGGGCTCGAAACACAGCACTTTACCATGCCTAATACGGTTTAGGAAACTAGTTGTCATTCAAAACAGGTCTCGGAATTGACAAAGAAAATGTTGTGTAGGATTTTCAAGGGAATCGTATACCATTCTTCACACAGAAAGGGGCAAGTTAAAGTTCTATGCTGGAGGTGGATGGCGATTACGCACCCTCCTCTCCAACGTAGACGAAAAAGGATCAGTTATATTGAGATCTGGTGACTGTGGCGGCACGGGGAGATGTGACACTTCACCTTCGTGCTCAGAAAGCGACTCCTGGACGATGCGAGTTGTCTGAACAGTAGCCCAGTCGTCTTGAAACCCAGCATCCCCAACGGGAAACAAACATTGTAGCATGAAATGGACGCGATCAGCCAAAATGGTCACTTAATCCTTTGGCAGCAATACGACCATGCAAAGCTGCCATGAGGACCATGGAATATCATGATATGGCTACCGGAATCATCATCTAAGCTTCAATCGCAGGACGTAAACTTGATCAGAAAATGCAAACAGTATGAAATAAATTTTGTATTTATGGGGATCCATAGCCACGAGATGCTTAATAAACGTAAACATGGTGCGTAGTAGGCTGTAATGTGATTTTTATTTATCCTTGCGATTAGCTAATTTCGACTAATTTCGGCCAGGCACCAGTAAAACCATCATGGAAAATGACTATATTGTCTGCATACATCGCCGTGTATAAATAACAAATGGTTCGAATCCTCTAAGCACTATGGGACCTAACATCTGAGGTCATCAGTCCCCTAGACTTAGAACTACTTAAACCTACTAACCTAAGGACATCCATGCCCGCGGCAGGGCTCGAACCTGAGAACGTAGCAGCTGCGTTTTCGCGGACTGAAGCGCCTAGAACCGCTCGGCCACCGAGACCGGAGTATAAATAACACTTTACACACGTCACATTACGACAAAACATTACGTTGAGTACTGTAATCAACATGGAAAAGCATTACATCGACTGCATACACCCATCGTGTATAAATAACACTTTACACCTCACATTAAGATAAAACATTACTCAAAGTAATGTGTTATTTATACACCGAGATGTCTGTAGACAATGTAGCGCATTTCCATGTTGGTTTTATATGTGCTTGGCAATGACAAGTAGTCGAAATTACCTTGTCGTACGAATAAATGAAAATCACATCACAGCCTGCTACGGACCATGTTTACATTTATTAAGTGTGAAAAAAGATTCATCCTGACAAATTACTTCCTTCCATTGTTCTTCGGCACCACGTTTTCAGTCACGGTCATTTGCATCACCAATTAAGTGCTTTCGAAATTCCTACTTACCCTACACTTCCCCGCTAATGAAATCCCTTCGTGTTGATCTGGTGCTGTTGATCTGGTGCTGCCAGGTTCGCGAGAGCGACCTTCGATTTTGCAATAACTTTTGGGACTGTCATCCTCTTATTTTTCGTCACCACCCTCTTCAATCACGGTCCGTCACGAACACTCAACACACACTTTCGTCCGTGCTGTGACCTAGCGGATGATGTTTTTCCGCTTTCCGTGCATGCGGCATAAATCGTCGATACGGTGCCTCTTTAAACAGTGAACGCTTCCGATCCATTGGTTACGGAACCGTCCGCCATCAGAGCACCAACAGTTTTCCACGTTCGAGTCCAGTGAGCTCCGACAAAACGCACTAACAACACAGAATGCTGCTTGAACGCCACTAACACTTGCAACGTATCGAGGACGTTGCACAGCTGGTTAAATAGAACGTCGTGACCTGCAGGTTCGGCTACCATCTCCATTTCTGTTCGAGCATGTATTTATCGCAGTGATTCCACACTTTTGTCAGGCACCTGTATTTCAGCGGTCAACAGTTGAGTATGGTAAGGCAGTAACAAAGAACCGTTTGTAATTGTGACCGAGTAGGACCACACGTAGCACCTGTGTCGTGTAGTTTGTTGACAAAAATATTTAATTTTTGCTGGTACATGAAGCAACATTTTGGTAAAATTACCCACCTCCTGCCCTTCCACCGAAGCCAAATGGTGAGCTCCCTATCTTTTCGACAGCTGTGAAACTTAAACAGGTTCGCCTACCATCTCCATTTCTGTTCGAGCATGTATTTATCGTAGTGATTCCACACTTTTGTCAGGCACCTGTATTTCAGCGGTCAATAGTTGAGTATGGTAAGGCAGTAACAAAGAACCGTTTGTAATTGTGACCGAGTAGGACCACACGTAGCACCTGTGTCGAGTAGTTTGTTGACAAAAATATTTAATTTTTGCTGGTACATGAAGCAACATTTTGGTAAAATTACCCACCTCCTGCCCTTCCACCGAAGCCAAATGGTGAGCTCCCTATCTTTTCGACAGCTGTGAAACTTAAACAGCGTATGGGGAAAGATGTTATTAGGACAAATTCTTTCTGTTGGGTAAGAAAATAAATGACAACAGCCAAAATAGAAAGTACGTAAAAACCAGATATCTAATAACAAGAAAAGCTTCTCTGAAATAATGTAATTTTCTGGCACCTAATTGAGCCGTGGCAGCTTCCTCCTTTCACATCCCCCACCGTGCTTACCGGGAAACTAGGTACTCCTCGCCACAGAGATCGCTTTCCAAATAGGGGTCGCGGCCATGACACCGCGAGCAGCCGGGCGGTTTCTGCTGTCAGCGGCAGTGCGGTTTGCGGCATCGAGTCGGGCTTGGATTGGTTGGCGGTGACGCGCTGTGTGGAGCCCCGATTTGGTCACTTTGGCCGTTACGACTTTTTACGAGGCCAGTTGACACGACGGTTCTCCAAGAATCTTCCCGAGTGCGCGTTATTGTAAGCGATCTTGGTCTTGTGTGATCTTCGATCGCCGGCCGCTGTGGCCCAGCGGTTCTAGGCGCTTCAGTCCGGAACCGCGCTGCTGCTACGGTCGCAGATTCGAATCCTGCCTCGGGAATGGACGTGTGTGATGTCCTTAGGTTTAAGTAGTTCTAAGTCTAGGAGAGTGATGTCCTTAGATGTTAAGTCTCATAGTGCTTAGAGCCATTTGAACCATTTTGTTGTTCTTCGAGCGGCAAAATTTATTACATTTGTACGTTCACGTCCTTTTCATATCATTTGTTGATTCACTTTGTATGAATTGTTGTACTGAGAGTCTGGTGCCTTGGACACTATGATTCATTAGGTGCTTTGGCCTTTGAATTATGGAATTACGGTGCTGTCTGTCGGTTGAGTGAGCTTGGAGCTGGTTAAGCACGTTAGGCGGGCTGTGTCAGAAAAAGGCGATATTGGTGGTGTCTGGGTTTATTTTCTGTCCTGGTATCTTGCCTCCCGCTGCTGGGCAGAACAAGGGACTGAAATTCCTGAGGTGTGGTTCTAGTAATCGGATCGTTGGTTCTGATGCTAAGTGGTAAGCCTGACACCGTAAAAATAATTACAATTGTTCGAATGCTCCGTGACTCCTTATGCGGACAACTGTCAAGTTTTGTGGAGCTGATGCCTGCTGAGGGAATCCTTTCCTAAGTGAATACGTGGTTACGGGAGATTGTGAAAGGCACTAGCGGTGCCGCAACTTAGACGCTCCCTTAGTTAGTTCCAGTGTTACGGCTGTTGTGATGCACGCATGCACGCAGAGGGCACGGAACATTTTGGCTCCATAGTTCTCTTGTAAACCAGCTGCGTGCTTGCGTCGGCTGCCGACATTACCTTCATCGAGCGTGCCGCCTCCTGTTCACCTCATGCCGCACAGCACTAATTTATGTAACCTTGTTAGGGACTACTTCCGCAATAATTGTAATATTTTGCTTTGTTTTCCATTTATATATATATATATATATATATATATATATATATATATATATATATATATATACACACGAGGGCCGTTCAGAAAGTAACCTCCGGTTGATTTAAAAAAATACACCAAGTTAAATAAAAATATTTTAATATATACATCTTACAACTACATCTTTGCACTATTTTTCTACATAGTGTCCATAGCGATTGAGGCACTTATCGTATCTCTTCACAAGCTTTGAAATTCCTTCTGCATAAAAATCACCCGCTTGTGCCTGGAGCCAGCCTGTGACCGCATCTTTGAGCTCTTCGTCGTCATCAAACCGCTGTGACCCGAGCCATTTCTTCAAATGCATGAAGAGGTGATAATCACTTGGCGCCAGGTCTGGGCTGTAAGGTGGATGGTTGATAACGTCCCACTTGAAGGACTCAAGAAGGGCCGTTGTTCTGCGAGCAGAGTGAGGACGGGCGTTATCGTGCAAAAAAACGATACCGGAAGTCAGCATACCACGGCGTTTGTTCTGTATAGCCCGTCGTAACTTTTTTATTGTTTCACAGTACACGTCTTGATTAATGGTCGTACCACGTTCCATGAATTCAACCAACAACACCCCTTTGGCATCCCAAAACACCGTTGCCATCAGTTTTCTGGCAGAAAAATCTTGCGAGGCTTTTTTTGGTTTGGTAGGCGAATTTGAATGTGCCCACACCTTTGATTGTTCTTTTGTCTCAGGGTTCACGTACTTAATCCAGGTTTCGTCACCGGTCACGATTCTGTTTAACAATGGTTCTCCTTCGTCCTCATAACGTGACAGAATGTCTAATGCAGAGGCCATTCTTTGAGTTTTGTGGTGGTCGGTAAGAATTTTGGGCACCCATTGTGCACAGAACTTACGGTAACCCAATCTTGCTGTCACTATCTCGTACAAGAGAGTCTTAGAAATCTGTGGAAAACCAGTAGACAACTCCGACATTGAGAAACGTCGATTTTCACGAACTTTTGCATCAACTGTCTGAACGAGTTCGTCAGTCACCAATGATGGTCTACCACTCCTCTCTTCATCATGAACGTTTTCTCGTCCAATTTTAAATAAACGTACCCATTCACGGACAACTCCTTCACTCATAACTCTTGGTCCGTACACGGCACAAAGCTCACGATTAATAGCTGCTGCAGAAAATCCTTTGGCTGTAAAGAACCTTATGACAGCATGCACTTCACATTTGGCGGGGTTTTCTATTGCAGCACACATTTCAAACTGCCACAAAAACTAAACTAGCGCAGGTACGACGTTCACTCGACCACGGCTTGATGCCGACTGACCTGTTGATTGCGTGAACGCACAGATGGCGTCGCTACTCCTCCCACAACCCGCACTGCGACCAATCGGAGGTTACTTTCTGAACCGCCCTCGTATATATATATATATATATATATATATATATATATATATATATATATATATATATATATATATATATTGTAAGTGGCTGTTTCTGTTTTCTTATTGGTAACGCCACGTAGCGCTATGTATGACAATCACTGGCTGTGCTGTGTGCAGTCTGTGGCTAGTTTGCATTGTTGTAATACTCTCCATTGTAGTGTTAGGCAGCTGGCTGTGAACAGCGCATAGCGTTGCGCAGTTGGAGGTGAGCCGCCAGCAGTGGTGGATGTGGGGAGAGAGATGGCAGAGTTTTGAAATTTGTCATGAACTGCTATATATATTATGACTATTGAGGTAAATACATTGGTTGTTCTCTATCAAAATCTTTCATTTCAGGGTGATACACGCCTACTTTGTGTACCATGTGTTTGGCAAGCACAAGGAGCCCTAGCTAATATGGTATTTGCTTATACAACTTTACACTTCGGTACCATATTTCTCTAACACATAAATTACACAGCTATCTGATCATTTAACTGAGAGAAACAAACATTTTTTTACTACATCAGAGAGTCATGCTTACGCAATTACACAGTTGGATAACTTCACACTTATGAAACTGTATTTTGTCTGTACTTTGTAAACTGTTCATATTTTTTTGGAACCATTGTGATACTATGAGAGCTTTGAATGATATATTGGGTATGAGATCATGATTTTTAAGGTACGTTTGAGGTAGATGACACTATTGAAATGAGCAGAGAATATTTTTTAGGTTTTGAAATTATTGGAGGAAGCTACGACGATTTTGAGAGTTGACTGAGGTGTTATGATATTATTACGATGACTATGTGTATTATGCTGTTGCGGTATGTTTATGATCAATAAGCTGATGCTATATGAGTTATTTGAGTATGCTACGTATCTGTTATCATAAAATATTGAAGAAGTGTCGACGAATAAGGTAAGGAATAATGAGTAGTGGTTAGGGACTCACTCTGGTTTGCGAAACAGGCTGTTGGAAACCAAGAATCGTACTTTAAGAGTTATGAAATGTATGTAAATGCGTGAATGTATTACAATGCCGACGAAAACTTTTTGGACACTGTTATATCAATACGATTTTGTTTCTAAAGATTTGTAACGCAAATTCTTGACCTGTGAAATATTTTTATACGAGACTGCCACTGTAGCGGAAACTGTTGTCGTAAATATTTCGGTAAGAAAGGTAAGTGACCTTGACGTAATGCGTCTTGAGCGGCCACCTGTGCCAGCCACCTGGAGAAACAGCCATTAGGTGACAAAAAAAAGAGGCCATTAACCTCGCTATTGACATTCCTGTGTAGAAAGCATCGCAAAAACGACATGGTCGAACTTGAAAACATATGATTATACTGTAGAGCTCTTAATTTATGATATTTACTAAAATGCCTAATGAAACGATGAGAAACATTTCACGGCTATTGTCGTGCTAGTTGAGAGAAATGCCATATGGCTTGCTTTATGTATTTATTAACTCATTTTGTTTAATATCTAGTTTCTAGCTGCACTTCAGCGTTGGTTAAAATAAAATTCTATAGATGTACTAATACAAATATTTTCTGTCTACAGATCGAGTAAATAATAATTTTTTTCAAAAAATGAGGGAGGACAAAAAGACATTTACCTTCACAGGAACTGCATACATAATTTTCTTTTCAACTACTTGGTCATTTTTTGGTAGAGTAAGTTATCGTGATACATCACTCTAGTGTTAAGATGTGACATAGGTATTAGACATCGCCATTTTTAGTGTAATATTTTTTCTGCTTGAGCTTTGTCATGTTTAGATATAAGCTGCTGTTTGCCAGGCATAGTGTTACTGAATTTGGCTTTGTGTTACTCTGCTAAGCCAGTTTACTACTGATTTATTTTTCTTGTTTGCTGCTCATTGCCTTATATTAGTCGTAATATTGCAATTGATTCGCCAATGTCCATTTTTTTTGTCATTGCTGTTTGTGTTAATTGTTTTGTGCTGCTGCATTGCCTCGTTCCTTAGTTTAGCATCTGAGCTCAGTAGATTTAAGTTAGCTTAAGAGGGGGTTGACTATATAAGAAACTAACTATGATGAATTGGAAGAAATGCATTGAGAAGATATAAGAAAATGGTTTGGCCAAAAAAAAAAAGGTAGTGTACAGTGGAGAAAAACTATTTTGAAAGAGGATGTGAACAGAATACAGAAAGCCGGCTTAGATAGTACTTTTGGGAATAATGATGAACAAAGGGAGATCTCCATGCAAAATACTGCAGTAAAACAAACCCTGTCCTTTCCTTTTGTGTCATCCCTCGATATGTTTGTGTACCCTTGTGTATTTGTGTTTTTCCTGTCTTTATGTGTTTAGCTGATGAGAGCTATGTTGTAGAATTTTCCTAATACTATGTTATTTACTTTGTAAAGATGTTGAGACATTATTTATTCTGTTTTGTTGCTCATATGTGAAGGTGATGTTTCAAAAGTTATTCTGATCTTTTATGTATTTACTTATGTCTTTACTTGGTCATAGTATATGGACAATATGTGAGAAGTAGGGACTGTTAGTGTTTGCACGTGTGTTAATAATTCAGCAAGGGACTGGATAACAGCATTGCTGGTTCTAAGGACAATTCCAAAAACTTTGTGAGTGCACAGTGGTGGTTATGGACTTGCTATATTGTCCGCAAGACTCTTCAATGGTGATTGTGCACCTGCACAGTCACAACAGACGGCTGCTGGCCATTTCTACAAGGACTACAGTGGGTCTACACCTTTGCTGACTCACCAGTACCATTATTTCTACAAGGACTGCAGTGGGTCAGCACCTCTGGTGGCCCACCAATACCGTAATCTCTACCAGGACTACAGTGGGTCTACTCTGTGATGACCTACCTACCAATATTCTTCAAAACTTCGACTGACGCTGCTGTAGGTTTGCTCTGTTGTGGACCAATACCTGTCTGCATGTCAAGAGTCAGCACTGTCTTTCCGTTGGAAGGACAACACTACTTCTTCAAGATTGCATGGAAATCCACTACTTCCATGTGCATTTTCTTTTACTGCTCAGACTTTTAGAAAAACACTGCAATGTTACTGTGATGAATGAACAGGACTGTCTTTATGGACTGTGAGAAAATTTTAGCTTTTGACCAACATTGTATCAATAAGTGTGTGCATTTGATTTCTCTGTTACTGTAATTGTGAAAAAAATTTTAACAAATATGTATTGGCCAGTGTCCAAAACAATTTGTAAAATTTTTTGTGCAGTGCATGGGGGCTATGTAAGTAGGCTGTTTCTGTTTCTTATTGGTAACGCCACGTAGCGCTATGTATGACAATCACTGGCTGTGCTGTGTGCAGTCTGTGGCTAGTTTGCATTGTTGTAATACTCGCCATTGTAGTGTTAGGCAGCTGGCTGTGAACAGCGCGTAGCGTTGCGCAGTTGGAGGTGAGCCGCCAGCAGTGGTGGATGTGGGGAGAGAGATGGCAGAGTTTTGAAATTTGTCATGAACTGCTATATATACTATGACCATTGAGGTAAATACATTGGTTGTCCTCTACCAAAATCTTTCATTTGCTAACTATGCCTATCAGTAGTTAGTGCCTTCAGTACTTTGAATCTTTTATTTAGCTGGCAGTAGTGGCGCTCGCTGTATTGCAGTAGCTTGAGTAGCAAAGATTTTTGTGAGGTAAGTGATTTGTGAAAGGTATAGTTTAATGTTAGCCAGGGCCCATTCTTTTGTAGGGATTATTGAAAGTCAGATTGCGTTGCGCTAAAAATATTGTGTGTCAGGTTAAGCACAGTCATGGATAATTCTTCAAAAAGGGGATGTTTCAATATATATATATATATATATATATATATATATATATATATATATATATATATATACACTCCTGGAAATTGAAATAAGAACACCGTGAATTAATTGTCCCAGGAAGGGGAAACTTTATTGACACATTCCTGGGGTCAGATACATCACATGATCACACTGACAGAACCACAGGCACATAGACACAGGCAACAGAGCATGCACAATGTCGGCACTAGTACAGTGTATATCCACCTTTTGCAGCAATGCAGGCTGCTATTCTCCCATGGAGACGATCGTAGAGATGCTGGATGTAGTCCTGTGGAACGGCTTGCCATGCCATTTCCACCTGGCGCCTCAGTTGGACCAGCGTTCGTGCTGGACGTGCAGACCGCGTGAGACGACGCTTCATCCAGTCCCAAACATGCTCAATGGGGGACAGATCCGGAGATCTTGCTGACCAGGGTAGTTGACTTACACCTTCTAGAGCACGTTGGGTGGCACGGGATACATTCGGACGTGCATTGTCCTGTTGGAACAGCAAGTTCCCTTGCCGGTCTAGGAATGGTAGAACGATGGGTTCGATGACGGTTTGGATGTACCGTGCACTATTCAGTGTCCCCTCGACGATCACCAGTGGTGTACGGCCAGTGTAGGAGATCGCTCCACACACCATGATGCCGGGTGTTGGCCCTGTGTGCCTCGGTCGTATGCAGTCCTGATTGTGGTGCTCACCTGCACGGCGCCAAACACGCATACGACCATCATTGGCACCAAGGCAGAAGCGACTCTCATCGCTGAAGACGACACGTCTCCATTCGTCCCTCCATTCACGCCTGTCGCGACACCACTGGAGGCGGGCTGCACGATGTTGGGGCGTGAGCGGAAGACGGCCTAACGGTGTGCGGGACCGTAGCCCAGCTTCATGGAGACGGTTGCGAATGGTCCTCGCCGATACCCCAGGAGCAACAGTGTCCCTAATTTGCTGGGAAGTGGCGGTGCGGTCCCCTACGGCACTGCGTACGATCCTACGGTCTTGGCGTGCATCCGTGCGTCGCTGCGGTCCGGTCCCAGGTCGACGGGCACGTGCACCTTCCGCCGACCACTGGCGACAACATCGATGTACTGTGGAGACCTCACGCCCCACGTGTTGAGCAATTCGGCGGTGCGTCCACCCGGCCTCCCACATGCCCACTATACGCCCTCGCTCAAAGTCCGTCAACTGCACATACGGTTCACGTCCACGCTGTCGCGGCATGCTACCAGTGTAAAAGGCTGCGATGGAGCTCCGTATGCCACGGCAAACTGGCTGACACTGACAGCGGCGGTGAACAAATGCTGCGCAGCTAGCGCCATTCGACAGCCAACACCGCGGTTCCTGGTGTGTCCGCTGTGCCGTGCGTGTGATCATTGCTTGTACAGCCCTCTCGCAGTGTCCGGAGCAAGTATGGTGTGTCTGACACACCGGTGTCAATGTGTTCTTTTTTCTATTTCCAGGAGTGTATATATATATATATATATATATATATATATATATATATATATATATATATATATATATACTCTTGGAAATTGAAATAAGAACACCGTGAATTCATTGTCCTAGGATGGGGAAACTTTATTGACACATTCCTGGGGTCAGATACATCACATGATCACACTGACAGAACCACAGGCACATAGACACAGGCAACAGAGCATGCACAATGTCGGCACTAGTACAGTGTATATCCACCTTTCGCAGCAATGCAGGCTGCTATTCTCCCATGGAGACGATCGTAGAGATGCTGGATGTAGTCCTGTGGAACGGCTTGCCATGCCATTTCCACCTGGCGCCTCAGTTGGACCAGCGTTCGTGCTGGACGTGCAGACCGCGTGAGACGACGCTTCATCCAGTCCCAAACATGCTCAATGGGGGACAGATCCGGAGATCTTGCTGGCCAGGGTAGTTGACTTACACCTTCTAGAGCACGTTGGGTGGCACGGGATACATGCGGACGTGCATTGTCCTGTTGGAACAGCAAGTTCCCTTGCCGGTCTAGGAATGGTAGAACGATGGGTTCGATGACGGTTTGGATGTACCGTGCACTATTCAGTGTCCCCTCGACGATCACCAGTGGTGTACGGCCAGTGTAGGAGATCGCTCCCCACACCATGATGCCGGGTGTTGGCCCTATGTGCCTCGGTCGTATGCAGTCCTGATTGTGGCGCTCACCTGCACGGCGCCAAACACGCATACGACCATCATTGGCACCAAGGCAGAAGCGACTCTCATCGCTGAAGACGACACGTCTCCATTCGTCCCTCCATTCACGCCTGTCGCGACACCACTGGAGGCGGGCTGCACGATGTTGGGGCGTGAGCGGAAGACGGCCTAACGGTGTGCGGGACCGTAGCCCAGCTTCATGGAGACGGTTGCGAATGGTCCTCGCCGATACCCCAGGAGCAACAGTGTCCCTCAGTTGCTGGGAAGTGGCGGTGCGGTCCCCTACGGCACTGCGTACGATCCTACGGTCTTGGCGTGCATCCGTGCGTCGCTGCGGTCCGGTCCCAGGTCGACGGGCACGTGCACCTTCCGCCGACCACTGGCGACAACGTCGATGTACTGTGGAGATCTCACGCCCCACGTGTTGAGCAATTCGGCGGTACGTCCACCCGGCCTCCCGCATGCCCACTATACGCCCTCGCTCAAAGTCCGTCAACTGCACATACGGTTCACGTCCACGCTGTCGCGGCATGCTACCAGTGTTAAAGACTGCGATGGAGCTCCGTATGCCACGGCAAACTGGCTGACACTGACGGCGGCGGTGCACAAATGCTGCGCAGCTAGCGCCATTCGACGGCCAACACCGCGGTTCCTGGTGTGTCCGCTGTGCCGTGCGTGTGATCATTGCTTGTACAGCCCTCTCGCTGTGTCCGGAGCAAGTATGGTGGGTCTGACACACCGGTGTTAATGTGTTCTTTTTACCATTTCCAGGAGTATATATACAGGGTGAGTCACCTAACGCTACCGCTGGATATATTTCGTAAACCACATCAAATACTGACGAATCGATTCCACAGACCGAACGTGAGGAGAGGGGCTGGTGTAATTTGTTAATACAAATCATAAAAAAATGCACGGAAGTATGTTTTTTAACACAAACCTACGTTTTTTTAAATCGTACCCCGTTAGTTTTGTTAGCAAATCTGAACATATAAACAAATACGTAATCAGTGCCGTTTGTTGCATTGTAAAATGTTAATTACATCCGGAGATATTGTAACCTAAAGTTGACGCTTGAGTACCACTCCTCCGCTGTTCGATCGTGTATATCGGAGAGCACCGAATTACGTAGGGATCCAAAGGGACCTTAGTTACAGAAGAGACTGGAACAGCACATTACGTCCACGTGCTATCATTTATTGGTCCTTTTCACTGATGCGCATGTACATTACCATGAGGGTTGAGGTACACGTACACACGTGGTTTCCGTTTTCAATTACGGAGTGGAATAGAGTGTGTCCCGACATGTCAGGCCAATAGATGTTCAATGTGGTGGCCATCATTCGCTGCACACAATTGCAATCTCTGGCGTAATGAATGTAGTACACGCCGCAGTACATCTGGTGTAATGTCGCCGCAGGCTGCACAATACGTTGTGTCATATCCTCTGGGGTTGTAGGCACATCACGATACATATTCTCGTTTAACGTACCCCACAGAAAGAAGTCCAGAGGTGTAAGATCAGGAGAACGAGCTGTCCAATTTATGCGTCCTCCACGTCCGATGAAACGCCCGTCGAACGTGTACCTCACCCCTCAGGGTAATGTACATTTTCGTCAGTGAAAAAGACCAATAAAAAGGTGTTATCATGTGGACGTAATGTGCTGTTCCAGTCTCTTCTGTACGTAAGGTCCATGACCGTTCCCTTTGGATCCCTACGTAATTCGGTGCTCTCCGATACACACGATCGAACAGCGGGTGAGTGGTACTCAAACGTCAACTTCAGGTTACAATATCTCCGGATGTAATTAACATTTTACAATGCAACAAACGGCACTGATTACGTATTTGTTTATATGTTCAGATGTGCTAACAAAACTATTGGGGTTCCATTTAAAAAAACGTAGGTTTGTGTTAAAAAACATACTTCCGTGCATTTTTTTATGGTTTGTATTAACCAATTACACTAGCTCCTCTCCTCACGTTCGGTCTGTGGAATCGATTCGTCAGTATTTGATGCGGTTTACGAAATATATCCAATGGTAATTAGGTGACTCACCCTGTAAATAGTTAAGGCTCACCGGCCATTTGACCATCTTCTTCTGTGCGGATGCACAAACAGTGCCCGAACTCTTACGGGAATCGGCAGTAAACCCACGAGTAATGACTGTAATGGGCAAGGGCACTATGAATATAGTGCGGGACAGTAAGTTGCGAATATGGGTCTCACTGGAGGCGTGTCAGAGATAAGTCCCTGCAGTCCCACTATCCTCTATGTCCTCGGTTGCTCAAATGGGTAAAACGTCTGCTATGTAAGCAGGAGATCCCAGGTTCGAGGCCGGCCGAAGTGGCCGTGCGGTTAATGGCGCTGCAGTCTGGAACCGCAGGACCGCTACGGTCGCAGGTTCGAATCCTGCTTCGGGCATGGATGTTTGTGATGTCCTTAGGTTAGTTAGGTTTAACTAGTTCTAAGTTCTAGGGGACTAATGACCTCAGCAGTTGAGTCCCATAGTGCTCAGAGCCATTTGAACCGGGTTCGAGTCCCTGTCGAGGTAACCATTTTCAACTGTCCACGTTGACTTATATCAACGCCTTTATGCAGCTAGGGGTATTCATTTCATTGTAATTTCATTCTAAAGAGCTGCATTGTCACCGATGGTATCTGTCCTTTCGGACGCGTCCGAAATAACAGACACCATCTTCATATATGAATGTTATCTTGTTTCGTGTTTTAATTAATGTGACTTTAAGAGTGTAACACTGTTGGGTTAATACTTCGCAGGACTGTGGCCCGCCGTTGTCCAGGTTTTAATATTTTAGAGTCGTAATTGCCCGTTTCATAATTTCTTGAATTTTTTGTAAGGTTTCTTTATCCGACGGGAACCAAGTTTTCCGAATTAGAAGGACTTTAAGATGTAGGGACAGTATGTTAATGGACTGCATTTATAACTAATTGTTCTTATTACCCATCACGTTCTTGGTTTCATGTTAGTCGGAATCCCTTTTATAGATCTGCACTGTCGTATGAGATTCTAGAAGGCCAGTTGGTCCTCTTTATATGAAAAATTACGCCGTATTTCGACATTGTTAATTTTTTTCCATATGTGTAAACTCAAGATTAGAGTAAATTCCGTTATTTATTGCTCAAGTTTTAAGTGCCCTGTGTGTTCGTTTTTAAATTGTTAAAGAACTTTTTTTTTATTTTATGTTCATTAAGCGGCAACAGCCGTTGGGAATATCCAGAAATTTTACCTATTATGAAATTGAATGTTTGCATTTTATAATCTTTTATAATAAACGTTTTCAATGGTAAATTATGTACACCCGAACCTCGGTCCAGTTCTTTCACATAATTCATCCTGAGCGCCTGGGTGCCATTTGACTAGTATTAATTTAAGTCCTAAGTATTTTATAAAAATAACTGTCTGGACTGTAGCCTTAAGCGGAAATGACGTGTGGACGATAAATAGTTAAGACAAGAAGCGATTAGAATCTTTTGAAATGTGCTGCTATAGAAGAATGTCGAAAATTAGGCGTACATATCGATTCTAAATTCAGAGAAAAATGGTTGTAAACTATAGGAAAAGACGGATGACATATAATTTGCACAGGAATGAAGAGGGAAGAATAAGATTGGAATACCAGGAAAGAAGAGCTCCGATTAAAAATCGTGAAGGGCAGGTATACAGTAGTTCGCTCCAACTGTTCAACCTATACGTCGAAGAAGCATTGACAGAAAAGAAAGAAAAGTTGGTGGGATTGAAATTCAGGGTCGAAGGATGTCAATGATAATATTCGCTGGGCGCTTCAGTCCGGAACCGCGTGACTGCTATGGTCGCAGGTTCGAAACCTGCCTCGGGGATGGATGTGTGTGATGTCCTTAGGTTACTTAGGTTTAAGTAGGTCTAAATTCTAAGGGACTGATGACATCAGATGTCAAGTCCCATAGTGCTCAGAGCCATTTGAACCATTTGATAAAATTCGGTTATGACATTGCTGTCTTCAGTGAAACTGAAAAACAATTACACGATCTTTCGGATGGAATGAAGAATTTGATGAATACAGAATATAGATTTAGAGTAGACCGAAAAAAGACGGAGGTAGTGAGATGTAGCAGAAATGAGGATAGCGAGAATTTTAACATCTAAATTGGTGGTTGCGCAGTCGACGAAGTTGAGGTACTCTACTACCTTAGAAGTAAAGTAGCCCGTGACAGAGGAAGCACGAAGGACATGAAAAGCAGACTGGGACAGGCAAAGAGGGCATTCGTGGCAAACTATTGTGTCTTACTGAATCATGGACAGTAGTAAAATCCTTACAGAAGAGATTCGAAGCTTTTGATATGTTGTGCTATAGAAGATGGATGAAAATAAGGTCCCCTCATAAAGAATGAGAAGGTCCTCGACAGAATCAGCGAATAAAGGAACAGATGGAAAACAATGACAAGAAAGGGATTGGATGATAGGAATTGTATTACGACATCAGGGTAAAACTTCCATGGCTCTAGAGGGAACTATGGAGAGTAAAAGCTTCAGAGGAGAGATTAGAATACATCCAACAAATAATTTAGAACGTGTGGAAAGGAATTTATGATTGACCATATCGGACCTGGCCGAAGCGGAAAAGATGATATTGGTTAACCAACGCAGAGGAAGAAAGAGAACAGCTTCATGATAAAACTTGACTAAGAGATTCTCAGGCATCTTGGCATATATAAATTTGTAATTGTTTGAAGAGTTGGTGAAAATTACGTAATAAATGTAGAGAGTGACCAAGGTTTGGATATAGAAGGTAGGTTGATATGCGTATAGGGTGCAGCAGTTACTCAGAGATGAGGAGACTTTCACCGGAGAGGTTAGTGCAGCGATCTATACGGAAACAGTGTTTGTAATCAAGACCACAACAAAATAAACAACGCGAGAAATTCATTTTGTAACCTGTACTACAGGTTTCGTAAACATGAAATGGTCTTGTTTCCCGTTTTCTAGAGGATTCGGGTCGTGGGGGAAGGGGCGCTTCTGTTCACTTATTTGATTGTAGTTTCCTTTCTGGGGTGGAGATTGCTTCTCATTGACACTAGCAAATAACCAAGCATCAACAAGATTGCTTTCAAGATAGGACTAACATAGTTGAATAATTGTCGCTTTCCGCCAGCACTCAACAAATAACGCATTACACATGGGTAGTGTCTGTTCTTACGGATATGTTTATCCGAAAGAACTAACACCATCCATATATAATATACAGGGTGAATCATTAAAACCGTACGACACAAATATTGCAGAAATGTAAAGTGCTTTTGATGTGTGTTCTTGACAGAATGGGTTGGTAGTCAGGAGCTCGTATTATTTTCCAATAAAAATAATTTAATAATACTAAGAAAGTGTATTTTTTGTGCAAGACGCACTTTTTTAAATGGAACAATGACTATTGACTTAAACAAATTAAAGCAGAGTAAATTAGAATCTCAGTGATGGTTGCAGAATTATAGTGCAAGTACACTACTAGCCATTAAAACTGCTACACCACGAAGATGACGTGCTACAGACGGGAAATTTTACCGACAGGAAGAAGATGCTGTGATATGCGAATTATTAGCTTTTCAGAGCATTCGCACAAGGCTGGCGCCGGTGGCGACACCCAAAACGTTCTGACATGAGGAAAGTTTCTAACCGATTTCTCATACGCAAACAGCAGTTGACCGGCGTTGCGTGGTGAAACGTTGTCGTGGTGCCTCGAGTAAGGAGGGGAAATGCGTACCATCACGTTTCCGACTTTGATAAAGGTCGGATTGTAGCCTATCGCTATTGCGGTTTATCGTATCGCGACATTGCTCCTCGCGTTGGTCGAGATCCAATGACTGTTAGCAGAATATGGAATCGGTGGGTTCAGGATGGTAATACGGAACGCCGTACTGGATCCCAACGGCCTCGTATCACTAGCAGTGGACGTTACAATTCAGATGTGTTAAGACCCGTGGCTCTACCCTTCATTCGATCCGTGTGGAAGGATAATTTGGAAAATATTTCGTTTAGATTTCCCCACCATGTTATAGTTCTGGGTGGAGATTTTAATTTGCCGGATATAGACTGGAAGACTCAAACGTTCATAACGGGTGGCAGGGACAACGAATACAGTGAAAATTTTTTAAGTTCTTTATCTGAAAACTACCTTGAGCAGTTAAACAGAGAACCGACTCATGGCGATAACCTATTAGACCTCCTGGTGACAAACAGACCCGAACTATTTGAAACAGTTAACGCAGAACAGGGAATCAGCGATCATAAAGCGGTTACTGCATCGATGATTCCAGCCGTAAATAGAAATATTAAAAAAGGTAGGAAGATTTTTCTGTTTAGCAAAAGTGACAAAAAGCAGATTACAGAGTAGCTGACAGCTGAACACAAAAGTTTTGTCTCAAGTACAGATAGTGTTGAGGGTCAGTGGACAAAGTTCAAAACCATCGTACAATATGCGTTAGATGAGTATGTGCCAAGCAAGATCGTAAGAGATGGAAAAGAGCCACCGTGGTACAACAACCGAGTTAGAAAACTGCTGCGGAAGCAAAGGGAACTTCACAGCAAACATAAACATAGCCAAAGCCTTGCAGACAAACAAAAATTACGCGAAGCGAAATGTAGTGTAATGAGGGCTATGCGAGAGGCGTTCAATGAATTCGAAAGTAAAGTTCTATGTACTGACTTGGCAGAAAATCCTAAGAAATTTTGGTCTTGTGTCAAAGCGGTAGGTGGCTCAAAACAAAATGTCCAGACACTCTGTGACCAAAATGGTACTGATACAGAGGATGACAGACTAAAGGCCGAAATACTAAATGTCTTTTTCCAAAGCTGTTTCACAGAGGAAGACTGCACTGTAGTTCCTTCTCTAGATTGTCGTACAGATGACAAAAGTAGATATCGAAATAGACGACAGAGGGATAGAGAAACAATTAAAATCGCTCAAAAGAGGAAAGACCGCTGGACCTGATGGGATACCAGTTCGATTTAACACAGAGTACGCAAAGGAACTTGCCCCCCTTCTTGCAGCGGTGTACCGTAGGTCTCTAGAAGAGCGTAGCGTTCCAAGGGATTGGAAGAGGGCACAGGTTATCCCCGTTTTCAAGAAGGGACGTCGAACAGATGTGCAGAACTATAGACCTATATCCCTAACGTCGATCAGTTGTAGAATTTTGGAACACGTATTATGTTCGAGTATAATGACTTTTCTGGAGACTAGAAATCTACTCTGTAGGAATCAGCATGGGTTTCGAAAAAGACGGTCGTGTGAAACCCAGCTCGCGCTATTCGTCCACGAGACTCAGAGGGCCATAGACCCGTGTTCACAGGTAGATGCCGTGTTTCTTGACTTCCGCAAGGCGTTCGATACAGTTCCCCACAGTCGTTTAACGAACAAAGTAAGAGCATATGGACTATCAGACCAATTGTGTGATTGGATTGAAGAGTTCCTAGATAACAGAACGCAGCAAGTCATTCTCAATGGAGAGAAGTCTTCCGCAGTATAAGTGATTTCAGGTTTGCCGCAGGGGAGTGTCATAGGACCGTTGCTATTCACAATATACATAAATGACCTTGTGGATGACATAGAAGTTCACTGAGGCTTTTTGCAGATGATGCTGTGGTGTATCGAGAGGTTGTAACAATGGAAAATTGTACTGAAATGCAGGAGGATCTACAGCGAATTGACGCATGGTGCAGGGAATGGCTATTGAATCTCAATGTAGAGAAGTGTAATGTGCTGCGAATACGTAGAAAGATAGATGCCTTATCATTTAGCTACAAAATAGCAGGTCAGCAACTGGAAGCAGTTAATTCCATAAATTATCTGGGAGTACGCATTAGGAGTGATATAAAATGGAATGATCATATAAAGTTGATCGTTGGTAAAGCGGATGCCAGACTGAGATTCATTGGAAGAATCCTAAGGAAATGCAATCCGGAAACAAAGGAAGCAGGTTACAGTACGCTTGTTCGCCAACTGCTTGAATACTGCTCAGCAGTGTGGGATCCGTACCAGATAGGGTTGATAGAGGAGATAGAGAAGATCCAACGGAGAGCAGCGCGCTTCGTTACAGGATCATTTAGTAATCGCGAAAGCGTTACGGAAGTGATAGATAAACTCCAGTGGAAGACTCTGCAGGAGAGACGCTCAGTAGCTCGGTACGGGCTTTTGTTAAAGTTTCGAGAACTTACCTTCACCGAAGAGTCAAGCAGTATATTGCTCCCTCCTACGTATATCTCGAGATGAGACCATGAGAATAAAATCAGAGAGATTAGAGCCCACACAGAAGCATACTGACAATCTTTCTTTCCACGAACAATACGAGACTGGAATAGAAGGGAGAACCGATAGAGGTACTCAAGGTACCCTCCGCCACACACTGTCTGGTGGCTTATGTAGTATGGATGTAGATGTAGATGTAGATCTAGATGTAGAAACCCTACATTTCAGCAGGATAACCCACGACCGTATGTTTCAGGTCCTATACGGGCCTTTCTGGACACAGAAAATGTTCAACTGCTGCCCTGGCCAGCACATTCTCCAGGTCTCTCACCAATTGAAAATTCTGGTCCTTGGTGGCCGAGGAACTGTCTCGTCACAATACGCAAGTCACTACTCTTGATGAACTGTGGTATCGTGTTGAAGCTGCATGGGCAGCTGAACCTGTACACGCCATCCAAGGTCTGTTTCACTCAATGCCCAGGCGTATCAAGGCCGTTATTACGGCCAGAGGTGGTTGTTCTGGGTACTAATTTCTCAGGATCTATGCACCAAAATTGCGTGAAAATGTAATCACATGTCAGTTCTAGTAGAATATATTTGTCCAATGAATACCCGTTTATCATCTGCATTTCTTCTTCGTGTAGCAATTTTAATGGCCAGTAGTGCAATTTACGAGATATCTTCTTCTGAAAAGTTTCCACAACGACATTTGTTTATACCATTAGACCTGCAGAGATTTTGGGTATGATGTTGTTATGTTTGCTCATTGTATGCTTGTGTTTTTCTTAAGTGCATTAAGTCCTACTAGGCAGTTAGTGCGTGATAGTCAAAGCAGTAGGTCGTGAGTGGGCGATGGGATAGCATGGTACCACTCAGTTAAGCAGGGGGCCCAGGGCCTGGAACAACGCTGAAACGTGCACTACTGGTGTATTGACAATCCCTGTTGGCTTCGTCAGGCGGAACACCAGCGTCCGTGAGTGTGATCATGTGGTGTGAGATAGTGAACCATCAGTTGAGGGGGTCCATGATTCAAGAGATGAACGCTCACAAGTATCGCAGTCTCCTAACGGACCATCTTCCATGGATGCTAGAAGACGTTCCTCTGCCGACTAGAAGGATCTGTAGTACCAACACGATGGCTGTCCAGCCCATAGCGCACGAAGCACTACAGCATGTCTTCACGTACTGTTTCCAAATGGTAGGATTGGACAAAGAGGAGCTGTATCTTGTACGGTCCGTTCGCCGTTTTCGACGCCTGTATATTTTATTTTTCTGTGGGAAAAGCTGAAAGACCTTGTCTACAAAGGCATCTCGGCTACTCCCGATGATATTCAGCCTGCTGAAATGCTAGCAAACGCGCAGCAGTCGTCCATACCAGACTGGAAACATGGAGAGCGCTGTTGGTGCTCATTTCGAACACAACCTGTGACAGTCAGTTGTCTCGTTACTGGTCAGAATTCACATAACCAGTGTATGTACTTGTGTTGCCCTTTAGTGTGTGCTACCACAGGTACTGTACAAGTCTACGTTGCCTGGCTAACAATAGGAGTCTCTGGCAAGAAATTCACTATGTGAAAACAGCAAATCAATAGCTTCTTCAAGTTCTGCAATGTCTGCGGTGCAAGTTTCTGGCTACCCACCCTGTATATACGTCAGATGGCGCTACGATATTTCAGTGCGAAAGCACAACACTTTCCGAACTCATGCGGGAATACAGCTAGGCTGCGAGCAAGTAACGTGGATGTGAATGGATCGGATTAACGGATAGGGGTCGCCACTCTGTAGCGTGCAAAATTTAGAGATTTGGATCGAACGGGGGACGTGTTCGGACAGCCGAGACTGTTAAGGCGATCACTCGCGTAAAACAGTAAATCCAGGTTCGAACCCCACTCAAGCACAAATATTGACCTGTCGCCATTGGATTGGATTGGATTGTAACTAAACGATAGGTAGTTCTTTCGTCAAATAAGGCAATGTGGTTCAGAAGCCTTCTTCCCTATGAATTTTTCGTGTAACATACATGATATTCCTCTATCCAATATGCCTATGTGAATGCAAAACCTTCTTCAAAATAAGTTGTAATCCACTAAACTTTGTATCCACAGGAACCACAACAGTGAAGCGTAGGAGACTGAATAATATTTGGAGATAACACACTGACAGTAGGTTACTAGAATTTTCTAAGTAAAATTCCAGTAATTCCGTTACTCGTCACTACGGAACAAACACATAGGGAACACATAGTTTCTCGCGACGACATTCTTGAGTAAATGCATCACAGAGTTGCTGCTGCCTCAGTCTCAAGCTTTTGACGACTTCAATCGACGTCATCGTCAGGAGATTTCTGTGGTCCGTTTGGTAGTTTATTTATGAATCATTTTTCTTTTTTGTAGGGGCGGGGGGGATCATCAGCCCTTTTCACTGGTTTGATGCGGCCCGCCACGAATGACTCCTCTGTGTCAACACCTTCATCTCAGAATAGCATTGACAACCTACGTCCTCAATTATTTGCGGGATATATTCCAGTCCCTGTTTTCCTCGATAGATTTTTGCTCTCTACAGCTCCCTTTAGTACCATGGTAGTCATCCCCTCATGCCTTAAATATGTCCTATCATCCTCTCCCTTCTCCTTGTCGCTGTTTTCCACATATTCCTTTCGCCTCCAGAACCACCAAATTTTCAACATTCTCCGGTAGCACCATATCTCAAATGCTTCGATTCTCTTATGTTCCCGTTTTCCCACAGTCCGTATCTCATTACCATAGAACGCTGTGCTCCAGACGTACATTCTAAGAAATTTCTTCCTCAAATTAATACCTATCTTTGATAACAGTACACTCCTCTTGGCCAGGAATGTCCTTTTTGCCAGTGCTAGTATTCTTTTGATGTCCTCCTTAACTCTGTCCGTCACTGGTCTTTTTGCTGCCTACTTATCAGAATTCCTTAACTTCATCTACTTTGTGACCATGAATCCTGAAGGCCTGCCGAAGTGGCCGTGCGGTTAAAGGCGCTGCAGTCTGGAACCGCAAGACCGCTACGGTCGCAGGTTCGAATCCTGCCTCGGGCATGGTTGTTTGTGATGTCCTTAGGTTAGTTAGGTTTAACTAGTTCTAAGTTCTAGGGGACTAATGACCTCAGCAGTTGAGTCCCATAGTGCTCAGAGCCATTTGAACCATTTTGAATCCTGAAGTTAGGTTACTAGTTGTTCGCATTTCTGCAACTTCACATTACTTTCGTCTTTCTTACGTTTACTGTCAATCCATATTCTGTACTCAATAGACCCTTCGTTACATTAGCAGATTATGTAATTCTTTTTCACTTTCACTGAGTATCGCAACGTCATCAGCGAATCGTTTCATTGATATCTTTTCACCTTGAATTTTAATTCGGCTCCTGAACCTTTCTTTTATTTCCATCATTGCTTATGCGATGTACAGATTTCACACTAGGGGCGAAAGATTATATCCCTGTCTTGCACCCTTTAATCCGAGCGCTTCGTTCTTGGTCGTCCACTCTCATTATTCACTCTTCTCTCTAGTACATAATGTATATTATCAGTCTCTTCCTATAGCTTGTCAATATTTTACTCAGAATTTCGAACATCTTGCACCAATTTACATTATCTTATGAACGTGTGTTGATTTTTCTTTAGTCTTGATTCCATTATCGACCACAACGTCAGATTTGCCTCTCTAGTGCCTTTACCTTTTCTAAAGCCAAAATGATCGTCATCTAACACATTTTCAAATTTCTTTTCCATTCTTCCATGAATTATTCTTGTCGGCATCTGGGATACATGAGCTGTTAAGCTGATTGTGCGATAATTCTCGCACCTGTCAGTTCTTGCAGTTTTCGGAATTGTGTTGGTGATCTTTTTACAAAAGAATGTCTCATACATTCTGCATACCAATGTTAATAGTGGTTTTGTTGCCACTTCCCCTACTGATTTTAAAAATTCTAATGGTATGTTATCTATCCCTTCTGCCTTATTTGATCTTAAATCCTCCAAAGATCTGTTAAATTCTGATTCTAATACTGTATCCTCTATCTTTTATAAATAGACTCCCGTTTCTTCTTCTATCACATCAGACAAATCTTTCCCTTCATAGAAGCCTTCAATATACTCTTTCCTCCTATCCGCTCTCTCTTCTGCATTTAACAGTTGAATTCCTGTTGCACTCTTAATGTTACTAGTCTTGCTTTTAATGTCACCAAAGGTTGTTTTGGCTTTCCTATATGCTGAGTCAGTCCTTCTGAGAAACATTTCTTTCTCGATTTCTTCACATTTGTCGTGCACCCATGTCGTCTCAGCTTCCCTGCACTTCCTATTTATTTAATGACTTAACAGCTCGTATTTCTGTATTTCCACATTTCCTGAACACTTTTGCTCTCTTTCTCTTTCATAGATCAACTGAAGTAGTTGTTCTGTTACCCACGATTTCTTCACAGTTACGTTCTTTGTACCTATGATTTTCTTCCCAGCTTCTGAAATTGCCCATTTTAGAGATGTCCATTGTCAACTGTACCACCTACTGAGCTATTCCTTGTTGCTGTATTTATAGCCTTCAAGAATATCTCGTCATCCCTTAGGCCTCGATATCCCGCTACCTTGCCTATTGAATCTTTCTGACTAATCTCTTGATCTACAGCCTACTCTTCATCACTACTACATTGGCATCTGAGCTGATATCTCCTTGCGGTTGTGCCTTAAAATCCTATATCTGATTTCAGAATCTCTGTCTGACAATGATGTAATCTAACTGAAATCTTCCCTGTATCACCTGGTCTTTTCCAAGTATACCTCCCCCTCTTATGATTCTTGAACAGAGTATTCACTATTACTAGCTGAAATTTGTTACAGAACTCAATTAGTCTTTCTCCTTTCTCATTCCTTTGTAAGGTATTCAGACAAATAACACACCTTACACTGAATTCATGAAGCCCTTTAGGTTAAATGGATATGTAACATGACATGCTTATGTGAAAATATTTGAATTTTATTGATATGCATATTTGAATAAACTAACATCTCATGAATATAAACCACTATCACTTACTCGAGGAATTCGATGTAAGTAATTTCCGTGACCTTAGCTGTGAGACATAGTTCTGAGGAAAGTAGAATTTTACAATGGCAGCTCACATCCCATGTTCAGCAGAAACCTTCACCGCAGGACATCCAGTGGACACAATGCAACGCTGCAGCCACTGCACAGGCCGCCAGCAAAGGCTGCCCTTGTCCCTGCTTTTAACGACGACACGTCGGAAAGCCTTTCTGCAGAATCACGGCTAGAGAAGCAGATAAATGTCCCAAGAAACCCAACTCAAAACATCGGCGACTCACTGCATCTACTTGTGTTAAAACCCACGTGGAATAAAGTTGTTTGTCTCTGTATTAGGTAGGAGAAGTTAAACGCTACGAAAGAAACGACACCTGTGGTAGGCTACAAAAACGCTAGTGGGTAGAGGAATAACAAGTAAAAACGCTCTGATTGGCCAGAAAGAAAACGCGTGGTCACCAGCTTTGATATAGGCAAAAGCAGATTGAAAAATTCGCTCTTCTTTTGCTGCGCTGAGGCGACTGCGAGAGTAATTATGTGAGCACTTATTCACAGGCTCATCTTAACTCTTAAGGAGTTAAACTGCAAAGCCTCCTAGTATGGAGAATTGCACCAAGCAATGGCAGATAATGCTTCCGAGCGATTTGAGGGTGATGACGTAAGCACTATTCCAGCAAAATAACCTGTACTATGCCAATTAAGTTAGCTGGGGAATAACTAAGAATCTCGGCTTCTTCGGAGATGTAGGAAATTTAGAAGACTGGTGTTTAACAGGCGAGGGAGATTTAGAATAGATCGTCAGGTTCACAGCTCGCGCCAAGAGCAGCCACTGCCATGCTGACGAAAGGTAAACTTACGCGCTCGTGCTATGCCGGCAACTGATACTCAATTGACACACCGAACTGCGTTCGTCTCCATCCCTCTATGTTTTCCTTTTTGGCATAAAACCATGACCTGTAGTTAAACATATTCAAGAATGTCAGGTGTAATTAAAAAGAAATGCAAGATACCTGATCTAACGAAAAGGATTGAGCATGTACTGCAGAGTGCTGTATACTCTGAAGTTATTGAACTCTTTTAAATGTGCAGTAATATTTCGAGTGATATTTACGTACCCTATGCAGACTCCATTCAAATTTGAATACTTCCACTGTGCATTTTTAGCTCAGTTGATATCTCTGTCCATAATTGTATTTAATTTGTTTGTGTATTTTCGACCTGCAGATACGGTCATCAACCATCTTACAATTAAAGAACCTTCAAATAGTCCTTAAGGGACAATTTCCCACCACTAGTACAAGTCAGTGTCCTTAACCTCTGTCCATGCCTGCACCCTCTTTGACAAGGCCGTTGGCAGAATGAGGGTGACTTCTTATGTTGTTGGAAGGCTTTCGCTGCCAATGCTTATTATTAATCAAAATTTAAGTGATGGCATGTTTCTAACCCAGATCCGAAGACTTTTTATTACTAATGAACGACGTTACTCATACAACATAAGTTGGCCTAATTATGTCAACTAGATATCACATAGAGATGTCATTAGCATATGACAGTACTGTGGCTTTATGATGGCTCGACGGCACTGGTAAAGTCATGGGACATGTACTGTATGTCGATCTCCACTTGAGAAAAAATGCAATCAAGCTGCAATGACTAATTCATAATCAGTTCTCTTCGCCAAGGATTACCAATGTACTCAAATATGCTTGAAACATATCAGTATATTTAGAGGATCGCCCATGACAATTTCAAATAATGCTAAATTTTGTTTTATATTGGCTTCTCAATCGTGGATGTGATGTGAAGAAATTTCGTTCATTTCATATGGTATAGAAATATTATATTCGATGCATTTACTTACAGATTAGCATTATTGTAATTACTTTCTATCATAATAGTGAGCTGTTATTTTCAGTCAACCAAATGCATGTATTGGAAACAGTGAACTAAAAAAAAGTTATGACTGTAAAATGTAAAAGACAAGTTAAAACATAAAACAAATGTAACCAAAATAAATAATTTGATTAGTAAGGAATGTTTACATATTCTAAGTGTGTATGTTGAAAATAGATAGCACCATAAGTACAGTTTACTTTCAAAAAGTGGTATTTCATAAACCAGTTGTATTACACAAGGATGTAATTGGCTTGAAATCATCTTTAAATTACAGTGTAACAATAGTTTCCATTTGTCTATAATGGAAAAAGCAAATTCTCATTTTGTCTTTTACAAATTTTCAAATCTAATATATTTTATGCTTTATAAATATGAAATATCAAACCTAAAATCTCAGAGGTTCATTATAGAACTAGACATTTTGAATAAAAAAGTAAAAATTCAAATTTCTTTCTATATAAATACCTAGCAAACAAAAAGGACCAGCAAACCTGAACTATTTATAACTTAGGAAATTAGAGTAGAAGAAAATTTGGCTTGGGTTATAAGGATTTAGAAATTTATTGTAAATAAAATCGGTACTCAAATGTAACTAGAGAAGATATGTCACAATTTATTGCTTATTTTAATAGAAAAGAAAAGTTATTTAAAAAGTTAGAATATTATGGTGAAGCAGAGGTATAGATTGAGTTAACAAGATTTAGAACATTAATATAAAGAAAATTTTACTCAAATGTAACTAGAGAAGATCTGTTTGAATTTTTTGAAAATTTTAATAAAGAAGAAATGATTAAGGACATAAAGAAGAGAGAACTAAAATGTAAGTCCATAAAAGGACTTCGATCAGTTGCTGAAATAGGAAATTTATAGAACTACACAAGACTAAAAACAAAAATTAATTGAATTAACTGTAAATGCAGTTGGAAATATTAATAAGAACGATAATTATAATGAACTGAATAAAAAATCTTAAAGAAATTCAACAAATATGTAAAGCACAAGGTATAAAAATAATTTTAACCTTACAAAAAGGATATTAATCGATCTTATCATAAAATCTGGAAGTAATAGTAATTACCATTTGAACAAAAAAATATTAAGTTGTCTACATAAAATCTATAAATTTATAAAAGAAATGAAATTATTCCAGTCTTAATAAACAACAATTAATTATCATTGTCAATGGATCTGAGGAAAAACTAAAATTGATGATGAGAATAATTTTCAGACATTTCTATTAGATAACTATCAGGAAATTAAAAAAATTAAGAAAAATTTACCAGGCTTCAGTTTTCTACATGATGAAGATTTTCTTCAAATCACCAAAACGAATTTCTAGGAATAGTTCTGCCTTTCAATCAAGAATAATAACTTATGGAATTAATAATAATGATAAAATTAAGAGAATACAAATATTTTTTATCAAATGTAATGATGAAATAATCAACAAATTAAAAAATATTTTAATTTAAAGAAGGCAGTTAAAGTGAACATGAAATTTTTATTGTAATTTTACAAGACAAGAAGAACTACAAGAGAATTTATTTTGAAAACGACAAATCAAGTGTTACTAAGAAGAAATGTTTTATGATATTGCTATAAAAAAATCTGTGAACTAACAATTAACTGAAATGAGAGAACTGCAAAGGCAGAAATCTGGCAGGTCTTTATTATATATTTATATATATATTAGAATAAGGCGTTCATAAATGCAATACAATGATTGGTTCATCTTCTAGTGATTTAGCAAAGGTCATTAGAGATGAAAAAGCTATAGTTAATGCAAAAATCACAGATCAAAATAGTTTTCTATGGGCAATAAAATCTATAGGTATAGTTTCTGAAGAAAAATCATAAGAAAATAAATTACCAAGACAGGAATGTTTTTATTCAAGACTTAAGGAAGGTAATTTTTCTGGTGAAGATTATGAAGGGGCAAAAACAGTTAGGGAAAAATTCAGTATTTAGAAAATGTATAAATGTGTTATTTAATTTTAGCAGAAATTTTCGAAAATTTGGGAGATACATGTATTAAAACTTGTAAACTAAATTATTCTTGGTATTTTACAGTTCCAAGATTATCTAGAAATTCTACATTAAAGACATCAAAAATTGAATTAGATTCATTACATAACTAGTATATTATTTTATTTCTTGAAAAAGGAATTGAATGAGGAATATCTCTCAGTATTAAAAGATATAAAAAATCAAACACCAAATATAAGAAAAAAATGCCAACAATAGAATCGAACTATATTGCATATTTAGATGCAAATAATTTATATATTTGTGTGATGTCTCAATTTTTACTATTAGAATACTTCAGTTGGGATTAGCCAGGTTGTTAAAATGCTGATAAAACACTTAAAATCTTTGGATATATCGTTTTATTTTAGAAGTTAGTTTCGAATATCCAAGAAAATTACATGCTTTATATAAACATTAACCTTTAGAACCTGAAGAGGAATTAAATTATTAACAGCTTCAAATCACAAAGAAATTTATTTTAATTTTATGGAAATCTTAAACAATGTTAAAATCTTGAATTAAAATTAAAGAAACTCATACAAACCTATTGTTTGAACAATCAGATTGGGTGAAATAATATATTGTTTTTAATACAGAAATGAGCAAAAAGGCGGCCAAACATTTTGAAAAAGGTTTCTTCAAGTTAATGCATAATTCAGAGTTTCATAAAAAATAGAAAGTATCAGAAGTAGACAAAATATTAAAATCATAACAGATCAAATAAAATATACTAATTATATTTCAAAACCAAATTGTGAAAATATTACTACATTTCCAGGAAAATTAATAGCAGTTCATATGAAGAAAATGTTCAATAAACCAATTCATTTCTATTGAGTATTCCAGACTTTTCTTAAATAAAAATGTACGATTTTGATTGTAATGGTATGAAATGATAGTATGGTGAAAATAGTTTTGTTTATGGATACTGATTCTTTCATTTACGAAAGAAGAACTGAAAATTTATGTAACGATATGAAATAAATGATAAACGAATTAGATTCAATGATTATTCAAATTATAATATTTATGAATTTCAGATAGTAAATAAGAAAGTTTTACGAAAACTGAGACATGAAAATTGTGGGAAAACTATGCTGGAACATGATAGTTCAAGATAAAAGTTTATGCTTATAAAGTTGGTGAAAAATACGAACAAATCTAAAGGAGCTAAGAAATCTGCTGTGAAAAATGAAATTACTTTCGATGATTATAAAAATGATTAACTGACAAAGTAAAACAATATAGAAAAAATAATTTGATTTGGGCTTTTAAACATGAATTGTATACAGTTGAATGTAATAAAATTGTTTTAGTTCTGATGATGGTATACATGTTGTACTACAAAATGGAATGAATGCTTCATCATATGGCCATTATAAATTAATCCAAATAGAGTAAAAGATGATGAAAATTATTTTTCTTAAGTTAAACATTTGCACAAAATGGTAATAAAAATTAAAAAAATTTTAGGTTTTAATATTTTTTCATGTCTTGCTAATTAAAAGATACAAACACATTTTCCATAGAAACATTCAACATTTTGATAATCTCATACTTTATCTTTTTTTTAAAGCTGATTTCCCATCTTTTGAATGATCACAGTTATGAATATAAGAATTTTTAACTTCCTTCCACATTTTTCACAAATAAATGTTTTAATCTGTTAATTGTGAAGAAGTTCTTTGTCTGTACTCATTTTACTTAATTTCATAGGCTAATTATGCTTTGTTATTTCAGTTTCTGTATGAACTTGTTTTTCTTGATTGCACATTGGCCAAATCATTTTTTTTTCGCTTTCCATTTATAAGGAAAAAATTTATTTAAATTTAAAAAAATCTTTTAAAAATGTTTATATTTAAATGTAGTCACTTGTAGAACTAAAAAATATTCTACTTATTTACAATAACAAAAATGTTTTAATAATTATTAACAAAATAATAATCTTCAATTTAAAGCAAAGATGTAACTTAACGCATATGGATGAAGACAATAATCGAAGTGTAGAAAATTTTAAGTGCATCGATTTGGGACTTTTGAAAGATATGAAACATTCCAACATCTTTATTAATGTATCTGACCTACATTCATTCTATTAAAATAAAAAAAGAAACAAAACTATTTAGAATATGAGTTACTCAATGTTATACCATCATATACATACAAAAATCACTTGAGTTTACTTTCAGCTCCCCAAGTTTTGGCTACTTTTTATTGTTTCAGTGTTTTTAATTTTTTAAATTCTAGCTACTTTAATGCAAATTTAATATTTTTCCCCCACAATAACTGACTGAAAATTAATTCCAATTTTCAAAAACAAAGACTCCTTATCAGATAAAGAAATAGATAAAGAATCAGTCCTAAATATGAAATTGGGTCAAATATTAGATAAAATAAAAGTAATTAACTGTAAACGATTAGAAGATCAAGAGGTACGATTAGAATTCATTACTTCCAGCAATACAATCGAAAATTATTGTGCAAATATAGATATATTTTAAAATCGAAAATATAGAAAGCTGTTATATTTCTAATTATTGGTATGAAAAATTGATATAACTTACAAGATGAAAGTTTAAAGTGTTAAAATTAAAATAAATTAACACCAAGAAAAATTAGTGTTTGTTTGTTGTAAATTTTTTGATTCTTTTGAATTTGTTAATCATAAACAACTTATTTTCTATTAAGAAATTGTTAAACCAGCTAGTTGGTAAAGATGATCAATATAACAATCAAATTTATGATCAACATTAATAAGTATACAATCAACAGTAATCAACAAACTATTAATGTTAACAATCAAATTTAATTAACAGGTGCTGAATCTTAGTTAACACACAATCAATGTTAACGATTAACAAATCGACAATAAAAGCATAAAACAATCAACTAAGTATTAAATGATCGACTCAACTATCAGTGTTAACATTTATATGTTGGTTTAACGACTTACGTTTTTTAAACGTTTGGTTGGTTATTTTATTGGTTTATTATCGTTTCACTGATAGTTAACATTGAATGTATGTTAATTAACAGTGATTGTTCAAGTAGATCATACATTAACTATCATTGATCATAAAATTGAGCGTTAAATTGATTATATTTACCAACTACCTAGCTTAACAATTTTAATAGGAAATATATTGTTTATGTTTAACAACTTCAAAAAAGTTAGAAGATTAACAACAAGCAAACACTAATCTTTCGTGGTGTTTACTTGCTGTTGTTTTAATTTTATCTTTCTTAACTTAAAACTCATATTTTGGATCTATTTACTTATATTTATTTTCCTGTACTTTTATGTTTTCTAATATATGACCCACTTTCATATAATCGATTGCATCATTATCTTCTTTTCTATACAATAAACTATTGTTCTGAAGTTGGGCCTGTAGTTTTAAGTATGCTATTCTTGGGAAAATTGTTTAGATTTGTGTAAAAGTAGATAGATTTAAGAAGGTTAAAAAATAGGAAAATCTAAAAAGTGCCCAAAACTGGTGCAACTGAAAATAAAGTGAAGTCATTTTTGTATCTATATGGTGATGACAAATTATATAAAATTGTAGTATTACAATTTATTTAGCGTAGTAAAAACACAAATAAAGATCGACCTCTTTGTGTTATTGAATTTGGATAGATTTCAAAATTTTGTGTTTTTCATTTAGTTAAGTTAAGAGTTCCTTTACTATAACCTGAGTTCCTAAATGGTTCATGTTTGTAGTTCATTTTGTTTGCATTGTATTTATATAGAATTTTTTTTTCGATACAGGCAAATTTCTGGTTTGGGGGAAACTGCCAAATCAGATTCTTGCTTTGATATTTTGAATTTTTACTCAGAATTGCTCTTTGAGCTAGAACTCTCATCCGTATACTACTATCATTTTGCTGGTTATTCAATCTTGTAATCAGTTCCATAGTCATCTTCCTCTTGGCAGTCGATTCCCAAAGGTCCAGATTGCGAACTATTCTAGAATACTTTGCCAACGGAGAGATCAACATGACACTTCTTCAGTTACTAGTGAGCCACATGTGCTGTAGATAAACATTACGTATCTTCTATGAAGTGATTTTCGTTACCTTCAGCTTCCTCATACCATTGCTCATTGCTGGTTCTTTGCCATTAAGTGACAGTTTCCCACCCTAAGGAAAACAGATTGCATTGAACCTTTCTCCACTTCTCTGCCCTCTTTGACAAGCTCATTCAAATACACTCCTGGAAATGGAAAAAAGAACACACTGACACCGGTGTGTCAGACCCACCATACTTGCTCCGGACACTGCGAGAGGGCTGTACAAGCAATGATCACACACACGGCACAGCGGACACACCAGGAACCGCGGTGTTGGCCGTCGAATGGCGCTAGCTGCGCAGCATTTGTGCACCGCCGCCGTCAGTGTCAGCCATTTTGCCGTGGCATACGGAGCTCCATCGCAGTCTTTAACACTGGTAGCATGCCGCGACAGCGTGGACGTGAACCGTATGTGCAGTTGACGGACTTTGAGCGAGGGCGTATAGTGGGCATGCGGGAGGCAGGGTGGACGTACCGCCGAATTGCTCAACACGTGGGGCGTGAGGTCTCCACAGTACATCGATGTTGTCGCCAGTGGTCGGCGGAAGGTGCACGTGCCCGTCGACCTGGGACCGGACCGCAGCGACGCACAGATGCACGCCAAGACCGTAGGATCCTATGCAGTGCTGCAGGGGACCGCACCGCCACTTCCCAGCAAATTAGGGACACTGTTGCTCCTGGGGTATCGGCGAGGACCATTCGCAACCGTCTCCATGAAGCTGAGCTACGGTCCCGCACACCGTTAGGCCGTCTTCCGCTCACGCCCCAACATCGTGCAGCCCGCCTCCAGTGGTGTCGCGACAGGCGTGAATGGAGGGACGAATGGAGACGTGTCGTCTTCAGCGATGAGAGTCGCTTCTACCTTGGTGCCAATGATGGTCGTATGCGTGTTTGGCGCCGTGCAGGTGAGCGCCACAATCAGGACTGCATACGACCGAGGCACACAGGGCCAACACCCGGCATCATGGTGTGGGGAGCGATCTCCTACACTGGCTGTACACCACTCGTGATCGTCGAGGGGACACTGAATAGTGCACGGTACATCCAAACCGTCATCGAACCCATCGTTCTACCATTCCTAGACCGGCAAGGGAACTTGCTGTTCCAACAGGACAATGCACGTCCGCATGTATCCCGTGCCACCCAACGTGCTCTAGAAGGTGTAAGTCAACTACCCTGGCCAGCAAGATCTCCGGATCTGTCCCCCATTGAGCATGTTTGGGACTGGATGAAGCGTCGTCTCACGCGGTCTGCACGTCCAGCACGAACGCTGGTCCAACTGAGGCGCCAGGTGGAAATGGCATGGCAAGCCGTTCCACAGGACTACATCCAGCATCTCTACGATCGTCTCCATGGGAGAATAGCAGCCTGCATTGCTGCGAAAGGTGGATATACACTGTACTAGTGCCGACATTGTGCATGCTCTGTTGCCTGTGTCTATGTGCCTGTGGTTCTGTCAGTGTGATCATGTGATGTATCTGACCCCAGGAATGTGTCAATAAAGTTTCCCCTTCCTGGGACAATGAATTCACGGTGTTCTTATTTCAATTTCCAGGAGTGTAATATGTGTGACTTCTTACCCAAAAAGTCTTTGGCCGCCATTTGAATAAGTAAGTCCATCATATTATTGACTCGATAACGTCTATGAGAAACAAAGGTGCTATTACTGTTACAGTTGACACATCTCAAATTCCCAATAAAACACAAGTCTGGAGTACCAATTAGATTATCGGCAGTGAGTTCAGCTCTTGAGCGTCCAAAAAGGTCTGTACGGCTCATCTCTGTGATTTTTTTTTTTGAGCCATCAGTCTTCTGACTGGTTTGATGCGGTCCACCACGAATTCCTCTCCTGTGCCAGCATCTTCATCTCAAAGGAGAACTTGCAATCTATTTCCTCAATTATTTGTTGGATGTGTTCCAATCTCTGTCTTCCTCTTCAGTTTTTGCCCTCTACAACTTCCTCTAGTATGATGGAAGTCATTCCCTGATGTCTTAACAGCTGTCCTAACACCCTGTCCCTTTTCCATGTCAGCATTTTCCACATATTCCTGCCTGCTCCTGTTTTGTACAGAACCTCCTCAATTCTTTACTTCATCAGTCCACCTAATTTTCAAAATTCGGCTGGAGCACCACATTTCAAATGCTTCTATTCTCTTCTGTTACAGTTTTCCCACAATCCATGTTTCTCAACCTTGTAACAGAGTGCCCCAAACAATCTCAGAAAATTCTTCCTCAAATTAGGACTTCTATTTGATACTAGTAGACTTCTCTTGGGCAGGAATGCTCTTCTTGCCAGTCCTAGTCTACTTTCGATGTCCTTCCTGCTCCATCGATCATTGGTTATTTTGCTGCCTAGACGGTAGAATTATTTAACTTCAAATACAAGTCCTCAGATTATGTAATTCTTGTTTACTGTCACTGAGGACTGTAACTTCATCACAGAATTATTTAACGTCAAATACATGTCCTCAGATTACGTAATTCTTGTTTACTGTCACTGAGGACTGTAACTTCATCACAGAATCGTATCACTGATATCCTTTCACCATGAATTTTAATCCTATTCCTGAACCTTTCTTTTCTCCATCATTCCTTCTCCGATGTGCAAATTGAGCACTAGGGGCGAAAGACTACATTCCCTTCTTACACCCTCTTTAATCCGAGTACTTCGTTCTTGGTCGTCCACTCTCATTATAACCTCCTCGCTCTTTTGCATACTGTATATTATCTATCTCTCCCTATTCCCTATTGCTATTTTTCTTGAAATTTTACGTTGTCGAACGATTTTATTAGTTGGCAAAACATTATGAAAATGTCTTGATTTTTCATTAGTCTTGCTTTCATCATCAACTTCAATGTCAGAATGGCCTCTCTGGTGCCTTCACCTTTCCTACAGCCTTTTCCATTCTTCTGAATATAATGCTCTTCATCAACTAGATGCATGAATTGTTCAGCTGATTGTACGATAATTCTCGCACCTGTCAGCCCTTACAGTCTTTGGAATCGTGTGGATGTTATTTTTCCAAAAGTCAGATTGTATGTCGCCAGTCTCATACATTCTACAGACCAATGTTAATAGCCGTTTTGTTGCCACTTCTTCCAACGATTTTAGAAATTCTGATGGTTTGTTATCTATCCTTTCTGACTTATTTGTTCTTAAGTCCTCCAAAGCTCTTCGAAATTCTGACTCTAATGTTGGATCGCCTCTCTTCTTCTATCACATCAGACAAATCTTGCTCCTCATACAGGCCTTTATTGTACTCCTTCCACATATCTTCTCTCGCTTCTGCATTTAACAGTGGAATTCCTGTGACTCTTAGTGTTAACAACACTGGTTTTAATTTCACCACAGGTTTTTCAGTTTTTCTATATGCTGAGTCAATCTTTGTGACAATCACTTATTTTCGATTTCTTCACATAGTTCATGCAGTCATATCGTCTTAGCTTCCTCAGCGACTTGTATTTGTGTATTCCTGAATTTTCTTTAACATTTTTGTACTTATTTCTTTCATCGATCAGCTGTAGTATTTCTTCTATTATCCATGGTTTCCTCGCAGTTATATTCATTGTACTAATGTTTTTCTTTCCAACTTCTGCAATTGTCCTTTTTATAGATGTCAATTCCTCTTCAACTGTATTGTCTACTGAGCTATACCTTATTCCTGTAGCTATAGCCTCAGAGAACTTCAACTGTGTCTTCTTCCTGGATAATATTTTGATTCCTGGGTACACCTTATAATCCAATATTCGATTTTCCCAGCATCACATAGTCTTTTCCAAGTATACGTCCTCCTCATGTGATTCTTGATCAGAGTATTCTCAGTTGCTAGCTGAAATTTATTACAGAATTCAGTTAGCCTTTCTCCTCTCTCATTCCTTGTCCCAAGCACATTTGCTCCTGTATTTCCTTCTACTCCTTTCCCTATAATTGCATTCCAGACCCCCATAAGTATGAGATTTTCATATCCCTTTACGTACTGTATCACCCTTCCAATATAATCATACAACTTCTCTACCCCTTCATCTTCCGTTTGCAACATCGGCATGTATACCTCAACTATCATTGTCCATGTTGGTTTGTTGTCGATTCTGATAAGAACAACCCTATTACGAAGCTGTTCACAATAACACTTACGAGTCTTACTGCCTTTATATTACTTTCTGCTGTTGTTGATATTACCCTATACTCATCAGGCTAGAAATTCTTGTTTTCTTTCCATTCCACTTCACTGACAACTACAATATCTAGATTCGACTTTTGCATTTCCATTTTCAGGTTTTATAACTTCCCTACCATGTGCAAGCTTCTGTAATTCCACGCCCTGCCTCGTAAAACGTTATCCTTTCGTAAGTTACTCAATCTTTTTCTCATCGTCACCTCCCTGTTGGCAGTCCACTACCAGAGTTCTGAGTGTGGGATTATTCCGGAATATTTTGCCAATGGAGAGATCATCATATCACTTTTTCAATTATGGGCCACATGTCTTGTGGATACACGTTATGTGTCTTTAATGCAGTGGTTTTGATTGCGTTCTGCATCCTCATTCTTCCGCCCTTAGGGGCAGTTTCCCACCATGAGGACAAGAGAGTGTGCTGAACTTCTGTCTGCTTCTTCAACCACTGTGACAAAGCTGTGGGCGGAATGACTACAGCGTCTTATGCTGGAAGTCTTCGGCCGCCAAAGCTGATTAGTAATGAAAATTTAAGTTGTAACGTGGTCCATCCCTATATCGAGCTACAGTTCTATAGAGAGGCATGCATCACTTAAGTACCATTCATAGAGGTTCAGTTACAGTTGCTTTTTGTTGGCTATACCTGATTTCAATATGTGGACACCTCAGTGCAAGGCATGACGTACTGAAGGACATTGGCCAGCATCATATGTTTCTAGGAATCTTACGCTTTTGTAAGAGAAGCGTTTAGTGTATGAACTGAAAGCCATAGTGGCTGCATGCTGATCAGCCAAACAATTATGACCACCTACCTAATGGCTGGTATGTCCACCTTTGTCACAGGTAACAGCAGTGAAACGCCATGGTACTGAAGCAATGAGACCAAAGTAGGTCACTGGAGGCAGTTTGCACCACATCTGCACGTACAAGTCACCTCATTTCCGTAAATTCCGGGGAAGGGTGTGAAAAACTCTGACGCCGCTTTCAAACACGTCCCAGATTTGTTCCATTGGTTTCAGATTTGGCGAGTTGTAGGGCCACCACATCAACTGCAATTCGCCGCTGTGGTCCTCAGACCACTCCATCACACTCCTGACATTGTAACAGGGCGCAGTATCTTGCTGAAAAATGCCACTGGCGTCGGCAAACATGATTGTCATGTATGTGGACTGCAACCAGTGTAAGATACACGTTTGTCGTCGTGGTACCTTATACGAGCTCCATTAGGCATGTGGATGTCCTCGTGAATGTTCCTCAGAGTAGAACGGAGTCACTGCCAGCTTGTCTCCGTCCTTCAGTACAGGTGTCATGGAGCTGTTCCTCTTTAGGGATTCGCGCCCTCCCACCGGCATGATGAAGAAGGTATTTGGATTCATCAGAAGATGCAACGCTTAGCCACTGCGCCAAAGTCCAGTACTGATGGTGAGGTGCGCATATAAGTCGTAGTTGCTTAAGTCAACATGTTAACATTGGCCCATGCATGAGCCGTTAGCTGCAGATGCCCATCGTTAGTAGTGGTTGGTGCACTGTGTGTTTAGACACACTTTTATTCTGCCAAGCATTAAAGTGTGATGTTAGCTCCGCCACAGTTCAGTGCCTGCCCTGTTTTACCAGTCTGCCCATAATAAGACGTCTGACATCTGTAATGAGGGGTGGCTGCCCAACTCCAGGACGTCAGGATGTTGTTTGACCTTGGTTTCGCCATATGCTGATGAGACTCACCACAGCACTCCTCCAACACTCAACAAGTAGTACAGGTTCCGAAATTGTGATACCAAGCCTCCGGGTCATTACAATCTGCCCTAATTCAAACTCATACATCGCACGCCTTCCCCATTCTACATATGGACAGCATGCTCACTGATACTACATACACCATGCATGTGACTGACTAGCTGTCATTCTTTGCCAGGTGATGCTGCTATTGCCAATAAGGTTTATATCGATAGTAGGTGATAAGTGTACTGACCCTGCAGAAATTCAAATTCTATCTAGAACATAAATCTTTCTTGATAGTGACTACCAATCAAACTTAAAGTCGGGTGCTAGTGTGGCTGAGGCTGATGGGACGTATCACTAGGTGGGTGATGCTTATTTTACCAAATTGTTCAAATCTCTCTGAGCACTATGGGACTTAACATCTGAGGTCATCAGTCCGTTAGAGTTAGAACTGCTTAAATCTAACTAACATAAAGACACCAAACACATCCATGCCCGAGGTATGATTCGAACCTGCGACCGTAGCAGCAGCGCGGTTCCGGACTGAAGTGCCTAGAACCGCTCGGCCGTAGCGGCCGACCTCATTTTATCATTTCAGTTTGATGTTAGAAGTGAACCGAGAATGTTACTGTTAGTGCATTGAGTCACATAGTCCAAGAATATGCTGAGGATGTTGAAGTGAATGAATTGAATTATGACGGTGGCATGTGGGAGATTTATTTGGTGGAATTTTTTTCCGTTATTTGAGGTTACGGTAAAAATCGGGATTATGATGATTCAATGTGGTAAATTAAACAGAGAACGGAGGAGTGAGATGGCGCCTCAAACTGCGCGGCCACTTCGCGCTGCAGACAGTATTAGAAAAATCTTGCGGAAACATGTTTGTGAAAAGGCTCGTGGGTGTCATAGTAAGACAAATTTCAGCCCCATCAGCTGTCGGCCGCTTCATACAGACTGGCGTCCGCCCAACTGATTGACTGCGAGCATTGGTCATAGAACCCAAGAGCTTCAACAGACTGTTCTGCGCTCGAATTAGCAAGTATAAGATTATGTTACGTTGTATATGGTATAATACTGTGTTTCAGCATGCTTCGTGGAGATTTTGTGTGGCGCGTTGCTATGAGAGTATTTGACAGTGGTCTTTACTTTGTTCAAGTTTGTAATACAGCTCGTGCCATGAAAACTTGAATGTTTCTTATTTTTTACAGGATGAGGAGCGTCGTTTACACATTAGAAAACGGAGAAAAGTTTAACATTTGTGATGTTGTGTTCTGTTTAAGTTTAATAGTGAAAGCAGTGGAGGCAATTCGAAACTCCTGTGCCCTGTATCGAGTGAGTGCTATCGAAAAAGTCATTTTCTATCGTTTCAAGTATGATGGTTTTAAGATAAATCAATCACCACGTACAGGAAGACGGACAGGCGTTGGTAAAGGACATTTCAGCAATTTACTACTATGGTCAATGACAATGTTTCCGATAATCGGAAAGTGTGACGACCAACTAGCTTTCATGTCACACCTGTCTTCAGTAGTCGTTTTGAGGTTAAAAGAAAGCAAGGAGTATTACTCCACAACATCTCGTCAAAAAGCGAGATTAGGCGCAAAGCAGAATCACGAATTGGAAGGACGGGGAAGGAAGTCGTCTGTGACCTTTCAAAGGATTGATTGCTGGGTGATGGCGATTTGAAGTACCGTATGATAAATTCGTAAGGAGAAAATTGTGGGTAAGCCATAACAACCATTATCTCAAACGATAGCCTGTAGACATCCACAAAATGTATTGTTATTGATATACATGTGGTGGCACAAAGGTTTTTTGTGTTACAATCTGCTACATAGGGATATGTCCTTCGCAGTTGACATTTGCTGCCAACAAATGAGATTCCTTGCTGTTGCAGAATAAAAAATCTGACCTGGAAGACACCACCAAGGACATTTTGACAATTTCTCTGATACTTGTGTCTAACGTGTTCCATAACCTAGCGGGAAACGCTGTTAATATGCACTCCACTAATACAACTGCGTCTCATCATAATAGCATAGAATGAATGGCTATCTTAATTAAATGTGAAGTCTTTTGTCATACTCCAATAGCTTTAGTGGGCTACAACGTAAATACGACAGCGTGGCAGTGAGAGTAGTTGCTGAATGAAGCACACTTAACAGAGTATTCAGTGACACGATTTCTGAACAGCACTGTATATTTTCAGTAGCAGTCCCACAGTATTTTATGAGACTTACCTCGATATCTACTGGTTATAGAACGCAGTGATGACAATTTTTCTAAAGGTGTCCTTCTGAGTTGGGTATAGCTGTTTGTAGCTCTGTCACAGAGGAGGGAAAAATTACTCTCGCATCACTTTGGAACTCACAGCTACTACCTCTTACTCTTTACGGTGCATCGACATTTTCATGGAGCAAGCGACCAACTGCAGTCTTCTTCGCCTCCTCATTGCCCTAGAGATGACTTAGACTATTCGCAATGTAGACAACGAGATCAGTTGTTGTTGTTTTGTGAAAGTAATCTCCCATCTCTGCAAACATATATTTGATTAGCTGATGAGACACCAAAGTGGAATTCATCCAGAATCTTTGTTTGATATATCACGAATATATCAAGTGAATCTTGTAAGATTATTCTCTGTCATTCCACGAAGTATAAAAGCTATCGCAGCGTCACCAGACATGTTCCACTATGTTGTCATGACCCTGTCATAGTCTTAGATTGGCGATTATATTTCTACAGGAAATATTTTTCTTGGGTAGGTTAACCATCTATTTGAAAAAAGCTGATAAAAATGCTCTCAACGTCTTTTTAAGAGACAGTCTCCACTTCTTCCGATCTGACCACGTAAGCGTAAAAAAGATGTGGAATGATTTCAAAGAGATAGTATCGACCGCAATTCAGAGATATATACCACTGTAACAGTTATGTTACTAAATGTGACACTTCTGTCACTAAATGTAACTGGGTTTTCTCTTTTGATGCAAGTCAATTGTCAGGATGAGCATTCTAAAGCATTCTGTCAGGGTGAAAATATTAAATAAATTAACTTTTCTCTCTTAACAACATGTGGGCAGGGTGGGTTCTTCCTTGGCTCGGGTATGAGGTCGAATGAAACATCATTTTTACATAACTTTTATTGAAGATTTGTACAACTGTATCTTACGGAATATTCTGGTTCGGAGAGCGGCAGCTGTGTCGTTTGTGAAGTCTTCTGCTGCGGCAGCGGCGGCGGCGACGGCGGCGGCGTCTGATTACGCGTAGCGGTGTGTATCTCGTGTCGCCGTCTCGCCCAGTTGACTGGAGACGCGCAGCGCGAGGTGGCCCGTTTAATTATTGCGAGCGAAATGGTGCATCGGATGATACCTTGGGTGTCGCGTCCCAGTGTTTCTCTTCTCTAAGCGGCCGCGTGTGTTCTGCGTCGGCCAGCGGAGCGGCGCGGCGGGGGAAGGCCAGTGTGGCGGACTCGAACCACGGACTCCCGCTTGCCAGTCTTCGGCTGTCAGGTCTTCATCCCAGCTCACAGGTGACTGCTGAGGTGAGGCTATCTCCTTCCCGTCCTCACGAGTCACCCGGGTACGTAAAAATCAGACTTGAAATACCTTTTAACTTCTGTCTTCTGGCGCCGCGGCTGCTGCTTTTTATTCCATTACAGCGGCGGACTTGGTGCGTCTGAGCATGATGTAGACTCTTCTTGCATGACGGTCTTCAGCACCGACACTGACTGAAAACTACTGCTACTTCTTCGTCTTCTTCGTCTCCGTCTCCGTCTCCCTCCGTCTTCGTCTCCGTCTCCGTCTTCCTCTGTCTGGCCCACCGCGTCTCGCGTATTTATTCACTTTAGTTTACTGGAGGTGAACGACTTCACGGTCATTGCCTCTTCTGTCACGTTGAGAAGCTCCTCGAAGAATCTTCTTAACGTCGGTCATTGGCTCTTGGAATGTAGGCGAGGGCTTTTGATCCCATGTGACGACTGAGAAACACGTGAGCTGGTCATTGCCTCTTCTGTCACGTTGAATAGCTTCTCGAAGAATCTTCTTTACGTCGGTCATTGGCTCTTGGGATGGAGGCGAGGGCCTTTGCTCACATACGACAACTGAGAAACACGTGAGCCGGTCGGGCGATGCCCTGACGGCTGAATCGACAGCGCCCGCTTATGTGGAACTCGCTGACTTCACGGTCATTGTCTCTTCTGTTCTGCTGTTCGGCCCGCTGTTTGCGAGTATGTAACTCTCTAAACTAAACCAAGTTTTTCATTTATATTCTAATTTCTAGTTCACTTTGATTTCACTAATTTATTTACTTAAGTACCACTCAACATTCCTCCACCCTTCGGAGAAATTCGCCCTCGAATTTACCACTCAACATTCCTCCACTCTTCACACGGCAAAAGCATAAGCAATGAAAACTCTCGACTTAGAAGATTACACACGCTTCACATTAAGTATGTGGAAAATACTCTATCACTTTACAAAAGCACTGTACGGTCATGAATCACATAGTTCTTACATAAATGGTTGTAATAAGTGTAACAAACCTTGATGACAATGAATAAACAAAAATAGATTATTCACTCAGAAAGTTACATAGCAACACCTGTTTAATCAACCCTATATGAATGCAAGAATATCTATTCTACAGTATTGTTTATTTTAACCAGAGACTGTTTAATAAAGAATGAAGTACAATAAACAAAATTAATACACTAATGCTCAAAAGTAACTACTGAAGTACACCAGTTAAGAGTGTGTTATCCAGTTAACAGGGATTTGATGAAGTGGTATATTATTATTTGGCTTATTTTTTCGTCTTAAATAAAACAAAACTGTACAAAGCAGAAACACCAACACAAAGGTTCCAGATATACCCGTTCCTAGCATTATAATTTTAGTTTTGTGTTCACCTTTTAATTTTAAGACATGTTTCATCATAACATTGGCATCAATTTTGCCTTGCTGTGAGTTTATGAACGTATCTAATGACTTCAGAAGGGAACTGTCAAGGGAGTAATTGAGGTAGGATAGGTTTTATGTAGGAAATGCTTTGCATGGCGTTTTCTGAAAAAAGCAAACAACATGGTTATGGACCTACCAACCTAGTAAAAACAAAAACAAAGAAAAGAAGGAATACATTGTTAACTACAAGATCTACATGGTTCTACGTTGAACTTTTCTTTCTTTTCTTAAAAAATAAACCATTATAATTTATTAATTATTTACATATGTATACTACAGTCTACTAAGATTCAACTAGGCCATTCGCACCCTTGGTCGAAGATTGTATGGTGCCATGTCTGCATGTTGTGCTGGCGTGGCCACTCTTTTTCCTTTACGGGAACTTCCTCCACCCTTCGGAAAAGCAGACACTATTGTTGAAGGAATTACATCTGGAGCGCCCTTGAAAGGTTTTAAACGACTTGCATGCACAATGGTAGTTCGGGTGGGCAGTTGCAGTTTGACGTTGACTGGTGACGTGATCTCAATAATTTGATAAGGACCTCTGTAGTTTGTTACAAATTTCTTCGTTTTTCCTCTCGCAACATATGGAGTTGAAAGCATTACCCACTGACCGATTTTGTAATTTGGAGATTTAGCTTGGGTATTACCTAATCTTTCCTGTCGTTCCAAAGCCTTTGTATTAGATTTTTGAACCTTTTTCCATACATCCTTCATCATTCGACTGAAATCTCTTACTGTTTCTCCGACTTTTCCGTTTTTCTGCCTGATTACATCAAAAGGGGACGGCATTTTTCTCCCATAGACCACTTCATAAGGTGACATGCCAGTTGCTTCATGCGTTTTGGCGTTGTATACCGACACGATTATTGGTAAATACGTATCCCAATTAGAATGTTGTTCGTTAATATAATAACTAAGCATCTTGCCAATTGTCCGATGAACTCTTTCTGTGCGCCCGTTGCACTGAGGGTGTAACGGAGTTGTGCGTAATTTACGTATTTTAGTAAGTGGCATAGCTGTTTCATTAGTTCAGACATAAAATTAGATCCCTGATCTGTGATAATAGCTTCAGGTACGCCAAATTTAAGTATCCAGTTGTTAACTAAAGCTTGGGCAACTGTATTTGCTTGCTGATCTGGGAGACTCACCATAGCTAGATAGCGTGAAAAGTGATCTATAATTGTAAGGACATACTTATTACCAGCCGGTGTTTTATGAAATGGCCCGTAGAGATCCACTCCGCAGATTTGATATGGACCTGAAGCCTCGGGAAGCCTCTGTAAGGGTATTTTTGAACGAGAAAGTTCAGCTCGTTGTGCGCACGCAATGCAATTATGAACATACTGCGCAACATCCTGCTTTCTGGTTTGCCACCAAAATCGCTCTGCTACACGTCTTTCGGTTGTCCGCTGTCCACCGTGTCCTGCAAGGATATGATCGTGGGCCTCTGCCATTATTTCTTGTCTAAGGTGTAGGGGAACAACAATTCGCGGTCCAAGTTTTGTTTTACGGCATAATACACCATCTTCAAAGCAAAATTGTTTTTGAGTTGCGTATTTCTTACATTCTGTATCCTCATCTTGTGCCTTTCTGCAGTCCTCAGTATCTCGGCCTGTTGCTTCCAAAAGTGCTATTTTCCGACTTAGGCAATCTGCATTCGTGTGTTTTTTGCCTGGTTTATGGATAACTTCAAAATCCATTTCGGAAAGACATAGGGCCCAACGGGTAAGACGATTAGATGGATCCTTTAATCCAAGCAACCATTTTAAAGCTGCGTGGTCTGTAATGACCTTGAATTTCCTACCATACAAGTAGCATTTAAAGTATTTGATACCATAAATAACAATTAACAATTCTTTCTCCGTTGTGGAATAATTTCTTTCTGCCGTTGTTAGTTGTCTCGAAGCGTAGGCTATGGGGTGTTCCGCGCCATTAATATTCTGACTCAAAACAACTCCTACTGAATGACCACTTGCGTCACAGGATAAAATAAATTCTTTATTATAATCTGGGTAGGCTAATACTGGACTGTGTGTTAACTTATCTTTAAGGGTTTGAAATGCTGATTCACAATCTTCAGACCAATGAAATTTTGCACCCTTTTTCAATAATTGGGTTAAGGGTCGGGCAATTTCAGCAAAATTTTGAACATACTTTCGGTAATACGATGCGAGACCAATGAAACTTTGTACTTCCATAACGCGTTGTGGTGTTGGGAAGTCCTTAACTGCCGAAATTAATCGAGGATCTGTTTTAATTCCTTTTTCACTAATGACATGCTCTAGGTATGTAACCTCTGTCAATGCAAAACTACATTTTTCCATATTTAATGTTAATTTAGCTTTTCTAAGTCTCTGAAAAACATTACGCAGACGCACAGCATGTTCATTAATGTCTTTGGAGAATACAATAATATCGTCTAGGTATACACAACATTGCTGAGTTTTGAGTCCTCGCAATACTCCATCGAGTAGTCTTTGAAAAGTTGCTGGTGCATTTTTCAAACCGAAAGGCATTCTTTTAAATTGCCAGTGGCCTCCAAGGGTAGAAAATGCTGTTTTATGCCTATCTTCAGGTGCAACTTCCAATTGATGATATCCGCTACGTAGATCAATTGTTGAAAAGTATTTACTGTTACCCAAACTGTCAATGATATCTGTAATGTTTGGAAGAGGATAAACATCTGAGGTAGTTTGTTTGTTAAGGTGTCTGTAGTCACAACAAAATCTATATCGTTTCGTACCGTCGGGAGACTTCTTTGGAATAATTACAATATTTTAATTATAAGGAGAATCAGAATATTCTATAATTCCATCTTTTAGATGCTGTTCTATAAATTCATCCAGTACTGGCTGTAAGTGATGCGCAACTCTATAAGTCTTCCTATAAACTGGGGGGCTATTTCCTGTTGGGATCCTATGCTGTATGATATCTGTTGCTGGCAGTGGACCTTCTGCATTAAATAAATCTTGAAACTCAACTAAAACTGCTTCTATCGTGTCTCTATCATTTCCTTTCAAATGCTCAATCTTCTGGTGTAATGCGGTTTTATAGGCGTCTGGTTTCTGACCATCGTTAATATCTGACCAAATGAAATCTTCTTCTTCAAAAGTACTGGCTGTAGCTACTAATATTCCCTTATGCAACTCTTTGTCCTCCACTCCGAAATTGTCAATATGTACCGGTACTTTTCTTTCTCCCTCAACGTCTTGAACCCGTACAACACTTCTACGTACAAAACAATGTGATACATCTAATTCCTCATTTTCTTCTAATGGCTCTATTAGACACACTGTATCTGTAGGTACTTCGGGGTCAACGGTCCTCCAGAAAAGTTTTCCTGAGCCAGATGGTATCTGATCCCGCGAATCAACCTTCAAGGGCATTGCACGCAGTATAGTTGATTTCGCCTTCCGGTTGGGGAAATCTTGCGGCAGAGGGCCCTTTGCAGCGGTGTCACCTAGCTGAAACACTATTCCGCTAAGTTCTACAGTTTGCTGTCTGAGGTCGATTTTAGCGTGATGTTTATTCAGGAAATCCAACCCTAGGATCACGTCGTACCCGTCAGTTACTTTTGTTACCACTTCTACATCTTCCTTAAATTGTACACCGTGAATATAGAAAATCAATGATGTACATCCTAATGACTTCACTGTACCTCCTCCTACTCCACTCAATCTATACCTTGGAGGGTCATATTTATTTTCTCCAATACATTCATTACTTACTATTGATACATTTGCGCCTGTATCCACTAGTATCCTTGCCTCTTTATCCTGTACGGTAGCAGATAACCAGCATTCCGCCTTCACATTCGCCTTAATGGCATGAAATTTTATTGGGAACGCCTGGCGGCGGCTCCGACATTCCCGTTTGAGTTTAACTGATTCCTATTTCCAATAACTTTCTTAGACCTGCATTCCTTGAATGTGTGACCTATTCTTTGACAATTAGTGCATTGAGGTTGTCTGCAGTTTTTTGCTATATGTCCCTGTCGCTCGCTCCTAAAACATCGTACTCCTGCTGAAAATACATTTCGCTTCTCCTTGTATCTGGTGGCAATGTCAATTTCTTCAAAAGCCGTCGCCACAGATACAGCTTCTGCTAAATTTTTAGGAAACTCTGCCCTGACACGACGGGATGTTTCAGGAGGTAACCCACGTAAAAATGTATCCAGAGCTCTATTTTCTGCCTCTTGTAAAATAACTTTATTTGATTCATCACTAGTTGTCAACTGATAGGTGTTAATATTAACTTTTCTAATCCTATCTACAAAGCTTTCTAACGACTCGTTTTGCCTCTCAGTGATAGTGTTTAACTGTTCCCTATAAAATCTACAGCTGTTCTGTTTTTGAAAACGTTTAAGCAATCCTTTCTTCAATTCCTCAAATGTTGGAGCATTCCGTAATTCTTCATGGTATAAGACGTGTGCTTTAGCCTCTCCTAGCAATCTTAACTTTGTCATTTGTAAGAGCTGTTCATCTGACCATGATCCTAAGTTTGCAGCTGCTACTAAATCATCAAAAAAGGCTGTTATGTCTTCGCAAGGTTTACCTGAAAAAGGAGTTACCAAGGCTGCTGCTGAGGAATCTAGGGTAGGAAGGATTGAACTGGTTTGCCTAACCTCACTCAACTGTTTAAATAATGCATTATTATCACTTTTAAGCTGTTTTATCTGACTAACTAAGATCTGAATAGCTTCCTCAGTAGAAACCGCTTGTGGTGCTGTCTCTGACTTTGTACGATTTCGTGTCATCATTTTACAAACTATTAGTTACACAATATTACCACACTGAATTCAAAAGATGTTTACATGTTTTCGACAAACTCTTAAAATTATGAGAGAAAATACACTTCTAAATAAAGAAAATATTACGACTGCTATGCAAACCTCTATCCTTTCACACATTAAACAATACTAACTGTGGACCTTTAGTGACTGTCATTCACACCTCATATTGAGCCAAGGGTTTTTTCTCTGACACCAAATGTAACAGTTGTGTTACTAAATGTGACACTTCTGTCACTAAATGTAACTGGGTTTTCTCTTTTGATGCAAGTCAATTGTCAGGATGAGCATTCTAAAGCATGTCAGGGTGAAAATATTAAATAAATTAACTTTTCTCTCTTAACAACATGTGGGCAGGGTGGGTTCTTCCTTGGCTCGGGTATGAGGTCGAATGAAACATAATTTTTACATAAGATAACTTTTATTGAAGATTTGTACAACTGTATCTTACGGAATGTTCTGGTTCGGAGAGCGGCAGCTGTGTCGTTTGTGAAGTCTTCTGCTGCGGCAGCGGTGGCGGCGGCGGCGGCGGCGTCTGATTACGCGTAGCGGTGTGTATCTCGTGTCGCCGTCTCGCCCAGTTGACTGGAGACGCGCAGCGCGAGGTGGCCCGTTTAATTATTGCGAGCGAAATGGTGCATCGGATGGTACCTTGGGTGTCGCGTCCCAGTGTTTCTCTTCTCTAAGCGGCCGCGTGTGTTCTGCGTCGGCCAGCGGAGCGGCGCGGCGGGGGAAGGCCAGTGTGGCGGACTCGAACCACGGACTCCCGCTTGCCAGTCTTCGGCTGTCAGGTCTTCATCCCAGCTCACAGGTGACTGCTGAGGTAAGGCCGTCTGCTTCCCGTCCTGACGAGTCACCCGGGTACGTAAAAATCAGACTTGAAATACCTTTTAACTTCTGTCTTCTGGCGCCGCGGCTGCTGCTTTTTATTCCATTACAGCGGCGGACTTGGTGCATCTGAGCATGATGTAGACTCTTCTTGCATGACGGTCTTCAGCACCGTCACTGACTGAAAACTACTGCTACTTCTTCGTCTTCTTCGTCTCCGTCTCCGTCTCCGTCTCCCTCCGTCTTCGTCTCCGTCTCCGTCTTCCTCTGTCTGGCCCACCGCGTCTCGCGTATTTATTCACTTCAGTTTACTGGAGGTGAACGACTTCACGGTCATTGCCTCTTCTGTCACGTTGAGAAGCTCCTCGAAGAATCTTCTTAACGGCGGTCATTGGCTCTTGGAATGTAGGCGGGGGCTTTTGATCCCATGTGACGACTGAGAAACACGTGAGCCGGTCATTGCCTCTTCTGTCACGTTGAATAGCTTCTCGAAGAATCTTCTTAACGTCGTTCATTGGCTCTTGGGATGTAGGCGCGGGCCTTTGCTCACATACGACAAGTGAGAAACACGTGAGCCGGTCGGGCGATGCCCTGACGGCTGAATCGACAGCGCCCGCTTATGTGGAACTCGCTGACTTCACGGTCATTGTCTCTTCTGTTCTGCTGTTCGGCCCGCTGTTTGCGAGTATGTAACTCTCTAACTAAACCAAGTTTTTCATTTATATTCTAATTTCTAGTTCACTTTGATTTCACTAATTTATTTACTTAAGTACCACTCAACACCACATAAATTAGTACGTGATGGTACTGATCCCACGTGGTACATAAAACGGGTCATATCGCTGTTGCATAACCAACGAAAGAAGCATGCCAAATGTAAAAGACAGCAAAATACCCAATATTGGCAAAGTTTTGCAGCAGTTCGAAATATAGCTCGTATTTCAACGCCAAATGTTTTTAATCATTTCCACGACGAAACTCTGTCTTGGAATCTGGCAGAATACAAAGAGATTCCGATCATACATAAAGCACACTAGTTGCAAGACGCAATGGATACCTTTACTGAGCGTGCCTCGGGCATGGATGTGTGTGATGTCCTTAGATTAGTTAGGTTTAAGTAGTTCTAAGTTCTAGGGGACTGATGACCACAGCTGTTAAGTCCCATAGTGCTCAGAGCCATTTGAACCATTTGAACTTTACTGAGCGATAACAACGGTGAAGTCACTGATGACAATGCTACTAAAGCAGAGTTATTAAAAACAGTTTTCCGAAACTCCTTCATCAAAGAAGACGAAGCAAATAGTCCTGATTCCAATCACGAAAAACTGCCAAGATGGAAAACATGGAAGGAGATATTCTCGGTGTAGCAAAGCAGCTTAAATCACTTCATAAAGGCAAGGCCTCTGGTCCAGATTGTATACCAGTCAGGTTCCTTTCCTGGTATGCTGATACAATAGCTGCATATTTAGCAGGTATATACAACCGCTACCTCACAGAAAGTTCCGTACCTAAAGACTGGAAAATTGCTCAAGTTACACCAATAACCAAAAAGGGAAATAGAAGTAATCCGCTGAATTACAGGCCCATATCACTAACGTCGATTTGCAGTAGGGTTTTGGAACATCTACTTGTTGGAACATTATGAATTACCTCAAAGGAAACAATTTATTGACAGATAGTCAGCACGAAGTCAGACAACATCGTTCTTGTGAAACACAAGTAGCTCTTCATACTCATGAAGTGATAAGTGCTATCGACAGAGGATGTCAAATTGATTCCATATTTTTAGATTTACAGACGGCTTTCGACACCGTTCCTCACAAGAGTCTTCTAATTAAACTGCGTGGCTATGGAATATCGCCTCAGTTGTGCTACTGGATTCGTGATTTTCTGTCAGAAAGGTCACAGTTCGTATTAGTAGACGGAAAGTCATCGAGTAAAACAGAAGTAATATCCGGCGTTCCCCAAGTAAGTGATCCTGATTTATATTGCCGATATAGGATACAATCTGAGTAGCCCTATTACACTGTTTGCAGATGATGCTGTCATTTACCGTCTTGTGAGGGAATCAGATGACCAAAACGAACCGCAAAAGGATTTAGATAAGATATCTGTATGGTGCGAAAAGTGGCAATTGATCCTGAATAAAGAAAAGTGTGAAGTTATACAGTACTAAATGAAATCTGCTGAATTTCGATTACGCGATAAGTCACACAAATCTTTAGGCTACTACATACTTAGGGATTACAAGTACAAATAACTGAAATTGGAACGATCACACATATAATGTTCTGGGTAGAGCAAACCGAAGACTGCGATTCATTGGCAGAACACTTAGAAGGTGCAACAGGTCTTCTAAAAAGGCTGCTTACATCACGCTTGTCCGTCCTATTCTGGAGTATTGCTGTGCGGTGTGGTATTGCGGTGTGGATCCGTATCAGGCGGGACTGAAGGATAACATCAGAAAAGTTCGAAGAAGGGCGACTCGTTTTGTACCATAGCGAAATAGGGGAGATTGTGTCACAGAGATGATACGTGAATTGGAGTGGCAATCATTAAAACAAAGGCGTTTTTCGTTGCGAAATTTCAATCACCAGTTTTCTCCTCCAATTGAGAAAACATTCTGTAGGTACCCACCTAGAAATGGGGGGAGGAATGATCGTCACGATAAAACAGGAGAAATAAGAGCTTGCACAGAAAAATTTAAGTGCTCGTTTTCCCGCGCGCCGTTGGGAGTCTAACGGTAGAGAGACAGCTTGAAGGTGGTTCATTGAACTCCCTGCCAGGCAATTTACTTTGAATAGCAGAGTAATCACATAGATGTAGATGTAGATCTAGATTGGGCTGCAAGAGGGAGAGACAGAGATGTTGGACTGGGGGGATGGAGGGGGGATGGTTTGGCGGGGTCTTAGGAAAGGATGAATATTTTTGTAGCAGGCGTATAGGATTACCAATATATTAAATAGTATTTAAGCGACCAATTAGTTCGAAATGGGAGTGGAAGGGTAGGTTCATTTTCTAAGACATGCATTTGGTGAATAATTGGGCATTTACAAGACAAACCTCAATTTAGAAATGCAAACTATTTAAAACTGAGTTCATAAAAAATAATAAATCAAACTTTAATTCTCTTGGGATAGACTGGCGTCAATGATGTCTGCCAAATTTTAAAATTAGCAGTTTTGGGGGTGACGATAAAAAGTGTCACCAGAAAGCATTAAGAAAAAACACCTCGCAGCAAGAAATAAAAAACGTCAAACTCGATTATAGCAACACTGTGTTGATGACGTCTATGTGATTGCCGTAAGCTTAGTGACAACAGTGCATCCCAATTTAAGTTATACAATATAACACTGAAGATGGTCACTCAGTGACAGAAAATCGATTTTGCAATAGTAAAAAATATACGACCAATGCTGTCTCTTTTTTCAAGTATAACGTGAATCACTCCGTGCAGCCGCCATAGTAATTCGTAAGTGAGAGGCAGTTACGTTGTTCGCCTCTCACGACTTCCACACAATCGCCAACACGCAGACCAACATCATAGCCAAGTGTCCACTGTGTCGTTGCTCCTTACAAGGGAGTTGTCCATTGCCAGATTGTTGTTGTTCCTCAGGCCACAATTATTTGTTAGTAACCCTACTTTCATAGCTCAAATATAGAGCGGCAGTAAACACTGGCACAAGGAGTAGCCGGGAAAACCGCTTCTGCTCCTTGAAGCAATGTGCGGGGACTGTGGGTCGCGTTCTATCAAAACTATGGCGAGTATGGAGACAGGAAAGCTGATTTAATGTCAACATTCTTTCTTCATCGACGAAGTGGCTTTATACCTCAGCATGTGGCATCGCGGTGGCGTGCGCGTACTCCGGAGCAACTGGGTGTTGCCACAGCGAGATAGCAACGGTACTTTGCGACAGTGTCAGCCCAGCAACAGGACTCATGGCAGTTCCGAACAGTATCTCAGGCGTGCAGACGTTCAGCGCTGAGTCTAGGACCCTCAGAGCCACTAGCAGCGTCAAACGATGGCAGCTTGGAGATGGTCTCCCCTTTGCAGTACCGACGTTAAAGCCAGAACCAATAGATCTAACTGGCGATTCATAGACCAGCGAATCGCCTAGCCGATGATGCTACTTGGTGAGGCTGAAGCTGCTCGGCCCGACATTGGACCAAGGGCAGGCTCCGGACTGTTTCGCCGTCGACTGCAGTTGGAAGTCCAGGAAAATGTGCTGCTCATGGCTGAGCCAGGAAAATTTATTGATACCACATATTCTCAAAACTGAAAAAGAATTCAGTGTACTTTCAGATCACTCCAATACTGTGAAATGAGTGGGGAATTAACACGAAATTCAGCTCATATCCAAGGGCCACTTAAGAAAGACCGATACTGATCCTCGTATGTTCGGACAAAGACGTTACCTTGAACTTACAGATAGATAATTGCACTTGAAAATTCATGTGAAATGCAATTCGCCAATGGAACGCAAGCAAGCAAGCTGTAGTGTAGAAGTACTCATGTCAAATCATTCACACCAATATATTTGGGCTTAACAGAATCTTCCGTCGGTTCTTGGTAGAACAACATTATAATAAATGAAAAACACCAGACTGCTTTTGTTCTACTATATTACTTTTATTGTTAACCGGTTTTCGGCTTACAAGGCCATCTTCAGACATTTACTGAGTACTGTCACCAAAGAAGTTAAATGTTAGCAGACAATATTGCAAGAGAAGTAACACATCTAGACTGAAGTAGAAACATACAGTAAGTAACATCTTTGCAATGAAAAAGTAAAAACTGAACTGAACATAAATAACAGTGGAGTAGACAGGACAACCTTTAACACAAAATAGGAATAGCATGCCTACATAACAGTTTCTATTAATAAACAAAACTAATAAAATAAAATAAAATTAGTACTAGACAAGGCTGCATCAGGAGGTATGAAACATGGAGAGTGATACACAACAAATTAAAAGAAGAGACAGTTATTAATGTAAATACAGAATACATAAGGAACTTAAGCAATATCAATAAGATAAACAGAAATAAATAAATGCAGGAAAACTGAGGTGTTTGCGGGAACCTACAGTCTAAGAGTGTGGTGGTACTGCATTTTAACATTATATGTGGGCTTTATAAAATAGTCAGCGTGCAGTGTGATGTAAACGACAGCTCGACGGCTCTAAGTGTAGGAATGAAGTGTCCAGTAAACTGACTACCCAAGTTGCATTACCGAAACTCGGCGTCTAGCTACCTGATTTATTGACTAGGCTATACACTCCTAGTCTTACTTCATATCTGCGGTTTAACCAAATTGATACAGTGTTACTTGACAGAATAGGAGTAGGTAGTTTATGAGAGATGCAAGTGAATTGAAACTCGCTTATACATATATAGGGTGATTATAATTAAAGTTTAACTTAAACTGCGGTAAATATAACACCACTGGTCAGAATGACGTCTAACTGCAACGGAATGTTATCGACGAACGAAGGAAATGTATGGTAGAAGAAAAATAAATAGTTACAAAATGTTGCAATAGATGGCACCGTAAGCATCATAATTTAATAGTGGTTGACTACAAATGACAAATGAATCATACAACAATGCATAAGGTGTACGTTTGACGTTAAATAAACTGTACTAGTCAGTGTGCATTGGTTTACAGCTGTGATACCGTTAGTTACGTAAGCCCATCCATCACGGCAAGGTCATATCACATCGGATGGGAAAAATCCGTTTTTAATTGTCCTGAGACCAAAAACCTAATAAAAAGCATCGATCACCTCGGTTTTTAATTTTCCTGAGGCCAAAAACCGCATAAAATGCATCAGTCACAATCAAATCGGGTTATTAATTTCCGTGTGACTGGCGCAAAAAGTCCGCAGGTCGTGGTCGTGCGCTAGCGTTCTCGCTTCCCACGCCCGGGTTCCCGGGTTCGATTCCCGGCAGGGTCAGGGATTTTCTCTGCCTCGTAATGACTGGGTGTTGTGAGATGTCCTTAGGTTAGTTAGGTTTAAGTAGTTCTAAGTTCTAGGGGACTGATGACCATATAAGTCCCATAGTGCTCAGAGCATTTTTTGGCGCAAAAAGTCCACAACTGCTCGAAGGGTTTCCGGGTTCACGTTCAGAATGTGTTGCTCAATGCGTGCCTTCCATGCAGCTAAGTTTGCAATCGGAACTCTGAACACAACGTCTCTCATATACTCCCACAACCAGAAGTCAAACGGATTAAGATCAGGTGATCGGGACGACCAGGCTGTAGGGAAATGGCGGCTGATAATTCTAGAATTTCGGAAATGGCGCTTCAGCAGCTGCTTAACTAGGTTTGCAATTTGCAGAGGTGCGCCATCTTGCATAAAAATGATCCCATGCGCACATCTACGCTGTTGGAGAGCTGGAACCACGTAGTTCCGTAAAAGACACTCGTAGCGCTTACCAGTGACGGTACAGGTAACAGGAACAGAAGCACATGTCTCTTCGAAAAAATATGGCCCTATGATAAAGGATGCCGTAAACCCGCACCACACAATGACCTTTTCAGGATGAAGTGGTACTTTTTGATTTGCGTGTGGATTTTCCGTTGCCCATATACGACAATACTGTGTATTGACATATCCTGTCAGATGGATGTGGGCTTCGTTTGTCTACCAAACTTTCCACCGCCAATCATTGTCCACTTCCATGCGAGCAAGAAATTCTGAAGAAAGGTCTCTCTTGCCGTCACTTCAACTCGTGCACATGGGTAAGTTTGAATGGATAGCAAAGAAGGATGTTTCGTAGTATTTTATGCACCGTGCTCGCGGGTATGTCCAATGTTCGGGAAATTCTCCGTGCACTACACGTTTGCACACCACCACTCGTCTCCTCCTGAGGTGCTGTAGCCACTGCTTCCATCGAGGTCGAATCAATTCGTTTCCTCCCTCTACCAGGTTGCACACCTAAAGAACCTGTCTTTTTCGAATTTCCGAATCATTTTCTCCAGGCCCACGGCAGTCATCGGATCAAAGCCTTTTTTCAAACCCTTCAGTGTCTGGAACTTATGCTGAGCGACGTATGCACAGTCATCATTCTTGTAATGTCCGCCTGCTTAGCTGGGTGGTAACGTGCTAACCTCCCATGCACATTGGCTCGTGTTCGATTACCAGCCGGGTTTGCGATTTTCTCAGCTCGGGGACTGTGTGTTGTGTTGTACTCAACATGTTTTCATCCTCATAACCGGAGCGCAAGTCGCCTTGTGTGGCGTCGATTGAAATAATACTTGCACTTGGCGGCCGTACGTCACCGGATGGAACCTCCCGGCCAACGATGTCACACGCACATTTCATTTCCACTCTTGTAACACAGCTTTACATGCTGAGCGCGATCCTGCACTGAGACAGTTATGGTGAACGTCGCAGCCGCGAAAGGAGGAAAAGCCGTGTACCCGGCGCGTTTATACTAACTTCAGTAGGTCGTGCGAATGACAGGTGTTTTCATTTACGAGTTCTGACATACACAGCGCCATCTATTGATCAATTTTCAAAAATTTTTTTTGTTCCTTCTGCCATACGTTTTCCCCCTTCTCCGATAATATTCGGTTGCAATTTGACGTCATTCTGACCAGTGGTGTCATTTCTACAGTGTTTTGAAATTTTAACTTTAATCATAATTACCCTTACATGTTATGGAAGCCGTTTGGGACAGACGGCTTGTCCAACACAACGCATCTCCAGGCCGTTAGTCACCTCATACGCCACTTTTTCCGTAAATGTCTCGTGCATGATATCACGACGCTCCCTTTGAAAACAAAACGGCCAACTGCTATTTACTTTCCATCGGAGATTTTCGTCAGAATATTTCTTCCTTTTTCGTGCCACAACATCTGTGTCGCGTCAGACTGTATACTGCGTGAAAGAGCCGTAACGAGGAAGGTGGTATTCCCTTTGATAATGCCTGCACCTCTTCCATCGTCAAAACCACGCTGAAATTCTGAGAATCACTCCTTTGTAGCTCACCGTAATACGAGTATTACGTAAATTTCTTACTCGCATAGGAATTCATGCTCCGGTTGTCGATCACATGGTTTCCATAAAGAGAATTATTATGCATAACGACATTTCAAATGCCAGAATTAAGTTTATTCCGTATTAGCTTCACTTGTTGGTTTGGAAAATGTGATTTTGTCAGTGTGTAACGTAAGTATCACAATACTATAAAACGGTTAAAACTACTGAGTGAAAAGAAGCACTGTTCTAACGAACCAAGGAGCCGCTAATATTCAAGTGACAGTTCCTGCTTGCATCTCACTGAAGACTAACCTCCAATGTCCATTTTCGAGCCTAGCTTTGGTTCAAAATCAGAGGTAATACTGCGACCCATCAGTGAACAAATCGAGATACATAAGAACAGTCAGTTTGATGCTGCCATACATTTCGAATTACAGTTACGTGTGTACTACAACCATCAACACAGAATAGCTACACTTCTTGACCTACCGAGAAAATTGCAGGTATTTTTATACGCTGTAAAAACCTGATCTGTCTAACACAGTACGAACTATTTTTTATGCGGCAAACACTATTCAAAATAATATGCGACATGCATTTTCAGTAAGCATTCGTAAGATTTAGAGGCTTTTAATATAGTATCTGTCTTTCCTGCTGTCATGCCCATATTGTCACTTAACCCTTCACTATATTCTTTCCCATGCAACCGCGTTCCAGTGTCCACCCTTTATACGGAATTAGCCATTCAACATTCGCAGTGTTTGTGACGATGCATGTGATTCCAAACCAAGATGATGTATTTTGTACTAAGTATATGAATATTTTGTACCCGCTAAAGAGAGTATAAAAGTTCACAGCATTGGCATAATGTGGGTCTAGTTGTACCCGTGGTGTGGGGATTGTGACTTTGATTAATAATCAAAACGTTCTCGGTCCCTGGTTCTAACCTAGTTACTGTTTAAATTTTGAATAAAAGTCATAATCGATGGCGGAGAAGATTTCCGGCAAAAGAAGTCATCCTCGTTCTGCGAGCGGACTTGTCAAAGACAGCGGAGGAGCGGAAAAATGTTCACGGCACACTCTTGCCCGGGGGGTAGGTACTTAACCTAAAAAGCGGAAGAATCAGCAATGATCAATGGCCTGAACATGCAGAGGGCAATGGAAGGATTGCATTAAAGATACGTAATGTGTATCCACAAGAGATGTGGCCTCTAATTGAAAACGTATCATAATGATCGCTGCATCGCAAGATTCCGTATTAGTCATCAATTCGGTCCTCTGGGAGCTAACCATGAGAAAAAGATGCAAAGGTTTTATCTAGATGTAGTGGGGGTCAGTGAAGTGAAATGGTAAGAAAAGAAAAAAGGGTTTCTCGTCAAACGAATATAGGGGAACATCAACAGCAGCAGAAAATGATATGACGCTAGTAGGATTCGTTATTAAGAGGAAAGCAGGAGAGACAGTGAGTTCCTTTCAACAGTTCGCATTAGATTCGACAGCAAAACAACGCCAAGAACGATAGTTCAGATGTAAATGGCAACGTCGCATAGAGCATATTATTAATCAAAGTCACAATCCACACACCACGGGTACAACTAGATCCATGTTATAGCAATGCTCTTTAGCGGGTACAAAATATTCACATACTTAGTACAAAATACATCTTAGTTTGAAATCACATGCTTCGTCACAAACAATGAAGATGTTGAGTGGGTAGTGAAGTATATAAAGGGAAAAGAAAATCTAATAGTCACCGGATACCGGAACGTGGTTGCAGGGAAAAGAAATAGTGAAGGGTTCAGTGACAATATGGGCTTGACAGCAGGAAACACAGATACGAGAAAGGTTGAGTTCTGCAATAAATTTCACATGGTATTATGGAATACTCTGCTCAAGAATCACAACCGGCGGAGGAATACTTGGAAAAGAGCTAGAGAGACGGGAAGGTTGCAGGTGGATTACGTCTTGTTCAGAGAGAGATTGCGAAATCAGGTACTGGATTGTAAGATGTTCCCAGGTGCAGATACTGAGTTTTATCACAATTTACTGATGTTGAAGAGCAGACGGAAGTTTAAGAGAATCTCCTGAAGCAATCAAAATGGAAGAAAGTGGGCTACTGAAGTACTGAAATTCGCCAAGGAAGTGGATATTGGGATAGGGAGCACCAGAGTAGGCTATTCAGTTGAAGAGGATTGGATACCACTAGAAAGGGCTGTCATAGTTGCTGGACATACACGTACAAGCATAGGTACAAGGTAAATAACTGCGAAGGAGCCTTGGGCAACAGATGAAATACTTCACTTGAACAACGAAAGAAGGAACTGCAAAAAATGTGCAGGAAAAGTCAGGAATACGGCAAATGGGAGGTGCAGGAGACCCAAGGCAGAAAGGCTGCAAGAAAGATGGGATGAAACCCTGAAGGAATGATTGTCGGAAAGACTTACTCAGCATACGGAAAAGTCGGAACAATCTTCGCTGAAATTGGAAACAAGGGTGGTAATATCAAGAGTGCAACGGGAATTCCGCTATTAAAAGCAAAGGTAGAAAGAATACACTGAAAGGTTTTATGAGGAGGAGGACTTAAGTGATGACTTGATAGAAGAAGAAACTGCAATCAGTATGGATAACATAGAGGACCCAGTATACGACTTAGAATTTGAAATAGCTCTGGAGAACTTGAGATCAGTTCTAGCAAACGATATGAATCCATCACAATTTAGAAAGTCGTTTGAGGAAGTGCCAACCAAAGGACTGTTCGCGTTGGTGTGTAGAATCTATGAGACTAGCGGTGTGGTATTAGACTTTCGGAAAAATACCATACATACAATTCCGAAGATAGCAGGGACAGATGAGTGCCAAAACTTTTCGCACCATCAGCTTAGCTACCCATCCTTAAGCAGCTTGCTGAGGAGGATAATGTAAAAAAGAATGGAAAGGAAACTGAGGATCATTTATATGAGGATCAGTATTGAACGATCCCTCTCTTAGTATATAATATAACATAATAATATCCCTCTCTTTAATATTATATAAAATTATAAAAATCTTTAAACCTTAAAGCTACAGCTAAATAAGCTAACAATAAATCACGCAGTTGAAAGGCACTTTAGCAAATACTTATCGAAACAGGAGGACAATTTCGTTCAAAATCTGGAGTACTTGGACCATAACTCAGGGCCCATAAACAAATATACGCATTATAACTAATGCTGGATTACAGAAATGATCAAGCAACGTTCAGACAAATTACAAAATTAAATTCTGATCCATTTTGTTTACAGTAAAAAGGGCGGGACCAGCCCCCACGCGATCAAACCAACAAATTTGATTAAACAGTGTGCCTCTAAGTTTAGTGTCATTTTAAGTTATTTGTGTAACTGCTATTGTCAGCGGAACATTTCCTGCATAAAAAACGTGATAAATGAAAACCGTCAGATGTCCTTCCAGTTTCACTTTTGCACGCATTTTCAAATTTAGAAAAGATAACATATAGTCTTCCTCTTAAAAATCTGGCCACAAATAAAATATTATTCAATTCACAATTCGGATTTGTAAATGGTTCCGATATTGAGAAGGCTATCTACACATACAGTGAGTTTGTACGTAATTCATTACACAATAAATAACAGGCAACTGGCATAACCTGTGACGTGTCAAGGGCATTTAACTGTTTAAATCACAATATCCTTTTAAGCAATTTAGAACATTAAGGTTTAACACGAAATGCTGAAAAATGGTTCAAATACTATATCTCTGACAGAACAAGGGTGTCAATAGGAAGTGTTTAAGCTATCGGGCACCGCCAAATGGGAACCAATAACATATGGTGTCCCCCAATATTCGATCTCAGAGGCCTTACTTTTTCTTGTGTATTTCAAAGACCTTTCATAGGTAACACTACCAGGTGCCAAATTTGGTTTGTTTGCGAATGATACAAACATTGCAATAAATACTACATTAAGTGCAGCCTTAATAAAGTCGGCTAGTGAAATTTTCGTGGAAAATAATAAATGGTTCCTAGCCACTTCTCTGCCTCAAAACTTTGAAGAAATGTACCATACGCAGCTCAGAAATTGTAAAACGTTTCCTGCCAATATATACCAAAAATATGACAAGGAGACAGAAGAAGTTGAAAGTGTTAAATTATTGCAATTATATATTGGTAATAAATTCAACCGGGAGGAGCGTACCACAATCTCTATTTGATATGCGAATGTTGTCGGACATAGGTGATATAAAAATAAAAAGAGCTAGCGTACTATATTCACTTTCATTCCAGAATTTGATAGGGGATTGTTGTCAGGGGTAGGTCATCGGGCGAAGCCAAAGTTTTCCGACCCTAAAAAGCGCAACACGAATTATTCATGGTGTGAACTCAAGAAATTCCAGCAGAGGGCTGTAAAATGAAATGGGGATACCAAAAATATTTATTCCTTAATGAAATTTATCATTAAAAATATATCTTCTTTTAAAACTAACAGCTCAGTTTATGGAATCAGTACTAGAAATAAAAATAACTTTCACAAAGATTTAAAGTCACTTACTTTGATTCAGAAAGGGGTGCACTATTCAGCAATATACACTTCCAATAACATGGCAGCAGCAATAAAAAGTTTAACTAACAATAAAGTTCAGTTTGACAAGAGTCTAAAGGATTTATTGCTGTCGAAATCCTTCTACTCCATTGATGAATTTCTATTTTTATTCGATGATGAGTGGCTACACTAGGCAAAGAATTATCACATGCTCCTAACTGTACAGGACAATTAGTATTTGGTTGAGTTTTATATCTTTTAAATGTGAATAGGCTTAGGTTTGTTTGTTACTGATTCCACATCTACAAGGGCAGATTCATTTGGTTTACTTGGGACCTGTGAGAGGTATATTAGCATATCTATTCTTATTTTGTAAATACTGATTGTGTATTCTTGTTTTCTCAGATGTTCCGCATCACAGACGATCTCCCCACTATGGATAACTTGACATGAAGAGTACATCTAATCTAATGTAATCTAAACATAATAGGAACAGAAGCCGCGCTCAGACACGTAACATAGAGCAGAACAGTTTGTTTTACCGAACAGAAGACACAGCTTATAACCCCACTGTACAATAACTTTCTAGTGAGGCCCTTAAATAAAACTCACACCAGTGTTCGAGCAAGCCTTATTAATTAAAACAAAAGTCACTTGCAAATAAGTACAGGATGAAAGGCAGAAGAGAGACTTTAAATAATTTAAAAGAGTTTAAACGTTTACAGGGATGACCATTCAATAAAAACCAAGCTACGTACGAGCACAATATGCTTTGAACCTGATATCAGTAGTGAAAATCTGTTTCACTAACTATAGTATAAAAAAGGAAAACAAACATTTAATGAAATAGTTATTAAAGGAGAAAAGCTTTTAAACACACGTAATCATGCTAAACTTAAAACAGTTTCCTCATATTAAAAAAAAGGGAAAGAAAGAAAGAACGCCAAAAGGGGTGCTGCTGGAACATTCCTGGAACGGGCAAATATCACACTGTTCACGATGTATAATAGAATCGCGAAGTGTATCCGACGATTCCAGTAAATTAGTCCTCTACCCAACATGAAGCCATGGTGAAACCGAAACAGAGGAGGAGCCTCCGCTGTGCAGGATCTACCTTAAGGCTGACGTTTGTACAGAACAGGACGATGACAGGGTCGAGCTAACTCAGCGGAATAGACTGCTTACCTCGGCACAGCCCCACTAGCTCAGACACGAACTCTAAGCCGGCAGGTGAACACGCTTCTTACTATGAAGACTACAGTGCAAGTCAACGCAAATTTATTGGCATAACAGATAATATATTTCAGCACACATGGAGTTGTCCACAGGATCTCTTGGCCATCAATAGGCAGTCTGTCAACAGAGTTCTTCGACCTATCTTGCCTGTCCGAACACCGAGTGCCACGAGGCGATCCACGTTTGATGTCTTAAAGCCCGCGCGTGCTGCCCCGCCTCCTAATGGCGAGACAAACCTCGCGCGCAAGCAGTAAAATCTCTGCAATCGACACCGAGCGTCTTAAGTATGGCTTTAGGAAAAGGTAAAGGCACCAGAGAAGCACTTCTGACGTTCGCTTGGTAATGAAAGCAAAGAAGCAAAGCTACAGGAAAGTCAAGAATCTTACTTAGGATTCATCGACCTAGAAAAAGAGTTCCAGGATGTAAAATGGTGCAAGATGTTCGAAATTCTGAGAAAAATAGGAGTAAAATATAGGAAAAGACGGGCGATAAACAATATGTTCAAGAACCAAGAACGAATTGATCAGATTTAAAAGGCCTTAAGATTCTGCTCCACAATCGACGCATCCAAGAATCAATGAGCAAACTAAAAGAAGGGTCCAAGGGAGGGATTAACATTTAAGATGAAATGACGTCAATAACAAGTTCCGCTGATGCATAATTATCCTCAGTGAGGATCTGTTGAATGGAATGAGCATTGTAATGAGTATAGAATATGGGTTGAGAGTAATCCGGAAAAGGACAAAGGTATTGAAATGCAGCAGAAATGAGCATAGTGAGAAAGGTAGTATCAAAATTGATCAAGACATAGATGAAGTTAAGGAATTCTGCAACCTTGGAAGCAAAATTGCCCACGATGGACTAAGTAAAGAGGATATAAAAAGCAGACTAGCAAAGGCAAAGAGGGCATTCTTCAAAAATGGCTCTGAGCACTATGAGTCTTAACTTCTGATGTCATCAGTCCCCTAGAACTTAGAACTACTTAAACGTAACTAATCTAAGAACATCACACACATCCATGCCCTAGGCAGGATTCGAACCTGAGACCGTAGTGGTTGCGCGGTTCCAGACTGTAGCGCCTAGAACCGCACGGCCACTCCGGCCGGCGGTCGTAGTGGTTCCTTCTGCTTCTGGATTTTCTAAACACCAGATTCTGAAGACGAAGTGCTGTCCGCCAGTTCCGCCTTGCCTGGGTTACTCCATCGTTGTGTTGATTAGCAGACGTTAGGCATTCTACGCCAAGACAATCCTAGTTTGAAATTTCTATTTTGAGAAATATGAAGGAGCGATCTGTTTTACTTGGTAAATATTTTTCTGTAACCAAGACCGCATAAATTCTTGTTTTCGACAATCGGTTTCGACAAGCTTTGCTGCCATCTTTTAGGCTTGAGAAATGTTTGTTACAAAGTGCGTTCACTGTGAGTTGGAACCGCATGCCAGATTGTCATATCAGTGGATAAAACGTAGCATGTTCCATTCGTTGACAACATATACAGGGTGAAAATTACTTAACTATATGAAAGAAACGTAAATTAGTTACAAACTACGGCTTGCACATACTTTGTTCAACATGTAAACGCCAATTAAGATATTCGGATTTAGGTTAAGACATGTTCGATATGCCTGCCATCTTTGGCGATGATGTGACGCAGACGAATAGTGAAATTCTGCATGCTCCGCTAAAGGGTCGGAATATCGAAGCTGTCGATGACCTCCTGAATGGCTGTTTTCAGTTCATCAATGGTTTTGGGGTTATTGCTGTACACCTTGTATTTAATATAGCCTCACAAAAAGGAATCGCATGTGTTCAAATCCGGAGAATATGGGCCAATCGAGACCCATTCCAGTGGTTTCTGGGTACCCGAGAGCCAGAGTGCAGTCCCCAAAGTGGTACTCCAGGACAAAAAACACTTTCCTGCTTCGATAGGGTCGAGATCCGTTTTGCTTGAACCACTTGGGGATAAAATCATCTTCTAAAACTTTCACCTACCGTTCGGTAGTCATCATGCCATCAAGGAATATCACATCAATTATTCCATGATTTGGCATTGCACATCACACAGTCACCCGTTGAGGGTTAAGAGACTTCTCGATCGCGAAATGCGGATTCCGAGTCCCCCAAATGCGCCAATTTTCCTTATTGACGAACCCATCCAAATGAAAGTGGGCTCAGTAAACCAAACTATGCATGCTCTTACTAATTCCCATCATGCCCCGCGGCCACCCGAGCAGTTTGAACGTCCGAACGCAAACCTGTAAGAAGTTAAGACGATTTTATTTCAGATTGTTCAATAATTGTCGTCCTGTATGATACAAAGCCTTATATGCCGTCCAAGGTGGTCAGTCAATGAATGGAACACGTCAAGATAGCGGAAACAGGTTTGCTACTGTACAATTTATTCTTTATTGTGTTCTTTAAAACTTAACAGTCATCTGTGAGCTCTATATATACGCACATGACCATGTGCAGCACGAGATTTCTGATTTTAAACGTTTTATATCTGACAAAAATTTGTTGTGCTACATTTTACCCACTAACATGACAACTTAGTAGGTGGTTTCAACTCACAATGAGAATTAATGTTACGAGAAGATGACAGCAAAGCATGTCGAAAAATAAATAAGTAATTATGCTATCTTGACTATAGAATTTTTATAACAATTCTAGTATTATTGAAAACATAAGCCATAATCTAAAGACTTAGAGAAAGCTTTTGACAATGTTGACTGGAATACTCTCTTTCACATTCTAAAGGTGGCAGGGGTAAAATACAGGGAGCGAAAGGCTATTTACAATTTGTACAGAAACCAGATGGCAGTTATAAGAGTCGAGGGGCATGAAAGGGAAGCAGTGGTTGGGAAAGGAGTGAGACAGGGTTGTAGCCTCTCCCCGATGTTATTCAATCTGTATATTGAGCAAGCAGTAAAGGAAACAAAAGAAAAATTCGGAGTAGGTATTAAAATTCATGGAGAAGAAGTAAAAACTTTGAGGTTCGCCGATGACATTGTAATTCTTAATTCTGTCAGAGACAGCAAAGGACTTGGAAGAGCAGTTGAACGGAATGAACAGTGTCTTGAAAGGAGGATATAAGATGAACATCAACAAAAGCAAAACGAGGATAATGTAATGTAGTCAAATTAAATCGGGTGATGCTGAGGGAATTAGATTAGAAAATGAGACACTTAAAGTAGTAAAGGAGGTTTGCTATTTAGGGAGTAAAATAACTGATGATGGTCGAAGTAGAGAGGATATAAAATGTAGACTGGCAATGGCAAGGAAATCATTTCTGAAGAAGAGAAATCTGTTAACATCGAGTATAGATTTAAGTGTCAGGAAGTCGTTTCTGAAAGTATTTATATGGAGTGTAGCCATGTATGGAAGTGAAACATGGACGATAACTAGTATGGACAAGAAGAGAATAGAAGCTTTCGAAATGTGGTGCTACAGAAGAATGCTGAAGATAAGGTGGGTAGATCACGTAACTAATGAGGAGGTATTGAATAGGATTGGGGAGAAGAGAAGTTTGTGGCACAACCTGACTAGAAGGAGGGATCGGTTGGTAGGACATGTTTTGAGGCATCAAGGGATCACAAATTTAGCATTGGAGGGCAGCGTGGAGGGTAAAAATCGTAGAGGGAGACCAAGAGATGAACACACTAAGCAGATTCAGAAGGATGTAGATTGCAGTAGGTACTGGGAGATGAAAAAGCTTGCACAGGATAGAGTAGCATGGAGAGCTGCATCAAACCAGTCTCAGGACTGAAGACCACAACAACAACAACAATCTGAAGAAGAAAGTTCTAAGAATGTGAGTCTGGAGCACAGCACTATATGGCGAACCTCAGATAGTGGGAAAACCGGAACAGACGAGAATCATGGATTAATAAGGTAAGGAATTCATTGGTTCTCCGCAGAATGTGCGGAAATAGGATCATATATGGGGTACACCCTTTCTACGTCTTCGGCAGCAGACACCATGACGCACGGTTGTGGCCTCTGGCAGTAACGCCGCAGTAACGTGGCCTGCCATGGACGCCGGATGAGGTGGCCGTCCATAACTTATTCACCTCTCACAAGACCGCCGGAACTTTGCACCATCTTCGGAGAGGTCAGGCACTTAGGCTCCAAGTTCAGAGACTCCCTAGCCCTTCTTTGGCATCCACTAACGGCGGTACAGCTTGAGCAAACTATCTAGGAAGGTGATGTGATATAACACGACTGTGCGACAGCTATTTAGACTATACTCCGCAGTTATTCCTCAGAGGTATGTGTTTCAGTGATTTGAGAATTCACTGAAATATTTTGGATCTGAACTACTGAAATATGATGCATGGTGTTGCCTGAGGTAAGTGCACGTAGGTAACAGAGCGAATGACGAGAAAAAGTCATTTTATTTTGGAGATGGTTTCTGACAATGTCTCATTACGTGATGAAACGCTCTCGAATTTCTAGCCAGGTGGGTGTTTCACTTTGCCAGAAGATACTGAGTATGACAGTCGTCGAAGCACCACAGCAGGTCAACAGTGCCACCCGACTATAAACTCGAAAGCTTTTTATCAGTAGGATTGTAAGATTCACATACCTCACTACGTCTTCAGATGACCACATTTCTGGCGAATGTGCAGTTCAGGCAGGAAGCTTTATCAACACATGTGGGCGAATGCTGAAATACAGTACATGAGATTACATGAGGGAACTCGCTATGTTTGGGTTTATAACTACTCCGATGTGGTGATTGTTCATGCTGTCGATGACGTGATGAAGTCACTGTGGCATGATATATTCCATGGCGTCTGAAACTATTGGAAAGCGATTTTTCCGAAAAACGCTACTGTTAGCCATTCAGCACACCAACGGCGGGGATCGCATATCCATTTTCTCCACATGCGTTTGAGATCTTGGACAACGAAAGTCCAAAATGCAATATTCAACCTCTTTGAAGACGGCATTGAACTTTATATATAGGAATAAGCACACCAGTTACATTGCTTTAGCACCCTGCTTATGCGGTGGACGTCATTTTATGGTACGTTACTGCGATTTAGACTTGATGCGTGGTCCATCATGCACTCACCACTGCATAACAAGCTCTGCTGCCCGCCGGGCTCATACAAACGCCATTTTCGTTGTAGTGCGGGTGTGTTCTCAGCTAAACACATGGGAAATTTGAATGCCCTATTAGGTGTGCACCTAGGCAATTAAAGGAAGCACAGAAAACTATAACGTAATGGAGCAGTATCTATTAGCTCTACTGTACGGAATGAACATTATTAAACTATTTTAAATGGGAGAAAATTTACCGTTTTAACTGATCATACCACCTTAATGTGGCTGTTGGGGTTCAAGAATCCTAGCAGCAGCCTGAATAGGCGGACCCTTTCCTTGAGCGGTTATCATTACTCAGTAAGGCATAAGCCAAGAAAGCTCCATCAAAATGCTGGCCCCCAAAGTAAAAAAATTCGGAGTATACAGGATGATGAGGTTGAGACTGCTGAATTACAGAAAGAACATCAAGAAGATGAAGAATGTAAGCAGTTTGCAACAGACCTCATGGTTGTTGACAAAACCCTTTATGATAAACACCCCAGTCGATCGGGTTATTCTAAAAACCCTTTCAGAAAGAATTTTATAGCAATTAGATGATAGTATACAAGCATGTCACAGTGGTAATGCACGAATAGCCTATCAGTTCTCCTAGCACTTCTAGTGGACTGCTCATAAGAAGGGTGTCAAACGTTATGTTCGGTCTAGCTTACCACTACCTTAGTACATTTGTTAGTACGTGTTAGCAGCACTTAGTACAGTTTTGTGGCAACAGAGACACGTCACTGGATGTGTTATTAAGAGGGCGTGAAGCTGAGCAGAACTTGAGTATTGACAGTCCTGAGGAGTGAGAGTTGAGCAGACTAAACTTTTTGTTTTACTTGTAATAAGAAAAAGATCATTTAGTTTTGGTCGTGATCTGTTGACAGAAGTACTCCACCATAGGGAGGATAGCGATGCAGCCGCTTTTTATGTTCTTGTGATTTCTTCATATCCTCTGAGATAAACCCTTCTGTAATACCATAGCTTCAGTGCTTTTCTTGGTTTCCACTCGCTCTAGAAAGCACATTGTTTTCTATCGGACTTCAGGATGATCTCAAAACGATTATAATATAAGGACCTAGAATGATTTGCTCCTTGGAGTCGAACATTCACGAATCACTATCCACTATAGCCAGACGGAAAAGCATTTTCCGTTGTAGTGTGATCTCGCGATCCCAATGAAAGGGAAATATCCTGACTGGACAGTGAGACTCGGACTATTTTCCTAATACATCTCAATTTCACGTATTTATTGGATGCTTCCGACATTCTATGAGCATCCTCAGTGTGTATATATATTTCTTTTTCTAAAAGTATACTTTTACTAAACCATTCTGTTGAGCACCTCTAATTTATATGTTACCAGATCTACAGTAGCCTAATTGAACCACTATCACATACAGCCCTCCGACTACTGCTAAGGTTGTTCTGTAACTACTAATATATTTTTTTTCCTGTAGTGTATTCCCTCGTTTCCCACTGAACATTGGAAAACCGGTGGACCGAATAGCAGAAATCACTGATAACATGGGATAGTCTTTTCAATTTGGAATTTTCAACATTGAATTGATTTTCTGTCTGTATGCCAAACATCCCCCTTGTCGTTGGTGGGGAAGCTTGCGTGCCTCAGTGATACAGATAGCCGTATAATAGGTGCAACCACAACGGAGGGGTATCTGTTGAGAGGCCAGTCAAACGTGTGGTTCCTGAAGAGGGGCAGCAGCCTTTTCGGTTGTTGCAGGGGCAACAGTCTGGATGACTGATCTGGCCTTGTAACACTAACCAAAACGGCCTTGCTGTGTTGGTACTGCGAACGGCTGAAAGCAAGGGGAAATTGCAGCCGTAATGTTTCCCGAGGGCATTCAGCTTTACTCTATGGTTAAATGATGATGGCGTACTCTTGGGTAAAATATTCCGGAGGTAAAATAGTCCCCCATTCGGATCTCCGGGCGGGGACGACTCAAGAGAAAGTCGTTATCAGGAGAAAGAAAACTGGGGTACTACGGATCGGAGTGTGGAATGTCAGATCCCTTAATCGGGCAGGTAGGTTACAAAATTTAAAAAGGGAAATGGATAAAGTTAAATGTAGTGGGATTAGTGATATACAGTGGCACGACGAACAGGACTTCTGGTCGGGTGAATACAGAGTTTTAAATACAAAATCAAATAGGGATAATGCAGGAGTAGGTTTAATAATGAATAAAAAAGAGTAGGAGCGCTGGTAGGCTACTATGAACAGCATAGTGAACGCATTATTGTAGCCAAGACAGACACGAAGCCCACGGCTACCACAGTTGTACAAGTTTATATACCAATTTCACAAACGCCGTAAACTTGGTACAGCGGCGTAAACTAGCTGAATACGAACGTCCGCACCGGCACGCGCAAGTTTCATGTGTCACTGTCACAGCATAGCATCTTGTCCCATAGTTCAGCTTTTCTGTCGTTCTTATGCACGAACTGTCACAAATTATTATTTCATTTTTGCATGTTTTCTGTCAATTTAACATGTTTTTTATATATCCTCACTTTCATTTTCAGTTTAGAACATACTGACCCGTTGCTGGGACTGCCTGATTCTGTTAACTATAACGTTTGTAGAGCAATTATTACGCAATAGAAAGAGAATCTCCATTGGAAGAAGTAACTGACTATACTGCAAAGTTGCATTATCGCAACAAAATAGTTAATCCTATTCATCTCTTTTACAATTGCAACTTCATTCATCTATGATTATTTCAATAATAATGAAAAGAAGGGTACTACAGCCGGCCGAAGTGGCCGTGCGGTTAAAGGCGCTGCAGTCTGGCACCGCAAGACCGCTACGGTCGCAGGTTCGAATCCTGCCTCGGGCATGGATGTTTGTGTTGTCCTTAGGTTAGTTAGGTTTAACTAGTTCTAAGTTCTAGGGGACTAATGACCACGGCAGTTGAGTCTCATAGTACTCAGAGCCAAGGGTACTACATTTCCTGTTTCTGCCCTGTATAATCCGCATAGTGAAGGAAATTACAGCCACAAAGTATCTGTAAATGCTGGTGTGTAGCTGTGTAGGGTTCATCCAGTGTTGTTCATGCTGATAGCTGCTCTAATTGCTTGTATATATTATATATGTTTCTTAGAACTTAGGTAAGGGATCTGTAATGTGTGGCGCCACATTAACATTTATTATGTATGTTGATTGTAGCATTTGGTAGATATATTTACACTGGATGCCTTATTTTGGAACTTTATTCCCTAATCTAAGTTTATCTTTGTTAAGGAACAGATTATGTTGCACTGCCTTGATGTATCCTGTGCCATTTCCCTGCCTTACTCATATGAAAGATCGGTATGCTCAAAACAACATACATGAAATAGCAGAAGTCTAAGCTAGCCTTATCTTCTTCTCCCAATACTCTCTCACTAATGAGAGTTAGTGTGTTAATTGTATATTATAAGAACGCTTTAGGAGTTGAATGCAAGTGATGCCTCTATACTGGGACCTAGGAACGTTCTACTAATGTTATATCCACGTTACCATTGGTCTTTTAGAAGACTTATTTCTGCAATCATATGCGTTCGTACAAAGCCTCATTGCTGAAGACATCAGTTCTGTGTAATCCTTATTTCGTTTCAGGACTGATTCTTGCGAGTATGAGTAGGTGGAGGAAGATATTTAAGCTGTTGTAATATATGAAGGAGGAAATGTCTTTCCTTTTCCTCAATTTAGTTCTGAAGGTAAGACTGATCATTTGCTATACTTAACCTAGTCAGAGATGTATAAAAGTGTAATTCTCATTTATTCTCTTCATCTATTTTGAAGTAGCTAATTAATCACTTAATAATCATTGGGAATATTTAGGTATTTACACTCCTGGAAATGGAAAAAAGAACACATTGACACCGGTGTGTCAGACCCACCATACTTGCTCCGGACACTGCGAGAGGGCTGTACAAGCAATGATCACACGCACGGCACAGCGGACACACCAGGAACCGCGGTGTTGGCCGTCGAATGGCGCTAGCTGCGCAGCATTTGTGCACCGCCGCCGTCAGTGTCAGCCAGTTTGCCGTGGCATACGGAGCTCCATCGCAGTCTTTAACACTGGTAGCATGCCGCGACAGCGTGGACGTGAACCGTATGTGCAGTTGACGGACTTTGAGCGAGGGCGTATAGTGGGCATGCGGGAGGCCGGGTGGACGTACCGCCGAATTGCTCAACACGTGGGGCGTGAGGTCTCCACAGTACATCGATGTTGTCGCCAGTGGTCGGCGGAAGGTGCACGTGCCCGTCGACCTGGGACCGGACCGCAGCGACGCACGGATGCACGCCAAGACCGTAGGATCCTACGCAGTGCCGTAGGGGACCGCACCGCCACTTCCCAGCAAATTAGGGACACTGTTGCTCCTGGGGTATCGGCGAGGACCATTCGCAACCGTCTCCATGAAGCTGGGCTACGGTCCCGCACACCGTTAGGCCGTCTTCCGCTCACGCCCCAACATCGTGCAGCCCGCCTCCAGTGGTGTCGCGACAGGCGTGAATGGAGGGACGAATGGAGACGTGTCGTCTTCAGCGATGAGAGTCGCTTCTGCCTTGGTGCCAATGATGGCCGTATGCGTGTTTGGCGCCGTGCAGGTGAGCGCCACAATCAGGACTGCATACGACCGAGGCACACAGGGCCAACACCCGGCATCATGGTGTGGGGAGCGATCTCCTACACTGGCCGTACACCACTGGTGATCGTCGAGGGGACACTGAATAGTGCACGGTACATCCAAACCGTCATCGAACCCATCGTTCTACCATTCCTAGACCGGCAAGGGAACTTGCTGTTCCAACAGGACAATGCACGTCCGCATGTATCCCGTGCCACCCAACGTGCTCTAGAAGGTGTAAGTCAACTACCCTGGCCAGCAAGATCTCCGGATCTGTCCCCCATTGAGCATGTTTGGGACTGGATGAAGCGTCGTCTCACGCGGTCTGCACGTCCAGCACGAACGCTGGTCCAACTGAGGCGCCACGTGGAAATGGCACGGCAAGCCGTTCCACAGGACTACATCCAGCATCTCTACGATCGTCTCCATGGGAGAATAGCAGCCTGCATTGCTTGAAAGGTGGATATACACTGTACTAGTGCCGACATTGTGCATGCTCTGTTGCCTGTGTCTATGTGCCTGTGGTTCTGTCAGTGTGATCATGTGATGTATCTGACCCCAGGAATGTGTCAATAAAGTTTCCCCTTCCTGGGACAATGAATTCACGGTGTTCTTATTTCAATTTCCAGGAGTGTATTATGATGAATTAAGTAGGTTTAGTTGGTACCTATTTCTCAAACTTCCCGGAACAACATATAAACTACTTACATTTAATTCTGTCAGTGCTATTCTTAATGCAACAATTTGTTGTCGATCTCTTCTCAAAGCAAAAGGAAAACCAGTTATTATTGTTAATTTCTAAATTCACTGTATCAAGTAGAAGTTCTACATTCTATAGCTCTCCTTGTAGTATGATAATGAGCAACTTCCCCAGTCACAGTGTTCATACTAGTTGTAGAAACTTCAGCTCATCGTCATGTACCTACCAGCAAGTACCACCCTGGCGACTATTCTGTTTTGTCTATTGCCCCCATCATACCGTTACGCCACAATTACTTTGCGATGGAAGGCTGCTCATATAAATGTTGCTTTGATTGCCTTCGAAAAATGCGTACTGAAATGCAATCTCTTTGAACTTTACTTTTTTAATAATCCCTCGCTTAGCCATAATCCCCTAATCATAGGAAAATCATCACGACACGTGAACCTTTGTGAAGTGGGAGGAGTGTACAACGTATTTTTTTGTTGTTATTATTAAGTATTGCAGCGGAGCCTCGATATTTTAGATTCGTCTTTAGAGGCTATGGCAGTGACGCGAGGGCCCACGTGCAAGTGTCAGCGGTGATTTTGCGCCATGCGAGTTTTAAATGTGGCGGACCTGGGAGGCTGCCCGCTCTCTTGGTTACTGGTCCTTGCATGTGAAGGATAGACTGAGGGATTTTACAATGCCTTCTCCCACGATGGACCTAGGAAAATATTGGTACTGTACAATATGTACAAGAACCAAGAAGGAACAGTAATATTGTAAAACCAAAAAGTGCTCCGAATAAAAATGGTGTAAGTCAGGGATGCCATCTTTTACCTCTACTGTTCAAGCTGTACATCAAAGAAGCAATGACGGAAATAAAAGAAAGGTTGAAGAGTGAGATTAAAATTCAAGGTGAAAGAATATCAATGATAAGCTACGCTGATGATATTGCTATCCCAAGTGAAAGTGAAAAATAACAGCTCCTGTCGTATGAAATGAACGGTGTAATGAGTACATAATATCAATTGAGAGTAAAACAGAAAAACATGAAGGTAAGGTAATGAGATGTTGCGCAAAGAAAGGAATGAGAAACCTAACATCAGATTTGGGGATCACAAAGTCCACCAAGTTAAGGAATTCACCTATTTTGGAAGAAAAATTTCCAGTGATGGAGGATGCAAGGAGGACATAAAACGCAGACTAGCACAGACGAAAACAGCGCTCCAGGCCAAAACAATTCCACTGGTGTCAAATATAGGCCTTAATTTGGGGAAGAATTTCTAAGAACGTACGATTAGGATACAATATTATAGTGAAACATGGACTCTGCGAAAACCGGAACATAGGAGAATCGAAGCACTTGAGATGTGGTGCTACAAGCGAATGTTGATAATTAGGGGGCCTGATAAGGTACTCTACACAATCGGAGACGAAAGCAACATATCGGAAACAGACAATAAGAAGCGACAGGATTATAGAATATTAGTCGTGATATCATGGATTAACCTCCATGGTACTAGATGGAGCTATAGAGGGTAAAAATTGTAGAGGAAGTCAAAAATGGAATATATCCCGCAAGTAACTGAGGACGTTGGTAGTAGTTCCTTGTCGGGGATGAAAAGGTTGAGACAGGAGAGGGGTTCGTGGCGCTCCGCTTCAAACGATTCAGAAGACTGGTGACTCAAAAAAGTCACTTTGGTGTCAGTTATGCATTCATTTTACTATCCCAAAAATAACTTCGTATCCTGTGGCCTATACTCCTAGCTTGGCCATTATGTACTGTTAATAGCACAGACAAATTTTGCACAACTAATGCCAGTCACGAAAATGTAGGGACTTGTAAAGGAAACCCGTTGTATATAACGGTACTCGGTGAAATTACGAAGGATGGTCGATCGAAGGAAGTTTATATATTGACTCAAAACTGAGACTGAAGTTCTTAAAAGTATGTCTCTGTAGCACTGGAAAAACCGCGTAGATGTAAACTAAAAGCTTTTGAAATCCAGCCCTTTAGAATGCTGTTACAGTTTGAATGGAAAGGTAAAGCAAGAAATGAAAAGGCAGGAAAATGAATACGCGAGAATAGAAATCTGGGGAAAACCCCAGAAGAAAAGGCAGTAGTGTCTGGCACCTGCTACGACTTCCTAGTTTAAATACTGGAGTTTGAGAGAGATTAGCTACGTAGGGATACAAATTCTGGTGATAAATGTCAATCTAATGGTCAGATTGTGCCAACTGTAGAATAAATTGGGCAACACCGATGAATATTGCAGTCGTGTATATGAATTGCCACTAAGTTCTGCAACGACTGTTCCACATGGAACGAAATGTTTCGCGACGGCACTTATATATAAAACATTCTCGGCATTCTTGCCGCATCAGTTCTGGATAAAATCTCGAGCTTTCGACGATTACCTCCATCGTCATCGTCAGGAGCTGACTGTCTTCACTGCTGCTGTGATAGCATCTATATAGCCAAAAGACGGCTTCTGATTGGTCGGCGCTTACGTACTGCTGTCGCATACGGTGTCACTGTGTGCTCCGGTGGCGCCACCGCTTCCGTTTCAACCTAAACCTTGGAACGAACGTCTCTGCTGCTTCTCTGCATGAAGCGCTCGTGTCGAAGCACAGCTCAGATGGTACCCGCTATCGCAGTTAAAGTTATTTTGCCTCATTCTTATTTCAACAGCCTCCTTAACAACAGAATCCCAGTACTTGGAGGCATGGGACAGAATTTTAGTTTCATCGAACAATATTTTATTTATGTTTGTTCGTGAGGCTGTGCTCCGCAGTTGCCGATTTCTCCAGTTCTCTATTTTTAATATGGTGTTGGTGTTCTGCACAGCGGTCGGAAACGGTACGAATCGTCTGACCTATATAATTGCTTCCACACTCACAGGGTATATTATAAACTCCAGAGACCCTGAGGTCGAGATTGCCCTTAACAGGGCGCATCATCTGCTTAATTTTCTTACAAGGGAACCACCCCATCGCACCCCCCTCAGATTTAGTTATAAGTTGGCACAGTGGATAGGCCTTGAAAAACCGAACACAGATCAATCGAGAAAACAGGAAGAAGTTGTGTGGAACCATGAAAAAAGTAAGCAAAATATACAAACTCAGTAATCCATGTGCAATATACAAGGACAGTGGGAGCTCAGGAGCGCCGTGGTCCGGTGGTTAGCGTGAGCAGCTGTGAAACCGGAGGTCCTTGGTTCAAGTCTTTCCTCGACTGAAAATTTTAATTTTTTGTTTTCAGACAATTATTATCTGTCCGTCTATCCGTCCGATGCGATCACTTTTTTGGGAGTGATAATCACATCCACAAGAAAACCTAGATTGGGCAAGGTAGAAGAATCTTTTTACCCATTCGCCAAGTGTACAAGTTAGGTGGGTCGACAACATATTCCTTTCACGTGACGGACATGTCGTCACCAGTGTCGTATAGAATATATCAGACGTGTTTCCCTGTGGAGGAATCGGTTGACCTATGACCTTGCGATCAAATTCTCGATTGATCTGTGTTCAGTTTTTCAAGGCCTATCCACTGTGTCAAAAAATGGCTCTGAGCACTATGGGACTCAACTGCTGAGGTCATTAGTCCCCTAGAACTTAGAACTAGTTAAACCTAACTAACCTAAGGACATCACAAACATCCATGCCCGAGGCAGGATTCGAACCTGCGACCGTAGCGGTCTTGCGGTTCCAGACTGCAGCGCCTTTAACCGCACGGCCACTTCGGCCGGCTCCACTGTGTCAACTTCTAACTAAATCTGAGGGGGGTGCGATGGGGAGGTTCCCTTGTTAGGAGGACGAAAAATCGGAAAGGAAGAACCGCAATCGGTGTTTCATCCTGTGAGTGTGCAGCATTTTCACGTTTCCTTCTTTTGGAGAACGCTGCCTTTATATCGCGTGCAGCATAGCCATTCTTTGGGAACACGCTCTCCAGATGGTTAATCTTGGACCTTAAGTGGTCCTCCTCAGAAACAGTTTTGGCTCTATATACCAAGTTGTTCAAAACGGTTCTGTTCTGAGCAGGATGATGGAACCTCTGTGCATTCAGGTATAAATCGGTATGCGTTGGCTTACGGTATACAGAGTGGCCAAGACGCCCGTCCGCCTGTCGTTGTACTAAAACGTCTAAGAAAGGCAGTCTCCCTCCCTTCTACATCTCGACAGTGAACCGGATGTTCGAATGTATGCTGTTCATATGTTCCATGAATTGCTCGAGAGCTTCTGCGCCGTGTGGCCAGATCGTAAATGTATCGTAAGGATAAAATAAGGATGGACGGTGGGAAGCCGAATTTAATGCACGTTCTTCAAAATTCTCCATAATAAAGTTAGCCAGTGATGGAGACAACGGAGAGCCCATCGCCATACCGTCCGTCATTTCATACAATTTGTTACCTTGCAAGAAGTAGGTGGTCGTCATCACGTGCCAGAACAACTTTATAGTTTCAGGCGGAAAAAGATCCGCCAGCATTTTCAGAGTGTCCTCCACAGAAACTTTTGTGAATAGCGTCACCACATCCAGGCTGACTAAAATGTCATTTGGACCAACTCTAATCCCTTTGTTTTTCTCAATGAACATCTGGGAGTTTTTGATGTGATGTTCACACCGGCCGACTATAGGAGTCATGAACTTTGTTAGGTATTTGGCCAGCTCATAAGTAGGAGAACTAACTGCACTGACCATAGGTCTCATGGGAACATTATCCTTGTGGATCTTCGGTAGTCCGTACAACCTGGGCGGTCTAGGAGCTCGAACTCGGATATTTTTTGTAACATCGTCTGGCAGCCCGTAATTCTTCAGTAACTTCATGGTTTTTCTGCTGTACGTCTAAGTTGGGTCCCGTTTAAGGTTACCACAGCAGCAGTGAAGACAGTCAGCTCCTGACGATGACGATGGAGGTAATCGTCGAAAGCTCGAGATTTTATCCAGAACTGACGCGGCAAGAATACCGTTTTATATATGAGCGTTCCACAATTTCAAAATTCGAAGAAATAATCCAGAATTTGAGAAAAAGCGAGAGCTGTATGTTACTCCTATTTATCTGGAATATGTTATGTAAACTGTAACGTACTTTGCGTTTTCTAGATTGTGAAAGGCATCAAGTCTCGATTCTTCCACACAGATACCCATCACCAACTCCCACTAGTACGTTCCAAGTTAATTATTTTTGAATCTTACTAGACTAAACTAATGCGAGCTCCCCACATATTAACAACGCAATACATAAAAAACGTGAATTCGTGGTAAGCTGTTCTTTTCAAGAAAGTAACATTTCTCTAGTTTGCTTAGCAAGACTCTTGATAAGCTTCCTTGTTACAGATTAAAAGATCCAGCTCGTACTCGCAAGGGGGCGCTGACACTTTTTAATTCGGCTCTTCCCATGAGACCTTTAGTTGCATTTATCTCTCGTAATAACTGGTCACGAGGCAGGAAGAATGATACGTTTGGGACGCCGTAACTTGAGAACGACCTGGAAACGTCAGATAACAGAAGTACCATAAGCAGGCTGCCCGAGGCAATTAGGCGTCACGCGGGGAGAGCAATTTAATGCTCGGTAGGCGGCTAGTAGCGCGGTGATTTACTGCCCCCGGGACACCACGCCCGGCCCCCCGCACCCAACAATTCTGGCATTTACCGCCCTGCACAGGTGGCGCGGAGCGGTAGTTGTGGAGCAAACGGGGTGGAATCGTTTGCGCGAATTCGTTAACTCGCGGGGGAAGGAGGGGTCGGTGGCTCCAGTCACCTAACCACATTCGGCGACTCCACTATATAAGTGAACCAACCCACGTTCGAAAATGGATCTGAGGGAACAGATCCATTACTTTCATCAAGTGCTGTTGTAAGTTTAGTCATTATAGAAATTCAGAAATCTTTAGAAGGAAAATGAACCTTAAATACTTGCTCTCCACTGGAATGGTCATGCGCATCACAAACCAACCATAAAAATTAATTTAAGTTTCTATGATACTGCGGAAGTACTTGTAGACTTATGGAGAAAAGATCCCAACACCAATAAATAACTAATGCAGAGTAATGAAATTTCGGGAATATATTTATCACGGTAACATATTTAAATGACTAATTTTGCAATTTCAGAGGTTAATATAAGTTTGAGAAGAGCCACTGTAAATGCGAAATGCTGGTAACCACCAGAATGTGGAATGCAATCATGCAAACGTGCCGACATTGTCTCGTATAGGTGCCGCATGTCAGCTTTTCGGATGGAGTACCATGCCTGTTGCACTTTGTCGCTCAATACAGGGACGGTTAATGCTAGTTATGAATGATGATGAGGTTGTCGTCCGATTAGGTCCCATATATGCTCGACTGGAGACAGATCCGGTGATCGAGCAGGCCGAGGCAACATGTTGACTCTCTGTAGACCGGGATAGGTTACAACAGCGATATGTGGCCTAGCGTTACCCGGTTGGAAAACACACTCTGGAATGCTGTTCATGAGGGAAGCACACCAGACGGATGCACAGATTAGCAATTAGGGTGCGTGGGATAACCACGAGATTGCTTCTGCTGTCTAACGATATCTCGCCCTAGACCATAACTCCAAGTGTAAGTCGAGTGTGTCTAGGCCCGCAGACAGTTTGGTAGCAGGCTTTCAGTTGGCCTCCTTCAAATCAACACACGGTAATCACTGGCTCCGAGGCAGAACCAGCTTTCATCAGGAAACAGAACAGACCTCAGCGCAGACCTCCAATGATCTCTCGCTTGACACCGCTGAAATCGCAATGGCTTTGGTTTGACGTCAGTGAAATGCACGCTACAGGGCATCTGGCTCGGAGCTTCCTGGAAGTGACAAATTTGTACCAATTCCTTGTGTCACTGTGGTGCCAACTGTTTCTCGTGCTGCTGCTGCAGATACAGTACGATGCGCGACGGCATTACGTCGAACACGACGGTCTTCATTCTCCGTAGTGCCACGAGGCCGTCCGGAGCCTGGTCTTCTTGCCATCATACCTTCCCGTGACCACCACTGCCAGCAGTCAGGTACAGTGGCTGCGTTTGTGCAACGTCTTTCTGAAAAATTGTGGAAGAAACTCGTTGCTTCCAATCCCAAAGGTAACTAATGGTTAAGGCCATTACAACACGTGTTTGAATCAAACCTGATTTGCATCATCATAGTGGTGCTAACAACGCCATCTTATGCGACTGGCGTGCAATTTGAATAGACTACATCTTTCACATGTGAAACACATCCATCAACCTCCGTTTACCTTGCAAATTTCCTCCTTGGTATTGTGATTTTTTGTCCGTCAATGTACATCACTTCTTACTGAAAATCCTCGAGAAATTATTTTCAAATCCTTGCACACTGCATTAAAAATTCTTCATTAGGTGTGCTGCGTGAATTTTTTTGCTATTGTTGGCGTTGTAGGGAGCATATTGCGCTCATGTGGGAGCGATATAGATGCTTGTAAAACAATAAGATCGCAGGAATTACTTTTATTCCATGATTACCGGTTTCGGCAAAACTAAAGCCGCTATCATCGGATCTAGGGAGGACAGAAAACACTTATATAACGTGTATACATATAAATTTAGTTCTAGACGCTACAGTCTGGAACCGCGCGACTGCTACGGTCGCAAGTTCGAATCCTGCCTCGGGCATGGATGTGTGTGTTGTCCTTAGGTTAGTTAGGTTTAAGTAGCTCTAAGTTCTAGGGCACTGATAACCACAGCAATGAAGTCCCATAGTGCTCAGAGGCATTTGAACCATTTGAGCCATATAAATTTAGTTACATACCTTAGAACACACATTGTTTACAACATCGAGGCAAACAATGGTGATATTAATAGTTGCCTATAACACGCAGGCCTTACAAAATTTTCGTGAGTAGCACATAGACGTCCAAGAAAGATAACATTATAAATGTTATGTGTCTCCATCACATACAAGCGCAAGCTAGGTATTACCGCAACTCCGGCTCTGTTCTTACACTACAGGGCGCGTCGCGAGATGGCGCTAGCAGAAGAGGCGCCAAGAATGTCACAGCTCGCGTCATAACAGGCTCTGCGTGTGTGGTAACACTACGTCACTAGGGCTTGTACATAATTCTAAAGATTACTGTATCACGTAAACATAAACGGACCTTATGAAAGCTGCGGACATACACAACTGCACATCTGCCTGGTCACATATACGACATATCGAAAAGCAAATGCAAATTTCATGAGAACTGAGGAACTACAAAAATGTACATCTGTCTTGTCCTATATGTAATAATATACGATCATACATAGATATTTTATGGGATCTGCAGGGTTATATACAGCACATCAGTCTGGTGATATATAGAATCTACCGAGAGTATATACAAATTTTAACAACATTACAGGGTTACACAGTTCATACCCGTCTGCTCATCTACAAAAATACCAATAAAACACACCTTGCGTATGAGCACCGATTTTTCCGGTCATATCAAATGCACATCTGCCTGGTTACATATAAAACATACCGACAAGAAATGCCAATTTTCTGGGACTGCCGAGTTATACAAGTGCACATCTGTCTGGTTATATATAAAACCTACCAAAAGTCATATACAAATTTAAGAACACTGCAGAGCTACACAAATGCATATCCGTCTGATCTTATATTAAAAAACATACTGATAAAATACACATTGCGTATGAGCCTATGGGTTTTGGTCTTAACAGAACCACTTAATATAAGAAATACAACTATGTGGCAGCCTCATGTAAATGAACCACAGTCATATAACAAAACCAATATCAAAAAGTTATGCCACCTTATGTCGTCTATACTTATGTAGTCGTAGAAGACCCTGTTATGTGGTGTACGCGGCGATCACCGGACCAAAACCAAGAAATCGTAAAACTGGTGGGGGAAGGGTGGGGCGTGCCTATTGTCCTAAAATAGGACATTCTCCCCACAACCATAAAAGAGTTGACTGCGTTCCCATGGTTGACTGTTATCGTTGGCTTTAGTTGACCTTGAGACATAAACCGGCACCGTGCGCTGATCCCATCATACCTACTTGCAGAACATAACAAAACCTGAAACTCTGATCATCTACAGCAACCTGACACCAATTAAAAAAAAAATGCCTTGGAGAGAACCACCCTCGAATTTTGTATGAGCATAAGAAACGTATGCTTCTCAGCAAAATGAAAATAAACTAAGAGATTTCGTTTATCCAAAACAAAGAAAAGTGTTAGTTAACGAACACCTCTTTGACACTAGATAAAATAATGCTTTTGTCCAAATATGTGCCTACTTTTTTGAATGTACAAAAGAAAGACGCCTACGACTCCAGTGAAAATCACTTTAAGAGGCTGCGTCGTAACATCTCGTTTCAGCAAGTTCTTCATTACCTCTTTGACAGCATCATTGAAAACTCTGGTGCTCTAAGTGGTGAATCTGCCGAACAACTCCAGCACCAGATCTTAGGGATGAAAAATGCTATCGAAACAGAAAAAATTGACATCGAGAGAGAATACAATGCAGTTAGTAACGATCATGTGTTGGGTTCGGTCAATTTACGCACAGATAACACTTACATTACATATTTATTTAAGAGCATCCCAATGCCATAATTTATTTACTATGCACAAAGCCTCTTTACAGATGGTCCTTTTTCTTAGCCATGGGCTCAGCATTACCCCATTTACAAAACTTTCGACCGTGCTCAGGGCGTGGCCCACTTAGTGCACGTGTTTACGTAAAACAAGCAAAGTAAATCTTACAGTAGATGAACTCTGCAACAGGGGCCGTGTTGACGTCGCTTAATGATAACGTTAACCAACACAAGGAAGAAACTTGCAGTATACACAGGTGTTGTGACAAGTGAGTAACTTATCAAGCAAATTCAGCTAAATTAATAATTTTCAAATGAAATGTACAGTAGTTCCACTAAATCTGCCGTTGCGGCTTTCATTCTCTGTTAAACATTCCGCTCGCACACAGCCGTTCCATATCAGTCAATAACACGTTCTTCAATTTACAGTACGATCTCGGGAGGAACGCAATAGATAGACTGAAACGACATGTTAACAGTTCACTCCGAAGATGCAACACATTGGCAGCATTATGTCATTATTGTAGCCGCCCATTGTACATTCCTGAGGTGTGACAGGGGCATGTCAGACCGACAAGATCAAATATATTCAAAATATAACTTCAGTTAACATCCCCCATTCGAACTACAATATTATCAAAGTCACAATGCAGTACATTATAACTCACTGCTACTGAACTTACGCCAATCCCCACATTGTTTGGACAATCGCCACACATTGTGGTATCCATTCTTGTGCTCCGCTGCACAAAAATCCATCAGAGACCGACGGCTTGAATCCCCAATAGCTTCGATGGCTTTCAGAAAACAGTTCCCCTCTTCGCGAGTCACATTCTCGCTCTTTGTGTGCTCCGCTGCCGGCAGCCATTCGACTTACTCTGTCCTTAGCTGCGATCCCAACACCAATATTAGGTCTCAGTGCACCGTCCATGGCGCACGCTACGAACTTAGTTCACCAGATCGCCAGCGCGGCAGATAGCAAAGTGTATGGGAAGCCGGCAAATAGATCCCGCCTCCTCTCCTCGCCACTGCTTTAATCTTAAAAATACGGAGTATTGTTGTCAGTAATTTATTAATTCACTCCACGACCAGTTTCGAAGCATAAAGTTTAATCTTCATGTTCTGAGATACCAGAATGAAGACAACATTTGTGGGAAGTGGTGTACTTACATAATTATAGCAATGTAGATGTGTGTCGATCAGGGCCGGTCGTTAAAGGGGTGGGGGGGTGGGGGGTGGTGGCATACCCACGTAAGACAAGCGCATGGGACTGGAACAAAAACACTAACATTGAAGGAGGGTGCTGGACGGAAATGAACTCGTCAGTAATCTAAATAAGTAAGTAACTGGACTCATACTTACGGGAACTCCTGGACAGCACAACGTGGAAGTGACAAGTGCAGACGGCTCTGAAACCAGCTGACCGCCAGTGCGGAAGCTGCTGACGTAGGAGCCAGTGACGTGGGGAACTGAAACAGGTAACCGCTAAAGAGTGGTCGCCAAAAATGCCTAAAGGCCAACGTGACAGAGTTCATCAGATTAAAAAGATATACGATAAAATACAACTAAAACGTGGTCTACGGATGATATATATAAAAACATCTAAAAATTGATAATGCAACGAAACGTGTAGTGTGGTAGGAGAATGATGCCATCTGTAAGGATCTGTATATATATACGCATCTTAAAGAGCAAATCATCTTAGTAAGAAAGCTTGGTTAGGCTCAAAATTATACGCTCTACAGGAATAGCAATGTACACATATAAGACAGCGCTGGGCTTCCACATAGCATCACAGGTAATAAAAATAAGTGAGAAGTACAAGCGGCTATAAACTAAGAGTACGAAAATCGCGAAAAGACTTTGAGCCTATTTGTAGGGGTTGGGATTCCTGTAGTTGTGGTACAATCGGATCAATGCAACGACAGAGTCGTTGAAATGAATTGATACACTACTGGCCATTAAAATTGCTACACCAAGAAGAAATGCAGATGTTGAACGGGAATTCATTGGACAAATATATTATACTAGAACTGACATGTGATTACATTTTCACGTTGTTTGGGTGCATAGATCCTGAGAAATCAGTACCCAGAACTACCACCTCTGGCCGTAATAACGGCCTTGATACGCCTGGGCATTGAGTCAAAAAGAGCTTGGATGGAGTGTACAGGTACAGCTGTCCATGCAGCTTCAACACGATACCACAGTTCATCAAGAGTAGTGACTGGCGTATTGTGACGAGCCAATTGCTCGGCCACCATTGACCAGACGTTTTCGATTGGTGAGAGATCTGGAGAATGTGCTGGACAGGGCAGCAGTCGAACATTTTCTGTATCCAGAAAGGCCCGTACAGGACCTGCAACATGTGGTCGTGCATTATCCTGCTGAAATGTAGGGTTTAGCAGGGATCAAATGAAGGGTGGAGCCACCGGTCGTAACACATCTGAAATGTGACGTCCACTGTTCAAAGTGCCGTCAGTGTGAATAAGAGGTGACCGAGACGTGTAACCAATGGCACCCCATACCATGACGGGTGGAGCCACGGTTCGTAACACATCTAAAATGTAACGTCCACTGTTCAAAGTGCCGTCAGTGTGAACAAGAGGTGACCGAGACGTGTAACCAATGGCACCCCATACCATGACGCCGGGTGATACGCCAGTATGGCGATAACGAAAACACGCTTCCAACGTGCGTTCACCGCGATGTCGCCAAACACGGATGCGACCATCATGATGCTGTAAACAGAACCTGGATTCATCCGAAAAAATGACGGTTTGTCTTTCCTGCACCCAGGTTCGTCGTTGAATACACCATCGCAGGCGCTCCCGTCAGTGAAGCAGCGTCAAGGGTAACTGCAACCAAGGTCTCCGAACTGATAGTCCATGCCGCTGCAAACGTCGTCGAACTGTTCGTGCAGATGGTTTTTGTCTTGCAAACGTCCCCATTTGTTGACTGAGGGATCGAGACGTGGCTGCACGATCCGTTACAGCCATGCGGATAAGATGATTGTCATCTCGACTGCTGGATACGAGGCCGTTGGGATCCAGCACGGCGTCCCGTATTACCCTCCTGAACCCATCGATTCCGTATCCTGCTAAGTCATTGGACCTCGACCAACGGGAGCAGCAGTGTCGAGATAGGCTACAATCCGACCGTCATCAAAGACGGAAACGTGATGGTACGTATTTCTGCTCCTTACACGAGGCATCACAACAACGTTTCACCAGGCAACGCCGGTCAGCTGCTGTTTGTGTATGAGAAATCGGTTGGAAACTTTCGTCAGCACTTTGTACGTGTCGCCACCGGCGCCAACCTTGTGTGAATGCTCTGAAAAGCTAATCATTTGAATATCACAGCATCTTCTTGCCGTCGGTTAAATTTCGCGTCTGTAGCACGTCATCTTCGTTGTGTAGCAATTTTAATGGCCATGAACCATGGACCTTGCCGTTGGTGGAGAGGCTTGCGTGCCTCAGCGATACAGATGGCCGTACCGTAGGTGCAACCACAACGGAGGGGTGTCTGTTGAGAGGCCAGACAAACATGTGGTTCCTGAAGAGGGGCAGCAGCCTTTTCAGTAGTTGCAGGGGCAACAGTCTGGATGATTGACTGATCTGGCCTTGTAACATTAACCAAAACGGCCTTGCTGTGCTGGTACTGCGAACGGCTGAAAGCAAGGGGAAACTACAGCCGTAATTTTTCCCGAGGACATGCAGCTTTACTGTGTGATTAAATGATGATGGGGTCCTCTTGGGTAAAATATTCCGGAGGTAAAATAGTCCCCCATTCGGATCTCCGGGCGGGGACTACTCAAGAGGACGTCGTTATCAGGAGAAAGAAAACTGGCGTTCTACGGATCGGAGCGTGGAATGTCAGATCCCTTAATCGGGCAGGTAGATTAGAAAATTTAAAAAGGGAAATGGATAGGTTAAAGTTAGATATAGTGGGAATTAGTGAAGTTCGGTGGCAGGAGGAAGACGACTTTTGGTAAGGTGATTACAGGGTTATAAATACAAAATCGAATAGGGGTAATGCAGGAGTAGGTTTAATTATGAATTAAAAAATAGGAGTGCGGGTTAGCTACTACAAACAGCATAGTGAACGCATTATTGTGGCCAAGATAGACACAAAGCCCATGCCTACTACAGTAGTACAAGTTTATATGCCAACTAGCTCTGAAGATGATGCAGAAATTGATGAAATGTATGGCGAGATAAAAAAAATTATTCAGGTAGTGAAGGGAGACGAAAATAACTTAATCATAGCTAACACTTGGTTCAAGAATCATAAAAGAAGGTTGTATACCTGGAAGAATCCTGGAGATACTGAAAGGTATCAGATAGATTATATAATGGTAAGACAGAGATTTAGGAACCAGGTTTTAAATTGTAAGACATTTCCAGGGGCAGATGTGGATTCTGACCACAATCTATTGGTTATGAACTGCAGATTGAAACTGAAGAAACTGCAAAAAGGTGGGAATTTAAGGAGATGGGACCTGGATAAACTGAAAGAACGAGAGGTTGTAGAGAGTTTCAGGGAGAGCATAAGGGAACAATTGACAGGAATGGGGGAAAGAAATACAGTAGAAGACGAATGGGTAGCTCTGAGGGATGAAGTAGTGAAGGCAGCAGAGGATCAAGTAGGTAAAAAGACGAGGGCTAATAGAAATCCTTGGGTAACAGAAGAAATATTGAATTTAATTGATGAAAGGAGAAAATATAAAAATGCAGTAAATGAAGCAGGCAAAAAGGAATACAAACGTCTCAAAAATGAGATCGACAGGAAGTGCAAAATGGCTAAGCAGGGATGGCTAGAGGACAAATGTAAGGATGTAGAGGCTTGTCTCACTAGGGGTAAGATAGATACTGCCTACAGGAAAATTAAAGAGACCTTTGGAGAGAAGAGACCCACTTGTATTAAAATCAAGAGCTCAGATGGCAACCCAGTTCTAAGCAACGAAGGGAAGGCAGAAAGGTGGAAGGAGTATATAGAGGGTTTATACAAGGGTGATGTACTTGAGGACAATATTATGGAAATGGAAGAGGATGTAGATGAAGATGAAATGGGAGATAAGATACTGCGTGAAGAGTTTGACAGAGCACTGAAAGACCTGAGTCGAAACAAGGCCCCGGGAGTAGACAACATTCCATTAGAACTACTGATGGCCTTGGGAGAGCCAGTCATGACAAAAGTATACCATCTGGTGAGCAAGATGTATGGTACAGGCGAAATACCCACAGACTTCAAGAAGAATATAATAATTCCAATCCCAAGGAAAGCAGGTGTTGACAGATGTGAAAATTACCGAACTATCAGTTTAATAAGTCACAGCTGTAAAATACTAACGCGAATTCTTTACAGACGAATGCAAAAACTGGTAGAAGCGGACCTCGGGGAAGATCAGTTTGGATTCCGTAGAAATGTTGGAACACGTGAGGCAATACTAACCTTAAGACTTATCTTAGAAGAAAGATTAAGAAAAGGCAAACCTACGTTTCTAGCATTTGTAGACTTAGAGAAAGCTTTTGACAACGTTAACTGAAATACTCTCTTTCAAATTCTGAAGGTGGCAGGGGTAAAATACAGGGAGCGAAAGGCTATTTACAATTTGTACAGAAACCAGATGGCAGTTATAAGAGTCGAGGGGCATGAAAGGGAAGCAGTGGTTGGGAAAGGAGTGAGACGGGGTTGTAGCCTCTCCACGATGTTATTCAATCTGTATGTTGAGCAAGCAGTAAAGGAAACAAAAGAAAAGTTCGGAGTAGGTATTAAAATCCATTGAAAATAAATAAAAACTTTGAGGTTCGCCGATGACATTGTAATTCTGTCAGAGACAGCAAAGGATTTGGAAGAGCAGTTGAACGGAATGGACAGTGTCTTGAAAGGAGGGTATAAGATGAACATCGACAAAAGCAAAACGAGGATAATGGAATGTAGTCAAATTAAATCGGGTGATGCCGAGGGGATTAGATTAGGAAATGAGACACTTAAAGTAGTAAAGGAGTTTTGCTATTTAGGGAGTAAAATAACTGATGATGGTCGAAGTAGAGAGGATATAAAATGTAGACTGGCAATGGCAAGGAAATCGTTTCTGAAGAAGAGAAATTTGTTAACATCTAGTATAGATTTAAGTGTCAGGAAGTCGTTTCTGAAAGTATTTGTATGGAGTGTAGCCATGTATGGAAGTGAAACATGGACGATAACCAGTGTGGACAAGAAGAGAATAGAAGCTTTCGAAATGTGGTGCTACAGAAGAATGCTGAAGATAAGGTGGGTAGATCACGTAACTAATGAGGAGTTATTGAATAGGATTGGGGAGAAGAGAAGTTTGTGGCACAACTTGACTAGAAGAAGGGATCGGTTGGTAGGACATGTTTTGAGGCATCAAGGGATCACAAATTTAGCATTGGAGGGCAGCGTGGAGGGTAAAAATCGTAGAGGGAGACCAAGAGATCAATGCACTAAGCAGATTCAGAAGGATGTATGTTGCAGTAGGTACTGGGAGATGAAGAAGCTTGCACAGGATAGAGTAGCATGGAGAGCTGCATCAAACCAGTCTCAGGACTGAAGACCACAACAACAACAACAGTGTACGTTAAATAAATGGAAGCATTACTGTCAAGAAACTCAGTATAGCAATACATAAATATAAGTGTTTGGGGCAAATGCCTCAAAGTCAACGTGACATAATGCGTTGCAATGAAAAGATAAAAAAACAAAATTGCAACGGAAACAGGGGGCGCTGATAATGTACAAAAATATGAGTATTTCCAAAAATTAGGCAAAAGGACGATGACAGCTGAAGGTTGGCAGGAAATTATGAGAACTGCTGGCATTGGTAATCACACATTGAAGCACCAAAGAAGTTACTATAGGCATCCGTATGCAAATAGAGTGATATGTAAACGGGCAGAATACGGCGCTGCGGCCGGCAACGCCTGTCTAAGACAAGAAGTGTCTGGCGTAGTTCCTAGATCGGTTACTGCTGCTGCAATGGCAGGTTGTCAAGATTTAAATGAGTTTGAATGTGCTGTTATAATCGGCGCACGGGCGATGGGACACAGCATCTCCAGCTAACGATGAAGTGGGAGCTTTCCGTACGGTCCTTTCACGAGTGCACCATGAATAGCAGGAATCAGGTGAAACATCAGATCTCCAACATCGCTGCGCCCGGAGTAAGATCCAGCAAGAATGGGACCAACGACGACTGAAGAGAAGCGTTCAACATGACAGAAGTGCAACCCTTTCGTAAATTGTTGCAGATTTCAACGGTGGGCCGCCAAAAAGTGTCAGCACGCGAAACATTCAACGAAACATCATCGATATGGGCTTTCGGAGGCGAAGGCCCGCTCGTGTACCCTTGATGACTGCATGACACAAAGATTTACGCTTCGCCTGGGCCAGTCAACATCGACAATGGACTGTTGATGATTATGTATAAACCTGTTGCCTGGTCGGATGAGTCTCGTTCAAATTGTACCGAGCGGATGGACGTGTATGGATATGGAGACAGCCTCTCGAATCCATGGACCCTGTATATCGGTAGGGGCTGTTCAAACTGGCTCTGTAGTGGTGTGGGACGTGTGCAGTTTGACTGATATGGGACTCCTGATACGTCTACATAGGAGTCTGACAGGTGACACGTACGTAAGCATCATCTCTGATCACCTGCAGTCATTCATGTCCATTGTTCATTCCGACAGGCTTCGGCAATTCCAACAGCACAATGCGACACCCCACAGTCCATAATTGCTAAAGAGTGGTTCCAGGAATACTCTTCTGAGATTAAACACTACCGCTGACCACCAAACACCTCAGACATGAATATTATAGAGCACATCTGGGATCCCTTGCAACTCGCTATTGAGAAGAGATCTCCACCTCCTAGTAACCTTACGGATTTATGGATATCCTGCAGGATTCATCGTGTCAGTTCCCTCCTACACTAATTCATACATTAGCCGAGTCCATGCCACGTCATGTTGCGGCACTTCCGCGTGTTCGCGGGGGTCCTACACTACATTAGGCAGCCGTACCAGTTTCTTTGGCTCTTGAGAGTATGTAACCTCTTCTTTAGGAGTCACAATAAGGTCTTCGTGTAAAACTCCCACATTTTTATAACGGTTGGTGACATGTGATGGACAGTTCTGTTTCATATGTTATTCACGTTCTTGGTGTTTATATCAGTTTTATCTTGAATACATTTATTATATTGAGACCGTACATATTCTTCCAAATAAATTTAGCCTGGATCATTTCATGAGTCATGGAAATTCCCAAATAGCGAGTTGTGAAAATGTTCAAAAATATAGGCCACTAACTGGTGGGACGCGACTATCTTGGGCTTTTGGCCATACTGAGCCACACGGGAACCGACACCATGCGTTTATACAAATGGCTTGACTGCTTTCCCTCTCTCTAGCTTTTCTTCGACAGGTTTTACATCCAGGTCCTCTTCCTGATACCGTTGGATACCCTAGAATAAAACGGGAAATCAGTGAAGTGTAATGTTGATTGGCTGTGGCTGTACCTTGACGAGGGAATGCCAAGGTCCGCCTAATTTTCTCATCAAACATCCTACTTAAACTACCACCTACCCGACTGTCACTGCCACCAATTGTAAGCACCTTCAATTTCAGGGCAAAATTCTGCTCGCCCAACGACCTAACCGACCAGTTTTCCGCAGTCACCTTAAAACCCAGCTCAGTGCGTGGCTGTTTGCTGCCTAAGTTCTTCGTTACAGGCAATACCTTCCTGGACCACACAATAAAGCCATGGTCTCTAGCTCTAAGACCATGATTCCCACAGAGGATGATTCGTCGCCCTTATTGGTCCTCTTCGAGTAGGACAGCGTGTAAACAAGACACTGAAGCCTCTACCTGCACTATAAAGGTTTTGTTGAAGTTTGGTAATGCCATCACGGGAGAGATTATGAGGAATGCCTTCAGTCCCACAAATGCCGCTTTCTGGGAATCACTTCATTAGAATTTATGCCCCTTTTCCCTTAATTAATTCAATGGGGCTCCTTAATCACAAATTCCGGAATAAGTTTGCTGAAGAAGTTTGCAATTAACTTGCTGAAGAAGTTTTCATCCCTACGGATTTAGGTACTCCTGTAGCATCCTTGGGGTGAGAGACTGCTAGAACAACTTTAAACCTCTCTGGATCGACTGTTACTCTGTCTGGACAAAATCTACATTCCAAGAACCGGATACTGGGACATTCCAACTTTACTTCCTCACGGTCAACTATCAATCACCTGAAAACCTCCCTCAAATTCTCTAGACGTTGCCGAAAATTGCGACTGTAGATAACTAAATCATCAAGGCAATGACATACAAATATATACTTGTCGTTGGTGTAACAGTTGTGTCACTAAATGTGACACTTCTGTCACTAAATGTAACTGGCTTTTCTCTTTTGATGCAAGTCAACTGTCAGGATGAACATTCTAAAGCATTCTGTCAGGGTGAAAATATTAAATAATTTAACTTTTCTCTCTTAACAACATGTGGGCAGGGTGGGTTCTTCCTTGGCTGGGGTATGAGGTCGAATGAAACATCATTTTTACATAACTTTTATTGAAGATTTGTACAACTGTATCTTACGGAATGTTCTGGTTCGGGGAGCGGCAGCTGCGTCGTTTGTGAAGTCTTCTGCTGCGGCGGCGGCGGCGGCGGCGGCGGCGGCGGCGTCTGATTACGCGTAGCGGTGTGTATCTCGTGTCGCCGTCTCGCCCAGTTGACTGGAGACGCGCAGCGCGATGTGGCCCGTTTAATTATTGCGAGCGAAATCGTGCATCGGATGATACCTTGGGTGTCGCGTCCCCGTGTTTCTCTTCTCTAAGCGGACGCGTGTGTTCTGCGTCGGCCAGCGGAGCGGCGCGGTGGGGGAAGGCCAGTGTGGCGGACTCGAACCACGGACTCCCGCTTGCCAGTCTTCGGCTGTCAGGTCTTCATCCCAGCTCACAGGTGACTACCGATGTGAGGCCGTCTCCTTCCCGTCCTCACGAGTCACCCGGGTACGTAAAAATCAGACTTCAAATACCCTTTTAACTTTTGTCTTCTGGCGCCGCGGCTGCTGCTTGCTATTCCATTACAGCGGCGGACTTGGTTCGTCTGTGCATGATGCAGACTCTTCTTGCATGACGGTCTTCAGCACCGAAACTGACTGAAAACTACTGCTACTCTTCTTTTCTTCCTTCGTCTCTCGTCTTCGTCTCCGTCTCCGTCCTCGTCTCCGACTCCGTCTTCGTCTCCGTCTTCGTCTCCGTCTTCATCTGTCTGGCCCACTGCGTCTCGCGTATTTATTCACTTCAGTTTACTGGAGGTGAACGACTTCACGGTCATTGCCTCTTCTGTCACGTTGAAAAGCTTCTCGAAGAATCTTCTTAACGTCGGTCATTGGCTCTTGGGATGTAGGCGAGGGCCTTTGCTCACATACGACAACTGAGAAACACGTGAGCCGGTCGGGCGATGCCCTGACGGCTGAATCGACAGCGCCCGCTTATGTGGAACTTGCTGACTTCACGGTCATTGTCTCTTCTGTTCTGCTGTTCGGCCCGCTGTTTGCGAGTATGTAACTCTCTAAACTAAACCAAGTTTTTCATTTACATTCTAATTTCTAGTTCACTTTGATTTCACTAATTTATTTACTTAAGTACCACTCAACATTGGAAAATATCACATCCATCAGCTGTGACGAGACTGCGGCTGCAGTGGACAATTGCTTTGACCCTTTTAGGTCAAATTCCAGTCGGTGGCGAGCACTGTCAGCTTCCTGGGATTCTTCGATATTTTATTAGATGCTTGATTTAAAACCAATCTAGTACAAGTCTCGCGCCTCAGCAAGCCAACCAAAGGCCGGCCGAGGTGGCCGAGCGGCTCTAGGCGCTACAGTCTGGAACCGCGCGACCGCTGCGTTCGCAGGTTCGAATCCTGCCTCGGGCATTGATGTTGTGATGTCCTTATGTTAGTTACGTTTAAGTAGTTCTAAGTTCTAGAGGACTGATGACCTCAGAAGTTAAGTCCCATAGTGCTCAGAGCCATTTGAACCAAGCCAATCAAAGCAGGAATGTAAGCCAAATGGCGAAATCCATCACTCGGTGGCTACCCACATCTGATTTAGAAAGGATTAAATACAGGGCTGCATATGGCGAGATGGATAAGCGAATAGCTTCCTCAGCCGGCCAGAGTGGCCGAGCGGCTCTAGGCGCTGCAGTCTAGAACCGCGCGACTGCTACGGTCGCAGGTTCGAATCCTGCCTCGGGCATTTATGTGTGTGATGTCCTTAGGTTAGTTAGGTTATAGGGGACAGATGACCTCAGAAGTTAAGTCCCATAGTGCTCAGAGCCATTTGAACCACTTGAATAGCTTCCTGATCTAAAACAGTATCTACAATAGCCTTAAGTTCCTTCATGTGCGTCAAGAGTGGGGGGGGGGGGGGGGGGGCGGGGTGGAGGAGAGGAGAGAGAAACGGTAAGGTGGTATATGCACCGGAATGTTATCGCTAACGTCTATCTGATGTTTCCCCACTCTTGAGAAAGGTTACTAATTTTTCTACCACAATCGGGCACAAATGTTGCACACTAGCTTCGGTGGGCTTCACCTTTTCGTCCAACCTAGCACTCCATCCAATTCCAGCACTATACTTATGTGTGCTACTGGCTAGTCTGCCTTTCAAAAGGTATCTCTTGGATCTTGTCGAAATTTACAGGAATTATTTATTAATCCGTCATTCCTGATTAAATCCGCGCCTAGAGTGCAAGGTGTTGGTAAATTCTACAAGACTCAGACCGCAGTTCTCCAGGAACAGTGACTAACGCTAACCTTCACCGAAATTATTCCTTTCGTCCTAATGCCTGTCTTGTTACCGAACAGTATAGCTGCTTTCCTCCGATATTTCCCATTTACAAATAGTCTGGTTCTTCTTAAAACAACCTTCTTCAACCAAACTACCACCCGAATCCAGGAAGGCGCAAACCAGCTCGCTGTCGACAAAGGTACAAATGAAAGGCAATCTCTGTCTGTTACTACGGTGTACGCCCACAGATCCTGTTACCCTCGTTATGCTTCCTTTTACTAATCCGTACACCTTCCGGCTGGTCATTACTACTCATGATCTTTAGTCCTTTAGCACACTGGACTCGCATACGGGAGAACGACGGTTCAATACCGCGACCGGCGATCCTGATTTAGGTTTTCCGTGATTTCCCTAAGTCGCTCCAGGCAAATTTCAGGATGTTCCTTTGAAAGGGCTCAGCCGACTTCCTTCCCCGTGTTTCCCTAATCCGATGAGACCGATGATCTCGCTGTTTGGTCTCTTCTCCCGAAACAATCCAACCCAACCCAACCCTTTAGTCCTTTCCCAGCAGTTCCTACTAATATGACTCTCCTTTCCATAATTAAGGGATTCAATTGACCTGCTTTCATTCTCTTTAGAAGCCACAGGCGGATATCTCACTAGTGAGCCTGAACTAACTTTTTCCCTTTAGTCAGTGGCGTATTTACATATAGGCTCACTGGGCACGGGCCCAGGGGCGGCACCTTAAGAGGGACGCCATATTTTGCTCTGTACTCATCGAAGCATTTGAGATCTGCTAAGACATGAGGGAATGACTTCCATGGTACTCATGGTACTAGAGGGAGCTGTAGAGGGCAAAAACTGTAGAGGAAGACAGAGATTGGAATACGTCAAGCAAATAATTTAGGACGTAGGTTGCAAGTGCTACTCTGAGATGAAGAGGTTAGCACAGGAAAGGAATTCGTGGCGGGCCGCATCAAACCAGTCAGTAGACTGATGACAAAAAAAAAAAAAAAAAAAAAAAAAAAAAAAAAAAAAAAAACTCACTTTAACCTTTCACGTTTTAACATAACGGCGCTTACAAACGACAAAATTTTTTTAATATTGTTAAACAACTTGCTAGTTTAAACAAGCCTTAAGAACGAAATTCGACAATACAAGCCTGGAAATATACATAGTTTACTTGGTGACTGAATGGAAATTTAACATTGGGTTTCTGTCTGGTATCATCTGAATGATTGCTCAAAATCATGCTGTCAGGACGGCAGTCTAAATACGAAGACTGAAACGTTATTATTCCGAATGAGACATGGGACCTAGGGAAGGCAGGATTTGGTGTGGACAGGGCCTTACTCACTTACCGTTGGTTGCTCAGTTTCTTCTTTTAAATTTAAATCACGTACACTTTATATGAAACCAATTGTAAATAAGGTTGGCGGCTAGGAACAATTATCAAATTTGACTGTTAAGACAATATCCGATTAAAAATTCTTTAGACAAATTGCATTCACGGCTGAAGGTCTTATTGACAATCGTCACAATCCGATCAAATAAAGAGAGAAGTGGGCCTCAGACAGCGCTCCAAGGATCGACCTCAGAAAGTCGCTCAACTTCGTAAACGATGAGACAAACAGCCAAGAGTTGTATTTACTTAACTAGATGGCAACTGAAACTAGTGACAGTTTAAACGCCGACCAACACTCTTGCAAATCTACCTAACGTCTGGTAACCAACACAATGATGGAATAACCCAGGCAAGGCGGAGCTGGCGGACAGCATTGCATCTTCAGAATCCGGTTTTAGAACATCCAGAAGCAGAAGGAACCACTACGACCGAGATAGTCCAAAAGAACAAAATATCTGAACCACAATAAAGGAGGCTGTCGAACTACACGCCTTACCGGACAACAGCAGCAAGGCGAGGAAAAGTACACTGCCACAAATATATGCTAACCCTCATGGCACGTACCTGGATCGTTAGCGGGCAGGAAAATACCGCTGGTTAAACTTCATGGATAAACACAAGGAATTCAATGATTAATAATAAGAAGTTGATCACGGCTAATTAATTTCGCCAACTCCAAGCACTCCACTCATTGCTCTTCATCTCAGAGACCTTGTGAGCAGCAACGCAGGAACAAACGGCGTGATCTCAAATTAGTGAAGGTTTCACTAACGGTTTAATGTTCACGCAACCAACTCAAACGTCGTGGGTCTGGTGGACAACGAGGTTGTGGCCCTCGCAACTACAGCCCTCTCGATCAGGCAGTGCCTGCGTGCTGCCAGTGGTCCCGGCATGTCCTCGGGCTGCCGGACCTCCCTCCAGCTCCGTCCCAACCGAACTACCGACACACCCGACCCGGAAAACGCTTGACGTCCTTCCAAAGATAGTACGACGGTACTAGATATCGATAAACGCTGCTTCTGCCACTCAAGGGCAGACAACGGTAGCAAATGTAGTGGCGCCAGTGAACACAAGAAGAAAACGAGACGCCACTATCCCCATTACACGATTCAAACCTACCAATGGCACCAACGGCTCACCGAGAATGTTGTCGGCTTCTACTTAACCATATTTTACCCATGAAAATACAGCGACCCCTGAAAAGCTGTGATAAACTAATCAGCAGTTTCTTAAATACTGTAATATGTGTGGGCCTCAATACGTAAAACCCGACTTTACCTAAATTTCTTGTAGAAATTACAGGAAAGTATCATTTCAGACCTCCATTACTGTTAATGTGACAGCTCTGTGGTCTTCAATATCTGAGCTTTGATTTAATGACAACCGTTTAACAAAACGTATTGACACTGGGTATGTATTACATATTGAAACACATGTTTATACGCAAAGAACATGAGGAGAATATCTAATAATACATGAAATACACTTCACAAAAGGTTGTTGTTGTTGTGGTCTTCAGTCCTGAGACTGGTTTGATGCAGCTCTCCATGCTACTTTATCCTGTGCAAGCTTCTTCATCTCCCAGTACCTACTGCAGCCTACATCCTTCTGAATCTGCTTAGTGTGTTCATCTCTTGGTCTCCCTCTACGATTTTTACCCTCCATGCTGCCCTCCAATACTAAATTGGTGATCCCTCGATGTCTCAGAACATGTCCTACCAACCGATCCCTTCTTCTAGTCAAGTTGTGCCACAAGCTCCTCTTCTCCCCAATTCTATTCAATACCTCCTCATTAGATATGTGATGAACCCATCTAATCTTCAGCATTCTTCTGTAGCACCACATTTCGAAAGCTTCTATTCTCTTCTTGTCTAAGCTATTTATCGTCCACGTTTCACTTCCATACGTGGCTACACTCCATACAAATACTTTGAGAAACGACTTCCTGACACTTAAATCAATACTCGATGTTAACAAATTTCTCTTCTTAAGAAACGATTTCCTTGCCATTGCCAGTCTACATTTTATATCCTCTCTACTTCGACCATCATCAGTTATTTTGCTCCCCAAATAGCAAAACTCCTTTACTACTTTAAGTGTGTCATTTCCTAATCTAATTCCCTCAGCATCACCCGACTTAATTCGACTGCATTCCATTATCCTCGTTTTGATTTTGTTGATGTTCATCTTATACCCTCCTTTCAAGACACTTTTATTTATTTACATAACTTCGTTTCTCTCATTTATTGTGCTGCAGCCTGCACGATATCAAATTTCCACTCTGTGCAATAGGACAGTAAGTGGCACTGCAAATTTTATATTAAGCGTCTTAACTAAGCTTTTTTTCTTCGAGGAAAGGTTATTTTTAATTTATGTAGGAACAAAAGGTGCATTTGCGTATAGGCATAACAACAGTGTTAACGCAAATGAAAACTCACATCAACAGCCAACAAGACTACTTAAACTTTGTAGTCTGTCTTCTCTAGCCACAGAAACCGCTAAAATCTTATAAGAATAAGTGGGATGAGAGTCGGTTCAGCACACCTCACTGCAAGAAATTGCAAAAATTATTTTCATTTCAAATTAGGATGACAGTGTCAAGAATAATCAGAATATATTTTTGTCCCAGTTAAAATTCCGGAGACGCGGGAAACAGAAGCCAAAAAACGAACTGTCCCGTTTTCTTTACGAGACGAATTCCAGCCAGCAAGTGTGCTTCTACTGTTCACTGACGGCAGAGAAACAGGCGACAAGGAAATGAAATTATTCAGCATTGTCGTTCTTTCGTAGCATAGTTACGTCGAGTAATCCAATTTGGTCAGTTCATTTCTGCGTGTTTAAAGGAAAAATCTTTGTGCTCTTATGCCTTGTTTAAAGTAAAAAGCTTTTACAAATTTTTTTCGTTTGTTTTGACTGTTGGTTGACAATTTTGTAAGTGCCTTAACATGAATAACAGTGAAAGAAGCAAACGTGCAAAATTAATTTGGGTGGCATTTCGGAAATATCGAAGAAAAGGTGAGAACGAGAATGTTCTAAAACCGCTTGGCAGAGTGAATAAATTTTCCGCAAAAAATGTTGCTGGCTCGACATTGAGTTCAAGTAGTACGGATGATATTACTGACACTGCAGCTGTTGTAAAAGAAGTAAATTCAGACGAAACTAAAGCTATAAAAGAAGAAAAGCAAATTGTTCCTGATTTCGAATTTCACGAAAAACTAGTGTTGAATCAGACATTACAAAAAGAAATAATCTCGGTAGTGGTGATTCTGCAGAATTGTGTGTCAACGAATCAACAATCGACATTCTCTTTCAACGTGGCATTAATCAAAATTGTAACGGTGATTTTTCTGATTCAAGAAGATCAATAGGCGATAAAAGCAGGTGTTTGAACAAAAATGTATTTTACCGTAAACTTTTAAATAGTGAAACAACTTTGCATGATTTTCTAGCATACTCCTGTAGCACCGGTGTTTTTTGTGCACTATGTAAATTGTTAGGAGGTAAGGCCGCGATTGCTACTAATGGTACTGCAAACTGGAAAAAAGTTTCTAATATTTTATCTCATCATGAGAATTCACTTGAACATAAAAATTCTGAGTTATCACTCTTAACACGAAAAAAGTCACTTGGAACAATGGATAACCAAGCTAACAAGTCGTGGACTTCGCCTACGTGGACACGTTGAAATAAATGTTTCAAATGGCTCTGAGCACTATGGGGCTTAACACCTGAGGTCATCAGTCCCCTAGAACAGAACTACTTAAACCTAACAAACCTAAGGACATCACACACGTCCATACTCGAGGCAGGATTCGAACCTGCGACCGTAGCGGTCGCACGGTTCCAGACTGAAGCGCCTAGAACCGCTCGGCCACATTGGCCGGCGACACGTTGAAACATTTCATTCGTTACATAATGGTCAATTTATGATGTCTCTTAAACTTATAGCTGAGTTTGATCCTTTTCTCGCAGAGCACATTGGACGATGTGGAAATCCAGGGCAGGGACATACAAGTTATCTTTCTTCAGCAATGATGAAATAATAGAGCTTATTTCTGAACGAATAAAATGAATTATCGTAAGTGAAATAAAGCAGGACAAATATTTCCCTGTATTATTAGATTCTACTGCGTGCATTACACGTATTGACGAATTATCTTTCATATTAAGATTTGTGAATGAGAATAGTGAACCTGTTGAACGTTTCCTTCAGTTTTTACCAAACCCGGGACACAAGTCCGAAAACTTAGCTGAGGCCGTTCTAAAAGTCCTGTCTACAAATTCCACTGATATTACTGACTGTAGAGGCCAGTCATATGACAACGCAAGAAATATGTCAGGAACCTATACTGGTTGACAGGCACACATTAAAGAACGAAATCCGAAAGCGCATTATGTGCCTTGTGCAGCACATTCTTTGAATTTAGTCGGCACTAGTGCTGCAAGCTGTTGTCGTGAAGCATGTTCATTTTTCAATGTAGTGCAAAACTTTATTTTTTCTCTGCTTCTACACAACATTGGGATAAACGTCTTTCTTTCATGAAACCAGGAAGCAAAACGGTACAAAGATTATCAAAAAGACGTTGGTCAGCAAGAGGGGAAGCGTGTGTAAGTCTATATGAAAACTGGGAGGCCCTCACACATATGCCAATAATACGTTTGAAAAACCACTTGTGTGGAATAAGGCTTCAGGTTTGTTGAATCAACTCATCAGACTAGAAACAGTATTCATGGTGACAGTTTGGAAAGACATACTCCAGAGATTTAATTTGTGTAAATCTGAAACTGCAAATATTGATACTAAAATAGTGCATGAATTATATGAATCACTTGCAGCATCTATTGCGTCTATTCGTGGCATGTTCGATTATTATGAAAATAAACCCATGGAGATTGATATAGACTATGAATACACCTATAAAAATCACGAAAAAGCAAACTTCATGATGACGAAGAAGTAGACTCTGAAGAAATTTTTCTGAACGGAAGGGAAAAATTTTGAGTAGAAATATTTCTCCCAGTACTCGACAACTTGTATACCGAATTAGTGAGGAGGAAGGAAAGCTATAGAAGACTGTTGGGCTCCTTCACAGTTTTCAGTAACCTTAAGAACAGTTCACTTGACGATATTGCTGAACGTGCAGTAAAACTCCAAGCGTCATATGACACAGATTTAGAGAATTCCTTCACAAGTCAATGTGTACATTCGCGGAACTTTTGAAATCTTCTGACATTAGTGATATACCAGTCGAAATGAGTAAATTTTTACGGAAAGAGGTGTTACAGTCCGTATTTACGAATTTTGACATTGCTCTTAGAATATTTCTATGTATGGCACTTACAATTTGTTCAGCAGAACGCTCGTTTTCATCTCTTAAAAGTCTGAAATCGTACCTACGTTCTTCGCTGTCTGAGGAGAGACGGAACGCCTTGTCCATTCCTTACGTCGAAGCCGACCTCCTAAATGATAACCGTCTGAACTATGAAGATATGATCAACGAGTTTTCTGCCGTCAACGCCAGACGCAAACTTTGCGGACTGATGAGTTTGTTTACTTATTCATATTAGTTTTAAAAATTTAAGATTTTATTATAACTTAGAGCACTTTCATTGGATTTACAAACTACGTATTACCTGATATGTGGAATAATCGGGTCTACTGCTGGATATTTGTGTCGCTCTGGCACAACATCCGGTAGTGGACCCGAGTATTCCAGATGTGAAGATCTCGCCGGGAAAGCCTGAAGAGTTACGTATTACCTGTTTATTTTACAACTACCGATGGCTGAACGCGGAACTAAACCTCGTTTACGTGTAGACGTGACCGAAGGCGCCACAGAAAACTAAACAATACCCGAATGACCCATGCCGCTCGTGGCTGTAATCTCAAGTCATACTGATACTGTAGTATATTACAATTGATGAGTATTCTTGGAGTCTGCTGAAATGTACAGTTATCGCGGAAATATACATTATCGGAGAGTACGATCAGATGAAAAAATGTTAATAAATAACGTAGTTCAGTTCTGTTGATAAATACGTAAAAGCTTTGCTAATACGTTAGAAAGAGCTATGTTGAGAGCGGTGCTGCAGTACAAAACTGTTCAGCTATTACATGGATTAAAGATACTGTGTACACTTATTATGCAGCATCAAGCTATAAAGACCCTAATGCTTTACACGTTCATTACTAGATTTTAAAACAAACTGGATTTTTCCACACTAGTCTGTAAAATTGTGTAATAGCAAATCCTGTTCTGTGTTCGTTCGTCTGTATTTAGTTATTAGTTCGTGCACCGAAATCTCTATTTCATTTTCATTTCTTACGCTCTCCTATAGATTCACGTATTAATACCGAACGTGTTTTTTTTATCTGTTACACATTCAAATTATTAGATCGTAAAACGACAGTTTAATTTTAATTTTGAACTCATCTCTCCGAAAGTACGTGTTAATTTCTAATGTATGACACGTTCACTTCAATTTTTAGATTATAACACGACTTTTTTATTCTTATTTTCAACAGTTTCGTGTAAAAGAACATGTGAATGTATAATAAAAATACGTTGTCTCTTACATGCTCTGCTGACCTTTTAGGCCATAAAAGAAAAGTTATTTTCCTTTTGTTCGTTTCTGTTGTCTTTCGACTGAAGAATGTGTTAACACAATGCAGTTTTAAGTTTGTTTTATCCACTGCCGTACACCAAGTACAGTTAATGAACCATATTACAATTTGATTGAGCGTTACTAGACAGCTGACGCGTTCTTCAGAACAACGAATTGCAGAGTACTGAAACAGCTCACAGCGCCCTTACCCGAAACGGCAATTTTGAAGTGATCCTGTATTAGTTATTATTTAAAACATGTTTGTTTGGGGGGGGGGGGCGTATAGTGCATTTAATATGGTGTGTCTCGGGGCGCAACATTTTTAAATATATGAATGTAAGCTGAGATCTGAGTATATCTTACCAATTGATCCAGAGTTTGAAAGTCTTAGGACACATCCCCAAAAATGGAGTGCTGTATGTCCTACAACATTAAACCACTTAGAATAAGTTGCAGCGCTTGCACTTCAGTATATCCGAAACACAAAGCGTTCACACACTCTTTTAACCTGTTGACATACTCCACTATTAGTTCATTCCTCCCTTGTCCCCAATCATAATTCTCATGAACTACCCCACACAATGCTCTAGACAGAATAATCTATTCTACAAGCTTCCCACGAAAATCGACAAAACTAGACCCTGATTAATTACCATTTTCACTAACTGCCACAAAGTACCTTTTACCTCAACTCTCACTATGCGTGAAAACAGAGATCGGAAATACAAAATACTTCACATTTTTCTGAAATTCTACCATGAGACTCCCAAGCTTTACGGTTGCGGAAGAGATATCATTTCCCAACTACCTTGTCCCTGCAGCAAGTCGTCCAAACGACTGAAGAGTTATTAAAATAGAATTTCTGGTTAAGTTAATCTTCCACTATGACCGTGCTTCCGCTAACCGTCTATCCCATTTGTGAGTTCCTCATTACCCCCAACAACCACTGGCTAACCCCTTAATTTGATTTCCCAACTCAACTATTTTGCATTTAATTTGGCCACTGTCACCCCGTCTAAATCACTCATCTATTCCGGTAATGTTCAAAGCGTGCTCGTATCCGTCTAACTTGATTACGGGATGGAGCTATTTTTACAAACAACTGCTTCTGAGCTTGAATTTCAGGAACAGCACAACAGGTGGCGGCAAGAGCCAAAATTACCTTCGCAGGATCCACTGACACACTTGGTCTATCCAAAGCAGTCATTAATTGCCGATTCAGTTCTGCAAATTTCCTTTTACATCCTATCAAATCTCTAAGTTCATAGACTAATCCCTGCTTACTGAACCAAGCTGCATCATGTATATTCGTAGGCTCAACAATAAAACAGAAAATATCAAGGAATCTCCTCTGACGATACTGAGAACCTGAATTAAACAACACAGAGAACTCCTCTAACTGCCACTAAAATGTTAGCGAAACATTAAATCAACTTGACAGCAAAAGATAATGCAAGGCAATTAATAAAGAAGAAGTGGTGGGCGGACCCAGTTCCCATACAGATTGCATTTATATTATATGTTTATTTAAGAGCATCCAAAGCCGTAATATATATGCTATGCACAAAAAATCATTATAAAGCTAAAATAAATCATTATGAAGCTAAGATTTCTTTAGAATACAGCATTCATACAAATAGACTATTTTCAGCAGAGTAACATCTCTCGCGTGGACTCTACGGTCTACTTTGGTTTATATTTAATGAATTTTTATGTTGTTCACAAACTGCAACACCAAAGCTCTTCGCGCTCCTTGAGGCCATCTAAGCATGGTCTTCTCCGAATGTACTTTTGAACAAAAAGTGATTGTGATATCCGGAGTCTAAAGTTCTTGTTAATCATGACTTTTGCTTTCTTGTGGAGATATTTCCATACAACTTTCATAACCTAACAAATATTTCTTTATATCTAATCTAGAAGTAAAATGTCAATATTCATAAATTAAACTTTAAAATTTTTTAATGTACCGAAATATTTACTTAAAAAGTTTCATCTCCTATGGCACTGCTTTAGGAGCTGAATTTGCCTAAAACACTGAACCACAAATTATTTGATTTCTTACCGAGAAGTCAAGTGCCAGTTGTCATAGACGCGGTCTTAAAAATTCTTTAGTAGTTCTCAATTACTTATTGTAAAAAAAAACTTTCACGCACTATTTTATCCCCTTAGTGGTTGAATTTCCAAAAATACTGAAACACGTATGGTTTTATTTTCTGACAGTGAATCCAAATATGTTTTCGTAGTTCTAGCTTCAAAATTCCCTTAGCTGAATCATACTTCCAAAAAGAATTTCATCCCCTATTTCACCATCATCAGGAGCGGAGCTTCGGACAGTCCTTTCTTAAACGTCGCCTGCAGCATAACATCCACACTCCCTCCAAACGTCAAGTTTTCTTCCATATCAGTCTGCGCTGGGTGATGATGAGTCAGTGAATTAGTCTCATCCTATTTCATCCCATTGGAGGTTGAATATCTAAAAAAAAAATGACATGCATATGTTTTGTTTCTAACAGAAAAGCAAAATACAAATTTTCATTGGTTTAGCTTCAAAAACGCTTGTACATTGAAATATTTCCATAAAAACTGTCATCCCCCGTTTCAGCCCCATAGGGATTGAATTACCAAAAATAGTACATCACGCATGTTTTACTTCTAACTGAGAAGCCGAATTTAAATTTTCATGGATTTAACTTTAAAAATGCTTTCACAATAAAATATTTTAATAAAAAGTCTCATCCCGTATTTCATTGCCTTAGGTGTCCATTTTCCAAAAACACTGAAACACATATTTTTTTTATTTGCAACCGAGAAACCAAGAACTAATGTTCATAGATATAGCTTTAAAAATACTTCAGTAGTTCTTTAGTAATGATATATTTTCAAAAGAGATTTCACACACTGTTTCCCCCTCATAGAGTTAAATTTCCAAAGACACCGAAACACGTTTTTCTTTATTTCTGGACGAGAAACAAAATACCAGTTTTCGTAGGTCTAGCTTCAAAACTGCCTTAACAGCGAAATGTTTCAACAAACAGCTCGTTTTGTAAGTAAAAAGAAAAGAAGATTTTATATACAAATCAAATACGATTCAAAAATGTCTTATTCCACTGTTTCGCCGCCTTTTGGTTGGAATTTCGAGAAATCTTTCCTTAAACGATGCCTACAGTATGAGATCCACACGTTCGTCAAATTTCAGTTTTCTATCCTTAATGGTTTCGGTTGGGCAATGATGAGTCACCCAGTCAGTCAGGACATTGCCTTTCATATTTAGAGCCAATGTTTTTAAGGAAACAATAAAAAAGCAGGTTTACCAATCCAAAGATTTTTCAAGTTCTTTAAAAGAAGATTGGATTTACAGATGCTTCTGCATCTCAGCCATGGGTTCAGCATTAACCCATTTACAAAACTTCCAACTCTGCTCAGGGCGTGGCCCACTTGTTGCATGTGTTAATTGAAAAGAAGCAAAATTAATCTTACAGTAGATGGACTCTGCAACAGACATCGCATTAACATCACAGAGACCTACACTATCCGGACACCTGGCTGAAAATGACTTACAAGTACAATGTGGTGTTGGCCCACTCTTAGCTTTGATGACAGTTTTCACTTTCAGAGGCATGCTTTCAATCAGGCGCCGGAAGTTTTCTTGGGGAATGGCAGCCCATTCTTCACGGAGTGCTGCACTGAGGAGAGGTATCGGTTTCGGTCGGTGAGGCCTGCCATGAAGTCGGCGTTCCAAAAGATCCCAAAGGTATACTATAGGATTCCGGTCAGGACACTGTGTAGGCCAGTCCATTACAGGGATGTTATTGTCGAGTAACCACTCCGCCACAGCCCATATATTTTGAACACGTGCTCGAAAGTGTTGAATGTTGCAATCTACATCTACATCATACTCCGCAAGCCACCTAATGGTGTCTGGCTGAGGGTACTTTCGGTACCACTATCTGATCCCTCCAACCTGTTACACTCGCAAATAGTACGTGGGAAGATTTCAATAGTACATCGATCCGTGTTGCATAACGTCTCTCCTGTAACATGTGTCAGTGGAGTTTGCTTACGATCTCCGTAACGCTCTCTCGCCAGCTAAACGATCTCGTGGCGAAACGCGCCACTCTTCTTTGGATCTTCTCTATCTCCTCTATCAGTTCTACCCTATAGCGATTCGAGATGGGTGAAAAATACTCAAGAATCGGGCGAACAAGTGCCTTATAAGCCACTTCTTTCTTGGATGAGTTACATTTCCTTAAGATTCTTCCGATGAATCTGAGTCTTGTGTCTGATTTACCCACTATCTGTTTCATATGGCCATTCCACTTAAGGTCAGTCTGGATAGTTAGGCCTAGATATTTTACGACAGACGCTGTCTCCAGCTGTTTGTCATCAATAATGTAGATGTGCAGTAGTGGGTTTCTTTTCCTATGTATGCGCAATTTCTCAAATGTATTCACGTTCAGGGTCAACTGCCAGAGTCTGCACCATTCATTAATTCTCTGCGGGACGTTCTGCAAATTCTTCCTATCTTCTGGCGTTGCTACTTTGGTATAAACAAGTGCATCATCTGGGAATAGCCTTAAAGAGCCTCCGACGCATTCTGCTAGGTCATTTATATATATTGTGAACAGCAACGCTCCTATCACACTTCCCTGTGGTACTCTGGATATTACCTTCACATCTGTCGATTTAGTTCCGTTAAGAGCGACGTGCTGAGTTCTGTCTACAGGAAAGTCTTGAATCCAATCGCAGGTCTGCTCCGATACTCCGTAAGCTCGTATTTTTTCATACAGCAATACGGGACGGTGTCAAATACCTTACTGAACTCAAGGAACACGGCATCAGCCCGAGCACCTTTGTCCACTACGCTGTGGATCTCATGGAGGAACAGAGCTACCTGAGTTTCACAGAATCTCCGTTTGCAGAATCAATGTTGATTTTTATATAGGATATGTTTATTTTCGAAGAACGTTATAATTCTTGAGCTTAAAACATGTTCCATAATTCTACAACAGATTGACGACAACGACATAGGTCTATAATTGTGTGGATCTGTCTTACGGACTTTCTTAAAAAGAGGAATGACCTGCACTTTTTTCCAGTCGTTAGGTACCTTTCGTTGCTCAAACGATCTAAAATAAATTACTGCTATAATGGGAGCAAGTTCTTTCACATAATCTTTATAGAATCTTATAGGTATCTCATCTGGTCTTGGAGCCTTTCCACTACTAAGCGATTGTAGCTGCTTTTCAATTCCGCGATCGGGTACCTCAATATCTGCAATTTCGACGTTCGGACGACGACTGAAAGGAGGGGCATTGTTGCGATCTTCCGCTTCGCAAGAGCGAATTCAGTATTTCGGCCTTCTCTCTGTTATCTTCCGTTTCGGTGACGGTGTGGTCACTGAGACAATCAATAGATGATTTTGACCCACTTACTAATTTTACATACGACCAAAATCTCCTAGGGTTGTTACTCGGTTCGGTTGACAACGTCTTACTTTCGAAGTCATCAAACGCTTCTCTCTTTGCTCTCCTTATTTTCGCTTCGTTCAGCTTTTGTTAGTCAGGTAGGTTTTTACTTCTCTTGAATCTGAGATGGAGTGCGCTTTATTTACGCAGCGCTTTTCTAACACGGGTATTATACCATGGTGGATCTTTCCCATCCCTTAAAACTTACTCGGAACATGCTTGTCTAGGGCATATTGAACAACGCCTTTGAATTTTTTCCATTTGTTCTCCACATCCTCATCCTCATCACCGAATATTTGATGCTGACTGCTGAGGTATTCTGAACTTTGTATCGTGTCACCCTTGCTGAGCAAATATATCTTCCTACCTTTCTTAACATTCCTTGTAGTACCTGTCGTCATAGATGCTGTCACAGCCTTATAATCACTGATTTCCTCCACGTTAACTAATTCGATAAGTTCAGGTCTGTTTGTTGCCAGGAGGTGTAAGACGTTACCCTCACGAGTAGGTTCTCTAACTATCTTCTCAAGGTAATTTTCGGACAAGACATCCAGAACAATTCCAAACGATTCCCTGTCTCTGGCACAAGTTTTGATGACATAACACACCTAATCTATACCTGGCAGGTTGAAGTCACTCACTATTACAACGACATGATCAGGAAAATTACTAATGATATCCTGCAAGCTCTGTCTGAAGCGCTCTCCAACTACAGATCTTGACCTGAGCCAGGTGGTCTATAAAAGCATCCGATCACCATTTTTGACCGTTCTTTCATTCTCAATTTCAGCCAGATTAATTGACATTCGGAATCCGTGATAACCTCACTAGATTTTATTGAATTTTTTTACTGCAATTAACACGCCGCCACCATTGGTGACTAACCTATCCTTACGATAAACATTCCAGTCTGAACTTAGGATTTCGTTGTCACTGACTTCTGGATTCTACCACCTTTTCGTTCCCAATACTCTCTGTGCATTATAACCTTCAATAAGCGATACTAACTGTGGGACCTTTCCTTGGATGCTTCTGCACTTTACTAAAATCATATTAATCTTTTCTATCTCTGATCTGCGAGGACCAAGATTCTCTGAGGTCGCTGTGGTTGATTTAACAGGTAAATCGTGTTTGCTCCGAAGGGAGGGGTCTTCTAAACTAAAAATGCCGAATCACCATTCCCGAATTGATTTTCAACAGTGGGAAGCAAGAAGGTGGTTAAAACATCAATATGGTCCTGTGCTGTGGCGGAGCCAAGCGAAAGAACAAGGGGTGCAAGCCCCCTCCATGAGAAACACCACACCATAACACCACCGCCTCCGAATGTTACTGTTGGCACTACACACGCTGGCAGATGACGTTCACCGGGCATTCGCCATGTCCAAAACTTGCCATCGGATCGGCACATGGTGTACCGTGATTCATAGCTCTACATAACGTTTTTCCACTGTTCTGTCGTATAATTTTTACGCTCCTTACACCAAGCGAGGCGTCGTTTGGCAATTACCGGCGTGATGTGTGGCTTATGAGCAGCCGCTCGACCATGAAATTCAAGTTTTCTCACCTCCAGCGTAACTGTCATAGTACTTGCAATGGATCCTGATGCAGTTTGGAGTTCCTGTGCGATGATCTGGATAGATGTGTGCCTGTTACACATTACGATCCTCTTCAACTGTCGGCGATCTCTGTCAGTCGACAGACGAGGTCGGCCTGTACGTTTTTGTGCTGTACGTGTGCCTCACGTTTCCAATTCACTATCACACCTGAAACAGTGGAACTAGGGATGTTTAGGAGTGTGGAAATCTAGCGTACAGACGTATGACATAAGTGATACCCAACCACCTGACCATATTCAAAGTCCGTGAGTTCCGCGGAACGCCCCATTCTGCTGTCTCACGATGTCTAATGAATACTGAGGTCGCTGATATGGAGTACCTGTCAGTAGATGGCAGCACAATGCACCTTATATGAAAAACGTATTTTTTTGGGTGTGTTCGGCTGCTTTTGATCACATAGTGTAATATTAACTATCACAAGGAAAACACTAGCACTATACACAACTGCTATGATACGTTAATAGCTTATCAAGTAAATTCAGTTAACTTAATAAATTACAAATGAAGTGCAAAGTAGTTCAGCTAAAACTGACTCAGGGGTTTTCATTCCTTGCTAAATAATGCTTTCGCACACAGTCATTGCATATCAAGCAGTAAGACCTTCCTTTTACAGTACGATCAAGAAAAACGTGGTAGGTGAACTGAAACAACATGTCGACAGTTCATTTCGCAGACACGGCAGTGTCAGGACGCGTTCTAAATCACTGTACCGGCCCTCTGTATATTCCGGAGGTGTGATGAAGTAAGTTCAAAGTCACAAACAACCATATTCAAAATATAACTCCAGTCGACATACCCACATTCGAAGTGCAACACTACCACAGTAGACAAAAAAACGATAAGCAGAGTGTAGTCGCTATATAGTACCTTATAACTTACTGCAGGACGCACGACGTTCCGCACGTTCTCTAGACAACCGCCACAAATCGCGCTACCTTGTTGGGCTCCCCTGCACAAATATCCATCAGAGACAGACAGAGCGAGGCCCCAACGTCCAGCAGCCTCGACTCGTGGCTTGCGGAAGCAGTTCCCCTTCCTCCGCGAAGCACAACCTCATTGTTTGTGCGCTCCACTGCCAAGACCCATTCGACTCACTACGCCCCGCGCTGCGTGCGCCACACGAATATCAGGGTCCAGCGTTCCGAACATCTTCGGTAGTGTACGCGGTACGAACTTACGTCACACGATCGGCAGCGCAGCAGATATCAAAATCTGAGGGGTTGTGGTACAAAATAGGGAATAGGAAGCATTAGTATTAGCTGATTACTGCAGTACACTGACAAGAAGAGCGCCTGCAACACTATTCAAATAGAAATAATATCACACGGTTTTAATCTACAAGGAAGTTTCATATCAACGCACACTTCGCTGCAGAGTATATCATCCCCCAGACAATGGCTAAGCCATGTCTCCGCAATGTCCAGGAGCGCTAGTCTTGCAGGAGAGCTTATATGAAGTTTGGAAGGTAGGGGACGAGGTAATGGCTGAAATGAAACTGTGAGAAGGGGCCGTGAAACGTGTTTGGGTAACTCAGTTGGTAGAGCACTTGCCAGCGAAAGGCAAAGTTCCCAAGTTTGAGCCTCGGTCTAGCACACAGTTTCAGTTTACCAGGAAGTTTCATATCAGTGCACGCTCCGCTGCAGAGTGAAAATTTCATTCTCTATTCAAACTGCTTGGTATTGCTTTCGGGGAGAGTAGTTGTGTGAATGTATTTACTTGCTTCTAATAAAAACCGAACTGTCTATAAACCCATAGTTAAAATAGGGTTTGAATACTACTTCCAAGGGCTACGTTTTTCTGTCAACAGTGGATTTTCATAGATTTTGGTAGCCTTTTTGTCTCTATTTCTTATTTCTAATGTTATCACGCTATACATTAGAGGCCGTGTATTAGATCAACTACTGAAATGTATGAGAGCAGTCATAGTCACGTCTTCGATCTATCTCAACATTGTACTGAGTAAACAATTTAATACTGTCTTTGTCTTCACGCAGTGTTTTTGCGATCTTCGAAGTCTGTTTATTACGGATCTAAGAAAGGAACAAGGCATAATCTGGCGTCCGTCCAGAGCCATTTAGAGAGAAATTGGAAACTATAATTCAGGACGGAACAACAGGGGCTTGAACCTTGCTCCCCCGATGCATTAACGACAGCGACGTACAGTTTGAGTAACAGAGAGAAACGAATGGAAAAATAATAAATAAATAAAATACGGGAAGAAAGGAAAGAGAATGACAATAGATGAGATGAATCCTGAGTTATTGCATTACGATGTCAGAAACTGGATTGTAATCAGGAAATCAGAATAAAGTAAAATAAATCGAGAGCTATGAACCCAAGCAGAAGGACAGCAAGTAATTGTAATAAGAAGTCATGCTGTAGTCCTAAAAGACTACTATTTATGCGTGTTCGGTGTTGCATTTAGCCGGCCGGAGTGGCCGAGTGGTTCTAGGCGCTACAGTCTGAAACCGGGTGACCGCTACGGTCGCAGGTTCGAATCCTGCTTCAGGCATGGATGTGTGTGTTGTCCTTAGGTCAGTTAGGTTTAAGTAGTTCTAAGTTCTAGGGGACTGATGACCTCAGCAGTTAAGTTCCATAGTGCTCAGAGCCATTTGAGCAATTTTTTGTTGCATTTAGTAACAACAGTGAGCTGATTTATTTTATCAGGTTTCACAATGTCTATATGACTATATAATAACAGACCAGGAATTCAGGAAGGCTGTGAGGGACACACGCGTATTCAGGGGATTCTTCGATGACACTGATCATTATTTAATCTGCAGTGAAATTGGGATTGTGAGGCCGAAAGTGCAGGAGGTCAGGTCCATATGTAGGAGGATAAGAGTGGAGAAACTTCAGGATAAGGAAATCAGGCACAAGTACATAACAGCGATCTCAGAAAGGTACCAGTTAGTTGAATGTAGTCAATTACAGTCATTGGAAAAGGAATGGACAAGGTACAGGGACACAGTACTAGAAGTGACTAAAGAATGTCTTGGAACAGTAGTGTGTAAAAGTAGGATGAAGCAAACAGCTTGGTGGAATGACACAGTTAAGGCAGCCTGTAAAAGGAAAAAGAAGGTGTATCAAAAATGGCTGCACACTAGAACTCAGTTAGACAGAGAGAGCTATGTTGAAGAAAGAAACAAAGCCAAACAGATAATTGCAGCATCCAAGAAGAAATCTTGGGAAGACTTTGGAAACAGGTTGGAGACTATGGGTCAAGCTGCTGGAAAACCATTCTGGAGTGTAATTAGCAGTCTTCGAAAGGGAGGTAAGAAGGAAATGACAAGTATTTTTGACAGGTCAGGAAAACTGCTGGTGAATCCTGTGGATGCCTTGGGCAGATGGAGGGAATATTTTGAAGAGGCTCAATGTAGGTGAAAATACGATCAGTAATGTTTCAGATTTCGAGGTAGAATGGGATAGGAATGATGATGGAAATAGCATAACATTTGAGGAAGTGGAGAAAATGGTCAATAGATTGCAGTGCAATAAAGCAGCTGGGGTGGATGAAATTAAGTCGGAACTCATCAAATACAGTGGAATGTCAGGTCTTAAATGGCTACATAGGGTAATTGAAATGGCGTGGGAGTCGGGACAGGTTCCATCAGACTGGACAAAAGCAGTAATCACACCAATCTTTAAACATGGAAACAGAAAAGATTGTAACAACTACAGAGGTATCTCTTTAATCAGCGTTATGGGTAAAATCTTCTCAGGTATTGTTGAAAGGAAAGTGCGAGTATTAGTTGAGGACCAATTGGATGAAAATCAGTGTGGGTTTAGGCCTCTTAGAGGTTGTTAGGACCAGATCTTTAGCTTACGGCAAATAATGGAGAAGTGTTATGAGTGGAACAGGGAACTGTATCTATGCTCTATAGATCTAGAAAAGGCATATGACCGGGTTCCTAGGAGGAAGTTATTGTCTGTTCTACAAGATTATGGAATAGGAGGCAATCTTTTGCAAGCAATTAAAGGTCTTTACATGGATAGTCAGGCAGCAGTTAGAGTTGACGGTAAATTGAGTTCATGGTTCAGAGTAGTTTCAGGGGTAAGACAAGGCTGAAACCTGTCTCCACTGTTGTTCATATTATTTATGGATCATATGTTGAAAACAATAGACTGGCGGGGTGAGATTAAGATATGTGAACACGAAATAAGCAGTCTTGCATATGCGGATGACTTAGTTGTGATGGCAGATTCGATTGAAAGTTTGCAAAGTAATATTTCAGAGCTAGATCAGAAATGTAAGGACTATGGTATGAAGATTAGCATTTCCAAAACGAAAGTAATGTCAGTGGGAAAGAGATATAAACGGATTGAGTGCCAAATAGGAGGAACAAAGTTAGAACAGGTGGACGATTTCAAGTACTTAGGATGCATATTCTCACAGGATGGCAACATAGTGAAAGAACTGGAAGCGAGGTGTAGCAAAGCTAATGCAGTGAGCGCTCAGCTACGATCTACTCTCTTCTGCAAGAAGGAGGTCAGTACCAAGACTAAGTTATCTGTGCACCGTCCAATCTTTCGACCAACTTTGTTGTATGGGAGCGAAAGCTGGGTGGATTCAGGTTACCTTATCAACAAGGTTGACGTTACGGATATGAAAGTAGCTAGGATGATTGCAGGTACTAGTAGATGGGAACAACGGCAGGAGGGTGTCCACAATGAGGAAATCAAAGAAAAACTGGGAATGAACTCTATAGATGTAGCAGTCAGGGCGAACAGGCTTAGATGGTGAGGTCATGTTACACGCATGGGAGAAGCAAGGTTACCCAAGAGACTCATGGGCTCACCAGTAGAGGGTAGGAGGAGTCGGGGCAGACCAAGGAGAAGGTACCTGGATTCGGTTAAGAATGATTTTGAAGTAATAGGTTTAACATCAGAAGAGGCACTAATGTTAGCACTGAATAGGGGATCATGGAGGAATTTTATAAGGGGGCTATGCTCCATACTGAACGCTGAAAGGCATAATCAGTCTTAAATGATGATGATGATGATGGTTTCACAATGTGATGTTTATTCTGTTGGATTTATGTTACCTTCTGACAGTCCTTGGCATTTCATTTTTATTTTATTTTTGACTGATGATCTGCTCTTAGCATATGGATGATCATAAGCACATAATATTATTTAGTTGAAATCCACCAAGAGGGCCGTTTAACAATTTTATTAAAATAGCAGCCTCGGAGAACGATGACTTCTTTAAAGAAAAATAAATAAAAACAACTACAGAGCGGTTGGCCAAGGTGGTATCATACAGTAAGTCTTGTCTTACTTGTTTCCCACAACGACCAGTAAATATTATGGTATTCTGTACTTATCAATAGATTAAAACAAGTAGTTAGACTTCGCTTTTGGAAGATGTAATAAATTACTTTCATGGTGGTTAGAGAGCGGAACTTGACGCTGCGTTAAAGCCTTTTCCTGGTAACTGGGAATGATGTGAGGGCGGGACAGGAGAATCTTTGCACAGCCCGCTGTACGACGCGATACCATTGGTTAAGTAGGAGTAGACACCCCACGCGACTGTGCTGTGAGCTTGCCGGCTTCCTGTGAGTGACGTTAAGGGCTTGTTACGTTAGGCACCCACGTATAAAGGCTGCAGCAGTAGCTTTGAGAGTCAGGGGCGAAGTATCCCGTTTCAATGCGACAGCCTGAAATCTGAGGTTTCTGTTACATAAAATGGAAAGGGACTCAAGTTCGTCTTAACAGGAAAAAAATTCTCCATGAATAGATATTCACTGCCTCGTTAGTGAACGGTGATGACAGGGACAGTCGAACATATCACTTTCTGTTGTTACTGGGATCAGACATTATTGATCTTTGGCGACTTATTAAAGCAGTCGGAGAGATTAGCGCGGTAACGGGCTAGATAATACGTTACACATCGTGCCAGAAGCGCTCGAACGGGCTATATTTGATATCGCATTTAGTATTATGATATTAGGAATATGAAATGAATGTACGTTTTACATCATATTGGAGCAAGGTGCCACACAGTAAGTCGTGCCGCGTGTCGTGTTGACGTCAACAGCCAAACGACGTTTCCATACCGGTGTCGTTCTTATTGTAATGCAGCAACAGCCTTAGAGACAATTTGGTGCGAATATTTACCCTCAACCAAATTCCTCCCACGTCCTTCATTTGAGCTGTATCCTCTTCAGGACGCTCCTACAGGGTGTTTTGCATTACAGGTTTACGTGACTTGTAGATGGTACTTAGGAATTCAGATCCGGAAATATACCTTTTGGATGTGAAATGGAAGATCAGATCACTTCCAAATCAGCCGCTTCACGGCACTCACACAAACTGAGAAGGAGGCGCCGTCGTCAATCCTTATTGTGCAAGATATTGGTACACTCTCGACTTTGAAGAGCACGTCCATCGTCACTTGAAGGGAACCCAATGACGCGTGCTGGAAACGTATCGATACCATCGGCTCCTGTAGAGCGTGGCCAGCCTGGGTGGCCGAGAGGTTCTAGGCGCTACAGTCTGCAACCGCGAGACCACTACAGTCGCAGGTTCCAATCCTGCGTCGGGCATGGGTGTGTGTGATATCCTTAGGTTCGTTACCTTTAAGGGGTTCTAAATTCTAGGGGCTGATGACCTCAGAAGTTAAGTCCCATAGTGCCAGAGCCATTTGTAGAGCACGTAGAACAGAGCTAGTTGTCTCTGCTCTATGCGTGCTTGAAGCGGGAGTTTTAAAACTCAGATATTCTGCATGTAATACGTCCAAACGATACTTTCCCTGCAATGGCCTTACAATGCCCTCCAAATCCCTAGCCTGAATATTTGTAACGCATCAACTCTTGAACGAAATTTGAGTTGCCTGTAAAGAACTAGTGACAGAAGTCTCGAATCACCCTTGCTGCCGACACTTCCCTTCCATTTAATCTGATGGGTGATGGTGCCCTCTAGGCTGCTGACATTTCTCCTGTCCTTGACTCGGATGTTGGTAACAGGGTCCTAATATTATATTTTAAAATTATTGTGAGATTTTTCTGATGGAAGCGCTTAAGTTCTTTCATATCAGGACAATTAGCGTCAAGATTTCAAAGCTATACCGAAATGTAGTACAATATGACTTTAGCGTCTGATATATTTGTTCATGCAGGCACGATGTGATAGTGTTCCGCAACCTTTGAATATCCACCAGGTTGTGTGTGCACGTGTTGACCGTAGGTGAAATTCTCGGCAACTATTCTCATTCAAGAGCTGTATCTCGATTTCAGATGGTTTAGTCTGGCTGGATTTGGTTTGATCTAAACCGCACAAGAACTACTGCTCCTTTAGTTTCAATAGTAGATCCAAATAAATCTTTTAATCATCAGGCTTATGGCCGCTTTGATGTATCCCGACATGAATAACTCTCCTGCGCGAATCGCTTCATCTCAGAGTAGCACTTACACCCTACATAATCATTTAATTGTTTGATGCATTCCAATCTCTTTCTTCACCGACAGAATTTACCCTCTAAATGTCCTACTACCATAAAAGTCATCCCCTGATGTCTGAACACATGTCCTATTATCCCGTACCTTCTTCTTATCATTGTTTTCCACATGTTCCTCTTCCTATCGATTCTGAGGAGAAGCTCTTCATTTCTTTTTGGTTCAAATACTAAATTTGCTTCTGCAGCACCGCATGTCAAACGTTTCGAATCTCATATTTTCCCACTTTGCATAATCCATGACTGGCTACCACACAATGCTGTGGTCCAGATGTACATCCTCACAATATTTTTTCTCAATATTTATTTCTCGGTATATGTTTATGCTATTTAACAGCAGTATGTATCGTACACCCTTCTGCATGCGAGTATTTCGTTCCATTCTTATTGTTAACTGTTGGTTCTTATACAGTTTACTTATCAGCTGTCTCTCTTGATAGGTTACTTATATTTTTCTGCAATTTTCTAGCATCGTTCAGCATTTTACAGTGTTGAACAGGTTTTTCTGTTTGAACAAATTCTATGAGGTTTTCTTGATTTTACAAAATTATTTCTTCCATTACCAATCGAAACGTCAGAACTGCCCCACTCGGTTCTTTTTTTGTCTCATCAGTCGTCTGACTGGTTTCAGCAGCCCGCCACGAATTTCTCTTCTGTGCCAACCTCTCCATATCACACTTACAATCCACGTCCTCAGTTATTTGCTGGATGTATTTTAATCTGTCTTTCTCTGGTGTTTTTGCCCCCTACAGCTGCCTCTAGTTCCATGGAAATGAGTCCCTGATGTCTTAACAGATGTCCAATCATCCTCTCCCTTCTCCCTGTCAGTGTTTACATATATTCCTTTCCTCTCCGATTCTGCGCAGAACCTCCTCATTTATTACCTTATCAGTCCAAATAATTTTCAACATTCGTCTGTAGCATCAAATCTCAAATCCTTTGATTCTCTTCTGCTTTTCCCACAGTCCCTATTTCACTACCATACACAGCTGTGCACCAAACGTACATTCTCAGAAATTTCTTTTTCACTTTAAGGCCTATGTTTGATACTAGTAGACTTCTCTAGGCCAGGAACACCTTTCCTGCCAGTACTAGTCTGCTTTTGATGTCCTCCTTCCTCCGTCCGTCATCAGTCATTTTGCTGCCTAGATAGCAGATTACCTTAAATTCATGTATTTCGTGTCCGCCCTCGCTAGCTGAGTGGTCAGCGTGACAGACTGTCACTCCTCAGGGCCCGGGTTCGATTCCCGGCTGGGTCGGAGATTTTCTCCGCTCAGGGACTGGGTGTTGTGTTGTCCTAATCATCATCATTTCATCCTCATCGACTTGCAAGTCGCCGAAGTGGCGTCAAATCGAAAGACTTGCACCAGCCGAGCGGTCTACCCGACGGGCGGCCTCCGTTCCACGCCATGTATCTATCTATTTCGTGACCCTCAATCCTAACGTTAAGTTTCTCGCTGTTCTGATTTCTGCTACTTCTCATTACTTTCGTCTTTCTTCGATTTTCTCTCAGTTCATATTCTGCTCTCATTAGACTGTCCATTCCATTCAGCAGATCATGTAATTCTTCCTCACTTTCACTCAGGATAGCAATGTCACCAGCGAATCGTATCATTGATGTCCTTTCACCTTGCGTTTTAATTCCACTCCTGAGCCTTTATTTTATTTCCGATACTGGTCACTCTTACTATTCCCTCTTGGCTCTTGTATATATACTATATTACTTCTTTCTCTCTATAGTTTCCTCCTATTTTTCTCAGGATTTTGACCATCTTGCACCGTTTCACACTGTCGAACGCTTTTTCCAGGTCGGCAAATCCTATGAAGTTCTGTTTATTTTTCTTTAGTCTTGCTTCCATAGTCAGCCGCAACGTCACAATTGTGTCTCTTGTGTCTTTAACTTTCCTAAAGCCAAACTGATCATCTAACACATGATCAATTTTATTTTCCATTCTTCTGTATATTATTCTTGTCAGAAACTTGGATGCATGAACTGTTAAACTGATTGTACTATAATTCTCGCACTTACCAGTTCGTGCAGTGTTCGGAATTGTATGGATGATATTTTCGTAAAAATTAGATGCCGTTCAGCCAGACTCACGACCAACGTGAATAATCGTTTTGTCACTACTTCCCCCAATTATTTTAGAAATTGTAATATAATGTTATCTATCGCTTCTGCCTTATATGATCTGAAGTCCTCCAGAGCTTTCTTAAATTCTGATTCTAATACCGGATTCCCTATCTCTAGTGCTTAAAATCAAACTGTACGCCATGTAATGGATTCTTAATTTTCTTTCCCTTTCTTCTCTATATTATTCTTGTTGGGAATTTCGATGCAATGTGGATGACTGTCCAAAATTCTCGCACTTATCTGTCTTGGATATTTTTGCGATGTCATGGATAGTATTTTTCTGAATATCCGATGGAATTTTCCTAGATTCATTGCGTCTTCAAACCAATTTGAATTGGTTACCACTTTCCCCAATGGTTTTAGAAATACAGAAGAAATGTTATCTAAATCTTCCAGCTTATTTGATAACAAGTGTTCCAAAGTTCTTTTTTAAATACTTTCCCGCTCGCTCCCCTGAGTTTATCAGTGGAATTCCTCATGGATCTTTCATGTTGGTGCCGTTTCGTGCAATTTCACGGAAGGTTATTTTGACTTTTCTGTATGTTGAATCACTCCTTCTGAGAACCACTTCCTCTTCTATTACTTCATACTGTTCATGCAACCATTTAACTTTGGGTTCCCGGCACTTTTAATTTACTTAAGTTCTATTTGAAGTCAAATGTTTTATATCTTTCTTTCCCATAACATCTATGTAAACTCTCGGTACAGAATTCAGCAATCAAATTTTTTGTTACCCAATGTTTCTCCGCAGTTACATTCCTTGTAGCCTATCTGTACTTATTCTGATTCACTTATTGGCCTTTTTAGAAATGTTCATTCTTCCAGAACTGAATTGCCTATCGCAGTATCTATAGGTTTAGATAACTTCAAACGCTCCTTATCAGTCTTCAGTACTTCAGTATACCTCTTCTTTCCACAGAAGATTCTCTTAAATTTCAGTCTAGTCTTCATCATTACTAAATTGCCTGCTTCTGCTGCTAGATATGTCTAAAAATCTAGGACTCGATTTCAGAATCGCTGTCTTTTCATGATGTAGCCCAGGTGGAATATTCCTGCATGTCCAAATCTTTTCCAAGTATACCTCACCCTCTTGTGATTTTTGAGCAGTGTATTCGCTGCTACCAGCTAATATTTATTGAAGTTACTGAGTCTTCCCCCTTTAGCATTCTTATTAACAATCCTAAATTCTTCCATAAACTTGCCTTCTGTGTTTTTCCCTTTACATTTTCAACAACTTTTGAAAATCTTGATATTCTTCCTCTTTATCGTCTTCTTCTACTTGTGTACACCTGAGCTATTGATTTTGTGCCGGGTGTCTGTTGATATTGATGGGAAAAGTATTCAATTTCTTTTGCTGGTATTGATATTACTATAAATGAATCTGTCGAGGTACCCATATGTTATTTCCGTTTCATTTCACTATATATCTACCTTGAGCCATTTCACTTCTCATTTCAGATTTTCTATCTTTCCTACTATTTTCAAACTGCACTCTACAAATCTCAGAACGTTAGTCTTTCGTATCTTGCTCAACCGAGTATGGAAGGGAGGTAGTTACATTGTTAGAATGGAGCTGATTTATTGGTTGGTGCGCAAAAGATTCACCGTCATCAGCACAGAAGGCTAACACAAAAAATATGGAGTAAAAATTCTGCTCCCTGCTGGGAACGCTCTGTGGAACTTACTTCGCCACCCGTACGCGCCAATAATGCTAAATACGGGGAGCGGCTGCAGCGTTCGCAAACCAAATGACAGGACGTATTCGGAGTTTTCAGAAGATGTTAAGGTTTTCTAATTCAAGAATGTTCATTAGCAATCTGGAACTCAACATATGCTCAATCAAGATAGTGGATGCATGCATGATTCTTTGTGTACTTCTTTTTGTCCTCCCTGATTAACTTGGGGGAATCACTGTGCGACTTCCGCGAACCTACATTTCCCCAAATGGTGGGTTGACTTTAACGTATTCACCCCATTACCCAACATTTGCCTAGGCGTTGTTATCATTCCGTCATACCTTGTATTAAGACTTAAAATTTCATGTCCTAGTCTAATTTTGCTCTACTTGAAGTCCACAGTGTTGTTGTTGTTGTTGTGGTCTTCAGTCCTGAGACTGGTTTGATGCAGCTCACCATGCTACTCTATCCTGTGCAAGCTTCTTCATCTCCCAGTACCTACTGCAACCTACATCCTTCTGAATCTGCTTAGTGTATTCATCTCTTGGTCTCCCTTTACGATTTTTACCCTCCACGCTGCCCTCCAATGCTAAATTTGTGATCCCTTGATGCCTCAAAACATGTCCTACCAACCGATCCCTTCTTCTAGTCAAGTTGTGCCACAAACTTCTCTTCTCCCCAATCCTATTCAATACCTCCTCATTAGTTACGTGATCTACCCACCTTATCTTCAGCATTCTTCTTTAGCACCACATTTCGAAAGCTTCTATGCTCTTCTTGTCCAAACTGGTTATCGTCCATGTTTCACTTCCATACATGGCTACACCCCATAAAAATACTTTCAGAAGCGACTTACTGACACTTAAATCTATACTCGATGTTAACAAATTTCTCTTCTTCAGAAACGATTTCCTTGACATTGCCAGACTACATTTTATATCCTCTCTACTTCGACCATCATCAGTTATTTTACTCCCTAAATAGCAAAACTCCTTTACTACTTTAAGTGCCTCATTTCCTAATCTAATCCCCTCAGCATCACCCGATTTAATTTGACTACATTCCATTATCCTCGTTTTGCTTTTGTTGATGTTCATCTCATATCCTCCTTTCAAGACACTGTCCATTCCGTTCAACTGCTCTTCCAACTCATTTGCTGTCTCTGGCAGAATTACAATGTCATCGGCGAACCTCAAAGTTTTTACTTCTTCTCCATGAATTTTAATACCTACTCCGAATTTTTCTTTTGTTTCCTTTACTGCTTGCTCAATATACAGATTGAATAACATCGGGGAGAGGCCACAACCCTGTCTCACTCCTTTCCCAACCACTGCTTCCCTTTCATGCCCCTCGACCCTTATAACTGCCATCTGGTTTCTGTACAAATTGTAAATAGACTTTCGCTCCTTGTATTTTACCCCTGCCACCTTCAGAATTTGAAAGAGAGTATTCCAGTTAACGTTGTCAAAAGCTTTCTCTAAGTCTACAAATGCTAGAAACGTAGGTTTGCCTTTTCTTAATCTTTCTTCTAAGATAAGTCGTAAGGTTAGTATTGCCTCACGTGTTCCAACATTTCTACGGAATCCAAACTGATCTTCCCCGAGGTCCGATTCTACCAGTTTTTCCATTCGTCTGTAAAGAATTCGCGTTAGTATTTTGCAGCTGTGACTTATTAAACTGATAGTTCGGTAATTTTCACATCTGTCAACACCTGCTTTCTTTGGGATTGGAATTATTATATTCTTCTTGAAGTCTGTGGTTATTTCGCCCGTCTCATACATCTTGCTCACCAGATGGTAGAGTTTTGTCATGACTGGCTCTCCCAAGGCCATCAGTAGTTCTAATGGAATGTTGTCTACTCCCGGGGCCTTGTTTCGACTCAGGTCTTTCAGTGCTCTGTCAAACTCTTCACGCAGTATCGTATCTCCCATTTCATCTTGATCTACATCCTCTTCCATTTCCATAATATTGTCCTCAAGTACATCGCCCTTGTACAGACCCTCTATATACTCCTTCCACCTTTCTGCTTTCCCTTCTTTGCTTAGAACTGGGTTTCCATCTGAGCTCTTGATGTTCATACAAGTGGTTCTCTTATCTCCAAAGGTCTCTTTAATTTCCTGTATGCAGTATCTATCTTACCCCTAGTGAGATAAGCCTCTACACCCTTACATTTGTCCTCTAGCCATCCCTGCTTAGCCATTTTGCACTTCCTGTCGATCTCATTTTTGAGACGTTTGTATTCGTTTTTGCCTGCTTCATTTACTGCATTTTTATATTTTCTCCTTTCATCAATTACATTCAATATTTCTTCTGTTACCCAAGGATTTCTACTAGCCCTCGTCTTTTTACCTACTTGATCCTCTGCTTCCTTCACTACTTCATCCCTCAAAGCTACCCCTTCTTCTTCTACTGTATTTCTTTCCCCCATTCCTGTCAATTGTTCTCTTATGCTCTCCCTGAAACTCTGTACAACATCTGGTTCTTTCAGTTTATCCAGGTCCCATCTCCTTAAATTCCCACCTTTTTGCAGTTTCTTCAGTTTCAATCTGCAGTTCATAACCAATAGATTGTGGTCAGAATCCACATGTGCCCTTGGAAATGTCTTACAATTTAAAACCTGGTTCCTAAATCTCTGTCTTACCATTATATAATCTATCTGATACCTTTCAGTATCTCCAGGATTCTTCCAGGTATACAACCTTCTTTTATGATTCTTGAACCAAGTGTTAGCTATGATTAAGTTATGCTCTGTGCAAAATTCTACAAGGCGGCTTCCTCTTTCATTTCTTCCCCACAATCCATATTCACCTACTATGTTTCCTTCTCTCCCTTTTCCTACTGACGAATTCCAGTCACCCATGACTATTAAATTTTCGTCTCCCTTCACTACCTGAATAATTTCTTTTATCTCGTCGTACATTTCATCAATTTCTTCATCATCTGCAGAGCCAGTTGGCATATAAACTTGCACTACTGTAGTAGGCATGGGCTTTGTGTCTATCTTGGCCACAATAATGCGTTCACTATGCTGTTTGTAGTAGCTATTTTTTATTCATTATTCATTATTAAACCTACTCCTGCATTACCCCTATTTGATTTTGAATTTATAACCCTGTAATCACCTGACCAAAAGTCTTGTTCCTCCTGCCACCGAACTTCACTAATTCCCACTATATCTAACTTTAACCTATCCATTTCCCTTTTTAAATTTTCTAACCTACCTGCCCGATTAAGGGATCTGACATTCCACGCTCCGATCCGTAGAATGCCAGTTTTCTTTCTCCTGATAACGACGTCCTCGTGAGTAGTCCCCGCCCGGAGATCCGAATGGGGGACTATTTTACCTCCGAATATTTTACCCAAGAGGACGCCATCATCATTTAATCATACAGTAAAGCTGCATGTCCTCGGGAAAATTACGGCTGTAGTTTCCCTTTGCTTTCAGCTGTAATAAATAGGGTCTTACACTGACCATTGTTTCATTCAGTTTTATGAGGAAACTCCCTTTGTTTTAATATCTTGTGGGTCACAGCATCCATTTCTTATGTATGCTACTGCCAGACCTATTTTATAAATTAAATTCTTCAGGTTCCTCAGTACGCAACATCTGTAAACAAATTAATGTAATTTTGTGGGGCACGAACTGATCATCGGCAGAGCCTTCAGTTACAGCTCCTCCTGACAACCACAAGGGATGTCGATGGCTCAGCTGTAGCCTCATAACATCTTTTCTTGTCTGAGATTAATTCGGCAAGTGTTATACATTTGGTTCAATGACATTTTATGTAGTCTATGAGCCACACTTGATTGCAGCAATAATACATGTAGGAGACGAAAGATGGGAAAATATTCATCTCAGCGAGATGAACATCATTTTGTCGTTAGAAATCATCAAAGTAGAATCAGACCAACTGTTTTACTTGCTTTTTTTCGTGATAATAAGTGTTCCCGCTGACAGTGAAGTTAATAGAAGCTTATGCTCAAAAGTATTCCATCGTTGCCAAGACTGTGAGAGACTATTTTTAAGATACTATAGAGAGAATATATCGTTGTATGAAAGCAACGAGAAATTGTGGAAGATGTAACGCATCTCCTCTGGCGCTGTAAACGTGTTTAGCTGTGGAACGCATCGTTCCTGCTTTATTTCCCCAGAGAAATTCTCCAATATCCTGCGAAATCAATATGTATGAAGTGTCAGTTCACTCGCGTTGATATAGGCGATATTAAACACCTCTGGTCGACGCACAGCTCACATGAGAGAACAGAAGCTTTAATAATCGCAATAAAGTTACAATCCGCACGCTTCATATTGCTCACTGAGGGATGCGCGTAAAAGTATGTGAAAATTATTTCCGAAAACCGGAGTTTGATGGAACGTCAGTCGCTAATATCTGGAACACAATCTTTCGTTTATTTCTACAGTAGGTATGTGATATGGAATGTTAGTTCTTCTGATCCATTCTACGGCTTTTCTAGTGAGTGATCGTCACTTTTCCTCTTATTTAACCATTGGTTATATTTTTCTCATTAAGAGGTGTCATGAAATAATTTCAATAGCGGACTTAGATTACTTGTTCTCTCTGCCTAGAAATTAAAGAAACTATATTAATTTTTTATTGGATGATGTATGTACTCCATAATTTACTAGTGCTAGCGTCCACATTACATCTTGAAATAGTTATTTGACAGTTACATGAATTCTTCGAAAGAATGCTTCAAAATACAGGGTATACATAAAGCGCGGGAACACTTTCAATTATTTATTGCACAAGAAGTACTTCAAAAGGTACCCTCGAAAGTTAGCAATAACGTTCGATTTTTGGTAATAACATCCGACAGTTGGCAACACAAACCAAAACAGTCTCTCAAAACAAGTGTTCAGTTCCTACTGCTGTGAAACGTGAGAATAAAAAAACAGCAAGTGGCATTTATAGGGAGAGGAACGGCACGAAAAATGGAACAGAAGCGTAATATCTAGAAAATCGTCCACGCAACCTGTCAGTACAGTTAAAAATATTACTACATTATAGGAAAAACCAACCACCAGAATTGTTCATAACCTATAGATATATTGCCCAAAATGTTAGCTAAAGAGGAAAAATATGTACGTATTCCAGGCCACTGAAGGTGCCTTGCACAGAATAAAGGCCAAACGCGCATAAAAAATAAATAAATAAATAAAATACGGGAATAAAGGAAAGAGAATGACAATAGATGAGATGAATCCTGAGTTATTGCATTACGATGTCAGAAACTGGATTGTAATCATGAAATCAGAATAAAGTAAAATAAATTGAGAGCTATGAACCCAAGCAGAAGGACAGCAAATAATTGTTATAAGAACTCATGCTGTAGTCCTAAAAGAGTACTATTTATGCGTGTTCGGTGTTGCATTTAGCCGGCCGGAGTGGCCGAGTGGTTCTAGGCGCTACAGTCTGAAACCGCGTGACCGCTACGGTCGCAGGTTCGAATCCTGCTTCGGGCATGGATGTGTGTGTTGTCTTTAGGTCAGTTAGGTTTAAGTAGTTCTAAGTTCTAGGAGACTGATGACCTCAGCAGTTAAGTTCCATAGTGCTCAGAGCCATTTGAACCATTTTTTTGTTGCATTTAGTAACAACAGTGAGCTAATTTATTTTATCAGGTTTCACAATGTCTATATGACTATATAATAACAGATCAGGAATTCAGGAAGGCTGTGAGGGACACACGTGTATTCAGGGGATTCTTCGATGACACTGATCATTATTTAATCTGCAGTGAAATTGGGATTGTGAGGCCGAAAGTGCAGGAGGTCAGGTCCATATGTATGAGGATAAGAGTGGAGAAACTTCAGGATAAGGAAATCAGGCACAAGTACATAACAGCGATCTCAGAAAGGTAGCAGTTAGTTGAATGTAGTCAATTACAGTCATTGGAAAAGGAATGGACAAGGTACAGGGACACAGTACTAGAAGTGGCTAAAGAATGTCTTGGAACAGTAGAAGTTAAGTCCCATTGTGCTTAGAGCCATTTTTTTGACTTTGAAAATAATTTCACTCGTCAAAGTATTGTGTACCACAGAAGCTCAGCAATAATCAAACAGTACGAAAAGCTGCTCTACACTTGAAACGGTCATGCCCAGTATTGAGCCGACCCTTATCCCAAGGCAAAATCTACACTGACGGAAAAAAATTCGCAACACCAAAAATAATTAATGTAGAGTAATGAATTTAGGGAACATTTGTCAAAGTAATTAACATAGCAAATTTACAAGTTAGTATATGCACGAGATAAGCCATTGCAAATGTGAAATGATGGTACATTAATAAGCGGTGTAACCGCCAGAATCTTGAGTGGACGCATGTAAGTGTGGATGTTTTGTTTTCTACAGGTGCTGGGCGTCAATTTGTGGGATGGAGTTCCGTGCCTGGTCCACTCAGTCGGTCACTAAAGGGATGGTTAATGCTGTTTGCAGATGACGCTGAAGTTGTCCCTATGTGTCCCATATGTTCTCGATTAGAGACAGATCTGGTGATGGAGCAGGCCAAGGCAACACTTCAACACACTGTAGAGGACGCTGGCTTACAACAGTAGTATGTGGGCGAGTATTATCCTGCTGAAAAACACCGGCTGCATTGCTGTTCATGAAAGGCACCACAACACGTCGAATTACCAGACTGACCTACAAATTTGCAGGCAGGGTGCGTGGGTTAATTACGATAGTGCTCCTGCTATCATACAAAATCGATGCCCAGAACGTTACTCGAATTGTAGCCCCAGTGTTTCTAGTAAGTACAGAGGTTGACTGCAGAGCCCCAGCTATTCTCCATCTAACCAACACTAGCACGATGGCAGAACCAGCTTTCATCGGAAAACACAACAGACCTCCATCCTGGCCTCCAGTGAGCTCTAGCTCGACTCCACTGAAATCGCAAGTGGCGGTGGTTGTGGTCAGTGGAAAGCACGATACAGGGCGTCTGGCGGAGCTGTCCTTGGAGTAACAGGTTTGTAACAGTTCGTGGCAACTGCTGCTCAAAATCCTGCTGCAGGTGCAGTACGATACTACAGAGTCGTGCGCCGTACACGATGGTCTTCCTTCTCGGTAGGTACGTGGTCGTCCGTAGCCTAGCCTTCTTGCGACCGTACTTTCTCGTGACCGCCGCTGCCAGCAGTCATTTGGCTACATTCCTGTCAAGTCTTTCTGCAGTATCGCAGAAGAACATCCAGTTTCTCGTAGCCGTATTACACCATCTCGCAGAAATGAGGTGCTGATAATGACGTCATTGTCTCCTTAAAGACATTCTTGATTCATATCAACTGTTCACGTCGAATCTTACCTAAATTCGGTAAGGAGGATTATTCAGTAGAGAACGGAAACGACTCGCCTCCATATTACATAGCGAAACACCTGCCATCTAAATTGCGTCGTTGCAAGAACAGACATAATGTCTGATGGGAAACCGCAATCACTAGTTATACAATGTTAATTATAATCCGTCTTGACTGCAAAAATGGTTAATCACATGACCGGTTTCGGTTCCTCTAGGACCATCTTCAGATCTAAAACGACAATGATACTAATTTACTATTTCGCTAATTTACTGTTTCACAAATGCAAACCTTTTTCATCCTATCCGATCAACATCAAATGTACAAGCACGCACCTGCAATTTCGGATACAAGAGTACCCCGTCCACACACAACAACCTTCACATCCTGCGTCACATTAAATTGGTTGGCAGAATGCACGTCATTTATGTTACACTACTGGCCATTAAAATTGCTACACTACGACGATGACGTGCTACAGACGCGAAATTTAACCGACAGGAAGAAGATGCTGTGATATGCAAATGATTAGCTTTTCAGAGCATTCACACAAGATTGGCACCTGTGGCGACACCCACAACATTCTGACATGAGTAAAGTTTCCAACGGATTTCTTATAGACGAACAGCAGTTGACCGGCATTGCCCGGAGAAACGTTGTTGTGATGCATCGTGTAAGGAGGAGAAATGCGTACCATCAAGTTTCCGACTAAAGGTCGGATTGTAGCCTATTGTGATTGCGGTTTATCGTATCGCGACACTGCAGCTCGCGTTGGTCGGGATCCAATGACTGTCAGCAGAATATGGAATCGGTGGGTTCAGGAGGGTAATCCCAACGGCCTCGTCTTACTAGCAGTCGATATGACAGGCATCTTATCCGCATGGTTGTAACGGATCGTGGAGCCACGTCTCTATCTCTGAGTCAACAGATGGGGATGTTTGCAAGACAACCATCTGCACGAGCAGTTCGACGACGCTTGCAGCAGCATGGACTATCAGCTTGGAGACCATGGCTGCGGTTACCCTTGACGCTGCATCACAGACAGGAGCGCCTGCGATGGTGTACTCAACGACGAACCTGGGTGCACGAATGCCAAAACGTCATTTTTTCTTATAAATCCGGGTTCTGTTTACAGCATCATGATGGTCATATCCGTGTTTGGCGAGATCGCGGTGAACGCACATTGGAAGCGTGTATTCGTCATCGCCATAGTGGCGTATCACCCGGCGTGACGGTATGGGGTGCCATTGTCTCGGTCACCTCTTGTTCGCATTGACGATCGTTACAGCTTGTATTTAAGGCGTCACTTTTGTGCGACTGGCGCGAACTTCGAATAGCCATCATCTTTCAGATCTGGAAATACGCCTACCAACTTCGGTTTATGTTGCACAACTCCTTATTGGTGTTGCAAATGTTTTCGGTCAATATATTACGCCTCACTTACCACTGAAAGAGTTAACGCTGGACGTAACTGGAGAAAGGACTGACATATTGTCTGCTGAAGGTATGTTTCTCCCCACTCCTCTTCTGTCAATGGTATTAATAGTTATTACACTGAACTATCTCTCCCGTAATCCTGCCAATTGGAGGAGGACGCAGACTTAATGTCTTTGGTTCTGTGAACAGACGTTCGGTGGGAATTCTTGCGGGAGAGAGAGCTCCTCGCCAGAGAAGAAACGGCACTAGCTTCAGGAGACTGTTCAAGGCCGAACTAGTCGGAAAAGACTGGCTGGCGATAAGAGTGACCGATGGTTCACAGGCTGTTTGTACTTAGAGAATAGTCTGATAATGTCGATGGTTTCTCCACTTCAAATTATGTAGATTTCCCTTAATATTGCTTTGATATCATTTATCATTACTGATGAGTCTAATTTATCCATTTTAACCAATTTTTCTCTGTGAACTTAAACACGTGACTCTAGGCAATCGTTCGAAGGATGTGTGGTCTCAACTAGCTCCCCAATGTGCTTCCTGCCTCCTAAGCGAATGTCAATAGCGCTTTATCACCATTAATCACATTTTTCAAGCGTAATTTTACTTCACAGTTCCTTGTGATTTTGTACACATGGCTACGGACACCGTCTGTACATCTTGCCTTCATGAACAGTTTCTTGTTGAATACATTTATAAAGTGTTTTACTATGGGTATCGATATATTGCACAACCAATTAGCTGAGAGTAAAAACAGCCTTGGTTGACAAATTATTTAATATCAATGACGCATTTCATACTTTTGGGATGTCATTAAATTGTGTAAAAGTAAATGGATATGTAACCCACCGGTCACGAACGCATATCAGATTTTTATTTTAAATGACGGATGGATAACATATCCAGGTACTGTAGCGTCCACTTTCCGTTATGTATGCCTTTATGACGGATGCGTTACATATCCAGATACTTTCTATACAAAACTTTTATTTTACTTTATGTTTTTATGACCTATGGAATACATATCCAGTCACTGTAGCGTCCTTTTCCAGTTTTATATGGCTTTATGACGGATGAGTTACATATCCACGTATTTTTACACAATCTAATGATGCCCCGAAAGGAAGAAACGCGTTATTGACATTAAATAATTTCCCTACAAAGATTGTTTTTAATCTGAAATAATTCTGAAGTGGATTCTGTATCACCCTTCCACAATGTAATGGAAATATTTTTAATTAATTGGGTGCACTTAGTGCTATCTTTGTACCTTTAAGTGATAACAGTGAGGCACGTATTGTAACAGACGATAGGTCTGGGCTAGTACATGAAGATAATGCAGGTTTCTTGCAGATGTTGAGTTCCTTTCTGTATTTTTGTTTCCATCTACATAGTGAAAATTAGTCATTTCTCCACAAATACGTCCGACAGTTAAATATGCATATGTCCTTCACTATCCACTTGTTCCGCCTTCCCCTTACCCCCCCCCCCCCACCTCCCACCCCCATCCCCGGACGATTACTGCGGGACATTTGCTTTGTTCCTTGTACAAATGTTTTGTTAATTTTGGTTTCTAATTAAAACAGACTCCTAGATTGGATACTTACATAAATGGAGACCCTCCCAAGAATTTTTATGTGGGTTACATATGTGAATAAAGATTTTACGTACATTTCCAGTGTGACCCATTGCACACTATATTAATTATTTAACAGATTACGGCACATGTAGTCGCTCTTGCTATTAAGGGGTGTATAATTGTAATGATAAAAAGAACGACAATGGGGAAAACTGATTCATATTTGCACATTTTAAACGAAACATGGAACTGTACCATCCAAAGCATAGTTTAGCGTGTTCCTGCGTTATGGAGTTTTGATCTAGAGATTCTTGTTTCAATTTTTTCCAGGAATTAAGGTATGGTTTCCCCCTGGTTACCATCCCTTCAGCGATGACTACGTCCTCCGGAAATGTCTGAAACGCTGCATGTGAGAAAATGTGTTCGGCAGAATTCATTGTTACGCTGATGAAGCACTGATAAAATTTAGAAGTTTCTCAGGCAAATAGCCGAGGCAATCTTTCTTCATTTCAGTAAGTGTCAGTTACGGTGAAACGATGGACATCCTGAAAGCGAACTAAAAAGTTACTCCCACATAAAAGACGAGCCGTTAATCATTGTCTGGCGGACTGTACCTCTACAACACAGACGCTGAAGGATAACGAAGACGACGAATCCAAAAACAAATTATGTAACACATTTTAACAGGTATCTACGAATTTCAATTTTGTCCTGTAAGTATGACACACTGAATTCTTTGACATCATATGATTATTTTTCTTGATCAAGCACGCTAGCTACTGCACTTAATGTATTGTGACGTTGCGTTCTCTCGCCCGATACATAGAATCAGCAGTCTTGTAGTTTAGGTCACATGTCTCGCATCCACCAGTCTAATGAATTATGTTTCTCTTCTTATTTGTTGTTAGTACTTCTGTACTTCATATTTTGTATACACTATACATAAAAATTGTGACGCCATAGAGTAACGATACTGCGTATGCATATGCTTCTTTCCTACCGGAAATAATATATCATTTAAGCAACCTGTACTTAAAAAAATCTTTTGCTCTGATTATTAACGTCCCTTTCTATTATAAATTCGAAATATTTTACTGAATTATAATAGTCTTCATCAGGCATTGAATCCTGTGGCGCCGTCTGGTGTTAAAAATTGTTTATTTTGTACGCAACTCAGGATTGTTGGTCAATCTGTTCACGTTGATTACGATAATATTTTGTACGGTAGAGTCTCGATTATCCGACCTAAACCGGACGCGGCAAGGTCGGATAAGCGGGAATGTCGGGTGACATGGAAAATAATAAAAAAACACAAAAATTAAACTAAAGTAGGCCAAATGAGTTAAACATTTAATACAATACAAATTAAATTAGACTGAATAGATATTTACTGATTGAAGAAGTTAGTAAGTGTCTTTTGTTTACCTGCTGTTTGTAGTTTTATTTTATTTTATTTTTTATTTATTTATTTATTTATTTTTGCCGCTAAATCACGTAGTCTCTTAAGAAGTAAAACCTCGGTAGACGATGTTTTCTCCAGTTGCTCTACATATTTTAAAGCAGTTTCTAGGGCCTTATGTCCTTCGTTCTGAGAAATCTTGAGCGCACTTTCCTCCACTACATCTGCTTCTTCGTCTTCTTCCTTTTCGTTTACCATGTTGACTATTTCTTCATCTGTCACTTCAAATTCTTCATCTTGGACATTCCATTCATTTATGTCATCTTCTGTGACGTCAGCACATCCCGGAACTTTTCGTAACAATGGAAGCAGGGTAGTATTTTCTGGTCCGTTTTTTTTTTTTTTTTTTTTTGCTTACCCATTATAGACAGTTTCATTTTCAAATTTGCTGTGGCGTTACTGCATGGAAGAATTGTCACTCTTTCTTTTCTACGTTTGTAGCCTGGCGCTGCCTTTTCGGCCTTTGACGCTAATGTTTTTTCCGGTAACATTGTGTAATTGAGACCAGTCTCGTCGCATTTAAAGTTTGATCGCCTGTTAAATTTTTCTTGTCCAATACCTTGTGAAGTTTATTCCTAAACAATTGAACAGCTTCAAAATTTGCTGAAAGTTTTTCATCACAGACATTAAGCAGCCGAATTCTGTATCTTTTCTTCCATCTATCGAGCCAGCCTACACTAGCTGTGAAATCAGGTTCACCTTCGTTTAGTTCGTTACGAAATGTTTAGGCTTTTTCCTGCAAAATAGGCCAGACATGGGTACACCTTTATCTCTGTGTTGAGTAAACCATAGGAACAAAGCTTCACTTACTTTTTCATAATCACATTTTTTCATGGTTTTCCGATCTTCAAAAACAGCCGAGGTTGCTCGCTGAGAACACCATTTCTCAATTTCTTTGCGGTTCCTTTTCCAGTCTCCAACTGTTGTTTTGCCGACGTTATAATTTTGCGCCACTTTTAAGAAAGTTTCACCATTGTCTATTCTTTTTAAAGCTTTAAGTTTTTCGTCCATTGAAAAAGACCACTTCTTTCCGTTTTGAAACTATCACCACAAATTTTTACAGTAAACGAAGTGCAACACGTCCACGCCACTACAGATCTAAGTTAGCACTGAGGAGTGAGGAGTAGCAGACGGCGACAATGAACTGAGTATCAGCAAACAACACGCAAGTCACTGACCTGTCGTCGGCTGGCGCGGTGAAAGGGTCGGATAACACAGAAGGTCGGATAACCGAAGATCGGATAATCGAGACTCTACTGTACCTACAAGGTCTGCTGGTTACGTTCAGTGGCAGGATGTGTGCCTTATGTTGACACGTTTAGAAGAATTGTACGGTTTGGTATTGTAACTATTTTCTATTTCATGTACAGTGATATGTAATGTCCTATTTTTAAGACATTATCCGATGACGACATGCGCCTCAACACATTATTGTGGATCAGTAAAGTCATTTTGTATTCATTTAATGACTTTTTACGTTGCGACCCACTCAACTTTCTACGCACTACCTATACAGCAAGTAAAGAATGAGGAGCGTCTTGTAGTGCCGTGTTTTTTATCGAAAGGTAATGTTTTTGACTCGCGGTTCTCTCGAAGTCGTGCCGTCGATCTTGCGAGGTAAAAGCAGGGGAGAGAATTAGTACTGCGAAATTAATGAGCGCCATCGGCCATCAGTCAGGCGGCCCTTAATTAAGTTAGAAGCGTAGTCACGTACACGTACGGTACGTAATGGATGACCCCGAGCGCGGCGTCGCGCGAGGGCAGCGCCACGTGGCACTGGCAGCTGGCAGCTCCACCAAGGGGGGAGGTGGGGGGGGGGGGGATAGGGAAGGCGACCCCTCCGTCTACCCGTGAACTCTGAGGCGCTGCCGGGGCGAGGCTGCGGATGGCAGCAACGACACCCAGGAGCAGAGGCGGGCCGCAGACCCCAACCAGTGGATGTGGCACTCGTCGCGATAAAAAGTGAAGATCGGAAAGCTGCAAGAGACATTTAATACATTACTGGCCATTAAAATTGCTGCACCACGAAGATGACGTGCTACAGACGCGAAATTTAACCCACAGGAAGAAGATGCTGTGATATGCAAATGATTAGCTTTTCAGAGCATTCACACAAAGTTGGCGCCGGTGGCGACACCTACAACGTGATGACATGAGGAAAGTTTCCAACCGATTTCTCATACACAAACAGCAGTTGACCGGCGTTGCCTGGTGTAACGTTGTTCTGATGCCTGGTGTAATGAGCATAAATGCGTACGATCCAGTTTCCGACTTAGATGTATGTCGGATTGTAGCCTATCGCGATTGCGGTTTATCGTATCCCGACGTTGCTGCTCGCGTTGGTCGATATCCAGTGACAATAGAATATGGAATCGGTGGGTTCAGGAGGGTAATACGGAACGCTGTGCTGGATCCCAACGGCCTCAATCACTAACAGTCGAGATGACAGGCATCTTATCAGCATGGCTGTAACGGATCGTGCAGCCACGTCTCGATCGCTGAGTCAACAGGCGGGGACGTTCGCAAGACAACAACCATCTGCACGAACAGTTCGACGACGTTTGCAGCAGCATGGACTATCAGCTCGGAGACCATGGCTGCGGTTACCCTTGACGCTGCATCACAGACAGGAGCGCCTCCGATGGTGTACTCAACGACGAACCTGTGTGCACGAATGGCAAAACGTCATTTTTTCGAATGAATCCAAGTTCTGTTTACAGCATCATGATGGTCGTATCCGTTTTCGGCGACATCGCGGTGAACGCACGTTGGAAGCGTGTATTCGTCATCGCCATACTGGCGTATCACCCGGCGTGATGGTATGGGGTGCCATTTGTTACACGTCTCGGTTACCTCTTGTTCGCATTGACGGCACTTTGAACAGTGGACGTTACATTTCAGATGTGTTACGACCCGTGGCTCTACCCTTCATTCGATCCCTGCGACACCCCAAATTTCAGCAGGATAATGCACAACCGCATGTTGCAGGTCCTGTACGGGCCTTTCCGGATACAGAAAATGTTCGACTGCTGCCCTGGCCAGCACATTCTCCAGATCTTTCACCAATTGAAAACGTCTGGTCAATGGTAGACGAGCAATTGGCTCGTCACAATACGCCAGTCACTACTCTTGACGAACTGTGGTATCGTGTTGAAGCTGCATGTGCAACTGTAGCTGTACACGCCATCCAAGCTCTGTTTGACTCAATGCCCAGGCGTAACAAGGCCGAAATTACGGTCAGGGGTGGTTGTTCTGGGTACTGATTTCTCAGGAGCTATGCACTCAAATGGCGTGAAAATGTAATCACACGTCAGTTCTAGTATAATATATTTATCCAATGAATACCCTTTTGTCATCTGAATTTCTTCTTGGTGTAGCAATTTTAGTGGCCAGTGGTGTACACATGTAGCTTTCCACCTCATTTTCCAAAGACAACGTATTCGAAAAGAAAATTGCAGTAAACCAATTTTTCGCTACAGGTTTTAACAATTTGGTTTCTTTCAGAATAGGTTCTATTTTAGCAATCACGAGATGCGTTCAATAAGTAATGCAACACTTTTCTTCCTGCTTAAAGCAGGTTGGTTTTATCTAGCACTATATTATCCCCCACTCTTCTGGCTACAAAACCCTATCTTCCAACATAATCTCCGTTCAGTGCGACGGCCTTACGCCTTCTTTGTGCAAGGTACTGTACGCCCGTATGGTCGGCGTCGGAGACAACTTTTGCTGCATCAGTAACCTCCCCTTCATCCGCATATTGCTTCCCGCGGAGTGCTTCCTTCACAGAGCCAAACAGATGGCAGTCGGAAGATGCGGGTTCCACGCTGGAGAGTGGATGAGAAACAACAGTCAAGTGAAGCTTTGTGAGCTCTTCTCGCGTGTGTTAGCACTGCCACAAAAACGTCCTATGGAGCAGTGAGTTGTTTGGTTGAGACCCGTTGATCACTTCGAATGAGAGTGTCCGCACGTTCCAACATTGAAGCAGCCACAGCTTTGTGCGGCCGGCCGGAATTTGGGCGATCGGACAGGTTTGCGCCACCTTTTGCGATGATATCAGACGCCTCGCCCAGTAACTCACCGTTCATTGTCAGATATCCGTAGACATCCTACAAACGGCTATGAATATCTGCGATGCTCTGATTTTTCTCCAAAACTGAATGACAGCTCTCTTCTTCATTACAGACGCCATTTGAAACGCTTCGTACAGCGCCGCTAACTGTCGTAGCTTCATAAAACTGTAATGGAAGTATCACATCTCACGGCAATGATCAAGAAAGGAAATAAAAGAAAAGCGCTGTATTATACATCGATTAACTGATTCCGATCTCTTTTTGAATTTCCAAACATCCTGAAACACCCCGAAGAAAGCAATCTCCTGAACACAACCAGCAAGCATTTGGAAAATATCGTCATTGTGAAACCCAGATGGCTCTCTGTTGACACGAAATGATGATTGCTATCGACAAGGATGCTCCAATTGATTCCAGACTTCTACGGGTTAGTCAGAAACAGTCTGAATAGCCTGTAAGGACGCTGCAGGTTGGTTGTGCTGAGAAACAACTGATCAGAAAAAAATGCAATACATTGCTTCGTTTTAAACTTAATTAGTACTGAAGTCGGGCTGCTGCGAGCGCAAATTGAAGCGATATGTCTGACTCCGACTTGTCAAACGTATTCGCACAGATGGATCATTCAGTCTGTGGAGGCATGTTTCAAAAATCGCTCTAAGCACTATGGGACTTAACGTTTGAGGTCATCAGTCCCCTAGACTTAGAACTACTTACACCTAACTGACCTGAGGACATCACACACATCCAGGCACGAGGCAGGATTCGAACCTGCGACCGTGGCAGCAGCGTGATTCAGGACTGAAGCTCCTAGAACAGCTCGGCCACAAATGTGGAGGCATGGCCCCATCAAGTGACACATGTCGTAGCAGAAAAGATAAGGCAAAAAACCATGACAATAACACAGGGAGCAAAGACACCAAGCCACAGTTTTGGATGTGAAGAAAGACAGGTCATAAAAGAGCTCAGAATAACAACGATATCGTGATCCTTTAGGCAAACAGAGGAAACACTGCGGTTTTGGTGGACACCTCCGAGTATGGAAAGGAAATGGGCGAACTGCTAAGCGAACCCATTTACGAAGAACTAAGGGATTACTTCACGGTGAAGATAGTCAAGAATACAAAAGCCCTCGGTAAGGACTTATCACCAAAGTTCCCGCGCCCCCTATAGTACCTAAACTCGGTAAGGAGTTGTACCCAGTAGAGAACGGAAACGACTTACCTACATATTACGCAGCGAAACACCTGCCATCTAAACTGCGTCGTTGCAAAAACAGACATAATGTCTGATGGGAAACCGCAATCACTAGTTATACAATGTTAATGATAATCCGTCTTCACATGACCGGTTTCGGTTCCCCTAGAACCATCTTCAGATCTGAAATGACACTATACCATTTTACTAATGTACTATTTCACAAATGCAAACCTTTTTCATCCTATCTGATCAACATCAAATGTACCAGTACGTACCTGCAATTTCGGTTACGGGAGTAGCCCGTCCACATACAACCACCTTCACATGCTGCGTCACATTAAACTGGTTGGCAGAATGCACGTCATTTATATTAATTATAATCCTCAACGAGCAAAGCGAGTTCAATCATAACGCCTAGTATTTATGACGACTTAAAGAGATTATCGTTGATGCTTATAGAAGTTCAAGCCGAAGGATGAGAGATGGTGCACGGTGAAACAGCTGGAAGATGCGTTCAGCGCCTAGCGTCGTTGACGGGGCCATCCTGCACGGCCCTCTTACCCACGGCGAGGGACATCAGACGACTGAACGGCTCGCGGCACAACATGGAAATAGCGGGAGGCAGACCATGGAGGAAAACAAGTTTACACCAGCGCCATGGATATAGAAATCGCCCATTGTTTTCCATCATACAAAAATGATAATTTTATTGTGTATTTTAATTTTGACAAGTACAGATTTTAACCTTGACAACTACAGATTTTAATTAAGTATTTTTAGAGATAAAAGTAAATTAGAAAAATCTACTCAATACAGTATGTTCATTTGTAATGCAACAAATGTACCAGACGCCACCTGTCAGTAATAGTTTTATAATTAATTTAAATGACGTGCATTCTGCCAACCAGTTAAATGTGACGCAGCATGTGCAGTTTATTGTGTGTGGACGGGTTACCCCTGTAACCGAAATTGCAGGTACGTTCTAGTACATTTGATGTTGATCGGATAGGATTAAAAAGGTTTGCATTTATGAAATAGTAAATTAGTATCATTGTCGTTTCAGATCTGAAGATGGTTCTATAGGAACCGAAACCGGTCATGTGAATAAACATTTTTGCAATCAAGACGGATTATAAGTAACATTGTAAACTGCGTCGTCTTGTGGGACAAACAGACTTGTACGTGAGAATTCTTTCCACTTTGTACAAATAAGTAAATCAGTCAACTGATATTGTGGTCAGTTTAGATGTCAAATCTCTCTTTACCAATATACCTATAGAGGAGACCATTCGCATCCTACAGGAGGAGCCCCTTCTGCACATACACCTATCATCAACATACTTCACCTGGCGGGGAAAATTTTACGAGTAATTAGATGAAGTAGCAATGGGCTCCCTCCTTTCTCGAATGTTACTGCGGACTTGTTAATGAAAGCTTTTGAACAATCGGCCCTAGCCTCTGCACCGTTACGCCCCCTTTACTGGCTATGGTCTGTATATGACAGAGTCGTTACCTGGCCGCACTGGGAGGCGGAGTTGGGTAGCTTCCTGCAGCATATAAACAGAATGTACAGTCCACTAACAAAAAAGTAAACAGATACGCGCTACCATTTTTGGACGTGGATGTATATAGAAGTGCGGATGATACACAGGGAGACAAAGTATACCGGTAGTCAACCCACTCAAATAGGTCCCTGCACACAGAGAGCCACCATAACCAAGTTCAGCAGTATTCAGTTCTGCACACGCTGACTGCCCGTGCCTACCGGATAGGTGACGCTGACAACATCAAAGAACAACTGAGACAATTACACTACACGTTTTGCGCCAACGGTTATGACAACATTATAAGGAAAGCGAACAGGGCCAGCGGAAGATAAACAAGAGGAGAGGGCAAGGAAGAGAAGCTTCCGCTTGTGCACATACCGTATGTATGCCAGTGAATGGCTGGGCAAAGGTTTCAAACCGATTTATCGCAGCAGCCACAGCTTCCATAACACGACAGCTTCACCATGGAGGGAGTCAACAAACTAAATAGTACACGAATATGTGAACTACGTTGTGAGTGCAGAGCAGTCTACATACGGAAGACAGGGAGACGCGTTAGTACACGAGTAGCAGAAGACGAATGTTACGTGCGATTTGCACTGCATAATAAATCGAAAATAGCGCAACAGGAAAGTGACTGCCGGCAGACTATCTTGCTCCAGGAAGTCCTTGTGGTGGCGCAAGAGTCGTGGTTGCTTCAAAAGAAAATTCGAGACGTGAGGCGACTGAAATTATTGAGCAGTGATGATGATGAAGTCCCGTACTCCGAGTAACGTAGGGCAGACAACATAAATAGCGAAGACGGCTAAAAACTTCCGGCGTCCTGGCTACTGGGTATTTCTGTCCAAATGCCTGCGAGCGATCGCGGGGGAGAAGCCTCACCAGGCACGGACGCGACAGACTAAACAAACTGTAAGTGCATTTCCACACACACGAGGAAGAGAACGTGGGCACCAGAAAGCAACTACCGATTTTCAGACCATCGCCAGTGACTGACAAGCCGGTTAGCCCACGAATAGCTTCTTTCCCACTCTCTCCCCTTTCATCATGACTAGCCTTTTGTATTCGACGGCCAATGAAATTTGACAAATATGACGCATAGACACCGACAGTGTGCAATAAATGCAGCCACCTTTCCCCCAACAAAACCAATTGTGTCCTGAGGAAGGCTATTATAATACAGTTGAAACGTTGGTTTCATTGTTTATAAATGGTTCAAATGGCTCGGAGCACTATGGGACTCAACTGCTGTGGTCATCAGTCCCCTATAACTTAGAACTACTTAAACCTTACTAACCTAAGGACATCACACACATCCATGCCCGAGGCAGGATTCGAACCTGCGACCGTAGCAGTCGCACGGTTCCGGACTGCGCGCCTAGAACCGCGAGACCACCGCGGCCGGCCCATTGTTTATAATCAAAGTATTTTACTCAATGACACGGTACTAAACCCAAAACAATTTTATTCATCATGGTACAGCATAGTACAGAAGGTAAATGAATAAAATTTACAATGAGAAAAACAGAAATGACACTTTCATTCAAATACAATATGTGCAATCAAGCCAGCGTGATTTATGCTGGCCACTGGACGTTGCAAAAGGCAGGACATGGTCTTTAACAGTGGGCAGCAATGTCTGCTCTGTAACGCCCTCCCATGATGACCACCAAGTTGGCAAGGAGGGCTTGTAATAGGTTGTTCCATTCCTCCACCAGCACTGTTGACAGCTAATGGAAGCACGGGGAAATGATCTCACCCCAACGCACCCCACATCTGCTCGATGGGATTTAAGTCATGGATAGTGATATATTCGTCGAATATATGCCCTTTGCAATAGGTCATCTACCTGTGATGTTAGATGTGGTTACGCATTGTCACCCATGAAACTGCAATGAACGCCTGAAAAGACGCTCTTGGGGATGGGGTATTCTCTCTTTGGTCATCAGTCTTCTCTTAGCCACGAATGACTAGTCTGCTTTTTAAGTCGACATGGCTGCGTCAGTTATGGGTATTTTCGTGCATAGATAGCAGATTCCTTAACTTCATCTTCTTCGTGGCTGTTTTGATGTTAACTTTCTCGATGTTCGCATTGCTGCTACTTATTACTTTTGCCTTACTTCGATATTTTCCAAATTATCCTTCAGGTGCTCAGCCACAACAGCTGCTGAACCAGGGGGCCTATAAAGACATCCAATTACCATGTCTGAGCCTGCTTTAACCGTGACCTTCACCCAAATCATTTCACATTTCGGATCTCCGTCAATTTCCTTCGATGCTATTGCACTTCTTATCGCTATAAACACGCCTCCCCCTTCACTGCCCAGCCTGTCACTGCGGTATACATTCCAATCTGAGTTTAGGATTTCATTACTGCTTACGTCTGGTTTCAGCCAACTTTCTGTTCCTAGTACTATATGGGCGTTGTGACCGTTTATTAATGAGAGCAGTTCTGGGACCTTTCTATAGACGCTCTTGCAGTTTACTATTAGCACATTAATATTGTTATTCCCTGTTGCATTTTGCCTACTCCTACCTTGCCGCGTCTCAGGAGGCGTCTTGTCGGGCCTAGGGAGGGAATTCTCTAACCTAAAAAAAACCCATGTGCACTCCACACGTACTCCTCTACCGTTGTAGCCGCTTCCGGCGTGTAGTGCACGCCTGACCTATTCAGTTGGACCCTTCATTTCTCCACCCGATAGCGGCGGTCGAGAAATTTGCACCCCAGATCTCCGCAGAATCGTCTGAGCCTCTGGTTTAAGCCTTCCACTCGGCTCCAAACCAGAGGACCGCGATCGGTTCTGGGAACGATACTACAAATAGTTAGCTCTGATTCCACCCTGCGAGCGAGGCTTTCCGCCTTCACCAATTCCGCCAACCGCCTGTACGAACGGAGGATGACCTCTGAAGCCAGATGGCAGGAGTCACTGGTGCCGACATGAGCAACAATTTGCAGTCGGGTGCACCCAGTGCTCTCTATCGCCTCCGGTAGGGCCTCCTCCACATCTCGGATGAGACCCCCCCGGCAAGCAGACAGAGTGAACACTGGCCTTCTTCCCCGACCTTTTCGCTATTTCCCTAAGGGGCTCCATCACCCGCCTAACGTTGGAGCTCCCAATAACTAATAAACCCCTCCCCCCGTGTGCCTGCTCGGACCTTGCTGAAGGAGCAGCCACATGTCCACTCACAGGCAGAGCGGGCGATGTCACACGGTCAGCCTCCAAATTTACCCTTGGGGAGAGGGTGGCCCAACCGCGCCCGGTATCCGCGAAGATGTCTCAACAGCAGGGACAGTGGGTGAAGCATGTAACACCTGGGGTGTACCTTGCGACGCACCAGACTCCCCACTGCCGCTACACTCCGAGGCAGCAGCCTGAAGACGGCTGACCGCGGCCATCAACACGTTCAGCTGTTCGCGAACAGTGGCCAGCTCCTCCTGCGTCCGTACACAGCAGTCACACATCCTATCCATCCTAAGGAATCAATTTACTGAAAAGAGTTAATCGACTTTTAACTAGAATGCTAATCCACTAAAGGCGGCTGACTATTGACTAAACTGTGATTGCTAGCCACTTCTTGTAGAAAACAAAGAAAATAGCACTACCTGTCTCTGGACTGTATTGAAAACAAACACTAGCACTACTGGCACTATGGTTGACTAAAGGGACTCTCTCTGACTGTATTCAAAACAAACACGAAATCTATGGAACACTACTAATAGCACTCGACAAATAAAGCTTCCTAAAAGCAAAAACACACGGAAGAAGAAGTGACAAGTAAGAAAAATACAGTTAATACTTAAATTAAGGTAGCTCGCTGCACAGGAGACGTGAAGCAGACAGCGGTTAGCGCTATTCGTCCACGAGACTCAGAGGGCCATAGACACGGGTTCACAGGTAGATGCCGTGTTTCTTGACTTCCGCAAGGCGTTCGATACAGTTCCCCACAGTCGTTTGATGAACAAAGTAAGAGCATATGGACTATCAGACCAATTGTGTGATTGGATTGAGGAGTTCCTAGATAACAGAACGCAGCATGTCATTCTCAATAGAGAGAAGTCTTCCAGAGTAAGAGTGATTTCAGGTGTGCTACAGGGGAGCGTCATGGGACCGTTGCTGTTCACAATATACATAAATGACCTGGTGGATGACATCGGAAGTTCACTGAGGCTTTTTGCAGATGATGCTGTGGTGTATCGAGAGGTTGTAACAATGGAAAATTGTACCGAAATGCAGGAGGATCTGCAGCGAATTGACGCATGGTGCAGGGAATGGCAATTGAATCTCAATGTAGACAAGTGTAATGTGCTGCGAATACATAGAGAGATAGATCCCTTATCATTTAGCTACAAAATAGCAGGTCAGCAACTGGAAGCAGTTAATTCCATAAATTGTCTGGGAGTACGCATTAGGAGTGATTTAAAATGGGATGATCATATAAAGTTGATCGTCGGTAAAGCAGATGCCAGACTGAGATTCATTGGAAGAATCCTAAGGAAATGCAAACCGAAAAAAAAGGAAGTAGGTTACAGTACGCTTGTTCGCCCACTGCTTGAATACTGCTCAGCGGTGTGGGATCCGTACCAGATAGGGTTGATAGAAGAGATAGAGAAGATCCAACAGAGAGCAGCGCGCTTCGTTACAGGATCATTTAGTAATCGCGAAAGCGTTACGGAGATGATACATAAACTCCAGTGGAAGACTCTGCAGGAGAGACGCTCAGTAGCTCGGTACGGGCTTTTGTTAAAGTTTCGAGAACATACCTTCACCGAAGAGTCCAGCAGTATATTGCTCCTTCCTACGTATATCTCGCGAAGAGATCATGAGGATAAAATCAGAGAGATTAGAGCCCACACAGAAGCATACAGACAATCCTCCTTTCCACGAACAATACGACACTGGAATAGAAGGGAGAACCGATAGAGGTACTCAGGGTACCCTCCGCCACACACCGTCAGGTGGCTTGCGGAGTATGGATGTAGATGTAGATGTAGATTTGCTCTCAATCCATTTGCTGTATTTATTGGACTGTTCATTTCCAATGTCATTCGCGAATCTTGTCATTGACACCCTTTCATCTTGGATTTTTATCCCAATCTTGAACCTTTCTTTTATTTGCGTCATAGTTTCTTCGATGTATAGGTTGAACAGTAGGGCGACAGGCTACATATGATTCTTACACTTTTTTTTGTTTTTTAGTTTTAATCCGAACACTCCGCTCTTGGTCTTCCACACTTGTTGTTCCCTCTTGGTTCTCGTATATATTGTATGTCATCCTTATTTTACTCAGTATATCGAGCTTCTTGTGCCAGTCTACATTGTACACTGTCAGAATAGTGTTGACCGGTGAGTGGATGATGTTCAAATACACTTCAAGACAAATGACGCATCACGAAGGAATTATCCAAATGTGGCGAACGGCAGATGTGATGTACACGCACAGACAAACTAACGATTACAACTTCAGAAGACGTAGATAATTTACTAAATACAAAGAGTTTCACAGTTTGAGTAAGTCAATAACGCGTTGTTCCACCTCCGGTCATTATGCATGCAGCTAGCCAGCTTGGCTTTCATGTTTGAGTTGTTGGATGTCTTCCTGAGAACTATTGTGCCAAATTCTATCCAATTGGCGTGGAGCTGGTTGGAGGGCCCTGGTCATAATGGTCCAAACGTTCTAAGATGGAGAGAGATCTAACGACTGTTTAGATCAAGGTAGGATTTGGCAAGCACGAAGACAAGCATTAGCATGTCTCGGCGTCTGCAGGTCGCGATTATCTTACTGGAATGTTATCCCAGGATGGTCTGCCTTGAAGGGCAACAAAACGAGGCCTATAATGTCATCGACGTACCGCTTTGCAGTAGGTGTGACACTAAGAGACAACCAAAGGGTTCTTGCTAGAAAAAGTAATAGCAATCCAAACCATCACTTCTGGCTGTCGCATTATATGGCAGCCGATATTCAGGTTGGTACCCCACCGTTGTCCAATGCGTGTCCAGACACATCTCCGGTCTGGAAGTCTGGAATCTCATTGACTAGAACAGAATTGTCTTCAGTAATGAGCCCCGCTTCGAACTGAGCCCCGATTTATTCAGTTGCAGAAGCTCTTATTCTTCAATAAATCATTAAAATTTTCTGAATCTGTAGTCTTTTTTGCCTGCATATGTACTTTTTTGGTCCAAGAGTGTAATTGGATCTCACAACGCCCATTTATCATTATGCCTCTCCATACTACAACATCTGAACCACCAAAACGGTCATGTTCGACAACGTTCCTGGGTGAATTATGTGTTCCCACCTCTCGCCACATGAGGGTACGTCCAGAATCAATAATCAGTCTGTATCTATCTCATCCTAGAACAGAATGCGATCTGACTCCTCCTTGATCCAGTTCATGGGCTCTTTGCACCATAGCAAACGGTGGGGCCAATGTGCCTGTGTCAACGAAACTCAACGCACTGGTCGTCGTGCAAAGAGACCCTCCCTGTGTTGTCGCCGAGCTACTATCGAGTGTGAAACTGCATGCCTTCGATGCATTTGCTCCCGCTGTTTAACGTAGGTCCCTTGTTGGCTGTTAGACAATTTAGTGTTATCTGCTGCTGTACGTTCCCCATGCACGTGAAACAACGGCTGTGAGCAGTACTTATGTCTGGACTGCACTCGTCAATTTTTGTCACTCATTCTGTTGCTCGATGATTCTTCCCCGTGTAATTCATCCAAATTTTCTCTCTGGGCCACATTGTAATGAAGAACACCATCTCAGTGCAGGGTAAGTGCACGCTGAGTGATACGTACTGTCTTTTCACGTTCCTTTTACTGCCTCGTGTTGCTGGGCCAACGTCATGAGGCGCTATAGTCACGCTGACTTCACGCTATATGACGTCCAGCTTTTTGTGTATGGTTGGGAGATTTCCTGCGACATGCTCTCGCGCTTTGATTCGTTTCTACTGAGTTGTTATTACATTCTTTTTCGTCATCAACTTACAGATCAGTTTGGTTACATAAATGCACAAATATTTTCTTATGCACAATGTAAGTTGGATCACAAATGTACACTTTATTTAATGTATCAGCTTCGCAGTACCTTAATATGATGTAGCAAGTTTAGACAGCGTGTCAAACCATGACTCGAACCACGCTACCTGAATTCTGCCAGCAATGAGCTACCAAATACGCTACAGAACTCGTTTCGTGGACTGGCTGAGATGTATATTATACCAAATAAAATCTGTAGTTTTGTGAAGCAATTCACATTTGACGTCGTAAGATACTGGCAACAAATTGTATTTAAGCGGCAATCGGCAACCAGATTATCAATGCAATTGGATGGAAAATTTATTTATCAACTAGTAGCACAGCATAGAAACAAAGCATAACAACAATATATTTTTAGGAATATTTGACAAAACAGTTTTCACTAAACCTCTATGTTATATCTTTAAAAGACTCGATTATAGAACAAGTTTAACCGTCGGTCGAGCTGTGTATTCAACTAGAACATCTGTACACTGTTGCAGGTGGAGAGACAGGGTGGACATTATTGGAACTCAAGCAACAACAAAACAGCTGTCCACGCCCGCATAACTCCTCGCTGTCCTGCATTCGCCGTATTGCGGTCTTCAGTTGTCCCGCTAATGCACCAAGTACTACCACATCAAACTTCCAGTTTCTCACACTGCGCAGTTTATCCACAGTTTTGCCTGATCATGAATGAGGCTCACGTTGTTAATAATGGCGGAACTTGTTCTTATCACCTGTGGAACTCTCTAAAGACAGCTTATAATGAGAAAATTTGTGTTAGTTTCACAGCCTGTAAGAAGCTACCGCATAAGCAACGTTCGACATTTAAGGTTTTACTTGCTTAATGATTGTTTTTGAAGCTTTTGTGGCGTTTCGTTGGCTACAAATATGCATTGAGGTGTGAAAACTAGGTAATAGCCCTTTAATTTAAAAGTTGCCAAAATGGGACGTCAGGCGTATGATGTGTACCTTTCGTTTCTGTTACAGCAGACGTTATTCTACTATGACCGGAGCGAGGACCCACTCTTGCTGAGGCTGTGTCCAAATTAACTCTTGTTAAGAGGCGGATGTGGACAGTTGGTATCATTAAGTTTTCAGAGAAATAGGAGAGGCAGTATGTATTACGGAGTCCTTCCAAATTACATACTGTCAAAGCCGCGCTTACTACTTCTGATTTGCGCATCCTGGTGAGGTGCAAACGCACGAAAGAGTTAATAATACGGGGCAGATGGGAAGAGTGTGTGCCGCTACCGCTCAGGTCCGTACACCGCCTTAAGTATACTTACGGCGTACTCAACGATCGTGACGAAAAGAGTGTAAGATTTTCAGAATGAGATTTTCACCTTGCAGCGGAGTGTGCGCTGATATGAAACTTCCTGGCAGATTAAAACTGTGTGCCGGACCGAGACTCGAACTCGGGGTCTTTGCTTTTCCAAGGCAAGTGCTCTACCAGCTGAGCCACCCATAGACGACTCACGCTCCGTCCTCACAGCCGTACTTCTGCCAGTACGTCATCTCCGACCTTCCCAACTTTACAGAAGCTCTCCTGCGAAACTTGCAGAACTAGCACTCCTTTCTTTCAGGAGTGCTAGTTCTGCAAGATTCGCAGGAGAGCTTCTGTTAAGTTTGGAAGGTAGGAGACGAGGTACAGAAGTAAGGCTGTGAGGACGGGCCGTAGCTCGTGCATTGGTAGCTCACTTGGTAGAGCACTTGCCCGTGAAAGGCAAAGGTCCCGAGTTCGAGTCTCGGTCCCGCACACAATTTTAATGTGCCGGGAAGTTTCAGTGCAAGATTTTACCGCTTAACTTTACTGATATTTATTCCTGGCAAGAGCGTGAAGAGAGCACTTATTTGACGGAGCGGACACAAAAAAGAATCATGAAAATATGTTGGACGTGAGTCTATACTTGCGTAAAATAGTTCTCTGACGTCTGATTATTTAACAGCGCGCGACTCACCGCCTTGTAAATATAGAATTGCACGAGGCGCTTTTAGAATTAGTTTAAACAGACGTTTACGTGGAGCTTTCACACTGACAAAAAAACGTAAACCTAATGTCAGGGATTGTATTTCGTGTTATCGCATTAAAATATTGCTGCAGGATATCTTTACTGAAGCGAAATTTAATTAAAAGAAACCTTGTACTGAAAGAAAATATTTCCCTCTTTTAAAAAATGTAATAATCTTCGTCTTGCCGAGAAGTGGCCATTATCGGAACTTAATAGAGTGTTCTTAGTTTTTACTTTCAAGCAACATAAAATAGTATGTTCACTTTCTTTTCCTTAATAATTATAGTACAATCTTTTAAAGCGTCCATTGATGACGGAACGCAATGAAATTTGTAATGAAATTTTTCCTACGCAAGATGTCTGTCAAGAATGGTCGACTGTTCGACCGTATTGTCGTTTATCCAGCGTGCTGGAAACCTTATAAATAGTATTTTTATTTCTGCGTGAAGGTCACTCGACATATTAAGGAAAAAATACACAATCAGTATAAATCATCATATATTATTTAAAATTTACAACTTACAATGCGTAATGGCAGCCGTAGCGTAGATTAGAACAGAGAGAGTAATAACGCTGGTCTTTGTAGTTTCGCCGGCCGTAGTGGCCGAGCGGTTCTAGGCGCTTCAGTCTGGAACCGCGCGACCGCTACGGTCACAGGTTCGAATCCTGCCTCGGGCATGGATGTGTGTGACGTCCTTAGGTTAGTTAGGTTTAAGTAGTTCTAAGTTCTAGGGGACTGATGACCTCAGATGTTAAGTCCCATAGTGCTCAAAGCCATTTGAACCATTTCTTTTTGTAGTTTCTTTCGTCTGGAAATAAAGGAATAATCTCTTAGCGTACAGATACTGTACAGTTATCTTATAGTGTCTGTTTGTACCATTATTATTTCATTTTATTATAAGTTACCATTACGAGAGGTAACTGCACGCGAATTTTCAAAGATGGTTCAAATGGCTCTGAGTACTATAGGACTTAACATCTCGAATATCAAATTTATATCACTTTCTGGCAAAGAAGCACAATTTACACCAATTTTCAGCACATGAAACGGATAAATGACAGTTATTTTACACAGTATTTAAGATCGTTTGGTTGACAGTGCATGGATATACGAAAACTGTGCTACAGTTAAAGGAATACCACATGGCGTAACAAATAATTAACAACATGGTACGCGTAGACATTGAAGTAAAATAATACATTTTTAGGAACAAGGGTTGGGAAATTGTCAAACTGACGCCTTTCACAGTTTAGTGGTATAAAAGACTACACACTATTTGAAAAGTCGAGTGCAGTTGAATTTACAATAACCGTTGCAAATAAATAGTTCCATAAAATTCGGAGATTACTACCATTATATTCACTGCACATAATTGTAAAAAGCACAGGAAGCTAATTTCGGCTGAACACCATTGCCCCATTTCTTAATAATGAATGCTGCCTCTGCTGTACATATTTATAAAATCCTACGAGCCATAAAATATGCGACTAACTACAGATATTTAAATTCTTTGGAATCTGGTTGCAGATCTCAGTCTCTAACGCGTTACTATGTATGTAGTTCTTTTGAAAAAAAAAAAAAAAAAAGAGTAGTTATTTCTCAAATCAAAGGGTTATCATGTAAGTATAAAAATAATTGTTCTGACAATTATGAAACACCACCTTCATATTAATCAACTCTGTAGAGTTCCTTCATGTGCTGTTAAGTCTGTTAAATATCTAATATATATATAAATAATTTCTTTATTTAATTTCCAAGAAATTAGAATAAATAATTCAGAATGTTCCAACAAATCGGATTTGACTCTCGAAAACGTAATGTATTATTCATTTAGAGATCAGTTCTGTTCTGTTTGCTGCAAATTATGTAATTAAATGAATTTGCCCGATAATTTGATTCGCCAGTGCAGCGCCTGTACCATGTTCAGTTTTAAATGAATTTGAATCTATAATGCGGGGGAACACATGTGGCCAGTACAATCTCTATAAACCGAGTTTAAAGTGAATACTGCGTATCATTCATGGATAGTGAGGTAGTTTTACAACCCATTTTTACTGTCCACATTTTCCAAGAACAAGCAGCACTTGTCTTTTTGAATAATCACATTGGCTCTCTGGGACTGTATGTTCTAGCTGGATTTTAAGTAAAGCTGTCTGTCCTAAAAAGAGAGTGGGTTGATTACTGCTCTCTAGCAGTATAAGTGAAGTCACCAACTTCGCAGATAGTACGTTAACCGCATTTTTTCTCACACTTTTATATCAGGTTATCAGAGGTAATATGTGATAATATTTTTTTTACATTGTTCGCGCTATGAGAATTCACTGGCCTTGAGTCTTACTGAAATTTGCTACTTTTACTTCTACAACAAGATACTCCTCGTGTCGACAGAAGTTCTTTATATTGGTGGGAAAAGAAATAGCGGTACAAGTTATCTACCTCTACCAAATGTGCTTCTTGTCAGTGTAGTAAGATATGTATTTCGAATGAGAGTTTGTTGGATTCTGTGACGTCTCCTGGCAAGACATTTGCAAAATCGCTGAAATTTAAGTGAAAAAGTAATATTTATCTGTATTATTATCATTATTTCATTTCGGATGAAAGGTTGTCTATTATGTAGAGTCTGTAAAAAAGGAAATAATCATTTTTTCATTTTTGTATTTGTGTAATATTTATGTAGCTATATTTTGCAAATAACGTCTGTGGTCGGCGAGTGTGGAAATCGAAGCAGACAATGATAATTAAAAAATTAACAAAGAAATTTATTAGCGTACTGAATTGATCATAAAAAGAGGAGGCTTAAATGTTACCTCTCTGTCTTCTTGTAGCCGTTAAAGTTGTACGAGCCTGTGACGCTCGCTTGAATACTTGGATAGCTTTCTTTTGTTCTTTGTTCGAGAAAGACGCCATTGGAGGCTGATGTATAAAAAAGGTGTGTACTTTGAATTTATGTTGATTGTGAATATAGAAATTGTTAAAAATATTTGTAATAGTTTATTGCTAGCTTGCCCAGTATTTCATTCCACATTTTTAGCCGTTTTCAGATTATTTAGAATTTCTCATGAAGCAGAGCTGCGCTGCGATCGCGGGAGCAGCTGCCGCCGCAAATTCAAATTATAATTGAATGAAAGCAGTTTTCCCGCAATTAAGCGGGCAGATAATGGTACATTAAAACTATTTCTATCAGCTTCCCGAAGAACTCAGAGGAGAATTGTGGATTTTATTATGTCATTTTCAGGTGGACATGGGCAACTGCTATTACAATCTCAGCGACGTAAATAATGTACGTAAATCAGAGTGGTAAAACTTTACTTGTGTGATATGAAACACTGCTGTGCTGAAACCTGTTCTGCCCAATAATAACATCAAAATCAAACTTCATTTTCTGTTTCATGCTCTCGTGTTAGTCGCGACAGTCAATACTGTTCATATGTTACAAAATACACTGCAGATTTTACGTTTAGCGAACGTAGCATACTGTAACATCTGTACGTGTAAATAAGAGTAATTTTCAGTGCATTTCGGAGATGAAAATAGAGAAGGACATGTTTGATTTCATAATTAGTTACAGTAATGATACCGTGTTCCATTTGTAACAAGCCATACCAGGTAAGTGAAAATAGTTTGCAAATTAAAGATCACATGTTCACAGCAGGAAATCTTTTAGTGTTGTGCGTATCCGCACATTACAGGTCGAGGTGCACAAAGTTAAGGTTTTTCAGCTACAGAAGCTAATAGTGAGAATTGCATGTTATCTTTTGTGCTTGTAACAATAATCAATATACAGTTAATTACAATGCTATGATACATAAACAGCATATAAAATCAAAAAGTGTGCTGTGGGGAGACGCGACAACTCCAAAGAAAAGAATAACATATCATTTCGGAATGTTCGTAACTGAAAGACAGTAAATTAGTCATAAACTAGAAGTAGCATGATTCGGCACAGCCATCTCCACCATAATAGTAAAATAAAAGAGGTAGTTTAACGGAATTATTAGCCTACAGCTTTAATTAATGGCAAATAAATTTGGTCAATTGTTGACGGCCGGCCGCGGTGGTCTTGCGGTTCTAGGCGCTGCAGTCTGGAACCGCGGGACTGCTACGGTCGTAGGTTCGAATCCTGCCTCGGGCATGGATGTGTGTGATGTCCTTAGGTTAGTTAGGTTTAAGTAGTTCTAAGTTCTAGGGGACTGATGACCTAAGATATTAAGTCCTATAGTGCTCAGAGCCATTTTTTTTTGTTGACGCTGTAGCATTTCTGTTACATCTATTTTTAATTAATTACTACAGTGTCCAGATATTGCAGCTCACAATAATTTAATTAAAAAGGACAGTCTATGTGATTCATATTTATGAAAATCTAATGCCCTTAGCGAGCAGCACTTGAATGTAATGTTAACTAAATATATGTATTGAGAGGTTCTCTCATCTATGATCAGATGAAATATGTCTCCAGATACCTCCCTCCACACTCTTCATTGCAGGTTTAACATTATCAAATTAAATATACGACATATGCCAAAGATAGCACTAAGAAGTAAAGCGGTTATCAACAAAATTTTTACGCGTTACCTCTGCGCTTCTATTCCTTGCTTAAGGGTAGTCGGAGGTGCCTATGCTGCCCATGTTAAAATCACTAAGTTTGAGGAACATTTATGAATAAACTACCAAATAGAAAAACTTGAATTTTTTTTACATATAGAGTGGTTTAGTATTGCAGTTATGACAGAGGGATTTTGAAGTATCTTTTCTAGTTTCCTTCCAATAATTTTTTTATTAATGACCCAAATTTTTTTACAAATAATTGCTTTATAATTAAACTGAAATGAAAGTACTGAACATATTGCCAAATGACTGTGTTACAATGTAAGTTTGGCCACTAGGAGTGCTGTATAAAAATTTCATCTCTCTAGCTTGAGTGGATTTTGAGAAAATGTTCCTTATATTCGAAAAATTCTAATTTACGGGAAATGGCTATCAAAGTTTCTCAATACATTCCTGCACTATAGGATGGATTATCAGGGTCTTCTTCTCCATCCTCCAAAAGCTTCCTCTTCTGTCTACTTTTCTGGCCTGTTGTTCCATCATACTTCATATGCCTTTCTCTTCTTTCTGCTCCTCTTATCCTTTGTCAATATTTCTTAGTGCTCATAGTGTTCACCCCAGCTGTAAATCCTAATGCCTTCAGAACTTCACACTTCACGCTGTTCCGTTTATTGTAGGTTGCTATTGCATCGTAAATGCCAAAGTGCAGTGTTTTTATGCTTACAAACACCCTTTTAGGAATCACTTTCCAAATCAAATTGTTTACGCTCTCATTAGGATTCTGCGTCTTTCCGTGTACACATTTGTGTAACAATTCCGGCTGTGCTGTCATGAAAAACTGGTTTTATTGCATTTATCACAGCTGCTGGCAAACCATGTTTGTGATCATAGTCCTTTTGTGCATTATATTTGCACCAGGAATCTTTTGGGCACAGGCTGTGTTGAGGGTATTCGTTGGAAGAGGCAGTATGAAGGAACAATGCCCACACTGCTTTTCGCATGTCACTAACTACCATTACTAGTATTTTGTCTTATAGCATACCCATAGTATCTCTGTAGACGTTCAATCACCTCATCAGTAAGCCTGCCTCCCCCTCCTATTGTCTTTCCATCACTGAGCTTACTTGAACCCAAAGTTTGAGTCTTCGAAGCCGTGCACCCGTACGCTTTGGCACATGCCCAATGCATTCCAACTTTTCAACTACAAATTAATTTCCATATGGTTTCAGTTCCTCTATAGTCTTCAAACCTTTGGAGTCACCATCCCCAAGGTAGTATTTGTACCTAACGTTGTATCTGGCAAGTGAATGTTCAAAAATTTGTTTCACTCCATCCACTTCCATTGCTCCACTTGATCCACTAAAATTTGCCTCACAGGTTCCACTGTGCTCTCCTTTGATTTTGTTTTTGCACCTACAATGTTTTGATAATATTGCAACATCTATCACTTTTGCACTATCACCACAAGTAGCAGTTACAACCCCATTCAGGGATTTATGACCCCTCTTTTGTCAGGAACCATCTAATGCCGCTACCAAATACCTAGAACCACCGTTCATTTCTACAGATCCCTCCACTGCTTCCTTCATGGTTTTCAAAGCCACATCTTCAACAGAGGATCCTACCAGTTCACAGTAGTACCCAAATTTGCTTGGAGGCGATGGCAAGTTCATAATACCACAAAACGGTTTACCACCAGCAGACCCTTTTCCAGTGGATCGAAGACCATACACAAGTCGAACATTCACATCAAACACTCTAGATCGTCCATTTTCACCAAAGAGACTGGCATGTGAATTGTAGAAAGTCACTTGATACTTGCAACATGCACAGATTATCTTCATCTCACAAGATAAACCAAAGTGCTTTGTTATCTCTAGTCCCACTCCTACACTTGAACACATTTTGCACAGAACACTTTCTTTCAGCACAGAAGATAATAATCCAATATTCAGTACTTCGTTAATATCATCGCTGTCACTAACATATTCACGAAATCTGTCACTTCCACCAGTCAGCTTCTTGCTAGAAGATGTCACAGGGCTATGGCCGGCCATGTGTTGCTTAGCAGAAGAACGCACTGTTTCAGTAATTGTAGTATCGCAACTTGGTATTAGTGTTAATTTTCTTTTCCCTACGTTCTTCCTCTTCTTATATACAAGGTTACTAAAACGTGGCATCGTAACCAGAACAACGCTTTACACAAGAAGTATAATACTACCAACAACAGGCGCAACACTGAACTAATTCGAAACAATGTAGCCAACCCTTGCACACTCGCTGTATGCGTAACATAAGGCGCTGTATGCGTAACAGGCCGAGAAAATCCCAAGCAGTTCGCCAGGAAGTCACGAGAGGGTGTTAGATGCATTCAGCGGCCGCCCATTTCCTCTGCAGGCGTGGGGGAAAATGGTAATAACTCCACTTCTAGGGCAAGTAGAAAAATAATTCAAAGTTTACATTAAAGAGGAATGTTCCAATTAATTTTCGGTAGGAAAAAAAAATCGTAATTTTTTGAATTTGAGCACCTCCGGCTCCCCTTAATATAGTTCACATCTGTTTTGGTTATATATACGGAACAATGTCACTGGTCACATGATATTGTTCCGGCATGGAGTAGTAAGGGACATAAATCAGTTAAAAATCATTACAACTCTCTCACATTGCCAAAGGCGAATACAAGTCATGCCAGAGACAGAATCAGAAGCAGGAAGCGAGCCATTATTTAGCAAGTGGGTCAGGTCAACACACTTTCTGCCGAGTAAGGAATAAGCTTGCAGCAGAGAAGAGGACGGAAAACCAAACGAAGCGAGACAAGCGTATTCATTAGCTCCTAAGGCATGTTGCAAAATTTTGGAAATTTGTGGTAAGGTCTTATGGGACCAAACTGCGGATTACATCGGTCCCTAAGATTGCACTCTACTTAATCTAACTTAAACTTACGCTAAGGACAACACAGATACCCATGCCCGATGGAGGACTCGTACCTCCGACGGGAGGAGGCGCGAGGGCCGTGACAAGGCGCCTCAGACCGCGCGGCTACCCCCAGCGGTGGCGTGTTGAAAAAACCGTATTTCATAAGAGCACATAGCTAGCGACCGACACAATAGTTAGCAACCTGTTAAGTGAATGTAGCAGAATAAGGAGGACACATTCGGTCGGTGCTTTGCGTCATAGCCTCACGCTAGGTCCTTTTAAATACTCCAGCTCTGGTCACGAGTTCATGTCCTGGGTGCTCCAGCACAGTCTATGAATTAGCCCTAGATGTACTTTTTCTTTTTTTCCCCTTCCTATAAGACCAAACTGGTGAGGTCATCGGTCCTTAAACTTACACACTACTTAATGTAACTTAAACTAACTTGCAGGAAGGACAACACAGATACCCATGCCCGATGGAGGACTCGAACCTTCCACGGGGGGAGCCGTGCGAGCCGTGGTAAGGCGCCTCAGACTGAGCGGCGATGTACTCAAGATGATGACGTCCACCTCCTAAACTTCATGCTGCTTGCCGCTTGCCATCTACTGATGGAGAAATTGACTGTTTCTGACAACACCACATCGCGGATTGCTGCCAATAGCAGACGTCAATGGTAAAGTCTGCAACAGGACCTCTTGGGATCCATGCTCCAGCCGCTTTTGGCTGTTGAAATCAGGGCACGGAGGAGATCAACCGACCACACGACTACCGAGTCCAGGTACATCTCTGATGGGTCATTGAGCGTCAAAGCAGAATTCGGAGCGAGAACCACTTTGCGCTGGACAGCCGCCGCGTCGCTCGCCGGCAGCCACCGCGCCTCCAGGGTCGCTGACTTCGCCCCCTAGGCGTGCAAATGCTGAGTTCAGTCGATGGACGTCGGCTAGAATCCAACTCGCAGCTCAATTAAGAGTAAATCTAACAGATTACGTATTTAGCGCAGCACTACAATATTTGTGTCTCGGAATGTATACAGCTTAACTGCCTAGCTATCAATTTCATTCAGAATTAATTTTCAGTATTTGGCCATAATACCTCGAAAAACAATAAGGAATGACAATTACACAATGACTGTAGGAAAAGGACTGTGAAATGCCCTTTATCATACAGATAAGCTACATTCCGTCTTTAGAGAAAAATTTATTTCTGTGTACCAGCAAGTTTCGCCTACTCATGCTGGGCATCTTCAGTGGTATGTAATAGTGAGAAAAGTATTTACTTGCACATATTTTCATCTCCTCTGAAGGCTAATGCTACTTCGTAGCCCTAAGATTACTAAAGGTGATTATTTTAAGTCCCTACCTTGTGATTAGCTAGCCATCATAGGGTGTTACTGCAGGACAACTCATCGAGATGGTTTTGATCTGAATGAAAGCTGGGAGCAAGAATGGTCAACAAAATCATTGGGAACAAGAGCCTATCACCTTGATCCCACAAAGAAGCCAAAAGGTTTTGACCCACCGAGGAAGCTTTGGTGCCGGCTCAACAGGTTAAGGACTGGACATGGTTGTTGTAGCTACTTCAGGTACAAATGGGGTTGGATCAGTTCACCAATGTGTGAATGTAATAACAGCAGACAATTGAACATTTAGTCCAACGCTGTTCACTTTATTCATACCCTGGAATTCCCGATGACTTGTTCACTCTCACACCCAGCTTAATAAAATGGTAGAAAAACACGGACTTTAAGGTTTAATCTTGTTTTATATCACATGTATATTGTATAAAATCATTTGCCTTAGTTCAACTGTATATTGTATAAAATCACCATACAATTAAATAAAATAGGGTGCATAATTATATGAAATCACGCTCATTGGTTTATTGTGTCGCTGAGACAACAAATTTTTAAAGTGCACAACTGCCATGTATATTATCTGCCGATCCGAGGTGCAGCTTGTATTTAGGCCAACACTAATTGACACATTTTCTCTTAATTTGGCGACAAGGGTGATTAATGAACTGTTGTCACAGTAATGATCAAAGCTAGGGAGTAAATTTTAACGATGCCTTATTTCCATTACATGTAGCTTGCTTTAATTGAACTTCCTGAAACCTGCCCATTCTTCTCCCTATTTCATATCGTTTCCTGTACTGAATAATTAGTTCATTTTAGCTAATAATGTTTTTTCTATGCTACTGGTACGCTTGTGCATAAATTTTTTGTTTAGAGCCTTGACAAACTCCAAAGGCTTTCCCGGCGTAATAACTGATTATATTCTTCTCGAATGTGCAGCCGGATCATAACGTCATCTTGACACAATAATTCAGCCGTCCAACTGGCCGCCATCTTCAGGTGAGAGTGCTGGTACACGATCTCGCCGGAACTGACTTCACAGCGCAAGCGGGGGCCCCTATATACTCCGCAGGAGGCCCACAACGCGTGCGCGAGAAGGTGCCGTAACTGCCCTCTAGCGCAAGTAAACATACAGCGGCCCCGTGGTGGAAACAGACGAAATCGAGATATCGCTATCAAAAATTAAACATTATTCCGATGATCGAAACACAGACGTTGTTTTTTAATATCTGGTAACGTCGGGTACCAAGTCTTACTTAAAAGGTAACCCTTGTCTCTATTAATAACATTATCATAGATAATAGAGACAAGGTTTACCTTTTAAGTAATACTTGGAACCTGGTGCTATCAGACATTAAAAAACAACGGTCTGTGTTTCGATCGTCGGAATAATGTTTAATTTGTGATAGCGATATCTCGATTTCGCCTGTTCCCATCACTGGTGCGCGGTATGTTTACTTGCGGTAAAGGGCAGTTACAGCACCTTATCGCGCACGCGTTGTGGGCCTTCTGCGGCCTATATAGGGGCCGCCGCTTGCGCTGAGAAGCTCCCGTCTCGACACCCTTGTCTAAGTTCCTGTCATTGCGCGAGAGCACCGTATCTTATTCAACAACATCCGCTCCCTTCCCGTCAACAAGAACCTACTCCTGCACTCCCTCACGACCCACCGCGTGGATGCTTTCCTCCTCCATGAAACCTTTCTCCAGCGCCACCATACCGTAGACACATCGCCCTACCTCCTCCATCGCTCTGATAATCCTCTCCCGATAGAGCGTGACGGAGTAGCCATTGGCCACCACCGCCAGATCCCTGTTCGGCTCCAACCCCTCCTTCCTGGCCCCACAGAACACCTTATCCTCAGTCTCTTCTTCCCCAGCCTCACCATTACCACCAGGCTGGGGTGGCCGAGCGGTTCTAGGCGCTACAGTCTGGAACCGCGAGACTGCTACGGTCGCAGGTTCGAATCTTGCCTCGGGCATGGATGTGTGTGATCCTTAGGTTAGTTAAGTTTAATTTGTTCTAAGTTCTAGGGGACTGATGACCTTACAATCTAAGTCCCATAGTGCTCAGAGCCATTTTAACCATTTTTACCATTACCTGCTCCACCATCTATGTCCGCTCCACAGCCCCTACTCCTTTCGACTTCCTTTACCACATCGACCAATACTATCTCCTCCTACGTGATTGCCGCCTACCTCGACGTCCGTAGTCGTTCCACTGCCGAGTTACGGCGGTGGCATTGCTTCCTCTCCATCGTCCAAGGTGAACTCGTTCCCATTCCCCGGCTTACCTGTCCCAAATCCAATACCACTCCTGATGTCATCCTATCCTCCCCTAACCTCCTTGGCTGCATAGCGGTGGATGTCCTTGAACCTATTTGCAGTGACCAGACCGCCAGACACCACACTTGCTAGGTGGTAGCCTTTAAATCGGCCGCGGTCCGTTAGTATACATCGGACCCGTGTGTCGCCACTATCAGTGATTGCAGACCGAGCGCCGCCACACGGCACGTCTACTCTAGGGACTCCCTACACTCGCCCCAGTTGTACAGCCGACTTTGCTAGCGATGGTTCACTGTCTACATACGCTCTCATTTGCAGAGATGACAGTTTAGCATAGCCTTCAGCTACTTCATTTGCTACGACCTAACAAGGAGCCATATTCAATTACTATTCTAAACAGATAATATTGGGAATCATGTACCGTCAAGAGCGACGTTCATCATTAATGGATTAAAGTTAAGTATCAAACTAATTACGTCCGCTTTCTGAATTCTAATTCCTTGTCACGTTCCAGACCTCACGTCAGTATAGTCCTTCCCTCCTCACGCCAGCCTGCGTGAGCTAAAACGCGTGCATTTTGGCCTCCTCTAGTAACACGGTGTTGGCTCTTCTGCCAACATTACAACACTGCCTCCTCACCATTTCAGACGGTCGTCGCCCCCTTCCCAATCCTAGCAGCGACCCTCCCCCAAAATATGTCAATGATTATTCCTATGTCAACTGGAATGCCTACTGGGATACCCTCACTACCCAGGTCACTAGCCACTCCCTCGCCTGCCTCCACCCTGATGACGTTACCCATGCCGCCTCCTTTCTCTAGCAGACCTTCTCTGAGGCCGTAGCGGCCCACATCCCTACCGTCGCCATCCACCTGCACTGTCCCACTTTACCACCACAGGCCGTCCTCCTCCTCCATGAATCCCGCCGTCTTTACTGTGCCTTCCTTCATAAGCGTGATCGGGACACACTACAACGCCACTGGTAACTCCAACGACACGTCCGAAACTTACTCACGGATGAGAAACGCCGGGACTGGCGAAAGACATGCACACATCTTAATGCTACCCTACCTATAAACTCGTCTGAGGACTGGTCAGCCTTCTGCCGCCTTACCAGAACTAAACCTCCCCCCTACTACCCTCTCCTTCATGATGACCACCCCTTTCCTGATAACCTCAGTAAGGCCAATCACTTTGCTTCTTACCTCTCCGATATCTTTACCCTCCCTGACGAACCCCAGTTCGATTACTCCCTCTTCCCTGATGTCCGCGACTGAACTGACCCCTCTGCCCCTCCACTCACCCCTGACTTCCAGTACTTGGACAACATTACACACACACAACTCAATGCCTCGATCACTACTCAGGATATCATATCTATACTCGGCATGAAATGCAACACTGCTCCCGGTCATGACCATGTTACCTATCGTCACCTCTGTGAAGCTCGTACCTCCTAACTCTCCACCCTGGCCAGGCTATATAATGTGGTCTTGTGCACCAGCTTCTACCCCAACCTGTGGAAAACCTCCCAGATCCTGATGTTCCTCAAACCCAATAAACTGCCATCCGCTGTCTCCTCCTACTGTCCCATCAGCCTTACCTTGGTCTTCAGCAAGATCCTGGAATCTATCCTCACCCGATGAATTCACCAGCCTCTCCATCAGCACCACCTCCTCCCCGGTATCTAATATGGCTTTCGACCATCCTTCTCTGCCAGTGACCTTCTCCTTCACCTCAACTCCTGTCACTCCGCCATCTTCCTCTCACTCGACCTTCAACGTACTTACAACCGTGTATGGCATTCTGGTCTCCTCTTCAATCTCCAAACCTTCGCCATTCCTATTAACTACATCCGTCTGATTGGGTCCCTTCTTTCCCAACGTCCTTCCTATGTCACCATCCATAACACCGATTCCTACACCTTCTGCCCCTGTGCCGGTGTGCCCCAAGGTTCCACTCTCTCCCCTCTTCTCTACCTTCTATATACAGCAGACATGCCGCTGCCTTCACCTCCCATCGACCTTCTCCAGTACGCTGATGACACTGCCTTCCTTGCCCTCGCCCCCATCCTGCAACATTCCCAACACCTCTCCAATCCCATCTTGACCAGTTCACCACTTGGTGTAACCAGTAGTTGCTCTAGGTCAATCCTTCAAAGACCCAGGCGATCATTGTAGGCAAAACACCACTTCCTTCTGTGTCCTCGATTTCTATATCACCATCTACGGCATCCTATCAACCTCACCCCGACCCTCAAGTAACTTGGCGTCACCCTTGGCCGTCGTCTCTCCTGGACCCTCCATCTCCGGACAATCCAAGCCAAGGCATGCTCCCAACTCCGCCTCCTCAAGTTTCTTCCTGGCCGTACATGGAGTCTGGACCCCTTCACCATTCTCCACTCCTATAAATCCTTCATCCACCCTATCCTCTGCTATGCCAATCCCATCTGCATCACCCCTCCTACCTTCTACAAATTTCAAATCCGCAAACACCATGCACTCTGCCTCGCCTATCACATCTGCCTCCCCTCCCCCATGCAGATCCTGTGTGATCTAATTCCGTTCCCACACCTCCTTCTTTGCCTCAAGTGGATACGGATCCTCTACACCTCCTGCAAACTTGATCCCCCTCACCTACTTGTTTTTCCGATCTCTTCCCACCCCCTCTGCTGCTGTGCCTGTACTCCCACAGACCACCCACTCTCCAACTCTCAACACTCCGTATCCTTGGCCATGGGGGGTTCCGCCAATTCCGCCTCCCTGATGATTCCCTCATCCCCTCCATCTACCCCTCCTACCAACTTTGGTCCTCCCATTCCTCCCCCTGTGTTCTCCCCCCAGGGCACCCTCTCTTCCTTCTCTGCCTCCTCTCTTCCTCCCTCCCTCCTCTCCCCCAGGCTTGCCGTCCCCCTTCCTTCTTCGCTCCCCCTCTTTACTCATCTGCCACTGGCACCTACACCCCCCCTCTCCCTCCTACCCACACCTTATCCCTTTGGCAGGTCCAGGGCTTTGTACGTGAACAGAGAATATTCATGCGCCAGAGATCGTCGCCAGTGTTTGTGTGTGTCTACGTGTTAGTGTTCAAATTTATCGCCGTCTGTTCTCCACCGTTCACGTGTTTAATTTGTGTCTTCTCTGTTTGTGTACAAGTGCTGAACGTTTTTAATTCGGACAATACGTCTGTGAACGGCTACATGTATTTTAATTTGTCTGTCTACCGTCTTTTATCCACCGTGTTTGTTTATGTTTTTCTATGCCTCGGTATATACTATTTGTGATATCTGTGGCCGAAGAGCGGCATAGATAAGCGGCTGCCGGCCTGCCTTTCGTGTAAAGGCAAAGAAAACAAAGAAAAAAAACAATGCTGAGAAGTCAGTTCCGGCGAGATCGTGCACCAGCACTCTCACCTGAAGATGGCGGCCAGTTGGACCGCTGAAATATTGTGTCAAGATGATGATATGATCCGGCTGCACACCCGAGAAGAATATTATCAGCCTTGATAAAGATTATGCTGAAGGATGTCCGTACCTATGGGCAAGAGGGGCCTGCTGCACCATTCCTAGCTCTCAGGAAAAGGAAAAAAGTAGTGCTTTCAGACATTTTTCTTTCAAGATTTTATGGTCAGTATTACTCAGATTTTTAACACGGTAGCATCTGAAAAATTGTTATGGTTACTTACAAGCCAATGGTCATTTTCCAAAATATTACAAATGCACCATTACTACCCCCTCTCCTCCTACAAACTATCTCGTAATTTTTTGGAGTCACTGCCGGAGTTCAGTGCTACCATCCAGTTTAGACCAGGACCTTGACGAAGGGTTAGCCATCACATCAGGCAGCTTGGGCTGCGTGTATTTTATATTTTTTGGCAGTTCTGTCACGATCAGAGGAATAGTTAAGAGTTGTTCTAATTTTACGACTGGTTCTATGGTCCTTTCATTTGTTTGAATCTTAAAGTATGCTTACCTCGAGGGATTAGCATTTTGATCTTTTAATACTCTTACATTTTTACATTGGCTTTACCTTAGGCGCAGTTGTTGGTGTATAGTTTCGAGTTGTTATAAATTTGGGGCCGCCTTTGACAGTGAAATGATTTCTCACGTAGAAGTAATTTCAAGTTGCTAAAATTTGTGTACACCCACTATCTTCTTGGACAGTAAAGTAAAAAGAATGTTTTAACTTTGTTAAAGTCCTAAATGTTTATTCTTATTCCTCTTACGTTCTGAGAGTGAAATAAAGCTGTTATTTGTTCCAATTGTGAACAATGTTTTCAATTACGCGAGATTCATTCCTACCAGTCAACAGCATGTGCTGGCACCGAGTTAGGCGCAGTTATCAGGCTCATTGATACTGTTGTTTGATGAATGTATTAGCCTCTCAGTAGTTTTCTTTCTTTTGAAGACTTAAGCCTTGCTATGTACTTGTCCCATTAAATTCAGTAGTGGGGCAACTGCACTCTAGTTTGTGGGAAGTGCACGGCACTGTGCACTTATTAATGACTTTTCATGTAAGCAAGTCCAAACTATTGAACATGAAAATGAATGAGCAGCAAATTAATACTGTCCTTTTAACAACTTCCAACAACTGTAATTAAAGATACTCTTTGACAGGACTATTTCATGGTGAGAATTGGTGAGAAACTAAGGTATGTAAGAAAAACGGAGAAAAGTCATCTGTATATACAAGAGATCTAGGAGCTGCTGTGGAGGATATACAGTCTGGTGAAATGAATACATATCGTACTTCTAAGATGTACAATGTATCTTATGTTACGTTAAAAGATCCCGTCAAATGTAGCAAAGGGGCCCAATCATCTTCTCAGGGTCACTCAACCACGACTTCATCTGACGTCGAAAAGAGCATGGCATCTGGAATAAATGAGATGGAAATGTACGGTTTTGGACTGTCAAGACAAGAGCATTCGTTGAAAGTAATGAACTGAAAACGCCTTTCACAAATGACAGAACAAGCTGTTACTGGATCTACGCTTTCGTGGAACACAATAATTTATCCAATAAAAAAGACTCCAAAGCATTGAAAACTGCAGAATAAATTGTGTCAGTCCGTTCGCTTTCTGTCCCTATTTCAACCTCCTTGAAGTTACTATAAAAGTTGTTGGCCTTGAAAATTCACTAAATATGGAAAGGATTTGCAAGGGATCCTTAAAAAACTAAAGTTGTTGTAGGTAGAAGAAAAACAAGTTCTTCAGGACGGATAATATCTCTGTTTTGTTTACTGCATTTGCAATCGGCCTCACATGAATCATTGTGGGGTGGCTAGCGTGCTTCAGCAATACAGACAGCCGTACCGTAGGTGCAGCCACAACAAAGGGTTATCTGTTGACAGGCCAGTCAAACTTGTGGTTCCTGAATAGGACCAGCAACATTTTCAGTAGTGGTACGGGCAACCGATTGCCCAGGCCTTGCTGCGCTGGTACTGTGGAAGGCCGAAATCAAGGGGAAACTAAAAGCGTAATTTTTCCCTGGTATATGCAGCTTTGCTGTATGGTTAAGTGATGATGGCATCCTCTTGGGTGAAATATTCTGGAGGTAAAATAGGACGGCGTCATCAGGAGAAACAAAACTGGCATTCTACGTCGGAGAGAGGAACGTTGGATCCCTTAATCACAGTGGTAGGTTAGAAGATGTGAAAAGAGAAATGAAAAGGTAGAAGTCAGATATAGTGAGAGTTAATGAAGCCAGTGGCAGGAGGAACAGGGCTTCTGGTCATGTGAATACGGGGCTATAAATATAAAATCGATTACTGGTAATTAAGGAGTAGCTTTAACAATGAAAAGAATATTGTAATGCGGGTAAGCTACTATAAACAGCATAGTGAACGCATTAACCTAACCAAGATAAAAACTAAATCCATATCCATTACAATAGTACAAGTTTATATGACAGCTAGCTGCGCAGATTAGGAAGCGATTGAAGAAATGTATGATGAGATGAAATAAATTGTTCAGATGGTTAGGAAAACAAAAGTTTAATTGTAATGGGTGACTAGAATTCAGTAGTAGAGAAAGGAAGAGAAGGAAAAGTATTAGCTGGGGAAACGAAATGAAGGAGGAAGCCATTGGAAGAATTATGCACAAAGTATAATTTAATCATCGCTGCTGCTTGGTTTAAGAATCATGAAAGAAAGTAGTATACGTGGAAGAGATCTAGAGACGCTGGAAGGTTTCAGACTGATTATATAATAGTAAGACAGAGATTTCGGAAACAGATTTTAAACTGTAAAACATTCTGGGCAGATGTTGACTCTGACCACCATTTTTGACTATAACCTGTAGATTTAAACGGAATAAATTGCTAAAATGTAGGAAATGAAGGATATGGAACCTGAAAAACTTTAAAGAACGAGAGGTTATGGAAATTTTCAGAAGGAGCATTAGGCAACGAATGACAGTGGAAAGTAATACAGTAGCAGACGAATATGTAGGTTTGAGAGATGAAATAGTGACGGCAGCAGAGGCTCAAATAAGTAAAATGACGACGCCTAGCAGAAATCCTTGGAAGTTAAAGGAGCTATTGAATTAAACTGATGAAATGGGAACGTACAGAAATTCAGTAAATGGAGCAGGCGAAAAGGAAAATAAATGTGTAAAAAATGGCACGTGCAGAATGTACAGAATGGCTAACCAGTAATGGTTAGAGGACAAATATAAGGTTTCAGAAGCATATTTCACTAGAGGAAAGGTAGATACGGCCTATAGGAGCTTTGGAGAAAAGAGAAGCAGCCGTATAAATATAAAGAGCTCAGACTGAAACCCAGTAAAAAACGCAGACGGGAAAGCTGGTAGGTGGAAATATAGGTCTATACAAGAGAGATGAAGGCAATGTTATAGAAAGGGAAGAGGACGTAGATTAGTGATTCCCAGCCGTTCTGACGGCAAATGATTGCTACTGCTGGATGAGTGGTAAAAGCAGTAAGTAGAAGAGTAAAACTGATCTTGGAAAAGTAAATTTTCAAAAAGAAACTTTTAATGTGTATAAAGCTGAACATTAATAACCAGTTTGTGTAAGAAATTTTGACTCATGACAGTGAGACATTCCCTTTCAACATACAGTAGAATACCAAAGGAAGCTCTTTTCAGGATTCCAAGAAATAAGAAAATACTGAGAAGATATGCTTATTGAAGGTAGATAGATGACATGAGAAGACATGCAGGAGGAACACCGATACATATTGCTGAAGATCACAATGCGTGGAAACATCTAGAGGAGCTTTTATCCTGCGGTGGATGTCGTATGGCTGATGGTGTGTTCTGTATTAGAGTATTGTAAAATTTTGGTAACAGAGATTACTTTTAACAAATTGGAGTGCACACTAAATCTTCATAAATCAATTGTGTTTTTACTCTTCAGAAATCTTCACATTACTCCTTAGGGGATGGGGGCGGTGGGAAGAGCTCCATCTTCAGGCCACAAGTGGCCCATCAGGACCGTCCGACCGTCGTGTCATCTTCAGCTTAGGATGCAGACAGGAGTGGCTTGTGGTCAGCACATCGCTCTCCCAGTCGTTATGATTGTTCCCTTCCACCGCAGCCGCTACTATTCGGTCGAGAAGCTCCTCAATTGGCTTCATGAGGCTGAGTGCACCCCAAAAATGGCAACAGCTCATGGCGGCCCAGATGGTAACCCATCCAAGTGCGGGCCACGCCCGACAGCACTTAACTTTGGTGATCTGACGGGAAACGGTGTATCCAATGCGGCAAGGACATTGTCTGAGAGGGGGGGGAGGGGTGAAAGGGGATGGGGTAATTCCCCCTGGATGGGAAACATTAACTTTAATGAAGTTGAGATGGTAGACATGATTCTACGAGAAGAATTTGAAGGAGAACTGAAAGAAGTTGAAAATAGTTCTCAGTAGTAAATGACATTTCCTCAGACCTACTGACAGCCTTGGAAGAACGAGCCACAACAGAACTATTCCATCTATTGTGCAAGATTATGAGACAGGTGAAATATCCTTAGACTTCAAGAAGTATGTAATAATTCCATTTCCAAGGAAATCAAGCACCGATAGGTGTGAATATTACCGAACTATCAATTTAATAAGTCATGGTTGTAGAACACTAACACGAAATCCTTAGGAAAGAATGTAAAAACTGATAGAAGCTGACCTCAAGGAAGATTAGTTCAGATTCCAGAGAAATGTAAGAGCGCGTCAGGCAATACTGACATTACGACTTCATTTAGGGAATAGGTTGAGGAGGACATACCCACGTTTATGGCATTTGTAGACTTTTGACAATATTGACTAGAATATTCTTTTTGAAATTCTGAAGGAAGCAGTGGTAAAATATAGGGAAAGAAAAGCTATTTATAACATGTACACCGAAACCAGACGGCAGTTATAAGAGCCAAGGGGCATGAAAGATAACCAGTGATTGAGAGCCTATCCCCAATGTTGTTCAAGCTGTATAGAGAAAAGCAGTAAAGGGCACCATAGAAAAATTTGGACTAAGAATTAAAGTTCAGGGAGAAGAAATGAAAACTTGCAGGTTTGTCGATGACATTGTAATTCTGTACGAGACAGCAAATTACTTGGAAGATCATTTGAATGGAATGGTTCGCGTCTTGAATGGAGGATATGAAATGAATATCAACAACGGCAAAACAAGGATAATAGAATGTAGTCGAATTAAATTGGGAGGTACTTAGAGAATTAGACTGGGGAGTGAGACGCTAAAAGTAGTAGATGAGTTTCGCTATTTGAGCAGCCAAATAACTAATGATGACCAAAGGGGAGAGGATATATAATATAGGCCGTCAAAAGCAAAAAAAAAAAAAAAAAGCGTTTCCGAAGAAGATAAATTTGTTAACATCGAATAGACAATTTAGCGTTAGATTTCATTTCTGAAGCCATTTGTCTGTAGTGTGACCATGTATGGAAGTAAAACATGGACGATAAACAGTTTAGACAAGAAGAGGACAGCGGCTTTTGAAACGTGGCGCTACAGAAGAATGAGGGATTTTGAATGAGTAGACCGTGCAACTAATGAAGAGATACTGAATAGAATAGGGGAGAAAAACAAATTTGCCGCACAACTTGAGTACAAGAAGGGATCGGTTGACACGATACATTCTGATACATCAAGGGATCACCATTTTATTATTGTAGGCAATGATGTGTGTGTGTGTGTGTGTGTGTGTGTGTGTGTGTGTGTATGGGGGGGGGGGTCAACAAATGTAGAGCGAGACCAAGAATGTAGGATACAGTAGAAGTGGCAAAGAAGGGGCTTGCACAGTTTAGCATGGAGAGTTGCATCAGATCAGTCTTCGAATTGAAGACCCCTACAACAACAACAACATCAGAAAACTGGAACGAAAGTCCTCCGTTAGTAATATTCAAAGAGAAAATCACGTGAAGTGACTGGCAAGCTTCTGAAGAAAAACTTATCCTATACTTACTTATGCAGCCACTCACAATGGCAGAATGGAAGCTGACGTGTTTGAGAATTTTTTCGGGAGATTGTTTCAACAGCTTTAGGACGGCCACAAAACACATGTATCTGTGTTTAGAGGAATGCAAGGCATGAAAGCATCACAGTTTTAATTTTACCTCTCATTTGTCACATTCTCTCCAGCCATTGGATTTGAGTGTAATGAAATCTGTAAGATTTGCCTGAGATATACAGCTCATTAAGTCACCAAAAACATGTTTGGTGGAAGCCACACGATCAAGAATTTATTAAGATCTTAAATCGAGTGTACATAAATTCAGTACCATACGTTATCCACGCAGGGCTTCGAAAAGGGGGGATTTACCCATTCAGAAAAGGATGTGATCAGAGGAGATGTTGGATCCTATAGCTCTTCAGCGTTGGAAATCGGAGAAGCCATAGATCATTTCACAAATATTATCCACTTATTTCACTGGTGATCCAGCATCCTATGGGGAGCTCTCAGCTTCTACCCATGCTGTTAATTCTTTCAGCAGTCAACCTGACTTAAGCCAATCTACCTGTTTTGGGCAAAGGCAGACATTTCAAGACATATTATTAGAAACAGTTCACAAATATAACATGCTTAATACAGAACAAGACAAAGGATCAGAGGTAATAACTACAGATGAATTGCATAAGAGCTTACAGCCTGATAGTGGGAAAAAGGAGAAATTGAAAAGTTGACGAACACTGAAAAGTTCAGAAATTACTAAAAGATGAGACAAACTGGAGCAGCAGTAAGATGATTGCTAGTTCTCATATACTGATCAGCCAGCGTGACAACCGAACTACTATCGATACAAACCCGTCCAGGCGATAGCGTCACCTGGCGAGGAATGACTGCTAGTCAGACACACGTACGGTGTATTCGGTGCATGCAGTATCAGTGAGCGTGCTCACCGTGTGTAAAATGGGGAAGGTGAGCGATCTATCTGACTTCCATCTCCGGAGGCTCGGCACGAACGTTTCGGATACTACACGACTTGTCGAGTTTTCGAGGACTGCTGTTGTGAGTTTTTCCAACACGTGGCGAAACCAAGTCCAGACCCCTCATTACGGATGTCGAACGTCGCAGGCTAGGGAGACTTGTAACGCAGGTCACGCGGCGAACTGTGGCGGGACTATCGGACTAACACTGGGCAGAGAACAAGTGTGTCAGAATACACAGTGCACAGAACATCCTAACGATGGGCCTCCGCAGCCGATGATCCCTGCGTGTGTCAATGCATCGGGAACTCCTACTGAAATGGGCAGCCGTCCATCGTCATTGGATCGGCGTTGCGTGATCTGACGAATCTCGATACCTTCCTTCTTCATGCCGATGGGAGGGTGCGAATCCGTCGTGTTCCAACAGAACAGCTTCTTGACACTTGGACTGCAGGACCGAGACAACCTGCCGGCGACTCCATTATGCTCTGGGTAACATTCACGTGGGTATCAATGGGTCCAGTGGAGCTCGTCCAAGGCAGCATGACATCCAAGGAGTATCTTCCGCTGGTGGCAGAACACGTGCACCCTTCATGACGATCATGTTTCCCGACGGCACTGGTATTTTTCAACAAGGTTATGCGTTATGTCACTACGGCGAGAGTGTAATGGAGTGGTTAGATGAGCACAGTGGCAAGTAACCAGTTGATGTGCTAGCCCCCCAGCTTGTCAGATCTGAACCCAATCTAACACATCTAGGGTGTGATTGAATGTGGCGTCAGAGCTCATCGTCCCTCTCCCTGTAATTTACAGGAATTAGGTGACTTTCGGGTGCAGACCTGGTGCCAACTCCCACAGTGACTTACCAGGTCATAACGTCCTGGCCGAGCGTACAAGAAACACTAAAAAGATACATTAAGAGTTCAGTGGGATCAAACGATGTTGAGTACAGCATCAGAGATTCCAATGAGGAGTACTGCAACGATGCTTTGGGGGAAGTTCCCTTATATGCTCTTTGTATGCAATGTTAAAATTTCTTGTAGAAATCCCAGCATATTTAGAGTTGCATCTGGTATATGTTAATTCATATAGTCCTGAACTGCTTCATGTATTTTTCCTTCTGTCACAGCCTTTATGGATGCATATCTCAATCAGTAAAACGGCATCCTTATAGGTTCACGTTGTAATGCGCCCGTCTGTTGTATATTAAGACGTCTTTTTCTCAGGAACGGATAGACGTATCAAGTTGAAAGTTTTAACGGCTGCAGTCCCTTGGAAGTGTAAAACAATTAAGCTTCTAAACTTAAGCAATCAAATGATAGTGCCATTTATGTTACATATTGTGATATTCGTAAACTCACGTAACAAAACCTATAGATGAATTACCCACGTACATGTTAAGACTCATGGACTAGCAATAAAGTGCAAGGTTGAAAACTGAAATGCCGCGATATCCAATCTGTATTAGACCATGGATTTTTCCAATTTTCGATTTAACCTAGCTTTCACCTACCATTCGAAGCGACATGTGGTTTGGATTCCACGCTAAACTGTAGGTCCCCATTCCCCTGTTGGATAGCTGGGATACATTAAGGTCACGCAAGTAACGGAAGTGACGCACAAGAGAACATCTTGCAGTAGTCTACTGAGCCACTTGAAATTATTATTATTTCTGGTTATCTAATAAAGTATGTATGGGACCCTCAGAGCTCAAGTCCTACTCGCACATTTCCTGTTATTATACTGTGCTATTTTTCTTGAAGGACGTCTCAATTTTTTTGAAGGTGTCCCTTATTCTGTGTGTGAGGTGCTTATGGTAGGTCATGGTGTGCCATTTTGTGTTGAGAGATGTGTTTTCTTGTGAGTGTGCATTGCGTATTATTGTTAAGTGTTGGTAACACGGACTGGTATGGCGTAACATACACGACCAACTCACATACAAGATTAGCAGTGTCGTGAAAATACATAGATTTAATAGAGCCTCCAAGTCAAATAGCACAATAATCTATAACAAATTATATCCAGAAATCCACCGCATGTTGCATAGCTAGTGTACATGGTACCGCTATTAACAATTCCCTTACCTGTTCACTCTGGAGCTGTGGTGGGGGGGGGGGGCGAGGGGGGGTGATGAACGGCTATCTATATGCCTGCGTATAAGCTCTAATTTCTCATACCTTGGTTGTCAATAGATTCATTCTACTGTCAGCCTCAGATGCCGGTCTCTAAATATGCTCAACAGTGTCTCACGAAAATTGTGTCGGCTTCCCTCTAGGTGTTCCCATGCGTAGTCACGAAGCATCCCTGTGTTAGCTGCATGCTGACTAAACCTCCCGATAATAAATCTAGCATCACTCCTCTGAACTGCTGCGATGTCTTCCTTTAATCTGATGTGGGTGGCATCCCTCACCCTCGAGCCGTACTCACGAATGGATCGCACTCGCTTCTATACGGGGTCGCCTTCATAGGTGAACTACACTTTCCCAGAGTCTCCAAATAAACCGAAGTCGACAATTCGCCTTCCTTACTATCGTACTACGGCGAGTGATTGGTGATTATGACCCACGCTTGTATGTGAAAAATCATGATGAGAATTTCGCATTTTTTTTTTTTTTCTCCGCGCACGAGATAAAGTAATATTTGCTGCAGGGCGTTGCGTGGTCTGCCATATTGACACAAAGTTTTCACTCCTGTAGTAAGCCATTGTGAGTTCTATGGTAGGACTTGCAATTTCGTTTAATGCAGGCCGGAATTAGTTTTCTCTGTTTGGTGCGTTTCATTCGTAACAAATCTGTGTGCATTCGTTTTCCATTCACCTACTGATTATTAGCGTTTTCGTTGGCATTTTGGTGATTAATTAAATGTCATTTGTTTTAGGTGATTAGCAAGCACAGAAGGCGGAATTCTCTTAATGACGGGAGCGGCTTTAAGAATCGTCGCATTTGGTGACTTTTGGACCGCTACTAGTAGAGTGATGCGTGATCGTGGAAATAAATACGAGTATTTCAACGCTATTATTTGCGTTCGATAGCAGTACTTCTTTTAAATAGTTGAGACGTCAGTAAACAAGTTTTGGATCAACGCGGGTTCATTTATTAACCATGCAGTACGCATTTAGGGCTGCAGCCATGGCGGCTGATCAGTAGCATCACTGTATTAGTAACACCAACGTCATTTTCCTCTCACCGATTACAATCCTGAAGAACACATTTAAAAACAACGTGAGGACAGGAAATATTAGCAATGTTAAACAAAAGTAGTTCAGTTTTGGGTCATATGTAACTATTTTATTATTACTTTAATAGCACTTTCCTTCAAATTATAACGATTTTTACTGTCTCTTATGACTGTGAGATGTTATAACTCAACAATTTAGATCGTCCTACAACAAAGTCAAGCATAGTTTTGAAATATATGTCGTTCTTTCTTTAACTGGGTGACCAGAGATTTAACAACGACACTCCGTTCTAATACAATAGGAAAGATGCAGAATCGTCTCTTCGTAACAATGATTGAGGCTACTGACAAAATCGAAGACTAGGAATTTGACATAATTGAAGACATTTCTCTCTAGGCGTAATCCAGTCTTCAGTCTTATCACTAGTTTCATTGGACCCGCCTCGAATTCCCCTCCTGTGCCAACCTCTTCATCTCAGAGTAGCACCTGCAAACCTACGTCCACAGTTATTTGCTGGATGTATTCCAATGTCTGTCTTCCTCTACAGTTTTTTTCCCTCTACAGCTCCCTCTAGTAATATGGAAGTTATTCCCTGATGTTTTAACAGATGGCCGCGCGGGGTAGCCTCGAGGTCTTAAGAACCTTGCCACGGCTGAAGCGGCTCCCTCCGTCGGAGTTTCGGGTCCTTCCTCGGGGAAGGTGTGCGTGTGTGTGTGTGTGTGTGTGTGTGTGTGTGTTTTGTCCTTAGCGTAAGTTAGTTTAAGTTAGATTAAGTAGCATGTAAGCCTAGAGACCGATGACCTCAGCAGTTTGGTCCCATAGGACCTTACCACAAATTTCCTAATTTCTTAACAGATGACCTAATATCCCTCCCCTTCTTCTTGTCAATATTTTCCAGATATTCAATCTCTCTCCCATTCTGCAGAGAATCTTCTCATTCCTTTCCGTATCAGTCCACATAATTTTCACCAGCCTCCTGTGGCACCACATTCTCAAATGCATTGATTCCCTTCTGATCAGGGTTTCCCACAATCCACGTTTCACTACCATATAATGCTGTACTCCAAACGCATATTCTAACAAATTTCTTCTTCAAAATAAAGCCTATGTTTGATACTACAATTTCTGTTGACCGGAAATGCCCTTCGTGCCACTGATAGTCTGCTTTTGATGTACTCTTTGCTCCTGCCTAGCCAACAGAACTCCCCAACATCATCTATTCGTGACCATTAATCCTGATGTTGAGTTCTTCGGTGTTATCATTTCTACTACTACTCATTACGTTCGTCTTTCTTCGATTTACACTCAGTCCATACTCTGCACTCATTAGAATGTTCATTCCATTCAACAGATCCTGTAATTCTTCTTCACTTTCGTGGTTTCCCTAAATCGTTTCAGGCAAATGCCGGGATGGTTCCTTCGAAATAGCACGACTGACTTCTTTCCCCTTTGTTCCCTAACCCGATGGGACCGATGACCTCGCTGTTTGATCTCCTCCCGCAAATCAACCAACCAACCATCTTCACTTTCACTGCCGATAGTAATGTCATCAGTGAATCTTATCATTGATATCTTTTCGCCTTGAATTTTAATTCCACTCTTGAACCTCTGTTTTATTTCCGTCATTACATCTTTGATGTGTAGTTTGAACAATAGGGCCGAGAGACTACTTCCCTGTTTTACTCCCTTTACACACGAGCACTTCGCTCTTGATCGTCCACTCTTGTTACCCCGTCTTGTCTCGTGTACATGTATATCACCCATCTTCCCCCATAAATTACCACTAATTACTACAGAGTTTCATCATCTTGCACCATTTTACATTAGCGAAAGCTTTTTCAGGTTGTCAAATCTATGAATTTGTATTGGTTAGTGTTGCTTCCATAATCGAACGAAACGTCGGCACTACCTCTTCGGTGCCTTTACCCATCCTAAAGCCAAACTGATAATTACGTAAAACATCCACAATTTTCTTTTCCATTCTTCCGTATATTATTCTTGTCAGCAACTTGGATGCATGGGCTGTTAATGTGATAGTCGGATAATTCTCGCAGTTTTCAGCTCTCGCAGTTTTCAGAATTTTGTGGATGACACTTTTCTGAAAGTCACATGGTACATCGCCAGACTCATAGATTCGAGCCACCAACGTGAATAGCGTATTCTTGCCACTTTCCCCAACGACTTGAGAAATTCTGATGCAATATTATCGAATCCTCCTGCCTTATTTGATCTTAAGTTTTCAAACGATCTTCTAAATTCTCATTCCACTACTGAATCCCTTACCTCTTTTATATCGACTAATGTTTCTTCTTTTCTTCTCCTATCACAACAGATAAGTGTTCCCCCTCATAGAACCCTTCAATGTACTCTTTCCACCTATATGCTCTCTTTTCTGCATTTTGCAGCAAAATTAACATTGCAATCTTATTGTTTCACCGAAATTCGTTTTGGCTTTTTATATGCTGTGTCAGTCCTTCCGTCAATCATTTCATTTTCGATTCTTCACATTTTATGCAACCATTTCGCATTATCTTCCCTGCACTTCTTACTTATTTCATTCTGAACTGACCTTTATTTCTGTATGCCTGAATTTACCGAAAACCTTTTATGTACATCCTTCTGTCATCGGTCAATTGAAGTATTTCTTCTGTCGCCCATAGTTTCTACGCAGTTGCGTTCTTTGTACCTATGTTTTTCTTTTCAACTTCTGTGGATGCCCTTGTTAGAGATGGACATTCCACTGCAACTGGATTGCCTATTGAGCTATTCCTTATCGCAGTGTCTATAGCCTTAGAGAGCTTCAAGAGTAACTCTTCATTCCTTAGTTCATTTGTATGCCACTTCTTTGCGTATCGATTCTTTCTGACTGTTTTTAGAACTTCATCTTACTCTTCGTCACTACTGAACTGTGTCTGAGTTTTATATCTGCATCTGGTTACGCCTTACAATCCACTATCCGATTTCGGAATCTATGACTGACCATAACGAAATATAACTGAAATATTCCCGTATCTCCCTGACTTTACTAAGTATACGTCCTCCTCTTTTGATTCTTGAACAGGTTATTCGCTATTACTAGCTGAAATGTATTGCAGAATCAATTAGTCTTTTTCCTCTCTCATTCCTACTACCACGCCCATATTCTCCCGTAACCGTTTCTTCTAGTCCTTCCCCTACAGTCTCATTTCAGTTCCACATGACTATTAATTTTATGTCCCTTTACGTACTGAGTTACCCGTTCAATATGCTCATACCAGTTTCAATCATCTGATATTCCACACTCCGACTCATAGAATGTTTTCCATTCATTGGTTATCCAATCTTTTTCTCATGGTCATCTCCCTCTTGGAGTCCCCTCCGGAATCTTTTGTCAATGGAAATGTTGTTGTGGTCTTCAGTCCTGAGACTGGTTTGATGCAGCTCTCCATGCTACTCTATCCTGTGCAAGCTTCTTCGTCTCCCAGTAACTACTGCAACTTACATCCTTCTGAATCTGCTTAATGCATTCATCTCTTGGTCTCCCTCTGCGATTTTTACCCTCCACGCTGCCCTCCAATACTAAACTGGTGATCCCTTGATGCCTCAGAACATGTCTTACCAACCGATCCCTTCTTCTAGTCAGGTTGTGCCACAAGATTCTCTTCTCCCCAATCCTATTCAGTACCTCCTCATTAGTTATGTGATCTACCCATCTTATCTTCAGCATTCTTCTGTAGCACCACATTTCAAAAGCTTCTATTCTCTTCTTGTCCAAACTATTTATCGTCCATGTTTCACTTCCATAAATGGCTACACTCCATACAAATACTTTCAGAAATGACTTCCTAACACTTAAATCTATACCCGATGTTAACAATTTTCTCTTCTTCAGAAACGCTTTCCTTGCAATTGCCAGTCTACATTTTGTACCCTCTCAACTTCGACCATCATCAGTTATCATGCTCCCCAAATAGAAAAACTCCTTTACTACTTTATGTGTCTCATTTCCTAATCTAATTCCCTGAGCATCCCCTGACTTAATTCGACTAATTCCATTTTCCTCGTTTTGATTTTGTTGATGTTCATCTTATATCCTTCTTTCAAGACACTATCCATTCCGTTCAAATGCTCTTTCAAGTCCTTTGCTGTCTCTGCCAGAATTACAATGCCATTGGCGAACCTCAAAGTTTTTATTTCTTCTCCATGGATTTTAATACCTACTCCAAATTTTTCTTTTGTTTCATTCACTGATTGCTCAGTATACAGATTGAATAACATCGGCGAGAGGCTACAACGCTGTCTCACTCCCTTCCCTACCACTGCTTCCCTTTCATGCCCTTCTATTCTTATAACTGCCATCGGGTTTCTGTACAAATTGTAAGTAGCCTTTCGCTCCCTGCATTTTACCCCTGCCACCTTCAGAATTTGAAAGAGAGTATTCCAGTCAACATTGTCGAAAGCTTTCTCTAAGTCTACAAATGCTAGAAACGTTGGTTTGTCTTTCCTTAATCTAGCTTTTAAGGTAAGTCGTAGGGTCAGTATTGCCTCACGTGTTCAACATTTCTACGGAATTCAAACTGATCTTCGCCGAGGTCGGCTTCTACTAGTTTTTCCCTTCCTCTGTAAAGAATTCGCTTTAGTATTTTGCAGCCGTGACTTATTAAACTGATAGTTCGGTAATTTTCACATCTGTCAACACCTGCTATCTTTGGGATTGGAATTATTATATTCTTCTTGAAGTCTGAGGGTATTTCTCCTGTCTCATACATTTTGCTAACCAGCTGGGAGAATTTTGTCAGGAATGGATCTCCCAAGGCCGTCAGTAGTTTTAATGGAATGTAGTCTACTCCCTGGGCCTTTTTTCGACTCAGGTCTTTCAGTGCTCTGTCAAACTATTCACGCAGTATCATATCTCCCATTTCATCTTCATCTATATCCTCTTGCATTTCCATAACATTGTCTTCAAGTACATCGCCCTTGTATAGACCCTCTATATACTCCTTCCACCTTTCTGCTTTCCCTTCGTTGCTTAGAACTGGTTTTCCATCTGAGCTCTTGATGTTCATACAAGTGGTTGTCTTTTCTTCAAAGGTCTCTTTAATTTCCAGTAGGCAGTATCTATCTTACACCTGGTGAGATAGGCCTCTACATCGTTACACTTGTCCCTAGCCTTCCATGTTTAGCCATTTTGCACTTCCTGACAATCTCATTTTTGAGACGTTTGTATTCCTTTTTGCCTGCTTCATTTACTGCATTTTTATATTTTCTTCTTTCATCCATTAAATTCAATATCTCTTCTGTTACCCAAGGATTTCTACTAGCCCTCGTCTTTTTACCTACTTTATCCTCTGCTGCCTTCACTATTTCATCCCTCAGAGCTACCCATTCTTCTTCTACTGTATTTCTTTCCCCCATTCCTGTCAATTGTTCCCTTATGCTCTCCCTGAAACTCTGTACACCTCTGGTTTAGTCAGTTTATCCAGGTCCCATCTCCTTAAATTCCCACCTTTTTGCAATTTCTTCAGTTTTAATCTACAGTTCATAACCAATAGATTGTGGTCAGAGTCCACATCTGCCACTGGAAATGTCTTACAATTTAAAACATGGTTTCTAAATCTCTGTCTTACCATTATATAATCTATCTGAAAGCTGTCAGTGGAAATATCATCATGAAAATTTTTCAGTTACAGGTGTCAATGACCTATGGAAACACGTTATTTGTCTTTAACGCAGTGGTTTCCATTGCCTTCTGTATCCTCATGCTGTTGTTCATTGCTGATTCTTCCATCATTAGGGGTAGTTTCCCACTCCAAGGGCAAAAGGTTGTCATGAACCCCTGTCCGCTCCTCCGCGCTGTTTGACAAGGTCGTTGGCAGAGAATGAGGATAAATTCTTACGCCGAAAGTCTTCAGCCACCATTGATGATGACTATTATTCAAAATGTAAGCACTGGTGGGGATGGAACCTGCGCTGGAGAGCGTTTTGATTACTGTTCAAGGATGCTAAGCCAGAAAGCGCGGGTGCACGAATACTGAACTACTGGTAAACAGCGTTTCGACGAGAAGTGCATCGGTCGTGCTTCCCCGGTACAATGGGCTTCCAGGTCCCAAGATATGAGTATGCTGGACGTCTTTCTATGAGGTATTGCAGCCTTCTCGATGGACTCTATGAGCTACTGGAACACACTGTGAATGGTTGTCATTCGGAAATTTGGAACCGTACGGGCATTGATGAGACGTGGTGAGGCCTGTCATCACACAGACGGTGGCCATGTGGAACGCTTACTGTAGCGTGATTATCCTCAAGTGCATACGTGCTGTTTGGGTCCTCGGAAACCCTGTTATAAGGTGCTCACATTGTCAGTCGTAATAAGTTGTATCGGGGAAATTATTACTTTCCGAAATCAGGAATTTTAGAATTATTTACGTGTTTCATGTTCGTCTACTCATCCCTTTCGTTTGTACCTGCAATAGTTTAATAGCATACGTACATGTACAGGAAAATAAATACTGTAGACTGAGAGGCCGTGGCCGTAAAACAATGAATGGGACAGAGAGCAGTAGTGGAACGTGAAGAAACGATGAAGTACGAGTGATGAAGAGAAAAGAAAAAGCAATTTGAGTTCTTGTAGAAGAGGTATACATCTACATTGATGTTGCACGTAGAAACTATTGTTTGTGTTAATTTTGAGATGAGATGCTAGGATGACAAGGCTTTGAAATTTTTTGTGGCAGCGACAGTGTATGAACACTCGGTGTTAAAGCCTCGTCCTCTGAAGCTTGTATCTCATGCTTCAGAGGGTATCTGCGTCAAGAACTCGAGTTGTCTTATACATTATGTGCATGTGATTTTCCTTAAATGGAACATGTCGGAGTATTTTATGAATACGACATCATACTTGGCGGCAGCTGTAGACATTAGCAATCGAGATTTAGTTTAAGAGTGCTTTGCGTGTGTTGGTGATTACAGCCAGTAGACTGCATAAGTCTGGTCTCATTTTAGGATTGTTGTGATAAAGAAATATCAGTTCTGCTTCTCTTCAGTACTGTTCTGTATACACTTGGTATTAGTATGTTTGCTCGTAGATGTCCTGTGTCATATACTGATATTCATGACACGTACTACACATTATTTAAGTAATCACAAATGTAATGTTGTGGCTTAAATCATTTTAATTCTTATCCGTGAAGATGGTCCATAACTGAAACCGGTCGATATTTGGGTCTGAAATAAAAACAACTGATGGTCGAACATGCATTTTATACATTACGTAAGTCACCTTCCAGAGACGTCTGAAAAATATTTTTATGAGAAACGAAGTAGGGAGAATCGTTCCGAATTAAAGACAGGTGAAGCAGATAAGGTCTTATATAGTAACTGATTGACTGATCAGTATTACCCAAACAGGATATATGCGCACTCATGATAGATCAGGCTCGCACAATGCAGAAGCTCTCACAGCTACCTCCAGAACAACTAGTGACTGCACATGTTTCTGTTGAACGTTCCAGGGATACACGTATCGATGTGTTTGGAAAACATGTAGAAGTCTTCCTTTTCGCAGAGACAGTGTTTTCTGCTCCGTTTAAGTGCTCATCCACACCCTTCACATTACAGTGAGCCGACAATACTCATGGTATAGCTATATGCACATATTCACAAGGCGTTAGTATCATGCACCAAGGTATAAAAGGGTAGTGTGTTGGCGAAGCTGTCATTTGTACTTCGGTCAGTCGTTTAAAAAAGTGTCGACGTTATTATGGTTGGTCGACTGGAATTTGAAACCGTAATGGTGGTTCGAATTAGACGCATAGGACATTCCATTTCGGAAACTATTACGGAATCCAATATACCGAAACTACAGTGTGAATAGTGTGCTGAGAATACCAAATTTAAGACATCACGTCTCACCGCAGACAACGCAGTGGCGGACGGCCTTCGCTTAAGGATCGAGAGCGGCTGCGTTTGCATAGAGTCAGTGTTAACAGACAAGCAACACTGAATGAAATAACGATGTGGGAGGTACGACGAACGTGTCCGTTAGGCTAGGGGGGGGGGGCGAAATTTGGCGTTAACGGGCTTTGGGTTATGGTAGCAGACGAACGATGCCTGCAGCGCATCTACTGGGATTGTGACCATGTTGAAAGAAACCTAGATGACTGTAAAACCAATCACTGATTGGAAATGGTTAGGTTCGGCTGCTTGGATACCCATTTTCAGCAAACGAAGATGGAATTTTTGTGGATGATAGTGCTCCATGTCAGTGCCATAACTGGTCACAACTGGTTTTAAGAATATTCTGGACAGTTGGGCCAAATGATAGGACCACGCAGATCGCCCGACTTGAATCCCACGGAACAAGTATGGGGCATAATCGAGAGGTCAGTTCGTGGACAAAATCCTGGACCGGTAATACTTTCGCTTTTATGGATGGCTGTAGAGGCAACATGGCTCAGTATTTTTCCAACGACTTGCTGAGTCCATGCCAAGTCGAGGTTCTATAGTACGTCGGGCAAAAGTGGTCCGGCACAATATTAGGAGGTGCCTCATGAGTTTTGTCATCTCAGTGTATGTCGCTATGGTACAGCAGTGTCGTCACAATGAAACGAATTGGATGAAATATTAAATCCAGTGGTACTTTCCCCAGTACAATTTATGCCCATGCTCTGTGCGCAGCTGTACGCGGAATGCTGGTAGTCACAGAACGAGACAAGCACACACACACACACACACACACACACACACACACACACAAGCACACACACACGCGCATACACACAAACAAAAAAGATACGAAATATAGGGTATTTTACGCGTTTCGCAACGGAATGTCGCCTTATTTCTGTAGGTTCTCGAATGAACGTGGAACGAAATAAATTCCAGGGCGTGATTTAAGTAAGATCAATAAATGTTTCTCCTGGAAGAGATAGAAACTTTGCGCTTTCTTCTAATGTAGAATGGAAGAACTGAGTTGGGGAGAGTTACATGGGATCTCTAACTGCTGGACGGGCGTGATTCAGGAAGGTCGGTAATGGCGTGTACTTCCTGGGACGTTAGGCTCACGTAACTAAACCGTTTACTCGGGGCAGAGGGAGTGGCAGCGGCAGCGGCAGCGGTCCTTTGTCTCTATTAGGTGTCAATTACCGGCTGCAGCACCGCTAATTAGGTTGGTGAAGGTGCCACTACGGAGCGTAACCCACGTGCTTCACTCAGGGACAGAGCGGAGCGGCTAACGAGCCGCGGGGAGGGCACACACTGAGGCAGTGGGTTGCTCACCTCCCACGGGCGCTGCTGACACGGCTCCTACCCAGAACACTGCACGAAGCGTTCTCCTAATGGACTGCCGTCAATCTGAAAGCCACATAAAAGCCACGCTAATCTCTATCAATTGAAACACACAAAATAAGCAAACAACGTAGCTAGATATAAAGATACTTTCACAAAAGGCGAGGAGGCCTCGTGCCAAAACGCTGCTACAAAAAGTACTGTTGTGTCTGTAATTGGTATGAGTGACGAAACCTTGTGCGCTCCAAAAATTTAAAAAATTACTAAAAGTTCAATACAGTTACTTGCAACTAGCTGAGTACCGCGCTGACCGCTGTGGCCGAGCAGTTCTAGGCCCTTCAGTCCGGAACCGTGCTGCTGCTGCGGTCGCAAGTTCGAATCCTGACTCGGACATTGATGTATGTGATGTCCTTAGGTTAGTTAGGTTTAAGTAGTTCTAAGTCCTAGGGGACTCATGACCTCAGATGTTAAGTCCCATAGACAGTCATTTGAATTTGAGTACCACACTGCCCAGGTATATATTTATTCAATTCTATTACTCCATCCTCTCCTTCCCTCTCTGTTCATCTCCTCTGCTCTCCTCTGTCCATCTCCATCTGCCCCTTCCCTCTGTCCAACTCCTCCGTCCAGTAATCTCTGGCCATCTACCTCATGCCCCTCTCTCTGTCCATCTGCTCTCCCCATCTAACTTTTTATTTCCTCCTCCTCCTGTCTCTGTGCATCTCTTCATCTTTCCTTCCTACACTGTTGGAAAAAAAAATTATTACACCTGGAAAGACGACGTAGATTTTGATTCGATGACGGCATATCTCGGAGGGATTGTGCATGTACTGATAATAGTTTCAACGTCGTCCGTCAACGTATAGTGTGGTGGCATAGCTACCGCATTCCCATCTGTGTCTACCCTTTAATAGGGAATGTTCACAGCCAGAAGGCTCAGTGCAGTGCAAATGTGCAAAGCAAGCAGGCAACCATAAAACGGAGACGCACTCATGCTTTCTACACCCAACTGAGGGTGTTTGGAAGGGTCAAATTGTAGCTTTCGGGGTCGCAGTATGGTCCACTCGAATAATGCCACGCAATTTGGCTACGCTGCGCCAGGTGTGCAAATATGCTGGTATCAGTGGTTAAGTGAACATTCTCACACGAGCAGACGAAGTTCTGGTCGTCCAAACAGCGCAAACGCCCGAGAGCATCGTCGTTTTTAGTAAGAACAGCAGTGGCGGATGGTACAGATACCTCAGCAAGGATAAGAGGGGACTGCGGCCACACAGACCCCTAGCCTGTCTTCCACTTACGTCACGGCATCGACGTGGTTTGACTGGTGGCCACCAGAGAATCTGTTGGGAGATGAATTGGCGCGCCGTGGTATTCAGCGATGAAAGCAGGTTCTGCTTGCACGCAGTGATGGTCCTTTGCGCATACGACGTAGACCTAGTGAATGCTGCCTCGTAGAGAGCATTAGTCACACTGGCACAGGGGTGCGGTAAGCTATAACTCTCGTTTATTTTTGGTGTTACTGGAGGGGGTGCTAAACCTCAATCGGTATGTGCTGAATGTTGATAAGACTCATTCGCTCGCCGTCCTTGCAAAAGGAAGATAATGTGTCCTTATAACAGGGTGATACTCACCCACACACTGCACATAAAACTCAACGTGCTCTGTAAGACGTGCAGCTGCTTCCCTGGCCAGGAAATCTGCAGACAAGTCTCCAATCGAGCACGTGTGAGATATGATGGGACGAGACTCGTCAGCCAACAGTTCTTACAGAACTACATGAACAAGTGGAGTCGGTGTGGCATAACGCATCCCAGGATAGTATTTGCCATTTGTACGATCGACTAGATGCCAGTGCCTGCATTCTCGCCCGTGGAGGCTACACCACGTAGTGATATGGTGTTTAGGCATGGGTCTATAACTCGTACCTCAGATCCACTTGGGCTATTGATCTGATTTTTCATGTACTCGATATGCACTGTTGCAGCAATAAATCGTCAGTGAAATGGAAACCTCTAAAATGGTATACCAATATTTTTCTGGCAGTTTATGTTCATTAACTATTTACCTCTCTCCCTGCCCATCTCCTCCACTTCTCTTTCTCTGCCCATGCCCTACTCCCTCCCACCTTCTCATTGTCGTTCAACGATATAAATTCTTTCCCCATCTTCCTGTCCTATTCCTCCTTCCTCCTCTTTCTCCATCCATCTCCTTCCCCCCCCCTCTCTTTGTTGTACAATGATATAAATTCTTTCCTCCTCTCCTTGTCCATCTCTTCCTCTTCTCTTTCTCTAACCACGTCCTACTACCCCCTTTCTTTATCGTACAGTGATATAAATTTCTAGCCACGTTTAGTGGCATATGTGGATACTGTCTGCTATATGTGTTATGACTGTAGTAGGACTGAAGCAATAAATGTAAACCTCATAACGTCATGCCTGATGTGACAGTTTTACTGGATGAAAAGCGGAAATGTAGTAAGGTATAATTTTATTTCCTTTCATCATTTTGTGGGGCCTTTAAGCGAGAAAATGTTTCTGAAAGGTTTGAAATTATGTGGAAAGTTTGTTGTAAGTGCCTAATTGCTCTCCATTTGAAACACTGCACAGCGCGCATAGCAGAAACGTATACATTGTGCAACAAATAGTGTGAACTTGTTAATTAAACAGATTGAAGGTTGTTTAAACATTGCATTACTTTGAGTCATATCACGTAGCAGATATCAATTTTTCACTAATTCTCTTAATCTTCTTCAAATCAATAAGTGTCTCGTAACACGTTTCTAAAGTATCCTGTGTTCTTTCTCATGGTTCAAGCTCCCTCCTTACCTAGTTTCACCGAAATCCTTTCAGCAGCTTAGTATCAATAAATGTAAACACCATGCATGATGTGGCAGATTTTCAGCATCATGGTGTTACGACGCCACATAGCCTGAACTATGTGTCGAGTAATGATATAATTTTGCAGACACATTCAGTGGTATATGTGAATACTATCTCCAAAATGTGTCGCGAATACAGTTAGTGTTAAACAAGTAATAAATGGAAACGTCATGCTTATTGCGAAAATGAACGGCAAAAATGAAGTAAGTGGGAAATTTTTTCCTTTCATCATTGTGTGTTGTCAGCGAGAAGGTGTATCGTAACGCTTTGAAGTTAATTTTGTTGCGGTTGACATAGACAGATTCGAGCCTTTTCTAGAGATATGTGTTATGAGTTCTGACTCCTAATGTTGGCGATATACATGGCGATCCATCTGAAGTTTCGGAGGAGATTATCTAGAAAACTATACATCGGGTAAAAGTAGTGGGTAAGACAAGTTCGTAAGCTCAAAGGGGGACATAAAATGATACTATACGTGACACCCGGCCTCCGCCACCTTAGGTGCGGCGGGGGGCAACTTTTAAATCTTAAATGGAAACCCCCATTTTTATTGCAGTTTCTGATTCTCCATAAAAAATTAATCAATTTTTGACTGAAACATTTTTTTAAACCATTGACAAATGGCACTGAAATGAAGAAAAATTAAAATTGGAGAAGAACTCTGATTTATTTAGAATGATCCGAGAACGTCGCATCAAATCGATACAAAATGTGCACCAATTCTTTCGTTACGCCAAATTAAGCCATTTTTGTACAAAATGTACTGTATCCTACTTTCAGCGTTACTCAGGAACAACGACATGGCCTTAGTAGTACGATGTTACCATGGGATGCTTCATTAGTGTGAGTCCCCTTCCCTCTCACTTGTCGCCGTATTGAATTAATGAAATAGCCACAAAGAAATTGTTCAAAATTATCCCCATTCGCTTCAGTGCATAAAGTCAATCGTCAGCGAAAGTTATCCACCGTTTTGAGCAGCACGTCCCGTGGTGTGGCTACACACGCTCTTCGAATGTGTTGTTCTATATCGTTTCTGGTTGTGGGCTGTCTTTGATAAACAATATTTTTCAAATAACACCACAAGGAAAAAATCGGGAGATGTTAGGTCTGGTGAACGTGGAGGCCATCGAATTGGTCCGCCGCGTCCTGTCTACCGACCAGGGTACCGTAAATTTAAAACGTTCCGGACATTTTTAGCATAATGGGGAGCTGCTCCGTCCTGTTGGAACCACATTCGTTGCCTAGTTTCTAAATTAACACCTTCCATTAGCTCCAACAAATCATCGCGGAGAAATTGTAAATAAGATTCCCCAGTAACATTTCGGTCAAAAAAATACGGTCCTATCAAGTAACCGTTTAAAATTCCACACAGTGTGATATGATACGCATGATATTTATGTGCCTTCAAAATCCTCAAAACAGTTGATTTCCTTATTCCAGTTTGTCTCTGAATCGCACGACTACGAATTTCGGGATCCAGTTGAACACAGGCGAGATCGGTAAGGGTACGAGCGTCATTTTCATTGTATTCGCTATGACGAGGTGGACGGTGCATGTATCCATTTCAGGTTCAAAAAATTGTTCAAATGGCTCTGAGCACTATGGGACTTAACATCTGAGGTCATCAGTCCCCTAGAACTTAGAACTACTTAAACCTAACTAACCTAAGGACATCACACATATCCATGCCCGAGGCAGGATTCGAACCTGCGACCGTAGCAGTCGCCCGGTTCCGGACTGAATTGCCCAGAACCGCTCGGCCACAGCGGCCGGCTGTTTCGATCTTGTTGAGTGCAATTTCGAATAATGTTTTCGCTTGGATGTCATCTGTTTGGAAAGCGATCCGCATACAACTGCGCAGCTGCAGCGTAATTCTTATGGCATTCACCTAAAATTAACATCATATCAACAATCTCTGTAGGAGGATAGTGAGCCATGTTGCGCTGTCTGATCGCGTTGCACCGAGCTTTATACTGAGCCATAGTTTACAGTTTGGCCACGGTGGCGCCACAATGAGTAATGCAATTGTGAAGAGTTCCCTAAGGAGATTTTAATACCATTCCGCCTCCCTCCATCAAAAACTGTGGCGGGTAGGATACACTTTGTAAAAAAATAGCTTAATTTGGCGTAACGAAAGTATTGGTGCACATTTCGTATCGATTTGATGCGACCTTCTCGGATCATTCTAAATAAATCGGAATTCTGCCCCAATTTTAATTTTCTCGATTTCAGTGGCATCTGTAAATGGTTTTAAAAAATGTGTCAGACAAAACTTGATTATTTTTTATGGAGAATCCGAATCTGCAGTAAAAATGGGGGTTTTCCTTTAAGATTTAAAAGTTGTCCCCCGTCCCACCCAAGGGGGCCGGGGCCGGGTATCACGTGTAGTATCATTTGATGTCCCCCTTTGAGCTTACGAACTTGTCTTAGCCGCTATTTTTACCCGATGCATAGTTTTCGAGATAATCCCATCCTAAAATTCAGATGGACCACCCGTATGTTTATAACCTGATGGACAAAATTAATACCATCCTCAAACTTTTTGCGGTGAAGAAGTTTGTTGTAATGAAGCAGGTAGAACATTTTGGTCTGTGACAGGATAATGGGAAAATTCGATCAATCTTCAAACGATACTGTTGTTAAACACTGCAGAACTAAGCGCTTGCAAAATACATGTCAGCTGTGTATGAACCGTTGGTGACGCCTTAAAATCATGTGGTCCACATTCAAAAGACTACTACCAGACCAGTTCATCAACATGACATGGAAATTCGCGAACAACATGTCGTACTTTCTAGTTTCTCACGAATGTTTTATATTTATGCTATTTGTTTTAGTTCCTTCCTTTCTTTCTTTTTTTTTTTTTTTTTTTTTTTTTTTTTTGGGAGTCTGGGGGATCCTTGTTTCCAGGGATCCAGGAGCATTTCCCCAGTTTCCCAAGCCTAGTTACGGCCCTGGTTAATGACCTCCGAACAAAATACAGCAAGTCGTGTTGTGAGAGTGATTACTGATAAAATACCAATAAGCGAGCCAGATTCGTTGGAGGGCCATTGGCAGATTGTAGGCAGCTCAACTAGGTTATTCAACTGCATCCATCACTTCTTCCAGAATGTGCAAGACTGCTTAAAAACAAATTCTGTGTGCGGAATTTTAACGCAAGGAGCAAAATGTCACCATCAGTAGCGGGCGTACGTAAAAGTGGTATTCTTGCATCTAGTAGGTTGGTGTTTGGTATTTTAGTTTTGTATCTGATAATGACATTGTAGTAGTGGACTGATACGCTTTTATGCATGTTCGTAACTTATATATTAGAAGTGGATCATTAGGTGAGGTAACAAACATTTTCCATTGTGTTTTTCAGCTCTATCCTCGTCGCTTATCTAATGTTCGCAGTAGAACCGTAAACTACAGGAGAATTAAAAGTAAGAATGTAAAGAATGTCAGATATCATCAACCTGTATTCATAAAAGGTGATGGAATCAGGTCGTAGGTTTATTTAATAAATCATTCCAGCATTCTCCTGACGAAATTCAATGGTACCTGTAAATTATGAGAGCTCCAAATCAACCAACAAGGGAGTTAGGCCTGCACCTCCTGACTGCACGTCTAATATCCCTACGACCGTAACACTCCTGTCGGAAGCCTCAATGTAGCTATTCATGACACATCCTGGAAAATGTCTTTCTGCAAATGGAGAGTGTACTTATTTCTGGCAAGGAACAATTTTTGTTCCGCTTTCAAAGATATGGTAACACGATTAGGTGGACGCCACCAATAATGGATTTTGAAGGGCTTTCAGGTATAAGAACATCTTCCGCCAACGACATCACTACTGCCCCCTAACTGAATCACATAAGGTAGTACAAGGCGAGTGGGGCTAGTATTTGAAAACGACGGTGGCAGCAGTGAAATTGACTTTAGTGAAACGACTTCGAGGAAATTGCGTGTACCATGTCTCCAGCCATCTCGGCGCGAGATGAGCGTAGGCCTGGCGAGATCGCTGTAGGAAGTGGAAGGGGAAGAGGAAAGGGGCGCGCGTTTGTGTGTCGGTGGGTTGAGGGAGAATGGTGTGAGGGGGTGTGCATGGGGTGAGGTCGATAAGGCGCTGTAATCGAGTGTTCGCCGCGGCCCTCAGCCGCTGCCGCGCTTTACGACCAAAACACCGCTGCCGGCTGAAGAGAGAGAGAGAGAGAGAGAGAGAGAGACAGACAGACAGACAGAGAGAGAGACGCAGTCCGGGTTCAGCCGATGCAGTTGACGCCGTGTCCAGTGCGATGTACAATTGCGACGAGCATCGCCTACTCTGACGGTGCCACGAACACAACCGCCTACCTGAAACCTCCTGGCAGATTAAAAATCTCTGATACTACGAGATTTGAAACTAGCACCTTTATTTTTCACAGGCCAACCCTCTGCTGCTGAGCTATCTAAATATGCCTCACGCTGTGGAATATCCAAACGAAGTAACAGAACTCAAATTGCAGACTTATGGAATCGTTCGTGCAATTCGGAATGCGGTATGGTCATATTTCCACTTGTTCCCTGTCCAAAATGGAATACAACCAATCAAAATTGAACATCGAGTGAAATAATGCTTGCTGAGGGGATTAATCACACAATCTAACTCCATATATTCCAAATAAACTTCAGCTACGGATAATGCCATCCGGTTTTAATGAAGGTGTTAAAACTTGTATTAACTGTTATAGTGAAGTAACTTGTGTCTTCAATTCAGTACATATAATCCACGTCTGTAAGTAGTACAGAGGCCTATCAAGCATATACTACCTACGTGGGGCAACTAACAGGATGCTTCGTATGTAATGAAAGAGACCATGTTAAACAAGACCGACAAAGACGAAAATTCCGTCAACTTAACCTAAATAAACGCGAACCTTTGTTTTCTGACTTCGTAGCGATAAGTAGGGAACATGTACCAGAAAGTTCTGCATCAGCGTAAAGTAAATCGATTGCTTTTTACCATCCTAAGACTGTAAACTATAAGCTTTAACGCAGTACTGATGTTCAAAATGTTTCAAACGTGCACGTGAGTTGCACCCATGGTCTTTGGCGCCGGCAAGGTAGATCAGCGTGTTCGGTCAGAGAGCTGCCTGGTCTCTGTAATAAAAAGAAAACTGAGAGAGAGGATCAACAACGAACTTCAACGGATGTCATGTGACGTCCGCTACGACCAAATAGAATGAACAACAACGAACAAAATGCAGAAACAAGAAAAGGGATAACTGATCAGTAATCAAAACATCGTCAGTCCCGTGTTCGAAACCCGCCACTGCTCAAATTTTTTTTAATAACCAGCATTGGCGACCGAAGATTTCCGACACAAGACAAAGGAAGTAAATCTCATTCTGTCAACTACCTGGTCAAAGAGGGCGGAAGAGCGAACAGAGATTCAGGGCACTTTCTTGTGCTTGGGATGGGAAACTGCCCCTAAAGGCGAAAGAATCAGTGATGATCAACTATGAGTTTGCAGAAGGCAGTGGAAATCACTACTTTAAAGACAAATAACATGTATCCACGGGATTTGTTGCCTGTAACTGAAAAAGTGTCATGATGATCTCTCCAGTGGCAAAAGATTCCGGAATAATCCCCATTTCGCATCTGCGGGAGAGGACTGCCGAAGGTGACCATGAGAATAAAATTGAGTAACCAACGAAAGGATAAAGAAAGATTGAATAACCAACGAAAGGATAGCGTTCTATGAGTCGGAGCTTGGAATGTCAGAAGCCTGAACGTGGTAGGGGTTAGAAAATCTGAAAAGGGAAATGCATAGACTCAACCTCATTTTAGGAGGGTTGAGTGAAGTGAAATGGAAAGAAGACCAGGATTTCTGGTCAGATGGGCATTGGCTGATATGAACAGCAGCGAAAATGGGAGTAGGGTTCGTTATGAATAGAAAGGTAAGGCAGAGAGTGCGTTACTGTGAACAGTTCAGTTCAAAATCGACAGAAAACTAACACCTACAAAAGCAGGTGTACAAGCCGACGTAGCAAGCTGAAGAAATACAGAAAGAGTATGAGGATATTGAAAGGGTAACACAGTAGGTAAAGGGACATGAAAATCTAACAATCATGGGGGACTGCAATGCAGTTGTAGGGAAGGAATAGAAGAAAAGTTACAGGAGGATATACTTTTTGGACAAGTAATGAGAGAGGAGAAAGACTGACAAGGGGAGTGCCAGGGTTGGGAAATGAAGTTCGGAGTGGGACGGCGCGAGTGCAGCAGTACCCCACAGAGTTACAATGCCCCAGCCATACGGCAAAAAAGATGGCCAGCCATTCACGAGGAAAACGCTCCGAAACTTTCTGTCCTACAGTATATAATACCCATGCATCCGCTCACTGAACCGAATGACGCGGTGGTCGATGCAATATTGGTAACAATTCGTGCTTCGTAAAAAAAAAAAAATACAATGACTTTCAAATTGAAAGCTTTTGTTCTTTCAACATTTTCAACTTTTCCAAAAAAAATTATGTCCCTCAAATATTCGTTCGTATTGTATATTGAAAACTTTGTGCCGGCCGGTGTGGCCGAGCGGTTCTAGGCGCTTCAGTCTGGAACTGAGAGACCGCTACGGTCGCAGGTTCGAATCCTGCCTCGGGCATGGATGTGTGTGATGTACTTAGGTTAGTTAGGTTAAGTAGTTCTAAGTTCTAGGGGACTGATGACCCCAGCTGTTAAGTCCCATAGTGCTCAGAGCCATTTGAACCATTTTTTTTTTTAAACTTTGTGGATAGGAGAATAATATTCATATTGTGAAGACTATGAATAATGACGTGTTTATTCGCTGGATTCCGAAATTACTCAAGAGCCAGAATGATATCTGTCATAAAAACACACGAAACAAAAGATGTTGGAACAATTTGCGCATCGAATAAATAAAGATTTTTTACACGAGCAGCGAGTTTTGAGGATATCTGTCGAAAAGCAGACCTCGTTACATTTCTAAAGATGTGTCTCCTTGCGGTTAGTTTCGACGCGAACCATGCATATTGGATCATATTGTGAAAAACAGGAGATGATAACTGATGGTGAACGATCGAGTGAATTTTAATACAGTCTTCTCGTGAATTAATCTCTCGTTCCTGTTCAACTACAGTGGCGCAGTTTTGCAAGCATTTAATGAAATTTTTCACCTGTCTGTAAAAATAAACATCACAGGGCTGGACTAGTGGTGTACACTTCGGTGGAATAACTTTGAGGGTACAGGTGGGACGTTGTGCGTTGTCCTGGAAAACCTCGTCATACAGTTGTGGTTGTGTTTGCCCTCCCCTGGAGTCGACGATGAGGAGAAACCTTTTGTTCCCAAGATAGGGCTTCAAAGATGTTTTAAGAAACTCTTTGTACGTGTTTGTAGTCAGGTTTCCAGATTTTTATGACGTCATAATGACGTTCTTGTATGTTTTGGAGCATTCATCGATCGTCTTCTGGACTCGGGGTCCAAATGCACCTGTTCTCTCCTGCAGACATACGAAAACACTCAGCAGGACACGATCAGAAAAAGTAACAGCATACTGCGCTTATATGACTGCGTAACTTTCTTCATGTCCACTGTCTTCACAAGTACGGTCTTACTTTTCTTTTTTTTTATTTATTTATTGTTCCGTGGGACCAAATTAAGGAGAAATCTCCATGGTCATGGAACGAGTCAATACATGAAATTATAACACGATATTAGAAACAGATAAAATGAAATATAGAAAAAAAAAAACATATTCAGGTGACAAGTCATAAGTTTAAATGAAGACAATCAACAATGTAACACTGGAATTTGCTTAATTTTTTAGCTCTTCCAGGAGCTCCTCGACAGAATAGAAGGAGTGAGCCATGAGGAAACTCTTCAGTTTAGACTTAAAAGAGTTTGGGCTACTGCTAAGATTTTTGAGTTCTTGTGGTAGCTTATTGAAAATGGATGCAGCAGAATACTGCACTCCTTTCTGCACAAGAGTCAAGGAACTGCATTCTACATGCAGATTTGTTTTCTGCCTAGTATTAACTGAGTGAAAGCTGCTAACTCTTGGGAATAGGCTAATATTGCTAACAACAAACGACATTAAAGAAAATATATACTGTGAGGGCAATGTCAGAATTCCCAGATTTTTGAATAGGGGTCGACAAGAGGTTCTCGAACTTACACCACATATAGCTCGAACAGCCCGTTTTTGAGCCAAAAATACCCTTTTTGAATCAGAAGAATTACCCCAAAAAATAATACCATACGACATAAGCGTATGAAAATATGCGAAGTAGACTACTTTTCGTGTTGAAGTGTCACTTATTTCAGATACTGTTCTAATGGTAAATAAAGCAGCATTTAGTTTCTGAACAAGATCCTGAACATGGGCTTTCCACAACAGCTTACTATCTATCCGTACGCCTAGGAACTTGAACTGTTCCGTCTCGCTTATAACATGCCCATTCTGTCTGATTAAAATGTCAGTTCTTGTTGAATTGTGAGTTAGAAACTGTAAAAACTGAGTCTTACTGTGATTTAGCATCAAATTATTTTCCACAAGCCACGAACTTATTTCATGAACTAAATAATTTGTTACTGTTTCAATATTACACACAAGATCCTTCACTATCAAGCTGGTGTCATCAGCAAACAGAAATATTTTTGAATCACCTGTAATACTAGAAGGCATATCATTTATATAAATAAGAAACAGCAGTGGCCCCAGCACCGACCCTTGGGGAACGCCCCACTTAACAGTGCCCCATTGGGACTGAACATCACTACCACTCTCAATATTGCGGATAATTACCCTCTGCTTTCTGTTCTTAAAGTAAGAGGCGAACCAATTGTAAGCTACTCCCCTTACTCCATAATGGTCCAACTTCTGCAGTAATATTTTGTGGTCAACACAGTCAAAAGCCTTCGTTAAATCAAAGAAAACACCTAGCGTTCGCAACCTTTTATTTAATCCGTCGAAAACCTCACAGAGAAAAGAGAATATAGCATTTTCAGTTGTTAAACCATTTCTAAAACCAAACTGAACATTTGACAGCAAATTATGTGAATTTAAATGCTCCAGTAACCTTGTATATACAACCTTCTCGATAACTTTAGCAAACACCGATGGCATAGAAATAGGTCTAAAATTGTCAACATTATCAATGTCTCCCTTTTTATAAAGTGGCTTCACTACCGAGTATTTTAATCGATCAGGAAACCGACCACTCCTAAAGGAAAAGTTACAGATATGGCTAAGTACTGGGCTAACATACATAGAACAATACTTCAGTATTCTGCTAGATACCCCGTCATATCCATGAGAGTACTTGGTCTTTAGTGATTTAATTATTAACTCAATCTCCCTCTTGTCAGTATCATGGAGGAGCATTTCAGGTAACAGTCTCGGAACACTTTTTTCTAAGAGCGCTATATGATTCCCTGTTGGAATTAGGTTTCTATTTAGTTCACCTGCTATATTCAGAAAGTGATTATTAAATACTGTACATATATGCGACTTATCAGTAACACGGACATTCCCACTACGCACTGATTCTATATCCTCGACCTGTCTCTGCAGACCAGCAACTTCCTTTACGACTGACCATATGGTTTTAATTTTATCCTGAGACTTAGCTATTCTATCTGCATACCACATACTTTTTGCCTTCCTAATAACATTTTTAAGCACCTTACAATACTGTTTGTAATGGGCTGCTGCATTTAGATTTTGACTGTTTCTAACGTTTTGATATAATTGCCACTTTGTTCTACAAGATATTCTTATCCCTCTAGTCAGCCACCCAGGCTGCCTGTTTGTGCTAGTACCCTGTTTTAAACGTTGTAACGGAAAGCAACTTTCAAAGAGCATGAGAAAGGTCTTTAGAAAAGCATTATATTTATCGTTTACTGTCTCAGCGCTATAAACATCTTGCCACTCTTGTTCCTTTATAAGGTTTACAAAGGTCTCTGCAGCAACCGGATCAGCTTTTCTGAACAGCTGATGACTATATTTAACACGAGTTGCAGCATAAAAATCTTTTAAAGTTAAAATTTGCGCATCATGATCTGAAAGGCCATTCACCTTTTTTCTAACAGAATGCCCTTCTAGTAATGAGGAATGAACAAAAATGTTGTCTATGGTTGTTCTACTGTTCCCTTGCACTCTCGTTGGAAAGAATACGGTTTGCATAAGATTATATGAATTAAAGAGGTCTACCAGCATTCTCTTCCTTGCACAATCACTTATACAATTAATATTGAAGTCACCACATATAACTAACTTTTTGTATTTCCTATAAAGTGAACCAAGAACCTCCTCTAGCTTTAGCAAAAATGCTGTGAAATCGGAGTCTGGGGATCTATAAATAACAACAGTTACAAGTTTAACTCCGTTAAATTTAACCACACCTGCACAACATTCAAACACCTTTTCAGTGCAGTACTTTGAAACATCAATTGACTCAAATGCGATGCCGTTTTTCACATACATGGCTACTCCCCCACACCGCAAAGAGCTCCTCGAAAAGCAGCCAGCCAACCTGTATCCTGGTAAAGGAAGCCTCTGAATTATCTCCTTATTTAAGAAGTGTTCAGATATACCAATAATTTCAGAGTCAACATCTATAAGCAGTTCACTAACTTTATCCATAATACCTTGTATATTTTGATGAAATATACTAATTCCCTCATTACTCGGATACCTAAGCTTTGTCAAAAGTGATTCCCTTGTTAGAGAGACTTCCCTTAAGCAGGAATACCTATCAGCTGACTTCAATCTAAAAAAGGTGCAGCTCTAACACACACTACTGCGGGAATTTTCCCATGAGTGATCCCACCAACCCCACCTATGCTGTCACCTATAAGCTTTGCCAACCTCCCCTTCCCATACCTGTTGAGGTGCAGGCCGTGTCTAGTGAAACCCGTCCTGCTGATAGACTCCACCGACACCACTGAAATGTGACCCATGCTTTCTGTCATCAGCGCACCCCGAAGTCTCATGTTATTACGCCTGACGGCTGTATTAAGATGAGGCCGATCGTGACGCTGAAACAGTTCCACGAAATGCACATTCGTGTTGCCAGTCTGAGTGGCTATCTTTTCCAGGTCACCATCTATGTTATACTCCCCATCCCTACCAATACTATTACCAGCCCCACCCACAATCACTACCTGATCCTCTTTAGTAAAATCCCTACATAACCCCCCTATGTTAACAGTCACCTGAGCCAACCCTGCATTAGGCTTCACAATGCTGGTGACCTGGAACTCACTTCCCAGCACTTCCTGCAACTGCTGGCCTACACCTCTGCCATGTGAACTACCTAACAGCAGAACCTTCTTCTTCCTCTTCGACTTTGCAACTGTTCTAGGCACAGTAACTACTGAGGTCTGCTGCATACTTCCTACATCTACAGCTACTAGAGATTCCTCTCCACTAGACTCTGACAGTTGGTCATATCTATTGTAAACACCAATAGTAAAACTATCTGAAAATCTTCTTCTCCTAGCAGATCTCTTGCCCACTTCCTTTGTGGGTGAGAGTCCGGTTGGTACTCACATCCTGGAAGCAAATGAAACAGCACGATATTTAATGACCGAAACGATTGTACAATTACATAATTATATAAGACAATTATTCAAATGGGTAATCGTTGTTTGAAATACCATTTATAGAATGTGATTTCTTTTTGTGTTACATACCTGTTTGATCCGTGTTGATAATATAATCCTTGTCAAAAGTGGGTATTAAATCTCGAGTTTGTTGCCGGAAAATTTCTGCAACAGCCAAGGTTTCTTCCAATGTCACTGTTTCCTTTCGTGATACGAATTTTGTTACTTTCCGTTGACGAATTCTGTGCCGTTGTTTAAATCTCGCCACCCATCGACTAGAAGCTTTAAATTCAAAGTTTTCATATTGTGCGGCCGCTGCAAAAGCCCATTGTTGCAGACTTCGAGTTGTAACTTGCTGGTAATTGTGCCTAGCTTCGACAAAACGATCGTAAGTCCACGAATCTATCGCTGTGTATTTGTGAAATACTGATCCACCCTTTTTAATTTCGTCTTCCCATCGTGATAAATATTCCTTTTTTTTCTTTTTTAACGATGACATCCTTTTCTTTTCAGCGCCTGCAGACTCCACCGAGGACGTGCTTTCGCAATGTTGACGCATTGTATTTTGTATTCTACGGAATATACGGAGGCTCTTTGGTTTTTTTCCCTGGGGGTACATACTCGTCCGCAGAATCGTTTATTGTAACCTCTTAGAATTCTACATCTTCACCACCTTCATTCTCGTGAAGTAACTCTTCATCAACCACAGTGTACGACTATCACAGTGTTGTACAACTTCTGTGCCATCAGCATAGCTTCGTGTGGAATTGACGGCAAACCTTCTGACGCTAGTAAATCGTTTTCAACAAGCAGTGCATTGAAATGGGTAAATGCATTTTTAATCAGCAACTTCGATTTCTCGCAGTGTAGAGAATCGTCGGTAATATCTTCTACAAGTCCCTCAGAACTCGCGATGTGTTCATTTCGAAGCATTGTAACCACAAAACGTTAGCAACATAAAACTTTTACACACGTGTACTCGTTCCAAGCGCGCAAAAGCAACTGCTAGGTTCTTCTTCCCTGTTTGTAGTGCACGGAGCGCGGTTGCGCGGCTATCCCTTCACTCTCCAAGTTTGTCAAATGCCCCTTTGTGGGGACCCTCGTTTATAGCGGTCTCATGACACTGAAGTCGATCGTGTACCTGAACTAGTCGGATAGAAGCCGTACGCTCCTGTTCGACGGGTATTATGTATAATATGCATGATAGAAATGAAATATTGTCAATATACAATACGAACGAATATTTGAAGGAAATAATTTGGTTCGAAAAGTTAAAAATGTTGAAAGAACAAAAGTTTTCAATTTGAACGTCATTGTTTTTTTTTGTTGTTTTTTTTGCAATAAGGAAAAGCAAATAGATACTTTGAAAATACAAAGCACGAATTGTTACCAATATTGCATCGGCCACCGCGTCATTCGGGTCAGTGAGCGGATGCATGGGTATTATATACTGTAGGACTGAAAGTTTCGGAGCGTTTTTCTCGTGAATGGCTGGCCGTATGGCTGGGGCATTGTAACTCTATGGGGTAGTGCTGCAAACATGCGCCGTCCCATTCCGAACTTCATTTCCCAATCCTGGCACTCCACTTGTGAGTTCCTTAATAGATTTCAGCTAGTAATAGCGAATACTCTGTTCAAGAATCACAAGAGGAAGAGGTGTACTTGGAAAAGGCCGAGTTATGTGGAAAGATCTCAGTTAGATTACATTATCGTCCGACAGATATTCAGAAATCATATACTGGACTGTAAGGCCTACCCAGTAGCAGATATAGACTCAGATCACAACGTATCAGTGATTGGGGTTGGTAGCCCTGCGCCTGCTATACGGACGTCTGAGTCACAGCTCTCGTACAAGATAAGTAATTTAAGTAGTAATAAACTGTTTTTAACACTTTGAACTAATTTATTACGTTAATTATAGTGCTCTTCAAGCGTACTATTAAAGGTTTTTGTCTTACTCACTTATTTTCACGGTAATCACATAAAATTCGTTTTGTTTACATATCGCGGCCACGCCGAACTTTCGAGCTTTCAGATTAAACTTCATACCGCAATTTTAAGTGCATTTACTGATACTTTAGTGTGCTAAATACGTTTGCTGTCCCTTTATATCTGTAGAGTATCGTCATCTCTTAAGTAATTTCCAGTACAAAACTTCTGAACCACTGTTTACATAGTCGCGAGTAGGCCTAATTTTTCGTACACGTATTTTCATTGTTTTCCGGTAACTTAATTGTCTTTCTGTCACTAAAATCGATTTGTACCATGAGTGTAAAGTGCCTGACGTGCCGTAGAATCGTTAGTTCCGGGGTCTGGTGAGATGGATGTAGTAACTTTTTTCATTGGGACGATTGTAGTGGCGTGGGAATTGGGAAAATGAGCGAGACTCATCAGTGGTTCTGTAGGCTATGCAATAGAGATAGAAAGATTGTGGAACAGGAGGGGAAAATTGCTGCCTTTCAGGCTGAGTTAGATGAGGCTAGGCGATAACTGGTCAGGTTAAGGGGGGAGAAGGGTAAACAGAGGTTGGAAGTGGCAACAGGCATAAGGAACAGGCCAAGAAATTCTTCTGACAGCTGTGTTATTAATATACAAAATAGGTTTGACCTGTTGCCTCAGTCAGAAACTGATAAGCCTCTCACAAAAGTAGATGTAGACAGGGCTTAACAAGCTTTCAGCAGCAAATTGAATAAGAATGTAGGGAAGTCTCCAAAGAGAAAGAAAGTTTTGTTGCTAGATAGTTCGCATGCTAGGGGTGTGGGCCAACTTCTGCAGGATGAATTAGGGTCAGAATACCAGGTCACCAGTTTTCTCAAACCTAGTGCTGGACTGGGGCAGGTTACAGAGGATTTAGGTTCACTATGTAAAGGCTTTACTAAGGAAGATACGGTGGTTATTGTGGGTGGGCCGGGCAACAGTATTGACAGAGATCCGGGGTACAGCATAGAGTGTGACCTGGCAAAGATTGCATCAACATCGAGTCATACCAGTGTTGGGTTTGTGTCGGTTCTGGAGCGCACGACCGACCTCATTTGAGCTCTTCTGTCAGGAGAGTTAATTTGGAGTTGGAACGGCTACTTGGATCTGGTGCAGGGTCACACATTGGTGTGGTTCCTGTTGAATCGCTCTGTAGGTGGGACTATACTAGACATGGCCTACACCTCAACAAGAAAGGGAAGGGTAAACTGGCTGGGCTGATAGCAGGAAATTTAAAGGGGGAGGAACTACATCTCATGGTGGAAACTCTTTTTTAGTGTAAGATCAGTGTCCAGTGGGAAACTCAGCCAGGCAAGTACTAAAGATGTTAAAAAACTTCAAGATACTCACAAAAGTAAAGCGAAAAATAATATTAGTAAATTTCATCAAAATATTGGGGGATTGAAGAATAAAATTGATGAGCTTCTGCTTTGTTTAGCAGATATAGAAACTGAGAATGTAATAGATGCACTATGCCTGTCTGAGCATCACATTGTCACTGATATGCAAAAGGTTAGCATCAATGGGTGCAAATTAGCTGCACATGTAAGTAGAGTAATATGATGAGAGGAGGAGTTGCCATATATGTCAAAAGCTTCCACAGTGTAAAAAATTTAGAAACTAAAAATTTTTGTCTAGAGCAACGTATGGAAGCATGTGCCACTGAACTTAAACTAAATGATGGCAGTTTCATAATTGTAACAGTATATAGGTCCCCCCTCAGGGAATTTCCAGCTATTTCTAGAAAACTTGGATGCTTTGTTATGCTATCTGTCAGACAAGGGGAAGCAAATTATCTTTTGTGGGGATTTCAATGTTGATTCCCTGAAAGACTGTAATAGGAAGAATTACCTTGTAGTATTACTCAGTTCTTTCAATCTGAGCTCCGTCATTGATTTTCCTACTCGGATAACAAAGAACAGCAGTACATTGATAGATAACTTTTTTATAGACCAAGATAAGTTTAAGGACATAAATGCTTTTCCTGTTGAGAATGGCCTTTCAGATCATGGTGCACAGCTAGTTACAGTACATGACATACCTCCATGCAGTATATCAAATCAGACTTTCAAAGCAGTGTTTTCAATTAACAATATAAATATTGCAAGCTTTAGGAAAAGCCTACAGCAGCTAGACTGGGATGAAGTGCATAAGGAACCCGATGCAAACTTGAAATATAGCTTATTTCAAGATACATTTTTAAGGGTATTTGAAAATTGTTTTCCCAAGAAAATAGTTAAACATAGTTCCAAGAAAACATATAAAAAACCTCGGCTAACTAAAGGAATAACAATATCTTGCAACCATAAAAGAGAACTGTATCTAACAGCAAGGTGGAATACTGACCCCCAAATTGTTCAATATTATAAAAACTATTGTGCGGTACTAAGAAAAGTTATTAAAAAGTCCAGAAGCATGTGTATCATGTCTGAGATCAGTAACTCTGACAATAAAATTAAAGCAATTTGGAATATTATTGAAAGGGAAACAGGGCAACCAAGAGCACAGGAAGACTTTAGTGCCATAAAACTGAATGACAAGTGTACTAACAAACAATCAGAAATTGAAAATATTTTCAATAATCATTTTTTAAACGTTGTGGAGAAAATAGGATCTAGATCTTCAGTAGAAGAGGCAAGGCTACTAATAGAAGAGGCCATACCTGTGCATTTTGAAACAACTGTAATTCCACCAACCTCTCCCTCTGAAATCAGTAAAATAATAAACTCACTGAAAAGTAAAAGTTCTTACGGAATTGATGGCATTTCCAGCAAGGTACTTAAAGCTTGTTCCCCACAGATAAGTAGGATTCTCAGGCACGTATGTAATAGCCCTCTGCAGCAGGGTGTTTTCCCCGATAGACTGAAATATGCCATTGTAAAACCATTGCATAAAAAGGGGGATACATCGGATGTCAACAACTACCGCCCAATCTCTCTTCTGACAGCTCTATCAAAAATTTTTGAGAAAGTAATGTATTCAAGGATAGCCTCCCATATTTGTAAAAATAAAGTACTAACAAAATGTCAGTTTGGTTTTCAGAAAGGCTTTTCAACAGAAAATGCTATATACGCTTTCATTGATGAAATATTGAATGCTCTGAATAACCGGACATCACCCATTGGTATTTTTTGTGATCTCTCAAAGGCCTTTGTGTAAATCATGGAATTCTTTTAGATAAGCTAAATCATTATGGTTGAGGGGGGCTGTGCACAAATGGTTTAATTCATGCTTAACTGGAAGAATGCAGAAAGTTGAAATAAGTGGTTCATGTAATGTTAAAACAACAGCTGATTCCTCAAACTGGGGGGGGCTATCAAGTACGGGGTCACACAGGGTTTGGTCTTAGGTCCTTTACTGTTCTTGATATACATTAATGGCTTACCATTCTACATTGATGAAGATGCAAAGTTAGTTCTTTTTGCTGATGATACAAGTGTAGTAATAACATCCAAAAACCAAGAACTAAGTGATGTAATTGTAAATGATGTTTTTCACAAAATTATTAAGTGGTTCTCAGCAAACAGACTCTCTTTAAATTTTGATAAAACACAGTATATACAGTTCCGTACAGTAAATGGCACAACTCCAGTAATAAATATAGACTTTGAACAGAAGTCTGTAGCTAAGGTAGAATTTTCAAAATTTTTAGGTGTGTCCATTGATGAGAGGTTAAACTGGAAGCAACACATTGATAGTCTGTTGAAACGTCTGAGTTCAGCTACGTATGCTATTAGGGTTATTGCAAATTTTGGTGATAAGAATCTCAGTAAATTAACTTACTACGCTTACTTTCATTCACTGCTTTTATATGGCATCATATTCTGGGGTAATTCATCGTTGAGTAGAAAAGTGTTCATTGCTCAAAAACGTGTAATCAGAATAATTGCTGGAGCTCACCCATGGTCATCCTGCAGACATCTATTTAAGGATCTAGGGATCCTCACACTAACCTCACAGTATATATATTCACTTATGAAATTTGTTGTTAATAATCCAACCCAGTTCAAAAGTAATAGCAGTGTGCATAGCTGTAACATCAGGAGAAAGGATGATCTTCACTATGCAGGGTTAAATCTGACTTTGGCACAGAAAGGGTTAAATTATGCTGCCACAAAAGTCTTTGGTCACCTACCAAACAGCATAAAAAGCCTGACAGATAGCCAACTAACATTTAAAAATAAATTAAAAGAATTTCTACTCATTGGCTGAATTTTTAGATATAAATTAAGGGAAAAAAACTCAAACATTAGTGTCATGCAATATTTTGTGTAATGTAATATCTTGTACAGACATCTTTTATTAACCTGATACGTACCACTTCATTACGAAGTGTCGTATTCATGATCTATGGAACAAGTATTAATCTAATCTAATCTGAAGAGTAGACTGAAATTTAAAAGATTAGTCGGCAAGAATCAATACGGAAAGAAGTGGGATACGAAAATACTAAGGAGTGACGAGATACGCACGAAGCCCAAAGATACGGCAATGAGGAATAGCTCAGTAAGCAGTACTGTGGAAGAGGAACGGACGTCTCTAAAAAAGGCAGTCACAGAAATTGGAAAGAAAAACATAGGTACAAAGTAGGTAACTGCGAAGAAACCATGGGTAACAGAACAAATACTTTATTTGATTGTTGAAAGAAGAATGTACAAAATTCGGGAATGCAGAAATACAAGTCGCTTAGGAATTAAATAAATAGGAAGCGCAGGGAAGTTTAGGTGAAGTGGCTGCATGAATAATGTGAAAAAATCAAAAAAAGAAATGATTGTCGGTACGACTGACTCAGCGTATAGGAAAGTCAAAATAACCTTCGGTGAAATTGGAAACAGGGGTGGTAACATTAAGGGTGCAACGGGAATTCCGCCGTTAAATGAGAGGAGGGAAAGGATAGGTGGAAAGAGTTCATTCAAGGTCTCTTTGAGGGAGAAGATTTGTCTGATGGCACAGAAAAAGAAACAGGAGTCAATTTAGAAGAGATAGGGGACCCAGTATTATAATTAGAATTTAAGAGAGCTTTCGAGAACTTAAGATCAGATAAGGCAGAAGAGATAGATAAAATTACATCAGAATTTCTAAAGTGATTGGGGGAGGTGGCAACAAAACGACTATTCACGTTGGTGTGTAGAATGTATGAGTCTCGCGAAATACCATCTGACTTTCGGAAAAATATCATCCACCCATTTCCGAAGATAGTAAGAGCTGACAAGTGCGAGAAATATCGCACAATCAGTTCATGCATCCAAGTTGTTGACAAGAATAATATACAAGTGATTGGCTCTGAACACTATGGGACTTAACTGCTATGGTCATCAGTCCCCTAGAACTTAGAACTACGTAAACCTAACTAACCTAAGGACATCACACAACACCCAGTCATCACGAGCAGAGAAAATACAAATGGTTCAAATGGCTCTCAGCACTATGGGGCTTAACTGCTGAGGTCATCAGTCCCCTAGAACTTAGAACCTAACTAACCTAAGGACATCACACACATCCATTCCCGAGGCAGGATTCGAACCTGCGACCGCAGCGGTCGCGCGGTTCCAGACTGTAGCGCCTAGAACCTCTCGGCCAGTCAGGCCGACAATAATATACAGAAGAATGGAAAGGAAAATTGAGGATGTATTAGATGACTATCACTTTGACTTTTATAAAGGCACCAAAGAGCCATTCTGACATTGAGGTTGATAATGTAACAAAAACTAAAGAAAATCAAGACACATTCATAGGATTTGTTGACTTGGGGAAAGCGTCCAACAACGTAAAATGGTGCAAGATATTCGAAATTCTGAGAAAAATAGGGTTAAGGTATGTACAAGATGTACAAGAGCCAAGAGAGTATAATAATACTGGACGACCAAGGAAGAAGTGCTTGGAGTAAAAAGGGTGTAAGACAAGATGTAATTTCCGCTTGGTTCTACTTGCACCTACAATCCACACCTTAACTACTTTCTTTCCTCTCTTTATGGTTGTCCGCAGACAATTCAAATTTGCCATTGAACATTGCTTGTGAGTCAGACGTTGTTATAGATTCAAACTCACTTTTCCCTAGGTCACTATTAGAACTTGCTGAGGTCTCTTCGCTTACATCGTTTTGTTTCTCTTCGTTTTCTACTTGAAGAAGTTTCCTTCTTAGATTCTTAGGTCGAAACTTGAGCCCACTTTTCTGTACCACCAGAAGCAGCTGTCTGGAGCAGTGATTGTGCTACAGTTTCTGTTAGTGAACCCGCAGATGATTCCGCTGGAAGTACCTTAGATCTAGTTCCAAGGCTTGGCTCCGAAGCACCACCCAGCGCGTCACACTGAACGGCCTCCGTCGCAGACAAATGGCTCTGAGCACTATGGGACTTAACATCTTAGGTCATCAGTCCCCTAGAACTTAGAACTACTTAAACCTAACTAACCTAGGGACATCACACACATCCATGCCCGAGGCAGGATTCGAACCTGTGACCGTAGCGGTCACGCGGTTCCAGACTGCAGCGCCTAGAACCGCACGGCCCCATCTTCCGGCCCGTCGCAGACACTTCTGACTTGTTTGTTGTTAAGTGCCCAACTGGAACTGCAATACCACTTCCACGTCGGGTTGTTTATCGATCGTTGTCTCGACACTCATAGTCAGCTGCCCTATTATTTTAGAGCTACACTACTGGCATTCACTTGACTTTCACTAATAGATCAATATTCCCCATTCATAAATCGTTTTGACTGTTTCATGTGCGCCCTTCCTTTTTCGTCTTCTTCTTCTGGTTTGATGCGGCCTGCCCCAAGTCCTCTCCCGTCCCAACCTCTTCTCCTCAGAATAGCTCTTGCAGTCTACGTCCCCAATTATTTGCTAAATCTATTCCAATATGTGTCTTCCTCTACAGTTTTTGCCCTCTACAGCTCCCTCTAGTACCACTGAAGTCATTCCCTCTTGTCTTAGCAGATGTCATATCATCCTGTCCCTTCTCCTTGTCGGTGTTTTCCACATATTCCATTCCTCTCCGATTCTGCGCAGAACCTCTTCTTTACTTACCTTATCAATCCACCCAATTTTCATCAACCGCCTGTAACATCACACTTCAAATGCTTCGATTCCCTTCTATTCCTATTTTCTCCAGTCCATGTTTCACTACCACGCAGTGCTGTGCTCCAAACGCACATTCTCGAAAACTTCTTCCTCGAATTAAGGCCTATGTTTGATACTAGTAGACTTCTCTTGGCCAGGAGTGCCCTCTTTGCCATTACTAGTCTGCTGTCCATGTCCTTGCTCCGTCCACCATTTGTTATTTTGCTGCCTAGGTAGCAAAATTCCTTAATTTCATCTATTTCGTGACCATCGATCCTGATGTTAAGTTTCTCGCTGTTCTCAATTCTGCTAGTTCTCATTACATTCGTCTTTCTTAGATTTACTCTCAAGCTATAATCTATACTCATCAGACTGTTCATTCCATTCAGCATACTATGTAGTTCTTCTTCACTTTCATTCACGAGAGCAATGTGAGCTCTCCGTTCCTGGTCGTCCACTTTTACCTCTTGACTCTTGTACGTATTGCATATTACCTGCCTCTCCCTACTGCTTACCCCTCTTTTTCTCAGAATTTGGAACATCTTGCACCATTTTACATTATCGACCTTTTCCCCAAGTCAACAAATCATATGAACGTGTCTTGATTTTTCTTTAGTGTTGCCTGCATTATCAGTCGCAACGTTAGAATCGCCTCTCTGGTGCCTTTACCTTTCCTAAATCAAAACTGATCGGCATCTAACATATCTTCAATTTTCTATTCCACTCTTTTCTATATTATTCTTGTCAGATACTTGGATGCTGAGCTGTTAAGCTGATTGTGCGATAGTTGTCGCACTTGTCAGCTCATGCAGTCTTCGGAATTGAGTGGATGATATTTTTCCGAAAGGCAAATGGTATGTCATCAGACACATCCATTCTACATACCAATGTGAAAAGTCGTTTTTTGCCACTTCCCCAACGATTTCCGAAATTCTGATGAAATCTTATCGATCCCTCCTGCCTTATTTGGTTCCGAGTGTTCCTCCTCACTTCCCCATTACACTCCTTCCATTTGCTCAGGCTTTTCTATATCAAAACATAATAATACTCTTGAACAAATTAACGAAAGTACATCATTTGCCATGTCAACTTATTTTGAACATTTATTTACATTAAATTTCATCTCAATTGCAAATGAAATGGCAAGGAAAACTTTTCATTTCGTGGAACTAAAGAAATAGTACTAAAACAGTGGAGTCACTTTTGATAACTATATATTCTTTCCTTTTAAAATGCAAAGTAATCTCTTCTTCTCTTGAAATCCTTTATTTTCTTTTAGTGCTAGGAATGAAATTTATGCTACCTTATAATTGCAAATAAATCTGATATTTTGTTTATATCCATCCATCGAGTCATCTACAGAAACTAAAGTAATTTTTCTTGCAAACGGAAAATAATTAAACAGATCTGATTCTTCGTTGCAGCATTCTTTTTCTTATTTTTACTATCTCTATGCCAATTTTAGTGCGTAAGTTGCATTTAAAATACAAGTAACTTCATGGAGAAAGCACTAAACCTAAATCGAAAATAAAAGCTAGAGGGCTCACCAATGTGAACAATGGTCTTACTGTCTCAGGTACAACTAGATCATGCTCATTCGTAGTTTCCAAAATTGATTTGATATCTTCTTCCCATAATTCGTAGTGTAACGTCGTTAGCCCTCACATTCTGTGTGAAACCGTGGTCGCATGCAAGAGAGGTACTTCATGGCCCTAACCAGATCAGGTTAAATAAATAAATAAATAAATTCCTTGAAACTTGGTGTTTCTAATGTTGTCACAGAGTGTACGAATTGGTCGACAGCCTGATTACCATACTGTTTTTCTGGTTCGTTCTTGAGTCACAACATTGTGTATCATGAAATATGGCGTTGCCGTCCTCAATAGTGAAGCAGCAAATTGTTGCGTCCATTGCTAGACATCATGCGTGTTTTGACTTTTGTTAGCGATGTATAGGAGTACCCTATTTATTGTTGTTGTTGTTGTGGTCTTCATTCCTGAGACTGGTTTGATGCAGCTCTCCATGCTACTCTATCCTGTGCAAGCTTCTTCATCTCCCAGTACCTACTGCAACCTACATCCTTCTGAATCTGCTTAGTGTATTCAACTCTTGGTCTTCCTCTACGATTTTTACCCTCCACGCTGCCCTCCAATACTAAATTGGAGATCTTTCGATGTCTCAGAACATGTCCTACCAACCGATCTCTTCTTCTAGTCAAGTAGTGCCACAAACTCATCTTCTCCCCAATTCTATTCAGTACCTCCTCATTAGTTATGTTATCTACCCATGTAATCTTCAGCATTCTTCTGTAGCACCACATTTCGGAAGCTTCTATTCTCTTCTTGTCTAAACTATTTATCGTCCACCTTTCACTTCCATACACGGCTGCACTCCATACAAATACTTTCAGAAAGGACCTCCTGACACTTAAATCTATACTCGATGTTAATAAATTTTTCTTCTTCAGAAACGCTTTCCTTGCCATTGCCAGTCTACATTTTATATCCTCTCTACTTCGACCATCGTCAGTTATTTTGCTCCCCAAATAGCAAAACTCCTTTACTACTTTAAGTGTCTTATTTCGTAATCTAATTCCCTCAGCACCACCCGACTTAATTCGACTACATTCCATTATCCTCGTTTTGCTTTTGTTGATGTTCATCTTATACCCTCCTTTCAAGACACTGTCCATTCCGTTCAACTGCTCTTCCAAGTCCTTTGCTGTCTCTGACAGAATTACAATGTCATCGGTAAACCTCAAAGTTTTTATTTCTTCTCCATGGATTTTAATACCTACTCCGAACTTTTCTTTTGTTTCCTTTACTGCTTGCTCAATATACAGATTGAATAACATCGGGGATAGGCTGCAACCCTGTCTCAATCCCTTCCCAACCACTGCTTCCCTTTCATACCCTTCGACTCTTATAACTGCCATCTGCTTTCTGTACAAATTGTAAACAGCCTTTCGCTCCCTGTATTTTACCCCTGCCACCTTCAGAATTTGAAAGAGAGTATTCCAATCAACATTGTCAAAAGCTTCCTCTAAGTCTACAAATGCTAGAAACGTAGGTTTTGCCATTCATTAATCTTTCACATCTGGCAACACCTGCTTCCTTTGGGGTTGGAATTATTATATTTTTCTTCAAGTCTGAGGGTATTTCGCCTGTCTCATACATCTTGCTAACCAGATGGTAGATTTTTGTCAGGACTGGCTCTCCTAAGGTTGCCAGTAGTTCTAATGGAATGTTGTCTACTTCGGGGGCCTTGTTTCGACTCAGGTACAACATAACTTTAAAAAAAAAAAATGTGACAGAGCGTATGAAGTACAGAGTCGCCATCATCATTTAATCATACAGTAAAGTTGCATGCCCTCGGGAAAAATTACGGCTGTAGTTTCCCCTTGCTTTCAGCCGTTCGCAGTACCAGAACAGCAAGGCCATTTTGGTTAGTGTTACAAGGCCAGATCACTCTATCATCCAGACTGTTGCCCCTGCAACTACTGAAAAGGCTGCTGCACCTGTTCAGGAACCACACGTTTGTCTGGCCTCTCAACAGATACCCCTCCGTTGTGGTTGCACCTACGGTACGGCTATCTGTATCGTTGAGGGACGCAAGCCTCTCCACCAACGGCAAGGTCCATGGTTCATGACAATCGTCAAAAATGGGCTAATCTGTAAGATGGGTAAGTACAACTGTGTGTTGAATGGAATCATTTCATATTGTTATGACCTACCATACGATGTAATCTGGTTGTTATGTTACCCTTCGCTGCTGTGTCTCGTGCTCAAATTTCGACTTATTGTATGGAACGGTCTCTACTGATTCCAGAATGGAAACCAGAGCACAAATTACGTTTGTACTGCACTCCAACGCGGTGAGATCACGTTTAATGTGGTTAATATACTCAGGGAGGGCTTCAAGAGTCAGGGAGATGTCAGCAGTATCAAAGCTAGTCAAGAATGTTTTCCTGTTTCCCGTTGCACAGAAGACTCTTGTTTTCGATCTCGAAGTGTATAGGAACTAATATCCCAAATAAAGGAGTAGTTTCAGGACGCCGTTTCTGGCACCGCCTGATACCTAGTTGTGTCGATTCTGAGCGGTGGTGTGTCTTGAATGTTTCCGGCGGCCACTCATAAAAATTCTGCGTTATTTCAACACTAGGCGTCGCGGTCCTTCTCTCCATCTCAGAGCTGACCGAAGGGGTGAAATGAGAGAAGACGGGGTACGATAAATTTATATTGTGGCACGTCCACTGCTGCGTTGGGTAATATTTTGGTGAAATTTGGTGCCGTTGGAGCAGAATTAACCCACACTAAACGTTACATGAACTTCTGAGCTTTGGTCCTTTTTTCGCATGAGTCAACACCTTGTTATTTGAATCATATTCGAACCCGAGGGTGACGCCACAGGGCGTCACGCTTTTGTATCATCACAGAGGAAAGCTGTAGGCTCCTTTGAGTCGAATTTCTAACTTACGCGCTGCAATGGGTGTGATTTGCGAGGTTCTGAAAAAATGATATTTTAATTCAGTTGTGTTGTGTAGTTCAGTGACTCTGCTTTTCGTGATTACTTCTGTGATTGAACACAGACAGATACTACATAATCTATTTCTTTTTTTTATCATTGCAACAGTAGTCAAGAAGAACAATCCAGTTGTCTGCTGTATATTTCTGTTGCACTGACAAATAAATGTTAATTACATTCAACTTTTGACGGTTATTAATGTGTGCTACTACATAGCTCACATCATTTTTGGCACTAAATTCAGCTCTTCTAAAGACAGTGGGACATACACTATCAAATCATAAGCACCCAGACTACTGTATCGGTAGCTGAGGTGCCCAATAACGACATCAGACGTCAACAAAAAGATAATACAGTAATACGTTTATTTACAATACGTACACTTACAACTGAGAAATGCATATCTTTGAAATACTGAAAGGTCTTTTGTGGTGCTATGCTCTTCAAAGAAGAAGCGTATGCTGGTACAATGAGATAAGACACCGGTAACTAATAATGCTTAGTAGCCTCAAGTTACATTAATGCATTTTGCTTACTGTACTCTTCCGTGCCAAGATAAGAGTCCAAGGATTCACTAGGTGCATAAAAAAAACGCATCAGCCAGTCAGAATGGCAGGCAGTAAGGTCATGTGAATTTAGCGTCCTCTGATGGCGTATGCGTAGGAGATCTCCGTTTCGCCCCCCCCCCCCCCCCCCCCGCTTACCAAAGTAGATAGAGAGCGATGGAAGAGATGGTGCGCTGGTAGGAGATGTCCTGTGTAGATGTGAGCGGGGCACGGCGCACCACCTTCTGTCAAGATGCCGCCGATACCGCACATACACCGCTATGTAATGTCGAATCGAACATTAGATTCCATAAGCGGTGACCCGCCAGCATAAAAGAAGGCAGGAAGTTGTTTGATGTCAGTAGAGAAGCAGTTTCACCAGAACGAGTCGGTTAAGAGAGCTCGTTGACTTCGAATATAGACTAGCCTTTTTAATGTCACCTAAATAACGATCCGTCAGAGACTTTTCAGCCCATCTATAGCTCCCCAGGTGAACTGTTGGTGATGTAATAGTATAGTGGAAATGCGAAGGAACAAGTAGTGAATCAGCTAAAATTGCCCCGTAAATATTGCGGAAATGGAAAGTGCTATTGATGTTCGGTTTTTGCATAATAGACTAGTAGTCAGGGGCTCGTACTGTTAGTCAACCAACATTAGGGTAAATTAGAGTATCATTGATGTTTGTTGCAGGATTCTAGCGCGAGTCGTTTTCGAATGGGTCCTACAGCGACATTTGTACAACACTTGCGGTAGTACACTCTGAAATTCAACACAAGTGCATACACTAGTTGTGTGGCTTCTGACCACTTACAGCAGAACTGACCATCACACGTCGTGTTCAAAATAACCAACGGCAGCGGCAAGACACCCTTCCAGTCTGGTATGGAACAGCTGCTGCACACCAGCTGGCATTTCATTGGAGATGACTGAGCACGCTGCAGTAATACGGCGTTGAGTATCATCGAGTGTAGTTGTTCTGTCCTTGTAGACAGTGTTATCACCTTTTTCCACAGAAAAAGTCTACACGTGTCAAATATGGGGAATGGACCGGCCAAGGTGCAGCTCATCTGCGTTCAATCAAACGATTTCGAAACAATTTATGAAGACATGCTGTAGTTCTTCGTGTACGGGGCTGGACAGCCGTCATGTTGGTGCCATAGGTTCCTCCTAGCCTAAGAGGAACCAGGAACCTCTTCTAGCGTCGATGGAAGATGATCTGTAAGAAGGATGCATAGTTGTGAGCATTCAGTCTTGTGTCTATGAAAAATGGGTCCATGAGCTGATAATTCCACCTGACGAAGCCAACAGCGATTCTCAACAGACCAATAGTGTATGTTTTGCCAGTTTACCTGGCCATGATTGGTACATGTGGCTTCATCACTAAACTAGATACATAAAACATCTGGAGTACCTTGTTTTAATGTACATGTACAGAAGTGAACACGATTCTTATAATCATTTGGGGATGGAACCTATGGCGATGGAGAATTCCCAGGATACTTGCCTTACTCATGCCACTTCCTCGTGCGATAGCGCGAAGCTAGAGTGTGGATCAACTGCAACAGCAGCGAGTACATTAATTTCTCCCTCTTCTCTCGTCACTTGATACCTTCTGTTTCGTTGTTTTGGTGTTACCATGCCATTTTCAACTGGTTGAAGAAGTTAACACATAGTTGCCGAGATGGTTCATACCTATTGGGAAATGTTGTCACATACTCAGTATAAGTACGAAGTGCATTTTTTCTACACTCTGCATGAGCATGTCGGCTTTTTCTGCATTAAAATCCCATTCTCCACTCACAACTGCTTGGACTGTCACACACTGACTAGTATGTTGCAATGCACTCAAGGAACTCACAAGCCCACTGCGAGCAAACGTAACGACATCGTACCTAGCTACTACGTAGGTTGAATGGCATTATCAAGTGTAGGTGGGAACTCATCAAAATACATCTCGTAAATGACTCGCACTAGGCCCCTGCAACCAACACCCTTGAGACTGGTCGTGCGGTAGCGTTCTCGCTTGCGCGCCCGGGTTCTCGGGTTCGATTCCCGGCGGGGTCAAGGATTTTCTCTGCCTCGTGATGACTGGGTGTTGTGTGATGTCCTTAGGTTAGTTAGGTTTAAGTAGTTCTAAGTTCCAGGGGACTGATGACCATAGATGTTAAGTCCCATAGTGCTCAGAGCCATTTAAACCACTGACAGATTTATCCAACTTTTGTTAATGTCAGTAGGCACTCCTCCATGTAAAAAACATATTTTAGCGAAAAAATTATACTTTCTAAACATTATTATAATCTGTTGATTGGCTAACAATACGAGTCCATGACCAATAATCCATCCTGCGAAAATCGCACATCATTAGCACTTTCCATTTCCGAAATATTTGCGGTGCAAGATTTTAGTAATTGGCCCTTCTAACTGACGGATAGGGAACATCGAGTTATGAAATGCGCTTAACATTTATCATTCCAGTGGAAGGGTTTATGTTTGGAAAATGCTTGGAGAACCTTATTGGTGTAGGGCCAATACTGAAGCGAGGAGAAGATGATGTTACAGGAAGGTGGTGTTTCCCATGACTAAGATGTGGTTCCATTATTGCACTTAATAAAACTCTAAATGCGTAAGGATATGAACACATTTCACAACAATGTGTACTGAGTAGAGTATAGTACAGTAGAAGAGCAGTTCGAAAATGATTTTTGTATTAGCATGACAATGTTTCTTGTCATAAGAGCATCTGTGAAGCAATGGGTTTTGGACATGTAATGGATATGTAATGGATTGACCTACCCAGAGTCCCGACCTGAACCCAGCGGGAATCTATAGGATGAAATTAAATCTGGGTTGTTAGACCGCGACAGATTTCTTCTAAACGATCGACGTTTCTACCCCTCTGCTGGGATCTTCTTCAGGATCTTGTGGTGTTCACATTAGATTGAGTGCTACATTTACGGTGAATACCACAAGATCTGTGACAGCAGCCAAGAAAGCATGCAGAGTACGGAATGAGTTAGAATGTGGACATTGCATCATGTTCCAGCGTACACGATCACTGCCTTCTCGGATTTCGAGTCTTCAGGAAGAAAGGTTTGTTATTCCTCATATACATTTATGCACCTCAGTGGAAGTGTTCTCAGGAGAGTTTAAACCGTCATGAAGGAGGAGGATGGAAGCACCTCACCTTATTGATAACTGTTAGCTGTCCGGATACTTTTGATTGGATAGTGTACCTGAGACATTATAGAGCACCAGCTCCGCACCCACAAGCCACTGCATCCAAATTTACGGTAAGTTCGTGACTTGTGACTAGACATCTTGTGCCATGTACATCAGGAAACGTGCTATCCAGGATCGCTGTTGTATTGCTTTCCACAGTGGACGAACACGGTGTTAAGTACGTAATCATGATGTTTTGGCTCGGCAGTGTATGAGGCATAGGCAAACATTCTTCCAGTATACCCTTAAATCTCAGTTCTGGGCTTCCTATTTATTGAGTATAGCCTCGATTATGTCCGACAAAATGGTGTGAACCTAATAACACCAGATCTCCTTAGTCTGATTCTGTGATGGCTTCATTCCTCATGATCAGTTCGTTAATAATAGCTGAATTACGTACAAGTGTGCGTTACGCCAGTGATTGTAGAGTTGAAAATCAGAGCTACCGCCGTTTGTCAAACGGCAGCTTACCAGAGTCAATAAAGACGTCGCAAATTGCTTGAATCTCTTATGGTGAGCAGTATCGATGGTTTGGAAATACGGTGGCCGTTCGGTTCTTTTCTGAATCCTAAGGATGAGAAAGGTCTAGATGAATTTCAGTGACAATTTGTATCTAGGAGATCTGTATCCAGCAATAGATATGAAAGGGCAGATGAAATCAGTGCTGATGGTGTTCCACCATTGTTTTTTCGATTACAGAGTATTACAAAGTTCACCTGGTTTTAGTATGAGCGAGGGTTTAAGTCCCTGTCCAGGCACAGCGGTGTATCTTCCCATCTATTTCCGTAATGGAATGATTTATCTGAAAGAAATCATTATCTATTCCTGCCCCACCAATTCCAGGTTCTGTTGTAGCTGGTCCGGCCCATACACTTGAATTAATTAGTGATTTAAATGTTTATTATTCCGTCTCGCTGCACGATTGGGGCCAGTAGACATGATACATAACCTATTACGATTTTCTTCAGACCTACGCAGTGAAAAATAGAAACGAATATCTCGAACTAATGGTCCTATCTGAATAAAACTGCACATGTTGTACAGGTTGTACAAAGTATGCATTAAGATTATCTTAAACAAAATTGTAAACCCTCGTACATACTCAACGCAGTCCTGCACAAATGTGATAATTCAGGTGTTGAATGACGCCTTAAGACATTCCAAGCCGCTTCTACCAGTTATATTTCGTCAAGAGACGCGATACAACAGGAACAGATACCGTCTCATCTCGCCTCATGTAACCACAACAAGCTGCATGTCTTTGGAAAGTTGATACCCGCATGTAAAGTCATTTCTTGATGCAAGAGCACAGAATATGAACGACAGCAGATTCGGGTGGATGAAAAGCACACTGGACAAAAACGTGACATCAGGAGACATAACGTGAATATCGTGTAACTCTTCTTCTGGCTTTGATAATGGCCTTAGGGAGGGAGTGCACTGACAAAATCAGGTATGCCATATCCATGACCTTCCACAAAACAACAATTTTGTTTGAGAACCCAGGGATGATAATTTTTCTTTCTTTTTAATCGAAGTCCTGTACACAAGCGCTGATTCTTGTTATAAGCCGAGCAGTAATGGTACCAGGTGACAGTTAAACAGTTTGGATGACTCCAAAAACGAGGGACTGAGAATGGGACTATGACGGGAAAGTAGTTGCACAGAAACAAGTACAAGTAAATAAAATAAAAACAGTATAGCTGTTGAAATTGTTATGAATTTTTTAAACGTACTTCATCCAACTGAGGTCACACATCGACTATGAGATCCCGCAGAGCTGCCAGATTAGGGGGAAGTTGCTTCCTGCGTTTCATTCTCTGTTTAAAAAACACTAGACTTTACTGTGTGATTAATTTCGGGTGTGTCAAGGCCCACTCAAGGTCTGATAATTTACCTAATTGTTGATCGAACCTGGAACATTGGTGTGCAGCTTTGTGAAAATGATCGTTGTCATATTTGCAGCATGCACGGTAAACTCATCAAAAACATTCAGAAGAAAGAATTAAACGTTCTCATCGAGAATTTTAAGTATGCTGGTCAACGTTGACAGTAACCTAAGGGACCAATAACCTCGGTTAAAAAGTCATGGTACAAAAAATACCCCGCAGACGCCACAGAAGTAGTCTCAACACACCGACTATTAAATATCTCACTGTGCTGAAGGTGCATTCGACTTCTTGCATCATCTGCTTTGAAGCAAAATAGCGACTCATTACACGCCTGTAGTTAGATGGTGTCCAGTTTATTTGCTGTCTGGTTTTATTCGATATTGTGAGGTACCTTACTTGAAATGCCCACTGCATGTATTTCCTTCACAGTGATGTCTCCAAAACTGGTTGACATGTATCTGCCATAAGATAACGGGCTACAGTGTCACCTGACATTTTTGACAGCTGTGGCGCAATGTAGCGTTCTACAGAGCACTGACGAATGAGGCAGGTGAGAGGAGGGGTTGAGAGAGGACAAGTTACTCTCTCACCTATTTTTCACCTATGGAAAATTATTAAAGATTTCGTCACAACCTGACACATCTTGAGCAAGACTCTAGAAAGTTAACGGCCTGAGCAGACGTTGATGGAGCCAGGTAGGGCACTAAAGGCATGATGTAATTTTATGATCCTTTGCTCATAGGAAGCATGTTGAGAGCTGAAAGCAACTGGCGCCGAGGTCATCCCTTAGGAAGTCTTGCCAGACACACTCACAGCCATACAGGGCAGACAGGGCACCCTTTCATCGAGACAGAACTCGAACAGAACAATGCCACGCTACCTGCTGCAGCACGGGCTGAAGCCTCGGCTGGGGCGATGATCTGAAGGAACACATCTACACTGTGGAGTCATAAATGAGGCATTGTGTGCGTGATAAAAATTCACATGTTTTCAAGTTTGCCGATAGTGCAAATAGGCCAGTGAACCACTTTCCCTGGCTGCCTCGAATGTATAAGAAAAAACCGGCGTCTGAGAATCGTTTGGAGATAGAATCTTTATTCCACCTAATAACTAGAACTAACAAGCTCCAAGGCACAGCCGATTTAGATAGAGATCTTTGAGATTGTATCTGTTTACCTGTTACTGTGGGAAGAGTCCAGACCTCAGAAAAAATCATCTGCCCCCTCTGTGAAAACTTAATAAAGACAGTAATTGGAGGTTTATTTTTCTTCCAGATATGCAGGTTTTTTAACTGTTGCCCTGTTTCGACATGACTTTGTGTTGTCATGTGGGAGGGGAGATTTAGTGAGTCTAGAGCCCTGTGATTGGCTCGAGATGAGGTGAAGGTGGTGTCGTTCATGCACTTTGCAGGACAAACGGAATTTTTTTCTGGAATGGTACGATGCACTCGGGTGCAGGACTTTGGTCTGGTAAGCTCTTCTAGTCGAAGCTGTGGCATGTATGGTTGGCACTTGCGACCTATTCTGAGACTGACTTCACTTGCGAGTAGTTTGGACTGGGGAGCCTGTGATTAAGTTCTTACCGTACCGTAGTGTGATTTCAAACCTTTCGCACTACTCGTTTGCTGAGGGCACACTTATTCATTTTTAGTTTACCGGTCTTGACTTTTGGTATCCTTGTGCGCTCTGGCGCATAAGTGAGCCAAATTGGTCCTTGGTTCGACCAGCGAATGGGTGTGTCACATAGACTGTAAATTGCGATCTGTCTGCCTGATCGCTAGACCGTGAGATTTTTGCATTTCTTTCGTGGCCATGATCGATTCACAGTTGCCACTTCCACGTCTCACTACCGCTGCACACATATCACCATCTGCAATTACATCGCTGCATGACGTGAACAGGGAAACGTACGGCATTGTCAGGGGTATAGATCTGAGTTGGCACTTGCTCTCAGCTGCACCTATGGAGAAAAACTTCAGTAGATTAGATCAGTCAAAGGCTGCTCAGTGTCAGATCAATTCAGATTGCGTTATCCACATTTTTAGAGCCAGAGAGACTCCACTAGTTAAGCTGTCACAGCCACCTAGGATCGTTGTCCAGTGTAGTCGTAAATAACCTGTTAGTTGTTTACGGTATTCAGTCAATAACTTGTTTAGCATAATTTATGTCTGTTTTGGGAAAATAAATTTTGTTAGTACACTAAATTTTGCCTACATTCTCAATCACTTAAATAATCCCACCAGGGTTACCTTTCAGGATGACGCAACTAGACGGCTAGTGCTAGCGCTGGAAAAACATACACGTGAGACGGGGCATGGTCAGTAACTAAGGTTCGCAGACTAGACGTCCGCCATTATGGAATAAAGTTATACATGAATACAATAAAATGCTTAACTTGCGCCGGCCGGAGTGGCCGAGCGGTTAAAGGCGCTACAGTCTGGAACCGCACGACCGCTACGGTCGCAGGTTCGAATCCTGCCTCGGGCATGGATGTGTGTGATGTCCTTAGGTTAGTTGGGTTTAAGTAGTTCTAAGTTCTAGGGGACTTATGACCACAGCAGTTGAGTCCCATAGTGCTCAGAGCCATTTTTTTGCTTAACTTGCAATAAATTAACAATATCACGCAGATCAGCATACAAAATTATTCATGGCAGTGAGAAAACCTCATTGCAAAAGTTGCCATGTTTATATCGTGTCTGGTTTAAAAGTTATTCAGACTGATTATGTTAGTGAAACTTCCTGGGAGATTAGAACGTGTGCCGCAACGAGACTCGATCTAATGACTTTTGCCTTTAGAGACCTGGTGCTCTACCGACATTTTCTTTTCCATACAAGTAAAAAGTCAACGTAAATACCGTTCTTCTGTCGGAATCAACATAAGACACTACACTCGATAGAGGTGCTCGAAAGTCTTTATTAACAGGGTATGGGGAAATGAAAAAGAAAACTGAAAGTGAGCTAAGAAGTGTGACACTGTAGACAAAGAGGGAAGAAGCAGCCGGTTAATGGTGAGACTTGCAAGCATCCTCGTGCTCGGCAGATGCAGTGCGGGTGCAGAGTGGGCAGGGGTCGACAAATGAGGCTTGGCCACAGTGTACCCAGCACCACTCCTGGGCAGATGTACACGAAAAGAGGATGGAGACAAGTGGGAGGGGACACTGGAGTTGGAAAGAATGACCAGGTTGGTCTGGTATAGTGCATAAAGGAAAGGGGCGTGTGTCCATACCCCTAAAACTCTGTGGGGTATGATACAGGAATGTAGCGCAGGGAGCCTCAGACGTCTGCAAGGAGAGCGAGGGGGGGGGGGGGGGAGGCAGTACCGGCTACGTATGATACAATCAAGTTGAGCAGAGGTGACGTAAAGGTCGCGCGTAGGTTATTGGCAAGTGCGGTAGCGCGGTCGGTGCTCGATTTCAGTGTCGGTGTTTTGTAAGTACTGGGAGAAGTCACGATGTGATACATCGCTATCAGTGTAAAGATAAGTGACCGGCCATCTGTTGACCCGTTCAATTGCATGAATTTTAGTAGCGGGGAAATAAGTGTCCTCAGGACGAATAAAAGTCCATGGGTCAATCCTGTCCAGCAGAACACGTAGGTAGCAGGCAATGAACTGTCGACTCAATTTCCAGAAATCACTATTGGCAGCACAAGTCAGCAGATGGGCATCGTCGTCCACGAGGTGGCAAATTGTACAAAGGGGAGTGTCCGACAACCGACTGCGTGAAGACGCTGATCTATGGCGAATTTCCCACGTGTTATTGCCAGGCCGTTGGAGGGAAGGAAAGCCTGGTGGACATGATGTCAAACTGTGGGGCGCTGTGTCGATGGATGTTTGAGTTCGACGTATTTGCGGGGTATGCAATGAAGTAATGAGGTGTAGAAATCCTTGGTTCGAGGAAGTCGCGTGCTCGGTAAGTGAGTGTCTTCTTAACTCAAGCCAACGATGAAATCAAAAATGTGCTCATAACACCGGCGGGGATATGGACGTGGGCATAAGAATGTCCAGCAAGCTACTCGTAAGATGCGCCCCCATTCCACTTCTTGTGCATGATGGTTCAAAAATGGTTCAAATGGCTCTGAGCACTATGGGACTCAACTGCTGTGGTCATAAGTCCCCTAGAACTTAGAACAACTTAAACCTAACTAACCTAAGGACAGCACACAACACCCAACCATCACGAGGCAGAGAAAATCCCTGACCCCGCCGGGAATCGAACCCGGGAACCCGGGCGTGGGAAGCGCGAACTGTGCATGATGGTCATGTGCAAAGACGTCGCTAGGAGTTGCACGTTGACAAGGTCGAAGTCTCCCGTTCGCTCGCGAGTGGATGATGAACGTTAGGTAACGGACCTTAAAGAGCGTACCGGCTATAAGAAAGTATCCGAACGCAGCCTGCAGACTGCGTGCAATTAGAACCTGTCCTTTGTCGACCATCTTGGAGGCCACATGTTCATTGAGGTGTTCGACATGTTGCAAATAATCGAGTCAGAGTAGGAGATTTTGTTGTCCTGTCGTACGGATAATTTTTTGAGTATACCCAGAAAATTGATGACAGCGAAGCGCAGCACGGTGGAGACGAAAATGATGCCAAGATATCGTAGTTTCTGTATGCAGTGGAGGGGTGCTAAGTCGTCGCGTAAGAGGCCGCGTCCAATGGACATCTTCGATACTTCAGCCACATTCATGGTACTGACGGCTGTAATTCCGTGCGTTAACATTAAATCGAGTTCATCTGTGCTCAGTCCGCGAGCGCACTAAGAGAAGGAGGTCGTCCGCATAAGCACGACAACGGAAAGCATGCTGTTGCAACGTAATACCAGAAAGATGAGTCGAATGGCTGCCGATGATTGGTTCCAGGGTTATGGCAGTTTGTCGAGATCGACTGAGCTACCGAAGCACGACTCATGATCTGTCCTCATAGCTTTTTACCGCCAGTATCTCATCTCTTGCCTCCCAAATTTCGCAGCAGTTCTCTTGCTGAACTTGTGGGAGTAGTACTCCCGGAAGAAAGGATATTGCGGAGACAAGCATCACCACAGCCTGGGGGATGTTTCCCTTTGCAGCGGAATATGCGTTGCTTTAAGGTAGCTTAGCCCCTAGGGAACTTGCCCATGAAAGGAAAACGTCCGCAGTTCCATTCTCGGTCCGGCACACAGTTTTAAGCTGCCAGCAACTTACATATCAGCGCACACTCAGCTGTTGGATTATTTTAATGGTTATAAGATTCATAATGGGTACACGGAGTTCAAACTACTTCCTTATGGTAGCTCAAATGAGAGCTTGCGATTCCAGATGTACGATAAGAACAACGCATTTTTTTACCAAACAAGTCTACAAATAATAATAAGCGACTGATTTTGTATTAAAAACGTACCATTACTGTAGTCCTCCACAGAAATACACCACATAATACCAGCATGAGTATCTTAATGTATTAGTCTACCTATTCCTATATGTGTTTCAGCTCATTTTATTGTTCAAAGCATTTAAATAAATTTTCTGGGCATTGTATTATTTGAGTAGTACCACCGGTGGCGGCAAATGACTATTGAGTTGTAGTATGTACATAAAAGGCCCGTCAGGTTGGCCGTGCGGTCTAACGCACGGCTTTCCGGGCGGGAAGGTGCGCCGGTCCCCGGCACGAATCCGCCCGGCGGATCTGTGTCGAGATCCGGTGAGCCGGCCAGTCTGTAGATGGTTTTTAGGCGGTTTTCCATCTGCCTCTGCGAATGCGGGCTTTTTCCCCTTATTCCGCCTCAGCTACACTCTGTCACCGATTGCTGCGCAAACAAGTTCTCCACGTACGCGTACACCACCATTACTCTACCACGCAAACACAGGGGTTACACTCGTCTTGTGCGAGACGTTCCCTGGGGTGTCCACCGGGGGCCGAACTGCACAATAACCCTGGGTTCGGTGCGGGGCGGTGGGGCGGTGAAGTGGACTGCGATAGTCGTCGTGCGGTTGCGGACCACTGCGGCTGCGGCGGGGACGGAGCCTCTCCGTCGTTTCTAGGTCCCCGGTTAACATAACATAACATGTACATGAAATGAACTAAATCAGCACTAATAACAAGTCATAAAATGGCAAAGAAACTTTTTTATGTTGTCTTGCGTTTGTAGGATGAATTATCATTAATTACGATGGAGGTCGTTGCTTATACCTCAGTTGGTAACATTCATTTCTTACGCGGGTATAAAAGCCCTCAATGTATTGTTGACAGACGTGCATTCTTACTTGGATCTGATATTTCAGCTATGCTTCATTCGTGAGTTGAACTTCCTACTGTGTGGACGTCATTGTCTCATTTCCACGATAGTATTGTTTTACTCCACACAAACGTCAGTCACATCGTCTCACAGGCGGATATTACTGTAGAGGTAAGATTTTACTCCGTCAGACATACGGATTCTACTCTAACCGAGTAATTTTTTTGTGTTATACTCTTTTCTTTTCAAATATCTCATTACATGTAGATGGCTAATAGTGGAGGGATGCCCTGTGTGTCACAAAGAAGCAAAAGAATGGTGCAGATGGCTTTAGAGCAGCTTGAAGAAAGCGATGATGATTATCATTCAGACGATTCTTATGTTCCTGAGGAAGATCACGTATCAGATTCAGACTATGACTGTGATTCTGATGGATGTGAATGATTTTCTCTGCACGTCCGATAGTGAACAAGATGGTGTTGACTCTCTTCAGAGTAGGGAAAATGATAACACCGAAACTGACACAATTTATCATAGCAAGATGAACTATTTGGTTGCACGTATATCAAAATATCTGAGAAAACACACGTCAAGATTAGAAACTATTTCACTTAACAGAAGTATTAAATTTTGCTTCTTTATAAACCATTTTATGTAGAAGCTAGTACATAATTTTATAATTTTTTCGTATTGTATTGCAAAATGTAATTGAAAGACAATAAAAATATTAGTATTAACTTATCATAAAGCTTTTAAATTGTTATTTATTTACGGTATTCACTACAGTGGAAATTTTTTAAAACATTTGGTCGTCTTAGTCTCCCAGACGTATGTTACCTTAAATTCCATTTTTTCACATGTTACCAACTAAGGTTGTAAAGGGTAGAGTAGCGATCAGGTGACAGAATCGATATAAAGGCAAGTGCAGAAGGAAGCGGGGCGTATTAATCATTTAGTCGTTTGGGCGTGGTTGGCTTTCGTCAGTTCTAAGCTCTCATTTTTGATGGTCTGCATATCTGCTATCCTGACTAATATTTAGTGCTATTCCAGGGCTTCAATGGGCTGGCTATGTAAACGCCACTAAATCAGACGTATACCCTTTTTTAAATTAATCGTTAGTTAAAGTCTTTTATTGTTTATTAATGTTTAACTCGAATGACGTAAACGTTCTTTTATCATGATAGATTTTATGTTTCTTAGTTTCTATCGGAGATAAAGCTAATAAAACTTTGAGGAAATTTCCTGGTCAGAATTGGTCTGGAATCTAACCACTAACCCGCCTCCTACCTATCACTTAAATGGCTATGAGTGGTACAACATTCTCTGTAGATATGTTCCACAGTCGGCGCCGATACACAAGCAAGTCGGAAACTTCATTCAAGGTTTTTCAGTGCGTGCTTCCAAACACAATAACTCTTCTCTACCATTCTGTCACGTCTGAACGTCGATCAGTCTAACTGCACTGAACGCCACCACTTTACCACCATCGGGGATGGAGGTTCACATCTCCATCTGGCACCTGCTCTGCTCAATTTAAGGCACTCCAAAGTGACCAGTGGCGTCTCTGACGGGATCAATAACATTTCGTCCGTTGTATGTGTGTTGCAGGTACCGTATGCTAAACTGTTGCTTACTTCAGAACAAACACTATTAAAAAAAATGGCTCTGAGCACTATGGGACTCAACTGCTGAGGTCATTAGTCCCCTAGAACTTAGAACTAGTTAAACCTAACTAACCTAAGGACATCACAAACATCCATGCCCGAGGCAGGATTCGAACCTGCGACCGTAGCGGTCTTGCGGTTCCAGACTGCAGCGCCTTTAACCGCACGGCCACTTCGGCCGGCAACACTATTAAGATACATTTCCTGTAGTGTATGGGTCTCCATGCTATGACACAAGACCTCATGTTACGTGGCAGATACACTCCGACTGTGATTACACTGCCCATCGACGTGGCCTTTGCAAACGTCAGTAACTGCCTCCAGAACAGATCTAATGTTTTCGCTAAACGTACATTATTCTGACCACTGGCTCAAAGAATGGCCCACAATTGACGGTGCATGTGTAACGTGAACTGTAGATTTTCTGGACCATTTCGGCCCAACACTATAGAATAAGACTTGGCTGACACGCAGGGAAATATAGAAGTGGGTCTCGTAATTTAGCCTCAGAATATCTGCTATGTTTACCAATACAAGAATGATGCTAGATACAATATCGTACCATCTCAGTAATTTATTTTAACCTTTTATATTTGGCGTTCCCATTCTCAAAATTTTATTTAGAGCACAGAGATTTGATAGATAACTGTACTGCAAATGCAGCATACCTGAGTCTACATCGCGTACGTGAACATACCATTTCCCACTTGTTCCTAAACATAATTTTGCTATCAACAAGGATATGTGTGCTATTTCGTAATTTACCTGCGGTATGACATTTCATCTTTATCTTTTCAAGAACAAGCAGAATACCGCATTGTTTCTTGGGAGATATAGATGGCTGAAAACTTGGAAACCTGTTCCAGTTACCACTAAAATGCGTTGAGTTTAATATAGTACAGTGAATATTAATGATGTGAAGTTATTCTTGATTACAACTGCTTTTGGCTTATAGAAGCCTTACTATAAAAAGTTGAACTCGTATACTCGAAGTCTTTGTGAACAACGATCTTGCAGTTAGACTGGGCGACTAATTGAGGGTTTCATCCCCTTCCGTAAATCATGTAAGTAGTGCCAGAGGCGCCGCAAGCACGTCGAGTTTAAATGGCAAATTTAAAAGTAAAATGAAGTCGCTCGCGTTTAGTGCCTGTGTAATGCTAATGTGGAAGGCGAAGCTGAAGACCGGCGAGAAATCGGGTCACGGGGTTCTGTCTGGTCTTATTCTGAGGTTCTAATTAGCGACTTGTGTTAATACAGCCGACCTATTTTTATAATCTTGAGCGTAAAATGCTTGCGAAAAAAGATACAGTCTGTGTCAGTTGCAGCGTTGATGATTTAAGAAAGATATGAATAATATTTGTTACTGACACTGTACCTGGAGGTATGAAAACTGCTTTCTGACTGCTATACCACATATTTCTTTGAGAATAAATTGATCTGCAGTTGCTGTTAACTGGTTACTGTTTCACAGATATGGGACGTGGCGAACGGTGACTCTACAGTTGACTGTGATTTTAAATCTGTAAACAAGTATATAATATTTGAAGAAAGTAATTTTCTCATGTTTGAGTTATGTGAAGGAAAACAGTGATGAAGACATTTACGTTGTAAAACAAACACCATCCGAACAGACCATAAAGGCCCAACAGTTCAGGCGTCATTTGACGTGGATACAGAGGGTCATGTGGTCATCACATCGCTCTCTTAGCCTTTCTCACCGGTGCCGCTGCTTCTCAATCAAGTAGCTCATCAATTAGCGTCACAAGGGTGATTGCACCCCACTTGCCACAGCAGTTGTCACACCGGGACGGTGACCCATGCAAGTATTAGTCAACCCAGACAGCGCTTAATTTCAGTGATCTGACGGGAACCCATGTTACCACTGCAGCAAGGCCAGCTGCAAAATGAAGTCATCTAGCATTTACATACATACTAGAGAAGAAACCTGGCGTTGCCCAGGTACTTATCTATAGCTCGGCATCTACTCACGTGTCACGCAGCGTCTGACCTCGTGCTTAATGATTATGACGTTATATCTACTGGACTATGCGCCGTAAAATAACACAGTTTTGTGGGAACTTTCGACAGCATATTGGATACTGTGTGAAAAATGTGTTGCGAATGGAGTTAGTAGCAACGAAGTCATAAATATAAACTTAATGCACGATTCGGCTGTTTTTCACGCATCTACATGACGTCATATCTCCTTAACTTTGCATCTTACAAAGCCATAATTCCCATAGTGCTCAGAGCCATTTGAACCATTTTAGCCATAATTTTGCACTTACACTAAGTGGTGTATGTACAACGAATATAGTAGGTAGTATGAAGTAATACAGGGTGTCCGAAAAGTCTTTCCCTGATTACATAAATTGATAACTCAGGCTAGAAGTAGATTCAAATATGAAACTGGTGTCTAATTGTTTACAAACTATCAAAGTTTTTTTCACACATCAGAAAACTTCCACATGAGCACCCTTGGTAGCACGTAGCACATCAAAGCGATATTCACTTTCCGTCCACACATTAGCCAACATCACGGGAGGGATCGATTCAACGACTGTGTTTATCCGTTGCCGCAGGGTTTCAAGATCTGGTACACGTGTTCGGTAGACCTTGTCCTTGACATAACCCCATAAAAAGAAGTCTAATGGGATTATGTCAGGAGAGCGTGGAAGCCAAACCGTTGGCCCATCACGACCAATCCATCGCCCAGAAAAGGTCATATCGACATAGGCACGGACGCCCAAACCACAATGAGGGGTGCACCTTGCTGAAGCAAGACATCGGGATAATACTGAAGCAGCTGAGGAACAGCATACAGTTGCAAAATGTCCAGATACACTGCAGATATGATGGTAACCTCAGCGAAGAAGAATGGCCCGATAATTCGATCGTGCAATAGTGAGCACCAAACATTCATCTTTGGACTGCCTCTGGTGCACTCCATGACTTCGCCAGGGGGTTGTGAACTCCGAATATGCACATTATGGCGATTCACTACTCCACTGACAAAAAAGGTCGCTTCGTCGGAAAAGACAATTCGTCTGAGATAACCATCATCGTCCTCAATACGTGATAACATTTCGACCGCAAAGTCATATCGACGTGTACTGTCATTGGGCAACAAGGCCTGAACGATTTACACTTTGTATGCACGAAACAATAAACGTTTGTGTAAAATGTCATAGAGAGAGCTTTTTGGCATCTGTAATTCACGTGAGGCCCTGCGCACCGATTTCTTCGGACTTCACAGAAAAGACTGCCTTACAGCTTCCACCCTGTCTGCTGAGGTTCTTGGTCGACCAGACCTCGGAAGGTCAGCAACCGATCCTGTGTCCTTGAACCTCTCATACCAGGCTTTAATGCTCTTGACATCAGGTGGATTCCTTCCAAATGTTGTCTGGAAGTGTCTCTGCTCTGTGGTTGGTGATCGTGTCTTATGGTACCACAGGACACACTGTGCCTACTTCTGATTGCTTAACATGGCTTCTTTGGCACTGCACCTTATCCACTACCTACGTACTGGGAACCTAAAACAGAAAAAAACTTTGATAGTTGTAAACTAATCGACACAAGTTTCATATTTGTATCTTACTTCTAGCCTGAGTCATCAATTTATGTAATCAGGGAAAGTCTTTTCGGACACCGTGTAAATTACGCTATTCCCTATGCGGTACTTTTACTGAAGAAACCGTGGAAAATTAGTGAGCGACAAACATTTTTCCATTCATCATTTTACAGGCAACAAAAATATGAAAGTTTGAAATTATCCTACAGTTTGTGGCATGTCGCTAAATGCTCTTATTCTCAGATACTGGATGAATTAAGTCTGGGAATGAACGAGTCGCGGGCTACACTTCTTTTCTACCTCCATCCAAACCTGAACCCGTTTTATAGGGGTCGCCTGACAGTAAGTACATGTGAACAAAATTTGGCTTAAATCGGTGCAGTGGTTTGGGAGGATATGTAGAACACGCACACATACATCGATTTTTGTGAGATACATGGATGTGAAACATCATACACCGAAGGAAATAAGCTTAGTACACCATTTAAGAGGTTTCCAATTCATTCAAGCTTTATTGTTGCAAATGAGCTTATAGAGATCATAAAATGATTACATTAATAGCACAGGTGGTTGCTGGGAGCCAGGTATCGACCCACGCTGAAACTCATATTAGTAAGCGGTGTAGTCTCCATGAGTGTGCAACCAGTCGAACGTACAGATGGTGAATGCTGTCCTAGGATAAGTTATTCCACGCCTGCTCGACCCGTTCACGTAGTCTTGTAAGAGTTGTTGGTTGACAATTCACAGGATTCACTTATCGTCCCATTCTATCCCACAAGTGCTCGATGGGAAACTTGTCCGGAGATCGTTTTGGCCAGGAAAGTTACTGCATGTCTTCCAAAATGGTTCAAATGGCTCTGAGGACAAAGGGACTTCAATTCTGAGGTCATCAGTCCCCTAGAATGTAGGACTACTTAAACATAACATACCTAAAGACACACATCCATGCCCGAGGCAGGATTTGAAACCGGGACCGTAGCGGTCGCGCGGTTCCAGACTGTAGCGCCTAGAACCGCTCAGCCACCCCGGCCGGCGCACGTCTTGCAGACCACGCTGAGTTTCATGGGCAGTGAGGGGGCGAGTATAATCCTGTTAGAACAAGACATTACCTTCCTATTGCAAGAACGGCAAAAGAGTGAGTCTGACAACATTTTGCACATACCGATTGCAGTTTCGTGTCATTTCCATAAACACCAAAGGTGAACGAGAGTCGTAGCATATCGCACCAGAGTCCATAAGGCCTGGGGATGGGGCCACCGTGTCTTAGTTTATTGCTCTCTACGACACAGAGCTCCCACGTCCACGTCATATGCGCAAATGACCATCACTTGCGAGGAGGCGGACTCTGCTTTCATCGATGAGTCCACGGCACGCCGTTGCATCGTGCAAGTGATCCTCTAACGTCACCAGTCGAGCTTTCACGTCAGTGCTGTGGCATGAGTGGAAGACTGGCTAGAGCCGTGCGCACGCGTAGTCACATTGATAATAAAAGGTTCGCACACAAGCCTTCTTACCTGTGCTGCGGTTGCTGTACGATATGTCACTGCTGTCCTTACAATACGACGACCCTGGCAGGCATCTGTGCTGTGTGGACTTCCAGAACCTCATCTACAGATGTGGGTATGTTCACGTGAGCACTGAGAAGGGCGTCGTAGCACAACTGACGCAGTACGTGCAACCTGTGTGCCAATTCTCCGGAAGAACCATTCGAAAGCTCGGAAGGCCGCAATTTGATCAATTTCAAACTCGATCATTTGACTGTTGGAAACACAAGTGAATCTTCAGGAAACAGTTGCCTGCTTGCTTCACACGTCTGCATCACACTGAGCCATCTGGCTGTGAGCATTCCCTGTTAAATAGTAGACATAGGTGGCGTTCCGGTAGCCATGTCACTACGCTACGTGTCGGCAGACGACGTCGAGACCACTGTCAGTACATACGCTATCCCGCAGCTGATATATGCCGTAGTCGGATCAAAATCGACGTCATCTTTGCATGTGTACTAGTCTTTTCTGCTGTGTTGTATAAAATGTAGTCATGTATCAGATATAAATGAATGTGAGTTATCATATAAACTGGAGCTGGTTAAATATATATTTTCAAGCGATTAACGATATAAGGTGATAAGAAATCTTATACCCCAGGAAACCATTAGGAAACGCAGTCTCACCCCGAACTCTAAAAGAATGAATACCGCCACACATACACTCATTTTATTTAATCGGAACGAAAATAAATTATGCATACTTTCTGCTGAAACATTAAAGAAAAAATATCTTGAAGAAACTGATTAAAAATTGAATAACGTGTTTCACTTCGGCTTATGGCTTCCAGCATTCTAGATGCCGCTCTCAAAATCATCTATCACCGATCCTAAGCATCAAAGAATAATTGAACTATTAAGATTAGCGCACAATTTATGGCTACCATTTAAGCTAATAATCCCCAATAACTCAGTAATGTGCAAGATTATTCAACAGTGTATCGTGCAAATAAAGCAATCTGTAACTGCAGCCGCCAACTTACTTTTCTACATCTGGAACTTAATTTCATACCTCGAGAAAATACTTACTGCTAATGTTTTGCATTTGTAGCCTTATCTCCGTGGACTGCCTCTGACGCATCAGAATATTTACGTGCCGCAGTTTGCGTCAGTAAATGCACTACTGGCAATTAAAATTGCTACACCAACAAGAATTGCAGATGACAAACGGATATTCACTGGACAAATATATTATACTAGAACTGACATGTGATTACATTTTCACGCTATTTGGATGCGTAGATCCTGAGAAATCAGTAGCCAGATCAATGACGGCCTTGATACGCCTGGGTATTGAGTCAAACAGAGCTTGGATGGCGTGTACAGGTACAGCTGCCCATGCAGCTTCATCACGATGCCACAGTTCATCAAGAGTGGTGACTGGTGTATAGTGACGAGACAGTTGCTCGTCCACCACTGACCAGACGTTTTCAATTGGTGAGGGATCTGGAGAATGTGCTGGCCGGGGCATCAGTCGAACATTTACTGTATCCAGAAAGGCCCATACAGGACCTGCAACATGCGGTCGTGCATTATCCAGCTAAAATGTAGGGTTTCACAGGGATCGAATGAAGGATAGAGCCACGGGTCGTAACACATCTGAAATGTAACGGCCAGTGTTCAAAGTACCTTCAATGCGAACAAGAGGTGACCGAGGCGTGTAACCAATGGCACACCATACCATCACGCCGGGTGATACACCAGTATGGCGATGACAAATACACGCTTCCAATGTGCGTTCACCATCATGACACCAAACACGGATGCGACCATCATGATGCTGTAAACATAACCTGGATTCATCCCAAAAAATGACGTTCTGCCATACGTGCACCCAGGTTCGTCGTTGAGTACACCATCGCAGGCGCTCCTGTCTGTGATGCAGCGTCAAGGGTAACCGAAGTCACGGTCTCCGAGCTGATAGTCCATGCTGCTACAAACGTCGTCTAACTGTCCGTGCAGATGGTTGTTGTCTTGCAAACGTCCTCATCTGTTGACTTAGGGATCGAGACGTGACTGCACGATCCGTTACCGCCATGCGGATAAGATGCCTGTCATCTCGACTGCTAGTGATACGAGGCCTTTGGGATCCAGCACGGCGTTCCGTATTACCATCTTGAACCCACCGATTCCATATTCTGCTAACAGTCATTGGATCTCGACCAACGCGAGCACAATGTCGCGATACGATAAACCGCAGTCGCGATAGGCTACAATCCGACCTTTATCAAAGTCGGAACCGTGATAGTAAGCATTTCTCCTCCTTACACGAGGCATCACAACAACGTTTCACCAGGCAACGCCGGTCAACTGCTGTTTGTGTATGAGAAATCGGTTGGAAAATTTCTTCATGTCAGCAGGGCGTAGGTGTCGCCACCGGCGCCGACCTTGTGTGAATGCTCTGAAAAGCTAATCATCTGCATATCACAGCATCTTCTTCCAGTCGGTCAAATTACGCGTCTCTAGCACGGCATTTTCGTGGTGTAGCAATTTTAATGGCCAGTAGTGTAATAGCAATAAAGCAGCGTAGCAGTGCGCCGCTGCATCGTGCACAAATACAAAAGAAGTGACGGGGATGGAAGGAAATATTACAGAAAAGTACTTCGTTAATATATGGACATATTATTACCAAAAGAATGAGCCTGTTTTACAAGCCCACGTGGGTCCTCAAAGTGGTATATACAAACGTGAATTTCACAATGAGCAATCTGAGTAGTGTGTGTTCGGTGGTCAATTTAAAGGAAGGCTTTGACTCTTGCGTATCTCAGGAGAGGATTGTATCACTGAGTCTGAGCACCAATCTAAGCAGCACGGATTAAAAATATAACATTCGCTCCTATAATGAGCTTCAATTTAATCAAGATTGAGCAGCTTACGATGATACATTTCCCTTTCCGGATGCATACTACCGCAAAATTTCGTGCTGGCTTATCGCGAATAAACTGTGCAGAAATTTATAATGCAATCTCAAAATAACATAACCATTCACTTAATGTTCATCAAGACAAGTAATTGTAGTTATCTTTCCCAGTTTTATTCCACTATTGCAAAAAAAAAAAAATGGTGTTCAAATGTGTGTGAATTCCTAAGGGACCAAACTGCATAGGTCATCGGTAACCAGACTTACACACTACTTAAACTAAGTTAAACTAACTTATGGTAAGAACAACACACACACCCAAGCACGAGAGAGGACTGGAACTCCCGGCGAGAGTGGCCGCCCAGCCCGTGACAGTACGCCTCAAACCGCGCGGCCACTCCGCGCGGCCTCACCATTGTAGAATCTCCGATACCCGCCAAGTTAGCTGAGGGCGCTAATGCGCTACTTCCTTGACTCGGGTAGACGCGCCGTCCCCGGATCGAATCCGCCCGGCCGATTGCCGACGAGGGCCGGTGTGCTGACCAGCATGGATGTGATTTTTAGTCGGTTTTCCACATCCCACTAGGCGAATACCGGGCTGGTCCTCACGTCACGACTTTCTGAGATCTTAACACGTTGGCACTATTCCATGGATTACACTAATTCCGAAGAGGGGGGGGGGTGTACAGGGTGGCGACAGGAAGGGCATCTGACCACCCTTAGGCACTAACCACGCCAAATTCATAGTAAGAAGGCCGACCCCGCGTTGAAGTGGGACAAAGGCACTAGGAAATGATGAATGCAGAAACTTCCATGCAGTTCACACTAATCATACCATGCCAGTATTCCTCCCAAATCAAGCATAATAACCAAAACCAATTCACAACAGTGAATGGCGGAAGCACCAAGGACGTTCAAATAAGGGATCCCTTAGATTTCTAAACCAGAAAAGTTACCTAGTGGCTGAGAGCGAAACGGACACCCCAAGGCGCCAAACTGTGTCAATGCGCATTACAAAGAGGTTGCTCATACAGCTTATCTGGATCAGTCTAAGTTGAGTATACCAGAGACACGAAAACTGTACGAAAGATGATGTCACGATTTACGAAAAGCAAAAATGTAATGGGTAAAACTAAAATTGCCAAATCAAGAAGCAACTTTGAACAAGCATACCGTTATAACGAGATTAGCTGCATAGCTCTGTGCGCTGAATTAGGTCTGTTACTAATAAAAAATGATGTTTGGGCAATATTTGCCTAGAAACAAATGTAGAAAGATCGTAGAGCTAGTGGTACCACACGTCAAGATTTGTAGTATATGATTATTAACACTTTGATTTCCAGTTTTATTTCGAAAACATTAATGTATGGTTATTTTAATTAATGTGATAAACTAGAAATATACCGAGCGAGGTGGCGCAGTGGTTAGACACTGGACTCGCATTCGGGAGGACGACGGTTCAATCCCGCGTCTGGCCATCCTGATTTAGGTTTTCCGTGATTTCCCTAAATCGCTCCAGGCAAATGCCGGGATGGTTCCTTCCAAAGGGCACGGCCGATTTCCTTCCCCATCCTTCCCTAATCCGATGAGACCGATGACCTCGCTGTCTGGTCTCCTTCGCCAAAACAACCCAACCCAACTAGAAATATGAAAAGAATCTTTCCCGCCATTTAGTTTCCCATGGGGGTTCAGGGGTAAGACACACAGGAGTATTCATAAGTTCGTCCAGGGTTTCAGAAGACGACTACGCAAAAACTACAAGACAGACTGAACACAGACATACATCAGTGGACAGAGCATCTCTCCAAGATTGTAACTCACACTACAGGTGCTCAAGACGGGCTTCGTTTGTGATGTGACAAGCGCAAAGTCTTGAATGCAAGTCGCTTCACGATATGCCCGGGAAGCCGTGAAGGCAGCCCGCTTTGGGAATAAGGTAATTGGGTTGCCTATCTGCAGGTGCGAACTAATTCGATGTGACAATACGGAGACGAGGGTTACCAATGAAACTGCATGACAGTACTACCTACAGCTGCAGCTGCAGTCTGTAATTATAAGAATTATGCGAAACACTATTAGACTTCCTTTTACCTGTGGGACATTTATATGCAGCAATAACATGCTGCAAATTCCAACTGATTTCTGATAACCTACCTTGGGCCACATACGTCACGATCGTAGTGAAACGGGTAAGTGACGTTAGGGATAGTTTCGAAGGCATCGGCGCTATACGAAGACACATTTATCTGATGTTTTCCGCGAAGCTACAGCTCGCAACAGTGGAAGTGTCAGCTTTCACAACTGCCGTACTTGACGCACGAAGGAAGCTCATAAAATAATCAAATGACAGCCTGATTAAGAAAAGTGAACAGTGTTCACTGTGAGTCGGTTCAGTTGTTCACCTGAAATATGCCGGGAGCCGTTTCCGATTGCGTAAATCTGATTTCATAGAGACGAATTGTACGAAAATTTTCACTAAACGACGTCATGCGTCCTTTTGTAAGCTCACTGTGCGATTATCAGTCCTCATCTGAACATTTCGGAGCGCTTTACATGCTGAACAACTGGTACAATGCAATCATGTGACTCTCTAAGAATGCCGTAAGTTATGGCAGTGAAATGCTGGGTATGTGCCGGTCGGTCGTATCAAAACAGTATATTAAGGTGTTTCGAGGTGGTGACATGCCTCAATGGCAGGGAGGAACTACCGTGTTTGAAGTGACCATGTAGTTTGTGAATGAAGATTTTGTTGCTCCATAAACGCGAGCTGCCGAAGCAGCCTACAGTGAATGGTTTGCCACTTCCGGCCAAGTAACGTGACCTAAGAAGAGTGGTCGTAAAGAAGAGCCTAAACTATAGGTGCCGAAGGCGAGTGTCACCACTTGCTAATAAATTTGAAGTACAGTAGGAATTGCTTTTGTCAGTGAAAGCAGGTCTATCTCTTCCAGTTCCCGGACAAACGGTGCGAAGAGAAGTGCGTGAAATGGAAATTTGGAGTTGAGTACCTCGCAAAAGGCCGCTGCTCTCAGAGCCATATAAAACTGAACGTCTTCAGTGACCCAAAAAATACAAACAGTAGACGAGTGGAGGCGTGTAGCATGGTCCGACGAATTGCTGTTCTGTCTCTTCTCAAATCATGGAGGCGTCAAGTACACCTACAACCTCACGAGACGTTTAACCCGCATTGTGTAGAGGTTGTAGTTCAGGCAGGTGTTCCTGTGATCATCTGATTTAGTTCTCTGTACCGTAAGTTGGGTACACTCAGCTTACCGTAACAACTAACCATAATGTATACGTTTACATTCTCAGTGTCCTAGTGTTGGCCTTACTTCTTCGTCCAAGTATACTGTGGACATTCTTGTGTAATTGGGCGCTCTCAGCTTACGAAATGACGACAACTATGTTCGCAAGGCAGCACGAATACCTGCCAAGTTTAACGAACGATTATACATCGACTGCCTGCCAATCTGTCTACAATTATTTGTAACAGATGGTGAAACGCATCGAACAATATCCTCAGAGTTTACTGTCTCTATGGGATTTATAAGGTACAGTCAAATGAAAACGAGACAAATGGAAATAAATTAATTATCTGTTTGTGATTTCAAGAGCAATATCCGGAACTGTTTTTCCCCCTGTGACAAAGGCGGTCAGTATCTTCGTGGAAAATATTTGCGGTTGATTATGCAATATCATTGTAGTCATGTGTGCTCCTTGCTGCGCTAGTATTAGTCTTAGTCGTAGAAAAGGGGAATTTTGTTAAAATTCAGTAAAGGCGAGGTGGGGCGATGAAGTCTGCAAACACTGGCAGTGTGTGATAATAATCGGCAGCCAGTAGGCCAGACAGGGTAAACATGGCACAGAGCTGTAGCGGCATAATGCACATACGATTTGTTTGCAATGAAGCAACAGAGAGGCAGGGAACTGCAGCGTTGCTTAAAGTTATTGCGATGTATAAAGCGGGGCACTAAGACATAGCCAGGAAGGCGATGTGCAAGTGGCTGACGAATGGAAATTTACCCCAGCCACAGTTTCTGTCTCTCTCTGACACTACGTCAGAAGCGAGGGAAAAACCAGTATAAATAAAAGGGAAACTTTAGTTAGAGACAAGTGTGTGCCACGTAAGTTGAGAGTCGGGTCAGTCCTGTACTGGTCTACGCTGATAGGGGCCAGTCTGACAGCAATATGTAAATATTCTATGTAAACCTGTACTTTATTACTATATACTGGTTAGGGCTGTATTCCACCTCTCGGGACGCAACACTGGGGTGGGACAGAACTGCAGCGGGGTACTTGGAGATTGCACCGTCTGCCTGAAGGAAGGGCAGTGACAGTCGTCTGCAGTGGATCCAAGAATGGCCACGTTCGCTTCCCACCTGGCGTACAAGGGTACAGGCGAGGCGTACGCTGTGGAAGACGCAGCAGCGCCGAGACAGCGTTAGGGACAGTGGCGGGTGTTGCACCCCTACTGCCAAGTATCGGCACAGCATCCAGGAGGGCGCAGGTTTGAGTCTGGTCCTGTCCTGGGAGAAGCAGCTGCCGAGGGCCACGGGTGACCAGTACAATCACCTTCGTCCCATGATGGAAAGAGCAGGCCAAACGGGGTGTAGGGCAGCAGGGACTGTAACAGTCTCTGGAATCGTGGGCATCTACACAGTGGAAGGCGTGATGCATCAGCGAGCGGCGACTGGGCGAGCGCGGCTGACTTCCAGCTGAGCGGCCTTGATGATGGAGCAGTAGCGTTGGCATACCAGGAGTTGCTGAGCCGGCTGGACTCACAGAACAGCGCTGCGGGCGGCACTCCGCCGGTATGCTGTACCCATCGAACTACTATAAATTATGTAAATAAAGCAATGCAATCGAATACCGCTGTATCACTCTGCACTGCCCCTCGACATACTTGACTCGCTTGGCCTCCTGACGAAATATGGCGCAGTGGGTCCCAGCTTCAGCTCGGCCATCTGGAGTCTCGGGTTCGACCATCAACACGCCAAAACAGTGGTGTCAGAAGTGGCGCCGGTTACAACGCTGCTACCGGATTTCCACTCCCACATTTTATGTCGAGCAAGCAGCATTGAGGTGTTTGGTTGCTTTTGTGATGGGTGATCGTATACTTATTGTTAAGTCATGTCGTTCAGGACGTGTTCGTCCATACCAGTATAGGGAGGAAAGCAGGACCAGGGCTGTCACCTGCGCACGTGCATGATGGGGATGGGTGAGTGACATTTGATTTATTGTTATTTGTCATTATTTTGTGTTTTGAGGGGTTAAGTGTCAACTAGGATGGACTTTTTCAATGTGTCTTTTGTAAGGCCAGAGGAGCCTGTAGATTTATCTGAATTCAGGGGAAATGGGGGACATGACGACGTAGCACCTAAGCGATGTAATTTTTGTAACCTGTCAGGTCACGGATTTCGTGTACAAAGTGGGTGCGAAAGAGTTGCTTTATTTGTAACAGATTTTGACATTTGGTGCGCAGTTGCTAGGAATGTAGATTGGCTATGATTCGAAACAAGAACTAAGTTTTAGGTGTAGCGGAGTATTAATACTAACAGTAGAGTTGTAAGCAAGAATGGTGGAAACACGACAATTAGCGGAGGCTGCGGCAGTGACTAGAGCGGAAGTTGTAGCTGCTCTAACTGATCACATTCGGGTATTGCCGGAGGCAAGGATAAGGGCCAATTAAAAATATGAAGAATTAGCAGGGAGATTTGAGGGACTGGAAGTAGGGGAAGGGACGTCGGGTGAAAGTAAATTGCAGGTTGGGGAGTGTTGTAGACCGTTTGACCCGGCAATCGCGGCATTGATTAACCCCTTTTCGGGTAAAACAACGGAGGATGTGTCGGTATTCCTTAATGAAATTATCACAATGGCTGAAGCCATTGGATGGTCGGATGTTGTAATGTTGAGAATGGCGAAGTTACGCTTGATAGGGGATGCCAAGTCTTATGTACTGTACCATGGAACGTTGAACAATGTGGGGACGTTTGCAGAGCTTGAAGCTGGGTTACGCCAGAGGTACCAAAAACAGAATAGTACCAGGTTTTTTCGGGAAAAATTAAGGGCGTTAGTTGTGAAAAGAAATGAGACTGTGGTGGTTTTTTCAGACAAGATCCGAAAGCTGAATGCACAAACGTTCGAACTGTCACCGAATGGAGGGACGAATAGAAAGCTGTTACAGGAGACTGCGAACAGGGCGTTAGATTTGTTTTTGCAAGGTAGTACCGCCGGAGGTGTCTCGTCGGTCTGTAATGGAGAATCCCAGTGATCTTGCGACGGCTCTAAGGATTGTCACATACTTAGAGGAGGTAGATTATGCGACGAAGCAAAGGGTGGAGCATAGAGTCCTGTTAGCGGAAATTAAGTATTTTGGCTGCGGCCAGGTGGGGCGGGAATATTAGGAGGCAGTGTCAGCGTCAGTTGCGGTGTTACTTATGTGGGAAAATGGGTCACCGGGCAGTGAACTGCAGGTGGAACCTCGGCGACAGCAGCCGTCAAACTAGAACGGGACTGCTTCAACTGTCGGAGGGCGGTCCCAGTGTAATTAAGTAATGCACTTGTAGGTGCACAGACGGAATGCTGGTTATTAGGCTTGGTGAAGGGAAGGGAATAAAGGTTTCCGGTTGACACGGGGGCACACGTGTCTTAGTCTAGACCTAGAGCAGTAGAAGGCTTGAGCCACCACGTTATAGGTTACTTGGGGTGGGAGATAATAAAGTGGAATTGTTGGGTACAACGGTACTCGAATTTTTGATCGCTGGAACTAAGTTTAGTGAGCAGGTAGTGGTGTTAGCATGTGTGAGTGAGGGTTATTCGGTGATTTCGGACTGGACTTCCTTGACAAAAATCGTGCGAAGATAGATCCTTGTAACAAACATAGGAGCTCAGTAGAACAATGTTGTGCATGAGGGAAACGGTTGCAAATGGACGAATGTCGCAAAGCGCACTTAACTCGAAGGTGACATCAGCTTAGTTGCGAACGGATTAATTAAAGATCGATCAGCAGGATAACATACCGGCAGGTACAGGGAAGGTAGTTTCGATTTCGGTAAATTCGGACTTACCAAAGGAGCCGTTGTACATGGTGAAGCCACTCTCGAGTAATGAGGAGTTGAACAATACTCACTGTTTCGCGCGGAGGAGTTTAGCTCACGAATGTTATGGGAAGGAGATTATAGGGTTCTCGTAAGTATAAATAACTTCGGCAGAGTGGAATTTAGCTTGTCGAAAGGGTTGTTATTGGCCCCATTGGGGGTTTTTGATGAAGATGATCTCGATAGGAAGGATTTAGAGACGAGCCATAAGGAAAACGTCGATGCAACGCAGTTGAGGGGAAAACTACAGCATTTGAAGCGAGGCGACAGGGTCGCATTGGAGGAATTGTTATTGACATTTAGCGATTTATTCGGAACAGAGGGTAGCTTACCGGCCACACCGATTACGAAGCATCACTACCCGTGGTCCACACCTGGTAACTCTACGCAACAAATTCCCCTCCACAATGAAATGTGGTTGAGTTCCAAAACGGAGGATAATACACCAGTGTTTAGGAAACCATATAGGGTAGCACGTCATGTGCAACTGCTACTAGAGGAGGTTATACAACAACAACTACAGGACGGAATCATAGAGCATAGCGACAGTCCATGTTCAAGGAATGCAGTTCTCGTACCTAAGAAGTCGGCGGATGGTACAAGGAAATATAGGTTTTGTTGTGATTGTAGGTTTCTGAATGCGAAAACAATTTCGGACGCATATCAGATTCCGAATATCACGGACACATTGGATAATGTGGGACAGTGTAAGTATTTTACGACGGTGGATTTACGGAGTGGCCCCATCAGTTGGAAGTAGCCCCAGAGGATAGGGCAAAGACAGCTTTCACTGTTCCTGGAGGACACTATCAGAATATACGTACACCGTTCGGGTTGAAGAATGCACCGGCAAATTTTTAGCGATTATTAAATGGGATCTTAAGTGGATTCAAACCAAAGACATGTATTGTTTACCTAGATGACATTATAGTATTTTCGGAGGATATACTAGAACATGTATTGCGTTTACGAGAAGTCTTTAGAAGATTGCGGTCGGAACGGTTAACATTTAGTTTAGAAAAATGTAATTTGCGCAGACGCAGGTCAAATATTTAGGTCATGTAATTAGTGAACAAGTGTTTCGAACCGATCCTCGGTTAACAGAGGCAGTTCAGAATTTTCCGACACCACGTACAACGAAACAATTACAATCGTATATTGGGTTATTTTCCTATTATCGTAAATTTGTAAAGGATTTTGCTAAAATAGCCAAGCCGTTAACAATGCTTTTACAGAAAGAGGTTAAATTTCAATGGACGGAGGAATGCCAGCAAGCTTTCGATGAATTAAAAATGAGATTAGTTTCTCGTCCGGTGTTGGTGTTTCCGAATTTCGAAGAAGATTACATCTTATCATGTGAAGCTTCAAATGGCGCAGTAGGATGTGTTTTGGGGCAAATGATGAATGAACAGGAGCATCCAGTGGCGTATGCTTCTAGACAGGTAAATAGGGCAGTGCAGAATTATTCCACAGCGGAAAAGGAGATGTTGGCTGTAATATATGGAGTAACGTATTTCGTTGTTACCTTTATGGTAGGAAGTTTAAGGCATTGAGATGGTTACTGGGACTGAAGGATCCTTGTAGTCGGTTAACACGGGGGGCTCTAAAATTAAGTGAGTTTGATGGAATTGGTTGGTTCAAATGGCTCTGAGCACTATGCGACTTAACTTCTGAGGTCATCAGTCGCCTAGAACTTAGAACTAATTAAACCTAACTAACCTAAGGACATCACACACATCCATGCCCGAGGCAGGATTCGAACCTGAGACCGTAGCGGTCGCTCGGTTCCAGGCTGTAGCGCCTAGAACCGCACGGCCACTCCGGCCGGCTTGAAGGAATTCATACGCCAGGGAAGAAACACGGGAATGCAGATGCACTAAGTCGCAAGTTGGAAGCATTAGAAGTAATGGGTAAGAGTGTCGCGGAATGGCGAAGAGCACAAGCAGAGGATGAGGACTGCCGTGGTTATAGAACTCAACCACATTTCATTGTGTAGGGAAATTTGTTGTGTAGAGTTACCAGGTGTCGACCACGGGTAGTGGTATCAAAGAGTTTGAGAGAGGAAATCTTAAATCACGTCCATGATCATGTGCTCTCAAGGCATGGGGGTCGTTTAGCAACGGAAAGACAATTAGCAGAACGATTTTGGTGGCGCACTTGGAGAAGGGATGTGGAGAAATACGTAGCAAATTGTGTACCGTGTGTGCAGTGAGCGGATGTGACGCGCGCAAGAATTCCATTGCAACGTTTACCGGAGGCTTCGAAACCTTTCGAGTTTATCGGGCCAGGTATCTATGGGCCATATAACAAAAAACCGGCAGTGAATCGTTACGTTTTAACTATAATTGATCACTTTTCGCGGTTTCTAGCCATGGTCGCAATACCAGATAACAAGCAAGTACGGTAGCACAAGCTTTAGTCAGTAACTGGTTATTGAAGTTTGGGGTGCCTGATACCATAATTACGGATCAAGGAACGAACTTCATGCCAGAATTAATGACACAGTTGTGTTGGTTATTGAGAATTAAAAAGCTACGGACCAGTCCATTTCATGTGCAGGCGAATGGGAGAACGGGGAGAGTACATAAGGCAATTTCATAAATGTTAAGTTATTATTTGAATGGAAACCATGATAACTGGAACGTTTATCTTCCGTACGTGGTATCGAATTATAACACCAAAATACGTGTGGGGATCGGAATGTCACCGTTCGAGGTGGTCTACGTAAGAAAGATGCCACCACCGTTTGACGTTCTATGTCCGAAATCTGGAGCTAAAGGGGGCGCAGTGAGGAAATTTTCACGGACAATACCGGAAGTTTGGAAGAGGGTACAGAAGGCCAATACGAAAGCGTTGGAAAGGCAGGAAGAACAGAATAAGCGGTTGGGAACCTTTACCACAGTACAGGGTTTGTCAATGGGAACTGAGCACAAATCCATATACACCTAATGGAAAGACGGAAAAATTCTTGACGAAGTACCACGGACCATACCAGGTCGTGGAGATGACTTCGTCTGTAAATGTTAAAGTGCAGCAGTCAACAAAAACATCCGTTACCCAAGCAAGTAGAGTAAGGCCTTTTAAAGGAATGGTGGACGGATTACCTTAATTACAAGGAAGTGACCCAACTGCACAGGCTATGCAAAGCAAACGGAAGAAGGAGGTCTCGACGGAGGGACAACAGCGGAGGCATAACGTTCCGTATACGTTACGGTCACGGAGGGAATACATTATTATATGCGTAATATTGTATGGCTTGTTTACATTTTGTGTTTTTGTATCAAGGGATAATTTGTCTTTTTTGTGTTTTGTGGGACAGATAGTAGTTGCGTTTTCCCTGCTTGTTGTGTTAGTTTTGTCATTGTATGGGGGAGACTATTTGCAGAGAGATCAATAAGGGCAGAGTGAAGTACAGGGAATTTTTTAGGATGTCGTACGATGTTGTAGTGACTTTTAGTGGGAAGTGGTTCTAGAGATATTACCAATGTACAATCTAACGTATTTTAACTCCACGTTAAACCCAGAGTTTTTGGAAACGTTGCATTCCTTTATTAACGCACATGAAGGATCTATTATGGTTAATACAGTATTCGATCACGTTCGCACGTTGCAACAGCATCGCACCGACAGAATAATGACAGTGAGCATTTCAGCCACAGGGGGTGCCGTTCTAATCTTGTGGAGAGTGAGGAAACGTGCATCAGTAGATGAGGTGCCAACACATCAGTTGCCTACGGCATAGGTAACCAGTGTAAACAGTGTACAGGGGTAGAGTGAATGTTTTGATGCTCTCGTTAGTTTTAGTCTGTAGCATATAAGTTTTGTGAACAAGGTATGATAACGTAGCCACAGGCCATATCTGTTACATTTCGATTCGGGACGAATCTTGTTGAAAGGAGGGAGGTGTATTAGTCTAAGTCGTACAAAAAGGGAATTTTGTTAAAATTCAGTAAAGGTGCGGTTGGGCGATGAAGTCTGGGGACGCTGGCAGTGTGTGGTAATAATCGGCAGCCAGTAGGCCAGACATGGTAAACATAGCGCGGAGCTGTAGCGGCGTATTGCACGTATGATTTGTTTTCAATGAAGCAACAGCGAGGCAGGGAACTGCAGAGTTGCTTTAGATTATTGCGATGTATGAGGGGGGGGGGGGGGGCGCACTAGGCCAGAGCCAGGAGGGTGATGTGTAAGTGGCTGATGTATGGGAATTTACCCCCTACCATAGTATCTGTCTCTCTCTGATACTAAGTCAGAAGTGACAGGAAAACCAGTATAAACAGACGGGCAATTTTAGCAAGAGACGAGTGTGTGCCAGGTCAGTCGACCTGTGCTGGTCTAGGCTTATACGGGCCAGTCTGGCAGCAATTTTGTAAATATTCTACGTAAACCTGTACTGGTTTGGGCTGTATTCCACTTCCAGGGACGCAACACTGGGGTGGGACGGAATGGCAGCCGGGTACTTGAAGACAGTATGGTCTGCCTGAAGGAGGGCAGTGACAGCGGTCTGCAGCGGGTCCAGGACTGGCCACGCTCGCTTCCCACCTGGCGTACCGGGGTCCAGGCGAGGCGTACGCTGCGGGAGGCGCAGCAGCGCCGTAACAGCGTTAGGGATGGCAGGGGGTGTTTCTATCCAGCAAGCACCACTAGTGGCAAGTTGCAGCACAGCGTCCAGGAGGGCGCGGGATCGAGTCTGGTCGTATCCTGGCCGAGGGCCACGGGTGACCAGTACAACCACCTTCGTCCCATGGTCAGATAGAGCAGGTCAAATAGGGCAGACGGCAGCAGGGACTAGGGACTGTAACAGTCTCCAGAATTGTTGGCAGCTACGTGGCACAAGACACGACGCCTCGTCGAGCTGCGACCGGGAGAACGTGGCTGACTTCCAGCTGAGCGGCCTTGATGATGGAGCAGCGGTGTTGGCATACCAGGAGTTCCTGAGCCATCTGGACTCGTGGAACTGCGCTGCAGTGGCACTCCGCCACTATGGTGCACCCATGGAACTACTGTAAATTATAATCAAAATATCCACCGAGTACTGCCGGTCTACAGTGTCCAACGGGCACAATATTTCGGCGATCATACATGTCGCCATCATCAGGTGAACTGACGGACTGAGCTCCTGAGAACGTGCCGGCACGGAGATCCGTACACTATGGCTGCTCAGGGGGAACTGGGTTCGGTCGTGGCGGCGGCCGATTTAGATACCCTCCGCCCGCGGCGCGCTCACTCCGCCGTCCGCGCCCCGCGCCACGGTCGAGCGGTGGAACAGATTGCGACTGCGTCTGAGATGACGTCGGTGTGATGGCTCTGTCCGCCGTGGTCGTCACAACTATACATTTGCTCGATTTACTCTTCATTAACCCAATCGCTGGTTCCCAAGCCTTGCTAAGATTATAGCCACAGTCACGGTTCATGAGGTCGTCATTGGTGCGAATTTCGATGGCCTCTCTAACAACGCTGTCCCAGTATCTCGACGTCTGTACCAGAATCCTCGTGCGTTCATACTCCATAGCGTGATTTTCCGACAAACAATGTTCAACGACCGCCGACTTGCTCGGATACATCAGTCGAGTGTGCCTCTGGTGTTCACGGCATCGATCCTCGACGGTACGCATCGTCTGACCAATTTACGACTTGCCACATTGACACGGAATCCGGTACACGCCGGATAAAGCAATGCTACCGAATACATCTTTATTACTCTGCACTGCCCCTCGACGCGTTTGAACTTGCTCAGCCTCCTGATGAAATTCGGCACGGTGGATCCCGGCTTCAGCTCGGCCACCTGGAGTCTTGGGTTTGACCATCGACACCCTGCAACAATCTCCTTCCGAAGTAAATAGACGGCAAGGCTCTAGAAATATGAAAAATATATGGAGAGAGATCAGGAAAGTGTGTATGCTGTGTACGTCTTTTCCACCGATACTTTACAGCTCTGCTGTTTAGATAAAGCTGCAGCAGATTCTCTGCGAAGCTCATACATTGCCTCCAATTTGTCCCGAATCTCCCTATGCGATTTCAGTATTACTCGGGCCCTAAAGGAAACTTCTGTTGGAAGTCGAATTACTTTGGACGACGAGGTGCACACCAAGACACAATCATGGTTCTTCAAGTAACCACCATGAATGCACGATTAATTTGTATCACAGTGGTAAATATGTATTAACGGTTGTGGCGATTAATTTTGAAAAAGCGAAGAATTAATTTTTTTCCACCTGTCTCTTTTCATTTGGACCGTCTTCCTCGCAACATTGAGGACATTATTAAGGCGAGATGCAATGTTTCTTGTTGCATCAGTGCAGTTTTCGTAGTCGGTGTACTTATAGGCGCCAGAGGATTTGGCGAGTGGCGACCTATAAAGTAGTTACGAGCGAGGTGAAGTAGTGAATAGTAATGCAAACGACTCGTATTAGGTAAAAGTGGGGTTATAATCGCCCTTCGCTGGCGGAATTTCTTCAAAAAGTTCATGACAGCATTAGTGCTCAATGCGTTGTGGCATATCATTGATGACTTCGATATAAAGTAGACCTTAAAGACTGAGTATCCAACGGCATCTGCGCTCAGCATTTATTTTCTGGTAAAAATTTTAAAAAGAAATTTTTTTCTGGTAAAAATTTTAAAAAGAAATTGATCACACAGTATCTATTACTAGTTTAAGGTTTGGCAGTATTTTACAGCTTGTGGCTAGCGCCTTACCATCGAACAGTGGTCCACTCTACAAAGTAAAAGGTCCTCATAAATAAGCGTCTACCATGGATAGTTTCTCAAGTCGTATATCAAAATCCGAAGTAGCATTGGTCTTCGTGATTGGCGTTATATGATGCAACAAACAAATCACGCACTTCATTTCTATCAGAGTCACACTTTTACATACTTCTTAAATAAATTTTGCTAAGCAGGACTTACGTGAATTTGAAGCGGTAGTTACAACAGATTTCTGTTCCCGGTAGACCATTTAACGATAATGCTGATGTTATTAGGGGAATGTCGGTACGCCGAAAATTGCTCTCCCTTCGCTGCCGTAGAGGAAATTTGCCCCGGCTGCCGGAGAGTTAGGGCGGTAATAGTCACCGTGCAGAGCACCAGCAGAGATCCGCAAGTGCTTCGCACGAATGAAGATAGGCTGTGAGGACGGTTGAGCCAAGTTGCCGAGGGCGATACTGCTGTCGCAAATCTAAGTGTCTGTTTTCAGCTGTGGAAACACAGGGTCCTTTTATGAGCTTCATTCTATCCTTCAAAGTCAACAGGTGACACTTACGTGGAAAATAACCACATTTTTATTAAAATTTAATTTTTTACTGAAATATTTTAATCGCTACACCACTTTTTACGTAAAGCAATTGCAATAAGATTACTATCAAATTTCGGTTGTAAACAATAGCCACCTTCAGATCACGGATATACAAAATGCGGATTTAGCACGGATTGAACATACCAATGGTAATCACCATGCTCTGAAAGGCGCTCGTGTAGAAAGCAACACGAATAATAAAATTTTTTGAACAGTAACAACAAGTTGAGCCAAGCTGTACACCACATTCATATGACATGCAGTTTGAATAAGCCGGGTGCATCTGTAAAATTCAAGTCAATCATCAACCAGCAGCTGTATGAAAGGAAAAGTTCAGAGAAAAACGGCTTTCATGAGACGGCACATAAATTGGGGAAGGTTCAACGCCCTGGTTGGTAAAATAGTAGTCAATCGTAAAATACAGGGTGGCGCGGTAAAAGTAGCCTGCCTCCCCCTGATTGCGAATGCAATACTTCGATTTCTGAAACAGACTAAACAGCATTAATCGATTATCAGTACTCTGGTGAAAACACGTTCGACGAAGGAAACTTGCGAAATTTTCGGCGACAAGTATCCGGATAGAGGACTACCAGCAAAGAGAGCAATACAGAGTTGCATACAAATTGGCGTACCAACGGATCTGTGCAAAGTGTAAAACAACAAAGAGTTCCTTCACACACCTGAAGCTATTGCAGAAATTCGCCAGAGAATTATTTGGAGACCAAAGAAGGTTACACGTAAACTGACTAAACAGACGCATGTAAATAACAGGAGTTTCCAGCGGATATTGAAGTGTCTTAACTCTAAGACATATCGTGTGATGGTTGAGCAGCAATTACGAGAGGATGACAGTCAAAAACATGTAGGCTACGGCAAGTGGCTTTTGAATAACATCAGCTTTGGTTTGTTAGACCCTTTCAATTACATCATGAGTGATGAAGCATGGTTTCATCTTTTCGGTCAAATGAATTCACAAAGTCGAGGTACTGGGCTAAGCATATTGTGTGTCAGAACCACTCCATGATGAGAATATCGGCATTCGTTGCTTTTTAACAGGAAATCTCATCATTGGGTCGATATTTTTTCACACTACCTTCAACACAGTTGCGTATACGGAAATTTATGATGCATTTTGTGCTGAACTCACTGAATATGAAATACAATACTGCTTTTCCAGTAAGATGAGGCAACATGTCACACGTCTGGGGTGTTACTGGAACAAGTCCGTGGTGTCTTCACTCAACTGTCAGCGAACAATTACGGCCACCACGTTTGTCGAATCCAACAACACGTGACATTTTCCTGTGGGGGCACTCGAAGAGCAAGGTCTAAGGAACAAATCCACACATAATACAGGAACTGAAAGACAAGATTAGCCGTGACGTTGACGCCTACGATATCCGAACTTCACGCTGGGAATATCTGAGTAGGTGTATTGAATATGCTTAGACGTGCAGCGGTGTGCATTGATGTTACAGGAGGGCCCTTTCCAACATCTTCTATGAATGTATTTTTCACCTTATTTTTCATTGTAAGTAAACGTTAAGTCCATTTCGGCTCTTCGTTTCTGCCATTTCGCTGCGTTTCCTGTATACTTATACGGGTTGTTTTTATTTGCGCCACCTTGTCTAAAATGGCCGTGGTTAGATCACGTAACTCGTCGGTAACGATAAAAGCTGTTAATATGTCCAGCCCGACTGACTTAATTAGCCGCATTCGAAATCAAAAGATAACTGACTTGTGACTGATAATCAGTGATACATAATCCGGCTGGACACACTACCAGCTTATTTCGTTACCAAACAGTTGATGTAACGATGGCCATTTCATATGTTACAACTTTATCAAAAAGGGTGTTGAACCTTTCTCAATTTATGTCCCGTAACGTGAAAGGCTTTTTTGCCCGAACTTGGCTTTCATACAGTTGTAAGTTAATGACTCGCGTTTATTTTACTGGTGCAGGTTACTGGTAAAGACAGTTTAGTCAACCTAAATCTAGAAAGAATATCGGGTACATCCTGGCTAAGTGTTTTTGTTGTTGTTCAAACATTTTTCCTATTGACGTTATATTCTACAAAAACTCATGTTACCGTGTGAAGATTACTGCTGATATATCTAGTTCGTGTTCAACCCGCATTTAGTGTACAAGTATGCATGATCTGAAGATGTTTGTTACTTACAACCGTAATCCACTAGGTACCTTACTTAAATTGTTTGACGTAAAGGCGGTCCAAGCATTAAACAAATTTTGCCAAATAGTTTTACATGTTAATAAATCCCGTTAAGATCTCTTTGTTCACTCCTGACGATCTCAAGCTTTACTACAGATAATTATATCCAAAAACTGATGAATATTAGCACTCCAGAAACAAAGGGCGCTTAATGGTTGCACGCGCAGTCTAAATAATAGTGGATCAATTTAAAGCCATGTTGACTGTGAATTGACTATGTTTCAAAAATATGGTTCAAATGGCTCTGAGCACTATGGGACTCACCTTCTAAGGTCATCAGTCCCCTAGAACGTAGAACTACTTAACCTTAACTAACCTAAGGACATCTCACACCAATGCCCAGGCAGGATTCGAACCTGCGACCGCAGCGGTCGAACGGATCCAGACTGTAGCACCTAGAACCGCTTGGCCACCCCGGCCGGCTCAAAAATATGAAAAGTTTTTTCAGAGACCGCTACTAGTCACAAATTTTTGTTCATTTGCTTAACTATTTAACAAAGAAACTGGTTCGAGGGACAAACCTCATCTTGAGGTTTCACTGGCAATAGAAAAACGTCTAATTGAAATCCACATATATATTAATGTTATTTTTCCAATCTTAGCAAGTTCTGTGATCTTTCTGCGGGGAAAGAAAAGGATTACTTCATGTGAGGGAACATTTTGTCTGTCTACTGTTAATATATTAATACAATTTGAGTTTTCGTATTCACTCACGTTCATCATGTGCAACGGCTGTCTTCTTGCCATGTGTTCACTGACATTCAAGCAGTAGTTAAAAACATTGAAGAAATCATAAGAATAGACTATTGAACACACCGTAAGAATACAGCCGTTACTTACGATCAAAATTAGTGATAATTGGAAAAAGAAGTGTGGCATCAGAACAAGAAACGAGATAAATATTCGCTCATATAAAGTTTTCCTTCTCTTTCCTCAAATGATGACCACAGCACATGCCAAGATAGTAAAGATTAACTTAAATGTCCATGTGCATTTCTGTTAAATGTCTTTCCTGTTGCTACTGTAGCCTGAAGATGACGTTGGTCCCTCGAAATATGTTACTTAATTAAATAAATGAAATAAATCAAAATTTATGACTTTTAGCGACCTCTGTGTAACATTTTCATGTAACGTAGCAATATTTCCTACATCTACATGGCAAAAGTTGCTTTTAGATCTATAGCAGAGAGTACTTTGTGTGTTAGTCATTTTCCCCATTCCTGTTCCAGTTGCGAATGGTATGCTGGAAGACGAATTATTCCTGTGAACTCAAATCTCTCTGAAATTTTACATTCAGTCTTTCGTGAGATATAATCTGGGTATAAGTAGTAATGTATTGATTGACTGCTCTAGGAGCATATACTCTCGAAATTTTAATGGTACATAACATCACACATAACCATCAACTTAAATGACAATATTGTGACAGATCATTCATAAGATACAAATACTTTCAACTATCACTTGATAAATGTAACAGGAAATATAGGTTTAAATGGTTCAGCTGAAGAAGCAAGAGAATATGTTAAAAATGTCACCGTGTAAAACTTTAATTTGGTGTAAATAGTTCCTGCATCCTTCACTCAAATTAATGCAATTATAGACATTCCAAAAAATAAAAGCTCATGTGCAGTTGATGCAATTTCGAACAGTATTCAGAAAAATAGTTCCAGCTTAATAATTAATGTCGTTACTGATATACAGAATGCATCACTGGCACACGTTATTACATATGTAATTGTTAAACCACTTTATAAGTAGGGTGACAAGTCAGTCTTAAACAGTTATCGTTGTATTCCAAAATAATCTAAAAATAATGCACTGAAGAAGAGTCGCATGCTTGAGTGGAAACAATTCACTTAGAAATCACAGTTTTAATTCTAGAAGGGTTGCTCGACTGAGAATGCTATGTATGCACCCTCATCAGCTGCTATTTTTTGTGATCTTTCCAAGGTGTTTGGTTGTGTAGATCATTTTACTTTCTTAGAGAAAACTTTAATTTTATGGAACTAATGGCTTTACCCCCAGCTGTTTCGAAACATAACCAACAAACAGAATGCGATAGGTTATGTTGAATAATTCAGACAATATTGGCAAGGTAGAAGATTTTAGTGATTTGTGGAAAAAAAAATCACAAAGAGAGTTCTACTCACATTCGTTATATGTGTGAGTGACCTTCCACTTCACATTCAATAAGCAAAACTGGTACTGTTTGCACACGATACTATTATAATAAATCCCATTAGAGAGAAAACAACGGAAGAATGGTAAATGATACTTTCAAATACTTCCTAAATAGTTCTCTGAAAAGGGACTCTCCCTGAATTTTGAATTGAAGTAGCATCTGTGCATGAGTCAGGAAATTGAGTAGAATGCTCCAATGTTTTGGGTGGATATATTTACAAAAGCGTGAAGCATATTACTGAATTTCTCAAACAGTAACGTTCAGCTATTTTTGCACCTCATACATTTGCTAATCTTGAAAACAAATGTGTCAACCTCCTAATATATTTTGCATATTTCCGTCATAAATGTCTTAAGGAGTAATTTTCTGGGGTAACTCACCATTTAGAAAAAAAAATGTATGCATAGAAGTGAGCAGCAAGAATAATATTTGGGTTCACCTACGGACTTCATGTAGGTCAAGAGACTGGGCATTTTAACTGCACCTCACAATACATACATTCGGTAATGAAATTCAATAAAAATAGCCCACCACAGTTTGAGAAGAACAGTGATGTCCTTACCTACAACACAAGAGGGAAAAGTGACCTTTATTACCAAGTGTGCAATCTGTCAGTGGGTTTCAAAGGAGTTCAATATGCAGCAACAAAATGTTTTGATCATTTGCGCAAAAACATAAAACGTCTGACAGCTAGCGAAGGAAGTTTTAAATCTAATTTCTCCTGGATAACTCCTTATATTCCATATTTGCTTACAAAACTGGCAGCCACTCAGAAAAAAGTATAGCTGCATGAGCAGAATTAACAATGTGTTCATTAATGCTAACACTAATCTTGTGTACATGTCCTGTAAACCGACTCATTTCACGTGATTTCTGTAAAAGAATCGTTCAGATGATCTGCGGAACTTGTTACTAATTATGCCTCTCGTGCAGCGGCTACCTCTGGAGTTGAACGAGTATCTACGTAACGCTCTCGCGCTTTCTAAATGAATCTGTCGCGTGGTCTCTGGTGCCTTGCCGCGGTTCGCGCGGCTCCCCCCGTCGGAAGTTCGAGTCCTCCCTTTAGCGTGTGTGTGTGTGTGTTGTCCTTAGCGTAAGTTAGTTTATGTTAGATTAAATAGTATATAAGCCTAGGGGCCGACGACCTCGGCAGTTTGGTCCCACAGGAACTTACCATAAATTTCCATTTTTTTTTAATTTGACGATTTCCCAGGAACTGTCCAAATAAGCGAACACATGTCTCGATTTATCCGTTTATAGTCAACCATTTCTGATAAAACTATGCTTATAGTTTTCGAGGTGTTTTATAATCGTTTTAGGGAGTAAGAATTTCAGTCGAAGCAGTGGCACAGTGGCTAACCTCGCGGCTCCACACTTCTACACGCCGTGATGGAAGCCCCATTATTAGTATTATTATTATTATTGTTTACCTGCTCTTGTCCATAGAAGATTACTACATGAAAATTTTTCAGGGTATTTTGAAATAACGTTGTCCTTTTTCGTCTACTAATCGTGTGGTGAATGAACGAAAAAGAAAATAACACAATAAAAGAATGGAAAAAATTGAAATTGTTTTAGGTGAAATTCCTGTAGTGTATTTTGGTTCAAAATCAACATAAATCGTCACTTTTGGGAAAAGTTGTCTGTTACGTGTTTTTGTCAGGAAATATTGCAAAAGTGTGAAATCTTGATCAATGTTACTCACTTTTCTGTGGGGCTTGGTTTGCGGGAGGAGACCAAACTGAGAGGTCATCGGTCTCATCGGATTAGGGAAAGTTGGCTAAGGAAGTCGGCCGTGCCCTTTTCAAAGGAACCATCCCGGCATTTCCCTGAAGAAACTTAGTGAAATCACGGAAAACCTAAATCAGGATGGCAGAACGCGGGATTGAACCATCGTCCTCCCGACTGCGAGTCCAGTGCGCTAACCACTGCGCCACGTAGCTCGGTACTTTTCTTTGCCGAGTGAGTATGAAGAAATGTTTCTTCGTAATCACTCGGCAAACGAACATTGCTGTGGCAAACCTACGTTTGGGTGATGCTCGTATTGTTCGGAATTTCCGTGTTTCGATGTTTACACGATCCGTATCAGCCAAGGGAAGGCACCATATCTTCCTGAAGGGTAAACATGGGAACAAAATATAAGAGTTAACAACTGATATCAGACTGAAATATAAGATTGTAACCCCGAAAGTATCATGACACATATATTATGTAATAAACGTATGACAACCATTATGAAAGTAAGTTGTAATTTTACAGTATTAATGTAACGCCCTTGTAGCCTCTAACTTGACAAGAAACTAGCGTGTAGTAATCTACCATGGACGTGGGTTGATAAATGAAAAAAAAAATAGTAATACAATATTCGGGTTTCGAAGACGGGACCCAACACTGAGATAACGCGACGCTAGTCATTGTGCACCAGTTGAGCTGAGCACATAGCATCATAAAACCATGTAAGTTACGTCGAAAACTTTAGACGGTCGTATTTTCAGGAATCGTCAAATCACTACGGGTAAGTTTTGCTTACCTTTACGCCTCTTCCACTGACCGAAGGTTCTGGGAAACCGAGTTATGTCACTTGCCGTGTTCTCATCGTGGGTTGCTGTTATGCAGTCCGTATTATCTCTGGTCTGTCGTGAATCTGGTATGTGGTTTAATGATGATTTCATGTACAGAAATCCTTGTCAGATCATGCCACTTTCACAAAAGTTAGAAAAATATTCTTGTCTACAGAGAGAAGTAGTAAAAGTAGTAAATCCACTTCTGTGGACGTGTATCATGGTAGGGCAGCGCGTTTAGCGTTTCTGTTGCGGGTAGATTTGTATTTGGCACGGAGCACCACGGGCGGTCTACAACGCTCCTCTGTGGTCGGCAAGATGAAGAGCGTTGCGGGCGGCAGCGAGAATGAATGGCGGGCAGCGGTGAGCACATGACGCAGGGGCTGGGCGCGGGAATTCACAGCCAGCCGTCCCTAATGAGCAATCTCGCTCCAGTGGCAGCAGTGCGATTTGCGGGACTGTGCTGCTCCCACAACGCTGTTTCTTCTCGGTACTACACGACGTCACGGTCTAATCTGAAGCTACCTGTTTGTAAGTAATGTTTATGGACAGAGTCAAACTGATTTATGCGTCAAGCAATTACATACGTAACAAGATAGCATTAATGTGCAACTAAAACACATAATTATCAGGAAATCTTGTATGCTGGTTGATTTGCTGGTTATGAGTCATGTATTCCGTGGATTAGGCGATAATTCCTGTTGTGGCTTCACAACTTATCTGAGCACGCAATCAACTGAAACACCCACAGCCGTCCTTTCGATGTCATTTATTAGGTAGCTACCAGCTTCGTTGATTTCATCACTAAATCATGCATTGTTCGCAGGTTTTATCCATATGTCCCCTCATCTCTATGACATCAAAGTACATATAGACCAATATCCCTATGCATATAAAGGCATGAAATTAAAAAAAGAAATGGTGGGCAATTTAGAGTAGCTCAGCTGTGTTAAGTGTAAAATGGCCTGGAATTCAAAAATCGAAGATGGGGTGCATAGCGCAATTGTCCTGCACGTAATATCCAAGTTGACATGCCTGAGGACAGTCCCATTGACTCCATAACCTAGAGGGAAATGAAAGATGATGGATCTGGGCATCCTAGGTCACGTTCTATTATTTCATGATATGGCAATCCAAGGTCATCTTCTATGCATAGAATCAAAGATGGCAGACCTGAGGATACACGTATCCCAACTTAAAATGACTTCTAAACAGCATCTATGCCACCAATCTGGTGTCACAATTTACTGAAATAGCTTGCATGTTTAAACAGTTTTACCCAGCTCAATTATTTTAAGATAAAAACTATGTTTCTCATTTAGTAAAGAAACTGACCATACAATGCTAGTGATCGAATGCCAAAAGCTACTGGTGTTGGAGCACTTATGTTGAAGAGGAGAGGCTCTGCTCTACAATGTCATTCATAATGGCTGAATTGCTTCTGCTGATCCTGAATCGCAGCTGTTTTCAATTCTAGAACATTTGAAAGAGGGTGGTGCCTTCCAGGCAGGTCACTGCAATGGTAATTACCGTCAGGCACTTCGTCTTTCATTTTGTTTCAGTGATTATCATACAATTTCATTCGACTTTGTTGTCTCTAAATTTTCCCTGATTGATATTAATCTGATGGGCTATTAGGGTTAGGGTAGACCACTGATTGATCTCACAGTACTCGCATGACTTGAGTAGCAGTAGTAGAATTAAACTCGGGTATAGAGACAGATATTTGGACGCTGGGGGTGACCATTGCATTAGGGGCAGCTTTAGCACTTTCCCTGAGCAGTAAGCGAGTTTGCGGATTCCTTTGTAGTCACCAAAACTGACCGTGGGCACTGCAGGGCAGTGGTTTATGGGCTGCCATTCCGGCTGAGGCCAAGCAAGAGGGTGGAAACGCCGTGGCTGAATGTGAAATGACACTTCTTTAGAAACTGGCAGCGCCGGCATCCTGGCGCGGGCCTAGCCGCTTTATTAGTGAGTAGACATGGTGAGGGAGCCTGGTCTCCTTATCCCATGTTTAGGTCCAGGTAAAGTGGCGTCAGGATGGCGGGCGCCATATATGTTTATTATAAGAACAGCGTACCTTGTGAGATGGGATGACGAATTTCTCTGGATGTCGCGCTTCTTAGATGCCACCGTGCCTCGCCAAACGACGCCCACTAAACCGTCTCATGGACGAGATTGAGCTTGTTTTCACTAGGAAGGTTCCGTAATCTTGTGAAATGAGCCGGGGGTTTGGCTGCAGGACCTCCAAGAATTGTGTCCTGTTTTTTTGGAGAACAGAGTGTGTACTGCACTGTGATGATTGGTTGGGGAAGATCGGGTCTTCACTTTGGCACAGTGACTATTGCTGGGAGATGAAAGATTTATTAATGTACATCGGCAGGAATGGCTGGTTTTTGGAAGATTTTGATCAGTGGGAGAGGCAGAGACTTGCTTGTCGACTGTCGCGAAGTGCAGTCGCTAGAGCTCTTCCGTTTCTATGCACAGAGCAGTTAGTTGTAAACACGTCCAGACACCTGGGCGATACTTAATAATTTCGCAGATGTGAGACAATCTCCGGCGGGCATGGGGTCATCTCCCACAGTACAAGACTTGGGCAGTGCCTGCACACAGACGACAGTATCTCGTCTTTCACTGGCTACATCGGTAACATTGCGCAGCTTTGGCAAATTCAGAAACCTGTGAACCGTTTTCATGATCATCTTTTTTCATATCAGCCTTGTACTCGCAGTAGTCACTCCAAGTGACCACTGCATGCTTAATTATAATTTGACGCGAGAGAACAATCAATGGAATGGTACAGCAAAGTGTGCTTGACTAGATTGTAATTCTTCTGCTCACAGTAGCTAGTGTCATCTACACGTAAATTCCAGTTAGGTTCCTCAAGTCTACAGCCAGCCAACATGAGTTCGTGTTAATGAAATGTTATGCAGTTGATGTTTCCGTTTCTATGTTAGCTCTCTCTTCACCTTAATATTAGTTAATAAATCTCTTTGTGATACCATAGGTCCCTGTTATCAATTTTCAATGACACCCATTCTCATTCCCTACATCATTTATTTTGTTGTGGGTTTGAAGGAATAAAATTAATTTAATGTCAAGTTAGCCAACTTAGGGGTGATACACTGGGGCCACTAGTCAGATTTCCTTGTGCTATTGATAGACTTGGCACCTCTTGGGTGTGTTGGTCACCACTTTTTAATGATTTGGCAGACGGAGAACCGCCACCGCCATAGGCTAGTTTGCATACTGGCAACCCTCCAGTGATGGAATTTTCCCCTTGGTTTCCTCTGATAACAGTAACCATTACGTAATTACATTCGTGTTTTTCTTTTTGTGTTTCAGTTCTTTTTTTCAGTTCCGCAGTAGTATTTTCAGCTTGCGTAAATGTAAAGGAAAAAATTTCTCTCTTACCGTGTAACATATTTACTTGTGATCATGTTTTGGTTTTGTGGGTTCTGTACCACATCCACGAATTTAGCAGTTCAGCTTTGCTACTTGTGTTGCAAAACATCTCTTTTTGCTGGGGTAATTGTGTGTTTTTGCTTAGTATGTTTGAAAGTCAGATATTATTAGGTATTCTTACATATGCATAGTTTTCATTATGTGTTCCTTTTCTCTGTTCTCTATTCGTGTCATGCAAAATAATTTTTTTCCTCTGTTGTCGTGAATGTTGACGAGTAGTAATGCGAAGTTACTTCGGCGCCAAAGTCTAGTAGACTAGGGAAATGTGATGGAACACTCCAAAGATGGTAACGTCAACCATTATGGTGACCTGTTGGATGGGTTTCCAATGGGGCAGCAGGCGAAAACATGTATGATAGGCATTCGGTATCAATAGATACCCCCCATGAACCATGGACCTTGCCGTTGGTGGGGAGGCTTGCGTGCCTCAACGATACAGATAGCCGTACCGTAGGTGCAACACAACGGAGAGGTATCTATTGAGAGGCCAAACAAACCTGTGGTTCCTGAAGAGGGGCAGCAGCCTTTTCAGTAGTTGCAGGGGCAACAGACTGGATGATTGACTGATCTGGCCTTGTAACACTAACCAAAATGGCCTTGCTGTTCTGGTACTGCGAACGGCTGAAAGCAAAGGGAAACTACATCCGTAATTTTTCCCGAGGGCATGCAGCTTTACTGTATGATTAAGTGATGGCGTCCTCTTGGGTAAAATATTCCGGAGGTAAAATAGTCCCCCATTCGGAACTCCGGGCGGGGACTACTAAAGAGGACGTTGTTATCAGGAGAAAGAAAACTGACGTTCTGCGGATCGGAGCGTGGAATGTCATATCCCTTAATCGGGCAGGTAGGTTAGAAAATTTAAAAATGGAAATGGATAGGTTAAAGTTATAGTGGAAATTAGTGACGTTCGGTGGCAGGAGGAACAAGACTTTTGGTCTGGTGAATACAGGGTTATAAATACAAAATCAAATAGGGGTAATGCAGGAGTAGGTTTAATAATGAATATAAAAATAGGAGTACGGGTAATCTACTACAAACAGCATAGTGAATGCATTATTGTGGCCAAGATAGACACGAAGCCCACGCCTACTACAGTAGTACAAGTTTATATGCCAACTACCTCTGCAGACGACGAAGAAATTGATGAAATGTATGATGATATAAAAGAAATTATTCAGGTAGTGAAGGGAGACGAAAATTTAATAGTCATGGGTGACTAGTATTCAAGACTAGGAAAAGAGAGAGAAGGAAACATAGTAGGTGAATATGTATTGTGGCTAAGAAATGAAAGAGGAAGCCGCCTGGTAGAATTTTGCGCAGAGCATAACTTAATCATAGCTAACACTTGGTTTAAGAATCAAGAAAGAAGGTTGTATACATGGAAGAACCCTACAGAGATTTAGGAACCAGGTTTTAAATTGTAAGACATTTCCAGGGGCAGATGTGGACTCTGACCTCCATCTATTGGTTATGAACTGTAGACTAAAACTGAAGAAATTGCAAAAACGTAAGATGGGACCTAGATAAACTGAAAGAACCAGAGATTGTACAGAGTTTCAGGTAGAGCATAAGGGAAAAACTGACAGGAATGGGGGAAAGAAATACAGTAGAAGAAGAATGGGTAGCTTTAAGGGATGAAATAGTGAAGGCAGCAGAGGATCAAATAGGTAAAAAGACGAGGGCTGCAGAAATCCTTTGGCCTCTCAGTTTCATATATCGAGAGGGAAACAGGAATGGCTCCAAAATGTGGAAGCAGTGGAACTGGTTGGAGAGAAACTTGAGATGCAAGAGTTATTTGTTATTCCATCTGGACAATTATATGGGTATGTACTCGTCTCAGGTGCAGCTTCCTTGTAGTACTTCCCTCGGAATGGCAGGCGAGGTAGACATAGCAGATAACCATCGGTGTAGACACGCTGCCCAGGAGGCATCTTGTTCAGCTCGGTGCTGCTGACATACTGTGGCACTGAGTCAGCGACGGTGGTCACAGACCTCGGCCCGGAGCAGGCAGCCCTCAGCAAGGCAGTGAAGGCATCTTACATTACAGCCAGTGACGTAGTGTCAGCTGGTAGTGACAATGAGACGAAATCTGTACTCTAGACTGCAGTGCTGCATCAGGCGCCAATGATTCCTCAGCGGCACAGATCTTAATGGTCGCTTGGGGTGCATGCCTCATAGCAGGAGCTGGCGGCTAGTACGTGTCTGCTTCGGATTTTTTCCACATGGGTGAAATGTTTAACGAATATATTTTTTTAAATTTTCAGTTTCTAGTGAAATTAATAGAACTTGTAATGTTTTTTAAATGGACCTTTGATATGTCACTGATCTTTGAAGTGGGCTCTCTGTTATTGATGTACCCTGTATATCTTTAATACTCTATAGCCACACTTTGATTCTGTAATATCTAGATCATAGTTATTTACAATGAAACTAAAACACATCAAAAATAGTTTTTCGTCACCTCGGTTCCGATAGTTGCGGATCCTGAACAGAAAATTGTAATAGAGATCAACATAAAGATCATTTCCGCCCTTTTTATTGCTCATGAAAATCACACATTGCATGTTGCACCACCATACAGCAAGACCTTCAGAGGTGAGAACTTTTAACATTGCAGTGCGTCAGCAATCGTGAGTAATTTAATGATTACAAAGAATCCGCATCGATTGCAAATAGAAACCGGATGTTGACCTAGGTTTCTGCGCGGATAACCACGTCTTCTTCGGAACACACTAAAACTACAAACTGCTTAAAGAGGCATAGTCCAACATTAATTAAGAACGCCCAAAACGGAAAAAGTCTCGCATAAAATGTAAAATAAACGGTACGTGTGTACCATGTCAATAGCTGTACTTAGCTCTAACGTCAGAAGCGTGCTTCCTCACCCCAACCAACGTTCGGTGGGCCGCGGTAAACTGAGGTGGCGCCGGCAGCTAGGCTGTGAGAATGCCAGAAAGAAACACGCATGCGTAAATTGAGAAATCGTCTTCTTCCATGTGATTGGCATAAAATGTGTTACGAAAGTGATCCGATGACCGGGTCAAAGGCGCAGGAAGTTCTAAGCTCTATTGAGCAGAAAAGGGTCAAATAAGTATGACAGACTTAATGTAATTGCGTGAAAGGACGTACAGTGTCGCCTTCCTCGCCCTTAATATCTAATGACCGACAGAGGTCATTTTGAATAGTGCTATCGGATATGTACCAAAATAGTGTAAAAGAAACTAAAGCTAAACTAGTTTTTTTTTAAATCAGGTACTTGAGTTACTGAACCATGAAGCTTAATCAAGTGAGGTCTGTGAACACATATCGTCAACAGCTATTAGAACATAAAGGTAGTTTCTCTGTTCCACGTCGTCCATAAACAGCCCTTTTCAATATACAGGGTGATTCAAAAAGAATACCACAACTTTAAAAATGTGTATTTAATGAAAGAAACATAATATAACCTTCTGTTATACATCATTACAAAGAGTATTTAAAAAGGTTTTTTTTCACTCAAAAACAAGTTCAGAGATGTTCAATATGGCCCCCTCCAGACACACGAGCAATATCAACCCGATACTCCAACTCGTTCCACACTCTCTGTAGCATATCAGGCGTAACAGTTTGGATAGCTGCTGTTATTTCTCGTTTCATAACTAACCTTTTTCGTAGGACTCTCCATACAGTTGATTGTGGAATTTGCAGCTCTCTGCTAGCTCTGCGAGTCGATTTTCCTGGGCTGCGAACAAATGCTTGCTGGATGCGTGCTACATTTTCATCACTCGTTCTCGGCCGTCCAGAACTTTTCCCTTTGCACAAACACCCATTCTCTGTAAACTGTTTATACCAACGTTTAATACACCACCTATCAGGAGGTTTAACACCCTACTTCGTTCGAAATGCACGCTGAACAACTGTCGTCGATTCACTTCTGCCGTACTCAATAACACAAAAAGCTTTCTGTTGAGCGGTCGCCATGTTAGCATCAACTGACGCTGACGCCTAGTCAACAGCGCCTCAAGCGAACAAATGTACAACTAAATGAAACTTTATAGCTCCCTTAATTCGCCGACAGATAGTGCTTAGCTCTGCCTTTTGTCGTTGCAGAGTTTTAAATTCCTAAAGTTGTGGTATTCTTTTTGAATCACCCTGTATTCCAGACATGTTCGATAGGGTTCATGTCTGGAGAACATGCTGGTCAGTCTAGTCGAGTGATGTCGTTATCCTGAAGGAAGTCGTTCAGAAGACGTGCACGATGGTGGCGCGAATTGTTGTCCACGAAGCCGAATTCCTCGCCAATACGCCGCCGATATGGTTGCACTATCGGTCGGAGTTGCACTATTGGTACATACGGTACAGACGTTACGGCGTCTTCCATGATCACCAGCGGCATACGTCGGCCCCAAATAGTGCCACCCCAAAACAGAAGGAAACCTCCACCTTGCTGCACACGCTGGAGAGTGTGACTAAGGCGTTCAGCCTCATCGAGTTGGCTCCAAACCAGTCTCCCGACGATTGTCTGGTTGAACGCAATGCGACACTCATCGGTGAAGAGAACGCGGTCCATTAGGAATATTGTTGGGCCCATCTGTACTGCGGTGCATGGTGCCGTGGTTGCAGAGATAAACCTCGCCATGGACGTCGGGAGTGAAGTTGCACATCATGGAGCCCATTGCGCACAGTTTTAGTCCTAACACGATGTCCTGTGGCTGCACGAAATCAATATTCAACATGGTGGCGTTGCTGTCAGGATTCCTCCGAGCCATAATCCATAGGTGGCGGTCATCCACTGCCCTTGGGCGGCCTGAGCGAGGCATGTCATCGACAGTTCCTGTCTCTCTGTATTTCTTCCATGTCGGAACATCGCTGTGGTTCACTCCGAGACGCCTGGACACTTCTCGTTTTGAGACCCCTTCCTGGCACAAAGTAACAATTCGTACGCGAACGAGCCGCGGTAGTGACCGTCGAGGCATGGTTGAACTACAGATAACACGAACCCTGTATCTCCTTCCTGGTGGAATGACTGGAACCGATCCGCTGTAGGATCCCCTCCGTCTAATAGGCACTGCTCATGCATGGTGGTTTACAGCTTTGCGTGGGTTTAGTGACATCTCTGAATAGTCAAAGGGACTGTATGTGATATAATATCCACAGTCAACGTCTGTCTTCAGGTGTTCTGGGAACAGGGGTGATGCAAAACTTTTTTTGATGTGTGTATATAGTTCCAAAGACCTATCAGGTGATGTATATATGTAGACTGAAGCCACGAATGAAAATTTCTACTGAGGTCGGTATTCGAACTTGGGTCTCCTTCGTTCGACGCTAATGCGCTATTCCAATACAGTTGGAGAACCTGTGCAATGCCGTTCGAGGTTAAGGGGAATGTTAAGTGGTGTGAGGTGTGTATGGGAACTGAGGAAGGAGGCGTGCGAGGGTAGTCCGTGCAGTTGTGGAAAGCCACTGTGCCAGGGTGACGTAGTCCTTAAGGCATTTGGCAGTGAGGAGGAGACGGGGGTCTGAAACCCAGACTTGGCACAAATTTTCATTTGTCACTTCAATCTTCATAGATACGTACATGTTTGCACTAAGTTGATAATAAATTACACTTAACCATATTCCTGACCATAATCAATACTGAATATAATGGTATAAAATTTGCTTATTGTGTTTCTATGCTAAAACTCATCCACTATTACAACATAAACTCTGTGGCTGATTTGGGAAAACCATCGATAAGCTGCAAAATGCGTGACACAATTCAACAGAATCGTCCACACAGTGGACATATTCTATTGAACTCTCCGTTTTTTCACAGACCAGCGGACATAGACTTGTTTACAATATTTAGTTTTCGTGGAAGCTTTGAAAGCGAAGTGGATCAAACGACAAATTAATTACATTTAATATTTTTGAACCCCTTTAGTAACAAATTAATTGGTTTTACATTATTAGAATATTAGTAGACGATTGCACAATTGTACTGCTACACACACAGACTATAGTTCTCTCCCGGTCTTAACTGGCACCTGACGATGGTTATAAAACGTGCTTGCTTCCCTACACGTCGATTAAGCCGCACTTCAAGAAATCTGGATTGGTTTCTCTGAACCTAAATTCCTCCTTTGTGCAAGCTGCTTTATTTAATACATATCAGTTACCACGCGCCATTACGATTACTTCACCTCTTCACGTGTTGCATCTCTCCCACCCTGAAATGATAATAAACAATCCTTACGCACCTGGAAGAACTGCTAGGACAAAAGCTAAAATATAACGTCCAGAAAGACTCCACTCAGAGTTTCCTAATGGGCTTGTTCCGATCTCCACAGCTGGATATTAAAGACAAAGTGAGTAAGAAGCTGCAACGAAGCAGAGCACAACATTTTACAAACACTAATTCTCGTACCCTTCGAACAAGTGTTAAATCAATCATAACGGTTATCGTAAGAAGGTGTGCTTGCTTTAATGTGGATATAATGCAACAACTTCAGCGTTAATTAGCTAACCAAAATACTTCAGATGGAATGTTTAGGATTGAAGAAACGGAAATTTGCTTAATAGGCACAACACGTTTTTGTAAAAAAAGTTGCAATCAACAAGAGAAACTATTAATTTTTAATCAAAATACATTATGTGTCCTGCGTAAATGTTTTTTAGGTTTCTCAATTACTCTCTGCAAATTCTGCTCATGTTATTGCCGCCGCATTCTCTGTCCAACATAATCTGCAAGTACGAGAACATGAACACAAATAAAATAAATGAAGGTGATTTAGATCTAACAGTATCCTTTGTGTGTAGCAAGACAGATGTAAAATCACCCACGGCAGTTTCAATGAAAGGTAAAGCTCCATGCCAGTGATTGTGTAATAAAGATTATGTTGCATTTGTATATCACGGTTGCCAACTTATGAGAACACCAGTATCCACAATGGCGCTCATTGCACTTCGTCAGTCACTTTAGCACTGTGTGTTTACAGCAGCGCCAACGTCATCAACGGAAGGCCAGACGCTAATGAACAATTTGTGAGAGTACAGTAGTGCTATACAAATGTACGCCATCACAGCGTGACCCATACCTAAGTCTAATGGTAATAGCCATTTACACCTCGTCATAAAGAAACATTTATTACGTCACCTGAGAACAGTGTCTAGAATACTGGGTCGTTTTATGCTCACTCGTTACGGCGAATGGCCCCAACTGCACAAAGAGAGATTACCTGCTATTAAGCAGCGACGTAATTTCATTTCGAGGAACTGCTGCTGCATAACAAGCTTAGTACAAAGGCTAGAATACATGAAAATGCGTAACACACACTGTTTCATACAAAGTGCAGCGCATTTGCTTGAATACGTAATAAAGAGCGCCAATACATAACCTGAGAGCCGTAACAGCGCAAACAGCGATGTTGATGCTGTTTATAACAGTATGCACGAGATCCTTAAAAAGTGAATGCCCTTTTTTGTAAGACTTCTCTCACAAATGGCAAATGTATGAAAATTTGCTCCTGAGGGCGCCTCCAACATATTTCACAGCAAGAGATGTGTAATAACAACATATGGCTGAATATAGAGAAACAGTTCCTTTGGTCTAACGCCATGGACACCTTTGACAGAGTTTGAAGTTCGATACGAAACTGCAATGGCCCACATCGACATCGTCTCATCCCATTCGCAGAAGAGTCTAAATTGTAAGTTAACGCTTTTTCATGAGTTGCATGCTTCACGTGCTGAGATGCTAAGACTTATTTATTTATTTAACCTGATCTGATTAAGCCCACCAGACCCTCTCCTACGAAAACGATGGTAGCAGATGTAATAAGAATCTACAAATCTACAGAATAGATATTTTCTGATGTAGCGAGTTCCACGGAAGGGAAATTTAAAGACACTGCATCGGCTAAGAATACTGAGAAACGAGATGGGTCAGGTTGGAAAGGAGGATGTAAAAGGAAGGCGAGTGCATACAGGAACTATGGTAATGCTTATTGTTGCTTCAGTAGATATGTCATTAACTGTCTTCTAAAGCTGAAGGTGTTACTCAGTTCGCTAATCTAATGCGTGAATCATTTAATAGTCGGGCTCCTGCTACTGAGAAGGTCTTCGCATAAGTGGTATGACGGACAGACATGACTTTGCTGTCAATGGAGCAGGTGTTTCTGTCTTGTTGTTCGGACAGGAGCGTTAAGGTCGATGAGATATAGGGGACAGAGTACACTGATAACGCAGTGGAGGAGACAGGGGGTATTAAAAGTTCTGTGCTTGTCTGCACGGGGCCAGGATAGCTGTGTGTGTGATGGTGAAATGTGATGAAAGAGACGAACATCACAGATGTAATGAACACAGACATTCATAAGCAGTTCCAGGCGCCGTGAGCTTCCATAAGAAAAGCCGTGAAGGATAACATCGCTGTAATCAATAATATGAAGCATAAGTGTAGAAGTTTCTTTTTAAAGTCAAGAGGGAAGAACTTTTTATGTATTTAAACTGGTTCAACTGGCTCTAAGCACTATGGGACATAACATCTGAGGTCATCAGTCCCCTAGACTTAGAACTACTTAAACCTAACTAACCTAAGGACATCACACACATCCATGCCCGAGGCAGGATTCGAACCTGCGACCGTAGCAGCAGCGCTGTTCCGGACGGAGGCGCCTAGAACCGCTCGGCCACAGCGGCCGGCTTTATGTATTTGCATGCCATGGAAAGATGCTGATGGCTTCTCAAAAAATGGCTCTGAGTACTATGGGACTCAACTGCTGAGGTCATTAGTCCCCTAGAACTTAGAACTAGTTAAACCTAACTAACCTAAGGACATCACAAACATCCATGCCCGAGGCAGGATTCGAACCTGCGACCGTAGCGGTCTTGCGGTTCCAGACTGCAGCGCCTTTAACCGCACGGCCACTTCGGCCGGCTGATGGCTTCTTGCACACTGCAATTATGTTCTCAGGCCAGTTTATATTTTCATCTATTATTAATTCTAGACTCTTTGCTGAATGGGTACAGTTGATATTTATCTCACTTATGATTCAAGATGGTGAGGATTCCCGCCGCTTGGGTTTTGGAACGGAGCTTTAACCCAAAGTCCTGCACCCATTTTGATTGTGCACACAGGTTGTTAGTCAGATTCTCAATATCTGCCTTAAAGTTTACTGGATTTGCACTTACGTACTGCTGGAGCCCATCAGTGTACGTGTGGTTCTTGGAGAGTGGTGAGTTGCATTTAGTTGACTCAAGTCAGACCCATGACCAGCAGAACGAACGTAGCAATTTGCACATGACGAGTGACTTCCGTTACCTCTGAACTGTTTTACACTTCGAAAAAAAGTTTTTGATGACAAAGTATGGTCATGTAATTCCAGTACATTTGAGTTTGATAATTCTGAAACATTTTGCATTGACGAACTATCAGCATTTAATTCCACTAACCGAATAACTTTCCTCCCTATTCCTTCAGACAGTACCTTTTTTGTCGTCATATTTTAAATGCTACTGAATTCTTAACGTTAAAATTAAAACTAACTTCTATATGCTATATGCGCACATCTGCACTAATTTTGCGGCGAGTTCTGTTGAGGTCTGCAATGTGCTGCCATTGGTCTGCTCATCGCTATCCAGCTGTGCCTTTTAGAGATAAGATCAGAAGTGGACTTTAGTTTTCCAGCGGCCGCCTCCCGCTATGGAAAGGGTCATTCGCTTCGATGTCGTGACGTCCCGTACCACGCCTGCCCGCTGCTCGCATCGTCCTTGTTCTGCTGCAGTTGCTGCTTTCTCCCTTGCCACGTTGGTCCCATCTTGAAGAGGCGTCGCCTAGTCTTCTGCTCTTGCTGACAATTTCGTGCTTGTCGCCAGACTTCATTGTCCTTTGAATCACACACTCTGTGTTATCCGTTACGACAAAATAAACTGTCACTCATTGTCACTGGATGCTGCGTAAATATTTTGCGAAGTCACGATCACAATTTGTTCTCTATAGTACACTGTTATCTATTCTACACTGTGCTCATCACGACTTCTACTAATGCTCACCGTACATCCGAGTCTTGACACTGCTCTCCACATTGTTACTCTCATGTATTCAATATATTTACATAAGCACCTGTTGTGCAGGGGTAGCGTCTTCAAAGATGTCGAGGGGTCGAAACCCGACACCTCTTAAATTTTGATTAATAATCGGCATTGCCGGCCGAAGACTTCCGGCATAAGAAGCCACCTTCATTCTGCCAACGGCCATGTCAGAGAGGGCGGAGGAGCGGAAGGAGGTTCAGGGCACTCTCTTGTTCTTGTTGCGGGAAACTACCCTAAAAGCAGAAGAATCAGCAATGATCAACGGCATGAGGATTCAGAAGGCAATGAAGCAACTGCATTAAAGACATACAACGAGTATCCGCAGGACATGTGGCCAGTAATTAAAAAGTGCCATGATGATCTCTCCTTTGGCAAAAGATTCCGGAATAGTCCCTCATTCGGATCTCCAGGATGGGACTGCTAAGGGGAAGGTGCCCATGAGAAAAAGATTGAATAACCAACGGAAGGATAACGCTCTACGAGTCAGGTCGTGGAATGTCAGAAGCTTGAAAGTGGTAGGTAAGATAGAAAACTTGAAAAGGGAAGTGCAGAGGCTCAATCTAAATATAGTAGGGATCAGTGAAGTGAAATGAAAAGAAGATACGGATTTGTGGTTAGATGAGTATAGAGTAATATCAACAGCATTAGAAAATGGTGTAACGGGCGTAGGAGTCGTTATGAATTGGAAGGTAGGGGAGAGAGTGTGTTCAGTGATATGGTTGTTCTTATCAGAATCGACAGCAAACCACCACCGGCAGCGGTAGTGCAGGTATACATGCCGATGTCGCAGGTTGAAGATGAAGACAAACAGAGACTATATAAGGATGCCGAAAGGGTAATACAGTATGTAAAGAGAGATGAAAATCTAATAGTCATGGGGGACTGGACTGCACTTTGTAGGGGAAAGAATAGAAGAAAAAGTTACAGGAGAATGTGGGCTTGGAACAGCGAATGAGAGAGGAGAAAGGCTAAATGAGCTCTCTAATAAACTTCAGCTAGTAATAGAGAATACTCTGTTCAAGAATGACAAGAGGAGGAGCTATACTTGGAAAAATTCAGGTGATACGGGGAGATTTCAGTCAGATTATATCATGGTCAGACAGAGATTCCGAAATCGGATATTGGACTGTAAGGCGAACCCAGGAGCAGATATAAACTCAGATCAAAATGCAGTAGTGCTGAAGAGTAGGCAGAACTTCAAGAGATTAGTCAGGAAGAATCAATACGTAAGGAAGTGGGATACAGAAGTACTAAGGGATGACGAGATACGCTTGAAGTTCGTTAAGGTTGTAGATATAACACTAAAGAGTAGCTCAGTAGGCAGTACAGTTGAAGGGGAATTGACATCTCTAAAAAGGGCAGTCATAGAAATTGGAAAGAACAATATAGGTACAAAGAAGCGATGGAGCCACAGGTAACAGAAGAAATACTTCAGATGATCGATGAAAGAAGAAAATACTATAATGTTCAGAGAAATTCAAGAACACAGAAATACAAGTCGCTGTCGAATGAAATAAACAGGAAGTGCAAGAAAGGCAAGATGCAATGGCTACATGAAGAATGTGACGAAATCGAAAAAGAAGTGTTCGGCGGAAGGATTGACTCACCAGTATCCACAATGGCGAAGAGGGTGCAGTTGGTGTGTTAGCTGCTGTGGCCACGAACCCACACATGAGTACACGGGACATTGCGAGAACCGGTGGACTGAGTCAAAGTAGTGTCATGCGCATACTGCATCGTCACCGCTTTCATCCGTTTCATGTGTCGCTACATCAGCAATTACATGGTGATGACTTTAATCATCGAGTGCAATTCTGTCAATGGGCATTAACAGAGAATGCGTTGCAGTTCTATCTGTTTACCGATGAAGCAGGTTTCACAAACCACGGGGCAGTGAATCTACGGAACATGCATTACTGGTCCGTGGACAATCCTCGCTGGCTCAAACAGGTAGAGTGACAGCGACAGTGGACTGTAAATGTATGGTGCGGAATCATTGTCGACCACCTCATTGGTCCTCACTTCATTGCAGGGGCCCAAAAAGCTGCAACATACATCGCGTTTCTACAGAATGATCTGCCAACGTTGCTCGAAATGTCCCGCTGGAAACGCGTCGACGTATGTGGTATCAGCATGATGGTGCACCTGCATATTCCACAATTAACACTAGGCTGACCCTTGACAGGATGTTCGACGGGCGTTTCATAGGACGTGGAGGACGCATAAATTGGCCAGCCCGTTCTCCTGATCTTCCACCTCTGGACTTCTTTCTGTGGGGCACGTTAAAGGAGAATGTGTACCGGGATGTGCCTACAACCCCAGAGGACAGAATGGAATCCTGTTAGGAAAAGTAAGAGTCAAGTACCTTGCGTTCGCATCGTAACGGAACGAGAAACAGAAACAATAAGAGCCATAGAGGAACTATACAAAATCGCAGCCAAGACCGGACTACAGATATCATACGAGAAAACACGGTTCATGAGTAGCCAAAAACACCCATCACTACACACACACATCACAATACGCAGAACAGAAAATTTCAAGATCCTAGGAGAATCAATACAGATTACAGGAAGAAATAAGGTACCTAATGAAGAGAGAGGAGCAAAACTAGAGGAGGCCTACAAATTGACTTGAAACAACTACAATAAGAAGGCTATGTCACGAAAGGCTAAGCTACGACACTAAGAGACGGTGGTGCTACTAGAAACACTATACGCAGCCGAGACCACTGTAATAAAAGGACAGACACGATTCAGAGAGGGAAGACGGAACGAAAAATACTGAGAAAATATTCGGGGCGACGCAGAAAGACGGGGTATGGTTAAAGAGGCCAGCTGAAGAACTATACGAACACACAGACAAAATAACAGACCCAATGAGGAAACGAAGACTACAGTTTTACAGACACCTCAGCAGAATGGCACCATATAGGATAACGAGACAGATCTTGGACTGGGTTAGCACAAGGAAAAAAAAAAACAAATGGTTGAATTAAGTAAGAAATGACATCGAACAACTCACCATCACACAGGAAACAACACAAAACAAAACACTCCTTAGAAACCTGATCATAAGTGACACCACACATCAAACGAACACAATGAACCGAACAGAGACGACAAGAACATAGCCAGAGGATGAAGGAAAACTGGGCAAACAGGAAAAAAGAGAAGCCAAAGATAACACGGGACCTAAAGTGGACCGAATAACGGAGGCACAAACACAGCACACGAATGAGGGAAGTTTCGGTATAACGTAAAGTGAAAACAGCAGGGAAATGTACATGAAATTCATCCAAATGCGCTCTTCAAGGACTTAACACAAATACCGCCTCATAAATCAGCGTGATTTTAAAATGAAAAATTATCGAAGCAACTGGGGAATCCCAATACAATTATAACAGCATAAAAAGTATATGATTTCGTTATTAAAAGAATGAAATATGAAAACGTGCTAGTGAATGAGAAAGAACCGCACTTCCTTCAACGGCAATGTGACTTGTATTGTTTAATGCAAAGGAGAGAGCGGATAGTTGAAAGGAGCACATTGTGTGTCTCCATGATTGGGAAGAAACATCTCATGCCTTGATGCAAGAAGAAATGGGAATCGATAGGAAAGAGATGGTGGATCCAGTAATAGAATTATAATTTTAAAGAGCTTTGGAAGACTTCAAGAAAACGACTATTCACGTTGGTGTGTAGAATGTATGAGCCTGGCAGTTTACCATCTGACTTTCGCAAAAAACATCATACACACAATTCCCAAGACTGCAAGACCCGGCAAGTGCAAGAATTGGCGCACAATCACCTTAAGAGCTCGTGCATCGAAGCTGCTGACTAGTATAATAGATAGACGATTGGAAAGGAAAGCTGAAGATGTGTTAGATGACTATCAGTTTGGCTTTAGGAGAGGTAAAAGTACCAGAGAAGTAATCTGACGTTTCGATTGATAATGGAACCAAGACTAAAGAAAAATTAAGACAAGTTCATGGGATTTGTTGACCCGGAAAAAGTATTCGACAGAGTCAAATGGTGTAAGATGTTCCAAATCCTTAGAAAAATTGCTGTATGGTATACAGAAACACGGCTAATATACAATATGTACCAGAACCAAGTGGGAACAATAAGAGTGGAAGACTACAGACGAAATGCTCCGATTAAAACGTGTGTAACACAGTGTACGTCTTTAGCCTTTACTGTTCATCTGTAGACCGAATAATCAATGACGGAAATGAAAGAATGGCTGAAGAGTGGAAGTAAAAATCGAAGTGAAAGGCTATCAATGATAAGTTTCGCGAAAGGTAATCAGAATAGCAAAGTAAGAACTGCGAGAAGCTTAACATCAGGATGGTGATAACGAAGTTAAGGAATTCTGCTTCCGTCCATGACGGACGGTGCAAGAACACATCAAAAGCGGACTAGCACTGGCAAAAAGGACATTTCTGGCCAAGAGAAGTCTATTAGTACCAAAAATAGACCTTAATCTGAGGATGAAATTCCTGAGAATGTACGTTTTGAGTGAAACATTGTATGGCAGTAAAACACGGACTGTGGGTAAACCCGAAGGGAGGAGGATCGAAGGATTTGAGATGTGCTCCTGCAGAGGAATGCTGAAAATTAGGTTTACGATGAGATAAGGAATGAGGAGGTTCTGCGCCGAATCAGCGAGGAAAGGAATATGTGGAAAACACTGACAAGGAAAGGGGACAGGATTTAGACGTCAGGGAAAAACTTCCATGGAAGCAGAGGGAGTTGTAAAGGGCAAAAACTGTAGAGGAAGACCGAGATTGGGATACATTCAGCAAATATTTGAGGACCTAGATTGCAAGTGCTAATCTGAGATTATGGGGTTGGCACAGGAGAGGAATTCGTTTCTGGCCGCGCATCAAACCAGTCAGAAGACTAACGACTCAGAAAAGCAGTAGTAGACAGATTTGGACCGATCACTTACAACGAATACAAAATAGCGGACTTTGTATGGCAGCGCTGGATTTGATGCCGAGAGGAAGAAGAGGTAGAGGACGATCCAAGATACACTGTAACAATTGTGAATCTGGAAAGCTCAAGAATGCCTCATTCGTGATGTACAGAAGAGGAAGTAATGATGAGTGTGTAATATATTCTTATGTGTACCGTCTTTAGTTGGGGTTTGAAGTGACATCATGCAGCAATTGTGGGTGCTACAAAGAAGCGTTAGTTTGCAGGAAAAGTATTAAAGCAAACAGCTGAGGAATTACTGTAGGGACTGTGATACTGTTTTCACTAATGGATCGACTTCTACATGTGGATCGGTTGTGTGTATAATACAGCATCGCTAGTCGGTCGCCCTGCGGAGGTCGTTGCTGCTATAGTAATAGAAATCATTGCTGAACTTGTCTGAGTCTGTAATAGCCTCTGATAGAGTCTGACTTCAGCATTGGAAGACAAAACTTTAGGCGGGAAATTATGCCTTCGAGCTCGGTTTAAAGTCCATAAAGCAAATTTCAGCATTATTTCAAATACCGGTCGTGAAAGTGTGCATTCTATAATTAAAATGAAGGAAGTTCGAAATGGCTGTGGAAAAATTAAGGTGGAAAGCATACAAAACATAGATTCGATGATGACTTTTTTACCCACTGTGAAAGTGAGAAAGACCGCTAGGACCTCTTAAACTGAACGAGGCACAGATTATGGACTGCAAGTAATTCAAAAATAGACACAAGTATTGAGGAATAGCAGAAATGAGGTTATCGACAAAACTAACATTGGCGATCACACTGGAAACGGAGTGAAAAGATACTGCTGTATTCGAAGGAAAATAACACATGACAGATGAAGCAGAGAAGACGTAAAACGCAGACTCGAATCTACTGAATGAGAATAAATAACATGTGGGTAGAAACTGTGGGGAATCTTAGCTCAGATGGGTCTTCGCACAGGAAGGGAAAGTTTATGTAGATGCAGCAATGTGCTGACGTGTGTTCTACCGAAAAAAAAAATTCCATGGTTAACAGTCTTGTTTTCAGTTTCTAGATGAATTGAGATTGAAGATATATTTCATACGTTTTCCCATTTTGTATCGAAACTAATGTTTTTATGGATTTTATAGGAGATACATATTACTAGAAACTGAACCGTTAATGTACCATACAACTAACTACCAATGAATCAAGCGATTGCGGAATGGCTTCTCAATTTCACGAAATGTCCTCATATATCTCAGCCAAATTACCTTGTGCAGCGCGGCATTCATTAAACTGGAATGCTTACATAGTAGTTCATGATACTTGAGGATGTGACAATTGTCTTCTCCGTCACTTATATAATCAGCAACAGCAAGCCTGAAAGGAATCAAGATACATGGAAAGTGACACGTGAAAACTTCACGTTATTTTGTTCCTAAGTGGCCCCAGAATATTTTCCGACTCAGCTATTCTTAGCAACCTTTCAGAAAGAGTAATTGTAGATTTTTGTTTATGTGTGTTTTGGTAAGTGAAGCATGAAGATGAAATGTAGAATAACAACAAATGAAATGCACGCTGAAAATCAGCCTGGGAAACTGGGCAGTCTGCAATGATTAAGATACGTTGGGAACTATTTTTCGATATGAATTAAGTTTTGCTATGGTACTCCATTATTGCTGCGAATATAGGAAAATACACGGACTGTAAAAGCGTATGTTTACCGTTCATCTTCTCAGTTCCCATGAGTACATGACCTCTTCATACGTTAACATAGGAGGAAAAAATAAGGCAGTGTTGCCGTCATTGTCAAGTACACACACTATTTACTTTTTGTCTAAACGGAGAGACTAAACGCACTTGTCAACACAATGAGCATATGTTGTTGTTGTTGTTGTTGTGGTCTTCAGTCCTGAGACTGGTTTGATGCAGCTCTCCATGCTACTCTATCCTGTGCAAGCTTCTTCATCTCCCAGTACCTACTGCAACCTACATCCTTCTGAATCTGCTTAGTGTATTGATCTCTTGGTCTCCCTCTACGATTTTTACCCTGCACGCTGCCCTCCAATGCTAAATTTGTGATCCCTTGATGCCTCAAAACATGTCCTACCAACCGATCCCTTCTTCTAGTCAAGTTGTGCCACAAACTTCTCTTCTCCCCAATCCTATTCAATACCTCCTCACTAGTTATGTGATCTACCCATATAATCTTGAGCATTCTTCTGTAGCACCACATTTCGAAAGCTTCTATTCTCTTCTTGTCCAAACTATTTATCGTCCATGTTTCACTTCCATACATGGCTACACTCCATACAAATACTTTCAGTAACGACTTCCTGACACTTAAATCTATACTCGATGTAAACAAATTTCTCTTCTTCAGAAACGATTTCCTTGCCATTGCCAGGCTACATTTTATATCCTCTCTACTTCGACCATCATCAGTTATTTTACTCCCTAAATAGAAAAACTCCTTTACTACTTTAAGTGTCTCATTTCCTAATCTAATCCCCTCAGCATCACCCGATTTAATTTGACTACATTCCATTATCCTCGTTTTGCTTTTGTTGATGTTCATCTTATATCCTCCTTTCAAGACACTGTCCATTCCGTTCAACTGCTCTTCCAAGTCCTTTGCTGTCTCTGACAGAATTACAATGTCATCGGCGAACCTCAAAGTTTTTACTTCTTCTCCATGAATTTTAATACCTATTCCGAATTTTTCTTTTGTTTCCTTTACTGCTTGCTCAATATACAGATTGAATAACATCGGGGAGAGGCTACAACCCTGTCTCACTCCTTTCCCAACCACTGCTTTCCTTTCATGCCCCTCGACTCTTATAACTGCCATCTGGTTTCTGTACAAATTGTAAATAGCCTTTCGCTCCCTGTATTTTACCCCTGCCACCTTCAGAATTTGAAAGAGAGTATTCCAGTTAACGTTGTCAAAAGCTTTCTCTAAGTCTACAAATGCTAGAAACCTATGTTTGCCTTTTCTTAATCTTTCTTCTAAGATAAGTCGTAAGGTTAGTATTGCCTCATGTGTTCCAACATTTCTACGGAATCCAAACTGATCTTCCCCGAGGTCAGCTTCTACTAGTTTTCCCATTCGTTTGTAAAGAATCCGCGTTAGTATTTTGCAGCTGTGACTTATTAAACTGATAGTTCGGTAATTTTCACATCTGTCAACACCTGCTTTCTTTGGGATTGGAACTATTATATTCTTCTTGAAGTCTGTGGGTATTTCGCCTGTCTCATACATCTTGCTCACCAGATGGTAGAGTGTTGTCAGGACTGGCTCTCCCAAGGCCATCAGTAGTTCTAATGGAATGTTGTCTACTCCCAGGGCCTTGTTTCGACTCAGTCTTTCAGTGCTCTGTCAAACTCTTCACGCAGTATCTTATCTCCCATTTCATCTTCATCTACATACTCTTCCATTTGCATAATATTGTCCTCAAGTACATCGCCCTTGTATAAACCCTCCATATACTCCTTGCACCTTTCTGTCTTCCCTTCTTTGCTTAGAAATGGGTTGCCATCTGAGCTATTGATATTCATACAAGTGGTTCTCTTCTCTCCAAAGGTCTCTTTAATTTTCGTGTAGGCAGTATCTGTCTTATCCCTAGTGAGACAAGTCTCTACATCCTTACATTTGTCCTCTAGCCATCCCTGCTTAGCCATTTTGCACTTCCTGTCGATCTCATTTTTGAGACGTTTGTATTCCTTTTTGCCTGCTTCATTTACTGCATTTTTATATTTTCTCCTTTCATCAATTAAATTCAATATTTCTTCTGTTACCCAAGGATTTCTATTAGCCCTCGTCTTTTTACCTACTTTATCCTCTGCTGCCTTCACTACTTCATCCCTCAGAGCTACCCATTCTTCTTCTGCTGTATTTCTTTCCCCCATTCCTGTCAATTGTTCCCTTATGCTCTCCCTGAAACTCTCTACAACCTCTGGTTCTTTCAGTTTATCCAGGTCCCATCTCCTTAAATTCCCACCTTTTTGCAGTTTCTTCAGTTTCAATCTGCAGTTCATAACCAATATATTGTGGTCAGAATCCACATCTGCCCCTGGAAATGTCTTACAATTTCAAACCTGGTCCTAAATCTCTGTCTTACCATTATATAATCTATCTGATACCTTTTAGTATCTCCGGGATTCTTCCAGGTATACAACCTTCTTTTATGATTCTTGAACCAATTGTTAGCTATGATTAAGTTATGCTCTGTGCAAAATTCTACAAGGCGGCTTCCTCTTTCATTTCTTCCCCCCAATCCATATTCACCTACTATGTTTCCTTCTCTCCCTTTTCCTACTGACGAATTCCAGTCACCCATGACTATTAAATTTTCGTCTCCCTTCACTACCTGAATAATTTCTTTTATCTCGTCATACATTTCATCAATTTCTTCATCATCTGCAGAGCTAGTTGGCATATAAACTTGTACTACTGTAGTAGGCATGGGCTTTGTGTCTATCTTGGCCACAATAATGCGTTCACTATGCTGTTTGTAGTAGCTAACCCGCACTCCTATTTTTTTTATTCATTATTAAACCTACTCCTCCATTACCCCTATTTGATTTTGTATTTGTAACCCTGTAATCATCTGACCAAAAGTCTTGTTCCTCCTGCCACCGAACTTTACTAATTCCCACTATATCTAACTTTAACCTATACATTTCCCTTTTTAAATTTTCTAACCTACCTGCCCGATTAAGGGATCTGACATTCCAAGCTCCGATCCGTAGAACGCAAGTTTTCTTTCTCATAACGACGTCCTCTTGAGTAGTCCCCGCCCGGAGATCCGAATGGGGGACTATTTTACCTCCGGAATATTTTACCCAAGAGGAGCAATGAGCATATACATGGTTGGGAAAACGGGTGTTTCTGACGTTGGACACAATTTGAAATATAGTTTCTTGGTGTTAGTAGAGAGAGGCTGGTTCATCTGTTTAGACATATGACATGCGTCATGGAACAATAGACATGTTAAAAGTTCAAATGATACAGCTTCTTGCTAACTTTGATCTCAATAAAGCGCTTTAAATTTCCGAAATCTTTAGCACGGCCAACAGTTATTGAACCTAAGCCCAATATAAGAAATGTCATTTTCATTAATCGTAACTAAAGCAATTAATTGTACAATATTTTTTTCTTACTGCTTCGTTGAGTGTTCGTTGCCTAAAAGATCTAAGTTGGTTAAAATAACGATTGTAAGCAAACGTAGTTTTTACAGTAGGAATAGCTATTTTAACGGCCACCATTTTCAGAAATATCTCCCTTCGCCGGCCGTTGTGGCCGAGCGGTTCTAGGCGCTTCAGTCCGGGACCGCACTGCTGCTACGGTCGCAGGATCGAATCAGGCCTCGGGCATGGATGTGTGTGCTGTCCTTACGTTAGTTAGGTTTAAGTAGTTCTAAGTTTTAGGGGACTGATGACCTCAGATGTTAAGCCCCATAGTGCTCAGAGCCATTTGAACCATTTTATCTCCCTTCCTCACACGTTTAATTTCACTTTCATACCCTTTAACATCATTCTCTTCCACTTCTATCCCTCCCTCTCCCTATCTCTCTCTCTCTCTCTCTCTCTCTCTCTCTCTCTCTCTCTCCATCTTTTCTCTCCAGACACACTACCAACGTATCTCCTTTAGCAGTTATATGGCTTTCTTGAGCCAGCAGAGACTTGTTGCAATACCACAAAATTCTGAAAAGCAGTTCGCAGGCGCCCAGTAGGTCAGTTTGCTTCACGTTAATTCACTATACTGAGTTCATGACCACGGACGGCGTCACCATGAATGAGACAACTTCTATAACATTAGCGCTGCCCGTGTGTAAGATTGCTCTGTGCACTGTTCTACAGCAAAACGACCGTGTCCGAGAACCACCTGCTTTGCAGAAACGTTTCCGAGAACCGGAAGATTAGCTGTGAATGCAGAATGATGGGGAGTAAGAAAGGAAGATAGCCGTCGTATGAAGACAAAAACATGACTTAATGCCATTAAAACCCTTTATTGTTGAGTGGGAGAGGTAATGTTCCTAGGAACACATGGTGCTTTCTGTCGGTGTTTCAGTCTAGCGACATCACAGGAATGAAAGAGAACTCGAAACTGCCATAGGCAGTTTTCAGAATTTTCTCCTGTATTTATTCTTATGTGACTTAAGGTTGTGTTTTCTTCAGCGTATGTAAATATTAAGAATTCTACATACTTAAGTTTTGTATATCAGAGCTGTCTGGAGAATATTGTTAACTCTTCACTCAGAGTTTTATGATGAGTGAAATTGTCTATATTTGTAAAACCAGTTACACAACGTGTGGACGGTTAAGCCATATTTCACCGATGCTGCACCATCTTGTACTTTGAAACGGATGAATACCATCTACCTCGAAACACGTGGCATTTGAAAATGAACGGAATTTTTATAATATGTTAAAGATTTTCCCTCTCTTGAAACTAAATTATGTTAGTTGGCAGCAGTTCCACTATCAAAATGTATTTGGCTTTCAACTTGTTTTTTATGATACTATTTCTTAATCTTATTTCAATTACTGATTGCAGAGTAATAATGTAGCACATAGACTGTTAAGCACAGTATTGAAATATATTTCTCGATTGAATTTTTCGGAACGTTTTTTATAATTTCAGAGAAAAAGTGCAGCACACATAAATTTAATGTTATCACTGCAGAATGGAATACAAAAATATATTAAAATTATGGTTTAGGGCAGGCTAGAGACGAAAGTCTCAAAATTGTTCCAGAGTACATCACTCGCCCTTGTAGTAAAGTGTAAGACAATTTAAAGGTCAATTCAGTGCTACTCCAAGAAGGAAAGCTACATAAAGTTGATAAGGAGGTTTAAATACTTGTTTGAAGGACTCATAAGAGTGTAACATAATTTTAGCACACATTCATCTCAAGTCGAAACCGGAATGTGGTTAAACATAGATATAAACGCTACAGATGTTAATGTTAATATCATTCGTGTAAGCACGTAGACTTTCGCAGAGAATATATATTTGAATACAATAGTTTAGATTATTAAGTAATCTCATTTAAAAAAATTACTGTACGTGAATTTTAGAAAAGCTGACATTTCGGCGGACTTGAGCTAACGGTGGCACTCGTTCTTACACTGATGCTTTTATGTGAGCCCTTCCATTTTTTTCTGGACCCTGTTGGTAGAAGTGTCTTTGAAGATATCTAATCTGTTTTCTGTTTCTATTCAACTTAGATGTACTGTCTCAGTAAAATCTTCTCAGTTTACAAGCTGCGTCACTTTGAGTAAGATACTAGCGATTTCGATAGCTGTCTCCGCCATCGTCATCAGCAGCTTCAGACACTACAGCCACTGACTTTAACTCCTGATGATGATGGCGGAGACAGCCATCCGAAACCCGAGTGTCTTATTCATAATGATGATGAATATGATGATATGATAATAATAATAAAAATAATAATAATAATAATAATAATAATAATAAGACACTCCAGCCCTCGCTGAGGGAGACAGTTATCGAAAACTTGGGTATTTTATTCGAAGTGATGCTGATTGTAAACCGAGAAGATTCTGTTGAACCATAACACTGCATAAGACTCCGATGACGCATAAGTTGAATTGCAGTAGTTAAACATATGTATGAAATTACGAAGAATGACTAGATAACCTCGCATTGCCATTCGGAAATTATTGGACGTATTTGCTAAAATGGAAAAGAAGATCGCTCTATATTTTGCGCAGCGGGCATTTTTGAATTGGGGGAAGGATTTCCACAGGTAATATTTTGTAGCAAGTAGTATAAGAGCTATTTCTTAATCGGTGTGAAGTAGAATGAAAATAAATGTTTTCTTTCTAAAAAGCAATAATCCTTTAAAGTTGGAAAATAATGCTACTTTGACTGTTCTGCTAGTAAATTTGTTTTTCCTTCAGGTTTGCGGATTATTACGTTATCTTCAGCTAATAAGATGAAACCTCTCCTGTAACAAAAGAAAAAATCTTTGAACAAGTTTATTTTTCTTCCACCTTTAAACACGAAATCGTTGCACCACACAAAAAGGTAGAATCCATAAAAAACTAATAAAATATGATAAAGGAATAGCTATAAAAGTAAAAACACATTTTAACCGTAACCAGTGCGGACGTAGAGACCAAAGAAAAAATTAAAAAAAAAAGGGTACGAAATAAACCTATCTGTGATACACGGATTCCGAGTAGGTTGTAGTTTATCTATGCAGAAGCTTAGATGTTATTAGAAGCCTAACCGTAGATTTATCGAAGTTTAAACGATAAAATCCACTTATCGAATAATCTAGAATGATTTCGGTTTCATTTCGTTTCGATTCGGTTAATTTTACTTATCACCTCACGTTTATCATAAAAAATAAAATAAAAGGAAATAAAGTAAAATAAGAAAGATGCTACTTGAAAGGATATCAAGTTTTTCAAAAAGCGACACAGTGGTCTTAGATTTCGAAGTAAAGGAAGCGGAGGTATATGTAGGCATGACAATAATTAAATTAAATGGAAAGTTGAAAAATTTAATATCAGTAGGAGCCGAATATGAATGCGCTCAATCACAAATTTCATGTTCTATTTGTGGAATATAAAGCATATTTGGCCCCTTTCCACACTTGGAAAGCAAGGCCAAAAGAAACGTTTTGGTACGCAGTGAAGAAAGGAATATCGTAATCCCCGAGAAAAAAGAATTATGTTACGGAAATATGAGACAGAAAAAAATATATCCGTAGTTAGTTCCCTTGTAAGGAAAGATAACGGTTTTCCCACCTACAGCCGTGGAACTCTTTTCGTGCACGGGTCATTATTCTGTCGCTAGTAAATTCGTTGCGTATTATCGGAGAAGTTTCTTTTCGCTTTCTTTTGCAGAGGAGAGCAAAAGAAGCTGAAGTCAGCAGTTCCGTCCGCGGAAACCTCTGCAGTGGATTTGCGATCCCTGGATTGTGCCACAGCTAGGACAGAATACGTGCCAACGTTCCACGCTCACTTTCGCTATGAAAAGTCAGAGAGAATCAATAGGCTTTTCACACAGAGTGACAAACGTGAACACAGGTAATAAAGTAATATTCACAAAGTAATTTACGAGGATTCTCGGGGCGTGCTCTGCCTTAAATACAAAACGCAGTTTACAGATTCATATTTGGATCAAATGGTTCAAATGGCTCTGAGCACTATGGGACTCAACTGCTGTGGTCATAAGTCCCCCAGAACTCAGAACTACTTAAACCTAACTAACCTAAGGACATCACACACATCCATGACCGAGGCAGGATTCGAACCTGCGACCGTAGCGGTCGTGCGGTTCCAGACTGTAGCGCCTTTAACCGCTCGGCCACTCCGGCCGGCCGATTCATATTTGGGCACTTCCCCTTCCATAAATAAGATATAGATTCTGTAAGTTTTACTGCATGAATTTACAAAGTATCTTGTCAGTGTGATGTGGCCTGGATAGGACAAACTACACTCACACTGGAGGAACGTAACACAGAACGTAAACATTGCACTCGCCTTCTGCAACCCAGAAGTCTGCAATTGCGGAACATTGTATCTCCAACGAACATTCAATGGAGAATGACAAAACATTAATTTTGGCCACAGAAACACCTTTTTGTGACTCCATTATAAAATAATCTGTTAAAATACGCATCGCGGAAAAGCTAATGAACCGTGGCAGCGGCTATCGCTGAGTAATGCGTAGAATCGTGTCATCTCCGAGATTTGCTGCATACGAAGACGCCAAAATACTGTGATGATTGTGGTAATCGGCAACGCCGAAGATAGCTGATCGTTGTAGTTCCACCAGCGAGGGCGCTGCCGTGTGTGGTCCTTCTTTCTGACTCTGACAGCAATACTATTAGCGCGCTATATGAGGCGGAGTGGAGAACGTCTTCGACATCTTTCCACCACCCTTCACACCTACAAATCCTTGATCCGCCCCATCCTTCGTTATGCCAGCATTACTTGGATTTCCGCCCCTCCCAGGTTCTATAATGACCTTCAAATCCTCGAGTGCCATGCACTCCACCTCGCTTTCTGTATCTGCCTTTTGTCCCCCACGTGCATCCTGTATGACCTCATCCCCTTCCCCCATTTTATCCTTTTCGTTGAACACATCTGCACCCTGTATATTGTCCACCGACTCGATACCCCCCACCCCCTGGTGTCCCCCTAGCCTGTTGCTGCACCTTTACCATTGTGTCCCTTCCATTCTCCATCTCCACACCCTCCATCTCCTTTCCCAATGCAACTTCCAGCACCTACCTCCCCTGGATGATGAACTTCGTCCTGTCATCTACCCCCCCCTTCCAAATCTAACCCCACGTTCCTCCTGCCTCCTCCTCAGGGCTCCCTCTCCTCCCCTTCCCCTGAGTGGCTGTCCCCCTCCTACACCCACTTCCTCTCCCATGCTCCCCTTCAGTGTCTCTGCACTCCATCCAGCCCCGTGTTCCCTCTTCATCTAACACCCTGCCCATCTCCTGCCCCTTGGTGCGCATCCTGTCCCTCTTTTTTCCCTCTTCCTCCCAGTCCCCCCCAGCCTTTCCCCCCCCCCCCGCACTGCACCCTCTTTCTCACTCCCCTCCAGCCTCCAGTTCATCAGCAGGTCCCTACCAGCGTTTTTTTTTTATTCTTCATGAGTGCCCCCTCATTTCCAGTGGTTCTTTAAGCGTCATGCTCTGTGTGACTTTTATCCTGTGACCGACTTTTAACTTGTGTTTGTCTCCAGTTTTTTTTTTAAGTACATCTTGCTTTTCCAGATGTGTTCTTTCAACACTATGCCGACTTTTTAACTGTCCCCCAGTGCATGTCCTCACCTTTGTGAATATTTTAACTCTCATCATCTCCATTTACTGTGTTTTTTAAGTCCCCTTTTTATCCCCCCCTTTTTATGTAATCCTCCGTGAGTATTTTTGTGAAGCCAATTGGCTGAAGAGTGGTGGACTGTGCCGCTGCCAGTACTCCCCTGCCCATATGGAATCACAATATAGAAAAAAAATGTCTTCAACAGCTCACCTCAAGATGACTGGCAACTGTCCAGTTGAGATATCGCAGAGTAAAGTTTACGACGACTGCCTGCAATTCTGAACTCTCTTCAAACATTTAACTCGCTGGGAAAAATTAACATTTCACCATTTTATTGCAGTTGAATGCTTGGAAAACAACACCTTGGTTGTTCCGATTTTGGCTCTGTAGTTATTGTCAACAGCCCATCTAATGTTTCTCTAATGGCTATGTAATAATACGTCAATAGTGACTCAACATTTTAAGTTCCACCAAGCAGATTTCTGCCCTTTGCCAAATATGATAGTTGGTTCATTAAGGACGATGCAGCTGACTAAAACTTAAGAGATGGGCATAGCCAAAACAAACACTGCCACAACATGTTTTAGCATGTTTATAAGGACAGTATTCTTTGTTTTTAAAATCGTAAATGCAGCTTTTCTCACCTGTTGAGAAATAGTTATAGAACAATCATTGACACAGATGTCAATGTCCTGACATTAGTACGACGATGATGTCATTATTCGACTATTGACTGCTTGAGACACGTATTTATGGCGTAGGCTAGTATTTCGTTAACTTACAAAGGTCTATACTAATAACATGTTTCTGGAAGGATATAGATTAGTTGTGTTTATTGCTGAAGGTGGGAAAAAACGCCATAAACGTAAATTTCCGGGTCGGTTCCTTCATCACAACCACGTCCGGCTGCTCGTCCTACCCTCCTCATAAAATAATGCTTGTATGTTCTATGTGTATGTATGCATATCTTGAGAATTGTAAAATGATGCCAAGATCAATAGATAAATAAATAAAATATGCGTTTATGTTTTGTTTCATACATTATAATCAATCACAACATTCTAATTATTCCTTTACACTTGAAATGCTAAAGTATTTCTTAAGTTGGTGACTTGTTTGCCACACTGTCTGGGATAATCTCCTTTTTCATTACGAGTGAATTGTGGGTAACGTCAGTCACTCTTCAGTCAAAAAATTTTAAAAATCATATATAGTAGTTTAAAACACTAAAAAGATAAAATACTAAGGTTTACTCGTTATTCAATGTCGGCCATGGTAGTCTAGCGATAAAGCACGTGCCTGATAACCGAGAGAAGGTGCGATCGAATCTTGGTCGAACTACGGAAATTTTCAGCTTGCCTTTTTTTTTTTAATGTACCTCCTCAATTATTTGCTGGGTGTATTCCAATATCAGTCTTCCTCTACAGATTCTGCCCTCTAATATCATTTCTCTCGTCTTAAACAGATGTTCTACCATGTGCCCCTTCTTCTTGTCAGTGTTTTTCATATATTTCTCATCATCTACGATTCAATGCAGAACCTCCTCTTATCAGTCCACCTAATTTTCGGCATTTGTCCGTAGCACCACACCTCAAATGCTTCGATTATCTTCGGTTCCGGTTTTCCCACAGTCTATGTTTCACTACCATACAATGCTGTGCTCCAAACGTACATTCTCAGAAATTTCATCCTCAAATTAAGGCCTATGTTTGATACTAACATATTTCTCTTGGCACCCTACTTTTGATGTCGTCTTTGCTCCGTCCGTCATTGGTTATTTTGCTGCCTTGGTAGCAGAATTTCTTATCTTCATCTACTTCATGACCATCGAGCAGTTTTAATCTGCCAGGAAGTTTCATATCAGCGCACACTCCGCTGCAGAGTGAAAATCTCATTCTGGAAACATCCCCCAGGCTGCGGCTAAGCCATGTCTCCGCAATATCCTTTCTTTCAGGAGTGCTAGTTCTGCAAGGTTCGCAGGAGAGCTTCTGTAAAGTTTGGAAGTTAGGAGACGAGGTACTGGCAGAACTAAAGCTGTGAGTACCGGGCGTGAGTCGTACTTTGGTAGCTCAGTTGGTAGAGCACTTGCCCGCGAAAGGCAAAGGTCCCGAGTTCGAGTCTCGGTCGGGTACACAGTTTTAATCTGCCTGGAAGTTTCATCAATCCTGATGTTAAGTTTCTCGCTGTTCTCATTTCTTCTGGTTCTCAATACTTCATTCCATTCAACAGATCATGTAATTCTTCTTCACTTTCACTGAGGATGGCAACGTCATTAGCGAATTGTATCATTGATATCTTTCACCTTGAATCTTAATCCCGTTCTGCCCTTAATCCACCTGTAATCGGTCATCGATGTGAGGAGTCGCGAGAAAGGACACGAGAATCGGATTGCACATTGAACTTTAGGTCCCCTTTCCTTGGTTTGTTAACTGGATTAATGGCACTGGTGCAGTAATCAGATATGTACGTTTTTGCGCGAAAATAAGACTTTACTAACTCTGTATAGTTGGAAAATTCCTCGAAATGTTGGTGCAAGAATGAGATCTGTCCATAGCTCACTTCAGAATAACACAGGCAATGGCTTTTTCGACGCCAGGTACGTGTGGCAAGAACCAGGCATATCGAAGTCTTGCCTTGTCGTTCAACCAAACAGTTGTCAGATTCACGCACGGAAAATACACCCAAGTACTTTATTGTGATTAATGGTACGCAAGATATATTTTTCAGACTTCTCATCCCATCTAAAAGTAATGTGGCGGTCTAACATTAAGAGCGCTGCAAATAAGAAGTTTACTATTTCAAAGTACAGGTTCTATCAGTGCTCCGCTAAAGGCAAGTCTGTAGTTCATTGTATCGTATCATTACCACAATTTTTCTATCATGTTTTCGCCATTCAGAAAGCATCAACTACATTGAGTTTTCCTGAGGAAAATCATCATACAGTGCCTCTGTTATTTAAATTTAAGAAATATAAATATATCATGAAGCTCGCCAAAAAGTGTGGCCAAACACAGACATGGAATTTTATAATACATTGTTCTGTGAAAGAGCCGTTATAGATGCTACATCCAGTTCATCACAAGGAGAAGCACAATCAACTTCTAACATACTATTCACAGTTAAGATTGTTATTATTCTCTTCATTTTATTAATTCTCAGATTCCTCACAATTGCCAGTGACTGGTAGAGTGCTATTAGTTGTTGTTCCATTTGTTACCGTTTATTTATTTCATTTCACTCTCAAAAAACCAAAGTTGTTTGGTGCATGAGCGAGACAGGTCCATTTCAATATATATCCCAATAAATCACTGTTTGGTCGTGTAATAAGCTATTACGGCGTGTTGGTGTCCTAAACAGACGGTGGAAAAAGTGAAGACATTAATGAACTTTTCCATTGCTTGAGAGTTTTATTGTTTTACCTAAAAGTATGTAAATGTGACTTACATGGTAATTGTACCACTGCCTTCAATTGAAATTAAAACTGATAATTTTAAAATCTGCTGCTTTGTAAGATGGAACGGTGATTACAGTAAAGATGGAAAAGATGAAGCACTTCACTACTATAAAGGTATGGCGCCCAATGGAACGGGATAAGTGACTGATGCACTGGTTCTGCAAGTTTTGGGGTAACAATGGTTTCAGTACACAAATTTAATAGGGTACATAATATTACGAAAGCGAGTAACTAAGAGATTGGTTAGCTACGAAGGTGAAGAGCTGGTGCAGAGGGGAGGGGGCGGTGAGAGGGAGGAGGTAGGGAGGACTTTTATTAGATGTGTTAGGAAGGCTGAATGTCAGGCATATCACACACTTAGGAAGATATGTAATAGATAACTATCAACTGCATAGACATAGATTTTCGAAAACTACAGTTTTAAATTACTTTGATGAATGAGAAAGAGTGATGCGTCAGAGACTTTTAAGGAATTTAGCGAATACGACGAGGCTTGTTGGGCCTTGAAGTATTGCCACAATTATAATCAATTAAATTTGAATCTACGACTCTGATAGCGCTAATACGATGTCTCTATGATTACAGGAAACACTGACAACCGCCATACTTTATATATGCACAGATGTTTAAAGACACCTCCCAGTTTTTCTATTAAAATAAAACTGTCTGAAACGAACCCTTGTTCTGATATTTCCCAAAAACATTTTACTAAGAAATTAGTATGTTTGGATCGGTTTGTGGGGCGCTCAACTGCGCGGTCATCAGCGCAAGAAATTAGTATAACAATATTGTTAAAAAATTGTACTACTGAGGAATTACTGTGGTGACTTTCTGTTTCAAGTTGGACTACTTAAGCCTTGTTAAATTATTCTAGTACCAGTACTGACATGTAATAAATTAAAAGTAAAATACAATAAAATATTTCTTTACTACTAATTGCTGATTACTTCGTCATTCACAGTAAATTCCTTCAAATACGAGGGCTATTCGGAAAGTAAGGTCCGATCGATCACGAAGTGGAAACGACTATGAAAATCCGATAAAGCTTTGCACAGATGTGTTGGGTAGTGTCTCTAGTATAACCCCAGTTAGCATCACGTCGCTCTTCTCATTTCTGAGCTCGCAGTGAGTGCGTAAAGATGTCTAGAAAATAGTGTCTGCCGCCAAGTACGAGGGCCTGGTGAGAAATTTCTCCTGAAGCTATGCAGCTAACATTACATAACTGTCGTGCTGTTTCTTCTTCAAGACAATTCTCAGCCGCATTCTGCAGGGGCAATGAAGATGCTCCTGCATCGTTTTCAAATGGAAATGTGAGATTACCCACAATACAGTCCGTAATTGTCTCCCTCTGAGTTTCAGCTCTGGTCACATGAACCGCTGGTTATGAAGACAACATTTCGGCACAAGACAACGAGCCGTAGGCCAGCGTAGAGAATTGGAGGAGAGCACTGGCGGCTGCCTTCTATAGCGAGGGTATTGGAAAGTTGGTACAACGCTACGATACACGTCTAAGTCGGGTCGGCGACTATGGAGATAAGTAGCTGCAAGTTGTATCTAACTGTTGCAAATAAAACATTTTTGATTTTTACCGTGGTTTCCATTTCGCGACCTATCGGACCTTACTTTCCGAATAGCCCTCGTATTTTCAGCAGATGTAGCATCTAGTTTTGGAACGTTGCTTCTCGTTGGCTCCGAAGCGTCGAGAGAAGTTCCACTGTCAGAGTCTATCCTGTGCCAACTCTTCGCTTTAGAGTAGTACTGCGCTCTCAGTTGTTTGCTAGATGCATTCCAATCTCTGACTTCCGCTACAGTTTTTACTCTCTACGACTTCCTCTGATTAAAGTGAAGATATTCCCTATTGTCTTAACAGATGTCCTATCATCCTTTCCCTTCTTCTTGACACTGTTTTCCATATATTCCTTTTTCGCCAATTCTGCGGAGATCCTCCTCATTCTTACCTTACCAGCCCACCTAATTTTCAACATATTTCTGTAGCATCGCATCTCAGATAGTTAGGTACTCTTCTGTTTCGGTTTCTTCACAGTACATGTTTCACTACCACACAATGCTGTGCTCGAAACGGACATTCTTAGAAATTTCTATCTCAAAATAATGCTCGTGCATGGTACTAGTAGACCTCTCTAGCCCAAGGAAATCCAAATTCGCCAGTGATACTCTGGTTTTAATGTCCTGCTTGCTCCGTCCATCATAGATTATTTTGCGCCTAGGTAGCAGAATTCCTTAGCTTCGTCCACCCCAAAACCTGATGTTAAATTACTCGTTATTTCATTTCTCCTACTTCTCATTACTTTTGTCTTTCTTCGGTTTACTCTCAATCCATATTCTGTACTCGTTAGACTGTTCATTCCCTTCAACATATCCTGTAAGTCTTCTCTATTTTCATATTTTTAATGCACCATTTCTCCTTAGATTTCCTACGCTAATATTTATTTCATTCGGTAGTTACTTGTGTTTCTGTATTCCTGAACTCTCCTGAACATTTCTGTACGTCCTCCTTTCACCGATCAACTGAAGCATATCTTCTGTTATCCATAGTTTCTTCGCCATTATCTTCCTTATACCTATGTTGTGACAGCCAGCTTACAATAAATACTCCGCAACAGGGTCTGTGTTCCATAGCACAGAAGTGTAGGCTCATGGTCAGCTGATGGACGACTTTCGGTTTCGTGAACTCGAAAATAGTTCCACTAAATTATTTTAACCTGTAGCCCTTTCGGCTAGTCAGCCACTGGAGACAAATTTAGGCACTTCGATTGGGTATTTCCCGTGAACAGTTATAGGGCTCGGTGCTAGGACTTGCTTCCCACCAACACTTTCAGCAGTGTATTTATTAAAGGGTATTCAGAAACATTGGACACACCGTGGAAGCATTCGCCTTTGAAAACAGCAACTACGGCTCAGACCAACACGCATTTAGCTGGATTAAGCTTTCTCGTTCCCTCGGCCCACGCACCTGGACCTTCGTTCCTTGTTCTTTTTTCTGTACACATAGGCTGTTTTTCTGCCTCCATATTGATGTTCCGCGAGTGTGAACCTTCTAGTTCTAAGTTTTAAAACCAGAGCGCGGAAACTTGTAAGGAATAATTCTTGTGTTAGTTAACAGCTGATCATATTCAGAAAATGGTTATTTTACAAATCGAAAAGGTATGTAAATAATTATCGTGCCTAAATATTAGACTTAGAGTCTGTGTTTCTTACCTATGTACGTTAACTATTCTAGATGTTGCAAATTAATTCAGATTTGTATAAATTTTGTTCATAACTAGGAAATAACACATTTTATAAAGGTCCTCGTACGTGGACCTCAGGCCTTAATGCATATTTGGTAGTTTAAATTTGGACTTCGATAAGCGAATTCTAAAATAAGTGTTATTCCTACTCTCTACAGCAGCGCATGTAATATTAGCTGATGACGAATCAGCTGTTCTTAATGGTAGTAATGAGGAATTATCTGATTGGGAACGTGACGAATTCTCGCCTTTGTAGACTGTGCTTCTGAGCTTGATGAAACTGACTGGTAAACGCTAAGAACATTAAGATGTCGTGCCAGTAGCCAGGAGAAGAATATGTCCTGGTACAGGGAGTTCTTTTGACAGTGAAGTTGTAAATGATACAGAAAATGTGAATAAAAAGTCAAGAAGAGTCGTGATGCAATCGACTTCAGAAGTTACGTTTTACAGTGTTGACCTACTACCGAAATTTGTTGAGGCAATCAATGCCTCAAAATGCAGGTAAGCTGACTGCAATTCCAAGAAAAGTATCTTGTGTGTCAAATGTGGGATGTATCTGTGTATTGTGAAAAATGCTTGTTTTTAGGCATTTTGTAGAACGTAAGGATATATTTACTGGTAGTATCAAGTTATTAGTTATGAGAAATTATTATGGTTATTATTTTCATGCGTTTATGAAGTTGTTTTAGAGAATCACCAAAAATCTGTATAAGAAATCACATCGTATTTTCTGTGTCCATTGTCATATACACTTTACTATTTCCAATAAATTAAGTATATTGCTGAATAAAATGATTTTACTGAAGAAAAGAGAAAGAAACTGGAAAGCAAAGACTAGTATGTTCTTAGCATAAGTGAGACTTGAGGTCAACACACTTGGGTCTCCAGTTATGCCCAAATGAGTCATCAAAAAATATTTAATATGAATTTGTGTGATATTTGTTTATTAGTTTGTTGGAAGAGCAGAAAAGAAAAATTTTCTGCCTCCTTTATTTTTATCTCAGGAGCGAAGAGCTGAAGGAAAGGGCGGTAGATTGTGTCTTGGCTAGAGAACAGTCCCCGCCCCCCGGAAACCGGAAAATCGGCGATGGCGTTCTCAATAGCTACCACCACTAGCTGAAGGGTTCGGGTAGGAAATGATCTATTTCAGCTTCACTTACGGAAACGTCAGTAAATACCTCTGTCATTCAGTTTTAGCTGCCATTGCTTGATGAACAATGGATCTCAAAAGTTAATGTTATCTTGTTGTGTAGTATGTTTGTTTCCATTACACTGAGCGCAGAAATATTGTCGATACTACAAGCTAAGTGAATTCTCACATTACCTCCCAGCAATCAGATAAAGAAAGAGGCTGCTTTTAGTTGATTGTTCATTTCAACGTCTCCGATTTCAATGCCCACAGAAAAATTGTTGGTACCGCTTCAGTGGATTATCAAATTGTACCCCGGAAGTCAGGTAAAGAAAGACATTTTGTAGGAGCGAAATTAATGACTTTCATAACTACCGGATAACTAATGTTGGCATAGGCTGTAGGTTTTGCTGAGCACTCAGGAATGCCAACAGCTACTTCTTATATAGTTTAATAGATACATTATTTGAAATGATAATGAAAGGAGTTGTTTCTACAATGCACCATGTGCGTAACTGTGATTCTGTGCATTTTCATTGTCTGGTATCATGTTCAAAGCATATTTAGAGACATTTAGCGTACCCAGAGCTATGCTATTTCTAGCCTTTGAATGTATAGGAGCACTGCTACACTTCGTTGTAAGTACTGCTTTCGTCGAATTATGCTCCTGCTCAACCATTGCTTTGTACTGCATTACGGATATAAATAGAGCCTCTCATTCCTCTTCTCAACTCAGCTGTCCATAACAGAGTCTTTAAATTTACAGTTCTTTCCTCTCACTAGTGCATGGTCAAGAACTAGGTATCCCTCATATGCTAAATAATAGCCAATTTTCGTAGGTACAGTTTTCTCAAGGTAAATGTTAATACAAATGTTACAATATGTTGACGCTAGACATCCTGCTGCGTGTATGATGATTTTGGAAAAAAAGAACGATTCAAACCTCGAATCGTAACGAAAGCAGTACAATAACGTTTATACAAAATATAAGGTTGAATACAACTAGTTATTCAAACCATTTACATGTGACACCTGAATACCGAATCTGTAGTACAAACGTCGCGTATACACAAACGATTAATCACTTTACTCTGAAATAGAAAATAAAAAATAAACAAAATAAAAATATATAAATAATGTACAATTTCAGTCAAAAGGTCTCTTTTATTTATTTTCAAATGAGCGGTTTCGGGTCAGATACGCGCCTTCAGACATGTTAAACAAAATTTAATGACGTTTGATTCATGACTTAGATTTACAAAGTTTAAAAATTTTAAAAAATTAATTACAAACACACTATATGTTACAGTTGCAGAGTAAGCTATCGACACGGAACTGCTGGTTCACTTTCATAACTAAAGATACCGACTGCTAACACTTTTATTACATTTTTCATGAAACCTTATTGTTGGATCGCTTATAACGCTGTAAAATGCCCTGTATCTGGAGGAAATTACTGACGTGAAGAAAATGTTCGTAAGTATAAGATGTAAGCAATGGTGATGCATGCAATTTGAAATAAATTAATTTCAAAAAAATTCGAAAAAACTTAAAACCATTTGAAAAGAAATATTTTTGAAAATGATTTAGGAAGTCGCGTCTTCTTTCTGTATCATGAATTCCTGGCGCCAGACCGCACGCAGCGCCACTCCGATGTTCCTTCTGTAGTGTCCAGTTCGTCGCCGCAAGCACGCATAGGGCCACTGCAGCTGGTGCTGTGCCTAGCGTTCTGTCTCATCCTTCACGCCTAAGTAAGGCTAATAAACGCTGCTGCCCCCTCCCCACACTCCCCCCACCCCCCCTCCCGCACCACGAAAAGAAAACGGACACCTGAAAAGACGACGCGAATTTTATCCGGTGACGGCATATGCCACCTGGGGGACAGTAGATGTACTGATAATCGTTTCATCGTCTACCTGAGAGCCACCTGTGTCAACCCTTTAACAGGGAATGCTCACAGCCATAAGATTCAGAGTGGTGCAAACGTGTAAAGCAAGCAGGCGATAATGTCACGGAGATACTCGTGTTTCCTACAGCCAACTCAGTGAGTTTGTAAGGGCCGAACTTTAGCCTTCCGAGTGGCGGGATGGTCCTTTCAGAGAACTGGCACACAAGTGGGACTTGCTGCGTCAGTTGTGCAACGATGCTGGTTATCAGTAGTCACGTGAACATTCTCACACCCGTAGACGTGGTTCTTGATGTCAATGCAGCACAAAAACCCGCCTGGATCGATGTTTTGTAAGGGGAGCAGTATCAGAACTTACAGATATCACAGCAAAGGTAAGTAGGCTTGTGATCCCAGACGTGTCAACACAAACTGTTGCGAACCAGTAATTAGCTAAGGGGGCTACGAGCACGCACATCTCTAGCGCGTCTTCCTCTCACGCCACAGCATCAACCTGCACGGCTCGACTGGGGCCGCCAGGGGATCACTTGGAATTCACATCGTGGTCTTTAGTGATGAAATCCGATTATACCTACAAGCACATGACGGTGGAGTTTGTGTGTACGGCGTAGACGTGGTGAGCGCTGTTTTGTAGAGTGCATCGCAAGCCTTACCGTCTGAGGTGCGATAAGCTATAACTCTCGTTCACCTTTGGTGTTTCTGGTGCGCCCGGTATGTACAGAATGTTGTTAGACACGTTCTTATGCCTCTTTCCAACAGGAAGTTGATATGTTGTTCCAACAGAGTAATGCTCGCCCACACACCGGCCGTGAAACTCAGCGTCCTCTGCAAGACGGGCAGCAACTTCCCTGGCCAACACGATCTCTGGACTTTAATCGAGTACGTTTGGGACATGAAGGGAGGAGAAGTGACGCATGCGACTCGTCAGCCAACAGCTTTTACAGAACTACGCGAACAGGTCGAGCAGGCGTGGCAAAAGTATCCCAGGACAGTATTCCCCATCTGTACGATCTACTGGATGTCAGAGACAGCGCCTGCATCGCCGCCCATGAAAGCTACAGCATGAACTGATATGGGTGTTTCGGCATGGGTTGATACTTGCTATCTCAGAACAGCTAATGCTGTTGATCTGTAAACATAATCATTCCATGTACTTCATATGCGCTTTTAAAACAAAGAATCTTGAGTGAATTGGAAACTGCTGAAAGGTGTTTTATTTTGATATGCCTAAATATTTCGTAGCAATTACTATGCTCAAAATCACTTCGTTCATTAAGCAGTTTTTCTGTGTTTTTTATTTCCAATGACAAGGTGTTTAAAATGGATAATCGTTTGGCCATGGGCAATTTCCTGTCTGGCATTTTACCTAGAATTTTTATGAACTACTTTAACAACAAAGTTTTCACCTCTTTTAGGGCAAGATGATTAATTACAGATGCCACGTTGATGACTCAATTTTGTTGTTCTTCTCACACAAAGCGCTTGCTAAATTAGTCGAAATTAAAAAATGGAATAAATGCAAATGGAGAAAAGAAGAGGTAGCGGAAATGACGAAAATATTAAACGAGCTGCATCCAAACATTCGACTCACGTTAGAAACGGAAGATAATGGATCAATTAACTTTCTAGATTCGTCGAAAGAAGGGGGCAAGAGGAAGGCCGCGCGGGATTAGCCGAGCGGTCTTAGGCGCTGCAGTCATGTACTGTGCGGCTGGTCCCGGCGGAGGTTCGAGTCCTCCCTCGGGCATGGATGTGTGTGTTTGTCCTCAGGATAATTTACGTTAAAGTAGTGTGTAAACTTAGGGACTGATGACCTTAGCAGTTAAGTCTCATAAGATTTCACACACATTTTTGGAAGAGGAGGAAGGCACAATTTCGACGTCTACACAAAAGATACAGCTGAAGTAGAATTACAGGCACAACCTCACGCCATTCAAGTAGTCATAAAAGAACAATGTTTACACTATGTGCAGAAGAGCCCTTAGGAAGAAGAGCCCTTAGGAAGAAGAATTACAGAAATAATTAGGTATCATTAAATAGGGTAGTTGCAGTTCATGGATCCAGCACGCAAGATATCATGCGTATTTTTATTAAAATTGATAGCAAATTTACCGGCTTGAGTGATAAGAGTCAGTGGATTAAAATAAAGAAAAAGTTTGTCACGTTGACATACAGATGGCGTGTGTGGAAGAGACTTTGTAAGTAGCCTGTTTCTAAGTTGGCGGCGCTGTAGACTGTATCCATATCACTGACAGCCGTCTGCGCCCTTGGCAAGAGATTCTGTCGTTGGACGGACTAGCAGTTAGCGAGTGGATAGAGAAGTGTATATACATGTCTTTCTTAGTGGCGACTTTGTGTTGGTAGGACACGCAATGTAAAGTGAGATGAAATTTCTTGTAAGAAAATATGCAAGGATAGGTATGATAATGAATGTATGATTGATATGTTAGGGTAGGGAATTATTGACAACTAAATAATTTTTGGAATTGGATGTCACATGAATAAGGTATAATTTTCTAAATACATTGTTTGCTCTTCAACAAAATCTTTCTTCTGCTAACCACATTCCTCCTAATGGTTAGAGTCTAAAGTAATCAGAATCCTTTTAGTTAGCTGGCTATTGCTGCTACTTACGGAAATTGTTTTAGTTCGTGTTATGAAGACTTTCTGTGAGGTAAGTGACTTATGAAAAAGAATGGGGTTTCCACTATCGGGATTCGTGATTGAAATAAGTTTAGGAAATTAACAGAGTTGGAAGTAGTTTCATATTTCTTTAATTTCATACTTTTCGGATTTGTATTGTTGTTGAGAGTTTTTGAATTCAGGGCTATTCTTTTTCGTTAATTATTGGAAGTCATGTAGTCAATGTACAGCAGTCAGATTGCATTGGAGTTGTATATTGTGAGTAACAAATGAATAGGTTAAGTTTGAGTTGTCTTGTGACGGAAAATTATGTCGGGCAGTGCCTGGTAATAAAAAAAAACCATTAAATAGTTTCAACTTAGACAACTGTATCCACAAGACGTTTCTATAGCATTTCAAAATTAGAGACATATGGCACGTAGGTTAAGGCACAGACAGACCACAACAAAGCAAAACAAATCCATTAAATTCGTTTTATACAAGAAGAAATGTGCGGACTGCGATAAATATTACGAGGGGCGTTCGGTAAATAATCCAACACAATATTTCTTTTTCTGAAAGGGAGTTTGTTTTATTCAATATTATAATAAACCATATTATTCCACACTCTTTTGGCTGCGAAGCCCTATTTTCCAACATAATCTTAGATCAATGCGACAGCCTTACGCCTCCTTAGTGGGAGGGCCTTTATATCTGCATGATACCACTCTGTTAGCCGACGTCGAAGCCAACGTCTTGCAGCCTCAGTAACCTCCCCATCATCCACGTAGCGCTTCCCGCGGTGTGCATCCTTCGTTGGGCCAAACGGTTGGAAGTCGGAATGTGGGAGATTGCGCTGGGGGTTAGAATAGTTAAATGAAGTTTTGTGAACCCCTTCGGGTGCGCGGACTTGTGTGAGTCCTTGCGTTGTAATGGACAAAAAGTAGTTTGTTTGCATTTTTTTGCCGATGAATACGCTGAAGTCGTCTCTTCGATTTCCTGAGGGTAGCACAATACAGAGTTGATTGTCGCACCATGGGGGAGGACGAACAGAATAGCCTCTTCAGAATCCCGGAAGACCGCCACCATGACTTTACCGGTGAAATGTTACTTTTTTGAGTAATTAATAGAATATGCTCCAATTTTTTTAACTAATGCTAAAATACATTAATAATTTATTTTTTCTGTGTAAATAAATCTGCAAATGAAGGGAAAAAACACGATTTAATGTAAGGAATGTATTTTTTATTTCTGCTCTGCTAACGAATGTTCCAGAGAAATGTTTACCTACCGAAACTGTACAGAAAGTTGAAGGCAGTCACCGTAATATTTTTTTGGATCATATAAAAGCAGGAGCCGTGAGCTCTCTCTCTCTCTCTCTCTCTCTCTCTCTCGTTTGTTTTCACAAATGTAAGTGTCGCTCTGTAACGTTTGTCAAATAATTACGCTAATTTAATTTCAAAAGCCTTGTTTTAATTAAGGCTGTACTTTCCTCTTTCATTAATTCCACATATCAAATTATTATGCTACATTTTAGAAATTTTCCAGGCTGCAGCGAGGGAGAGTTGCCGACGAATTGTCTGGTGGCCGAACGCTACTAGTGTTGAAACGGCTATTGGTTCTAGTGGCTCTGAGCACTATGGGACTTAACTCCTGAGGTCATCAGTCCCCTATAACTTAGAACTACTTAAACCGATCTAACCTAAGAACATCACACACATCCATGCCCGATGCAGGATTCGAGCCTGCGACCGTAGCGGTCTCGCGGTTCCAGACTGTAGCGCCTAGAACCGCTCGACCACCCCGGCCGGCCAAACAGCTACTTCTTTATCAAACTTTTATTTCAGCGTCCCTGAGATATGTTTTACCGATCTTTTCTATCAGTATCCTGGCAATGTAATTAAGCAAACTGCGTAACTTTTAGATCGATCAATGGCCTCTAAACAACGCCGTCGGTCAACGTTCTCGTCGGTCTGATGGGATTCTGATGCTGATTGGCGGAATATATAATTTCATCATCCACAAGTAAAAAATTTCTATGCACCATTATATCATTTTAGAAGCTTGCTGGCAGTAAATCTAATATTTCATAATTTAATTTAATTTTAATTTAATTTAATATACATTATTTCTTTTAAATACCAGTAATATTAAACCGTGTGAGAGTGCGGTTTTGATCCTTTTCTTCGGAGGAGAGGTAGTGTGGGGCCACTCCACGAATTGCTGTTTTGATTCCGGTTGTAAGTGATGAACCCATATTCGACAAGAAATTTTCAGTGTCTCCCTCGTAAGGCGCAGTCACTTCTGCACAGACGGACCTTTGTTCCTCTTTACGGTCTTCCGTTAGGCAGCGAGGAACTCTGCGGGCACACACCTTTGAGCACCCCAACCGGTGGACGAGCATATCAGCACTACCAACAGAGAAGTCCAGTTGCGCAGGGTGCTTTTTATCACCGGCATTCGGGTTCAAATGGTTCAAACGGCTCTAAGCACTATGGGACTTAACATCTGAGGTCTTCAGTCCCCTACACTTAGAACTACTTAAAGCTAACTAACGTAAGGACATCACACACATCAGTGTCCGAGGCAGGATTCGAACCTGCGACCGTAGTAGCAGTGCAGTTCCGGACTGAAGCGCCTAGAACCGCTCGGCCACAGTGGCCGGCGCCATGCGGTAGATCGGACAGATTATGTGCCACCTTGCGATAATGACGGATCCCTTGCTCAGCAACTCAACGCGTTTTTGTTCATTGTCAGATCTCAATACACATTCTGCAAGCAAATATCAATATGTGTGGTGCTCTGATTTACCGCTAAAAGAAACTCAGTGACAGCTCTCTGCTTGGAACGTACCTCCGGTACAGGCACCATGTTGAAGGCTACGGATAGCGCCGTCACCTATTGGAACTTCATGAAAACGTAGGGGCTGATGAGATAATATTCCAGGAGTCCCACAGCAAATTCCGCATATGTTTTTGTCCTTGAAAACAAATGTGAACGCCCCTCGTATACAGGGCAGCCTGGGAAAAATATTTTGAAACAACATTCTGGTCACAGTAATTGGACAGCGTTTGGTGCTACATGTAAAATTAGAGGTTAGCACAATAAGTGAACAAATGGAAGGGCTACACAGAGTTCCGAAAAGTTTTAATCTAAATGGGACGGAAGAATTGGAAATATACACCCAGCAATGAACAACCCAAAAGACTGCTTGATGAGCAAAGTGAAGAATTTTTATCAAATCTTTAAAGAGTTTCGTAGGCTTTCTTAGCATTGGGATAGAACGCTTGACCAAGCGCAAGCTGCCTTGGTCCTCAGCGTAATGACGACAGCGAACTGGACACGGTATAGAAAACTTCAGGATTGCGCTGTTTGAGGTTTGGCTCATGGAAAACTCCGAGCATCAGATAGAAAAAAGATAAGACACAACTTTCTAAAAATATTTTAAAATGTTCCATAAAAATAGTTTTAAGTTATTTTAAAATATTTGAAAATTAATTTTATAAAATGCATTTTAACCATCAGCTGTTTATTTGTCCCATTGACCATCTAATGGTTTCGGTTATCAACCATCATCCAGGATGTCTATCGACATCAACATTAAAAAAATTATGAAAGTACGAAGCATACAAAAATATCAAAACTCAACAAATATATGGGTGTTATTTCCATTTGTATACTTACAGGGTACAACAGATTAGTTAACAGCATCCCCTATTCCTTTTTATTGTTAGCCAGTCTGTACGACTGTGTAGTAGATAATACAGGAGACGTAGCGACATTATTACGGAAATGCTGTCTAGAGGGTAACAGACCAGTTAACAAAAATTCTTGCGTCCAAGGTTCCAACTTCCAACCTAGTCGCTGCTTCAATTTTAAATAAAAATCATGTAATAGACAGTAACCGACGTTCTGCCTATGTCCTGATCAAAGAGGGCGGATGAGGAGGTAGAACTTCAGGGTAACCTGTTGCCTCTAAAAGGAGGAAGAACCAGCAACGATCAACGGCATGGGATGCACAAGGCAATGATAACCACTGCATTAAGAAACATGTTCTGTACCCGTAGGATATGTGGCTCGTAATTGAAAAACCTTCATGATGATGTATCGAGTGGCAAAAGATTCCAGATTAGTCCCCCATTCGGATTTCCCCTAGGGAACTCCAAAGTTGGAGGTAACTATGAAAAAGGGAGTGAATTACTAACGAAAGGGTAACATACTTCGAGTCGTGGCGTGGAAAGCCAGAAGGATGAACGTGGTGGGATAGCTGGAAAATGCGAAAAGGGAGATTCAAAGGATCAGTGAAGTGAAACTAAAAGTAGATAAGGATATCTAGCCTGACGAATGAGGGTACTGTCAACACCTCAGAAAATGCTATAACGGGAGTAGCATTAATCATGGAAACGGAAGTAGGGCAGAGGGTGAGCTGCTGTGAACAGATCAGTGGTAGTGGTGATACCAGATTCGACAGCAAAGCAAGGCCAAAAATCACAATTGCCGCTGTTGCAAGAAAGAAACACAGAATGTCGGTAGTATAGCTATACCGATCACATTGCATTTATAGAAAAGTTTTAATATTTTTATGTTGGTGACATGAGAAGCCTCACCACCTTATCTAAGATGTCATCATCATGATGTCACAGTCCACGCCCACTTTATCTACCATATAACGAACCACACACCTGTAATCCATGGTGTCCCAAACCAAGATGGCGTCCTTTGGCACACCTAGTCAAAAAGTTTGTTTAACACATTGCACATACGACGTAATCAAGATGGTGTAGCGGGAAATAAAAAAGTCCATGAGGGTGGAGGCATGAAATTTTAGGAAAAATGTGCAATTATGACAGGTTGGATGTTTAAAAATCCAAGACGTCATAGGTGAGATGTTCAATAATTCAGGATGGTTATGGCAGGATATGCAATACTACATTTTGTTTTTTAAAGAAAAGCAAGAATATTCTCCTAGGCAATTTCAAAAGAAATGTGTCATTCATTAAAATTAAAGAGCCAATCACAGCAAATTGAATTTTCTCCAAAGTGAATAGTCAATCGACATGTATAGCGTTCCATATTCAAAAGTATCCAATCATTTCTCACAATACTACAGCACTTCAGAAAAATATAAGTTTCTTCACCTGAGTTGCGTAAAGTGGCACTGTATAATTTAGGAAAAATATGTAAGCCCCTAAAGTTCTGCCTCCTCTTTTCAGCACAAAAATTACATTCTTGTGTAACTCATAAAATTTGCAACGTCAGGAATACGTAACCACCTAAAACTCAGCCTTATCAGTAAATTTATCTGTGTCATCTGTCTCAGCACGGAATTTCATTTCTGCCTCTTTTATACTCAGCTAAAACAGCTTTTGTCAAATACTTCACTGATTCTTCATTAAATATCATCCCCCTCTCTATCTCTGTTTTTCTACTCCACTAACATTCACAACAAATTTCATCTCTCTCTCTCTCTCTCTCTCTCTCTCTCTCTCTCTCTCTCTCGCTACAATGGTTACTTGAATGAGGCATCAACAGTGGGAATATGGAAAAAGTACGGTAGACATAAATGTTACTAAATTTTTTTACGTTTTCCGACATGCGCTATAATGACAATTAGCTATGTCTTGCTGCACAAATTGTTTTTATCTCATGTTTTCTCATAATGGACACATATGATTAATCACACATTCATATTGTCCTTCAACACTTTTTAGGGTATCACATGTGTCCAACGACACGTTATCACAATCCGAATAAATATGTGAGACAACTCTATCGCTAACGAAGTTTCGTCAGTTTTATTTGCATTAATAAGATTGAACTACCACTGTTTGCATTTCGTGGGCAAGAATATACAGTATGAACACACGTGTATCTGGTAACCTCTCACCTACACAAACTATTTCCAAATCTTTCAGATTTGCAAAATGACCCTTTAGTGGATGTCTCTCAGCTAAGAACGTCATACGCAACTTCTAGTTCCTCTGTTATGTCGGTCGTCTTATTTTCCACAGTCACTGTAAACTTCTAGCAGGAACTGATTTTTCCTGATGTGTCTTTCAGTAGATACTGTTTCATTCTCATTTGACTTGCTGACTACCGCTTTCAAAGCTAGCAAGAAAACCAGTACCTCTACCAATTCCTTTGGGTTATTCCACTGGATGTAGTCGACATGTGGTGCTGGTTTGTTGGATGTTCTCTCAATCGTGAATGATTTGTTCATTTTCGTTTCCAACATGCCTAGACATTCCCATGTCAATATGTATGTCATCGTCCACTGGTACTGATGTACCACTTTCATCTTTCGCAGGCTTAGTGATATTGATAAATTTGTAGGTTCTGTTCGAATTTACCGCTCCGTAGGGGAGATAGTTTTGCTTAGGAACATTGGTAGCCCTGGGAATTTTAGCCTTATCTTAAGGATACTGCATTGTGGAACTCTTTTTATTGAGCTTAATTTTAAACCACAGAATACATAAGCCTCTTGTTCCCGGGAATGTTAAATACTGAATTATTAAATCACCGCATCTGTATTTACAAATGAATCACCACTCATCCACACATTTGATGTTGAATCAAATCTGATGCTGTATACATTCACGTTTTGCCTAGACCTTTACTGAAAGATAATGCTGCCAGTTCAGCTTCTGCGTTTATTCTTTCGTAATTTTCCGTCATCTTCTTCATCATCAACATCATCACCTTTCTTATTGCATTCATCATTTTCACCTCCTCCTCAGATGACACATCTCGTACTCTGCACTCTGTTCTCATAAATAGCTTGTTTTTAAAGTCTTCTTGGCAAAATGGTTCAAATGGCTCTGAGCACTATGGGACTCAACTTCTGAGGTCATTAGTCCCCTGAACTTAGAACTAGGTAAACCTACCTAACCTAAGGACATCACACACATACATGCTCGAGGCAGGATTCGAACCTGCGACCGTAGCGGTCTCGCGGTTCCAGACCGCAGCGCCTAGAACCGCACGGGCACTTCGTCCGGCTAATGTCTTCTTCTTCATTGTCTTGGTCTCTCTTCTCCTTCTTCTTCTCCTTTTGGAACAACTGTCCTTGAATCAGTTTCTGTAGCGATTCAAGAACGGGCCTGACTGGAAGCTGAAATTCATGCGTCTAGAGTTGTATCTTCAAACACACTGTGGCTTCAGGTGTTATAACATGATCAGCTAGAGCTTCTTAGAGTGTAGGAGGGAAGCCACGCTTTCTTCCTAAACTAGGGTCCCATTCATTTTCATTACTTAATCTGTTTAGCAGTGTGATAAGATGCACTTCAAAAATTTCAGCAGCCTTTCTAATAGATAAACTTTCAGCAATAGCTTGCCATGTCTAATGAATTCTCTGATTACAACTTTGTTTTGTTGTTTTGTTTCTGATGAAAGTCTTTGTGTGTGAATGCAGCTTGCCGCTAACTTGGTGTAATGTTTGTCTGTACAGAAGTGTGTCTGTCGTCTTTATCGCTCCTTCACTCTCACACCTGAATCGGTACAGTAAAGTCAGGGCTTTGTGTATTATGATTGGCTGATCCGTAAAAGGACAGACAAACAATTATACTACTGGAGGATTCTAAGTAATTTCTAGAATTACATTCACTCTCTCTCTCTCTCTCTCTAATTTATCTGTGTACAATTCAAATATAAATTACTTGAGATCAGCCTGGTCGAATCTCCGGTAGAGCCCTTCGTCTTAATACTCAGCGGTGGTCTTGCTAGAAAAAATCTTTACATTTGTTATTATTATTAAGCGCTGCATTCAGTTGGGAAAATCGATCGTTTGAACAATTCGTTCAGTTTACGACAGATCTAATATTTCAGATGTGGACGAAGCCTTTTTGGACGATTTATAAAACTCATAGATTGCAGGTTCTCTTCGTCACAGCTGAAACTTCCCAATTAATTACAGGCCTAGACAATCATCAATGATTCATACAGAGAACTCATTCTTCATTCACTCTGTAATAAAATGATCACAAACCTTATTTCTGATGAAAGATGTATATTGAATCCTTGTTAATTACAGGTTCCGTTTCCGTGTATTTTAAGTCTCAGGAAATTTACCTTTTTACAGGTTTATCATTTCTTTATCTATCCCGCTATCGGCACAAATTTCCCTTGTTCGCTTTAGTGCGAAGAAGAGTACCTAAACTTCTTTAGGAATCCAAAAATCCTCCCACCGATATTTCCGAAACTGTTCCCTTCTCTCTCTCTCTCTAAACTATAATAACCATGGAGCATACATATCTGTACCTCTGTTGTTCCAAAGAATAAACGTACTAGAAAAATACCTTGGCGTCGACTAGCTGTCGGCGCATATTTTACTAGAAAAATCTAATCCAATACTTTTCAAACGTAAATAAATGTGGATGATTTGATTGATCACTATTAATTAGTGCGTGGTAGAGGGTAATTTTCCGTGGGGATATTACAATGCCCCTCGCAGCGAGCGAAGTTTGTGAGCTCAATTTGGATTCACCGAACACACTTCGCGAGCTATCTATTAGCGTGGATAACCCGGAAGTGATGATTGTCAGTCCTCCGACTGAAAAAGAATATTCTGTTTGAGACAGACGAAGAAAAGAAATGTGGAAAACAGAAGAAATGAAGAGACAGGTACCGCGACTGTATTGCTTTTACGTGCATCTCGGTGTTATGTTTGCTGTGCACAACCAAGGAAGATGATCTTTCATGAACTGTTGTCAGGGTCTACCCATTCGGGAACTTTCTTAAGCAGGGAAACCTTGGAAAACCTCTTAAGCTTAGACCCCCAGCCTACGGTACATAGAAGATAGGAAAGCCTATAGAAGAACAAAAATAATTTTGAAATTTATCTCTAAAGAAAAGATAGGGATCAATTTGTATCACGATTTGGAGAAGGGTAGTTTGTGCCTCTAGCAAAAAAAAAAAAAAAAAACTTTTTACAATAAATAACGTGAATTTGCGTTTTACAATCTTGCTCCTAGTACAATATCTTGCGGTGCTAAACTCCCCCGGGTCTTGCATGTCCCCGACGTCCACATTTGTAGTCGGTCTTCTACGCGGCCCCCTTTGTAGTTGATCTTCTACGCGGCCCACAATGGGAAGAGTAGAAGGAACAGGAATACTCGAATTCACATGCAACATTCATTCCAAAAGAATTAGCAGTGACCAAAAGGAAGACTCTTCCTGTAAGAGAACTGATTAGGTTGCACCATCCAAGATTCTCCTTTTTGAAAGCAAAATCCTTATGGCTTCATGGATCCTTTTTGTTACGACGTATTTCAATGAATTCAACTCTTAATTAATGATGTTGCCAAAAGCATCATCCGATTTACTCTCGTTTGAATACTCCCTTTTACTTTGCCTCCCCACTTGTACTTAGAAGTCCAAACGCTTTAACAGATTTTCTATGACTGATTTGTTCTTCGTAATTTAAAGGATTCATGTAACTTACTATAGATTTTGGATTCAAATCATCGAATAATGGAAAGTGTAGTTCATTTTATACCAAGACATCATCCATATTTCCTTAATAAGTCCTATAATTTAGCTATCCTCAAAAACTTTTTATTCTAAACACATATATTTCTTCGCTTTAGTGCTGAAATGTAAAAATTATTAGCATTGAGGAATGCGGATTCGCTTCTTTCATTTACTCTCTGATTCATACTGCGTTCATCCATGCTCATCTATGGAAATGGATTTTTCCAACATAATTCACAAACAAACACAAACCATTAAACAACTATTAATTCTATGAATATTACTTTTTTTTAATTATTCATTAATAAATTAAAAACTCTTAACTTCTAATTATAACACCTATTCCTTTTAACGTTCAACATGAATCAGTTTCTCCTCGCGTTTGGTGCGAGTCTCTTATAAAGCATATCTGTGTCGTCTCTATCGATTTTAATTCTCGCGCCGACGTCAACTGTTTTGCGCGGGAAATTGTCTTTGCGGCGTTAACCGTCACTCACGATTCACTACCACAACACATCCCTTCACACGTTTACCCATCTAAGCGTTCACATGAGATTATATATGAATATTCACTTTAAACCTTTTTTTGATTATTCAGCGTCATTTGCAGGAAACATTTCATTCTTCTCGCAGGTCAGTCAGATACTTTATACATCTTGATCACATTAGCAAAGCTAAAGTTCTATGTTCACTCAAACCACAGGTGAAGCCTATCTCCACTATCCTTTTTACAACACTCAATAGTAATAATTAGTCACTATTTCTAAATTCTATGTCATTGATTAACTACTTCACTTTAAATGTTTTTAACACTACACACACACAGTTTATTGTTATATATTTTTTTTTTTACGAGCGTTCATCTCTGTCACTCGGAACACCATTCCTCCCTATCTCCTATTCTTCATTATATATTTTTAAGTCATTATGAGGAAATAACCCTTTTATTTTGTTCAATCCCGGGTATGCTTTTGGCACGACCAACAATGGTGAGCAGTATGGCTTGTAGAGGGTTCGATCAAACCCCATTTCAACATGCGATCTATTTCTTTTTGAACTTGAGCCTTTAACCTCCAGGGAACAGGATAGAAAGTTCGACAATATGTTTCGTGCGGCTTAACGTAGAGATGGCATATGTGTCCTTTAATCACTCCTGGCCTTTCATCAAACACGTTTTCATAAACTAATAATAATTCTTTGAGCTGCTTCTTCTGATCTTCAGTGATGCAGTCGGATTCATTTAACTTCTCATACACTAATTGACCGAAATCTCCTTTGACTTGGAACTCATTCTTTGCGTGCTGTTTAGAATTCTGTGCAGTCCTGATTACTTGCACACTGATCCCACTATTATATTTTCTGGTAAGGCCTTCCTTTTTCAACAAGTCCAACTCAATTTCTTGTTTATTTATATTTAACCAAATTTTTCCTGTTTTAAAATCTATTCTGCATCCGTATTGACGTAGGCTGTCGACTCCGATAATGCAGTCTACCACCAAATTTTTCACAACAAGGAATGTGCTTAATATTGCTACATTTCCTACTTCTACAGTAAGTAGTGACTGCACTTTTACATTCGCCGATCGAGCCCCAACGGCGCCTATTATTCTGCAATTTTGAACTGGAAAAATTGGTACTCTTCTTATATTTCTGATCTTGTTGAATAGAGCCTCCGAAATAACATTCGTGGTTGCAGCTGTGTCTAAAACCGCCGTTATAGGTACAGTCTCCAAAATGACTTGCACTTCGGCTACTGCCACCTGTTCCTTATCTTCATCTTTGGGTTCTAAGTCTTTGGTCAATTCATCTGCCAGTAATCGTCCATCATTATACGTTAGCATTGGTACACATATCCTGTTGCCCCTCAACATATTGTTGACCGCTCCTCCGGGGCACGAGTGGGTCCTTACAAGTTTGTTGGATTTTGATTCGCCTGGTTGTTGACATCGTCCGTTACTTCGGTAATTACCGGTTGATTCGTAGATGTCCGTCCCCACTGATGTTGGTTGTTGGAGTTTATTCCCCCCGGTTGATTCCACTTTCTATTACCGTTATTATTCCAAGCTTGCGGTCTGAAATTCCTTTCGTTCCCCCATACGGGATTGTATCGTTTCCCATTCCTGTTATTCCTTGGATAGCCCCTCGCAAGACTATTGCCGGTATTATTGTTGAGATTTTGAGGGGTTTCTCCACTATTTATCGATCTCTGTGCGTTCCCTTGCCTACCATTTGCCGGAAGTTCTATCTCTCTATACTGGAATCTGTTATTACGTGCTTTCTGGCTGTTCTCTTCTATAAAGTCTATATGATCTAACGTCGTTAGGAACGACTCCAGATCTTTATCGTTGCCGTAAATTAATTGATTCCGGATGCTAGTTGGTAATCTTGCCTTAAGTATGTTTATTATGTCTGGCAAAGGCATAGGTCTGTCCCAATATCTTGTTTTATTTATATATTTTTCAAAATACTTCCTAAGGCTTCCTTTCGAAAAAGAGAAAGGCTCTGAGTAGAGCACCTCCTGCCTTAGGCGTTCCTGTACCCCTTCTGACCAGAATTTGGCTAAAAACGCTTTTTCAAAATCTTCATAGGTCGAGCAAACAGAAGTCATGTCCGAGGCCCAGATCGCCCCCGAACCTTGTATATACCCAGTAACGAAACTGATCTTCTGCCACTCCGACCAACTTCTGGGTAGCACTCCTCTAAAACTTCGAATAAAAACAATCGGATGGACCCCCCTTTTGTCAGTGTTAAAAATCTGAAATTGCCGATGCTTTATCATTTTTTCTTCCGCATGACAAAGGCTTTCATAATCTCCATCCGCTAAAACGTCACGCGAACAACTAGCTCGTGGCAATTTGATATTCGAGTTACTTACACATGTCGGTATTGTGTGCGAATGTGCAGTAACTGGCTCTATAGTCGCTGACAACTTCTGCTGTCGGCCTGTATTCATTTGTTCTGAGCCTTGTTGTGAAACGCGTATCGACTCTTCGATCGTTTGTTTCCAATGCTCGAAATCAGCACCTAACTGCTGTCGCACTTCCTCAAGTCCTTTCGCAAACAAATTCTCTTCCTGTTTGCCGCATAGACTCTGGAATGCTGCTTTAACATTTTGCTCAACGTTTTCACACATTAGCCTTTTGTTTTCTAATGTGATTTCGGATAATTTACCCGTTAATACATTAATCTGGTGGTCAATAACGTCTTGACGTTCTGTCAGATGTTCCACACTTTCCTTTAGGTTCGTCTGCGTACGTGCCAATTCAGGGAGTTGCGCAATTGCACATGACATGGCATCTTGCTTTTGTACTAACTGCGGAACCATTTCAACCTGTTCGCGTACTGTATCTATCTTAATAGCCACGTACTCCTTCATTTCTACACGAACGCGTTGAGTAGATTCCTCACATTGAGCTTTAACCAATTCGATTTGTGCAGTTAATTTTCGTTCCGTCTCTTCGGCCTGATCTTTTAGTTCCTTTGTCTTTTCCTCTATCCGCTGCTCTAATTCGGAAAAACTATCATGTAACTGCTGCTTAATCTCAGCTTTCAAATTTTCCTGCCCTTCAGTAACTGAGGCTAATTTTGTATTCAAATGGTCTTGCCCTTCAGTAACTGAGGCTAATTTCGCGTTAATGTCGGTTTTCAAATTATTCATACTCTCCGTTATCATTTGCATCTGTCTCATTATAATTACTAATGGATCTAATCCATGTTGCATCCCTGCTGTTACATCTCCAGCCGTGTCTACCGGGCGTTCTATTGCGCTATCTGTAGCTATCGGCTCTACAACACTTCTTACTACCTCATTATCATCGGTGCTCACAGCTGAAGGCTGTTGCGTGTTGCTCTGCTCTGCTTGACTCATCTTAAACATTGCCCTAGTTAAAACCATATAAATGTTCTACAGTCAAGATATATATATATATATCTCCCTTCACACAAGAATACTTTCGTATAGTACTTATACAGTTAAATGCAACTAGGGCAGTTCAATCAAACTACGTCTTGTATGAACACAATTAGTAAATGTTCAAATCTACGTCTACTTCCAGAATACTAGCAAGCTTTAATTAAAAAATTATGCGTGCTGATTATCTGTGGATCCAAGTAATTCGACTGCGAGTATTTCTTCTCTTTTTTCCAAGTTAGGTTGTCTGATTACTACTTTATTTTGTGGTTTTGTTTCTGATGAAAGTCTTTGTGTGTGAATGCAGCTTGCCGCTAACTTGGTGTAATGTTTGTCTGTACAGAAGTGTGTCTGTCGTCTTTATCGCTCCTTCACTCTCACACCTGAATCGGTACAGTAAAGTCAGGGCTTCGTGTATTATGATTGGCTGATCCGTAAAAGGACAGACAAACAATTATACTACTGGAGGATTCTAAGTAATTTCTAGAATTACATTCACTCTCTCTCTCTCTCTCTCTCTAATTTATCTGTGTACAATTCAAATATAAATTACTTGAGATCAGCCTGGTCGAATCTCCGGTAGAGCCCTTCGTCTTAATACTCAGCGGCGGTCTTGCTAGAAAAAATCTTTACATTTGTTATTATTATTAAGCGCTGCATTCAGTTGGGAAAATCGATCGTTTGAACAATTCGTTCAGTTTACGACAGATCTAATATTTCAGATGTGGACGAAGCCTTTTTGGACGATTTATAAAACTCATAGATTGCAGGTTCTCTTCGTCACAGCTGAAACTTCCCAATTAATTACAGGCCTAGACAATCATCAATGATTCATACAGAGAACTCATTCTTCATTCACTCTGTAATAAAATGATCACAAACCTTATTTCTGATGAAAGATGTATATTGAATCCTTGTTAATTACAGGTTCCGTTTCCGTGTATTTTAAGTCTCAGGAAATTTACCTTTTTACAGGTTTATCATTTCTTTATCTATCCCGCTATCGGCACAAATTTCCCTTGTTCGCTTTAGTGCGAAGAAGAGTACCTAAACTTCTTTAGGAATCCAAAAATCCTCCCACCGATATTTCCGAAACTGTTCCCTTCTCTCTCTCTCTCTAAACTATAATAACCATGGAGCATACATATCTGTACCTCTGTTGTTCCAAAGAATAAACGTACTAGAAAAATACCTTGGCGTCGACTAGCTGTCGGCGCATATTTTACTAGAAAAATCTAATCCAATACTTTTCAAACGTAAATAAATGTGGATGATTTGATTGATCACTATTAATTAGTGCGTGGTAGAGGGTAATTTTCCGTGGGGATATTACACATGCTATTTTTAAATTCTCTGAAATCGATTTAGCTTTGTCTGCCTTCCTCACACGTTTTATTACCATCTGAAACACGTATACACTATGTGATCAAAAGTATCCGGACACCTGGTTGAAAATGACTTACAAGTTCGGTAATGCTGGAATTCAATAGGGTGTTGGAACACCCTTAACCTTGATGACAGCTTCCTCTCTCGCTGGCACACGTGCAATCAAGTGCTGGAAGGTTTCTTGGAGAATGGCAGCCCATTCTTCACGGAGTGCTGCACTGCGGAGAGGTATCGATGTCCGTCGGTGAGGTAACACCCAAAGGTTTTCTTTAGGATTCAGATGAGGACTCTGCGCAGGCCTGTCCATTACAGGGATGTTATTGTCTTGTAACCTCTCCGCCACAGGCCGTGCATTATGAATAGGTACTCGATCGTGTAGAAAGATGCAATCGCCATCCCCGAATCGCTCTTCAATAGTGGAAAGCAAGAAGGTGTTTAAAACATCAATGTAGGCCTGTGCTGTGATAGTGCCACGCAAAACAACAGGGGGTGCAAGCCCCCTCCATGAAAAACACGACCACACCACAACAACACCGCCTCTGAATTTTACTGCTAGCACTACATACGTTGGCAGATGACGTTCACCGGGCATTCGCCATACCCACACCCTGCCATCGGATCGCCACATTGAGTACCGTGCCATAGCCTGGATAGATGTCTACCTATTACACACCCACGACCCTCATCAACTGTCGATGGTCTCTGTCAGTCAACGGACTATGTCGGCCTGTACGCTTTTGTGCTGTACATGTCCCTTCACGTTTCAACCTGACTATCACATAGGGAACAGTGAACCTAGAGATGTTTAGGAGTGTGGACATCTCGCGTACAGACGTATGACGCAAGTGACAGCCAATCACCTGACCACGTTCGAAGTCCGTGAGCTCTGCGGAGCGCCCCATTCTGCTCTCTCACGACGTCTAATGACTACTAAGGTCGCTGATATGGAGTACCTGGCAGTAGGTGGCGGCACAATGCACCTAATATGGAAAACGTATGTTTTTGTGGGTGTCCGGATACTTTTTATCACATAGTGTACATACCGTAAGGCGTAAGGCCACGAATTCTAGTTTCTGCTGTTGTATACATAACGTTAATGAGCATTTATTCCAACAAGTGCAGCGTATAAGTTAACAACGTCAATGGTTCAAATTAAAGAAAATGATTTTAAACAATCTTCTTTTTTAAAAAGGACAGCAATGTTTGAAATTCCTGCCTCCATCATAGACATAATGTTGACAGAATCAAAGTGATGATAGACATACCCTCTCAAAGCTTTCAGAATTGTTGAAAATGATTATGGTGGCCTCAAAAATGCTTACAGCCAGCTCGAAATTTTGGTTGGCTGCTGTTTTGTGGCTGTAATTCCGTAACGGTGCATCTCTGACTAGTAAGTTATGAAATTTTGCCCGGTTTGACATCCACTAACCTGCTCTGGCATTATCAAGCCTTTTTCCTCCGCCCTGTATAGCCGGGTAATTTCCGATGTCTCTGGTCACCGTCTAAGCTGCTAAGTAGAATTTATCCTCGCAAGCCTGTAAGCTTTGACACGACAAGTTGTCTACTAAATAGCACTACGACGAGAGACTCCTTTGTGGCTTAATTCACTCTGAGCGATGTTATTGTAAGATTACTTGTGGCATAATAAATGAATTAATTCGAGCGAGGAACTCGTTTCACTACCATTCTATGCTTATTCATTTAGATATTCGTCTCCATTAGAGACTAAGTAATCCTAAAATGTCAGCCGCAAAGTCGCTATGTTACAGGCTGAAGCTGTTGTCGCTGATATGGATGTACTTTCGTTTGAAATAAATCCCTCGTTATGTGATACAAAGGACATCATACTTTTCAAAAAATGCGTTATTAAAGTGGAAATGTGTTATGAGGTTCATAAAGAAGGCTCATCCCTCTCGGAACAGAGCGAATGTCCCTCGCTTTTGTCCTCTTGCTGGGGCGCCGACCCGCAGTTCCACGAACTGTGCATTACTTCTCATTTCCGGCAACGCCGACAAACAGCGCTTGCCACGCGAAACTCATCCGTGGGACGGCAGAGGCGCTATTTCCAGACAGAATCATATCGCCGGAGGATGCCGGAACGTTTGTTTCCCAGGCTTTCCCATTCAGCAGTTTCCAGAATACTGGGCCCGATGACGTATGAACAAGCTGTGAAAACGACTTTGGTGCATCGAAACTGCAATAGAATAGTGGAACGGAATCCAAATTCCTCATTTGTTACCGTTCAGAATTTCTACTTATCGAGACTGTCAAACGTAATTGATGACTGCAGCTGTAGTTTAATATTTGTAGCTGAAAATTCTGACAGTGAAATTCTAGGAGTATCCTCAATCTCACATAATCCCAGGGTGCTCACGTAACACGATCATCCCTATGTTTCATTAATAATTAAAACTACCGAAAATTTGAACGTTTATTCTATTTGTCTCCCATTTCCTTTTCTTTTTATTTTTTAATGAAGATTTTACGGCACTTTTCACGAAATATTTCTGCATGAACGTTAATAAAACTCTCACTGTTTCCAGAATGAGATTTTCACTCTGCAGCGGAGTGTGCGCTGATACGAAACTTCCTGGCAGATTAAAACTGTGTGCCCGACCGAGACTCGAAAGGCAAAGGTCCCGAGTTCGAGTCTCGGTCGGGCACACAGTTTTAATCTGCCAGGAAGTTTCAAAACTCTCCGCGGTTGTGCACCTTCTTTCAAGATTTTTTTGATTGGCATTAGGAATAAATATTTTATTCTATTAACGAAACAAATTTTCTTGCTTATATCAACATAATTGAAGCTAGGAGTACTGAACTCTCGAAGTAATACTCGACAATATGGGTCGTGATGTCTTCTTTCGGAATACGAGGGTAGCCAGTACTCATTGGATCACGATATGAGCACTTACAGAGCTCAAAGGGTATCAGAGAAGAAATATCAAATATAAATAATTCTCCCGCCAACGAATTCTAGCGAATTTTTCTAATTTATACAGAAAGGAGAGAACTTCGGGGTACTGGAAGGTTTCACTGTGACTATGTTACCATAAAACCTACATTTAGAAACCATGTTTTATACTGGAAGCAAGTTTCAGAAGCAGACGTCGTAACATCGAAAATGGAGATAAAATACCTTATGTATCATCCAAAATGTTTCGTCGTTTAATATCCGTTGATAACTTGTACTGTACTGCTAATTCTGAATGCTTCATTACAGAAATTATATTTAATATACAATGGTTGTAATCGTGTATTTATTTTTGACTGTATATAATTGATTGTAATTACAATGTAAATATTGTAAATTGCTGGGTAATAGCCAAGAGAACTTTATTTCAATGTCTCAATAGCAACGACGAAATCGCAGTAGCTGTTCCGTTGCTTACGTTTGCGTATGGAGAGTCTCCGTCGCGCTGCGAGCAGAGAGAAACCAGAGCAGCTTGAATCATGAAAGAGTGCGGGCGTGTTTGTTGGGCGCTCCTGCAGACGCGGTATGCAGCAATGATTGCGCCGGTGTAGGCGCACCTAATTTGTTTCCCGCGAGTGTTGAAGGCACGGTGGGAGTTAACAGGCGGAGGAAGCTGCTGTGCTAACAATTGCCTGTGCCACAATTATCCGCGGCTCTGGAGAAGACTCTTGGTTCTCAACCAGCTACAGCATTAGCAGCAGCAATTCAGCATAGCCGTCGGATATATACTTCGTCGTCCGCACAACTACAGCATCGTAAAACTGTTAACTGACAATGTACAACTAATATTGTACAGGCATTACCCAGTGAATATTTTTTTCTTATTTTTTAGCATGGTGCAGCAGAGTCATAAGCTGTAAAATGTTATTATATTAAATTTCAGCTTCCAGTTGCATAAGCAAAGAAACTTTACCTAGGATTCGTCTATAATAATGTAGCCTTCTTCAGGAATGTCACAATATAAAATTAAATTAATACATGGCAGATATTGGCCTTGTCAAACTTAAAATGTTAGTACTACAGTACATAGTCATAAGACTGCGTCACTTCTACTAATGTGTTGCCGATAGCCCACACCAACGAGCCAGACTGGGGGGCCGCGGGCGCTGCGTCGTAAATGGGCGCCGCGGGCAGCGACGCAGCGAACTCAGCTGGTGGTTGCGCGCATGCGCGTGCGGAGTAATACAAACCAGTAAACGTTAACTGAGATTATTATGGAAAATAGCTTATTACAATAGTTCGGAATATTAATGGCATTAAAGCCATAAGTCACTAAAGCTACCGTTCCATAAAAGGCAAAAGACATATAAAAAGTGTACTATATAAACGTATGAATAAACATTAATTGATAACATTATTTGCTACAATAGCTAGAAATGTTACTGGCACCTAAACCATAATAACTGAAGTTACAGTTCTATGAGAGGCAAATGACATTATATGGCGTAAAGGAACCTTTTAATAAGAAAACGCCATAAGTTAAGGTTACCAGTGCCAGAGACGTGTGGAACTCAGCTAAGAATTAACGCCTGTGAATAATAATAAGGACAATTGTCTCATACAGGTTAGCGGTTAGATATACAGTATGCGATCAGCAATTAATGCATAATTCTGAAGAAGGCTACATTATTATTGCCGAAACCTAGGTAAAGTTTGTTTGCTTATGCAACTGGAGGCTGAAATTAAATATAATTAGCCAGCGACATTTCATTCACAATTTTCGACTAACTTTCATGAATAATGCAATAATTCAATAGTTGAAATTGTAGGACACGTGTTGTCACTGTCCTCAGACATTATTACCAAGCAGGGTCCCTGTCCTTTCCATGCAATCACCGAGTGTCATAAAAATACAAAAACCGCTTAACTACTTAATGCCAGTTTTGTTTGTTTCCTAATGACCAGTTTCACTCTAAATTTGGCCGTCTCAGTAACTATTCATTCTTGTATTCCATAACAGAACCTTAACTGGTTTACAGTTTTTAGTATTAACTTCTATTACGTAAAGTTAAACAAAATTTCACTGGCAAAACTTATAATTGTATAAACAGCACAAATTAAGTGTGTGCAATTTCATTTCTAGCGTAGCGAATGACTTCTGCTGGCTTGGTATGTATTTTATTGCTGCTACATAAAAAGCAAAACCAATTGCTCGTTTGATTAAAGTAAATTAAATTCAATCCTTCAATAATTAAAAGTAAATTGCTTGCCTTTTTCCAAATTTTCTATTGTGTTACGCTGAGGTTATGAAAGTCATTTTTTACATAACATAGCTTCAGTTACCGTCAGTCATTTATTCAACCAGCAATTTCATTTAACTTTGCTTTCAAAACTTAGCATTTCTCACTAAGTAACTGCAAACTTTGTGCTTTCTGATTCATTTATTTTCTCGTAAACTGTTTGTTGTGAAAAGCGTGACAACCGTCCTTTGCCAGCTATTGAGTATTTACTTGATTTTCTTTGGCATGCCGTTCTTAAGATTCTTTGCTCTAGTGAGTTGACGACCGTCTATTTATCCCTGTTTTGCTAACCAGTACTTTTTATTATCAGTATTTTTTGTATTAAGATTATTACGTGGTACCCTTTTCCCCCCTGTGTGGTTCCTGAGCGATTGCACTATATTCCACCTATTTCACAATTACTCTCAATATTTAAATTAGGTTTAGAATAGATTCTTCCTTCAGATGGCTCTGTCGTAGACTTTGCATGGGGGCTTAATTAAAATAAAATGAAAATAATTTTAATTTTTTGCTTCAGTAGCTGTCTGTTCGGTTACGAAGTCTCGTAACGGTTGGCCCTGACTAGTATTATTACGCAATCTGACTGCATAGAACGACAAAAAAGAATGAAATGGAAATTTTCATTAACACAATTAATTAATTAAGTCCCCAGCAACTATAAAACCTACGAAACCAAAGCACAAGTGTAACTGTTCTGTGTGTGGAAGTATGACTCAACGTACGCATCTGGCACGGTTCTTCTTCAACAACACAAGAAATTTTAAATATCATTTATACTGAATTAATTAAAGAAAATAGAAATACCATAATTACTCAAGAAAACCAGAATTACACTCTAATACAAAAACACAAGCCAGATGCTTTGTTGACTGAACCTGTAATGACGCATTATTCAGGACACTGAAATAATGAGAAAGAAAAGAAAAGTAGTTTGTTACCTTAATTTATATTGATGAAAAGCACTCTAGACATTACAATCTCTCCACACCGACTCGCTACTATCACATCTCAACAAGAACTTTTCAGTATCACATCTCAGCAAGCACTGCCTACTAGCTCATCTCAACAAACACTCCTCACTACGACATCTCAGCACTGACTACCACGAGTTCTCCCAAAGCACTGACTACTACGACATCTCAATAATCACTGCCAGTGGAGGCGGCGGAACAATACTCTCTAGCGCGATCTCTGGCGCTGTGGCTCAGTGTAGCCACCTTTCATATGCCCTTCCTCCACGGGCTAGAATTTGATGGTATTTTTGCCAGCATTGGTGGTGAAAATACCACCAAATTCGTCAAAAAAATACAGACAAAAATAAAAGATAATATTAATGCGTAAATATCATATACTAGATAAAATTTTGGCTTTGCACTGACCTTTCAATAACCTAATATATAAAATACAGTAAGCAATACAGATTCTTTCATACATGTGACTTTACATAACAGTTTACACAAGTATTATGTGGTTAAACAGTTCAATCAATAGCGTCAGCAATGACGAATATGTGCAGGTAAGAGTCTCATAACTTTTCACACACAGTAATACACAAAAAAAATCAGTTTATACAAATATTCACATAAACGCTTTCCATAGCTCAAGAATAAGCAGTTGACAGTTCCAGCAGTAGCACCCAGCAATGGTCAACAGGTGCAAAAACCAACAAGTGACATTTTTTCAGTAGAAACAGTCCATCAGTGGCACCCAGTAATGTAGAATAGGTGCAGACACCAACAAGTAACACCATTTCAGTATAAGCAGTTCCATTAGTGGCACCAGCAATGTTGAACAGGTGCAGACCGCAGTCCATAATATTCACTTTCACTAATCACACTGTTCATCAGCAGAAATTAAACATGTCCAGGTGGCACCAATCATGTAGAAAAAGTGCAAGTAACAGTCCATAATATTCACTTTCACTAATTAGACAGTTCATCATACAAATAATAATAAACACACAAATGATATCAGATAATTGTCATATTAACTATTACAATACACAAATAGCAGTAAACCTATAATACTTATGGGTGTCAGTGCAAGCCACAACAAACAAGTAAAATAATATTTAGGAGATAGGTTGGGATCACTTCTCTGGAATTATAAAAGGAAAACACACAAAACACACTCACTCATCTTTCATCCACATTAGTGCTACTGTGTAATTGAATAGTGTTAACTGTGTAAATGCAGTTCTGTCAAAATTGTATGTTCATCATGTGTATCAAGTAGTAGTGGCAGCAATGTATAACAGTCAATAATAGTTAGTCAACGTCATAGTCATCATGTCAAGACCAATGTTTGCCAAGCCAGATCAAAATGTACGGTTGCTGAACAACTGTCAGTGAGCCAAGATATGCAAATACTTCCTCTCTTCAAAAAAAGTATATACTGCTTAGTGATTTAACAAAGTGTGTGTGTAGACAATCTTCCTTCTACATGAGTGTTCTAGTCTGCCATCTTTATCCTCCTTGTTCCATATAGACCAACAAAAAAAATATGCTCCTCCCTTACTTCACCTCTTATCCACCAAAACTCCAATAATCATCAGCATCACATAATCTCAATACTTCAATAATACCTCTTCAATATGTCGATCATCAATATCATTTACCTTACCTCTGGTGCACGAAAACTCCAATAATCATCAACTTCACATAATCTCAATACCTCAATCATACCTCTTCAATACGTCGATATATATAAACCTCATTGCCAATATCATTTCACTTCCATAACAACTCTTTCCTCTAGTCAGTCTCCTCGAACAAGTGCAGAAAAAATCCTAATGCAAACCTCAATTCATCATCTCATACAATCCGAAGACACAATGTGAACACACAACCTCTCGTATAATCCATCTGATCCAAATCTGCTACTCATTATAAATTATAAGATATATTTTGTTTACCTTGTCCATCATTAAATAAAAGAAATGCGTACATGACCTCTAACAGACTTAGTTCGAATAACTCTCAGTAATTAATTACGATTACGGAGTGTGAATGATCATAATATTTCACAGTGTGTACACCACTTCAACAATCATGGCAGACAGAAGCAAACATGTGGAGTATTTCTTGTGTCAAGTGTCACTTCCTATTTCAATTACTCACGAAAAATGCAGTGTAATAACTGTCAATGGTCTAACCTAGTGTTGGTATGTCATGTCGTTAGCTTCCTTCCTATTAGCATAAATTTATACAGCTTCCATAAAACCTCCAGCTCATGTGACTTCTATGAAGTTTTTTGTACTAATGTCATTCGTAGCATTATAGCAGTTCATTTTCTTAACTTATAAATATAAGGCACTGAGCGTAAGCAAAACATGCAATAGCGAGTAAATATACCAGTAGAGAACAGAATGTCAACAAGTGGATGCAACACAATTCCTACAACAAGGCTCTGCCAAGCGAACAATCTATAATTAATACCATAGTGTGACCTAAACCCCATGTTCGTACACCGCATATCAGTATTGTATATACCAAATTAAAGAGTACTTATGACAACAAAAGGAAATGTGTTAATATGCAATCCATACGCAAAGCAGCAAATATACATCTTACCTAATAAACAGGTCATTATCATCATATCAGCATAAGCAAATAAATGTTCATACGTAATCTTAATAAGTAAACATGAAGGCGCAAGCAGATAAATCACAAAGTATAACTTACATACGTAACCATATCAGCACAATTAATCAGGTGACAATTATAATTTAAATAAATAAGCACAGCAGGCACATAATAAAAAATATGACATCAGTGAAAAAGCATAGCAGCCAAGCGATGCATAATATACACAAGTAACAACCCTATCCATTAATCAATCATTGTCAAAATCAGTTAATGTGCGCAAGCACGTCGCTTCACAAGTAAATTCATAGAACATGAAATTAGCACAAAGTATGAATCACGTAATCGCGAGCAGCAAATTACATCTAAAACACGTACCTAAGTGGAATTATGTTACCTGAAAAATAAACTCACTTAATAGTTACCCTTTTTAATTTATTACTTTTTTTTTCGAAATTACATTCTTCCTGAAATTTTCTCCATAGCAAGTCGTCTTAACGTTGGACATGCACAGAATTTACCTGAAGGTCTTAAATATTTTATACAACCGTATCCTGAAAAATACTGAAAGTTAATAACATAATTTATGAAGTCACCATAGCTTTATACAGAATTTAGTCGGAGAAATTAGACTGTGTATTTGTTTACGGCTGTCAGTGCATTCACACTGTGCGCTCGATCAGCTGTAGGCGCGTGACATATGAAGTAATTGTTTGTGGTCAACGACTGCCTTTTGCGGCGCGCAGACTTCACTGTTGCTTTGAGTATCTGCCGCCGCCGGAACACGGCGCGGTATCCTTGCATTCTCCACCTGTTTACGTATAACTGTTGGTTTCTCAAAAGTATGTCATTCCACAAAAATTTTTACGTTCGATATGTGATGTATTCCCTTAGAGCGCCGAGATTTAAGAGTTTCTACTTCAACAGTGTTATCATGAATGATTTTGCGAACCCTATATGGACCGTTATAAAGCAGAAAAAGTTTGCGACACAAGCCTTTTCCTTTATGAGACAAATGATGAGACTTAATTAACACCTTTTGACCAACTGACAAAATTTTTAAACGACCAGGACGTTTAGCTGATTTCTCTCTTCTTGCAGCCGCAGACGCAATATTTCGTAGAGCCAGGTTGACAACTTCAGAATGCCGCAGTTTCCGTGAAGGCGGAAAAGGAACGATTTCAGAAATGCGATTTGTTGGTACTTTATTTTTTAATATCAATAGAGGCGGTAAAGAAGTTGAGTCATTAGGAAGTTCATTCAGAATGTTTTGAAAAATATGAAGATACTGATCACAAGTTCTGTGATTCTGATGACAATAAAGACGACACAATTTATTGATTTCCTTCATCCATCTCTCTGAAGCATTAGATTGAGGGTGAAAAAGTGAAATAAAAATTGGTTTAATCTTACGACGCCGTAGAGTACGAAGCCAAATTTTAGAGCGAAACTGTGATCCATTATCTGATATAACCTTATCAACATGACCCACTTCTTTAAGAAAATGTTTGATGAAAGCGTTAGATACTGAACGAGCTGTTGCTTTGCGTAAAGGTGTAAAACACACATATTTTGATGTCAATTCCACTGCTACGAAAATGTACGCAAAACCATTAGTAGAACGAACCACTGGACCGAACAAATCGACTGCAGCCATCTCCTTTAATTTCGCTGGAATGATAGGAAACAACGGTGCTCTGTGAGAAACAGTTGGCGGCTTAGCCTGTTGACATAATTTGCATTTGGCAAGAACAGATCGAATGCGTTTTTCCATATTACTGAAGTAGCAATTTTCTCGTAATTTATGAAAGCATTTTCTGGGACCAAAGTGCGCATAACTAAAATGTGTGTACCAAATCAATTTATTGACCCACTCATCAGGAATACAAACTAACCAAACAGAGTTGTCGACCGATTTTCGTTTGAAAAGAATGTCATTGCGAACTAAATAATACTGTCTAATCGCTACGCTTTCCTTTCTCCTCCACTTCTCCTTAATGTCCTTCCAGATTGGATCCTTATTTTGCTCCTTAGCGATGTCCTGGAGCGAAGACGAGGTAAAGTTCTCAAACGCAACACCTTGAATGTACATCAAACAATAATGGTTTTCTTTGCAGTCCTCTTCAGCACTTTGTTTCAAACCCATAGGTGCACGTGATAAAGCATCAGCAACAATATTTGAAGATCCCTGTATGTAAACAATACTAAAATCAAATTCCTGTAGGTACAACGCCCATCGTGACAATCTGCCATGAGTTAATTTTGTCGACATAAGAAATTCCAAAGCTCGATGATCAGTGTAAACCTTAGTATGCCTACCGAACAAAAATGTGCGAAATTTTGTGAAAGCCCAAACAACAGCCAAAGCTTCAAGTTCCGTAATCGAATAATTCTTTTCGGATTTAGAGAGAACACGACTTCCAAATGCAATAGTCTTCTGTACTACAACGCCGTTTTCTTCTATCTCTTGAAATAAATGTGCACCTAGGCCTTTGTATGATGAGTCCGTCGCCAAACAAAAGTCTTTAGATAAATCCGGATGCGAAAGAAGTGGAGCAGCAACTAAAGCATCACGGAGTTGTTCAAATTCTGACTGAGCTTCCTCATCCCAACACCAATTAGAATTTTTTTCAGATAGTTCACATAAACGAGGTGTGGCCAAATTGTCCAATCTAACAAAGCGTCTAAGAAAATTACAGACACCAAGGAAACTACGAACATCACGTTTTGTAGTAGGAACAGCATAATTACGAATTGCGTCTAGCTTTTCTGGATCAGGAAGAATACCTTCTGTAGAAATAATGTGACCGAGAAATTTCACCTGTGAACGACCAAATTCAGATTTTTCCAAGTTCACTGTAATGCCAACTCTTGCAAAAATACGTAATAAGTAATTAAAAATTTTGTTGTGCTCACCCCAAGAACGTTTAGCAATAAGAATGTCGTCAACATATGAAGTAATATTGTCACGAAGATAATCAGGTAAAAATTTCGTTTAAATTACGAATGAATGCTGCAGAAAATATAGTAAGTCCAAACGGTAATTTCCGAAATCTCTTTTGGGTAAAACAGTCAAATCCGGTTATTCTTTACCTACTGTCTAGATAGATGGATAGTAGAAGAGTTGTTTTTTATAGATACAAAGAATAGTGAAAGAGTAGGCAGCGGTGCAGAAAACTAAAAGGGAAATAGCACCACTACAGCTCGGGGCCCTGTGAGCACTACGACACATATTCACTTAGTGTAGTGAATCCCCTGAGGACTTTAATAGCTGCACATAAATTTCAGTTTGTGACTTAGTGGCAAATTTGGCGGAAGTGCGTACATAAATTGATCTAACCATGAACATGGATGTATGTCATTCTTAGAATTGCGGAAGATCTTAAATTTCCGAACAGTCAAAAAGTGTTTATAGTCAAAGTTTTCGCCTCGTGGCGACAAAGACCTACCGCGTCTGCCCCAGTTTGAATGTCGATTATTGTCAAGTTCGCGCGCCTGGCGCTCTCTTGTTGCATCCCGTAAATGAAACAAATTATTTTCTTCAAACCCCTCTGCTATCTGTGATTCCAAATTTCTTTCGCTGTCTTTTACTACAATTTCCCCTTCAGTTTGTTTGACTTGCTTTCGTAATGCCTCAACTTCCCTTTTCACGCGTTCATTAAATTTATCCTGATTTTCAAAATGCTTATTTATGTTCTGGTACTCTTCGGTTTCTGCAAATGGTAATGGAGCTGTATCATCCGAATCTCTGTCCCCATGTAAACTAAGACTTGTCAATTTATCTGAAATCTCCTCAACTCTTTCCGATAGGTCACCTATTTTTTCTTTCTGTTTATTTACGTCTTCCGTAAGTGTCGCGACTCGGGTTTCAGTGTTGACACATTTGGTAGTTAACTGTTCATATTGTTGTGTTAGATTATTTATTTTGTCATTTGGTACGGATTCCTCGATTCTCTCAAATATTTCTTCCTTATCGTGTGCACATTGTAAATTTAACTCTGAAAATTTCTGCACTATCACGCGATCTCTTTCCTCCTGTTCTCTATCCTGTTCCCTTTGTCTAATCTCTACTGCAATTAATCTATTATTGTGAGCATTCAAAATCGGTTGTACTTCTTCTCTGATTTCTTTCTTTAATTCATCTTTCATGTTTTTGAAACATGTCCCTATTCGTGAGTCTAACCGTGTTTCCATTGTTCCCATCTGTGTTTTTAATTCAGATCCAAACCGTGTTTCCATTGTTCCCATATCAGTTTTTAATTCAGATCGTAAAGTTCCCATCTCTGTTTTAATTGTTCCTATCTCTGTTTTAAATTCAGATCGAAACTGCTCCATTGTTCCCCTATCTGTTTTTAATTCAGATCGTAACTGTGATCCCAAATTTAATATTGCACCCATCAACTGCTCCATATTAAATGGTTCAAAATTCTTTTCGCCCTTAACATTTCCCGCAAAACTAACTTACTTCTGCATAGCCATAAAGCTATCTGTGTTCGATACTATTTCAGAATCTTCTATCGTTAATCTCGTATTCTGTGAATTTTGTAATTGAGAAAAATTTTGAAATGGTTCCGGACTATTTTCCCGACTTATTACATTGTTTTCCACTTCATTATTCTCATACTGTTCTCCTGTGTTGGCGAGTTCGCCATGTCAACAATTTCGTCATTCTGACTATCCATCATTTTTGCCTTTTTCATCGATCGCGTAATCATTTACAAAATGTACAAAACTCGTCACTATATGAAAATTACACACAATGACACTTTATCTCCAACAATACCATTCACACGAAATGTCTCCCTCAAACACGATTAATCGAACAATTGAAATAATTGCACTAATTGTCAAACCCGTAGACAAGACAACAGAAATGAAATTTTGCAAAAAAAATTCCATTAGAAGAATGACAATTACCAAATCTACACATGCAATATAGACTACAATTACTAAACTACAAATTACTACAACAATACTACTGTCTCCTATTTTTACAATCAGAAGAATTCCAAGGGACGATCCGAAGCAGCGGTCGCCACGTGCATGGGGGCTTAATTAAAATAAAATGCAAATAATTTTAATTTTTTGCTTCAGTAGCTGTCTGTTCGGTTACGAAGTCTCGTAACGGTTGGCCCTGACTAGTATTATTACGCAATCTGACTGCATAGAACAACAAAAAAGAATGAAATGGAAATTTTCATTAACACAATTAATTAATTAAGTCCCCAGCAACTATAAAACCTACGAAACCAAAGCACAAGTGTAACTGTTCTGTGTGTGGAAGTATGACTCAACGTACGCATCTGGCACGGTTCTTCTTCAACAACACAAGAAATTTTAAATATCATTTATACTGAATTAATTAAAGAAAATAGAAATACCATAATTACTCAAGAAAACCAGAATTACACTCTAATACAAGAACACAAGCCAGATGCTTTGTTGACTGAACCTGTAATGACGCATTATTCAGGACATTGAAATAATGAGAAAGAAAAGAAAAGTAGTTTGTTACCTTAATTTATATTGATGAAAAGCACTCTGGACATTAAAATCTCTCCACACCGACTCGCTACTATCACATCTCAACAAGAACTTTTCAGTATCACATCTCAGCAAGCACTGCCTACTAGCTCATCTCAACAAACACTCCTCACTACGACATCTCAGCACTGACTACCACGAGTTCTCCCAAAGCACTGACTACTACGACATCTCAATAATCACTACCAGTGGAGGCGGCGGAACAATACTCTCTAGCGCGATCTCTGGCGCTGTGGCTCAGTGTAGCCACCTTTCAACTTTCCTCCTACTAACCTGTATTATTTTCCTTCGGTAACGATAGCCTCACTCACTGTAAAATTTGATTAGGGATTCACGACGATGATCAGTTATATCGCTATCCAAAAGGGCGATTAGGAACGGGGACGTTACAATGTGGACTCTGACTACGGTATATTGGTTCTGATCTGTAAATCAAAACTGTGGAAATGGAGGAAAAGTAGCAAATTAAGGAAACTGGACCTACATAAATTGAAATGGTGAGAAGTTATTGGTAGCTTCAGTAAGAACATTAGTCAACACTGGCTGGAAGAAAGAAAAAGGAGTACCATAGAAGACGAATTGGTAGCATTGAGAGATGAAATAGTCAGGGTTGCAGCGGATCACACAAGCCTAGTGGAAATCCTTAGATAACACAGGGGATATGGAATTTAATTGGCCAAAAGTGAAAATATAAGACGTCTAAAAAAAGGAGACTGGTGAATAATAGAAAATGACTAAGCAGGTATGACTACGAGATGTATGCAACGTTGTAGAAATATGCATGCGTAAGGGAAAGATATGTTCGCCTATAGAAAAGTTTAAGAAATGGTTCAAATGGCTCTGAGCACTATGGGACTCAACTGCTGAGGTCATTAGTCCCCTAGAACTTAGAACTAGTTAAACCTAACTAACCTAAGGACATCACAAACATCCATGCCCGAGGCAGGATTCGAACCTGCGACCGTAGCGGTCTTGCGGTTCCAGACTGCAGCGCCTTTAACCGCACGGCCACTTCGGCCGGCCCACTGGTAACTCACCAAGACTGATAAGTATTTTAAATATTTATCAGATCACTGTTAATTTCCAGCAATGTTTTCAGAATTTATATTTAGAAATTCTGTAAGAGGTGACACAGAATCGAACCAACATCTGAGAAGAATGGATAGTGCCTTGAAAGGAGATTTTTAAGATGAACCTCAATGAAAGTAAAGCAAGGCTATTGCAATATATTTGAACTAAATCAGTCAATGCTTAAGGAATGTAACTGAGAACACTGAAAGCAGTAGATAAATTTAGCTATTTGGGCATCAAAATAACTGATGACTGCCGACATAGGCAGGTAAGAGCAAAAAGAGATTTCTAAAAAGGAGGAATCTGTTAAATATAAAATGAATTTAAATGTAACGAACTCTTTCACAAACCTACTTATCTGCTGTGTATCCATGCACGGAAGTGGAACAGGGATGATAAGGTGTTCAGACAAGAAGAGAATAGATGCATTTGAAATGTGGTGCTATAGACGAATGCTCAAGATTAGGTAGCCTAATTTGGTTATATGTTTTTCTGTAAGTTCCTATTGCTTGAATACGTAATCAAATCAGATATTCTACCATTCAATAATCCGAAACAATGAAATTAGCGTTCGTCCACGGAGATAAAGATTACTTAAATTCTATTAATGACAGTTATAAACTGTTTAGAAAAGATAACAATTTAGTGTGACGCTCATTCTAGTGAATCTGGAACATGTGTTTCAGTTACAAGTAATGCTATCAAGAAAGTGAAATAAAAAGTCTATTTGTTGTAGTGCTCCCCAAAGTACAGTCAGACTTATTTTCCTTAATCTCGTTACACAAATATGACGGCTAGTGAGCTAGCAACACATTCCAGTGTTTAAAGGATAAATGAAGATTCAGTGAAGATTATTTTGGTAAATCAGACTCAGAGAGTAAAATTATGACACATTTAAGTTACCGTGCTGCACCTCTGTCGTAATAGACACACGCTGCGAGATGAGAGACATTGTGTGCCGATATGCAATGCAAAATATTAAATTGTGCGACGACGAGTCGGACACAAAACGAAGTAAAATGAAGTTGGTAAATCTTAAATTATTGAAAATATCACCCAGGAACTCTGGAAACGCGCGTGTAATTAACTGTCAGAACGGTAATTTGTACTGAGACGAAATAATAAAAAAGGTAAAAGACCCTATAAGATTACTGTATAGAATCTATGTAGCAATGTTATTGTTCTTTTACTCGCTGGTGCAAGAAACCAAAACGACCAGCGTTATTAGATACACTCTCTTTCTATCGTTGAAGAAAACGCACGCTACGGAGGCAATTTCGCATTGAAAGTTGTGAATTTTAAATAATTTATTGTAATTTATTCTAATTGCGCATTTTTCTTTCATGTATATGGTGACCTTCACGCAGAAGTAAAAATAAGGTTTATTTTCAAGGTTTTCAGTATGCTGGATAAACAACAAGAACGGCCGAACAATAGACCATTCTTAGCAGACATCGTGCATAGGAATAATTTCATTGCGTTCCGTCACCAACGAACGCTTTAAAAGACTCGCGTCATAACTGGTAAAGAAAGGAAAGTGCATAAATTAATTTATTCCGTATTAAAGTAAAAACTAAAACCTTCCAGTTCAATACAGACCTTTGCTGCTTCTCGGCAAAGCAGATTATTTCGTTAAAAAGAGGAAATACTTTCTTTAATTTAAAGATTTCTTCTAATTAATTTCGCTACGGTAAAGATATCCTACAGCAATATTTTAATATGATAACATGAAGTATAATCCCTAAGATTACTTTCACGTTTTTGTCTCTATGGGCGCTCCACGTAGACATCAATTTCAACGGATTCGAAAAGCGCCTCACGCAATCATATATTAACAAGGCGGTTAGTCGCGTGCTGTTAAATAATCACAGCTCAGAGAACTATTTTAAGAAAGTATAGATTCCGATCCCCCATATTATCATCATTCTTTCTTATGTCCGCTCCACCAAATAAGTGCTCTATTCATACTCTTGCCGGGCGTAAATATCAGTAAAGTGAGGCGTTAAGATTTTCTTACACTCTTTTCGTCACATTCGTTGAGGACATAGTAAGTATACTTGAGACGTGTGCGGACCTGGGAGGTAGCAGTGCAACTGTTTATTCTCTGTCATAAAACATCGTGTTTAAAACACCTTCAGACTGATGTGCTACAGTGGGTGAATTAAACAACTAACGAGCAGGTACTGAATGGAGCTAGTACGAAAAAACATTTAAGGCATAACTTGACTAAACGAAGCGATCTGTCGGTAGGACACATCCTAAGACATCAAGGGATATTCAGTTCTGTAATGGAGGGAAATGTGGTGGATAAAAATTATAGAAGGAGACCAAGGGATGAATATAGTAACTGGTTTCAAATGGATTTACGTTGCAATTCATATTCAGAGATGCACGGAAAAGACTTGAGTGGAGAACTGCACCAGTGGAGTCTTCTAACTGAAAAACACAACACCATGCTGGATACTTGAAAATCTATAATTTGTGGGCAAATTACATGGGCACGAGTTAAAATATGGTTTCACTACAGCATTGCCCATTTCGCTTTTGAGATGTCAGTGATAGGAAAAATAATCGGAAAATACGCTACCCTCCTCCCCAAAAGTTTTTCGTAATTATCATATACGATTAATTAGAGAAAACATCATTTTAGTGCACTGCCTAGTTCAAAGTGCCGGTGTTGATGTATCTCTGCAAGGTCTCGAATGGTTGGAAGCCTTGTACGTCATCCACTTGGCGGGTACTGCATCGGTTTCATGCTTAAACGATGATGCTTTGAATGTAACAGATTTGATAATTTATACGAGTGTATTTTTCTTATCAGAGTCGATAACGCAGGTCAGTTGGAAAAAGAGGAGAAGGGAATTGGCTTGAGCTTTCTTAAAAGTAGTCCCTTTAATCTCTGGTCAAGGTAACAAATGGGGGTTAAAAGCTATGGAAACACCGCGAGAAGCGTATGCTTTAACATCAATGGAGATGCTAGCCAAGCCAGCAGGTTGCACTGTTGTAATTAACCCTTAACGGTACCTGTGAAATGTTCTAAATACCTTGCAGGTGTCAGTCGTCATCAGAACGCTGTTCTGTGTGCCGTGAGAGTACTACACTCCTGGAATTGGAAAAAAGAACACATTGACACCGGTGTGTCAGACCCACCATACTTGCTCCGGACACTGCGAGAGGGCTGTACAAGCAATGATCACACGCACGGCACAGCGGACACACCAGGAACCGCGGTGTTGGCCGTCGAATGGCGCTAGCTGCGCAGCATTTGTGCACCGCCGCCGTCAGTGTCAGCCAGTTTGCCGTGGCATACGTAGCTCCATCGCAGTCTTTAACACTGGTAGCATGCCGCGACAGCGTGGACGTGAACCGTATGTGTAGTTGACGGACTTTGAGCGAGGGCGTATAGTGGGCATGCGGGAGGCCGGGTGGACGTACCGCCGAATTACTCAACACGTGGGGCGTGAGGTCTCCACAGTACATCGATGTTGTCGCCAGTGGTCGGCGGAAGGTGCACGTGCCCGTCGACCTGGGACCGGACCGCAGCGACGCACGGATGCACGCCAAGGCCGTAGGATCCTACGCAGTGCCGTAGGGGACCGCACCGCCACTTCCCAGCAAATTAGGGACACTGTTGCTCCTGGGGTAACGGCGAGGACCATTCGCAACCGTCTCCATGAAGCTGGGCTACGGTCCCGCACACCGTTAGGCCGTCTTCCGCTCACGCCCCAACATCGTGCAGCCCGCCTCCAGTGGTGTCGCGACAGGCGTGAATGGAGGGACGAATGGTGACGTGTCGTCTTCAGCGATGAGAGTCGCTTCTGACTTGGTGCCAATGATGGTCGTATGCGTGTTTGGCGCCGTGCAGGTGAGCGCCACAATCAGGACTGCATACAACCGAGGCACACAGGGCAACACCCGGCATCATGGTGTGGGGAGCGATCTCCTACACTGGCCGTACACCACTGGTGATCGTCGAGGGGACACTGAATAGTGCACGGTACATCCAAACCGTCATCGAACCCATCGTTCTACCACTCCTAGACCGGCAAGGGAACTTGCTGTTCCAACAGGACAATGCACGTCCGCATGTATCCCGTGCCACCCAACGTGCTCTAGAAGGTGTAAGTCAACTACCCTGGCCAGCAAGATCTCCGGATCTGTCCCCCATTGAGCATGTTTGGGACTGGATGACGCGTCGTCTCACGCGGTCTGCACGTCCAGCACGAACGCTGGTCCAACTGAGGCGCCAGGTGGAAATGGCATGGCAAGCCGTTCCACAGGACTACATCCAGCATCTCTACGATCGTCTCCATGGGAGAATAGCAGCCTGCATTGCTGCGAAAGGTGGATATACACTGTACTAGTGCCGACATTGTGCATGCTCTGTTGCCTGTGTCTATGTGCCTGTGGTTCTGTCAGTGTGATCATGTGATGTATCTGACCCCAGGAAAGTGTCAATAAAGTTTCCCCTTCCTGGGACAATGAATTCACGGTGTTCTTATTTCAATTTCCAGGAGTGTATTTTTGCGGGCCATTGTATTCGATATTGGGTATATTGTTGGCAATCGCATAGCTGGTACTTTCGTAACCATGGTAGCCGAAATATACTGTGTTACGTATCGTATCTAATGTTTATAATGCTCATGGGGAAAGCAGGAAAACGTTGTCTGTTAAATTACAATATGGAAGAAAGTATCTGTTGAGTGATCGAGACGGATGTTCGTTGAAGAGGATTGTGACGAAAACTAAAGAGGACAACAACGGCAAAATTCACTGCAGAACTAAATGTTGCACTCGTGAACCATGTCAGCATCAACACAACATGAAGGAAGGTCCATAAACAGGAAATTACAGGCCAAGCTCATCAGCGATGGACACGCCCGTAACCGGTAAAGGTGGTTCTGAAACTATAAAACCTGGACTATGGAGCAATGGAAGAATGTTATTTCTTCAGGTAAGTGTCATTTCACACTGTTTTCAACTTCTGGTCGAGTTTACGTCCCAAGAGTAAAAATAGGCGGGGCTTCGTTGATGATGTGGGTAGCCATATCCTAGTATTCCATCGGCCCTATGGTTCTCGTTAGTGGAGTCGAATTGTCTTCAGTGATGAGTCCTCTTCAAACTGAGCCACGATGACCAGCAAAGGAGTGTTTGGAGGCACCCTGGACAGCGGTGGAATACCAATCTGACAGCCACCCTTCAGACGGCGCAAGAGTCAGGAGTGATGGTCTTGGGTGTCATTTCTGTTCATAGCAGAACCGCTTTGGTGTCATCATCGGCACCCTTACCACACAGCGGTGCGTCGATGACATTCCACGCCCCGTTTTGTTGCCCTTCGTGGAAAGCCATCCTGGGCTTATATTTGAGAAACATAATGCCCGCCCGCACAGGCGAGAGTTTCTCCAGCTTGTCTTTGTGCTTGCCATACCCTGCCTTGGCCAGCGAAATCTCTGAATCTCTCTCCAACTGAGAACGTTTGGAGTATTATTGGCAGGATCCTCCCATCATCTCAAAATTCTGATGATCTAATTGGACAGAATTTGGCGCGATATCCGTCATCAGGACATCCAACAACTTTATCAATTAATGCCAAGCCGAATAACTGCTTGCATAAGGACCGGAGGTGGACCAACGAGCTATGGCTGGCTCTGTTTGTGAAGCTCTTTCTCTTCAATGAATCCGAAATGTTCTGCAATCTTAATCATTTGCTTGTCTGTACATGTGCATCACATTTACAGACGTTTAGTCCCATTCGGATAATTCCTTCGTCATGCATCGTTATTTTTGTCTAAGAATCACCCTCTTATGCAAAAATTGGTACGATGTTTAAAAATTTAGCAATGTTGATATGCGGGAAAGACGTTGTTTAGAAGAATCTGTAGCATCGGTGGTGCAGAGATGGAACCGCATTGACCAAGAGGTAGACGACAGTAAGGGTACCATACTCGTTGAGAAAGAGTGCACGCACACACACACACACACACACACACACACATACACACACACACACACACACACACACACACACACACACACACACACCAACAAAAGTGTATGTGGTAGTGTTACTTAAGGTGACGCTGATAGTAACGAAATCGTTCCAGAAGTTGAATATGTTTTAATGGCTACATCGATATGGAATGAGATAGTTTTAGATTTCTTTGTCGGGCTGTAGAGTGAAGAAAAAGAGTTTCAACAGCTTAGAGGTGGAGTCAGCTTTTAGGCGAGGACCTGAACAAAAAACCAAAACCCTGCAGTGGCACCGAAAAAGTAATCATCCTTCCTCTTGAGACGTTCTTAGCTTGTAAACGACTAAACGGGCAAATATCATAAAGGTGCTGGCTTGAGTGGATTAAAGAAAACGAGCAGTGTACTGCCTTGATTGTCGATTGTTTTGCCACACAAGGATATGTCTTAACACAAAATTGTTAAGGGTTTCCTGACCACTTCTTGACAAACTGCCTATTGGCTTCTGTTTTGGGTTCTTCGGCCGACGTTCATCTGATGATTTTACTAATCATCAGAGACAGAAGCCAATAGGCAGTTTGTCAATATGTCGTAAGTTTGATTCGGCTGTAGGCTATTGGTGGGGATTACCAAAAGACTGGAGCAAATTAAAAAAAAGGCGTGAGTGAACATGAAACCAGTACTGATCACAAAACGTAATACTTAAGACTGTTGCAAATTTTAAAAATAGGCTAAATAGTGGATCAGCTAATGAAATCCTTTAGACCGAATCATTGTAAGAGAAGAGCGTTATTGTACCGAAGTAATGCATCGAGTAATCGAAGTAGTGCTTTTTATCTTGGAAAGTGGCTTCGCTTTGAGACGTGTTAGTGGCTTAGTCGGAGTAAGTCGAAATGGCAATTTTTTGGGTTTCTTAGAGGTTCTAGCGAAGATTGGGCCAGTTATGAAACAGCATTTAAGAAAAGTTGAAGCATCGCAACGAAAACGAACACCTATGGTTCACTGTCCGACATACGATGTTCTGAACGAATTTATGGAAATATCTGAAGACTTTGTTGTCCATACTGTTGAATCAGAAGTAAAACGTAATAAATACTTATCTGTTGTGGTAGATGCGACTGTAGATGAAGTCAAATTAGAAAATATAGATTCATAGTGCGCTATGTTGTCCTTGATGAAGAAAACCAGAACAGATTTAGAGAGTTTTTCTTTGTCGACTTTGTTGACTGTGGCCAAAAGACTGGTCCGTCAGTCGCTAAAATGACTTGCGATAAACTGAAAAGTTGTGGTTTACAGTTTTCAGACAGTCGTGAGCAGGGTTATGCCGATGTCCATGGTTGTCCGTTGACAATTATATGAGTGACATCTACCAAGAAGCTGACGTGCACGGATTAAATGAAAATCAATTCGCTACTTTTCCTCCTTGGGGTGCTCATTCGTTAAAACTTTGTACCGTCCATGGTGCGGAGAGTAGCGTTGATGAAGTCACTTTTTTCGGAACTGTATCGAATATATATATATACTGTGGCCCCGAAGATGGAAAGTATTACAGCAATACATTGGATCGTACCTTCACATGTTATCGGTAACGAGATGATCTGCACGGATAGATGCTGCGAATCCATTTGCTAACCATGTGACAGGATTGCAACGGGGGTTGAAGTTGCTTTCAAAGTTAATTGACTGTGGTGGCGCTTACTGAAGTAACGGGCTTTCAGATGTGTTTGAAACCATTTCAATGTGTCTTGATGTCTTCAGTGTCGTACGAAGTATTAGCTGCAATAAACATAAACAACGTCGCGCTTCAAGCATGGGAAGCAGCAATAGATTAGAAAGTGCCGATTTTAAGAATCTAGTGGAAAAATTAAATAAATTACTTTACGAGTATACGGCCGCTTGCTGGTTACGGGTCTGGTGGGTCTGTATGCAGCTCTGGTGAGTAGCAAACTTTACTCAAGGGGTTAAACTATGTTTTCACACATGTCTGCATGAGCACTGTTTATATAACCCCTTTTCTCGGACGTTTCCGTGTTCAAAAGACCGCGTATCTACCTCTATGCGGATAGATGTGTGACACAAACTTATGGGCCGAACGTTGTAAGTTTATAATGGGGATTTGGGATGTCGGGTCGTTAATAATTTGTATTTGATTCCATTTAACGGTAGTTTCGCTCTTTTAATTGGTGACCTAGGTCCTTTTATGTGCCGGCCGGGGTGGCCGTGCGGTTCTAGCCGCTACAGTCTGGAACCGCGTGACCGCTACGGTCGCAGGTTCGAATCCTGCCTCGGGCATGGATGTGTGTGATGTCCTTAGGTTAGTTAGGTTTAAGTAGTTCTACGTTCTAGGGGACTGATGACCTCAGAAGTTAAGTCCCATAGGGCTCAGAGCCATTTGAACCATTTTTCCTTTTATGTAGCTATGTAGGTCTTCCTCTACGAGAGGCTTCCTCGTAGGCCTAGGATTGAAGACATATTCTTTTTCGTGTCATGTACTAGAAAGGCACTATTTTAACCTATTTGAACTTCATCTATAATCCTTTACGAGTACACACTTTAATGTACGTGTAGATTTCTTTTTCTAAGGATTTCTATTGGTTCTGTCTAGCTTCCCTTATGTTAACAATGTGGGTAGGTGTCATAATTGATTTATAATTTTGCAGATGCTCCTGAAGATGGGACACATGTCCTAAACCGGATTGTGCTTTCATTTGTAGAAACAATTTTGACAACAGTGGCGAATTTTATCTTTGATGATGAAGATCACAGTTGTGGAAGTCCTGTCAAGATAATGACAGTAAATAAATGATAGTAAATAAATTTAAAAATAGTTGAGATAACGATTCGCAGCACAGAGAAACAGAAAAGGGAGAAGAAAACGCGTTTTCGACGAAATAGGAGCAGAACATTTAAACCTGCGTCCAGAGGACGGTTTTAAACTTAATGTTTTCAGTGTTATTCCAGGTACAGTTGTAGGAAACCTAGCGACACACATTAACAAAAGTTTTGGATCATCCCTTTATTTCGAAATTCGTGTCACAGAAAACAAAAAAAATTGCTCTCTTTGGCATGCGTAAGTAATCTTTTGCAAAGCGTCCAGAGCATCAAATAAAAAAAATAATAAAATAAACGAACACTTGAGTAACTACAATATACTCTGTTTTTCAAAGGTGTTCTCTCGCAGCACTCTTCATCGACATCAATAAGTGGCAGAACCACCTCTGCTCGCACACAGGTTTCAGTCCGTCGCAGCATATTTTCGATGAGATCATAAAGCCTATTCTGATCCAAATCGTCCCACACTTCGACGGCGATTCTGCGTAAATCGCGCAGAGAACGTGGTCGTCATCGAAGTCCAAAAACAGTTCGTTCCAATCGAGAATGGGTTCATGTCCGAGTAACAGCCAGTCCACTCCATTCTGGTGATGCAAGTTAACGCGAACGGCACAATGACCAGCGAGTTATCATCAACCAAGATGAAATTGTCACCGAAGTGTGGGCCATACGGTCCCACTACTGGTTGCAGACTGCTACTGGGAAAAGTGGGTCACCGAAATAACTATGATACTACTATAATCAGAGGTATCCCACTCATTATATTGTACCGGGATTATAAGAAAGTTCGCATCTTAAAAAGCCAGAGAGGAAGTATAATTTTTTAAAGTATCGAATTTATGTAAAGTGTGAACATTGAAAAAGTTTCTTTAAAAATACATCGTTTAAATTATAATATTAAATTTTTTTGACTTTACCCGAAAACTAAAGATAAAGATAAAAAAAATTTGACGAGGAAAATTAGGTTATAATATAGAGAGACGCCCTTATGCCGCAGAAGTGAAGCCAGCCTCTGTCATATAGGTGGGTCTTAGTGAAGTGTTGGTACTGCAATGCTGTTCTTCTGTATCGCTTAAAACAGGAATGTAAGGTTGTTTTGCCGCGATGTACGCCATGCTCGACGCGACAAAAGTGGCGTTAAAAAAACTAGGGTGTATTCATCCTCAAAAGCGTATTGTTTCGAAGTACACAGAATTGACTGTCACTTCAACACATAGCGCTAAGAAGGTATACTTAACACAGGGATTTAACGGAGAAACATACTCTTAAAGACTCACCAAGATGGTGGACAGGCTTCAACTGATGTCTGTGCTGTGCATCGATAACGTCATCTCCATTTTGTTCTTCCTTGGCAGAGAAGCCTAGGAACTCTTACTCAAGGCCCGAAAACTTTGGCGCCGGCCCTGGTTGGACACAGAAGGAGATAACCATGCAGGGAAATGTCATGAGAAGCACACTGTCATTATCTATCTTATAGAAGAAACAAGCACGCTTTTTTTTTGAATCATCTGTCCTCTAATTGGTTTGATGCGGCCCTCCACGACTTCCTGTCCTGTGCCAACCTCTTCATCACAGAGTATCACTTGCAACCTACGTCCTCACTATTTGCTGGACGCATTCCAATCAATTACCTTCTACAGCTCCATCTAGTACCATGAAAGTTATTTCCTGATGTCTTAACAGACGTCCTGTCGTCCTGTCCTTCCTCTTTGTGAGTGTTTTCCAGATATTCCTTTCCTCTCGGATTCTGCGCAGAACCTCCTCATTCCTCACCTTATCAGTTCACTTAATTTTCAACATTCGTCCATAGCACCACATCTCAAATGCTTCGATTCTCTTCTGTTTCGGTTTTCCTACAGTCCACGTTTCACTACCAACAATGCTGGGCTTCAAACGTGCATTATCAGAAATTTCTTCCTTAAATTAAGGCCTGTGTTTGATACAAGTAGACTTCTCTTTGTCAGGAACGCCCTTTTTGCCAATGCTAGTCTGCTTTTGATGTCCTCCTTGCTCCGTCCGTCATTGGATATTTTGCTGCCTAGGTAACAGAGTTCCCTAAGTTCATCTGCTTCGTGACCATCTGATGTTAATTTTCTCGCAGTTCTCATTTTTCTACTTCTCATTACTTTCGTCTTTCTTCGATTTACTCTCAATCGATATTCTGTACTCGTTAGACTGTCCATTTCATTTAGCAGATCATGTAATTCTTCATCATTTTCACTCAGGATAGCAATGTCTTTAGCGAATCGTGTCATTTATATCATTTCATCTTCAATTTTAGTTCCACTCCTGGACACTTCTTTTAATTCCGTCATAGCTTCCTCGATGTACAGATTGAACAGTAAGGGCGAAAGACTACATCCCTGTCTTACACCCTTTGTAATCCGAGCGCTACGTTCTTGGCCGTCTACTCTTATTATTCCCTCTTGGCTCTTGTAAATATTATATATCACTCGTCTCTCCGTATAGCTTAGCCCTGTTTCTCTCAGAATTTCGAATATCTTGCACCATTTTACATTGTCGAAAGCTTTTTCCAGGTCGACAAATCCTGTGACCGTGTCTGGATTTTTCTTTTTCCCTCCATTATCAATCGCAACATCCGAATTACCTCTCTGCACATAAAGTACATAAAATACGATTAATATTGTACGCAGGTGAAGCGGAAGATTCATTGGCGTAGATTTCCGAAAAAAGAGTTACAAAATGTAACTACTATGAATGTTTCACGGCCGTCCGCGGTGGTCTAGCGGTTCTAGGCACTCAGTCCGGGACCGCGCGACTGTTACGGTCGCAGGTTCGAATCCTTCCTCGGGCATGGATGTTTGTGATGTCCTTAGGTTAGTTAGGTTTAAGTAGTTCTAAGCTCTAGGGGACTGATGACCACAGATGTTAAGTCCCATAGTGCTCAGAGCCATTTGAACCATTTTTTTTAATGTTTCACGGTTATATAGTTCTGTTGATGAACTGTTAAATTTGCTTAGCTTGGGATGAGTGCAGTATGTCACACATGAACAGAGGGTAAAAAAATTCCCGTGTCTTTTGTCTACAAGTTTTCCAGCCGCAATAACTAACAGTTAAAAATACGTCAAACGTTATCGCAGAATGTATATCAGCCAGTACACAATTTAAGCTTGACAAACTATCGAATCGCAGAAACAAGCTCAGCGATACTTGGATCTCATCGGACCTACAAAATAAATAGCTCGGCATGTGACGAATGTGATTAGCATCTGATTGGGCTAATTCAGTGCGTAGTGGTTTCCACTGCAAAGCTGTAATTACCTTTAACCGAAACTGAAATCCTGTATCTGCATACGAGAATTGCGCTGTTTTGTTACAGTAGGGGAGGTGTAAGTGCGTTTGCGATTGCTTAATGCAGTTGACACAATGCAAAGTGAAAACTTTATGTCTCTCCCCTTCCCTCTCTCTGTCTGCAGGTGTGTGTGTGTGTGTGTGTGTGTGTGTGTGTGTGTGTGTGTGTGTGTAAGTGTGTGTGTTCGTACATGCGTAGACTTTCAATAAATGTTAGCTGAATGAATCGCGTGTAGCAAAACATAATATGTTACATTTTAGTTTCCGAAACGATGCCACTCGAGTTGGAAACAAAGGAGATATGACAGTAAAGTACTCTTTGTTGTTTCATAGTACCGTACTCATACACACGTGAATGGTATGCTATCATAGTTCTTCGATGGTACCTGTCCAAAACGATTCTATGCTCCGCCTCTAATGAACACCTCACCTACGAGAAGTAAATGCAAGGACTATTCTCATTTATCTCTGTTATTACATACACGAACCATTAAACAAGGTAAACAAAAATTCAAACAAAGAATTTCGTTATTTCAATGTAAAATTCTGAAAGTTTAACTATGGTAAGTAACGTGCTAATAGATACTGAGTAACAAAATTATAGCTCACTACACGCGTTCAAAGCGGAAATTCTTTATTTTACTTCAGATCTAATTGGTCGATTTTAACAACACGGGTAGTTTTTGCTCAACGTCGGGTGATAATAAACATGGTACCATGTTACTCCTCCAAAATTGCTAACGATAGGTCACTCTGATTTGCAATAAATATTCTGTTTATTCATCTTCACAGTTCCACGATAAACAGTACTGCAGGTCTCATACCGCGGGAAAAATGAACCGAACACCCAATTTGATACTGGTAGCGATTTTTAATGATTGCTGCGAATATATGTGAAGGACTGTTGAAACGTCGCAGTCACTGTATGCTGCCACTACGGTCGATGTTAGTGTGCCAGCCTAGGAACATTTACATGTTAGCTAAGCGCATATACCGACAACACACAAAGGCTCAAACACAGCAGACCAACATCTCACTTTTAGTCCGGAAATCGACAGTTGAGTCTCTATCTCTGCAACTGAAGTTTTCAGACACCATCAAATTCGCCAGTTTCGTTAACGTTTGCTGGAATTTTGTATAACCGGTGAAATTGACCGCTAAAGAACTGTTATACTACTTAAAATCCCAAAGTCGCTGAATTATTAAGGGATCCAACTGCGACATGGGTTATCTAAGTACCATGTTACATACCATCTGGTAATTTACTTTTCTGACAAAGATGTAGAGCGACGCAAAGCAACTGTAGAGTCACTAAAGACATTTATTCAGTTCTTTGGATGAAAAGGGATTCACAATGCGTTTCAGAGAGGTTCTTTCAAGGATAAGCAGTAGTTCTACACTCCTGCAAATTGAAATAAGAACACCGTGAATTCATTGTCCCAGGAAGGGGAAACTTTATTGACACATTCCTGGGGTCAGATACATCACATGATCACACTGACAGAACCACAGGCACATAGGCACAGGCAACAGAGCATGCACAATGTCGGCACTAGTACAGTGTATATCCACCTTTCGCAGCAATGCAAGCTGCTACTCTCCCATGGAGACGATCGTAGAGATGCTGGATGTAGTCCTGTGGAACGGCTTGCCATGCCATTTCCACCTGGCGCCTCAGTTGGACCAGCGTTCGTGCTGGACGTGCAGACCGCGTGAGACGACGCTTCATCCAGTCCCAAACATGCTCAATGGGGGACAGATCCGGAGATCTTGCTGGCCAGGGTAGTTGACTTACACCTTCTAGAGCACGTTGGGTGGCACGGGATACATGCGGACGTGCATTGTCCTGTTGGAACAGCACGTTCCCTTGCCGGTCTAGGAATGGTAGAACGATGGGTTCGATGACGGTTTGGATGTACCGTGCACTATTCAGTGTCCCCTCGACGATCACCAGTGGTGTACGGCCAGTGTAGGAGATCGCTCCCCACACCATGATGCCGGGTGTTGGCCCTGTGTGCCTCGGTCGTATGCAGTCCTGATTGTGGCGCTCACCTGCACGGCGCCAAACACGCATACGACCATCATTGGCACCAAGGCAGAAGCGACTCTCATCGCTGAAGACGACACGTCTCCATTCGTCCCTCCATTCGCGCCTGTCGCGACACCACTGGAGGCGGGCTGCACGATGTTGGGGCGTGAGCGGAAGACGGCCTAACGGTGTGCGGGACCGTAGCCCAGCTTCATGGAGATGGTTGCGAATGTCCTCGCCGATACCCCAGGAGCAACAGTGTCCCTAATTTGCTGGGAAGTGGCGGTGCGGTCCCCTACGGCACTGCGTAGGATCCTACGGTCTTGGCGTGCATCCGTGCGTCGCTGCGGTCCGGTCCCAGGTCGACGGGCACGTGCACCTTCCGCCGACCACTGGCGACAACATCGATGTACTGTGGAGACCTCACGCCCCACGTGTTGAGCAATTCGGCGGTACGTCCACCCGGCCTCCCGCATGCCCACTATACGCCCTCGCTCAAAGTCCGTCAACTGCACATACGGTTCACGTCCACGCTGTCGCGGCATGCTACCAGTGTTAAAGACTGCGATGGAGCTCCGTATGCCACGGCAAACTGGCTGACACTGACGGCGGCGGTGCACAAATGCTGCGCAGCTAGCGCCATTCGACGGCCAACACCGCGGTTCCTGGTGTGTCTGCTGTGCCGTGCGTGTGATCATTGCTTGTACAGCCCTCTCGCAGTGTCCGGAGCAAGTATGGTGGGTCTGACACACCGGTGTCAATGTGTTCTTTTTTCCATTTCCAGGAGTGTATGTTCAAATATGCAAGAACCTCAAACGTTAATTGGCCACAAAGACCCAAGAATTTTGATTGTCCTCTTTTTTTTTTGGTAATTTTGTGAATACGTGGCACAGTACTGAGTTGGATCGGAAACCTACCCACAGTGTATCTTGTAGTGGGAACTAACAACGGATTCTCCAAAAATGACAATTAATATCTTACAAAAACCAACCAACCTCAAAAAATGAACATAGACACACCACACAGAATTTCTGCAATACCTCAACGGTATTAAGTTCTCCACTGCAGTCGAAGAAAGCGGTTTAATATCGTTCAGGACATTCAGATTAATAATAAAAGTGACGGGGCAATTAGACTCATTATACCGTAAGGAGATCCACATGGACATCTAGGTGAAAGCTAGAAGCAGCCACCAACCAGCTCAGCGCCCCACGTATCTCTCGACTGCCGTGCACTAGGTCCGAGCCGAACCATACACGTATATGCGACGAAGAGAACCGGCCTTACAATGAGAAATCGATGGTGGTGGAGCACGGCATGAAAAGCCGTCAAAATTCGCCTTTGAAGAACTAAGGTGTTGTGTCACATAATAAGATTCGCTGACTTCATAGTCAAGGAGGTAGCATAAAAACAGGAAGACCTAGAAAGCACCCAGCGCCTCACCTGAGAAGAACGCAGCAACGGTTGGGCTTAATGACCACAAAAGAATCAGCCACTCCTTCTCCGTGGACTCCTGTTCTGCAACTGCGGTGACAACTTCAGAAAACTTGGGAATGGTCAGACTGTCACATGACTCTAGTAGATGAACACAAGAAAACTGGAACGTACTCGTATACATCAGCAGGGTACTGGATCACAAATGGCAAGACGGAAACCGAAACATCTATCAGTTGCTCGACTCTTAACCCCGGAAGAATTCACCTGCGAACTTCACCACTAAAGCATGCATTAACAAGAATAAAAATGTTACTACCCACAGCAAAGTGTGATGACACAAACAAGGTGCAAACATGAAACGAATCAAAGCTTCTTTACTACAAAGACAAAGAAGAATATTTAAAAAATAAGAATTGCATTACAGGCGGAATGAAAATATAGCAATGAATCTCTATTAAAAATGTAACAATAGAGCTGGCGTCTCAGTTTGTATAAGGAAGACAAGAGTTTTCTGAAGGAAAGCAACGTAAAATATCTTAAAAATTACGTTGAACTGAATCTTACAAAACAAAACGAAAAAAATTGTCTCAGAGAAACTGTAGACTCATTTGTGGACTAATGAAATATCTGAATAAATATATCGAAATAATTCGAGACCTCTTTACGACGAGGTAAGATATAATAAGCAGAATTGCTTTACAAACCATCTGCAATGCTGTTTCTCAAGTTCTATAATCCATATTTCTTCAGCGATTGTTTAGTTAAGTCAGAAGCTTTGTAACTCACGTGGATTACACGTACTTATTACGGAGAAAGAGTCCTTCGATCCACGGAGCTTCCGTAGTCTGGCTGGAAATTCCATTAGCAAATGCGGCCTGAATCCACGCACTTCTAGCTAGAAAACATCTGCATGTGCACCTACATACATACTCAGCAAGCCACCGTATCGTATGTGGAAGAGTGTATCCTGTACCACTACTAGCCATTTCCTTTTCTGTTCTACTTTGCAAATAGAGCGATGGAAAAACGACTATCTATATGCCTCCGCATGACATATCTAATCTTATCTTCATGACCCTTACGCTATATGTATGATGGCGGCGGTAGAATCACTAAATAATCAGCCTCAAAAAGCGTATCTCTAAATTTTATCAAAAGCGCTCCTCGGAAAGAACGCCACCTTACCTCCTGTAATTACCATTTGAGTAGTACTTGCTTGTTGTTAGAACCTAACGGTAACAACTGTAGTAGCCCTGGTCGTGCGGTAGCGTTCTCGCTTCCCACGCCCGGGTTCCCGGGTTCGATTCCCGGCGGGGTCAGGGATTTTCTCTGCCTCGTGATGGCTGGGTGTTGTGTGCTTTCCTTAGAATAGTTAGGTTTAAGTAGTTCTAAGTTCTACGGGACTGATGACCATAGATGTTAAGTCCCATAGTGCTCAGAGCCATTTTTGTAGTAGCCCGCCTCTGAACTGCTTCAACGTCTTCCTTTAATTTTACCTGGTGCAGATCTTAAACACTCGAACAGTATTCGATAATGATTGGCACTAATATCCTATTGGCACTTATTTCCTAAAATTCTCCCCATAAAACGTAGTCGACCTTTCGCTTTCCCTATTACAGTCGTACATGCTCATTCCAGTCTGAAATTACTGTGAAATTACACTCCTCAGTATCCGGAATCATTTGTCGACGGCCGGCCGATGTGGCCGAGCGGTTCTAGTCGCTTCAGTCCGGAACCGCGCTGCTGCTACGGCCGCAGGTTCGAATCCTGCCTCGGGCATGGATGTGTGTGCTGTACTTAGGTTAGTTAGGTTTAAGTAGTTCTAAGTGCAGGGGACTTATGACCTCAGATGTTAAGTCCCATAGTGCTCAGAGCCATTTGTCGACGGACAAGGATAAACCATTGTCACTGCTGCACTTAGTCAGGGTGTAACTGCACACTCAGTCAGGTTTATCTGCCTCGGTCTGATTCATGAGAGAGTAACAAACTGCTTTCGGAAAGTCACCCATTCCCGACCGCTGGACTGACCATTAACCGTTTGCTCATTTCTTCCCATTGGTTGCTTTCACTTTTCGCAGATAGTCCCTTCAGAGACAACTTCGGATAACGATTCAGCAGCGTTTCTTTAGTGAAGCGTCACACCGTACCACTTCAACTCCATTGATCAAATTTCAGTGTATCGATTTCAACTCGATCTGTTACATTACATACCATTTCCAGGCAGTTAAGTGCTACTACAATCGAATCAGCATCTTAATGTCATAGAGTCTACCCCTCTTACACTCACGCCGAATAACTCCCTAATTTCTTTTACTCTGAAATTTTTTAAACGTTATCGGAATTCAGCCAGTCAGCTTCACGGGCATGCATTCTTAGACGTCACTCCCTTCTACCTTTGAAAAGGCTGCTTCCTCACAGGAATTGCTGCTTCCTGAGATGCACTTTTCAGTCTGAGATTACTCTGAAATTACTTCACTTACTGTACTCTCCAATGTCCATAATCACTTGTCGGTGGACAGGGATAAATCATCGTCACTGCTACCCATATAGTCAGAATTTTCCATCTGCAAAAAGTACTGGAAAACCCATCAAATGGTTCAAATGGCTCTGAGCACTATGGGACTCAACTGCTGAGGTCATTAGTCCCCTAGAACTTAGAACTACTTAAACCTAACTAACCTAAGGACATCACAAACATCCATGCCCGAGGCAGGATTCGAACATGCGACCGTAGCGGTCTTGCGGTTCCAGACTGCAGCGCCTTTAACCGCACGGCCACTTCGGCCGGCGGAAAACCCATCATGTGAAAGCCAGCCTAATAGGCTAAGACCACCACACACAACTTCCATTGAGTATTCCCCCTATAACTCATTTTCGGCGGCTTAGGGAAAGCTAACCCGTCATCAAAAGACTATCAAAAAGCTATTCCACTGGGTGACAAATGCCGCTTCATCCGTGCCTAACATCAAAGAGGCCGATTCCACAGTTCGGCTGGAAATGATACTACAGCACATCTGGCAGTGCGAAGAATTTATTCGGATTTATACGCTGCTGAGAATCCCAGAAGTCGGTCCCTACCCAACAAAACGACGCAGCGGTTACCCAGAATTCTCCGACTAGTCGTCTACACTCATTCTCTAGGGGTAGCGTCTCAGGTTAGAAAGCAAAACGTTCTCGGTGCCGCGTTCGAATCCAGGCACTGCTTGAACTTTGAATGAAAATAATCAACAATAGCGGCCAAAGACTTCCGTCACAAGAGGTCACTCTCATTCTGCCAACGGCATTGACAAAGAGGGCCGAGGAGCGGACAGAGATTAAGGGCACTCTCTTGTTCTTGGGAAACTGCCCCTAAAACGCCGAAAAATTAATAATGATCAACGATATGTTGAAACAGAAAGCAATGGAAACCAGTGAATCAAAGACACATAGGATTTATGTGTGGTTTGTAACTGAAAAAGTGTCATTATGATCTCTCCATTGGCAAAATATTCCGGAACAGTCCCTCCGGGGGGGGGGGGGGGGGGGGGACTGCTGGAAGGAAGTGGGGGGGGGGAGTTGATCGTGAGTAAAAGATTGAATATCCAACGAAAGTATAACGTTCTACGAGCCGGGGCGTGCAATATCAGAAGTTTGATCGTGGTAACGAAGCTAGGAAATATGAAAATGGAATTGCTAAGGCTCAATATTGATATAGAGGGAGTCAGTGAAGTAAAATGGAATGAAGGCAAGTATTTTTAGTCAGGGGAATTTAGGCTAATACCAACAGCAGAAAAAAATGGTATAACGGGAGTAGCACTCGTTAGGAATAGGAAGGGGGGATAGAGAGTATGTTACTGTGACCAGTTCATTGATAGGGTTGTTCTCATCAGAATAGACACCAAACCAACACCTACAGCAATAGTTACGTACGCATGCCGACGTCGTAAGCTGTGAAGAGATAGAAAGATTATATGAAGATTTTGAGGGCGTAAAGGGACATAAAAATCTAATAGTCATGGGGGATTGTAACGCTGTTGTTGGGGAAGGAGAACGCTTCGTAGTAGGAAAGACAGAGGAGAGAGAATAGTTCAGTGCTGCAATAAACTTCACATGGTAATAGCAATATGCTGTTCAAGAATCGCAAGACGAACATGTGCACTTCCAAAAAGCCTGGAGATGCAGGAAGATTACTGTTGCATTACATCATGGTCAGACAGAAATTCTGAAATTGGATATTTGATTACAAGGCGTAGCAAGGGGTACATGTAGACCCACATCAGAATTAAGTAGTGATGAAGAGCAGGCTAAAGTTTAAGAGACTAGTCAGGAAGGATCAGTGCAGAATGAAGAGTGATACGGAAATACTACGGAACGAAGAGATACACTTCAATCTCTCTAAGGTTGTAGGTACTGGAATAATGAACAACTCAGTAGGCAGTTCGTTGAAAAGGAATAGTTATCTCTAAAAGGGACAATCACAGAAGTTGAAGAGAGAAACGTAGGAACAAGGAAGTTAATTGCGAAAAATCATGGGTAACAGAAGAAATACTTCAGTGGGTCGATGAAAGAAGTAAGTACAGAAATGTTCCGGCAAATACAGGAGTACATAAATACAAGTCACTTAGGAATGAAATAAATTGGAAGCACAGGGAATCAGGCGAAACGGCTACAAAGAAAATGTGAAAGAATTGAAAAAAAATGACTGTCGGAAATGTGTACTCATATTATAGGAAAGTCGAAACAACCTTCGGAGAAGATAAAAACAAGGGCTGTAGCTTGAAGGGGGCAATGAGAATTTCACGGCTAAACGCAGAGGAAAGAACGGAAGCTAGAAAGTGTATATTTGGAGCCTCTATGAGGCGGAGGACTTGTCTGAAGACACTATTGAAGAAGAAAAATGAGTCGATACTGAAGAGACAGGAGATCCAGTATTGGAACCAGAATTTAAAAGAGCTCTGGAAGACTTAAAAGCAAATAAGGCAGATAGGACAGAAAACAGTTCATCGGAATTTCTAAAATCATTGACGGATGTGGCAACAAAAGGTTTATTCACGTTGGTGTCTAGAACGTATGAGACCGGCGATGTACCATCCGACTTTGGCAGGAACATCATCCACATAATTTATTATATTACAAGAGCCGACAAGTGCGAGAACTATCGCACAGCCAGATCAACAGCTCATGCAACCAACCTGCTGACAAGAATACTATACAGAAAAATGGAAAAGAAAATTGAGGGCCTGTTACGTGATTATCAGTTTGACTTTAGGAAAGGTAAAGGCAGCAGAGAGGCAATTCTGACGTAGTGGTTAATGTTGGGAGCAAGAATGAAGAAAAATTAAGACATGTTCACAGTATTTGTCGAGCTGGAAAAAGCTTTCCACAATGTAAAATGGTATATGATGTTCAAAATTCATAGAAAAATAGGGTAAGCTATAGGGAAAGACGGACAATACACAATATGTAGACGAATCAAGAGTGAAGAAGAAAACTGGGTACCAAGAACAAAGTGCAGAGGTAGAAAAGGGTTTAAGGCAGGCATGTAGACTTTCTCCCCTACCGTTCAATCTATACGTCGAAGAAACAACCGTGGAAATAAAAGAAAGTTTCAAGAGCGGGATTAAAATTGCAGATGAAAGATTGTCAGTGTTAAGATTCACTACCAAACATAGATCTCATTTTGAGAAAATATAAGCTTGAACACAGCATTGTGCGGTAGTGTCATATCGACTGTGGGAAAACGGAAACAGAAGAGATACGGAGCTTATGAAGTGTGGTGTTATAGAAGAATATTGAAAATTAGGTGTAATTAGGCAAGGCATGAGGGGGTTCTCCATAGAATCTGCGAGGAAAGGAGTATATGGAAAACACTGAAATGAATAAGGAATAGGATGATAGGACATCCGTTAAGACATCAAGGGGTAACTTCCAAGGTACTAGAGAGTATTTTAGAGGTTAAAAGCTGTCGAAGAAGACAGAGATTGGGAAGCATCCAGCAAAAAATTGGGGACGTACATAGCAAGTGCTACGCTAAGATGAAAAATTTGGTACAGGAGCGGAATTCATGGCGGGACGCATCAATCCAGTCAGATGACTAATGGCAAATGTCAGATCCATTTATAGGCAGTGAGTGTTGGATTTAATACAGATGCTCTCGTTGTTATACAGGAGAAAATTCTTAGGTTTGTAGTTTTCTGTTGCCTTCAGCCGGCCGGTGTTGCCATGCGGTTGTAGGCGCTTCAGTCTGGAACCGCGTGACCGCTACGGTCGCAGGTTCGAATCCTGCCTCGGGCATGGATGTGTGTGATGTCCTTAGGTTAGTTAGGTTTAAGTAGTTCTAAGTTCTAGGGGACTGATGACCACAGATGTTAAGTCCCATAGTGCTCAGAGCCATTTGAACCATTTTTTTGTTGCCTCCATCCGAACCTTAAGGGCCTGACGGGTATCAGAGGATGGGCACGTGCAGGGTATTGTGTTTATGTTGCAATAGAAGAAAATGAAATGAAAGGAATGCAGAGAGTGAAGAACCTTGGAGAAAAGTACCCTACATAGAGATCTTTCAGTAGTATTCTGTTACGGTGGTCACTGAAGACTTTACTTGTTATCCGTTTTACAATCAAATGCGTTTCGTGCAGCGAGCTCTCTGGTGTTTTTACAGCAATTTCGCAGTAAACTCTGTTTCCTATGATTTTTTTTTAAAGTACTACAAAGTGACGGTCACCATAAAAGAGTGAACTATTGTGAAGAAAGGAATGTGGAATACGGAAACATCAGTCACGTGCAACCCAACTCGCGCTTTTCCCAAATTACGTCCTGAAAGCCATGGATCATGACAGTGCAGTACTGCTGGGGTTCCGAAAAGCATATGACAGCAACTCTTAGTGCAAATAGGATCATATGGAGTATGACACAAAATTTGTGTCAATTGAGAGCAAATGGTAGAGACGATACAGAATGTTATCTTGGACGGAGAGCCCCAGGGAAAAGTGTTGGAATCGTAGTGGTCGTGTTTCACTTTAATGATCTCATAAACAATAAAAATAGTTGTGTTACACTTTTCACAGATGATAAGTTTATCTACACTGAGCAACACAGTTAACCGGTCACGTTTTCGAAACGCAGTAATTGTCTCCTATTGCAACGTAGAAGTTTGAAATTTGGTCCAAAGGTGCCTACAGCCTTCCCTTGTAAAGGTGCAGAAGCCTGACGCCCTGCGACGTCACCCTCGGGCTGCGAACAGTAATTGTCCGCCGCGAAACGTGTAGGAATCAACGCCCCAAGAAGAGGGGTGGTTTCATTGACGTCCTTTATGCCACCCCAAAGGCTTTTCCGTGTCGATTCTGAACGACGCTATGTTCAAAATGTTTTATTCGGCCACGCATAACAAATCCGCATTATTTCATTCGCGGTTCTGACTTCCATCATGCAGTTATAAAAAGAAGAGGTGAAACGTGTGTAGGGGGGGGGGGGGGGGGGCGTGACGACCGTTCCCTAGCGGACACGTCCACTGTGGGATTGGGCAAAATTGTGATGTGGCATTTGGTGTCAATGTGACATCATTTACCCACCCTACATCTCACATGCACTTAGCTCTGACCTATGGTCGCATGTATCGATATGTTGTTGTTCGAAGCGTCGTTGACGTGGGAGTGACATGGCAGGGCGCCACGCTTTTCCAGTTTTACACAGGAAGATTTGAGCCGAATTTCAAACTTCTAGGTTGCAATAGGTGACAACTTCGGCGTTTCCAAAAATATTCCTTTAATTATGTTGTGCAGAGTTTAACGACGTGTGAAAAAAGCTTCAGAAGAAATCAGTCCGTTTTTAACAAGATTTCAAAATTGCGCCAAGTTTTGCAACTTGCTTGAACTGTTCAGAAATGTAAAATTGTGCACTTCCAATGATCCCAACATCAAAGCGTCACTACTGAACTCGATGAAATCATGCAAATAGATGTGTGTAAAAATTTGCGGGGAACGATCACATAGGTGTAGTCGCCTAGCAGGTGTCCGAATTCGATTCACTGACGGAGATAGATAATGGCTCTACAAAGGACTTTGTAGGCGTAGGATTCCACGGCCGTTGCCACTGTCCGTGAAATTCTTCAGAGTTTGCGATGGCATTGTCAATACATAAAACTTTTCGAAGTTTCGGTCACTGTTGGAGACGGCTTTCCTCACGTAATTTTCATTTACCTCTAGGAAGGCCATATGCCACTGTGGACGGAGAATTTTCTACAATGACAATGCGGTCACATACCCTGTAGCATTTTATGGTGCAAAGGACATTTCTTACAAAACACATATGCGACAAATCCTGGAATACTGCTACGTTGTGTGGAACATGCAGCAAGTATAACATGGTATATTTAACAAACAGAAAGAGGTGAAGCACGAATGATCACAGATTTGTTTGACACAGGGATGAGATTCATGGATATGCTGAAAAATGGGAGACACTTGAAGATTGGCGCAAACTACCCTGAGAAAGCCTACTGACTATGCTCCAACAATGACTTTTACGTGACGAATTTAGGAATGTAGTACAAGCCTCCACGTATCGCTCCGATAAGAATCACGACGACAGGATTAGAGTAAGCGCGCACAGAGGCGTTTAAATAATCATTCTTTCGCTCTCCATTCCTGAATGGAACGCACAAAAGCCTTAATAACTATTACAATTGGAACTGATTTCCTCATTGTACTTCGTCGTGTGCGGATGTTGTTGTAGATGTTGACAAATACAACTAAGAGGCTGTAGAGATTAACATCTCCATCAGTCACCACTATCAACACTGAGACGTTTTGTCATGCCATAAGAAATAGCGGTGAGAGAGAGAGATCTAACTGATGATACGGAGACTAAGTATGGTGTTCACGTACGTTACTCCACAGACTCGTCTTCCCTCAGTCATGACACTTTCTGTAATTACAAGGATTCAAACACCCAACAATCGCCGCCGACCACGCTTAAATGTGTTCACTAGACAAATTCTGAGATGTACATTTGAAGGAAAGAAATAGTAACTTTTTCTTTAATTATTTGATGCTGACGAAGCGGAGAACTTAGCATAACTGCAGTAATTTGTTATCAAATTTTCTTCCACGTATTAATTAGAGCTTACGTGTGGACAACGTAGAATCGGCATGCATCAGATCAAGATGTTATTAAACAATCAAATTGTTTTTGAATGTTCTGCTTTCGTTTTCTTCCATTTCTTTCTGAGTTTAGGCGTCTTAAAAGGATTTATTCAAATTATGAACACCGTTAACGAGGCGAGGACTTTGTTCCACGTTTTCCTTTGAAGCCCTAGGTAGACAGTTAATGATGAGCGTAATCCATATAATTTCGCGTGCATAACTTTAATTTTCTTTCGTGGGTATTCTTTCAGTGTCCGCTTCCCCGCAGCCGAAGTTGTCACGAATAAGATCTTCTTGCGCTTGAGAGAAAATTCTTTCTTCGAAATGAAGTTCTTGAGGGAGAAGTGGAATAATTCCTGGTTGCAAGCTTCTTTTCCGCTCTTAAATGTTCTTTCTACAGTTTTAATTGTATTCCGGTTTTCAGTTATTTTCTTACTCAAAGAGCAGTATAATTTTGTAGCCTGTCCCTTTATACGACTTCCTCATACATCGTAAAGGAATCTTATTTCTCATCATGCAGATCACTTCAAAACTTTCGTTCTTTGTGATCAGCAAACCGAATTAAAACATCAGTCTGCACTGTGTTTTATAAGAGTATGTGTTTATTATGAAATCAAGATGGTATATAATGATTATCGTATTCGCTATGACCCAAGAAACGGTGTGGATAGTGCATACATAACATGAATAATCAATTCACCAAAACGCAAAACACAATATATAGCACAGCAGCACACTCAAAAGCAGTCCAACCCTATGACTTGCACCAACTTTATAATGAAGTGGGGAAGAAATATTATACCAAAAAAAAAAAATAAGTCAGCAATAAGAGGAGAGCAAAGAAAACATAATAACCAATAGTAGACCAGAATATCAAGTCCCAAAAATACCCAACCAAAGCTGAAACATTAACTAACTGCCGTCTGCTGGGAACAAGAAATGACAACAAAATAATGAATACCAGCAATAAGGAGAGGTTGAAATTTCACTGAACACAACAATAAGATAAAACTTTTCAATTTTAATACAGCGGCCTTGCTGTAGTTGAAAATTGTGACTTGGTAACTTTAGCAACTCAGCCACACTCGTCTGTAGTGCAAGACTGCAAGACAACCGGCGCAAATACCTATGACAATAGTAGCTGAAAACACACCACAGCTAACACTGGGCTCCTGGCCACGCTACGTCCCCTATGTGCAGCAAGTCAAGCACCATCTGCTGCTTCACAGACGAACGCCGCCGCATATCGGCAGCAAGCAACCACCAAGCCCGACTGCCAGCTATGTTACCATCTAGCTGGCCGCCTTGATGCTGCTTCCACTCTGCTGTGGCTTGTCGTGGCTCTTCAGTGGTGGCACTCAAGGTCAGGATCCATGATGCGCTGACAAATCATTCAGGACTCGCCCCCACCCATGGGTGGAAATACAAATGCCAGATGATAACGCAGCGGCTGACGCCGCTGCTGATAAGAGAGCGCGGCAGCCAATGAGAGCCCAACCGGATGGGCGTTGGCCGCCACTTCCTGCCTTTTTCTCAGCGGATCGCGCCTAGTTACAACTAAGCGCGATCCTCCAGCTCTGGCGGCAGCCAGGCGAAGCTCGTTCAAGGTCACCCGCCTCACGTAGCTGCAGCAGCTAAGTGAAGAAAGCCATGCATGAATACCCACCCACCTCCCCAGGGGTCGTAACCCCTGCAACCCATAGAAGATATAGATGCTTCAGTAGCTGAATTAGTGTTTTTTTTTTTTTAAATCTCACGAGATAGAACTTAATGATAAGGAATATAAATTGAATTAGTATTTTAACCATTAAAAAAAAATCTCACGAGATAGAACGAACTGATCATCTAAAGAATATACAGAGAGTAGACACAGAGAATAGAGAATCCCAGAGTACCCAGAGAATCCCAGAGTACCCAAGAGAGCATCCCAGAGTGCCTCAGAGAGCTACAACACTAAGAAAAATCGCTTCTCGGCTTTTGGCAAGATCAATGTGTAGTTGTGTTATAACAATAAAAATTAAAGTAAATATTAAAAGATCTATACATCAATTGGCTGTCTTCACTTAGCCGCTGCAGCTACATAAGGCGGGTGACCTTGAACGAGCTTCGCCTGGCTGCCGCCAGAGCCGGAGGATCGCGCTTAGTTCTAACTAGGCACGATCCGCTGAGAAAAAGGCAGGAAGTGGCGGCCAACACCCATCCGGTCAGGCTCTCATTGGCTGCCGCGCTCACTTATCAGCAGCGACGTCAGCTGCTGCGTCATCATCTGGCATGGAGGGCGCCCAGTCTCTCTCGTGAGGCAACAGCATGCTCATTTGACTCGAAGCAGCCGCACAGTAAAGACAGCCATGCTTAAATGTATCTGAAGATACAGAAGCATGTTTCTAACATTATATATATTAGTTTTGTTTATTTTAAATTAGGGTGCGGGAGTTCCGACTCCTGCGGAGGTGGGTGGGTTGTTTTTTTAGTTGATGTATAGATCTTTTACCGTCAAAATTTCTGCACTATACAACTTACGTATGGTTACAATAATTTGATTAGCCGTTCTATCTGTTGAAATGAAAAACACTCGGTGGAGTGGTAGCCACTATTAAGACTACCTGCTAGTACCAGTTATTGTTTTTATTATTTACTCACTTTTGTCACCAAAAACAATTCTAGAAGTTTGAGTTGGCGGCTACCCTTCTGAAATCCGTTGAATTTATTCATTAGAGCAGTACCATGTGGAGAAACCATTTACTGACATTCTTGTGCAGATCTGACTAACACGTTTAATTAAAAAAAAATAAGGAAATATGCTATTAGCATGCTGTATTCTTAACTAATTACATCGAACATAAAACCAAACGAGGTGGCACATAGATTAAAGCACTACACATATAATCAGATGGTGCTCAAACTGATATTTACGTTCTCCGCAGTTTTGCTAAATCACTCAAAATAAGTTCAAGATGGTTCATTTGACAAGGATTTCTTCTTTTTCTCTCTAGTTAATTACACCTGCTACTGTGCAACACTTTATTACATAGAACATATAGTTCCTGTAATAAGTAATTCGCACTACACTAGGTCGTCATAACTTGTAGAACACACAATGATCCAGATTGTCCAAGGTCAAGCAAATCCCTCAATACTCTGCAACACGGTGACGCAAAACTCAGTCCAATTAAAATACAATAAACAGCCACGACAAGAAAGTACATTGTACACACAGCACGACTCGAAGTATCTTGTAGCAGCATGATGGCTAGGTTTGGTGTCTCGCTTGACGTCAATGGCCAGGCCCATGTGACGCTCCATTGGAGCCTCTTGGCACCAGAGGAGTCGGTGACAGCAGACATCACAGGGTATCGAACTCGATGTCAGAGGACGCCCCTCTGTCTTTTCATCAGGGAAAAGAACCGGAAGTGTCTTTTCGCTGTCATGATAACCATACTGAAAGGGGAAACGCCAGTAGGCAAACAAGCTTTCTACTGTGGATCAGCTCCAACGGCTCTGAAACTGTGGATTTAAGTCTTACGGGCATCTGAAGTTTTATCGAGCCATCTCTGATGGTCGCAGTAGTTATCTTAAGGTGGAAACTGCTAAGTGTGGGCGCAGCTGGTTTGGTGTCGTACCAGCATGGCGCCAGTGGCGTCCACTGAGAGCGTTTGTCGTTACTAGGAGCCTCCGGTGACACTTCGTCCACATTCTGGAACCTTCGCAAAGGCATATGCCGAAACTTTTGTGCCTTGTTAGTAGCAGGAGCGATGGTTGTGCTGGCATTGGGGTGTTTTAGGCCCCAGTAGCTCCCAGACTGTCCAGTGTCTATGGCTCTATAGCAGTTCCTCCAGACTATGCCCCTGTATCTGTGTGGTATCTGGGTAGTGTATTGATTAGTACACAAAACGTCATAGCTCCGGATTTCGAAACCCGTCAACGCTTAAATTTTGATTAATAATCAGCATTGGTAACTGATGACTTCTGGCCTAAAAAATTATCCTCATTCTGCCAATGGCCGTGTCAAAGAGGGTGGAGGAGCAGGCAGAGGACTGGACACTCTTCTTCTTGGGGTAAGAAATTGCGCCTACAACGCGAAAGAATCAGAAATGATCAAAGGCATGAGGATGTAGAACGCAATAGAAACCAATGCATCAGAGACACATAACGTGTATCCACAGGGCATGTGGCCTGTCATTGAGAAAGTGTCAAGATGATCTCTCCATTGGCAAAAGAGTCCAGAACAGCCCACATTCGGATACCTGGGAAGGGAGAGCCAAGGGAGAGGTGACCATGAGAAAAAGATTGAATAATCAACGAGAGTCGGGGCGTGGAAGGTCAGAAGCCTGTACGTGGCAAGGAAGCTAGAAAATCTGGATAGGGAAATTCAAAGGCTCAATCTAGATATAGTAGGTGTGAGTGTAGTGAAATGGAAAGAAGACAAGGATTTCTGGTCGGATGAGTGTAGGGTAATATCAATAGCAGCAGAAAATGTTACAATTGGAGTAGGATTTGTTATGAATAGGAAGGTAGGGCAGGGAATGACTTACTGTGAACAGTTTAGTGATAGGGTTGCTCTGATAAGAATCGACAGGAAACGAACACCGACAACGGTACTACAGGTATACATGCTGACGCTGCAAGCTGAAGATGAGGAGATAGAGAAAGTATAGGAGGATATTGAGAAGGTAATACTGTACGTAAAAGGGAGTCACGAAATAATAGATATGGGGGACAGGAATGCTGTTGTAGGGCAAGGATTAGAAGAAAAGGTTACAGGAGAATACGGGCTTGGGGCGAGGAATGAGAGAAGAGAAAGATTAATTAGGTTCTGTAATAAATTTCAGGTTAAAATAGCGAATACTCTTTTCATGAATCACAAGAGGAGGAGGTATACTTGGAAAAGACCGGACGACCCGGGAAGATTTCAATTATATTACGTCATGGTCAGGCGGAGATTCCGAAATCAGATCGTGCATTGTAAGGCTTACACAGGAGCAGATAAAGTCTCAGATCACAATTTGGTAGTGATGAAGAGTAGGCTGAAGTTTAAGAGCGGTAATCTGCATGAAAATGCTGTGAGACGAGGCGGCCATCTGGATACACTTTTAATAACCTTACTTTTGTCTTGAACACAATAATAATAACTTTACTTATGTCTTGACCACACTGTTACTTTTCATCAACCTTACGCGTTTCCACTTTCCGTCATTTTCAAGGCTCCAAAAACACACCACAAAAGTGGTATCAGACGATATGAATAGATGATACATTTCATCATTGGTAAGAGACATATTACAACGACTAGAATATGGATTCCTAGCATTTGGGATAAAAGCTAAGAGTAAATTAGGGAACAAATTGCGACTCTCGACTGAGGTCAGGCGAGATAAACATGAAGGCACGGGTGTTTACAGGATTAAGTGTAGTGATTGTTATGAATTTTATGTAGGATAGACTTGTAAGTCCTTCGATGGCGCACCTGCACGCGAAAGCTTTAGTAGAATTTTTTCGCGCTATCAAACACATGATAATGATATGAAGCACTATCGATAAACAGTAGGTTGTTGCGATGAAAATACTAAAAAATGTTTTAATATTGTACTTCAGCTGTGACTCCTCTCGCCCTACCCAGAGTGATGAGATAATCTGTTTCTGTACAGACAAAATTTGTCATTGCTCCGTAACTCCAGACATTATGTTACGTACTGAACATGGCAGATTTAAAGAGTCGTATCGACGTATTCATTTATATTAATATACTACCAAGCAACAATTATTATTTATATGAAAGGTTCTATCCATAATTTATGTTACTTCTTTAATATATATTTCATTAATCATGATGTCTTTTTCTTCAGTTTTAGTAGTTTTAACGATGATGTAAGCGGCTGCGACATGGCAGAGGTTTGTTTGCAGTCTCATGGAAAATTATAAAGTCCTATTGTAAAGGAATCATAGTCAATCTTCTCAGCAATTTTACTGCAAGAACTACGATATTTCACACGGTAATGCAAAAAAAAATTAGCAAACGCTTTTGTTCGCACGCAAGATAAGGTGTGAGGAAATAATATTATTTAATCTTAATACTTTGAAATATTACTGATTATCTGATCTGTATTCTCATCCTCACACGAAGAAGTAATATTATTATTTATATTATTTATATCGGCGACGGCATACTAGGACTTTGTTACATGTATTATACCATTTGTCCTCTTTTCCATAGCAATCAACAACAACCGGAAAACAATCAGGAAATCACGGATATGACCTGGCTGAATCTGCAATCTGCGGATCCAAATACTAGATAACGGTAAGACGCAGCACATATGAATTTGTGTTAAGTTTACAGTGTGCACAATCAATCTTTAGATTCAGTATTAACCTCATTAAAAACTCAGATTCATTTCATCTTGTTTCATTTTCTGACAATTCGCAAGTGCATCGAAATTACGACGATAGTTATCAGCTTAAACAATAATTTCATATAACATCGCGATTAGCCCGCAAGTTTGAAATTTTGCGTGTGAAGATTTGGTTTCATTTATTCATATTAACAGGATCAGTGACTTTGTTGTAGAGATTACATACACATTTTACACACTTACGAATCTAATTACTTTCATTTCGCATTTTTCATTATGGTCAAAACCAGAAAACAATCCAACATGGCCGCACGGGGTAGCGTCTTGTCACAGTCAGCGCGGCTCCCTCCGTCGGAGGTTCGAGCCCTCCCTCGTGCATGGGTGTGTGTGTGTGTGTGTGTGTGTGTGTGTCGTCCTTAGCGTAACTTAGTTTAAGTTAGATTAAGTAGTTTGTGAGCGTAGGGACCAATGACCTCAGCAATTTGGTCCCATAAGATCTTACCACACATTTCAAATTTTTTCAATCCAACATGGAACAACAATCAGATAACGTGAATACTGATACACACAACAACACCGACACAGACGACAAAACCCGAATAACCAAATATAAAATCAGATTATGATAGAAAATAATTTCATTTCTTTGTCGTCAACTTGCGAAAGATCAAATTCCGAAGAAAACTTGGCGCTTGCACGCCTCAGCTAATAACACGGTGGGAGCTGCGCCATTGCCTAGGCAATATTAAACACAATCCTGAGAGGTATTTCTAATCTAAATGAACAACAGATAAAGAGTAACGAACGCATTTCCCAATTTATGAAAGACAATGCAAACCACCTAACAGAGACCGAAGAAAGACTTATGCGATTACTTGACAACACTAACTGTCGTTTGACAAATAAGTGAACAACTGGTCGGAGACATTCTCAGAATTTACTCTGCATCAGGATCAGACAGTATCAGATGTCAATGCAGTAAAACGTCAGATAAAAGACCTAGCCACAGTCTGTGAAAATATGGTTACTCGGCTTAAGACCAATACTCGTGCAGACGAAGAAATAGACCTCTGAGTGAAAGATTTTGAATGTAAAGTCAATGAGGTACAGTCACATATACACAACAATGTACAGAAAGAAAGTGACACACACTTTGCAAACTTCAATGTACAACTTTGGACTTGGACAGCACATGAGGATAAAGATTTCGACACATGTTTGAATGTGAAATTTCCAGCTGTAGTGCAAGACACAGTGATTGATTATATGTCGAAAAACAAACAGCTGATCGACCACACAGTACAATATCCCACATCGAAACAGACACGTACATCCAGTCCTTTACCTACGTAACAGTCTGACACACAAAAACACAACACATGATTTGGTAATGAACAATTTTATAGTCATGAATCGCAGCACACAGGAACACCGAACACGAACAGTGACACGAACTGACACATGACACCAGAATGCAATTACAATTACTGCTTAGAATACATACATTCACAACATGCACAAGAGCACTGGTCAGAGACTGTTCAGGAGCGCATTAGGAAACAAGTAATGGAACCTGAGCACTTCAACCCAAAAACCGGAAACCGGACACGATTGTATTATATTGTATTGTATGGAACTGGGGACCTAGAAACGAGGGAGAGGCTTCGTCCCCGCCGTAGCCCTCAGTGGTTGACAACTACACGGCAGGCTACAGTAGTCTACTCACCCCACCGCCGCCCCACACTGAACCCAGGGTTATTGTGCCGTTCGGCTCCCCAGTGGATCCCCCAGGGAACTTCTCACACCAGACGAGGCCTAATGTTTGCGTGGTAGATAATTATGGTGTATGCGTACGTGGAGAAAGTGTTTCCGAAGCAATTGCCGACATAGTGTAACTGAGGCGGAATAGGGGGAACAATCCGGCATTCGCCGAGGCAGATGGAAAACTGCCTTAAAAGCCATCCACAGACTGGCCGGCACACGGGCTGATGACACTAATCCGCCAGGCGCATTCGTGGCAGGGATTGGCACGCCTTCCCGCCTGGAGAGCAGTGCGTCAGACCACACAACTAACAGGGCAGGCAACTTGATACGATACTTTGTAAAATATCTCAACGTGATCCACTTTCTCGACGAACCAGTCACACTTCGTGACATAATCCGTTGACTCAAATCCAAATTGACATTTAACATAAAAGAAAAATTAGTCCGTCTACCTGACGACCACGCAGAACACTTCTTAGAAAGACTTGATGCTATTGATTTACTCTAAGAAGAGAACCAACAACGCCAGTTCCAGAACAGAAATCATAATAGTTACGGAGCAGTTGGGCTGAACTTGAAGGCTATCCATCCGTATTCAGGCACGCAGTCAAATGTTTCTTTCGTGCAGCAGCAAAATACACAGAACAGTTTGCAAAACTCACCACCACAATAAAAAAAACTACAGTCATCAAAACAACTACACACAAGGGGGTAATCCCTACAAAAGACGAAAATTTAATATTTTCAATCTGACAACAAATCCTAACCAATAAGACAAAACACTAACAACTACCATATTGGAAAATCTTCAAACAGAAAACAGTGGTAGATATATAATAAGAATTACACAGCACCACAAAACCACATACAAAACCAAAACTTTTATCCAGATAATCAATTTCACTACAATCAACACTGGCAGCTAGCACCACAGCCGATACAACAAAACAATTATGCAAATCAAAACAACATGCTGACACCACCTCATACACAACAGCAACACCCAAAACAACCTGCAGAATGGCGGCGCCAATACCCACAGGCAAATATAACAGAATTGCAAAGCAAACCGCCACCTCTAGCCAACACTGACACAAAGAATTTAATTATCCAAGTGTTAAACTAGATGCAGTCATTATGGTGCCCCAGGGCGTGACTGAGGAATATTTGGGGGGTAGTTTCGACACACAGTTACTATTTGACACACCAAAGACTACCACACCACATAGATTCACTCCACATAAATCACACATACTATTCTTGAAATACAACGAACAAGGAAACTTCACTGACGCCCTAATGAGTGATAACACACAGTGTCGATCCAAGAAGAAACAAACTGTGCTATCATCCACTACAGGTACAGTAGGAGGGGTACCAACTACTATTGTCATTGATACAGATGCTGCAGTCAGTGTAGTATCACATAACTTTTCTGTAAAGATTGTAGCCGTCACTGCCAAATGTAGATGTTCGCTTGCGGTGAAGGCATGTCGGACCTGGATGGAAAATGTCAGGATGCGCCATATTAAAACTCGGCCATGATCTCCAAGTGTATTATTCCAAGCTATAGTGCCGCATTCCTCTCTGTCTGTGTCACAGCGTCCTGTGGTGCTGAGGGCGCCACTTCGCTGCCTGGAAAGCAGCTTGGCGCGGACGGACTATCTCAGCGACGTGTGCAACATACTGTGGCGTGCCAGCCGTGTACAGCTGCAGTGTTTTGACGAAGGCAGGATGCGCCGGCAGCCGACTCAGTGTCCTTTGTCTCGGGATGCCTCCGGCATGTGTTTGGAGCCAACAAGACTGCTCATGGTAGCGAGCCGTCAAGTGGCCCGCCGCTGGCTGGCTATGGATCCCGCTTTAGCCTCAGAAACACTGACCCGCCATGGACTGGAATGCTGGTGCCCCAACTGCTGCTGTATGTAACTGGTTGTGTGAGACGCCCCGCCATCCAGGAAAGCTGCCACACTTGAATCCCCCTCGTTAGAAAACTGGTGCCTATTTATATGCGGCTGTGCGCTCCTGTTTTGCTAATGCGCCGCTCTGAATCATGTATTCATAACACCTAGGTAGGGGCAGTGGGCCCCTTCTGCCTGTAACTTGTTCCATGCCGACCACTGTATTTACTCTTTTCAGCAGTTCTATGGCCCTATGGCTTCCATTCTACTCCACAACCACTGGTAAGCGTAGCTTACTGTCAATAGGCCCACGCCTGGCTGTAAGTTGCGTACTCAGAAATATTGCACCAAATCTAACTTTTTCCTATCTTCAACCGTGGTGCCGGTACAATATTCCCCTCTTCGGAAAGACACGGTCCCCTGGTCGACCTCTAACTACTCTTAAACTCGTTTGGGTTGGCACATATTTACTATTATTATTAGAAAACTTAGATGTGGTCTAGTCTTCTTAAAACACGTGACATGAGACAAAAGGTAAAAATTCCTTACTGTATGACCACTCCACTTAATGCTCGATCAACCTCTTACCTACCGATTTTACGCCCTCGGTATCCAGTCCACTGGGATTTGGACTACCGTCAGTTTCCACCCGGAATTGGCTCTCTGCCTGATCAGAATGAAAACAACACACAACAATAAGGCTGTGATGGCACTAGGCACAGAGGAGCTCAAAACGATCGTTACTTGTCATTGCCTTTTCCTATATTGAGTGACATGCTGCACAAGCTGTTCGGCTGATATGTGCCCCTCTTGCTCTGAAATGAACTGATTTACAGATCTCAACAGACCTGGCTCAGAGTTTGATTTAACAAGGTCAGATTCTGCCTTGGGAAAACCTCTAAAGTGTCTTCTGGCTAGTACAGCTGTGGCTGTGTAATATTCAATTGTGCGGCTCCTGAAATTGACGCTGGCAAATGGAAGGTTGGTCCTATTATGTTACACGCAGTTCCCTTGATTAAAATTCCGTTCCCCTCTAACTCTACACGTTTTGCTTCTGCAAATATTGCCTGCTCAAAATAACTTGCTACTACTACCAAATTTCCGTGTGTGGAGAAGGTCCAACGCATCTCATCCTATTATGTTACACGCAGTTCCCTTGATTAAAATTCCGTTCCCCTCTAACTCTACACGTTTTGCTTCTGCAAATACTGCCTGCTCAAAATAACTTGCTACTACTACCAAATTTCCGTATATGGAGAAGATCCAACGCATCTCAACCCATTGCAAGCTCAATTTTGGTTCCAAGATGTCCCTTGGACAGTCAGTTTCTTTCCTCCTGGCTAAAAATAAATGCACAGTGCACGTGTCCAGATTGGTGCTTACCACCGTGGCTGGACATACCATTACCCTCCCTCTATGGCAGGTCCGTAATTCCTCCCTTGTCATCTCGGCGTACCGACTGTCAACTGCTCAGCAATACCTCCTCAGTTTGTTACTTCTACCAATTTGCTCAACAGTCCCCACCTCAGTGGCCTGAGGACAGGGACAACAATCACCCTTCCTCCCTCTTTAAAAAAAACTGCTGTCACTAGCAGGCTCACAATACTCGGAAACACATACCACATATGGAAATACAATGCATAATTAATCTACGCAAATCCAATGATACATAACAAGAAAACAAGAAACTACAAATACTCTACTACTTTCTGGATCGCAAAGCATATGGTAAATCGTGCTGTACTCAAACTTCCTGGTTTTCCATTCGCATAACACCTTGAAAGGTGGCTACACTGAGTCACAGCGCCAGAGATTGCGCCAAAGAGTGTTATTCCGCCGCCTCCACTGGCGCAGTAGTTGTTCAGAGAATGTCGAGAGCAGTAGTTGTTCAGAGAATGTCGAGAGCAGTTGTAGTTCAGAGGTTGTCGTGGGCAGTGCTTGTTGAGAGGATGTCGAGAGCAGTACTAGTTGAGAGCATGCCATGTGCAGTTATTGTTCTGTTGGGCGAGAGAGTAGATGTTGTTCAGTTGGTGTAATGTATATATGGAAGATGTCGCAATGATCACAGTGTATTTTTCGTCAATATATATGAAGCTAACAAAAAAATTTTATTTCAAATTTCCTAAATAACAATGCCTCTTGGTTACAGGTTCAGTCAACAAAGCATCTGGCTCGTGTTCATGTATTAGACTGTAATTCTGGTTTGTATGTGCAATTATAGTATTTCGGGCTTTTTTAATTACTTCATTGTAAATGGTGTTTAAAATTTCTGGTCGTATTGAGGAAGAACCGTGCCAGATACATGTACGTTGAACCACACTACCACACACAGAACAGTTACACTTGTGCTTTGTTGTTTCGTAGCTTTTATAGTTGCAGGGGACTTAATTAATCAATTGTGGTAACGGAAATTTCCTTTCATTCTTTATTGTTATTTTTATGCAGTCAGATTGCGTACTAATACTAGTCAGGCCCAACCGGTTACGAGACTTCGTAACCGGACACACAGCTACTAAAATTATTTTCATTTTATAATTAAGCCCCCATGCACGTGGCGACCTCTGCTTCGGATCGTCCCTTGGAATTCTTTTGACAGTAAAAATAGCAGACAGTAGTACTGTTGAGTTATTTGTAGTTTAGTACTTGTAGTCTATATTGCATGTGTAGATTTGGTAATTGAACATTTGTAGTTGTCTCGTCATTCTTCTAATGATATTTTTGCAGAATTTAATTTTTGATGTCTCGTATACGGGTTTGACAATTTTGTGCAATTGTCAATGTCTTAATTGTTCGTTAATCGTGTTAGTCGGGAAGCATTTCGTGTGAATGGTATTATTGGTGATAAAGTGTTATACTGTGTGTAATTTTCGTATAGTGACGAGTTTTGTATGTCTTGTAAATGATTACGTTATCGATGAAAAAGGCATAAATGATGGATAGTCAGAATGACGAAATTGTTAACATGGCGAACTCGCCAACACAGGAGAACAGTATGATGAATAATGAAGTAGAAAATAATTTAATAAGCCGGGAAAATAGTCCGGAACCAGTTCAAAATGTTTCACAATCAAAAAATTTTCAGAATATGAGATTAACGACAGAAGATTCTGAAATAATATCGAACACAGATAGCTTTACGGCTATGACGAAGAAAGTTAGTTTTACGGGAAATGTTAGGGGCGAAAAGAATTTTAAACCAGTTAATATGGAGCAGTTGATGGTTGCTATATTAAATTTGGGATCACAGATGGAAACAAAGGAAACACGGTTAGACTCACTGGGATCATAGTTAGTATCTGAATTAAAAACAGTGGCAACACGGTTAGAAACTGATATGGGAACAACGGAAACACGGGTAGACTCACGAATAGGGACATGTTTTAAAAACATGAAAGATGAATTAAAGAAAGAAATTAGAGAAGAAGTACAACCGATATTGAATGCTCACAATAATAGATTAATTTCAATATAAATTAGACAAAAGGAACAGGAAGAAAGAGATCGCGCTATAGTACAAAAATTTTCAGAGTTAAATCTTCAACGTGCACATGATAAGAAAGAAATATTTGAAATAATCGAGGAATCCGTACCAAATGATAGAATAAATAACCTAACACAACAGTATGAACAGTTAACTACTAAATGTGTCAATACTGAAACCCGAGTCGCGACACTTACGAAAGACGTAAATAAACAGAAAGGACAAATAGGTGACTTATCGGAAAGAGTTGAGGAGATTTCAGATAAAATGATAAATCTTAGTTTAAATGCGGACAGAGATTCAGATGATACAGCTCCATTGCCATTTGCAGAAACAGAAGAGTACCAAAATATAAATAAACATGTTGAAAATCAGGGAAAATTTAATGAACGCGATGAAATTCAATTTGAGGCGTTACGAAAGCAAGTTAAACAAATTGAAAGCGAAATCGTAGGAAGAGACAGTAAAAGAAATTTAGAATCACCGATAGCAGTGGGTTTTGAAGAAAATAATTTATTTAATTTACGAGATGCAACAAGAGAGCGCCAGGCGCGCGAACTTGACAATAATCGAGATTCGGACTGGGACAGACGCGGTAGGTCTTTGTCGCCATGAGGTGAAAACTTTGACTTTAAACACTTTTTAACTGTTCGTAAATTTAAGATCTTTCGCAATTCTTAGAATGACATACATCCATGTTCATGGTTAGATCAATTTCTGTACGCACTTCCACCAAATTGGCCACTAAGTCACAAACTGGAATTTATGAGTGGCTATTTAAGCACTCAGGGGATTCACTACACTAAGTGAATATGTGCCGTAGCGTGCACGGGGCCCCGAGCTGTAGTGGTGCTATTTCCCTTTTAGTTTTCTGCACCGCTGCCTACTCTTTTACTATTCTTTGTCTCTATCAAAACAACTCTTCAACTATCAATCTATCTACAGAGTCGGTAAAGAATAACCGGATATGACTATTTTACCCAAAAGTGATCTCGGAAATTACCGTTTGCACTTACTGTATTTTCTGCAGCATTCATTCGTAATTTAAACGAAATTTTACCTGTTTATCTTCGTGACAATATTACTTCATATGTTGACGATATTCTTATTGCTTAACGTTCTTGGAGTGAGCATAACAAAATTTTGGATTGATTATTACGTATTTTTGCAAGAGTTGGCATTACAGTGAACTTGGAAAAATCTGAATTTGGTCGTTCTCAGGTGAAATTTCTTGGTCATATTATTTCTACAGAAGGTATTCTTCCTCATACAGAGAAACTAGACGCTATTCGTAATAATTCTGTTCCTACCACAAAAAGTGATGCTCGTAGTTTCCTTGATGTCTGTAATTTTCTTAGACGCTTTGTTAGATTGGACAATTTGGCCACACCTCGTTTATGTGAACTATCTGGAAAGAATTCTAATTGGTGTTGAGATGAGGAAGCTCAATCAGAATTTGAACAACTTGGTGATGCTTTAGTTGCTGCTCCACTTCTTTCACATCCGGATTTATCTAAATATATTTGTTTGGCGACGGACTTATCATACAAAGGCCTAGGTGCACACTTATTTCAAGAGATAGAAGAAAACGGTGTTGTAGTACAGAAAACTATTGCATTTGGAAGTCGTGTTCTCTCTAAATCAGAAAAGAATTATTCGATTACGGAACTTAAAACTTTGGCTGTTGTATGGGCTTTCACAAAATTTCGCATATTTTTGTATGGCAGACATACTAAGGTTTACAGCGATCAGCGAGCTCTGGAATTTCTTATGTCAACAAAATTAACACATGGAAGACTGTCACAATGAGCGCTGTATGTAGAGGAATTTGATTTTAGTATTGTTTACATACAGGGTTCTTCAAATATTATTGCTGATACCATATCGCGTGCACCTATGGGTTTAAAACAAAGTGCTGAGGAGGACTGCAAAGAAAACAATTATTGTTTGATGTACATCAAGGTGTTGCGTTTGAAAATTTTATTTCGTCTTCGCTCCAGGACATTGCTAAGGAGCAAAACAAGGATCCAATCTGGAAGGACATTAAGGAGAAGTGGAGGAGAAAGGAAAGCGTAGCGATTAGACAGTATTATTTATGAAACTTCCTGGCAGATTAAAACTGTGTGCCCGACCGAGACTCGAACTTCTGCACTGGCAGAAGTAAAGCTGTGAGTACCGGGCGTGAGTCGTGCTTCAGTAGCTCAGATGGTAGAGCACTTGCCCGCGAAAGGCAAAGGTCCCGAGTTCGAGTCTCGGTCGGGCACACAGTTTTAATCTGCCAGGAAGTTTCATATCAGCGCACACTCCGCTGCAGAGCTGCAGAGTGAAAATCTCATTCTCAGTATTATTTAGTTCGCAACGATATTCTTTTTAAACTAAAATCGGTTGACAACTCTGTAGCGTTAGTTTGCATTCCTGATGAGTGGGTTAATAAATTGATTTGGTATACACATTTCAGTTATGCTCACTCTGGTCCCAGAAAATGCTTTCATAAATTATGGGAAAATTGCTACTTCAGTAATATGGAAAAACGTATTCGATCTGTTCTTGCCAAATGCAAATTATGTCAAAAGGCTAAGCCGCGAACTATTTCTCACAGAGCACCGTTGTTTCCTAACATTCCAGCGAAACTAAAGGAGATGGCTGCAGTCGATTTTTTCGGTCCAGTGGTTCGTTCTACTAATGGTTTTGCGTACATTTTAGTAGCAGTGGGATTGACATCAAAATATGTGTGTTTTACACCTTTACGTAAAGCAACAGCTCGTTCAGTATCTAATGCTTTCATCAAACATTTTCTTAAAGATGTGGGTCATGTTGATAAGGTTATATCAGATAATGGATCACAGTTTCGCTCTAAAATTTGGCTTCGTACTCTGGGCGTCGTAATATTAAACCAATTTTCATTTCACTTTTTCACCCTCAATCTAACGCTTCAGAGAGATGGATGAAGGAAATCAATTAAATTGTGTTGTCTTTGTTGTCATCAGAATCACAGAACTTGGGATCAGTATCTTCATATTTTTCAAAACATTCTGAATGAACTCCCTAATGATTCAACTTCTTTACCGCCTATATTGATATTAAAAAATAAAGCACCGACAAATCGCATTTCTGAAATCGTTCCTTTTTCCCCTACACGGAAACTGTGGCATTCTGCAGGTGTCAACCTGGCTTTACAAAATACTGCATCTGCGGCTGCTAGAAGAGAGAAATCAGCTAAACGTCCTGGTCGTTTAAAAACCTTGTCAGTTGGTGAAAAGATGTTAATTAAGTTTCACCGTTTGTCTCACAAAGGAAAAGGCTTGAGTCGTAAATTTTTTCTGCTTTATAACGGTCCATATAGAGTTCGCAAAATTATTCATGATAACACTGTCGAAGTAGAAACTCTTAAATCTCGGTGCTCTAAGGGAATACATCCTATATCGAACGTTAAAATTTTTGTGGAATGACATACTTTTGAGAAACTAACAGTTATAAGTAAACACGCAGAGAATACAAGGATACCACGCCGTCTTCTGGCGGCGGCACATACTCAAAGCAACAGTCAAGTCTGCGCGCCGCACAAGGCAGTCGTTGACCGCAAACAATTACTTCCTACGTCACGCGTACCTACAGCTGATTGAGCGCTCAGTGCGAATGCACTGACAGCCGTAAACAAATACACAGTCTAATTTCTTCGAATAAATTCAGTATAAAGCTATAGTGACTTGATAAATTATGTTATTAAGGTTCAGCTTTTTTCAGGATACAGTTGTATAAGATATTTAAGAACTTCAGGTAAATTCTATGTGTGTCCGACGTTAAGAGGACTTGTTATCGAGAAAATTTCAGGAAGAATGTAATTTCGAAGAAGAAAGTAATAAACTAAAAAGGTAACTACTAATTGAGTTTATTTTTCAGGTAACATATTTCCACTTAGGTACGTACTTTAGACGTAATTTTCTGCTCGCGATTACGTGATTTATAGGCCTACTTTGTGTTAACTGATTTTGGCAATGATTGATTAATGAACAGGGTTGTTACTTATGTATATTATGCATCGCTTGGCTGCTGTGCTTTTTTACTGATGTCATATTTTTTTTATTATGTGCCTGGTGTGCTTATTTATTTAAATTATAATTGTCACATGATTAGTCGTGCTGATATGGTTATGTATGTAAGTCATACTTTGTGATTTATCTGCTTGCGCCTTCATGTTTACTTATTAAGATTACATATGAACATTTATTTGCGTATGCTGATATGCTGCTAATTACCTGTTTATTATGTAAGATGTATATTTGCTGCTTTGCGTATGGATTGCATATTTACACATTTTTGTTTTGTTGTCATAACTACTCTTTAATTTGGTATGTCGAAATGCTGATATACTGTGTACGAACATGGAGTTCAGGTCACACTATGGTATTAATTATAGGTTGTTCGCTTAGCAGAGCCTCATTATAGGGATTGTACTACATCCACTTTTTGACATTCTGTTCACTACTGGTATATTTATTCGCTATTGCATGTTTTGCTTACGCTCAGTGCTTTATATTTTAAGATAAGAAAATGAACTGCTATATTCTACGAAAGACATTGGTACAAGAAACTTCATTGAAGTCACATGAGCTGGAGGTTTTATGGAAGCTGTATAAATTTATGCTAATAGAAAGGAAGCTAACAACATGAAATACCAACACTAGGTTTATACCATTGACAGTTACTACACTGCATTCTTCGTGAGCAAATGAAATAGCAAGTGACACTTTACACAAGAAATACTCCACATGTTTGCTTCTGTTTTGCCATGATTCTTGAAGTGGTGTACACACTGTGAAATATTACGGTCATTCACACTCTGTACTCGTACTTACTTACTGAAAGTTATTCAAACTAAACGCTGTTAGAGGTCATGTATGCATTTCTTTTATTTAATGATGGACAAGGTAACCAAAATGTATTTTATAATTCATAATGAGTAGAAGATTTGGGACAGGTGGATTACACAGAGGTTGTGTGTGGACATTGTGTCTTCGGATTGTATGGGATGATGAACTGAAGTTTGCACTAGGATTTTATCGGTACTAGAGGAAAAAGTTGTTATGGAAGTGAAATGATATTGGTGATAAGGTTTGTATGTATCGACGTATTGAAGAGGCATTATTGAGGTATTGAGATTGTGTGAAGTTGATGATTATTGGAGTTTTGGTGGACAAGAGGTAAGGTAAATGATATTGATGATAAGGTTTATATGTATCGACGTAAGAGGTATTATTGAAGTATCAAGATTATGTGATGCTGATGATTATTAGAATTTTGGTGGATAAGAGGTAAAGTAAGTGAGAAGCATATTGTTTTTGTTGGTTTATATGGAACAAGGAGGATGAAGATGGCAGACTAGAACACTCAAGTAGAGGGAAGATTGTCTACACACACACTTTGTTAAATCAATAAGCAGTATATACTTTTTTTGGGGAGAGTAAGTATTTGCACATCTTGGCACACTGACAGTTGTTCAGCAACCGTACATTTTGATTTGGCTTGGCAAACATTGGTCTTGACATGATGACTATGACGTTGACTAACTATTATTGACTATTATACACTGCTGCCACTACTACTTGATACACATGTTGAACATCAAATTTTGACAGAATTGCATTGACACAGTTAACACTATTCAATTACACAGTAGTACTTAAATGTAAATGAAAGATGAGTGAGTGTGTTTTGTATGTTTTCCTTTCCTAATACCAAATAATTGGTACCGACCTATCTCCTAAATATTATTTTACTTGTTTGTTGTGGCTTGCACTGACACGCATAAACATTATAGGTTTATTGATATTTGTGTATTTGTAATAGTTAAATATGACAATTATCTGATATCGTTTGTGTGTTTATTATAATTTGTATGTTTAGTGTAAGAGCATTGATAATAATTTTGTAAAGGCAATTGTGTGTGCATTCAAACTGTTGTTCATCCTTACACGTATTAACATTGATGGGTGCCATTTGGAAATGTCTAATTACTGCTGATGAACTCCGATGAAGTGTCTGATTAGTGATAGTGAATATTATGGAGTGTTACCTGCACTTGTTCAACATTGATGGGTGCCACTTGGAAATGTTTAATTTCTACTAATTAACTCTGATGAACTGTTTAATTACTGATAGTGAATATTTTGGACTGTTACCTGCACTTGTTCAACACTGCTGGGTGCCACTGATCGAACTGCTTCTACTGAAATGATGTCACTTGTTGGTGTCTGCACCTGCTCAACATTGCTGGGTGCCACTGATGGAACTGCTTCTACTGAGATAATGTTACTTGTTGGTGTCTGCACCTGTTCAACATTGCTGGGTGCCACTGTTGGAGCTGTTTAAATACTGCTAATGAAATGTTATGATACTGCTATTTGCACCTGTTCACCATTGCGGGGTGCTACTGTTGGAACTGTCAACTACTCTGAGGAGTGCTACCTGTTTATTGAACTTTTGAAAAGATTTTATGTGAATATTTGTAGAAACAGATTTTTTGTATATTTACTGTTTATGAAATGTTATGAGACTCTTACCTGCACCTGTTCGTCATTGCTGGTGCCATTGATTGAATGATACTTGTGTGAACTACTATGTAAATCACATTTATGCAAGCATTTGTATTCCTTACTGTATTTTATATATTAGGTTATTGAAGGATCAGTGCAAAACCAAAATTTATTTAGTTATGTGATATTTACTTATTAATACTATCTTTTACTTTTGTCTGTAGTTTTTTGACGAATTTGGTGGTATTTTCACCACCAATGCTGGCAAAAATACCATCAAATTCTAGCCCTTGGAGGAGGGGCATATGAAAGGTGGCTACAATGAGTCACAGCGACAGAGATTGCGCCAAAGAGTATTATTCCGCCGCCTCCACTGGCGCAGTAGTTGTTCAGAGAATGTCGAGAGCAGTTGTAGTTCAGAGGTTGCCGTGGGCAGTGCTTGTTGAGAGGATGTCGAGAGCAGTACTAGTTGAGAGCATGCCGTGTGCAGTTATTGTTCTGTTGGGCGAGAGAGTAGATGTTGTTCAGTTGGTGTAATGTATATATGGAAGATGTCGCAATGATCACAGTGTATTTTTCGTCAATATATATGAAGGTAACAAAAAATTTTTTATTTCAAATTTCCTAAATAACAATGCCTCTTGGTTACAGGTTCAGTCAACAAAGCATCTGGCTCGTGTTCATGTATTAGACTGTAATTCTGGTTTGTATGTGCAATTATAGTATTTCGGGCTTTTTTAATTACTTCATTGTGAATGGTGTTTAAAATTTCTTGTCGTATTGAGGAAGAACCGTGCCAGATACATGTACGTTGAACCACACTACCACACACAGAACAGTTACACTTGTGCTTTGTTGTTTCGTAGCTTTTATAGGTGCAGGGGACTTAATTAATCAATTGTGGTAACGGAAATTTCCTTTCATTCTTTATTGTTATTTTTATGCAGTCAGATTGCGTACTAATACTAGTCAGGCCCAACCGGTTACGAGACTTCGTAACCGGACACACAGCTACTAAAATTATTTTCATTTTATAATTAAGCCCCCATGCAACCTCTCTCCACTCTCTCCTTCTTCCTTTTCCCTTCCTGTGACATGCCGGGAATCACATACGAACAAATCTTAAATGGCCGCAACCACCCAATGTGTACTATCGTTTTTCTAGTTGGCAGCTGAAGCTTAGCATTAACGAGTGATGTGGTTTCAACTTCTTGGTATATTCCTTGATACCTCGTGACGAACTTCTTCGTTTTTCATTTTGGCATACAGGGGCTGGATAGCAATACCCATTGCCCTACCCTATACTGCGGTAAACTTCCTTCCCACTTCACTGCGTCTTCCTGCCTTCCAAAGCCTTCGTATGAGCCGTTTGTACCCGTTTGCAAACATCCCGAATTCTCCTCGCGAATTGGCATACGGATTAATCCGTCCTTCCTTTCTGTACCTTCACTAAATTAAACGGTGACGGCATTTTTCGCCTGTACGCTACCTCAAATGGAGACAAACCGATATTAGTATGCCCTTTTGCATTGAAAGCACATACAATATGCTTGAAATACTCGTCCCACTGGCAGTGATGAAAATCCATATAAACTTTTCGCTCGCGCAGGCGAAATCTGCGGCCTCGCTGTTTATCTTCACCTTAAACCGTTGAGATGGTGCTAGATGTTACACCGATCACGCATCCTTCAACATCCAGTCCTGGCCTACGGCTGCTATGCTTATTATGTTGAGCGCGAAAGTATATGCTATCAAATCGCTATATTCATTACTTACGATTAGCTATATGCGTTTATACGTACTGTTATTTAAAGACAGCAACGAAATTAGGTCTCAGGATTCTAGTTTTGGTTTCGGCCCATGAGTAAGTGTTCAGTGCGATTAGCTGTTGGTGTATACGAAACGAGCTGTTTAAATGCAAATCACAAACAATGCTTGTGTCTGTGAAAACAACCTTAAGAGAAATAACTCTAATTATACTATGTTTACTGTTCTGTTAGGTAATTATGCACTCTGCCTCTCAATGATTAATAATGCAACACTACTATCACCCCGATGCTGATCAGCAATCAGCAAAGTAGCTCTATAATCAGGGTGGTTACGGCATAATAAATAATTAATTGTTTCTCTCTTGAATTATCACAGATATTCCTCTATATATACCAAGGTATAGTTAAAACTCATGGGCTTACAGCACCAGCTAATATTTCTTAGGCCAGTTCAATGTGAAGCAATAAAACCCGTAACTCCAGATCGTGGTTTCGTCTCGAATACCAATATCTTTTGCAGAATCCTGTGACCAGGCCTATCTGCCTGGGATGTTATCTCCCAACCTTGAGAAAATCTGAAAGAGAAATATATTGAATTATTCGTAGCCGCAGCGTAGCTCGTGGAATCTGAAAGAAAGTTTAGTGTCCTAACCGGCAGCAAATCTCGAAGATGAGCTGAAAGATAATTGCTAATTATTTGCTAGTATGGCGCCTAACAATGGTCCATGTTCCGTTAAGGCCACGTCACCTCAGGACAAGCAAGGTTTAGGTTTACAAGTAATTATGTACCACACACAAGTTTGAAGTCATGAACAACTATAATTTAGGTTTCGTTTACAGCTAACATAGACTGTTAAGGCAAGATGAACCTCAGACAATCGTTCTTTCCTCTTCGAGTCCAAGAACAGAAGAAGTCAATCAGAATAGAAAGTTCAGGCAGAGAATCTCGGAAGTCCATGGCTATATCCATCAAGGCATAAGTTGCAATACGATGCATTTGTTTACTCATTGGCGTACACCGTCAGCTATTCGTACAATAATTATCAATTCATTGCATTTATAAACTTCAAATTCATGACCACGGGAGGAGATACAATACAGGTGCTTTTCTCCTGCAATCACATCTGCAGTGATTTCTAGAGTACGTTTGTAGAGTCATGGGGAATAATGACACTCACCAGCCTATTGAAAGGTACATAATGGTCCTGTCACCAATATTTCATACAGATACGTTCATCCGATCGCAAATGCTTTCATTTCCAGAGGTCCAACGTCTCGTATCTGTTCCTATACCCAAAGAAAATTTCCAAGTGAATTTAGAAACAGTTAAATTTGTTGCCTCAAACAACGGCTACAACCTGGTTCTTTCTGACCACAACTTCCATTGTCTGTAGGAAGTGGTGTAGAATACCATACCTAGGGGAAGTATCACAGAGTGTAACAAAAGCAATGAAATACTGGAACTATAGGATTTCCTACTATGTGAAGAACGTCACAGTATAGTAATTTTAAGTAGCAAAGATAAGACCCAATTACTAGCCAAAAGTGGGGTGTACAAAATTTCTTGTCCTGGTTGTGGTTAGCTTTATGTTTGTCAGTCAGGCAGGGTCACAGCAACTAGGTTGCATTAACACGAACGCAGCTGGTCGCTGCAGAATTATGTCTCCACATTTGGTGAACGTGTACTGTGTGAGGGCCACAGCACCTGCCGAAGTTCCGTGTCGTTCACTTAGCAAACAATGACCAGAATCTCAGCCTGTTACAAGGCTTGTAAATCACTGAAGATCTGACCCACAGTCCTGATTTAGTGTTAAATGACCAAACACTGCTTAATAATACCCTTGTTGAAAACTTCACATAATCCTCTCAGTTCCCATTTCTTCCCACACTATGTCTTCCCACACTATGTCTTCCCGATATTTATTTATTTTAATTTTATTATGATTGCCTATGTACTCTAAATATTCAGTGTTTACAATTGTTAATTCATTCTTTTTTTTTTGTATGTCTTCCCATATTTAATACCTCTCCAAGCTGTTCTTTAGTAATCCTGTCAAGCTTTAATTTTATTTGATTAGTATTGTTAATTTAACGTAAACTGTTATATGGGCACCGATTTTCGAGTTTAGTTTTACTGTTTTTCCTGATTTGCTCCAGTTATATTTATTTATTGTTCAACTTTTTCCCTTAGTGCTCACATTACCACAGCAATGTCAAAGATAACATTTACAGTGAGTTTGTGCCTCGGTCTAGACGATTATCATCTTTTCCGATTTTATGTGTAAACATTGTAGCTTATTGACCTTGAGTCAGTTGAAGCCTGATGATGATCTTTTAAACCTAAAACCGGTTCACTGAATGAATTAATCCTGTGGAAGATACGCAATTTGGGCTTTTATTTATCATGTTGGTCTACCAAGAAGCGACGACAGAATAGTCAATTTTGTTACAGAGAGTTGTGTGTGTGTGTGTGTGTGTGTGTGTGTGTGTGTGTGTGTGTGTGTGTGAGGGGTGGAGGGCCTGACTGGAGGGTCAAAAATTTTAGAGAGAGATCAGGACTTGACTTAGTTATGTGGTTGAATGGAAGTAAGATGCAGCAGTTACTCAGAGTGGAAGAGGCTTGTAAAAGACTGATAATGTGGAGAGCTGCCGACTTACGACTTAAGACGATAAAAACAACACGATATACGTTGTGTAACATATAACATTATTTTAATAAATCACTGGTGCCAACGGCGTACACTAGGCAGAAATAACTTTTCTTGTTTTCCCTAAAGAGCTCGGACAGTACCAAACAATTCATGAGTTTCGATAAGCCTTGTGAACTGTGTTCATTTTGGGTGTATCTCTCTCGTATTGACAGCTTTTGTAATGTCACGTCAGTTCGACGCTGAAACGACCACTCTATTCACTCGCAATGACAATAGCTTCAATCATAATAATGACTATACACTCATTTCCTATATGGAGTTTGTAAATGCATCAGAGAGTACCGGAACAATGAATCTTGTAGTCTGTCAGAGACATAGGCTTGCGTGCCTCATGTAGATCATTGACCGTGAAAATAAAGATCTGCGGCTCAGTAAACAATTTCAGTTTGTGAGTGTACTCTTGCTATGGTGCGGAAGTTTCTTCATTTGAGATGTTTCGGTGTCTATAAACCATATAAACCATCATCAAAACTTTTAAAGAAATACGTATTTGTTTCAGCAGATACGTCATATACAGCCAACAACAAGTCAGCATCTTCTCGCAAGTTCTCACACCGCTAGGGGCCACATAAGTGAAAAACAATGGGAGTCACCACTGTGATCAAGCTACTGGGCCCGCGTTCAGGAGGACTTTCCATGGATTCCACAACTTACTAAAGGAATACTGGGACGGTTTCTTTTCAATCACATGGACAATTTTTCTCTCCATTCTCGTCCTTGTGATCCGCCTCAATTTCCTCGTCGTCTACGAGGCATCTCTGTCACAGCGCAAAAAATGATGAGGCAAACTGCGCTCCTAAGGTCTGGTATCTTTAGAATGGTGCTATCAATTCAAGCTCACAGTCAACCTCTCCGTACGTAAATATACGTAAATAATTGGTGCTAAGTGATGCTCGAAACGAATAGTAAAAGACTTTTGTATGAGTAAAATGTTTTCCACATGTTTCCGAACACTTCTGATAACAGCTACTATAGTTAATTGTACTTAAATAGAACACGTATACCAATGTAGCATAGGTATAGAGCTATATCTGTATTTTACCCTCCTTTATAAACCCAAATGATAGAACTTTGTAGCTTCATGAAAAAGTAAACTATGGGCACACTTATAACAGTTTCCTTCATTTAAACTAACTTCCGAAATAATTGTGTTTGTTGCTTTTAGAAATAAAATAGCAGGAGCATGAGATGTAGCTTTCATTACTGCTTTATTCTTGTGATAATCACAAACAGGATAATCTTTCGATTTAATGCCAGTCAACTAGATAGATTCTGGTAACGCATAATAATCATGGATGTTATCACTTTCCTTTTCATTTTAAGTGTTGTACTCAGGGTTGTACTAAAACGTGGTACTGCTTAGACTGAAGCGTGGCACTGCCCACTACAATGGATCAGTGCTGATTCATGGTCTCCTGTTCCATTTGAGGCTTTGCTGTCTAACGGCTTGCACGGAAAACAAAAGTTTAAAATGACGTCCTAATCTAATAATTAAGAGGTATAATACTATGGGTTAAAATTTTAAAACAAATACTACTGATAGAAATAGTGTGCATGTCATAAGGAGACGTAACTTAGGACGCGCAAATTGCTAAGACTACATACATCTAATACTCTGAAATGAAAGCACTTGCAAAACACTTCAAATTGACGAAAAAATTTACCACAGTGAAATTTCATCATCCAGTGAAAGGTAGTGAGCGAGGAGCTTTGAGCGGAAGTGCCCGGCAACCATGTGAACATCATTCACGTAAAGAACAAAATTTTTACTCACTCAGCCCAGGAGTGCATTGATTGAATTAAACACAAATAGCATACAATTAAAACAAAATTTTCTGAAGAACCAGACGAAGCTTTTACAATAAGCTGGTAATGCACCCAGCTAGAAGTTGTCGCCGGCCAGTAGTACTGTAAGTGGCGCCCTACAAGGTTCTCCATCAAATTTCGCGCTGCGAGTAGCCGTTCTACCACATACAGAAAGGGATTCGTTAAACTACATACAACAATTTTACATGTAAAAAAGGGTAATATGTTTAGATTATTAAGCTTCATACATTGACAAAAAGAAATAAATCGCCGGAAAGACCGGCAATACAAAAATGATACAAAATAATAAATATACATGTATACATGGACAGGAACTCCTGACGACAAAACAATAAACTTGTTGAATCAATGAACCAAACGAACTCGCCATGCCAAGTCTTGAAATGCCTGCATCTAAAAACTATCAGATGTTGGAAGCAAATGTTCTGAAACCAGCTCACCAAATTCTTTTTCTCCTATGTCTGCCCCTGGTAATCGAGGTGGGCCTCGAACTCTTTCACTGCCAGTGCAGTAGTCCTTCCCATCACTGCTTGCGACCGGTAGCCCCCAGCCAACACGTTCGCACCATTTTGTGGCTCAGCACAGCCGCGGTATGCTGTGGTCGGCCAGCGCGGCCTTTTCCAATCTGCTCCAGTCCGAGGTAGAAAACAATCTCTCCAAACGGCGCGGCAAGCGTTTCCAAGCCTCGCTTACCGCGCCCTCTCGGGAGACGCTTCTAAACCGTTGCTGGGCAGCTACCTCAGATAACTATGGAGAAGCACCATCAATGTGATCTGGCACGACCTATCTTGCATGACAATTTAATTTATTACCTCTTTGCTACTAACTATATTGTCAATACATAACGCAGACAGAATTTACAGCCGGCCGCGGTGGCCGTGCGGTTCTAGGCGCGTCAGTCCGGAACTGCGTGACCGCTACGGTCGCAGGTTCGAATCCTGCCTCTGGCATAGATATGTGTGATGTCCTTACGAGAGTTAGGTTTAAGTAGTTCTAAGTTCTAGGGGTTTGATGGCCTCAGAAGTTAAGTCCCATAGTGCTCAGAGCCATATTTTGTCTTTCCTACGAATTGTCAGCTGCATTTCCTCCGGTGCTTCCGCAGATATATGCAGTTTCCTTTTTCCAACGCGTAGCTGGAGTCAGCCCTAATAATGCTGCTTATTACATCTTTCATGCGACACGCAGCGTCAATAGAAAGTATCGTCTTGTTTCCATTATTCCACGATATGTAAAGTGAAATTTTACGTACCCATTCGACAGAGCAGTCCCAAATTAATCGCCCGCATCTCGTGGTCGTGCGGTAGCGTTCTCGCTTCCCACGCCCGGGTTCCCGGGTTCGATTCCCGGCGGGGTCAGGGATTTTCTCTGCCTCGTGATGGCTGGGTGTTGTGTGCTTTCCTTAGAATAGTTAGGTTTAAGTAGTTCTAAGTTCTAGGGGACTGATGACCATCGATGTTAAGTCCCATAGTGCTCAGAGCCATTTGAACCCAAATTAATCTAGTGCGATGTTGGTTTTAGCGATATGTGTTAACAGGGACAGTAAAACACGGGGAATGACGAGTTCTCCAGCAGCACAGCACCGCTCTGTCCCGAGATGACTCCAGCCGTCGTGCAGCAGCGCTGCTCAGTTGTTGCTGGTGGGCTGGTTGTTCTTCGTGTTTAACTGCCCCTCTTAATACATATCGGTAAACCGAATATCGCACTAAATTACTCTGGTAGCGATCTATCGAAGGATTATGTAAAAATGCGATTAAAAAATAATTTTGCAGGCCGCTGTGGCCAAGCGATTCTCGGCGCTTCAGTCCGAAACTGCGCTGCGGTTACGGTCGCAGGTTCGAATCCTGCCTCGGCCATGGATGTATGTGATGTCCTTAGGTTAGTTAGGTTTAAGTAGTTCTGAGTCTAGGGGACTGATGGCCTCAGATGTCACGTCCCATAGTGCTTAGAGCCATTTGAACCGTGTGAACCAAAGAAAATATGCCTGACGACAATTACGACACACATACTGTATAACACATTAGCTCATATGCATAGTATGCAGAGATTTGAACCTTTTTATACATCTGAGCTAGATTCATTAAGGAATCGACGCTTCGCTGGTATTTTCCTCATTACCCAGTTACCGAAATCCAACGGAGGAAGAGCTATGCTCATTTCATCCCACAGACGCAAGCCTACACCGTAAATATTCCAGCAAGATTTTCATCAGCCAAGAAGAACAGGATGATGATTAACGTTATATTCATTCTTGTATAGAAAAGAGTCTGACGTTAGCGGAGCTTTCGCTCTGAAATATTTGATGTGACAGCCCGCTTCTAAACTGAGCGATAGTTAATACACACTACTGGCCATTAAAATTGCTACACCACGAAGATGACGAGCTACAGACGCGATATTTAACCGACAGGAAGAAGATGCTATATACAAATGAGTAGCTTTTCAGAGCATTCACACAAGATTGGCGCCGGTGTAGACACCTACAACGTGCTGACATGAGGAAAGTTTCCAACCGATTTCTCATACACAAACAACAGTTGACTGGCGTTGCCCAGCGGAACGTTGTTGTGATGCCTCGTGTAAGGAGGAAAAATGCCTACCATCACGTTTCCGACTTTGATAAAGGTCGGATTGTAGCCTATCGCGATTGCGGTTTATCGTATCGCGACATTGCTGCTCGCGTTGGTCGAGATCCAATGACTGTTAGCAGACTATGAAATCGGTGGGTTTAGGAAGGTAATACGGAACGCCGTGCTGGATCCCAACGGTCTCGTATCACTCCCAGTCGAGATGACAGGCACCTTATTCGCAAGTATATAACAGATCGTGCAGTCACGTCTCGATCCCTGAGTCAACAGATGGGACGTTTGCAAGACAACAACCATCTGCACGAACAGTTCGACGACGTTTGCAGCAGCATGGACTATCAGCTCGGAGACCATGGCTGCGGTTACCCTTGACGCTGCATCACAGACAGGAGCGCCTGCGATGGTGTACTCAACGACGAACCTGGGTGCACGAATGGCAAAACGTCAGTTTTTCGGATGAATCCCGGTTCTGTTTACAGCATTATGATGGTCTCATCCGAGTTTAGCGACATCGCGGTGAACGCACATTGGAAGCGTGTATTCGTCGTCGCCATACTGGCATATCACTGGCGCGATGGTAGGGGCTGTCATTGGTTACACGACTCGGTCACCTCTTGTTCGCATTGACGGCACTTTGAACTGTAGACCTTACATTTCAGATGTGTTACGACCCGTGGCTCTACCCTTCATTCGATCCCTGTGAAACCCTACATTTCAGCAGAATAATGCACGACCGCATGTCGCAGGTCCTGTACGGGCCTTTCTGGATACAGAAAATGTTCCACTGCTGCCCTGGCCAGCACATTCTCCAGATATCTCACCAATTGAAAACGGCTGGTCAATGGTGGCCGAGCAGCTGGCTCGTCACAATACGCCAGTCACTACTCTTGATGAATTGTGTTATCGCGTTGAAGCTTCATGGGCAGCTGTACCTGTACACGCCATCTGAGCTCTGTTTTACTCAATGCCCAGGTGTATCAAGGCCGTTATTACGGCCAGAGGTGGTTGTTCTGGGTACTCATTTCTCAGGATCTATGCACCCAAATTGCGTGAAAATGTAATCACATGTCAGTTGTAGTATAATATATTTGTCCAATGAATACGCGTTTATCATCTGCATTTCTTCTTGGTGTAGCAATTTTAATGACCAGTATTGTATGTGTATGGCTCTAACAGAGGACACTAAAGGCAATGATCTACATAACAATACCGCCGACAGAGCAGGAACCATGTTCGGCGCGTGGAAACACTCAGGCGGCAGACTGGACGTCATGAAAGAGTGTTCTGTTGCTCCATGCAACTGCTGTAGAGCAATTCTAAGGGCTTAAATTGTGGAGTTACTGACTTTAAGTGACATCGTGACATGGGTTTCCTATGAACAGTCCAACAAGCTGGACGCGAAGTGTGTTTGTATGTTGACCCTACTGATGGAAAGGAGATGCATTGTGCGTCGTATTGTTTCCGGGAGGTAACTGCTTTCAAATTCTACTCTGACTCGCGTTACCCTACTACCAATAGCACGAAAGACAAGGGTCTGGTGTCCTGTTGACTATGAGGTCAAGTGAGTCCTTTTTATATAACAATCCTGTCATATCTGTTAAGCTAATTAGCGGAATCACATAAATATGTCTGAATGGCCGGCTGAATGGAGCTTCTGTTCTCGTGAATGCGGATGAAATATCTTATTACTGCCTCACGTCACTCGATCTTCAATAGCCAAACAAAACCTTCTTATCGAAAAGCGGTTGTAGCACAAATTTGGAAAAAAATTTCATCCACGACTACAGCAAGGATCGTTTCGGGCAAGGAACTACTAGGAAGCCTGCTGTTCAGCACACCTAAGTCATTGTACTACCGTACAGCCACGTTCTCTGTTGTAGCGAAACACCAGATGGCTTTAGTGATAATAGTTTAGTGTTGCTTTTAGCACCGATTGCAGATGCTATACCGACCAGTGCCGTTCAGGAAACGCTCACTGTCATGTTGTTAACTGCAAAGAGCAAATATCAGACTACGATTTTTGGAGTGGTATGACGTTACGTCCTCTTCTGCCATAATACAAGAAGGTCCTTTTTGTGGTCTAGGTCAGTGGGAGTCAACCTTTTCCTACCGGCCGCTAGTGGGCGTTCCAGCTTTCATGGTGGGCGGTAGGCATTTGGTGGTTAAAGAGATTTCCATTAGAACGGTTCAAATGGCTCTGAGCACTATGGGACTCAACTGCTGTGGTCATAAGTCCCCTAGAACTTAGAACTACTTAAACCTAACTAACCTAAGGACAGCACACAACACCCAGCCATCACGAGGCAGAGAAAACCCCTGCCCCCGCCGGGAATCGAACCCGGGAACCCGGGCGTAGGAAGCGAGAACGCTACCGCACGACCACGAGATGCGGGCATTTCCATTAGATTTTCACAAAATTGAACATGAATTTTCTCGTAAGTAATTATTACTGTATGATTTAACATGTTGCCAGTCTGCTTTATAAATTTTATAACGTAAAGTAGCTTCTCTGCTTTATTAATTAGCATTATTGTGGAACTGGTTTCCAGTTAGAAAATTTTAATAGTAACAAGGATAGAGAAGTGGGTAATAGGTAAAAAAGGTTGACTACTTCTGGCATAGATTATAAAATAATTTGGACGGGCTACAGAATCAAAGCTATGCAGTAGTGATAAGTACAACATGAAATTACACTTCAGTTCAACCAGTTTCAGCCGTTGCCACATTACAGTTGGAAAATTATAGAGAGAACGTGAAACAAATATCAATCCCATGAAATGTAGACCATTCTAGGATATGTCAATGATTAGCATAAAGGTAGCCACGAGTCGAGTAGTATATTTTTTATTAAAATAAGATAACAGTACGAGTTTCTTATTCAGGAATGACATTGTAATGTTGGTAGTTCGTGAGAAGATCGGCCTGCCTATCGTGTAAGAATGATAAACATCTTCAGTAAGTGTCGGGAGTCGGTAGCAGAAGGATAGTGGCCAGAGGAGACTCATGCCGTTTGTTTGTTTCAGGCCGTTACTATACCCGGTGGTAAAGATTCTACGTTTACCATTTGAATATGATTCAAGAGGGGCACGGTCAACACAGCACAGGGTCACAAAGGCCCTATGAGACTGGAGTCCGAGAGTGCAAACGCTGTGTCAGCCGTGCCGGATCGTACAGCCACGTTCCCTATGACAACGTTGTGCACAGAAGTGTAACCACGTCGCCTTTTCAGTACAGTTCGCGGCTGATGTGACTGTGCGTGAAGACTCCAAGGATAACAAACGTTGCCAGATTGCATTTAGCATGTGGACCCAGCACTTGACATGACTGTATGGTGCTGCTTTGGGTACATACCTCTGGTTCGTATAGCCAGTAATTTGGACAACAGTTGCCACGTTTATAACATGTTTAGCGTAGTGGCTTCGAGGTCTCCATGACGTTACATTTCAATCACATAACGCAAGCTCGTGGCGGCCAGACCTACTTCGATACAGACGATGAACGACTGTTCAAGCGTTTTCTAGACCTCGCACCTACTCAGAACATGTGGTTGCGGGACTGGGAGAGATTATCACGCAGTAACTCGGCTGTCAGTACGATTCATGAGCTTTAGTATAAAAATGAAACAGTATAGAATGAAATGTGTTCCTCAAAGAGAATGAATGAATTTTTGAATGTTAATTGTTCGAGAGTTGGGACACATTACATTGACGGCAGCAGGCGTATGACAAGAATAATATGAAGCTGTAAACTTTTAAATTAGTGATTAAAATGAATTTCCCGCTGTGTAAACTAATAAAAAATACCTGTAATTTCATATTCTGGTGAACGTCAGGCGCAGGAGTCGTCGTTGGACAGCGGGAATGCTTGGTTACGGACGACCTTGAATTTATTAATTTGAAATGCAATACGTGACAATAGCAATAAAAATTGGAGTTCGTAAAAATGAAATTACAGTGCAGATTCGACTTACGAAAGGTGTAGATTTACATTCAACAGCGCGCTGATGACGCGCGAATATCACGTCACCAAACTGTCCACTTCCAATACTAGTGGAAGGAATGGACAACTTTGTCAGTAATGGAAATATATTTCAGTTCATTATGCTCATTATTCAAACGAAATTACAAAGAATAAATTATTCAGAACCTTTTGAGCTGGAGATAAAAGAGTAGCAAGAAGAAGCCTTACCTCATTTCATTATTTTTACAAAAAAAAAGCGATAATCGAAAATAGATGTATTTAATTTCATAGATATAATTTCTGTTATAAACTCGAAATTATCCGGTCTCTGACATTAAGAACTCAGTCATTCGTTATAAGAATGATATGGCCATTTCTGCCAACCAAGCTCAGTTCCACTCAATGCCTAGTCGCATTAGAAACAACGTTGGTGCCAGGGATGCTTCTGTGTACTAAATTTCACACTCCTTACACCCTCAAATCGACTATAAATTATTTCGTGCAATCTCCCTACTACACTGCACATACACAATTTCATTATTTGCTGTTCTTCCTGATACTGCAACTTTAATGGCCAGCAACGTATGTACCGGAAAATCAGTTTGCAATATCAGTTTTTCTAAAAAAATTTGATGCCTGAACCATCCCCCCCTCCCCCCCGCCCCAATCATGTCGAACGAAAGGAAAAGATTAAAAACTGCTGATAAAGTCAGAGAACAATGAAACGTTAAACACTAAAATTAACCGCATCCCATTATTTTACAGAGCTAGAAATCGTTGATTCTTCTCCTGAAGTAAAAGATCTTTATCACTCATGGAATGTGTCTAGATTTTCCCTTACTTTTCATTTTGGCATGTGATAAGATTGGTCTAGCACATCACCATCCACCTGTCTCCCAACGTTCAATGGACTTAAGTAACATTAGAAGGACAAAGTTACGTGAATGCTCGACAGTTACTACTGCAACATAACTTTTAAAAAATGTGACAGAGCCCATAAAGTATAGAGACTTGTTAGAGAAAGTTTAGAAAAACAGTTTTATGCAATGATTGTTTCCGGTGCTCTATGTCTCTAACGGACATTCATTGCAGTAAGACGGCAGTCCAGAGTTCAGAAGTTGGAACTTCCGGTCGATGTCTGTATTGTTGTTGAGTCAGGTGTGATAGACAAAAAAAATTCAATTTTTGTTATATGCAGAGTAAAGGAACGGGTTGAATATTATATTAACACGTACATCAGTACTGATGAACATAGAAATATGGTGAACCCAGTACGTTGTCCTCGATGGTGAGTGTCCATCGGAGGTGAGGGTATCATCTGGAGTGCCCCAGGGAAGTGTGGTAGGTCTGCTATTGTTTTCTATCTGCATAAATGATCTTTTGGGTAGGGTGGATAGCAATGTGCGGCTGTTTGCTGATTGTGCTGTACTGTACGGGAAGGTGTCGTCGTTGAGTGACTGTATGAGGATACAACATGACTTGGACAGGATTTGTGACTGGTGTAAAGAATGGCAGCTAACTCTAAATATAGATAAATGTAAATTAATGCAGATGAATAGGAAAAAGAATCCCATAATGTTTGAATACTCCATTTGTAGCGTAGCGCTTGACACAGTCACGTCTACTAAACATTTGGGCGTAACATTGCAGAGCGATATGAAGTAGGACAATACCTCTGATAACAAAATCAGAACAATTATGAATATTATTACAAGGGAGACAGGACAACCAAGAGTAGAGGATGACGGCATCAGCATCAAAGCGAATGGAAACTTGATAAACAACAAGCCAGAAGTCGGAAACATTTTGAATAATCATTTTTTAAATGTTGTACAGAAAATAGGATCTAATTTTCATTAGAAGAAGCAAGGCAGTTAATGGAAGAGGCCTTACCCACACCATTTGATACAATTGAAATTCCACCCACCTCTACATCTGAAATTAGGAAGATTGTAAAATCTCTCAAGAATAAAAGCTCACATGTGATTGATGGCATTTCCAGCAGGATAATAAAAGCTTGTTCCCAAGAAATAAGTGGGATTCTTGGCCACATATGTAACAGCTCTCTGAAGCAGGGTATTTTCCCAGATAGACTGAAGTATGCCATTGTTATACCACTGCATAAAAAAGGGGATACGTCTGATGTCAACAACTACTGCCCAATCTCTCTTCTGACTGCCTTATCCAAAATTCTTGAAAAAGTAATGTATTGTAGAATAGCTTCACACCTTTGTAAAAATAAAGTTTTAACAAAATGTTAATTGGATTTCCAGAAGGGTTTTTCAACGGAAAATACTATACATACTTTCACTAATGAAATATTAAATGCTCTGAGTAACCGGAAGTCACACGTTGGGATTTTTTGTGATCTATCACAGGCTTTTGATCGTGTAAATCATGGAATACTTCTAGATAAGTTCAAGTATTGTGGTATGAATGGAACAGTGCTCAAATGGTTTAAATCATACCTAACTGGAAGAGTGCAGAAAGCTGAAATAAACAGTTCACATAATATGCAAAAATCTGGTGATTTCTCAAAGTGGGGAACCACCAAGAATGGGGTGCCGCAAGGTTCGGTCTTGGGTCCTCTGCTGTTCTTAATATATATTAATGACTTGCCATTCTATATTCACGAAGATGCAAAGCTGGTACTTTTTGCCGATGATACAAGTATAGCTATCACACCTGACAGACAAGAATTAACTCGTGAAATTGTAAACGATGTTTTTAAGAAAATCATTAAGTGGTTCTCTGCAAATGGGCTTTCGTTAAACTTTGACAAAACACAGTATATACAGTTCCACACAGTAAATGGAATGACCCCATTAATAAATATAGACTTCGATCAGAAATCGGTAGCTAAAGTAGAATATTCAAAATTTCTAAGTGTATTCATTGATGAGGGGATGAATTGGAAAAAACACACTGAGGTTCTGCTGAAACTTTTGAGTTCAGCTACTTATGCTATTAGGGTCATTGCAAATTTTGGCGATATACGTCTGAGTAAATTAGCTTACCATGCCTATTTTCATTCTCTGCTTTCGTATGGCATCATATTCTGGGGTAACTCGTCATTGAGTAAAAGAGTGTTCATTACACAAAAGCGTGTAATCAGAATAATTGCTGGAGATAATCCAAGATCATCCTGCAGACACTTACTTAAAGAGCAAGAAATCTTCACTGTAGCCACACAATATATATATATTCTCTTATGAAATTTGTTATTAACAATCCAAACTAATTCAAAAGTAACAGCAGTGTACATGGCTACAACACTAGGAGAGAAGACGATCTTCACTACTCAAGGTTAAATCTAACTTTGGCTCAGAGGTAAATTATGCTGCCACAAAAGTCTTTGGTCACTTAGCTAATAGCATCAAAAGTCTGACAGATAGCCATATAGCATTTAAAAGGGAATTAAAAGAATTTCTTAATCGTAACTCCTTCTACTCATTAGATCAATTTTTGGATATAGTAAGTGGGTAATTTCCCAACCTCCACTCAAAAAAAAAAAAAAAATACTGAGTGTCATGTAATATTTTGTCTAATGTAATATCTTGTATAGACACCTTTTATTAACCTGACACATTCCACGTCATTGCAAAGTGTCGTATTCATGATCTATGGAACAAGTACTAATATAATATAATATAATATAATATAATCATGTAATGGCAGTTAAAGGGAAGGCGGATAGTCGTCTTAGGTTCATTGGTAGAATTTTGGGAAGATGTGGTTCATCTGTAAAGGCGGCCGCTTATAAAACACTAATACGACCTGTTCTTGAGTACTGCTCGAGCGTTTGGGATCCCTATCAGGTCGGATTGAGGGAGGACATAGAAGCAATTCAGAGATGGGCTGCTAGATTTGTTACTGGTAGGTTTGATCATCACGTTAGTGTTACAGAAATGCTTCAGGAACTCCGGTGGGAGTCTCTAGAGGAAAGGAGGCGTTCTTTTTGTGAATCGCTACTGAGAAAATATAGAGAATTAGCGTTTGAGGCTGACTGCAGTACAATTTTACTGCTACCAACTTACATTTCTCAGAAAGACCACAAAGATAAGAGAGATTGGGGCTCGTACAGAGGCATGTAGGCAGTCATTTTTCCCTCGTTTGGGAGTGGAACAGGGAGAGAAGATGCCAGTTGTGGTACGAGGTACCCTCCGCCACGCACCGTATGGTGGATTGCGGAGTATGTATGTAGATGTAGACCCATCGACTGCGTCGATTACGGGGGCCCGGGCGATAGAGCAGGACAAGTCCACTGTAGCTTTGCCACGCACCACAGCTGAACCTCACCACTCGAGGCAGGATGACGAGGGAGGGGCGACACAAAAGCTGTGGATAGGTAGCCGTGCGTGAAGAGGCGCTGGCGTCGCTTCGCTTCCTGTTCCGTGGCGCCGACCCGCTCCGCACGGTGTGAAACTCACTCACAGTTGACCGCATGAATAGCAAAGCCCAATGGCGCGCGTAGATAGCCGGATTAACACGCTGGAACACGTTTATAGCATCGCTTATTGTCGACATTTTGTGACTCAACAATACAGCGAAGCAAAACGGCAACGCGTCTCCCACATGAATCTACCGTGGTGGGTGGTGCATTTAGTAAACGTGTTGTAACTAACTTCTTATTACGCCAAATTATAAGTAAATACCAATAGAGCAAATCAGTACAAAAGGAGGATTCCAGGAAAGTAGTAATACAATTTCTGAAGCATACGTGAAAGTGGTAGATACCTATAAGAAATAAAGAGTTATGACGGAATTAAGTAATTTTCTTCATAACACGACTAACAAAGTACGGCGTTTTCACTTTCTGAATGGAAAAGGCACTCCCTGTCCTTTTGTGTTATTTACTTCGTCCAACCTACTTTTCTTTCCTAATTACCTCAGAAATTCTCTTCAGCATTGATTTTGTTAGGGTCAGTTGTTTTTGCAGTGAAACTGTCACCCAGTCTTCTCGTGTTTTTCTTTTCAGCTCACATATTGCCTCAAATTGCCTTCCATTGTGATAAAAACGCCTTGCGAGTATTCCCCAAAGGTTTTTCGTGGAGTGGTTCAAATACGGACTACGTGCAGGCTCAAACATTAGACTTTCGTGCACTAGGTCCTCGACTATTCAAATCAGTTCTGTCTCTAACACGTCCGTGTACATGTCAGAGTTCATTCTAGTGTTTAGCTAAGCAGTGTGTGTCTTACCTCTAGCGCACAAAGCCGCTCGATTCATAATACTTCCGCCATCAAATTTTCTTCTCATTCTTACCTGATTCTCTATTCTCAGAGCATGCCAATAATACTGAAATCAGTTGTGGCCATCTAAATTAAACTTCTTCTCATCACTGAAGATCGCTTTATTTCATTCTGGATTTCATGACTTATGTTTTTCTAGTCTACTTATGTTTAATCATACATTGAAGGCTTCGACGACCGGATGTTTCAGCTGCTGAGAATTTTTTTTTCGGGTTGTATGGCCGTGGTCCATGGAACTCTTCCTTCCCTGACGTAGGCAAGACCCAGCACAACCAGGAGCACCTCCGAAGATGTCCAAAGTAGAGTTCCAAGGACCACGGTCACACAACCCGGAAAGAATTTTCAGCAGCTGCTACTTATGTTTAGTTGTTAAGTGGGTTTCTTCAGTCGTTTCTTGAATGCAAGATGTTTGTCATGCGAGAAAATCTGTCGTACACGTATGGCAGTTAATGGCAAATCAGCGAGAAGTTGAGAAGAATGATTTATGACTTTGTTCATATCTTCCGTTCTGTTCATATCGCGAGCCCAATCCAACAAAATTGTCAATCAGTGTACTTGCACAGTTCAGTTTCTTCGCAGTTTGCCATTTAGAGTCCCGTTTCCTTGCATGTGCCGATTTCTTTCCTTTTTACCACAGGTTAACAGTCTTCCGCTTGGCACTGTTACAATCGGGGTGAATGTACACAACACGCACTGTCAATAATTGTCACTGACACGCCGCAGAGCCAACTGTCTTTGTAACGTGTTCCATCCGCTATCACCCGAATCGTTGATGTCTTGGTATAGATTGTATTACTCACATCAAATTCGATACCATACGGCTCCATCTGTCAACATACTGGATCTAATATTATTGCATGTATATTGCACACAACTATTCCAACCGAAAATATTAATTTTCCTGCAATTATCCATGTCTGTACACTGATTTCCACTACCGTATAGTGGGAGAATAACAAGCCTATTAAATCGGGCCTTGATGAATAGTGAACGGAAGCAGGATCACATCCACTAAACGAGGCAGCAGAAATGGGAAGTATGCCAATTCAGAAGAAGCAACCTGCAACCCGAAGCCATTTGGAACTAATGATTCTATAAACGGCGTCGGAACAATCTTCACGTTAAAAGATCAACAACACAGCCGCTGGCCCTCGGTGAGCGACCCCTGTTAGCTTCCAGAACAGCGAGCAAGACAAGACCCAGCGGACAGTTACACATGCTATTAAATGCCTTCAAAGAGCCGCAAGGCTGCCCCGTATAACAGCCCACATCGTGTTGTGCCGACTCCACTGTAGCTTGAATGGATTTTTAAGTTTGTTTTATATGCCCAACTTCTAATTTCACCACACAAGTCTCCAGGGTTGAGGAGTTATTGCCCGATGACGACACGCTATAAAGATTATTAAAGCGGAGTTCGCCGTTATTAATTATGTTTCTAGATTTAATTTTATTACTCGTACAGAGAATCAACGTCCCTTTATTTAACAGCGCGTCGTCAGAATAAGTATGAAATGCTAATGTCTTTGCAATACATAATGTCGACTATTGATTTAAAGTTTGTACCTATTTGGCCATTTTAGAGAAGAGAAACCTTAAGCTCTTATGCTTCTATAGTCTCAGTATCAAACGTTCACTAATTTCAATTTACTTCCTATCTCAGTTCAGTATTTAACACAAATTATATATCAATGTCATTTCAGAGATATTACGTCGGTTCCACACTAATCATTTAACATCAATTTTATTAATAATCCTTTTTCCTATGACGTAAATGTTAATGAATGATCACTATCCAGGAGAAAAGAGGAACTGATCCCAATCATGAGATAATAGGTTTTAATGAGCCTGCAATCGTTAATTATTAATCGTTAATTAAATAAAAAGTCACGTTTAAGGATGATATGCGAACAAATTTCTTTACGTCCGTTTTCACGAATCTGTCAAAACTAATCCTGTCGCCCACAATTCAAATTAACACTGACATTAACCCCTTTTGGCGGAACATCGAATCGTAACTATTATGTGAAAGTTTATTAAAGTCTCCGAATTAATTCATTTCAGATACGCGCACGACCGAACAGCAGAACGGAACACAAACAACTTGTTTTAACAACCGAACAATGCAATGACGTTACATTACGACAATGTCCGCCAATGAAAATCTCTTTGACTTTATCTTTTCTACTCTGCTTAGTTAAATTATTCCTAATTACAATTTATTCAGCTATTTAGCAAAAACATCTAACAAAAGTAAAATAAATTTATCCCAACGTAAAAGATCCGTTATACAACCCCCCCCCCCCCCAAATGCTGCTGGCTTGAATTCACTTTAAAGGCAACAGCATTTTACCTCAAAACTACAACGGTTTCCTACTGCCCACCTAAAACTTATTTATTTGGGGACATGTTAATGGTGATAGGTATTTGAGGGATTAGGGAACTGTGAGGACCAAACCTCTTAGGTTTTTCTTTTTAGCACAACAGTGCACAAAATTGATATGATACAATCTTCTTTTTTACATGATTTGTACAAAGTTAATTTTTCTTTTACTGATTAATTTAGCTGGTCTTAAATATTCCAGTTAATCTCTATCCTTAAATAATTTCAAATTGTTCCAAAACAAAATACATTACAATATCATATCATTTTAGTAATGAGAATTGCTGAATAAGCCAGTCTATGATAGTTCTTATTTCAGTACAATTTTCTTTTCTGAATTCTGTAGAGTTGCTTGTAATCTCGCGCAAAGTCATGTCGTCTTCTTCGGATATCTGCCATCATGCAGCCAGCTGTGCGGTTGCACAGTCGGACCACATAACCACGACGTTATTCTTGTCATTTTCGAGTCGCCTCTTCAATAATTACGCGGCTTGACTACCAATTGTCTTTATTCCGTGCCGGCCGCCTCTTTTTATGGCTTGCGGACCAGCGATTGTTGCAACATCAGATTTCAATGATACTCCAGTCGTTGCCTCTTCTTATGACTTGCGAAGACATGTCTATTTTGTTTTTCGTAACGGTGGCCGCCTCTTCTTATGATTTGCGGACCAGCAAGTGTTACAACAGTAACTATTGCATGATTATTATGCCGTCGCCTCTTCTTATATCAAGCAAACGACTTGTCTATTATGCACCTTGTCGGGTTTGTAGCATCTGGTGTTCTTGATATCCAGTCGCCTCTTCATATAGCTTGCGAACTGGTTGAATTGCAGAATGACTTGCATGAGTACTCGATCGTCGCCTCTTCTTATAACATGCGAACGACATTACTCTCCTGCTGGTACTAGTTCCAGGTTGAATTAGGCATGGTTTTCTAATGTTGTCTGACTCCTTCCACGACGATTGTACATAATCTTGCCCCATCAGGTTGTTTAGGCAGCGACGCCACAACGTCTCGCCCCATCGGGTTGTTTAAGCAGCGACGCCTCGACGTCATACTGCCGTCTCGATGACTCTCGAGCACAGTTGATCAGTTACATCCGGATATCACGGCACATAAAATAAAAACACAACTGTCACAACACATCTTGTAGCACTGCAACAAAATAGTTATAATGTCTGATCTCCTTTCCGTACTTCACTTTATATGTCTTGCAATACTTTGTTTTTTACTTGATCACTAACCTACTGTTCTAATAGTTATTCATTTATGTTTGCTCCACTAATTATCCGTTCATATTATTTGCACTGTAAATCGTTTGTTTAAGACATAACTACAGTTATGAGTTGGACTGTATCAAGATTCTGTTTATTTTCAGTTCCTGACACAATCATTGCAACTTGTTTTTCTTTCCTCTTTATTATCTGCCCTCATTAATGGATCAACCCTCTCAAGAGAAATTACTGACATTTTAATACCAGACAATTGTCTGCACGATAATGCTATAAACACTGTCTCAGTACTCATTACGTTATTTTACAAATGCAAGCCTCTTTATATTGACTTTACATATGGAGGCATAATTTTTCTTAAAACTAAAGAAAACTATACTAACAATATGAACATTTTAAAAAAGTATACTTAAATCTATTTCAACTCATTTTTATTCTTAATATCACTAAACGATTACTAAAATATTCTGTGTTTTTTGTCTCTCTTTGTTATTTATTATATCTTTTTAATGTCTTTATGAGGGAACAACACATTAGGTAGCCCCCCATTTTTTACTTCCTCTAATAGATAGCTACCAGGATGTGGAATATCCAGTATCTGATAAGGTCCAGTATATATATGTTGCCATTTTTTTATTCAGTCTTCTAGAAGATGAGGACTTAACATGTCTTCTTAAAAGTATCCTCTCATTAATCTTCTAAGTAATTGGTTTTACTAGATTCTTCTCATATTTCCATTTTCTCATTAAGGCCGCTTTTTGCAACTCCTGATGAACCTTGTCCAATAATTGACTTTGGTTTATTTTTTTGTTCCTCCTGTCTGGGTAAATGTTTAACCAATTCTACTGAAGCTTCCTTGTCTAACAATGCTTCCGATGGAATACTTTTGGTTGATGAATGAGGAAGTTCGTTATGAATTTTCTCAAATGTAGATGAATATTCTATGCATTTATAATGATTGTTATCTATGTATGTTCTTATGTACCTATTAAAATCTCTAAATAATCTTTCAACTGGAGATGCCTCCGCATGATAGTGGGAAATAAATATATGTTTAATACTTAGTTCATCCATGCAATCCTTCCATTTCTTAGTGGTATAATAAGAAGCATTATCGGTTAACAAGGCAGTAGGTTTACCTATTTTAGGGATATAATCTTTTAATAATTTATTTTAACATAGGTACTGCACTTGTTGATCTTAAGGGGTACATTTCCACATACTTAGAAAACACATCATAAAATGCAATCACATATTTAAATCAAGCGTTAGCTGTGGGTAATGAACCAATTACATCACACAATTCTAGTGGTTCTGATGGTGTGATAGGTTGTAACCATAATTTATTACTATACGTAATAGGTTTCACTTTCCGACACAGTGGACATTTTCTTAATATCTCAGATAATTTCCTTTTCATATTTGGTATAAAACAGTGTCGCTTTAATTTCTCGGTACATTTGTTAGCACTAAAATGCCCCCACGAAAAATGCGTATACCATGCAGATGCATTTACCGAATCCTTTGGTATACACACACTCCATTTATTTTCTCCCACTATTGCTCTACAATACAATATTCCTTCATGGATCTTATAATTACTTGTTTGAGGGTCATCTACATTTATTAATTCTCTCTTAAAAGAATGGGTAGTTTACCCCTTAGTATTCGAATAACTTCCCTCTGACTTATGAGATTGTCTAAATATCGAGTTTTATTGATATACTTCTCAAAGTATATATGGAGAGTTTCTTTCTTTACGTTATAATATTTGGGATTATATATTTGATTACACAGTCAATTTTGATGGCTCGGTGAATAATACTTAGACACAAATAACCTTTCAAACTCTTTACATGAATGACAGTCTTCAGCTACTTCTGATGCCCAAAGTGATACCTTACCACTGGTTTTGGAAATAATGAATTGTATTTTATCACATTCTTCCTATGATCTGGGAAATGCGTTATGAAAGCTTTTTATAAATACCTCAGGATGAACTGAGTTCTTGTTGTTGGTGTTGTGGTCTTCAGTCCTGAGACTGGTTTGATGCAGCTCTCCATGCTACTCTATCCTGTGCAAGCTTCTTCATCTCCCAGTACCTACTGCAACCTACATCCTTCTGAATCTGCTTAGTGTATTGATCTCTTGGTCTCTCTCTACGATTTTTACCCTCCACGCTGCCCTCTAATGCCCTTGATGCCTCAAAACATGTCCTACCAACCGATCCCTTCTTCTAGTCAAGTTGTGCCACAAACTTCTCTTCTCCCCAATCCTATTCAATACCTCCTCATTAGTTATGTCATCTACCCACCTTATCTTCAGCATTCTTCTGTAGCACCACAATTCGAAAGCTTCTATTCTCTTCTTGTCCAAACTGGTTATCGTCCATGTTTCACTTCCATACATGGCTACACTCCATGCAAATACTTCCAGAAACGACTTCCTGATACTTAAATCTATACTCGATGTTAACAAATTTCTCTTCTTCAGAAACGATTTCCTTGCCATTGCCAGTCTACATTTTATATCCTCTCTACTTCGACCATCATCAGTTATTTTACTCCCTAAATAGCAAAACTCCTTTACTACTTTAAGTGTCTCATTTCCTAATCTAATCCCCTCAGCATCACCTGATTTAATTTCACTACATTCCATTATCATCGTTTTGCTTTTGTTGATGTTCATCTTATATCCTCCTTTCAAGACACTGTCCATTCCGTTCAACTACTCTTCCAAGTCCTTTGCTGTCTCTGACAGAATTACAATGTCATCGGCGAACCTCAAAGTTTTTACTTCTTCTCCATGAATTTTAATACCTACTCGGAATTTTTCTTTTGTTTCCTTTACTGCTTGCTTAATATACAGATTGAATAACATCGGGGAGAGGCTACAACCCTGTCTCACTCCTTTCCCAACCACTGCTTCCCTTTCATGCCTCTCAACTCTTATAACTGCCATCTGGTTTCTGTACAAATTGTAAATAGCCTTTCGCTCCCTGTATTTTACCCCTGCCACTTTCGGAATTTGGAAGAGAGTATTCCAGTAAACGTTGTCAAAAGCTTTCTCTAAGTCTACAAATGCTAGAAACGTAGGTTTCCTTTTCTTAATCTTTCTTCTAAGATAAGTCGTACGGTTAGTGTTGCCTCATGTGTTCCAACATTTCTACGGAATCCAAACTGATCTTCCCCGAGGTCCGTTTCTACCAGTATTTCCATTCGTCTGTAAAGAACTCGCGTTAGTATTTGGCAGCTGTGACTTATTAAACTGATAGTTCGGTAATTTTCACATCTGTCAACACCTGCTTTCTTTGGGATAGGAATTATTATATTCTTCTTGAAGTCTGTGGGTATTTCGCCTGTCTCATACATCTTGCTCACACGATGGTAGAGTTTTGTCATGACTGGCTCTCCCAAGGCCATCAGTAGTTCTAATGGAATGTTGTCTACTCCCGGGGCCTTGTTTCGACTCAGGTCTTTCAGTGCACTGTCAGACTCTTCACGCAGTATCTTACCTCCCATTTCATCTTCATCTACATCCTCTTCCTTTTCCATAATATTGTCCTCAAGTACATCGCCCTTGTATAAACCCTCTATATACTCCTTCCACCTTTTTGCCTTCCCTTCTTTGCTTAGAACTGGGTTGCCATCTGAGCTCTTGATATTCATACAAGTGGTTCTCTTCTCTCCAAAGGTCTCTTTAATTTTCCTGTAGGCAGTATCTATCTTACATCTAGTGAGACAAGCCTCTACATCCTTACATTTGTCCTCTAGCCATCCCTGCTTAGCCATTTTGCACTTCCTGTCGATCTCATTTTTGAGACGTTTGTATTCGTTTTTGCCTGCTTCATTTACTGCATTTTTATATTTTCTCCTTTCATCAATTACATTCAATATTTCTTCTGTTACCCAAGGATTTCTATTAGCCCTCGTTTTTTTACCTACTTGATCCTCTGCTGCCTAGTAAATGTTTAGAACTGTCTCGATTTAAAGATACTGTGTTCTACTTTCGTAGATGTAACATATCCCCTGCGATCAAACTGACGATCATCTCTATATGACTCATCAATATTATTAGAACTATGATTATAAAACTCGTCTCTATTTCTCTTTTTTACTGGATAATCTTTAATAGAGCTGTGTTCAGAATACCTATTATACATTCTAGGTTGTGCTGACCCATCCTCTATAAGTGACATTTGTCTATCAACCTGTTCCTGCCATCAAGGTAATTCAGCGATTACTTTGACTTTAATAGCTGTAAATTCAGCCTTAAGTTGTTTTAAGTCGTCACCGCTGTCGTCTTGCGCTGCGTTTTGTTTCGCCTGTTGATACGCAGACTCGATAAATTCGTGCATTTTCACTTTAACTTCCCCAGCTGTATTATCTAACCAAGCAGAAAACTAATTTTCAATTTTACTTGATTGCTTACTAAGGTATTCGTCAATATACTCTTATCCCTTCATCTGTAGATTTTCTACTCGCTCGGCTATTTGATTGACCTGTTCGACTACCTTCGACTCATCAACATGCATTTCCTTGACTTCACATCTAAAGTGGTTGCAGAATCCTGTAAAATATCGCATGTCTCCTCAGATGCTTTTAGTCCTATAGTTAACTGCTCTAATTTTGAAACAAAAAATTCATCTCTTTTCTTAATTCTACCCTCTACATCATGAATAGCTTTTGTAAAGATATTTTTATTAGTTACAAGAATATCCTCCTTGAATTACTGTTCTCTGAGCTCACACTGTTTATTAGCTTCCTGTTCTCTAAGATCCCATTGTCTATAAACTTCAAGGATATGTTCTTTGAATTTCTGATCCGAATCTTTCGACCGTACCAGAAAGTCAAATAACATCTCAAGGCTTATATTACTGTGTGACCTATTAAATTTGCAACTCGGTTCAATTGATTCCTCCTACAGTCTCTACAACATCACTGCCTGATGCTTCATGCTTATCTACTGGGTTAGGTTCGGTCATCATTGTCCCATTTACTTCTAACAAATAATCAACTGCATTACTATCTAAATTCTAAACATGATTATCATTATCAGTACTTATTCCTTCCATGATTAGAGTATCAATGTTTGCTCTTGTTCTAGACCTTAATATATAAACTTTCTTAGGCATAATAATCACACTTGCAATCTCCTAACCAAATCTATTAACATATCGTCTATAACACCAGAAAAATAATACACTGCAATAGAAAATACAAATTTCCGAACTTGCCTCATTTATCCACCACTAATGTTAGTTATTTTAAAACATAATGGGTACTGTCCAATATTTACTTCACCAGTGATTTCAGGCAAATCCGTATTTCACACTATGTCAAAAATGTCTCTTACCTCCTCTGTACACTCCCTTGCGTATCATGGGTTCGTACCTCTGTCAATCTGTCTCTCATAGTTGTCAATCCGAAGTTCTGCTTTCCGGCATTAATCGTCATGTTCCACACATATAATCTTGTACATGAAACAGACAGTTCAATCTGGGCAATTAATTGTTCACAGTCAATAAATACTAATAATCACACTTCACATTGCAATAGGCAAATCTATGTAATTTTATTTACCTTTTCAGGCCCCATGTTGGGCGCCATCTATAGCTGCCCACGTCATGTTGTCCCGACTCCACTGTAGGTTAAAGGGATTTTTAAGTTTGTTTTATATGCCCAACTTCTAATTTCACCACACAAGTCTCCAGGGTTGAGCAGTTATTGCCCGATGACGACACGCAATACAGTTTGTTAAAGCGGAGTTCGCTGTTATTAATTATGTTTTAGATTTATTTTTATTACTCGTACAGAGACTCAACGTTCCTTTATTTAACAGCGCGTTGTCAAAATAAGCATGAAATGCTAATGACTTTGCAATACATAATGTCGACTATTGAGTTAAAGTTTGTACCTATTTGGCCATTTTAGAGAAGAGAAACCTTAAGCGCTTATGCTTCTATTGTCTCAGTATCAAATGTTCACTAATTTCAATTTACTTCATATCTCAGTTCAGTATTTAACACAAATTATATATCAATGACATTTCAGAGATATTACGTTGGTTCCACACTAACGGAATAACACGTAATTGTCATTTAACATCACTTTTATTAATAATCCTTTTTCTTATGATGTAAACGTTAATGAATGATCACTATCCAGGAGGAAGGAGGGATTGATCCTAATCATGAGATAATAGGTTTTAATGAGCCTGCAATCGTTAATTAAATAAAAAGTCACGTTCAAGTATGATATGCGAACAAATTTCTTTACGTCCATCTTCACGAATCTGTCAAAACTAATCCTGTCACCCACAATTCAAATTAAGACTGACGTTAACTCCTTTTGGCGGAACATCGAATCGTAACTAATATGTGAAAGTTTATTAAAGTCCCCGAATTAATTCCTTTCAGATACGCGCATGACTGAACAGCAGAATGGAACACAAAAGACTTGTTTTTACAACCAAACAATGCAATGACGTTACATTATGTCAATGTCCACCCAATGAAAATCTCTTTGACTTTATCTTTTCTACTCTGCTTAATTAAATTCTCCCTAATTACAATTTTTTCAGCTATTTAACGAAAACATTTAACAAAAAACAAAAATAAGTTTATCCCAATGTAAAAGATCCATTATACCCCTCGTAGGGCGTGAGTGATGCCATCAGTAAGAAATAAAAATCAGAGTAATTGAACGATTGAGGAGAATCGTTATCAGTGCGAGTATGATTCAATTACTGTGAAACTTGTTTCGAGCAATGGTTTCTCTTGCAGAACTATTAATTTTTTTTAATAAAGTTGACAGTGACAACCACATGTCTGTGAGTTTCAAAATTAATCCAAACTTAAGAATGTCTTACTAAACGCAAGGGCCACATAATCATGCTGCCATTAGTAATCATATATTACTTTCGAAACTTATAGACAAGGGGTTTCACCATAAAAATTATTAAAAAATGAAAAGTTCTCTCAGAACACCATCGTTGGTCGAAATAAATTGCAGTGGAATAAAACAAAGCTTGTAGAAGCTTGGTGTGCCTATTTTGCAAGAAAATATTAAGAGAAAATGTTATCAACTCTATCATTTGTAGTCAAGAACTGCCGATAAAGTTCTGCAGCAGTAAAGCTGGCAGATATTGTCAAACTACATCGGAGTGGAATGAAGTTGTACTTGGAGTTCAGCAACGTTGGCCCTAGTGAGATGGTAGCTTAGCATAGCCAGAGGTGATAGGCTTGAGACGGCTGTCTGAATGGAACTGACTTCTGCCTTTACTGCAGCCACATTTATAGGGTTATATCGCTACTTGCGTAGTTCACCAGTTCGCCAAATTACATGGCCCATGGTCATGGGGCTTACCGACTGGCGCTTGCGGAGGAGAAGCTAAGGTTACGACATCCATGGTCTATGCCATACAAACGGTTTCGTCCATCGATGGTAAATATACACTCCTGGAAATTGAAATAAGAACACCGTGAATTCATTGTCCCAGGAAGGGGAAACTTTATTGACACATTCCTGGGGTCAGATACATCACATGATCACACTGACAGAACCACAGGCACATAGACACAGGCAACAGAGCATGCACAATGTCGGCACTAGTACAGTGTATATCCACCTTTCGCAGCAATGCAGGCTGCTATTCTCCCATGGAGACGATCGTAGAGATGCTGGATGTAGTCCTGTGGAACGGCTTGCCATGCCATTTCCACCTGGCGCCTCAGTTGGACCAGCGTTCGTGCTGGACGTGCAGACCGCGTGAGACGACGCTTCATCCAGTCCCAAACATGCTCAATGGGGGACAGGTCCGGAGATCTTGCTGGCCAGGGTAGTTGACTTACACCTTCTAGAGCACGTTGGGTGGCACGGGTTACATGCGGACGTGCATTGTCCTGTTGGAACAGCAAGTTCCCTTGCCGGTCTAGGAATGGTAGAACGATGGGTTCGATGACGGTTTGGATGTACCGTGCACTATTCAGTGTCCCCTCGACGATCATCAGTGGTGTACGGCCAGTGTAGGAGATCGCTCCCCACACCATGATGCCGGGTGTTGGCCCTGTGTGCCTCGGTCGTATGCAGTCCTGATTGTGGCGCTCACCTGCACAGCACCAAACACGCATACGACCATCATTGGCACCAAGGCAGAAGCGACTCTCATCGCTGAAGACGACACGTCTCCATTCGTCCCTCCATTCACGCCTGTCGCGACACCACTGGAGGCGGGCTGCACGATGTTGGGGCGTGAGCGGAAGACGGCCTAACGGTGTGCGGGACCATAGCCCAGCTTCATGGAGACGGTTGCGAATGGTCCTCGCCGATACCCCAGGAGCAACAGTGTCCCTAATTTGCTGGGAAGTGGCGGTGCGGTCCCCTACGGCACTGCGTAGGATCCTACGGTCTTGGCATGCATCCGTGCGTCGCTGCGGTCCGGTCCCAGGTCGACGGGCACGTGCACCTTCCGCCGACCACTGGCGACAACATCGATGTACTGTGGAGACCTCACGCCCCACGTGTTGAGCAATTCGGCGGTACGTCCACCCGGCCTCCCGCATGCCCACTATACGCCCTCGCTCAAAGTCCGTCAACTGCACATACGGTTCACGTCCACGCTGTCGCGGCATGCTACCAGTGTTAAAGCCTGCGATGGAGCTCCGTATGCCATGGCAAACTGGCTGACACTGACGGCGGCGGTGCACAAATGCTGCGCAGCTAGCGCCATTCGACGGCCAACACCGTGGTTCCTGGTGTGTCCGCTGTGCCGTGCGTGTGATCATTGCTTGTACAGCCCTCTCGCAGTGTCCGGAGCAAGTATGGTGGGTCTGACACACCGGTGTCAATGTGTTCTTTTTTCCATTTCCAGGAGTGTATAAGACAGCTCAGGAATCAAAGCTAGACAAACTTTTACATTTCTTTGCATTGCCACATTATACTAAAATTTTATGTTTTCTGAGTAAATTTTGACTACTAAATGGAATGCAGAAATCTACCAGACACTCATTAATTTGTCACAATACTGAGCTGTGCTGCAGAGATAGCACTGCAGTAATGTAGTCGCAATGTAGGAGTATGTGGAGTAACATTATTAAAAATAATGAATTTATTAATGTTTAACTTTTACTAATGTACAAAGAGCATGAATGAACTTCCATTATATTAATTAATAAAGTAAATCAGCAAGTGTGAACTAAGGAAATTTCGAAGAAGACAGAAACCAGATTTATTAAAAATAATGAAGTTATTAATGCTTAACTTTTAATAACCTACAAAGAGCATGAATGAACTTCCATTATATTATTTAATACATTAAATCAGCAAGTGTGAACTAAGAAAATGTCGAAGAAGAACATGGAAATTAGATTTTAAGCAATTTTTTTCGGAACTCACACTTCTTAAAGCTAGTACTCGGAATTCCTGCCTGCATCATCGCTACAGAGTTGACATCTTCTAAGAAATGTAATGAAATTGAACACTTTCAGCCATCCTTTTCATGTTACTTATTATATGGCTACCGGTTTCGATTATTCAATGAGCGAACTTCAGGCTTTAACTGATAATGAGAAGGTTAACCCCAATCATATACTCAATCCCATCAGTGACCAACATATATGAACTGGTTGCTGCAGACTGTAACAACAATGTTGTGTTCCCAACTATCTATGAATTGGTAGTTGATGGCTGGACATACAATGTCATTTTTGCAGTCTACAGCAAGCAGTTCACAGATGTTGGTCACTGATGGGATTGTATGTACAACTGGAGTTAACACCCCCTCCGTCAGTTACGACAGGAAGATGGTATACTGAATCACTTAAGCTATAAATAATACAATAAATACCATCAAAAGGACGTCTGTAGGTGCTCCATTCTATTACATAAGCAAAATAACGAAGTCCCTCTAACTAAGTCAGATGTGTGGCCATCCAAAAAGTCATCTAAGAAATGATTGATGAATCGTACCCAAAATTCGTGATATGATGCAAATGATGTCATGACATAAGACTATCTTCCATCCCAGTCATCACTGATGTCCAGTTTCGCATGCTTCATAAGAAGAGCTACTTAGAAAGAATAATAGTGAATAAGATCAGGTACCATTACTTAATTTTTCAGTGTCAAAATTCTCAGTTAAAATCCTGTGTTCTGCATCAAATGTGAGATTCATCATGCCACACATAATTATACATGCTAAGGTATCTTCAAAAAGTTTTTATAAAATTTGTAACTAATTTCATCATTGTCTTCTGTGAGGTTAGAATATTCTTCCTTTGAATGCTGTTAATCACATAGATAGTTTGTTATAATGTTATATGGATTTATATCTATATTCAGCTGTGTAATTCATTTAAAGTTCAGGAAGGCTTGAAACGTTTTTAAATAATTCTTTGGTGGATATCGTTCAACATCACCTGAGGGAAAATTTCATTTCTTTCAGTTTTTCAAGCACAGTTTGCATAGCTTAACATGATTACATAATGATGAATCAGACAAGTGATTAATTTTCTTTTGAGACAAGTGATTAATTTTCTTTTGATTTGTCTAAATATTACAAATCCGAAGAAAGTCATATCAAATTCTGCTGAATTACAGAAATTCGTGATAGCTAACACCAAAATTTTCTTGTTACTTATTCCAGATACTCTTGCAGTTTGTAATTCATATAAAGATATTAGAATTTTTGGATTTTTCGGTGTCGTTGCAATGAGTCGTAATTTGGATCTTATATAACAATGGGTAAATGGATTTCCATTAAATTTCACAACAACTTTACCTACTTTCATTGCAGTTCCAGCATCGCTGTAATCGGGCCATTTAAGAAGACCATCCAATACTGGAACTGAAAGAAAAACTACAGGAAGATCACCTTCCTACATAACACATAATTTCTTTACAATATTTAAAATATTCAACATTCTAGTGAACAAGCATTAGGCTTGCATGAAACAATAATACTAGTTTCTCAATGAAAACGATAAGTATGTTTCATAAACATCCCACCAGCGAAATTAAAACTTATGTTGATTAATTCGAATAAAATAATTGTAGAAACACCATTGGCAACAGTTTCTTCGTTTGCTTCAACGATTTGATTACTAAATCCTTATATACTTCCAATACTATCATTTTTATCCATGTACACTTGAACATCACTCTCAATAATAAATCTATTTCGAATTTCATCTCTTTTAATCTGTACATTAGGCTTTTTGAATGACTAGAGTTCTTCAAGCTCTTCAAATTATGTGGACCAATAGCAATTTCATTACTTCTTCATAACAATACAGAATATTAATTATGATGTAACATTTTGAGGAAGAAATGTTGTAGGAAAATAAAAGTACTGACACATTCTCATTCTGTATATGCACAGACAATCTCTTTTGATAACAGATGCCTTACCAGTCAATTAAAAAAAGACAACTCGCTTAATGTTAATGAAAATTATACAATTAACTGATAGATTAGGAACAAAAACAATAATTCCAGAGAAGTAGTCTAAAAACATAGTAAGCCTTTACCAAATTCAATTCGATTTGCAATAATAGGACCTAGTCAATGTGGAAAAACAACATTAATGATTGATAGTAATATTTTGCAACATGATGGTTGAACTGGAATAAAATTAATCACTTGTACGTTGGCCTGAAAAGGTTAGATCAACCAAAGCATCAAGAATTTATAAAATTGTATAAAAATATGAGAGATAAAACCAATAAAAGATTATTACTTTTATTGAAATAAATGGGGAAAATATACTGTTTGATCAATGCCAAGATAATTCTTGCAGCATTTGATGATATCATTCTTGAAAATCAAGATGCAGTTAGAGAATATCTTACGACAGTTTTACATAATTTAATATAAATATAAAAATGATGAGCCTGTTGTTGATATAATTGAGCAAATGAAATAAGGAACTGAATCAAATAGAGATAACTTATCAAAATTATTCTGAAAGTAACATTCTTGAAATCGCTTTCCTATTCATATTGTTCAGAAGAAAAAGTGGGTGAAGATGAATAAAGAAATATACATCAAAACAAATTGAACGTATTTGGATGAATGACATGAGAGAATTAATCGATAAATTAGCAGTAATCCAGGAGAAGAATTAGCTGGAAATAAAAATTATTATAGTTAAAATGTCATAACACAAATGACGAAAAATAAATGTACTGATTTTAGAACCAACAATCCAAAAGGAATTCCTTATTTCATTAGATATTTGAATAATTTGCCTCATACATTTTGGAAAAGAGAAAAATGTGGAAAAGTCTTAGTAAATACATTAATTAAAAAATTTCAATTAAATATTCATCATTATGATCATAGATTTTGGGGTCAATTGCGAAACTGGATGAAAGGTGAGCTTGAGGAGACAAAGGAGTAAATATACTGGTTGAAGCTTCTAAACGATGATGTTGCAAATAGAGATAGAAAAAATTAGAAAAAAGGCATGAATAAATAAAGTACTTCAGTTATCTGCAAAAGAGAGAATGTATGTTATAGCATCACTTGATGAAAAATTACTAGCTATAGCAGTTAGAGGAATATATACAGGAAGGAAATATAAACCAAAATCAATTAAAATTAAACTGAATGATGGAAAGATACATAGTAGTGACAATTTTTTAACTGGTTCTCAGAAAAGAAAGAGAGATGAAAAGTAAAAAAGGTTATTGAATATCTAGCAAAAAAAGGCAAAAAGCTCTGAATTAACACAACACAAAGGAGGATTTCTTCCATTATTATTGGTTACATTTCCATAGTTGGCTACTATTGGTTCACTAGCTAGAACAGAAGATGCTTAGCGAATGCAGTAACAAACAAAATGAAAGCTGATAAAGGATTAGTAGAACAAAAAAGCTATAACCAAGCAATGGAAGAAGTGGCATCAGTTTCACACTTAAAAATCGAAAAAAAATTACAAAAAATAACTCATATCCTAATTCATAAACTAATGTTGATACAGAAAAATTAGATAAGCAATTAAAAATCAGACAGTTTAATGGACTATATATGATTAATAAATTACCTAATAAACCAAGAAATAACGAATGTGGAGTGATAAGTTTGTGTACATCTGATCATACTGGCACTCATTCGATTTGCTATTATAAGTACAAAGATTAAAACTTATATTTGATTTATTTGGAGGAAATGTACCTCAAGAACTGTTGAAGTATCTAGGTTCAAGTAAGCTGTACTATACTGGCCAGCGAATACAAAATTTTAATGATGTAATATGGGGTCATTTGTGTAAGTACTGTTTTCAGATATTTACAAGTTTAGTGATGTTTCAACTTTAATAAATGGGTGTTTTTCAAAATGAGCTGCAGCCTAAAGGGGGTATGAATAATAGAAAACTAAACTAAAATAAATCATAGGTAAGATTGGATCAAAAATCGAAAATTTTTGAAGTTGTTCATAAAAACGAACATACCATTTTAAAGTAATTGAGAAACATATTAGTTTTAACAGTAGATAGTTGGTAGATTTAAAATACACAATAAGCAATTAGGGTGTAGTCACCAAACAATGGTTAGGAAAAGAATATATTACAAAACCTAAATACACAAGTATTCTAACACAGTTGAATAACTATGCACAGATTAATCCAATGAATTATTTTACATAAAAGGAGATTGAAGAAACTTTTACAAATTATTCCTCAAAGGCAGATGTAACACCATTTCAAAGTCAGTTAAGCAATCTTAAAAGAAAATGTGTGTGACAACATTAACTGGAATTTCATTTTGTTACTGGTGATGAAATATTGAAATACACATTTGAGTTCAATGAAAAAATCAAGAGACTTATTTTATTTGAAGTCAGCATTGTTGGAATGTTCGCCATTGTAGTGATGGGCAGTTGGCTGTTAACAGTGCATAGCGTTGCGCAGTTGGAGGTGAGCTGCCAGCAGTGGTGGATGTGGGGAGTGAGATGGCGGAGTTTTGAGAGCGGCTGATCTGGACAGAGACAGTAAATTTGTAATATTGGATATCATGGACTGATATAGATATTATGACTTTTGAACACTATTAAGGTAAATAAATTGTTTGTTCTCTATCAAAATCTTTCATTTGCTAACTATGCCTATCAGTAGTTAGTGCCTTCAGTAGTTTGAATCTTTTATTTAGCTGGCAGTATTGGCACTCACTGTATTGCAGTAGTTGGAGTAATGAAGATTTTTGTGAGGTAAGCGATTTGCGAAAGGTGTGGGTTATTGTTAGTCAGGGCCATTCTTTTGTAGGGATTATTAAAAGTCAGATTGCGTTGCACTAAAAATATTGTGTCAGGTTAAGCACAGTCATTTATAATTTTTCTAAGGGGCTGTTTCAAAGTCAAAAGATATAAAAATGAATTTGTGTATCCCACTCAATTAAATAGACCATCACATCCAATGTAAATGAAAGATAAAATATTTGTATCTCTAAATCAATGTGTCAAAACTGTACCTATTTTAGGTGAATTACTCGCTTTTGGTAAACTGATTTTAGAGTCAAATGGTGATGACAGAATGGAGCAATTATTAACAAATTATTAATCTATATATATGGATAAGGATTTTGATGCTTTAACTGCTGAAAAATTACTGAAAACTCACAGAGTAAAAACTAAAAATGGAGGACAGAGATTTGAGACACTTTGCATAGTATGCAAAACTAAAATGAGTAAATTTTCTAAAAATGTAGGTGACTGGACTCAATCCAAAGACTGTTACAGCAGTCGCTTGGCACAGCCTATTAATATCAGTGAAGAAATATTTAATTACTTTTATAAGCCAATGAGAAAAAACTGTGAAAGAAGAAATTTATTTTCCTTTAGTATAGATGATTTATGGCAAGCTCATATAGTATAAATGAATTCTGACATCTTGAAAGGAATTTTTAAAAAATGAATAAAGGATTTAAATATTTATTGGTTGTTGTTGATGTGTTTGCAAAATTTACTTGATCTGTGTAAGATAAATATAAAAATAGTAAAAGTGTAGTTGACACTTTTGAAAAAAACATTTAAATTAAGAAAAAAGTAATGGAAAAGAATTTCACAACAAAGAATTTCAAGAACTGTCGGAGAAACACAAGGTTAATCATTTCTCAATTTTCAAAAATTAAACCATCTGTAGTTGAAAAAATAACAGAACACTAAAAGAGGAAATGTGGAAGAGATTTGCACTTCAAGGTAGTTTTTAGTGGATTGATTAAATTTGTAAGTTTGAATAATAAACATTGAATAATAAACATTGAATAATAAAAATTAAACCAATAGAGGTTAATAAAAATATTATAAGCCATCTTCCTTTGATCCTAATGGTAAACCAAGTCACAGGCCAAAGTCTTCTTCAATTGATGCCAAATATAACACGGGTGATAAAGGGAGAATTATCAAACAAAAACAAATTTTTGAATACATTTACCCAGCTAATTGCTTAAAAGAGATGTTTGAAACTAAATGTGTTATTCATTTTGATGCAACCATGTACAAATTAAGAGACTTAAATGGAGAAGGATTGAAACGAAATTGTGTGAGTGTGAGTTAGAGAAATCTAATTACCCTGCTGTATATGCTGTTGGAAAAGTTTTCAGAGAGAAAGGAGATAAAATATATGTTAAATGGTAAGGAGTTGGTAATTCATATAATCGTTTGATAATTTAAGATAAAATTATCTTGTAAAAGATTTTTTACAGCTAGTTGCTCGGTGCATCTGACAACTAAAAAATAATTTTTTTTAAATTAATATTTTTGTTCAGTTCTTCCTTCATTTTTGTTGTACAAGTTGCCTGAGTTAGGGCACAGCTCTACGGCTGCTTCATCTGCTGCTGGATTATATTAAGTTCTTATTATTTTTTTACAATTTGGAAGCATATCTACAAGTATCCAGAATGAGATTTTCACTCCGCAGCAGAGTGTGCGCTGATATGAAACTTCCTGGCAGATTAAAACTGTGTGCCCGACCGAGACTCGAACTCGGGACCTTTGCCTTTCGCGGGCAAGTGCTCTACCATCTGAGCTACCGAAGCACGACTCACGCCCAGTACTAACAGCCCTACTTCTGCCAGTATCTCGTCTCAGTCGGGCACACAGTTTTAATCTGCCAGGAAGTTTCATATCTACAAGTACATTTAATTGTGTGCAAAGCTCTCTTCTCTGACATCTAATCACATAGTAACCAAATCAAATTCGTTATCAAGTAATTTTAAAATAACGAACATATTTCACAAATGAATGTCTTCACTTGGTACAACTACTGGATACAATTGCTTATTCATGGTGTAAGCACATCTTCCCATCATTTTAATTTTTGAATTGTTTGCTTGTTTTCCTCAGACCACACATAGTCATATCTTTACCAATTTGCAAATCGTCAATTTATTTTTGTAATTTTCAGTAGTTGTTCGTAGTTTGTTTCAGCATTTTTTTAACTGAAGGCAGCAATTCCTCGATTACCCAATCTCTAAAATCATACTTAGTTTAAAATCTAGGATAAATTACTTTATCAGTTATTTCAAGCACTTCTTTACTGTTATAAATAATCCTACTGTTATTCTAAAATATCTTCATTAAAGGCACTTCTGATCTAGTGGATGTACTCAGGATTGCCATGATTTAATAGAAAACACATTTATTATGAAAAGTAACAGATAATTCTCATATATATATATATATATATATATATATATATATATATATATATATATATATATATATATGTGTGTGTGTGTGTGTGTGTGTGTGTGTGTGTTCTTTATGAATGAGAAAATTAATTATTTAATATTTTATATCTGTGTGTTATCCTGGTGATGAAGATACCTTTATATGCTCATTTATAGATCAGCTAGCTGCAGTACCTGGGTTCACTCAGGTAGTTGATATGAGATTGTGTGGTTGTTGGAATAAAATGATTAACTGCAAAATGTAAGAGATAAAAATATCTACTGAAAACATATTCTAAGTATTTACAATATTTGTTTACAAACATTTTTCATCTTGTTATCCAGTTTATATGTGAACACATTTTTCAAATTTATTACTCAAAATCAAGCTACACATAGTGACCATGTGAGAACCATGAGTCTTTTAGGCTGAAGCCACAATATTTGAAATTTTGTCCTCATGCTATAAGCTGTTAGACTACAGTTAGTTGTAACACTGTAGGCTAATTTGATGCGATATTGCTGTCTTTTAAATTGAAATAGCAATTCAGTAGAGATCAGTGGTATTCTAGGAATAAATAGTTTGTGTCCATTGCACTTTCCATTCATAATTTCTGCTGCAATGATGCTATGCTATAGCTGTTTGACAATCATCCCTGTTCCATTACATAGCTTTTTTTGAGATTTCTGAGTTGTATGATTGGAGACCCACTTTTAAGTTGGATCCAGTGCAATGGCTTTCCTGGTACTTGCAAAGAGTGTTGAAATTCCGTATTGAAGTTCACAGTTTCTTCAACTTTTATCACCATGTCTATCGATTTCTAAAATGTCCCTTCACTAGGAATTTTCTATTAAATATTAAAGTTGATATCGTCAACAATATTATTCTTAGTTACCAAAATTGCGCTTTCAAACAATTCCGGATTGGTATATAATTGTGAACAATATTTGGATAAATTTGGTCGATACGTTCGTTTTCAGCAATGGCTATGTTGCAGAAATAACGTTTGAGTTTACTGAGGCTGGTTGTCTGGTCAGTAGGGTGTTTGCTTTCACCTGTTTGTATAAGTTGTTGATCAAAATGTGCTGTTGTTTCATTTTTTGAGTGTTCAACGTTTCTTTTTGTACGTATATGCGGCCAGAGATGTGATTTTCGTAAGCATGCACTGATCTCGTCTACTGATATTGACATGGGGAAAACTGGAAGTGTTTGCCAAAACTCTTATGACAGTAATAGTAGAGCTCTTCCCATCAATTCAGAGTTTCCTTGCAAGTCTTGCAATGTTCTGTCCATGTCTTGAGTGATTTTTTTATGTGCCATTATTTATGCATATTCGTTCCAGAAGATAATTTTAGACTTCTGAAAAAGTTTACCCTGTCCAGAAGCTCTTGAGATTTTATATACCCATAATTCCGCCAGCGTTGTTGTCCATACAGTCCATGATAACAATGTAAATTTCCTTTTGATTGTCATTTGGCTATATTCAACAGTAGCTGAATTTGCAGAATGCATAGTCCATCCCTCTTCCATAAGTATGGCTGCAATGCTGGATGATGCCATCACAAGTGTGATGTGCTGTTCAGCACTTATTTCCTACAGCAGTAGATTTATTAGACAAGTGTTCCTGGCGCCACCTGGTGTGTCGAACCAAACAATTCCTCAAGTGTTGTTGTCGATCCAGTCCATGATAATGTTTTAAATTTCCATTTGATTGTCATTGCAAAGTAGTGTGTTATACTGTCCTACTCACTGATTATCTACTTCCAATTCGTCACTGCCCCATATTTCTATTTTTGATGTGGCACCACCATTTTGGGTGATTGCCTTCTGTGTTTTGAGATAGCCCTCGACTCCCATTTCTGTGTCGCCAAAGTATGGTTTTGGGTTGTTTTCTGTACATTTTCCATCTACCATATATCGCGAACTGGGGTTTGATGGTCAACATCGTCCGTAAATCACGTTTCTCATTATTGCATTGTACAGTTCTACATCTTCTTGTGGACTTGGAAATTCAGATTGGATGATTTTATCGCTATCTGTGGGATGAATTCTGTCATCTAAGCCTTAAGAGAATGTGTGACTGAGGCAGTCGTCACTTTTGCCATTCGACTGTATACATCCAGCATCTAAGGGCTCAGGAGCCTTGGAATTTTGTGATGACTTCAATAAATCTCGTTCGTTTTTGATGGACATCTTGGGTTAATATGTTGGATCAATGCATGGGGCCTTGTCCATATCTTAGGTTTTCTTTGATTTCTGGCCGCAACGAGTTGCATGCGATTTTTATGAAGAGGTCAGATCATTGATATTTTTTTATGTAGATCATGGCAACTTGAGCGAATTCGTGCACGTGGCTCAGACTTCCTACAATAAGATTACCATTGTTCCTACGTCGTCAAAGTTTCCATCACTTATGATTGCGTCCATAATGTGGATGTATTCTGTGTGTAGCTCATTCTGATTCAGTCTTATGTAAAGCCTTGGTTTTGCTTACATTTTTGATATGTAGCTACCAGGAATAGTTGGAATAAATGGTGAGTGTTGAGAAAGTGATTGTATGTTTCATTGTCTCTGATCATAAGTGCTAAGCACTGAATTCCTTGGAAGTGACTTCTTTGTTTGTTTCTACGACTGTTTCAGGTTGAATTTTTTTCACATTAAAGTAATATCCGTCCTCCTGTGCACAAATATTAATGGATATTGGAGGGCTTCATATGATGGTGTGTCTCTGCGAGAGGTTGTCCTTGTCTTCTTCGTTGTACAATTACGTCACAACTTGTGTTTTCACTATCCACAATTACTATGGTGACTTTGTCAATCTGAGGTGCGTTAAATCGTCGTTAGTGTTCTCTGGGTAGTCTTTCCAACTCCAATTATAACTTGATTGGCATAATAAATCATACAGTCTAGTATGGTTTTGAGTATGTGAATCAGATGATTGTATTTGTTTAAGATACTCTATACATCTTGGCTTACTTCTTGTCTCAATCCACTAATATCTGTGCGTCATTGATCAAGTTCGGTTTCTTAATTTCCGATGAAATATACTTGCAGAAATTTGTGGTCTTGTCTGGTAGTGGTAGTAATGATTCCATGTTGTGACAGATTTACTGTTTGGTGGAAAAAGAAAACATGTTGGGTTTCATCTCTGTTAGTGTTGATCAAAGTGACACTGAAGGAAGTCATCTGGAAGAAGATGTTGTACACTAGTATAAAATAAATGTTTTCATTCTGTAGATTGCCCAGTCATGTGATGTAAAAAATCCTACTGATGTGTTTCCAGTGGTGGTAATCGAATTTTTCCATTCATGCAACAGAATTTGGTGTTCCTCTACTGAATTTTTTTCTCGTTACAAAATTGGGAGATGTTATCCACTTTTCTGGATACGATGTGTTTGTATTTGTTATATTCCATCGTCAGGTCGTAGTGGAATGCTTCCTATGTTAGGTTGTACTCTTCACATGCTGACGTGATTTTACGGTCTTTTACTGCAACTCTGTGTCGCACTTCTTGATTCTTCAATCTGTCATTTGGATCTTGGTTTCCTCTGCTTCTCATGGTGCTCATTCTCATTTGTTAGGAACTTAAACTTGCTTCTCGGTCTTCATTTGTTTCGTTTTCTGGATGTTCTTTTATTTCTTAGTTTTGCTTCAGAACTGGAAAGATCTCATCCTCTTTTATGTTTGGGCATTGGCTAACATATAAATCAAATCAGCTTTTTATTAACAAATACACTACTTACACTTTATAGTCTTTTCACAATATTTTCGATTTATGTTCAGTCATCGCATAACTCTGAGTACTCACAAATCACTGTTCGCCTTTATTCAGTCACTGCACTACTTTTCCAGTTCCTCCCACAGTCATTGATAAGAATCTGACCCACGAAGGGTCTTGCTTTATATACACCTACCAATGGGTAGCCTCAACAGTGGCGAATTCCAGAATATACCAGAAGGCTTGAAATGGTCCACAATGTTCCAGAACATTCCAAAAAATTTTAGAGTGTTTACGAATGTTTCAAATAAACTGGTCTGTTCTGGGATGTGCCTGAACATTTTGGGATACTCCTGTATAATTCAGACTACCCCTGAATATTCCAGAATATCACAGATCATTGTGGAACATTTAAGAACATTCTGGAATCTTGTGGAATGTTCTAGAATAATTTCGAACCTTCTGGAATATACTTGAATACTCTAGAATATTTAGGAATGTTCTAGGAATTTCTACAGGGCTAAACTACTTAGTGTTTAAATGGGAACCTTCTTCATGGATAGGGATAGAGGGCTACCACACCATATAAGACTCTTGGTTGCACCAGGCATCGTTTCTGAGCTTTAGCAGCACACAGGTACATTGATTAACTGATAAAGATATGAATTATTTATGGGACCTAAATGGAGAAGAAATATGTAGTGCTTATGAGTACTTAAAAATCCAGATTTAAAATTTACTTGTGAGATATTCTCTGATAATATTCTTTCCTGTATGCCATACCAAATTTTTTTCTAATTTTATATCTTTTAGTTTCAGGACGTTCTTTTAATGTTTTTCTAACCACATTCGGTTTGTTCAGCATTGTATTGTCTACAAATACAGTAATTGGTTGAAACTCTTCTCTGTTGAAATCATCTAGTACAATTAGCAAATATTCTGTTTCTATTTCGATTAAAATATGTTTAAAATCTAAACTTGTCTCAGTCAAAATTTCGTCATAAATGTTTTTTGTCTATCATTTATTTCATCAGCAATATTGAAGGATTGGTCAGTTGTTAACAAAATAAGATAATCTATTGAAATGTATATTTAAGATTTCTTTAATTTCATTTACTCTACGACATTCCTTATCTTTTGATTTTAACTCTTGTTGTAACAATTGCTTTTGTTCTTCTTCTATGTTTAGTCTGTTGTCAAATTCTGTAGTGTACAGTTCTATAATTTTTTGAGAATGGATGGCTTTGTATTATTCAGAATATTTTAAATACTCATGAAATATTTTCAAGTGTTATATAATACCCTTTAATTTCATCAGCTATTTAAGCTCTTAAATTAATTATAAGTTTCTATAAGTTTTTAATACATACTAAAATCCACTTTTTTATTTCAATTATTTGGTGTTATTTGTTTGATTTCATTCTGCATATATTCATACTCTAAAGCAAGCAGAATTTCATATTTTAGGTTGAAATATTGTAGGTTGAAGTATTTTAAATAATGTACAAAAAGTTATTTTATTTTCCATAGATTTACAGTCTCTGTCGTCCCAGAGACTGAAATACAGTAATGAAAAAAGCATAATGTATCATTAGTTATCAATACATGTTTTCTTCAAACAGCAGAAATCAATAGTGCTTAAAACAAATATCTAAATTTATCTCATAGTTGGTCTTCTGAATAGATTCAAATGTATTCATTAAATATGTTTTGGAATTACAAACATCACCAGTTGTACGCAGAATAGGCCATATTTATAAAATTCAGAATGTATCTGGAAAAATGTTTTGTATTATTTTTAAGTCTAGAATAATTTTTAAGCACTGACTTCATACTGCACACAGTTTTTGTTTTCTTAGTAAACAATAAATCTAGCAAATGGAGAGCTTAAAACTGGGTGACTTGACAGGTACAGCAAAGAACTAGGGATTAAAGGATATTGCAAACTCAGAAAATAGTGACTTACTGATCTTACCCAAAATGACATTAAAAACATCAGTAATAGCAACAATGAGGTGATTATTTATAATACAAAGGAACTGCACTGATAAGCCAAAGATACTGGTACACATGCCTAATATCATGAAGGGCCCCCACAGGCTCACAGAAGTGCCATAACATGGCATGGACTCAACTATTTCTGAAGTAGCAATGGAGGAAACTGAGACCATGAATCCTGCAGGGCTGTCCATAAATTCGAAATAGTATGAGGTGATGGAGATCTCTTCTAAACAGCATGTTGCAAAGCAAGCAGATATACTCAACCAGAAGTGTTTAAATTCAGAATAGCATTCCTCAAGTCACTCTGTAGCAATTCTGCTACTGACTCTATTTAACAAAAATAATTTTATTATAAACACCTTTTGTAGATTCATCAGCTACATTAATCACTTATTACAATATTTTAACTTTGTGTAAATGAAGATATAACTACTAATGTTGTTAGTGAATAAAGTAGTTGCAGATGACAAAAGTGAAGCAATAAAATATTTAAATAATTATAGTACTTTGATAATCAGGATGACATAAAACTAACTCATGTGAGTGATGATGTAGTACGATATGCATTGATCTCATTCCAGTTAACACACAATCACGAGAAATTGGCAAATTACATGAAGATATTTTCAGTTTTATGAATAGACCTAGATGTAGTGTAACAGATCCATTTGTTAACTGCCCTACGAGTATGTAAATGGATTTAACAAATATATAATGGAATTATAAAGGGGAAAGTAAAAAAGGGTTAGTACTAACGAAAACAGCTTTACATTTATGGCAAAAATATACTAATATTCAATTTGTTCATGATATGGATACCACTGATATTCGTTCATTATAGTGGTCATACATCAGGTGTACAGCATACAGATTTTGATGGATCGATAATGTATCCATACTATGATGTTTCACATTTAGAATTATCTCAAGATGACATTGATACTATTCAAAGATTATATGCTAAAACACTAAAACAACCATCTATACCAATGTCTACTCCAGTTATACCATTTACTCCAAAACAAACAGTTGAATCATTGTCAGTTTAAGAATTTTGGTGAATTATTATTTCTAAACAGAATTTTATATGTTTTTGTATCACAAGCGTTTGTAGATAGGTAATGATGTGAAATCACAATTATATAGTAATTGGTTACAGCTTTTACAACAATATCTACAGAAATTAGATTGAGTGTATCACAGGCCAATTAGTGATGTATTAGTTTTCGTTCATATGATTTATATGATGAATCATCATACACTGAAATTATTTTCATGTTGTCCTAAACGAATATCTAATACAAGGTTACATAAATATTGCTTGAATGGTGTAGTCAACACATAAATGAAGAACATTTGTGTTATTGATGATCTTTTCTGCTCAGAATGGGATGAGTGTGATGTTAAACATACATCATGTGGAGTGATAACTAGGGAATTTCCAAGAGTGTCTACTGAAATGAATACTGTGTCTATGTACATTAGTCGATTGTTGTATTTTTTCAAGGAAGATCTGTTATATCAATATAATGTAGTCACAAAAAGTAGTTATAGCAGGTCCAATGATTTATCATTATTTGGTAGTGATTACTCTAAGGTATTTGCAAATGTAATAACTCAGTTAATTCGATAGCCAACAGTGAAGACAGATACATTAGTTTTTTTTTAAATGTCAGAAAATCTGACATCTGTTGATTATATTTAAATTTGTGGCTTTTTCACCTGACAAACTTTCATCAAATATGAAAAAGAATCAAATTTCCAATGTTAGGGAACATTTACCACAATATTTATTCAATCCAGTGATCAGAAAAGGCTTCTATACATATGATTACATGGATTCTTGGAGGGAATTTGAAGACACATGGTCTTCAGCAACAGGAAAAATTTACAGTAAGCTGAAAGACTGAAATAAGTGATTTACATTATAAATGTGCTAAATTAGTTTGAAAAAATTTAATATGAAAACACTTGGTGACTATTTTCGAAAATTTTAGATAACCTTGATTAAAATCATATGACATGGATTTCTCTTCGTATTTTACAGTTCCAGTTTTATCTTAGGATTCAATGTTAAAAATGACTGCTCAACCATTAGGATTGTTATATGATTATGATATTGTTCTTATGGATGAAAAAGCGATAAGTGATGGTATATCCCAGTTCTGTAAAAGATATCTAAAACCAAATAATAAATAGATGAGAGGTTATGACATAAAATGGTACCAAATTATGTAGTATTTTTAGATGCAAAGACTCTGCATTGGTATGCTATGAGTCAATAATTACGTTATGGGGGTTTTTAATGGGATGAACCATGTAATTTTGATTCTGAAAAAAATGACATTTCAGACACTTTGAAAATTGGATATATATTTGAAACAGATATATAATATCATTGTGATGAAATATACATATTTGAACATGTAAAGGAGGATGAAAGCAAAGGATGACTCTGAAAAGGATTTCTGTAGGTTAATGGATTATTCTCTCTCTGGGAAGACAATGGAGAACATAAGAAACACAGTAGATATAATATCAGTTTGTGATAAACTTTTAGATTAGCCAAACATTGAAGGAGGAACTGTATTTTATGAACATCTTTTTGCCATCCATACAAATAAGACAAAAAAATTTAATAAACCCATCTATGTGGGTATGTGTATACTTGAGTTATTTAAAAAACCGATGTATGATTTTCACTATAGAGTTATAAAACCAAAATAGGGCAAAATACTAAGTTATGTTGTAAAGATAGAGACAGTTATATCAAAAATAAACTGACTGATGATTTTTGTGAAGATACAAAATCAATGATTAATCATTTTGATGTAAGTGACTACCCATCAGATTATAAATACAATATTCCACAATTAAAGAAGAAAGTCTTAGGATAAAATGAAAGATGAATATAATGGAAGAATAATGGAAGAATTTTGAAGAGTGAAAAAATGTATCATTATAAAGTTGGTGAAAGGAGTAGGGAAAAATCTAAGGGAGTGAGGAAATGTGGTGCAATAAATGAAATAATCTTAGAAGGATCTGAAAATTGTTTGTCCAACAGTAGAGAGCAGTACAGATCTATAAATACAATTCAAAGTGGAAAAACATGAAAACTACACCTTTGCGGTACACAAGAAAGCACTTATTTCTCCTCATTATGATAGAGAACAGTAGCAATTCGAGTCCATTCAAAAAAATTAGTCTGCTGAAAGTAAATGAAACATATTACATCACACGGTGTGAATATTTGAAAACGTGATCTGCAGAGAAAATATACACTACTGGCCATTAAAATTGCTAAAATTTCTACATCAAGAAGAAATGCAGATGATAAACAGGTATTCATTGACAAATATATTATACTACAACTGACATGTGATTACATTTTCACGCAATTTGGGTGCATAGATCCTTAGAAATCAGTACCCAGAACAACCACCTCTGGCCGTAATAACGGCCTTCATACCCCTGGGTATTGAGTCCAACAGAGCTTGGATGGCGTGTACAGGTACAGCTGCCCACGTAGCTTCAACACGATACCACAGTTCATCAAGGGTAGTGATTGGCGTATTGTGACGAGCCATTTGCTCGGCCACCATTGACCAGACGTTTTCAGTTGGTGTGAGATCTGGAGAATGTGCTGGCCAGGGCAGCAGTCGAACATTTTCTGTATCCAGAAAGGCTTGTACGAGACCTGCAACATGCGGTCGTGCATTATCCACTGAAATGTAGGGCTTCACAGGGATCGAATGAAGGGTAGAGCGACGGGTCGTAGCACATCTGAAATGTAACGTCCACTGTTATAAGTGCAGTCAATGCGAACAAGAGGTGACCGAGACGTGCAACCAATGGCACCCCATACCATCACGCCAGGTGATATCTCAGTATGGCGATGACGAATACACGCCTCCAATGTCCGTTCACCGCGATGTCGCCAAACACGGATGCGACCATCATGATGCTGTAAACAGAACCTGGATTCATCCGCAAAAATGATGTTTTGCCGTTCATACACCCAGGTTTTCATACACCCGGGTTCGTCGATGAGTACACCATCGCAGGCGCTCCTGTCTGTGATGCAGCGGCAAGGGTAACTGCAGCCATTGTCTCCGAGTTGATAGTCCATATACTGCGGCAAACGTCGTCGAAGTGTTCGTATAAATGGTTGTTGTCTTGCAAACGTCCCCATCTGTTGACTCAGGGATCGAGACGTGGCTGCACGATCCGTTACAGCCATGAGGATAAGATGCCTGTCGACTGCTAGTGATACGAGGCCATTGGGATCCAGCACGGCGTTCCGTATTACCCTCCTGAACCCACCGATTCCATATTCTGCTAACAGTCATTGGATCTCGACCAACGCGAGCAGCAATGTCACGATACGATAAACCGCAATCGCGATAGGGTACAATCCGATTTTATCAAAGTCGGAAACGTGATGGTTCGCATTTTTCCTCCTTACAAGAGGCATCACAACAACGTTTCACCAGGCAACGCCGGTCAACTGCTGTTTGTGTATGAGAAATAGATTGGAAACGTTCCTCATATCAGCACGTTGTAGGTGTCGCCACTGGCACCAACCTTGTGTAAATGCTGTGAATAGGTAATCATTTGCATATCACAGCATCTTCTTCCTTATGAGAAATCGGTTGGAATCTTTCCTCATGTCAGCACATTGTAGATGTCGCCACTTGCACCAATGTTGTGCGAATGATCTGTGAAGCTAATCAGTTGCATATCACAGGATCTTCTTTCTTATGAGAAATCGGTTGGAATCTTTCCTCATGTCAGCACATTGTAGATGTCGCCACTTGCACCAATGTTGTGCGAATGATCTGTAAAGCTAATAATTTGCGTATCACAGCATCTTCTTCCTGTCAGTTAAATTTCGCCTCTGTAACACGTCATCTTCGTCGTGTAACAACTTTAATGGCCAGTAGTGTATACGGAGCTCAATAACAAATTAAAAATTATCTTCCAAATTAATGACTGGTTGGGATATTAAATTGGGATAAAGTGTAAATAAGAAACTTAAAAGTACCAATAATGATTTGAATGTTCTAGAATTACTGCTTAAGAAATTTTATTTTTCCTATCAATATTTATATCCTTTGAATGAACAACAACAGTTAAGTAGTGGAGTGAATGTATGAACAAAAATATTCAAGCATTTCATAAGGATAAATATCGAAAATATGAGTATTTTGGTGTATGTTAGGAATGTAAAATTTTTTATAGTAAGATACGCAATTATACAAATTCTGAAAAAATTACATTCGAATGTAGTAGTAGTGTTAGCAAATCTACACTCAAAAAGCATGAGAAATCATTCATTCGTACGAGTCCCATACCTACTAATAATTCTGAATAATTCATTGGATTACAATTCATTGAAATTACCTGTGGTTCACCTCCATTTCTCATATTTTCTTTAACTCGATTTCCCTAGTAACAGGGCAACGTAAGAATGAAAAAATAGGAAAATTTAGCTAATTTTATACTTGTATAGTCAAGATTTTCTGTAGGTCCTGGGTACGTTTTCCCAAGAGGAAGAAAACATATAAATTCTTCGAATTTACACGCTTTTTTAACGACTGGGAAAAGTGATCCAGAACCTACAGAAAATCTCTGCTTGTAATCAACTCAGCCTGTATATCACCCGTCCAAAGTATTGAATCAGCAGTGTAAGATGGGTCGACATGGAGACGTGAGAGAAGGGCAGGAACGAACCAACATGTTTGGATGCACCAATGACCACACCATAGAAAAAGTCGCCCATTTATTGGTGTGTTGATGCAGATTCTCCAATGTGTCTGTAAGGAATGCTGTACCGCTGGCAGAAGTGTAACATGACATAAAAACAGTAGTCGTGTCAGGTCATAACCGACAGGGGCTCGAAGCAAAAATCACATCTTTACAGTGACAGTAAAAACTCGGCAGTGATTGCTACTCTTTGTGATTGCACGTCCATCCCAAGCATCTTCCAAGTGACATGAGAGAACTGCATGAAATAGGCTATGAAGTTGGGTATTTGGCAAGAGACCAAGGCACACAGGGAAAAATGCTGGTTGTCTTCACACAGTAATACAGGTCAACTGCTGACAGGAGGAGTGTAGTGTTAACTGAGGAGAATTGATTTTGCCTCTGTCGAATGATGCATGACGTCGAGTGCATAAGGAGCTCAATGAAGCATTAAATCTGCGGATTGTGGATGGTGTATCTCAAGCGGAATTTATTGAAAAATTGATTCCATTCCATGCTTGGCGCCTAATACAGCAGCCAGTTATGAACTACTTGAAATAAGACAATTTCGGCTATTCCTTTTATTTCTTTTATTTGATTTATTTGTTTCAGTGTGTCGTTACCTCACTCATTCAGCTTTATAACTGTTCCGGGTTATGATATATGTGAAGAGACCTGTGCTCCTCCTCGATGAACTGAGGCTATTATCAAGGATAGAAGCAATGTTGCAAGGTCTTAGTGTGATGTCACACGAGGTCAACACATTTCTTTTCGCTGCCCTTATCATCCTCCCTACTTTACGTGAACGTACTCGCATACATTCTACCTACATACCACAAAGGTGAAGCATCAGATTTGTTTCCATTTGGTGACAGCCTATCTTTAAGTGTCACATCCCTGTTATCATTGCGTTGGGAGCTGAAGATGCGAGCTGTTACTGTGCCCAACCCTACTGTTACTAAGGGTTGAGTTGTGACGTCGAGTGGTAGGCAACACGCATCACCTGTACCTCTCCGGCTGACGTGTCTTGCGGTGTGCAGACCCCTTAGGGGCTGCCATTGGCCGGGCATATCCTGGGACGGAAATGTCAAAGGGGCAGCTACGGCCGCCGCTACCACAGCCGCTGTCCAACGTACTTACTCTGGACGACATTGAGAACGGTATTGAAGATGCCCTCCTCACATTGAAATGTTGGAAACAACCTCATTTGAGTTAATCCTTTGCATGTCTGAAAACATCGATGCCATAAAACCATAGTCATTACTTCCTACCATATTTTTGTCTACTTCAGTTTGAATGATTTGAAATACAGAATCGAGTTTTCAGTCGGTGTTTTGAAATGTAGACGTCTAGGAATGACTCTGAGAATGGGTATGGGAAGCCTTATCTGATATATTCCGTGCACATACATCATCAGTGTGGTAGAATGATTGACAACGAGTACAAGGGGAGTGGGAGTGCTCACGTGATTGCCTGCAATAATGGAACAACATTTAAGCATCTAAAACGTAGTTAAATTAAATGTGCTCGTTAGCCTTGTTTGCTCAGAACAGGGAGTTCAACCTTCAAACAAATCAAAATATGTAGGCCTGAAAGATTAACGAAATTCACTTAACAATTATCATCTCTATGAGAAAAAAACTATTATCAAAATCAGAATTCAGTTTCACCAGGTTTAAACATCAGAATTAACACTTTACTTTAAGGACTACTGCTTCACTTTGAAGGGACTTTTATTAATAAAACCGGTTCTTGACGGAGAAGTATCCTTGTCCACAATTACACTATGCAAAACATTTAATTATTTAGACATTATTTTATAATAAATGATCATATTAAAGACGAGAACAAGCTTCCAGCAAGAGAATATGAAAGCACAAAACTGCTAGTTAAAGCTGACTTATACTAAAGCGCAAAAGAAACTGGTATAGGAATGCGTATTCCAATACAGAGATCTGTAAACAGGCAGAATACGGCGCTGAGGTCGACAATGCCTATGTAAGACGACAAGTGTCTGGCGCAGTTGTTAGATCGGTTTCTGCTGGTACCATGATAGATTATCGAGATTTAAGTGAGTTTGAAGAGTTATAGTCGGCGCACGAGCGATTGGACTCCGAGGTTGCGATGAAGTGGGGGTTTTCCTGTATGACATTTTCGTGTGTTCCGTGAATATCAGAAATCCGGCAAAACCTTAAATCTCCGACATCGCTTCGGCGGGAAATATATCTTGAAAGAACGAGACCAACGACGACTGAAGACAATCGTTCAACGTTACAGAACTGCAACTCTTACGCAAATTGCTGTAGATTTCAATGGTGGGCCATCAGCAAGTGTCAGCGTGCGAACTATTCAACAAAATATAATCGATATGGGCTTTCGGAGCTCAAGACCCAATCGTGTACCCTTGATGACTGCATGACACAAAGCATTACTCCTCGCCTGGGACCTTCAAAACCGACATTAGACTGTTGATGACCGGAAACACGTTTCCTGGTCGGACGAGTCTCGTTTCAAATTGCATCAAGCGGATGGACGTGTACGGGTACGGAGACAACCTCATGAATCCATGGACCCTGCATACCAGCAGGGGACTTTTCAAGATGATGGAGGCTAAGCAGTGGTGTGGGACGTGTACAGTAGGAATGATATGGGACCCCTGATACGTCTAGATACGTTTCTGACAGGTGACACGTACGTAAGCCACCTGCCTGATCAACTGTGTCCAGTATACACTCCTGGAAATTGAAATAAGAACACCGTGAATTCATTGTCCCAGGAAGGGGAAACTTTATTGACACATTCCTGGGGTCAGATACATCACATAATCACACTGACAGAACCACAGGCACATAGACACAGGCAACAGAGCATGCACAATGTCGGCACTAGTACAGTGTATATCCACCTTTCGCAGCAATGCAGGCTGCTATTCTCCCATGGAGACGATCGTAGAGATGCTGGATGTAGTCCTGTGGAACGGCTTCCCATGCCATTTCCACCTGGCGCCTCAGTTGGACCAGCGTTCGTGCTGGACGTGCAGACCGCGTGAGACGACGCTTCATCCAGTCCCAAACATGCTCAATGGGGGACAGATCCAGAGATCTTGCTGGCCAGGGTAGTTGACTTACACCTTGTAGAGCACGTTGGGTGGCACGGGATACATGCGGACATGCATTGTCCTGTTGGAACAGCAAGTTCCCTTGCCGGTCTAGGAATGGTAGAACGATGGGTTCGATGACGGTTTGGATGTACCGTGCACTATTCAGTGTCCCCTCGACGATCACCAGTGGTGTACGGCCAGTGTAGGAGATCGCTCCCCACACCATGATGCCGGGTGTTGGCCCTGTGTGCCTCGGTTGTATGCAGTCCTGATTGTGGCGCTCACCTGCACGGCGCCAAACACGCATACGACCATCATTGGCACCAAGGCAGAAGCGACTCTCATCGCTGAAGACGACACGTCTCCATTCGTCCCTCCATTCACGCCTGTCGCGACACCACTGGAGGCGGGCTGCACGATGTTGGGGCGTGAGCGGAAGACGGCCTAACGGTGTGCGGGACCGTAGCCCAGCTTCATGGAGACGGTTGCGAATGGTCCTCGCTGATACCCCAGGAGCAACAGTGTCCCTAATTTGCTGGGAAGTGGCGGTGCGGTCCCCTACGGCACTGCGTAGGATCCTACGGTCTTGGCGTGCATCCGTGCATCGCTGCGGTCCGGTCCCAGGTCGACGGGCACGTGCACCTTCCGCCGACCACTGGCGACAACATCGATGTACTGTTGAGACCTCACGCCCCACGTGTTGAGCAATTCGGCGGTACGTCCAGCCGGCCTCCCGCATGCCCACTATACGCCCTCGCTCAAAGTCCGTCAACTGCACATACGGTTCACGTCCACGCTGTCGCGGCATGCTACCAGTGTTAAAGACTGCGATGGAGCTCCGTATGCCACGGCAAACTGGCTGACACTGACGGCGGCGGTGCACAAATGCTGCGCAGCTAGCGCCATTCGACGGCCAACACCGCGGTTCCTGGTGTGTCCGCTGTGCCGTGCGTGTGATCATTGCTTGTACAGCCCTCTCGCAGTGTCCGGAGCAAGTATGGTGGGTCTGACACACCGGTGTCAATGTGTTCTTTTTTCCATTTCCAGGAGTGTATGTCCATTTTGTATTTCGACTAACTTGGGCAATTCCACCAGGACAATCCGACACATCAAACGTCTAGAATTGCTACAGAGTGGCTCCAGGAACACTCTTCTGAATTTAAACACTTCCACTGGCCACCGGACTCCCCAGACATGAACATTATTGAGCATATCTGGGTTGCCTTGTAACATGCTGTTCATCCCCTCTTACTCTTACGGATTTATGGACAGCACTGCAGGATTCATGGTGTTATTTTCTCCCAGCACAACCTCAGACACTATTGGGGACCATGCCACGTCGTGTTGCGTCAGTTATGCGTGCTCGTGGAGGCTCTGAATGATACTAGGCAGGTGTGTTGGTTTCTTTGGCTCTCCGGAGTATAACTCGTGACTACAGTGGCTCACCGGAAACGAGTTAATCTATATCATTAGTTCGAATAACAAATGACCTAAATTTCAGCTGACTGACTTGGGAAGAATCCAAAAATATTCTGGTAAGGTATAGGATTGGTAAGCAGGGAACATGAGCTACTGGGGTGGAATGCTGACCCCATTTGAGGATACAAAAGTTTATTTTCGCCTCTTTAATCAAAACAGATCGCTGGTAAAAACGCAATGCTTAACTAGTTTTTGCAAATTGTGGTGATCTACACCGATTATTTAATTGTGTAAAATTAATGAGAATAATTCAAACAGTTTAAGAGAATAACAGCGTTATAGTCCCAACTTTAAATTAATGAAAATTACTTTACGCAAATACAACCTTAACATAACTACACATCTGAGCTCACTAGTCAGTTATCAGTGCCTGTGAATGTGAAAAATAACAATTTGTATGAGCTCTTAGGTTAAAAAAATACTCAAATATCAAGGACCCATAAATAAGTGAATTACTAATATGGAAAACATTCTGCAATATGGTGTTATAATAGCCTGAAAGATCTACAAAGCAATCAGCACGTTCTCGACGTTTGGCGTTCGCATCGGCCGCAGGTCAGAAATTCCCTGCTCGAAAGCACACGTGACACCAACAAGCAGGAAGGCCTGCGCACACCAATAACGGCTTGTAGAACGCACAAACCCAGTATGGATACACAGCTCATTTAAATATAAAACCAACAGCACTAAGCAACAAACAGCGGATAGCGCCAAATACAGGAAGAGACGTTAAAAGCTATAGTGTGACAACCACAGTTAGTATTAAAGCAATAGTTTATTACACAGTCACCAATGATAGATTGATAAACCATAACTAGTGCAAGGTGATAATGACCAGACAATCCGCACACAACCTTAAATCCCAAAGCACCGTTTGATGGCGCAAAATTGTTACTATTATAGTTACTAACAAAAAGGAAGTTGACAATTCCAATTTAAATTGGTGGATGAAGTTTTATACGGAGAATAAACTTTGACTCATAAAATTGACCACTTAACATATTAACAATAATAACAAAAAAGTCACTTGTAATGCCCCAGAACCAGGGTACAGCGCATTTACATTGACTTGCAATACCAAGTGTCCCGGATCCACCTCCAAGTGGTTTGAGGAATGACAGCGAAACTCAAAACGGCTACACGGAGCAATGACATCCAAAAGTTGCACCACAAAACGGTTCACCATTTAAAGTTAGTCCAGGAGCTTGCCATTAACATGCACGCCAGGGTAAACAACCGCGCTCTCCTTATGATTCGAGATAGACAGAGCCTATGATGACTGATGACTGCTTTCGAACTCCAGTTCCGCTCGCCACCAGACCACGGTACCGCAATGTCAACACCGTGCATCAACACCAAGCGCCGACTGACTACTCTCGATGCTCCGTGCGCTGTCTTCCCTCTGTAACTGTCGCAAACCGAGCCTCCATCACTGCCCCGACCGAGTCTCCTCAACCTCGCTAGCCACGGCCGTCCTAAATAGAGGTCGCTAACCAACCAGGACGCTGCAAAGCGCGTAACTTCGACAGAGAAACTATCCTGCCAAGAGCATCGCAGGAAGTCGCGGCTCATATTCTACGGCTGGTTCGCCAAAACGTGTAAATCTGCAGCTTAAAGTCAGTCAGTGCACCGCACACCAACGCAGTTGTGTACAGTGAGGCACGCCAGCCTGCAGGTTTCCATCCAGTTCGGCTCCCATGGGAGACTCCACCGCCCCTATGCCAAGGCAAGGACAACACCACCGTCTGTATGACGAAGTTTCCTCACAAATCAGTGCTGCAGGAAGTTCAAGTTGAACGGTATATTGGTCTTCACGGCATAAATTCAACGGAGCCTTGCCAATCACGACAACATGACTTACTTGTCTTGTAATTCTTCAAAGAAATGACTTTTAAAGGTTCCGTATAAAGTTATAGAGCAAAGCGAACAAGCGAGAGAAATATTGTAATTCTTCCAAAATAGTTGATTTCACCATCCTAAATCTGAAGCTTCTAAATCACAAATAAATTGAAGTAACAAAATAATTGCTGAAAGATAACAATGTATCAATGGCAGTCATTTCAGGAAAATAGAATTAACTTATTGGAACCAAAGAACATGATGAACACTTACTGTTTTACAGAGTTTCACACGAAAAATAGAAGCGTACAACCTCTGGAAACGGAGAGATCGAAGAGAATGAACATTTAAATGTATAGATGGAGTCGACGACTGATAAAATTTATAGGTAGTGTATGGCGTATTAAATGAATGACTACGTTTATATACTTGAGTAGTGTTGGTTCTGTCGGACATGTCCGATGGAATGGACCATGATGAACGGCAGATACGTACAAGTAAACATGAAACGTAGGAATAGGAAGAAAGCCGTGCGGGGTTAGCCGGGCGATCTAAGGCGCTGCAATCAAGGACTCTGCGGCTGGTCCCGGCGGAGGTTCGAGTCCTCCCTTGGGCATGGGTGTGTGTGTATGTCCTTAGGATAATTTTGTTTAAGTGGTGTGTAAGCTTAGGGACTGATGACCTTAGCAGTTAAGTCCCACAAGATTTCAGACACATTTGAAGAATAGGAAGGAAATGATGGGTGGGAAATTGTGACGGATAGCCGCGTAGGGCACTGTGGTGAAACAAAGGCGGAAGTTGGAAATTTGTGCCGGATCGGAACCCGAACCAAGATTTACTGCTATATATACAGCGGACATGGCATCCCCAGGGTTTCTGAGCTGGGGACGGAGAAGCACATCCCATCTTCTGCCATCATAAGCTCTGAGTGTGCTTGAGCTACTACTGTGAATGAGGATCTTGACTTGATAGCCTGGATCGCTATCCTCAATCTTAAGGTGTGCTGCGCGCCGATGAGGTGCATGGCTGTTGAGGCGGAACAGTCGTTAGTGTGCAACTTCTAGGGAACCTGCCGCGCCTCGGTTGTATAAAGCTTACTCAGGCAAGTGGGGCTCTGTCTTGGAGGACTGTTTGTTTCCCTAGGTGCTCGTGGGATCACTATGGCATCCAGGACTGACTACCGACAGCTTATGTGTCCGTTGAGTAGTACTCACACCCATGAGTCAAATCAAGCACCGGAGGATAGCCCTCATGAGGAATAGTTCTCTACAGTTCAGGGGTATCGTAACAGGGTGCACCCATCAAGTCAAAATCTGTTTCTCATGAACAGCGAAGAAGATGGTACAGTTGAGATTGTATCGGCCTACTATGTCCAGAAAGGCCTCGATGGTTTGGCTGACACTTTCAAATCTGTTAAACGGTTGGATAATGGGATGTTGCTGGTCGAAACAGCGACACCACAGCAAGTTAACAATTTTTGGCTAAGTTCCTGCTGCAGTTGTACAGCAGCATACCCTTAACTAAGCAGTGGTCACATGGAATGATATCCTGCGCATGGGTACTTCAGAGCTACAGGAGGAAGGCAGATCATTAAAGCTGGATTTTTAAGACTGAAAATCAGACCATACTTCTCCCTCTGTGAGATGTTTCAAACGCCAGAAATTCGGCACACCACCCTCGAGTGTGATGGCCGAGATACGTGTGGTATGTGTGGTATGACCGCCCACCCTGACGGAACTACGTGCACCTCCCCTGAGCTTTGTTTCAAATTTTCAGGTCCACATCTAGCTTGGAGCATAGAATGTATGGTGTACCAGGAAGGAAAGAAAATCCAGGAGTTAATGATGACCATGTGCGTATCTTATGTACAAATCCCTTCAGCCTCCAACATTTTCAACCTCATTTGCTGCAGTACTCGAGAAGGAAGCTGCGACTGTGAGTGTTTCCACCCTAAATCACCTATCGACCTTGATACCAAGACACGCTCTTGCAAGTGCACCTGTGGCAGCGACAGTTCAAATGAAACTGTTGGTGCCTCCACGCGGGTTCCAAGGGTGACCATTGATTCCGCTCCTGCTGCTGATGCTACTTTGACAAGGCAAGTCCTGTACACTGACTTGGCACAGCCTACCTCGGTGTCGTCGAATCTGAAGGAGAAGACTAAGTCAAGTTTACTCTCAAGAACGCAGAATCGAAGCAGGTAGCTCGTCAGATCGAGAAACACTCAGAGGATGCCGACTAGGGCATTAACATAGAACTCTGCGCCGATATACCTTCGAGTTTACTTAGTTCTCCTCCTTCTGAAGTGGGTTCTCCTACATGCAGGGAGGCAAGGGGAAACATAAATATCTCTGATAAATCGCTCATGAGTTTCAATGGAACGTGAACGGGTACAAAACACATGTGGAGGAGCCGAAATTGTTGGCACAGGAGATACCTCCCTACCTTTGTCTATAGGAAAGGCATTTTAAACACCTGTTCCCTTATCGGGAAAATGACCTCAGTGGGGGAGGACTAAAGTTGGAATGACTATCTTAGTCAATGACACATACCTATCCACTTCTGTCTTCCTCCAAACAGCTGTTCAGGCAGTTGCTGTAACGGTGCATATTACATTTGCTGTTGCCATATATAGTGTGTATATGCCATGTGTATCTGCCGCCCAGAGAAAGTTTGGATAGAGCGGGTCTTTCTGACCTGATTTCACAACCCGTTCCACCCTCCCTTCTTGTAGGAGATTTTGAAGCACCAATGTGCTATGGGGTGATTTATCAACGGGCCTCAGTGGTCGGGATGTCGAAAGCCTTTCTGTGTCAGAGGAGGTATGCCTTCTTATCGCTGGTGGTAAGACACACTTTAGCACTGCCATGGGGTCATTCTCGGCCACAGACCTTGGTTTCTTTTCTCCCGCCCTTCTCGGTGCTGCTCACTGGGAAGTGGTCGCTACCTTGCATTCCAGTGACCACTTTCCTATCTGGATTCATCTTTCAGATAGAGCTTCAGACCGAGCTCGGAGTCGACATGTCTGATAGTGGCACGATGAGTGTCGCTCCGCTATCAGGGAGAGACGCATGGTCTTGTGACGGTTTAAATATCGAGCCGGCCGCTGTGTCCGAGCGGTTCTAGGCGCTTCAGTCAGGAACTGCGCTGCTGCTACGGTCGCAGGTTCGAATCCTGCCTCGGCCGTGGATGTGTGTGATGTCCTTAGGTTAGTTACTTTTAAGTAGTTCTAAGTCTAGGGGACTGATGACCTCAGTTGTTAAGTCCCGTAGTGCTTAGAGCCATCTGAACCATTTGTTTAAATATCAATCGTCTGGTATGAACCTCGCAGCCTTCCGGATCGCGATGGCAAATGCACTGTAGGCTATCAGTGACAACAAGAATAGTTCTTCGCAAGTGTTTCTGGATTCGATCAGTCTTTCCACTAGCTCTTCAAAGGTATGGGAAGCCATACGGAAGATATCTGGCAAGTGTGCCAGTTGGCCTGTAACTGATGCCATGTGGCGACGGTGTTTGCAAACTACACCTGGGGACATAGCGAATGCCAGGACGGATTGCTTTGGTTTGAAGACTGCCACTGTAAACCATAATATAGCTTTTCGTCACCATCGGACATTGGCACAGATCGGTGGTTGGGATTTCAATTCTACCAACACCGAGGACTACAACTGCCATTTTTCCATGTGAGACCCTGAGTGTGCTCTGTCTTTGGTCAAAGAGACTGCTCTGGGTAATGATCGAATCCCGTACAGCATGTTACGGTACCTTCACCAGGATGCAAACGAAATATTCTTGTCCCTTTTTAATGCGATTTGGCTTACTGGGGACTTCCCCGACTCATGAAGGGAGGCATTTTAGTACCCCTTCTGAAACTAGAGAAGGACTGCGTGTTCCCTGGTAGTCACCGTAGCGTGGACCTCACTAGCTTCACAGGAAAGACAGTCGAGGGCATGGTCAACTGCAGTCTGACTTGGGTCCTAGAAACAAGGGATTTATTTAGTCGCTCCCAGTGTGGGTTTAGGAGGTATCGTTCAGGTCTTGACATCCTCACCCAGCTGGAGGCGGAAATCCAATAATTCCTCCTACGCAGACAGCACTTCATATGTATCTTCTTTGATCTTGAGAGGGCCTATGACTCTACTTGAGGCATCACGTCCTTGGACAGTTACACCAATGGGGCTTCGGAGGACGATTACTAATTTTCATACGGTCCGTCATTTTCTGATGATTTTTTTCGGTATCGGTTCGGTGATTTTAAAGGAAATTCGATCCCTCAAGGATCTGTTTCAAGTGTGTTCGCTATTGTCATAATGGTATTAACGTCCACAGTTAAGTGTCCTGTTCGATGTTTATTGTTTGTGGACGACTTTGCCATCTTCTGCTCCTCCTCCAGCCTTGCAAAATGCATTTTTCAGATGCACCGTACGGTACGGAGCTTGGAGGAGGTCAGATAGAAAAGGTTTGAAATATTCCTCAGAAAAATATGTTTGTGTTCGTTTTAATAGTTCTTCTCGCCATTTTAACCTGCCTCAGCTTACAATGAGAGACGCTATTATTCAATTTAAACGTCTAGGTCTCACTTGCGAAGAACGCCTCACGTGGTTACCACATTTGAAGACTACCCATTAAGTGCCATAATCCCCATTTGGGAATTTGTCTTTGTAACGGAAAGTTTGCAATTATAATTATACTGGCAGCGAATGCTACCATTTCCCGTTGTTGTCCACATCTATGTCGAGCACTTGCATTGAAGTTTCGTCACTTGTTGTTACACGAGTGAAGTGTACACTTTCATATCTGTGAATAAGCGTTTCAAGAGTTGCATATTTTCAAAACAGTGTAAGTCATATTAGTAAGAAAATAACTTCCAACATCTGTGTACAGGCATGTTCCGTAATGGTTTGAGAAGATGTTCGTCGATCATTTATTGAACTATTTCATTTCGGCATGACACCTATCTGACATTCGATCTCCATCTGGGGCTCTTGGCATTTCCACGTAAGTTTGCTTTTATTTCTACCTCAGACACAAAGAGTCGCTATGAAGCCCTTTCTATGAGGAAAACTGAAGAAATTGTAAATGACCCGAACTTCAAGGTTTCTTTTGGTGATGATGGTGATGTGAATGAAACCACTGACATTGTCGTGTTCCCTTCAGATGATGCAGATAAGATGTCTGACTGTGAAGATATCGACGACAATATATTTCAGAATACTGTTCCACCTAATGTACCAAATTCTTTGGAAATTCATGCCAATGGAGAGAAGGAAAATGAGGAACATGCAGGGTAACGAAAGAAGGAAGTGAAACCTATTATCACTTCTAACTGGGCAACAGAAGATGCGAATTACTGTAAAACCTATGCTAATACAGCAGAAAGTGAACAGCGAAAATCTAATTTGGTAGCAGCACTAAAAGGAAAAATCTGCTGTTGAGTGGTTTGAGGAGTTTTTTGAACTTGATTATCAGTGAAAGTGTCCGATATGGTGCACCGAACAATAATTACAGCTATGAGATATCCAATAGATGCATAAAAAAGTTCATGGTATACTGTCCTTCACTGGATACCATGTTCTTCCGCAGGAAAAGCTATACAGAAATGAAGTTGAATACTGCGATATAAGGTGTGTACGACAATGTATGAGTTGCAACAGATATCTGAAAATAAAACCCCGCATTCATTTCAATGATAAAACGCGTCTGAACGACAAAAAGGGCAAACTTTTTAAAATTCGTCCGTTGATGGATTTACTGAATAGTAATTTCGTGAAATCTCAAGTTTTTTCCCACAGCCTGAGCATTGATGAGCCAGTGGTACGGTATTATGGACACCATTACCTAAAACAGTTCATTCGAGGGAAACCAGTGAGATTTAGGTTCAAACAGTGGGCCATGTGCTGTTCTCAAAGCGGTTTCTGTTACCATATGTCAGTCTATGGAGGAAAATCGAAGGATCCAAGTGATGTCAGTTCTGGGACTTGGCGGATCTGTTGTGTTGAATAAGATTTCTTTTCTTCGGACACCTGGACGTCACAACATATATTTTGATAACTTTTTCACGAGCTTCCGTTTGATGAAAGAGCTCTCAGAAATGAGAGTAAGGGCAACTGGAACTGCCCGTATGAATCGAATGAATAACTGTCCAATAGAATCTGAGAACTGCATGAAGAAGAAACAAAGAGGAGCGGATGACTATAGATTTGACAAGATTACGGAGATAATAGCAGTAATGTGGAAGCATAACAATTGTATAAAGCTCTTGGCAAACCATTATACAGTGCATCCAGTAAGTCAAGTGAAGTGTTTGAGCAAAGCTGAGAACAAAGAAGTGCAAGTTCCACAGCCAACAACGATTTCAGAGTATAACAATCATAGGGGAGGCGTGGAAAAACTGAACTTGAATGTGCAGAAATATCGTGTGAGAACTCGTGATAAGAAATGGTACTTCTGTTTACCAATGCATTAGATGTAGCGTTGGTCAAGGCGCACGTCATCTACTGCCTTTCCAACGAAAATACTCCATTGCTTCAGCTCTAGAGGATGGTGGCAAGGACATATCTTTTTCAATCATCTGCTGCTTCCGAAAAGGGCAGGATATCCATCATATTCAAAATCATCCCTTTCACGTATCGCAATTGAGCTGAGGACTTCTGGAAACGGACATGTGACTGAACGGACAACACTAGGGGAAACAAAGAAAAGTGTGAAGAAACAGTGTTCTGTGTGCAATGTGGGACTCCATATTGACGTTTTGTTGTCTAGCACAAAAAATAAAAGAAAATTTAAAAATAGAGTGGCATGTGCCATGATCCCCATTTGGGTATCGATTAAAATCAATCATTTATTTCAAGGTTATTGCACCTTTTATTTTATATTCCTTTTCTTCATCTCTACGTCAATCAGGCAACACAGAAACAAATGTAGATTGAAGTAAAATGTTTCGTACTTAATGGTTTAAAGCGACAGGTTTAAAGTCGTTGAATATTTTAAAATGCCTTAGCCACAGGTCACGGGCAGCAGATAGTATACATCTGTTTCTGTTTCACAAGCTGAGTATGCGAGCCCGCCTTGACTAAGTTTGCGGCTCAGCATGACCATTTTACTTTACGATAAGTGGTGCTGTTCTTCATGAGGGTATTCGGTTGGCGACAGGAGCGCAAAGGACAAGTTGAATTCCTAACTTCTGTAAGAGGCTGGTGAAATACCACTTTTCATCCCGCGGCGGGTCTTTATGATGCATCATGTGTGCACCCTACTCTGCACGCCACTATTATTGGCATTCATACTGTTGCACGCCCTCGAATGGACCGACTATTCCGATATAGGTCAGAAGCAAAGAAGCTATTCGGCATTCGCGTGCGGCAGGACTTACTGGCTCTTGGTGCAAATAGTATTTCTGTGCTCCATCGTGGTTCGATTCATTAGTCGCTCAGGATTATTTTCGATCTGTAAGTGCGCAAGAAGATTTTTTCTCCTGCCTCTGTTTTTAAATCGATGTTTTACAGAATTTTAGATGAGCACTGTGACTGTGTGGAATTTCACACTGGTGGGTGTAAACAGTATAATTCCGTCGGCTGTGCTGTGCTATTTCCGGACTGTATTGTCTAGATTCACTTCTCAGGTTCATTCACAATGTATGACGCTGAATTATGCGTGATCTTGAGGGCACTGGGACAGATGCGTTCTCTTCCTGGTACCAAATTCCTCATCTACACTGACTCCCTAGGTGGCCTTTAGGCTATATGTTATCTTTAGATACAGTTTCCCATCTAGAGATGTAGGAAAAGAATGTTTCATGAGGCTGGGTACCCTGGCACGTGGCGTCCAGGGTAATAATGAAGCTGCTAAGGACGCCTGTTTGGATGTTAACAATTTTGAATGTGCTGCCACTGTCCATCCTGTTACCTCGCTATTGAGACATAATATCATGCGCTTGTGGTAGGAGGAGTGGTTAGGGTTGCAGAACAACAAGCAGAGGCCAGTGAAACCAATGACACGACCGTGTCGTTATTCCTTCCGACCAACATGACGGGAGCAAATACTTTAAATGCGCCTCCGGATAGGAAACCATCCACTGACACATGGGATCCTCCTTCAGTGTGCAATACTTGTTATGTATAGGTTTCTAGACGTCATATTTTTAACTGCATGCGTTTTACTCCAAGCCATGAGGGCCGAAACCCACTTGCCAGTTGACCTGCCCGCTGTTTGAGTGATGATGATTCGAATGTGATTCGTGTTTTAAGCTGTTGTGTGTATTTGGTCTTCTCAATAGCGTCATAAGTAGAAGGTTTCAATGTGTTTCTAGGGTGGTTCCTGCATCGTTTATTTCCAACTGATCGTGAGGGCCCAGCACCCTGTTCCACTAATTTAGAGGTTGTGAGATCACATGCCCATGAGGTATCCGTCTTTCGCTGTTTTGTGTGACATTGTGAGTGAGAGAGTCGCAGGATAGCTCTAGATTCCACTTTTTAATTTACATTATCTGCTTGCTTACAACAGCTCCCACTGGTACTCTTTTGGCTGAAATGGGCGCTGATGACCTCGCTGTTGAGGGCCCTATACATATCATCACCACCGCCAGCGCAATGGTCAAAACTTCTACGGGAATTAGGATTTGCGACTAACGAGTGTAATGGACGAGGGACGCTGCATTGCAGCATGCGATAAGTTAGAAATCTGAGTCGGTTAGGGACTATGTCCCGTTGGACGAAGCGGTTGAGGCAACCACTCATTACAAGCTATAAATCCGAGTTCGCGTCCCGGCCATTATATAACACAATGTCCTGTGCTCCTAACCGTCACTATTTCCATCCATCCTTTCCGTTTTCTTCCCGCTCCTACGATTCATTTTTACACGAAAGAGCAAGTAATACAGTAACAGTAGTTGTAGTTGAATAACTTACTGTGAGTCATAGAAATAATAATTAAAATGTGCTTAAACACTTTGCTTGCACCAGTCCGTCAAAAATAGTAAACTCTTTCGTCAGAGTAAGAGATTATGGAAATACATAGTGTGCACGTAGCAAAGGAGCCATAATAAATCATGTAGCAAGAAACTATAACAACAAAGTTCAGACGCATACAAGACTACAGACCATAGAGTAAGGGCCCACAGTCTCGATGACACTGACCACTAGATGAAGCGGACAAACTGAATTAATTCATTGAAAACAAACGCATTATGGAAAATAACCGATGTATTATCCGCTAACAAAACTGCTGAATTTTATTTAACAGCTGAGTCACACACTGTTAACATCTGGAATGAAAAGGAAACAGTATACATCATTGAGAATAAGAGCAAAGTAGAAGGAGAATTGATATGAAATGAGGAAATCGAAAATTCTGTAAACTGCCTACATGTTACATACATACTAAATCTGCAGTAAATTCAGATCACTACAATAAAAGGTATCAACAAAAAGGCAGGCGTCCTACAATAATATTTAGAGACACATAGTAAACAGATTGATATGAATTTATAAGTAGAATAGAAAAAAGACTTACCGAAACGTGAAGCCGACATGATGTGATGAAAGCTCTTTCTTTATTCGTGTCAGGGGTACACTAAAATGAACACATATACAATACATACAAAGAAAACTATACAGTATTCACCAGGAATTGGGCAACTTTGATAGCATTGGGTGCTGTAGACGTTAAGTCCTTCATGCTACAGCTGGTTAGACATAAGTTTCATTTGAAGAGATGCCGGGTTGTCTGCAATTCCGCACACTGTCGTGTTGGCATTTGGCAGTTGGAAGTTTCATTTAAGGAGATTGTAGCTCGATCTTGCGACTTCGGTCCGTAGTCTGTTCAAGGACTTTCAGATGACCCACTCCTCAATGTGTCCAGGCGACAGGGATTCTTGTGGTGTCATCTAGTTTGACAGGTGTTGGCATCTTTCTTTCCAGTTGTTGAGTCGGGTAGCCGCAGCTGATCCTTCTAAGGGCTGTGAAGTTGTTAAGAAACTCTTCCTGGACTTCAGTCTTGGCTTGACAAGTTGATGTCCAAAGAGTAGATGTCAGGTCACTGTATTTGATTTATGCCTTTCGATGTTAGCGGCGACCTCTCTTCTGATGTGAAATGGAGCAATGCCAGCGAGACATTGTGAAACGTCCCCTTAGAAAAATTATTTATTTATTGTACTTATTTATTTATTTATTTATTGTTCCGTGGGACCAAATTAAGGAGAAGTCTCCATGGTCATGGAACGAGTCAATACATAAAATTATAACACGATATTAGAAACAGATAATATGAAATATAAGAAACATATTCAGGTGACAATTCGTAAGTTTAAATAAAGAAAATCAACAATGTAACACTGGAATTTGCTTAATTTTTTAGCACTTCCAGGAACTCCTCGACAGAATAGAAGGAGTGAGCCATGAGGAAACTCTTCAGTTTAGACTTAAAAGAGTTAGGGCTACTGCTAAGATTTTTGATCTCTTGTGGTAGCTTATTGAAAATGGATGCAGCAGAATACTTTACTCCTTTCTGCACAAGAGTCAAGGAAGTGCATGCCACATGCAGATTGGATTTCTGCCTAGTATTAACTGAGTGAATGCTGCTAACTCTTGAGAATAGGCAAATATTGCTAACAACAAACGACATTAAAGAAAATATATACTGTGAGAGCAATGTCAGAATTTCCAGACTATTGAATAGGGGTCGACAAGAGGTTCTCGAACTTACACCACATACAGCTAGAACAGCCCGTTTCTGAGCCAAAAATACCCTTTTTGAATCAGAAGAATTACCCCAAAAAATAATACCATACGACATAAGCGTATGAAAATATGCGAAGTAGACTACTTTTCGTGTTGAAGTGTCACTTATTTCAGATACTGTTCTAATGGTAAATAAAGCAGCATTTAGTTTCTGAACAAGATCCTGGACATGGGCTTTCCACAACAGCTTACTATCTATCCGAACGCCTAGGAACTTGAACTGTTCCGTCTCGCTTATAATGTGCACATTCTGTCTGATCAAAATCCCGGTTCTTATTGAATTGTGAGTTAGAAACTGTAAAAACTGAGTCTTACTGTGATTTAGCATCAAATTATTTTCCACAAGCCATGAACTTTTTTCATGAACTACATTATTTGTTACTGTTTCGATATTACACACAAGATCCTTCACTATCAAGCTGGTGTCATCAGCAAACAGAAATATTTTTGAATCACCTGTAATACTAGAAGGCATATCATTTATATAAATAAGAAACAGCAGTGGCCCCAGCACCGACCCTTGGGGAACGCCCCACTTAACAGTGCCCTATTGGGACTGAACATCACTAACACTCTCAATATTGCGGAGAATTACCTTCTGCTTTCTCTTCTTAAAGTAAGACGCGAACGAATTGTAAGCTACTCCCCTTACTCCATAATGGTCCAACTTCTGCAGTAATATTTTGTGGTCAACACAGTCAGAAGCCTTCGTTAAATCAAAGAAAACACCTAGCGTTCGTAACCTTTTATTTAATCCGTCCAAAACCTCACAGAGAAAAGAGAATATATCATTTTCAGTTGTTAAACCATTTCTAAGACCAAACTGTACATTTGACAGCAAATTATGTGAATTTAAATGCTCCAGTAACCTTGTATATACAACCTTCTCGATAACTTTAGCAAACACCGATGGCATAGAAATAGGTCTAAAATTGTCAACATTATCCATGTCTCTCTTTTTATAAAGTGGCTTCACTAATTAGTACTTTAATCAGTCAGGAAACCGACCACTCCTCAAGGAAAAGTTACAGATATGGCTAAGCACTGGGCTAACATACATAGAACAATACTTCAGTATTCTGCTAGATACCCCGTCATATCCATGAGAGGTCTTGGTCTTTAGTGATTTAATTATTAACTCAATCTCCCTCTTGTCAGTATCATGGAGGAGCATTTCAGGTAACAGTCTTGGAACACTTTTTTCTAAGAGCGCTATATGATTCCCTGTTGGGACTAGGTTCCAATTTAGTTCACCTGCTATATTCAGAAAGTGATTATTAAATACTGTACATGTATGCGGTTATCAGTAACACGGACATTCCCACTACGCACTGATTCTATATCCTCGACCTGTCTCTGCAGACCAGCCACTTCCTTTACGACTGACCATTTGGTTTTAATTTTATCATGAGACTTAGCTGTTCTATCTGCATACCACATACTTTTTGCCTTCCTAATAACATTTTTAAGCGCCTTACAATACTGTTTGTAATGGGCTGCTGCATTTAGATTTTGACTGTTTCTAACGTTTTAATATAATTGCCACTTTGTTCTACAAGATATCCTTATCCCTCTAGTCAGCCACCCAGGCTGCCTGTTTGTGCTAGTACCCTGTTTTGAACGTTCTAACGGAAAGCAACTTTCAAAGAGCACGATAAAAGTCTTGAGAAAAGAATTATATTTATCGTCTGCTGTATCAGCGCTATAAACATCTTGCCACGCTTGTTCCTTGATAAGGTTTACAAAGGTCTCTACAGCAACTGGATCAGCTTTCCTAAACAGCTGATGACTATATTTAACACGTGTTGCAGCACAAAAATCTTTTAGAGTTGAAATTTGTGCATCATGATCTGAAAGGCCATTCACCTTTTTGCTAACAGAATGCCCTTCTAGTAATGAGGAATGAACAAAAATGTGGTCTATGGTTGTTCTACTGTTCCCTTGCACTCTCGTCGGAAAGAATACGGTTTGCATGAGATTATGCGAATTAAGGAAGTCTACCAGCATCCTCTTCCTTGCACAATCACTTATACAATTAATATTGAAGTCACCACATATAATTAACTTTTTGTATTTCATATAAAGTGAACCAAGAACCTCCTCTAGCTTTAGGAAAAATGTTGTGAAATCGTAGTCTGGGGATCTATAAATAACAACAGTTAGATGTTTAGCTCCGTTAAATTTAACCACACCTGCACAACATACAAACACCTTTTCAGTGTAGTACTTTGAAACATCAATTGACTCAAATGGGATGCCGTTTTTCACATACATGGCTACTCCCCCACACCGCAAAGAGCTCCTCGAAAAGCTGCCAGCCAACCTGTATCCTGGTAAAGGAAGCGTCTGAATTATCTGTTTATTTGAGAAGTGTTCAGATATACCAATAATTTCAGAGTCAACATCTATAAGCAGTTCACTAACTTTATCTCTAATACCCTGTATATTTTGATGAAATATACTAATTCCCTCATTACTCGGATACTTAAGCTTTGTCGAAAGTGGTTCCTTTGTTAGAGAGACTTCCCTTAAGCAGGAATACCTATCAGCTGACTTCAATCTTAAAAAGGTGCAGCTCTAACACCCACTACTGCAGGAATTTTCCCATGAGTGATCCCACCCACCCCACCTTTGCTGTCACCTATAAACTTTGCCAACCTCCCCTTCCCATACCTGTTGAGGTGCAGGCCATGTCTAGTGAAACCCGGCCTGCTGATAGACTCCACCGACACCACTGAAATGTGACTCATGCCTTCTGTCTTCAGCGCACCCTCAAGTCTCATGTTATTACGCCTACCGGCTGTATTAAGATGAGGCCGATCGTGACGCTGAAACAGTTCCACGAAATGCACATTCGTGTTGCCAGTCTGAGTGGCTATCTTTTCCAGGTCACCATCTATGTCATACTCCCCATTCATATCAATACTATTACCAGCCCCACCCACAATCACTACCTGATCCTCTTTAGTAAAATCCCCACATAACCCCCCTATGTTCACAGTCACCTGAGCCAATCCTGCATTAGGCTTCACAATGCTGGTGACATGGTACTCACTCCCCAGCACTTCCTGCAACTGCTGGCCTACACCTCTGCCATGAGAACTACCTAACAGCAGAACCTTCTTCTTCCTCTTCGACTTTGCAACTGTTCTAGTCACCGTAACTACTGAGGTCTGCCGCATACTTCTTACATCTACGGCTACTAGAGATTCCTCTCCACTAGACTCTGACAGTTGGTCATATCTATTGTAAACACCAATAGTAAAACTATCTGAAAATCTTCTTCTCCTAGCAGATCTCTTGCCAACAGCCAGCTCCCATTCCCCAACCCCCTTCTCCCTCCTCATCCTATCTAGCTCCTCCTGTGCGTTTTTCAACTGCACCTGAAGGGCACAGATCTTACGCTCCAGCTCCTCTATCAACTTACTCTTGCTACATATCCTGCAGTTCCAGGAGAGGATCTCACCAGAATGTCCACTGGCTTCCCCACTGCATTCTCCCAATGAAAATACTTCGAACAAGTCTCACACCGCAATCCACTACTCACGAACCTACGGCAAAGCACACGCTTCTCACTCATGGTAAAATATTACTTTTACTAAATTCCGCTACTACAATAAGATGATGTAAAAAACCTGACTACAATAATCACAATCTTACTCTACAAGGGAAGTAACAACTATTATTAACAATATTAATAAACAACAAATGTGAATATAACAAAAGACTAATACAGAAAGAGAATCAAACGTCTAATGACACAGTAACGAAGCTGAAAACAATTCCCAAAAGGTTGTTCTGAAATTATTTCACCACAAAACACAAAAAACTCCGGTTGAAGACTGCTAAAGTTCCTAAATAAACCACTATACACAAACAATTAATTAGTACTTAGCTTTCGATGCGCCGCTACAGCTGCAACTGGTAAGCGCGGAATGTAAACACAGGTAATAGGTTACGTTGCTCGATACGAAACACTCACAAATATCAGGTCACAACACAAAAAAGGCAGAGGTGAATGAAGAAACCACTAAAAAGTCACTTATATAGTAAATATTATCACAAAAACCGTTGAAATATGTATCTGAAACCTAAAAATATATAAAAACTAGGACAGCGATCTCACACGCAGTCACTCGCATATGACGTCACACCAAAGATTACTGTGCTGGTAAATCCCTTGCGTTATTTGATTTCCAAACAGCTGAGCAAAACTGAACGTACTCAGACATTTCGCTCTTTACCTATTCTGATCAACACTAAACTGACACACAATATTTTTTTAGCGCAACGCAATCTGACTTTCAATAATCCATACAAAAGAATTGCCCTGACTAACATTAACCTATACCTATCACAAATCACTTACCTCACAAAAATCTTCGTTACTCGAACTACTGCAATACAGCGAGCACCAATTCTGCCAGCTAAATAAAAGATTCTCACAACTGAAGGCACTAACTACTGATAGGCATAGCTAGCAAATGAAAGATTTTGATAGAGAACAAACAATGTATTTACCTTAATAGTGTTCAAAAGTCATAATATATATATAGCAGTTCCTGACATCCATTCTTACAAATGTAGTGTTTCTGATGGGCACATGTCCAGATCATCCACTCTCAAAAATCCCCCATCTCACTTCCCCACATCCACTACTGCTGGCGGCTCACCTCCAACTGCGCAACGCTATGCGCTGTTAACAGCCAACTGCCAAACACTACAATAGCCAACAACAATGTAAACCAGCCACAGACTGCACACAGCACAGCCAGTGACTTTCATACAGAGCGGTACGTGGCGTTACCAATAATAAACCTAAACAGCCTACTTACATAGCCCCCATGGCCCCACAAAAAATTTTACAAATTGTTTTGGGCAGTGGCCAATACAGATTTGAAAAAAATTTTCATAATTACAGTAACAAAGAAATCAAATGCACACACTTATTGATACAATGTTGGTCAAAATATAAAATTTTCTCACAGTCCATAAAGACAGTCCTGATCATTCATCACAGTAAAATTGCAGTGTTTTTTTTTTTTCTCAAAGTCTGAGCAGTAAAAGAAAATGCACACGCAAGTAATGGATTTCCATGCAGTCTTGAAGAAGTAGTGTTGTCCTTGTAACAGAAAGACAGTGCTGACTTCTGACATGCAGACAGGTAATAGGCCACAACAGAGCAAACCCACAGCAGAGTCAGTCGAAGTTTTGAAGAATATTGGTAGGTAGGTCATCACAGAACAGACCACTGTAGTCCTGGTAGAGAGTATGGTATTGGTGGGCCACCAGAGGTGCAGACCCACTGCAGGCCTTACAGAAATAATGGCATTGGTGGGTCATCAAAGATGCAGGCCCACTGTAGTCCTTGTAGAGATTATGGTAATGGTGGGTCATCAAAGGTGCAGACCCACTGTATTCCTTGTAGAGACGGCCAGCAGCCATCTGTAGCGACTGTGCAGGTGCACAATCACCATCGAAGAGTCTTGTGGAGAATATAGCAAGTTCATAAACCACCAATTGTGCACTCACAAAGTTTTTTGGAATTGTCCTTAGAACCAGCAATGCTGTTAACCAGTCGCTTGCTGAATTATTAACACACGTGCAAGCACTACCAGTCCCAACTTCTCACTTATTGTCCATATACTATGACCATCAGAAATGTGTGCAGTGAAATGAAATTTAATTAGAAGAACTGGTCTATACAGTTATAAATTTACAACATAAGAATACAATTACAAAGGTACAAAATACGTCATTAAAGAACATAACAATACAGATAATATTTGTAGTAATATGAGCTTTTCAAAAGAATCGAAATAACATATACATCAGTGTTACAGGAATTATGACATAAGTAAATATATAAAATAATGAGAATAGTTTTCGAAACATTAATTTCACACATGGGCATTGAAACAGAACAGAATTAATAATGTCTATAAACATCTTTACAAAGAAAATAACATATTATTAATGCAAATTATATTTGAGGATAACAGTATTCCTCCTCATAGTGAATGTAGCTTAGTACTAGAATAATTCTACAACATAAATCGTATTAGCTAAACACATAAAGACAGGAAAAACACAAATACACATGAGTACACAAACACATAGCAGAATAACACAGGAGGAAAGGACAGGGTTTGTTTACAGTGTAACATTTGGTACCACAGTCCAACCCAAAACTTCATTCCATAGATCTTTCCTCTTATTTCAACATTTGTTTCCACCAAAAAAATCCTATCCAAGCATGCTTTCTGTATTTATATGTTCACATTTTTCTTACCTCATTATTTATTTTCCATTATCTTACCTCATCATTTATTTCCAAGAAAATCCTACCTAAACCTGTTGTCCCTAAACCCTACTTTTTTTGTTAATATCCTCTTTCAAAATTCTTTTTTGGCCAAACCATTTTCTTATAGCTTCTCAATGCATTTCTTCCAGTTCATCACAACTCGTTCTCTTATATAGCCTACCCCATCTTAAGCTATCTCAAATCTACTGAGCTCAGATGCATAAACTAAGGAACGAGGCAATGCAGCAGTACAAAACAATTAACACGAACAGCAATGACAAAAAAATGCAAATTGCAAAGCAAGCAGCAGTATATCTGAATTGGCAAAGCAATTACAATATTACAAGTAATATAAGGCACTGTGTTGCAAACAAGAAAAATAAATCAGTAGTAAAACTGGCTTAACAGAGTAATACAAAGTGAAATTCAGTAGCACTATGCCTGGCAAACAGCAGCAGCAAATGTAATAGCCTATACCTAAACATGACAAAGCTCAAGCAGAAAAAATATTACAGTAAAAATGGCCATGTATGATACCTATGTCACATCTTAACACTAGAGTGATGCATCACTAGAACTTACTCTAGCTGACAAGTTACCAAATCGTAAAACAATTATTTTTGCAGTTCCTGTGAAGGAAAATGATTATTTGTGCTCTCTTTTCTAAGAAAGTACATCATAAACGTATTCTTTACTGGGTCTGTAGACAGAAATTAGTGATATTAGTACATCTAGAAACTAGATATTAAACAAAATGAGCAATCTCTCAACTAGAAAGTCAATAGATGTAAAAATATATCTCATCATTTCATTAGGCATTTTAGTAAATATCATGAATTAAGAGCTCCACAGTGTAATCATATGGCCAGCTGGAGTGGCGGTGCGGTTCTAGGCGCTACAGTCTGGAACCGAGCGATCGCTACGGTCACAGGTTCGAATCCTGGCTCGGGCATGGATGTGTGTAATGTCCTTAGGTTAGTTAGGTTTAATTAGTTCTAAGTTCTAGGCGACTGATGACCTCAGAAGTTAAGTTGCATAGTGCTCACAGCCATTTGAACCATTTTGTAATCATATGTTTTCAAGTTTGAGCGTGTCGTATTTGCGATGCTTTCTACAAAGCAATGTCAATAGCGAGGATAGCGGCCTCTCTTTTTATTTCACCTAATGGCTGTTTCTCCAGGCGGCTGGCACAGCTGGACGCCCACAATACTTTACGTCATGGTCACTTATCTTACTTACCGAAATACGACACCAGTTTCCGCTACAGTGACAGTCTCATATAAAAGTTTTCACAGGTCGTTACAAATGCGTAGAAACAAAATCCTATAAATATAATAGTGTCCAAAAATGTTTCACCGGCGTTGTGATATATTCACGCATTTACACACATTTCATAACTCTTAAAGTACGATTCTTGGTTTCCAACATAATTTTTCACAAGTCAGAGTCCCTAATCCCTACTCATTATTCCTTACCTTATTACACATATACATATTCGTCGACACTTCTTCAATGTTTCATCATAATAAACACATAGCATAATCAAATTCCTCATATTGCATCAGCTTATTGATCATAAACATACCTCAACATCATGACCCCATACCAAACACATCATTCAAAGCTCTCATAGTATCACAATGGATCCGAAAAAATATGAACAGTTCACAAAGTACACTCAAAATACAATTTCATAAGTGTGAAGTTGTTCAATTGTGTAACTGTGTAAACATCTGTCACTGACGTAGTAAAAAAAAAACATGTTTGTCTCTCTCAGTTAAATGGTCAGATAGCTGTGTAATTCTGTGTTAGAGAAATATGGTACCGATGTGTAAAGTTGTATACGCAAATACCATATTAGCTAGGGCTCCTTGTGCTTGCCAGTCACATAGTACACTATGTAGGCCTGTACCCCCTGAGGATTAATGTAATTATACCCTCAGGTGTTACAGATTACAGAAATGGAATGAAATGTTATCACAGAAGACCTTTGTATCATTGTAATTCAAAAATCTTTAAAAATAAATGTTTTAAGTACAAAATTAATCACTCAAATGGGTGTCCTGTAGCGCTAAATGTGCGTCTTGTTGTAAGATAATTCTGTGGAAGTGTCGTAGTTATCGTCCTCTGTAAGCAAAGCTCTGCTGAAGTCAATGTACTCACCTCATCATAAACAAAAGTGAAATGCTGAAGGCACTAACTACTGATAGGCATAGTTAGCAAGTGAAAGATTTTGATAGAGAACAAACAATGTATTTACCTTAATAGTGTTCAAAAGTCATAATATATATAGCAGTTCCTGACATCCATTCTTACAAATGTAGTGTTTCTGATGGGCACACGTCCAGATCATCTGATCTCAAAAATCCGCCATCTCACTTCCCCACATCCACCACTGCTGGCGGCTCACCTCCAACTGCGCAACGCTGCGCGCTGTTAACGGCCAACTGCCCAACACTACAATAGCCAACAACAATGCAAACCAGCCACAGACTGCACACAGCACAGCCAGTGGTTTTCATACAGAGCGCTACGTGGCGTTACCAATAAAAAACCTAAACAGCCTACTTCCAATTGAACTTTGTCCATGGGGGTTGGCCATAGGCAGCCTGTAACAATCCTACAGCTGTCATTTAAGGTTACGTCAACCTGATTTGCATGTGCTGAATTATACCACACTGGGCTAGTGTACTCTCCTGTAGAATAGCATAAGGCAAGAGCTGTTGTTCTTACCTTTACAGTAGAATAACTAGAATTTTTTTTTCAAATATGGAATTAGAAAAGGAACTGGTACATAGAATAAAAGCAAAATTAATACAATACAAGGATTTTCACTAAACAGGAAGTTATAACGTACCATTGATCGTTGGTAAAGCAGATGCCAGACTGAGATTCATTGGAAGAATCCTTAGGAAACGCAATCCGAAAACAAAGGAAGTAGGTTACAGTACGCTTGTTCGCCCACTGCTTGAATACTGATCAGCATTGTGGCATCCGTACCAGATAAGGTTGATAGAAGAGATAGAGAAGATCTAACGGTGAGCAGCGCGCTTCGTTACAGGATCATTTAGGAATCGCGAAAGCGTTACGGAGATGATAGATAAACTCCAGTGGAAGACTCTGCAGGAGAGACGCTCAGTAACTCGGTACGGGCTTTTGTTGAAATCTCGGGAACATACCTTCACTGAAGAGTCAAGCAATATATTGCCCCCTCCTACGTATATCTCGCGAAGAGACCATGAGGATAAAATCAGAGAGATTAGAGCCCACACAGAAGCATACCGTAAATCCTTCTTTCCATGAACAATACGAGCCTGGAATAGAAGGGAGAACCGATAGAAGTACTCAAGGTACACTCCGCCACACACCGTCAGGTGGCTTGCGGAGTATGAATGTAGATGTAGATGTATGAAAAATGCTTCATGCTTAGAAAAAATAACTAGTATCATTGTTTAACAAAGATAAGCCAAATAACACTCGTACTCTAAATTACAGAGATTTATTTCTCAAAAACTCAATATACAAGAGCTAATGTAATTTTATTTATTTTTTAAACAGGCATATAGCTGACTGGAAGTGTTCTGTTATCGACCTTAAGGTTTATTTTAACAACGTAGTGGTTTACTAGACATGTGACGATATTTCTTTGCCTGCCTCGAACATTTGAGCTAATGTACAAAGCCAATTTAGTTTAACATGGAGCCGGCCGGGGTGGCCGAGCGGTTCTAGGCACTACAGTCTGGAACCGCGCAACCGCCGTACGATGTAGCGTCATTTCCATTAACAACGCGATGTCAGAAGTGAAAGAAGTAACAGAATGAAACCCTTGTGTCCACAGGGCTCAAGTCTCTGGCCGTCGAACCACCAAAATGCAGAAGACTCACGCAAGACATAAATTGTCATCAGTGGCCATTTGACATCAGTTTCTTTATAGAAACTTGCTCCACAATTTTGTTTTCACAATAGTCTACAGCTATACGCATCCATGCTGCTCTTACATATTTCATTATGCGATACGCCCATTTTCTGTTAGGCCATAGCCTTCTAGCCTCTCGGATTTCGAGAGACAACCTGCGTAACCCATCCGTTCTACTGGTTTCCTGTCCTTTTTTTTCTGGTCTCACCTGATACTTTACAATAAATAAGCCACGTCTCGCAGGAGGTCTTTTGTGAAGTCCTGCCCACTCGTCGCTTATAGGGTGCCTAAGGGATGCTGCGTTCTCGGAATGCTATACAACAATTCAAGCAAATAACATTAGTAGTTTTATTTCAAAACAGAAGATTGACAATACTTAACTACGGATTTACAACGGTGTCGCAAGCGATTGGGCGACATCACGTCACTGCTATCGTAGTGCTCTCGTAGTAATGTCCGAGTACTTTCCGGCCGAGGCTGGGTGGGGCGGCGCTTATGTTCTCTTCGGCTAGAGGGCGCTCCTGTCGTGGTGCGCTCCTTGTCAGTGGGCTATTCGCTGACGTCGTCTCACCGCCTTCTTTGCTCTTGCGATCTTCGTCTTCGTGCCGGCGCTTGTCGAAACACCGGAACATCTTCATTATGTGAATAGTTTACACATGGAAAGTTCATGTCATATTGCCATTATCGAAACTGGTACTAAGCTGTAAGCCTTCCGTTTCACGTGCCTAGGAAGCTTGTTTTCCGGAAGTGTAGTTAGTTTACAAGAATCATTCTATAACCTATTTACATTCTATGTCATTTCTTTTACTTTCAGTCCAGTCACTGTCATCAACTGCACCAAATACAAAAATTCGTCTATTGTTTCTAAGTCTCCAGTGTTGATTTATAACACCTTATTCTACATGTGATCATGACACGTTACACTTATAATATTGTGACTGCGTCGCTACTTTACTTACAAGAACCAGGTCTTCTACAATTTACGACGATATCCAGACTTCAATCCATATCCATGACGTCATCTGTGTTTATTGTATCTCCTGACGACTGCACAAAAACAGTATGCACTTCACTGCATCAGTCGAGGTTTTGATGCAGTATCATAGATTCTGACTTTAAAAGAACGTTCGTCTACATTAAAAGCAAGCTTCTTTCTCCCAGTAGGTCTCAGCAAAGGATAGTGAAGTATTGCACTGATCAGTAGCATAGCTACGGTCACCGAGGCAAATAATAAACTGCATAGAGAAGTGTGAAAATTTGGTAATACCTCCTGGCTCATACAACACTGACGATTTAAATGCATATATAAAACGATCTGTAGAAGGACTTGAGTTACATGGAAACGTTAATACATTTAAAGCAGTAAGGTAAACAATAGAAGAGATAGTGGACTTAGCCACGGGAGTTCAAGATCGCTACTATGTTTCAAAAGGTGTCAAGTGCTTGAGCGTAATACTGATAAAATTTACGAGTCGAATCAGCAAGTGGATATACTGCCAATAATTACGTTTCGTATTGAGTGTAAAATCGAGACGAATTCATATCTTAACGTCAGATTAATTAATGCTATGTACGGATTTTTTTTCCTACAGTGAGTCCTGGTTATAAAACTTGGAAGGTCCGAGCAAGTCAATAAACTTCTCAGTGACAGTTCAGACATCAGACCAAGTCGTTCTGAATCCGAATCTAGTCGAATTTCGCGATGAGGTAAGTTTAGTCCGTCTTTATTTGAAGCAGCATCGTGTGTATAGATTGTGAATACAGCTCACACAACCATCACAAGAAAGGATCCTCAGGATTGAATGCTCACAATGACCTTACTCGATATAATATCTTCAGTCCAATATGACGAGCGTATCATTAGTAAGGAATATTTTTCCCATAATCTTTTTGCTTCATCAACATTTATTAATAACAACGAGCTAAGATTTCTTATTCAACTTCACGATGGTTTAATAATACCAGGAAGCTTGCTGCATTTGGAAGGGGTGTTTACACCTTCGAAGGCCCCAGCAGAAACAGTAAAATCGCACGTTACATGCATTTCATTAGCGTTTCTGTTTCAAGAAATAAGGTACGAACCAAACGGCGCTGAATTCGACCTCATCAGAAACGATGGAATCACGTCGGCTGAGCTTCCATACATACAACAGTAAACACTCGCACGGAGCGACGCATCAGCACAAGAGTATCTGAACATGAAAAACATATCCGACTAAGTCAACAAGTCAGCGGTGGCAGAAAACCGGGGTGAGGGCGGCCAGCAGATACAATTTCGAGAAGCTCGCATACCGGCCAAACAGTCCTTTACCTTCAGGAGAAAGATTAGAGAGTCGATAGAAATAACTAAGTTACCTCCCCCGCACCCTCATCAACGTGAATAGAGAGTTCGGGTACAGAACTTTGGTTGCTTGGCCCCCAGCACTAACAGCGCTACGAACAGCAGCTCACGCGAAGCAACACGCACAGGGGCGTGATTGGCAACAGCGGCTGCAGGAATATGGAGAACCGGTACGCCTCAGCTGGCGCTGGGCTAGAAGTAAACAGCGCTACGTCAGAACTGCCACCCATTTCCCATTCTCCTATTTCCACGAGTGACAGTCAGTAATGCAAACAGCGATGAAGAACGTGTTTCCACCAATGAATAGCAACAATGTAAACACTAATGAAGGACGTCTAACACACCTTCTCCTCATTCTCAGTGGCCAGATTTCGATAACAGCCGCCTCCGCCAGTATGCGATAACCAAACTTTTCTCATTTAGCGGTTAAGAAGAAACAGACATATATTATTCTTCTTATTGTGACGAAGTTGACTTCTATCTAAATTCTGAGTAATGTTATTGAAGTATGTGGATGTAATTTTCAAGTACATGCATTTTTCAGAAAATCTTTAGTTAAATTTTCTTTTAGTTTACCTCTGTTTAAACACTGTATTGGAGTGTGTTTTGCTATTCAGATTGCTGAGCCTGCCTGTAACATAATGTTTACCTAACAATTTCAAATTGAATTTTGTTTTAATTGACTCTCTGTCTAAACTTTGTACAGAAGTCTGTTCTGCTATTCAGATTGCTGATCATGCCTGTAAAATCTTTTTGCTTAATTGTTTCAAGTTCAATTTTTATTTAGATAAGACTCTGTTTAAACATTGGATTTGAACAATGTTCGCTATTTAGACTGCTGAACTTTCCTGTAACGTAAAATTTTGCGTAATTGTTTCAAGTTAAACCTTTTCCTTAATATTATTTTCTATGAATCTCGGCTGACCTATTCAGATTGTTGCGATTGTCCGTAAAATCGTAACTGCTTAACTGTTATATCCATGTTACCAATGTATTATATGCCGCCATATAAAAGAATAAAAAATATATTTTTGCTGTATCCTCGAATTGGGTTTATTCCTTACACTCCAATATCCTTGTCCTGCTATCCTGCCATATCGTTTTCCCCACTAGATGTCCATGAAAGTTTGGAAGTTACTCACATTTAGACACGTGTTCACAGGGAAATATACCTGAAAAAGAATCGCTAGGCAACACATGAGAAGCAACTACAATGATTTATTTAAATAACGTACATCAAAATATCCCGTACTTTGGTCTTTAGAGAAGACAAGGCACTGATTAAGGGCTCTGCACCAAAGCTAATCTAGCGCAGAAGGTGATTAATAATTAATCTAATTGAACTTTGGAAGGACTACAGCGTAGACAGTTTAACTTCACTATCTCAATAAGTAAACACTTTGAATGTCACTTTGAAGAATGTTAGCCACCGGGCGTAAATTATCTGACGACTCAACTGGTCGTTAATGTAAGTAACTTGTTGGGAGGTGTAGAACGGAAATGGATTCTAACTGTGGAACTGACAATAACTGTTTTCCTATGTCCACCAGTGTGATATACGATCTGTGGGATTCGGCTGTTCCCTTACTTAATAAAACAAAAGAGCTGCAGTCATCGTTTTGATGTTATTTCACTACATTGTAACCAGTAGTGACTCAGTGCATGATGTCCATGCCACAGCTGACGCTGAAGGGGTGGACTCCGATAGTATACACAATGTAATCGGTGACAAGCATCTATGAACTGGCTCTCTCTGCATGAATGCAATTTGAGATTCCCCACGACCGATGTGTACCTTGGCTGGCGCTGATGCAGCATCCAGTCCAGTGTTCCCGAAGGCGAGTGTTCAGAGACGAGCGTTTCGTGAGGAATGCCGCTGGGAGGTGTGATACGACTGTGCCTGTTCTCTGTATTTATAAATGAACTGATGGGTTGGTTAAGCAGCAAACCTGTTTGCTGATGACGCTGGAATACAGGACAGTGTAACGTTAAATGACTAAGCAAGGCTACCGGATGACTTGGAGAGAACTTTTTATTTGATGTGATGAATAGCAGTGGAGATAAGTAGGAAAAACAATTCTGTACATTTCGAACACAGTATTAGTGGTGTACTGCTTGACAAAGTCACGTTGATTAAACATCTAACACTGCAAACCGATATTAAATGGAAAGAGCACTTGACGAAGCTAGTAGGGGAGATCGACCCCAGTTTCTTGGGTGTATTACGGGAAAATGTAGCTCATCTATGAAGGAGACGGTCTATAGAGCAGTAGAACGTTCCAGTCTTGAGAAATGGTCGAGTGTTTGACATCTTTTGGATCTTTTCGATAAACACTATATTGAGATTGTTTAGAGGATTGGCACTTGGGGGCTGAGTGCAGGACGATTCTCTCACAGGCAACATAACTTTCCCGTTAGGACCGGGAAGACAAGAGGGAAATTGGGATTTGTATGGAGACATACAGACAGTCGCTCCTTTGCTGCGAAACAGGAAAGGAGATGGCTAGTAATGGCACACTACTGTACATGTGGTGACTTTTACGGTATGTATTTAGATGTAGATATCACATTCGTTCACGTAAATTGTAGGATTCCCTAAAACTTCAAATTTCAAATGTTCCCCATGTATTTTATCCAGTTTTCCCAGTGCACCAGAATAAAACACACATTGCGATACTATTAAAAAGTGAAGCATTTATGATTCTACACGTATTCCTTATAGCACAAGAAGTGGCAACAGATTTTCAGAATAACACAATCATGTTAACAAGTGTACATAACTGGTTCTCAAAGACCTGTCAGATCATTGGTGAAGTTCATTCTATTGACATTAAAAGGCACTTTAATTTATAGAGGGAACGATAATTTTAAGAAATGTAGTAACGAGAAAATCCTTGATGACCATTTGGCCTGGAAAAAAATCTTACAAAGTTAATCATAGACAGAACTAGCTTGAATATTTTTGGAGAATATAGCCCAGTTAGAGAGTGAGAGGTATGATATACCATGTACGACTAAATTTACTTTAGATAATCAAATTGAAGAGATAGGAATGGTGATTCTCATTCAAAAAGGTCAAGTTTGTTACTGATGACGTCTAATGTGTGAGGCGAAGAAAATTCCGTGATATTTAAAAAAAATGCTTATACAGGGATAACAGATCCATACAAAGATACCAGAGCAAGCAATTTTGCTAAAGTAATGTGTTTTTATTAAAAAAGGAATGATTATTCGTACAAAATCTTGATTAAGGGATGAACTAAATCTTTTAGTGCTCTATCAAACTGTGTGAAGCAAGTAAAGCGTACAACCGTTAGCGAAATTGAAGGCTGAATATGGTCCACACCCCAAAATTGCATTTTTAGTATACAAAATTAAACCAATATTTAATCACGAATGGTCTAAAAAATAGGAAGTAGTCCCACAGACGATAAATGGCTTTTATTGGGCACCAAGAGACACTGCATTTGTCGTCCGGAAAATGGCTGTTCGTATCCAATATCCACCAATACAGATTTATTTCTGCAGCTTTAGGCAAATGACGGGGTGTTTTCCCCATCGTTAAACGACTCCGTCGTCTTCTCATTGGAGGATGCGGTCAACCAGGAACGCCAGACCTGTGAGAACTTCTTCATCTCCTAGCAGGACTTGCAATCTAATCCTCAGTCACCTGATGGATGTATTCCAGTCTCTACCTTCCTCTACAGTTTATACCTTCTACAGCTCTCACTAGTACCATGGAACTTTACCCTTTACTATCCGAGCACTTCGTTCTTGGTCTACCAATCTTATTATTCCCTCTTGTAAATGTTGTATATTGCCGATCACTCCCTCCTATATCTAACCCCTACTTTCCTCATAATATAACTATTTGACATTGCACCATATGACACTGTCGAATGTTTTTTACAGATCGACAAACCCTATTAACGTGTCTCGATTTTTCTTTAGTCTTGCTTCCATTACTGCCTCTCTGGCGCCCTTACCTTTCCTAAAGCCAAACTGATCATCTAACTGATCCACAATTTTCTTTTCCATTCTTCTATATATTATTCCTGACAACAGCTTGGGCGCATGAGCTGTTCAGCTGATTGTGCAATAATTCTCGCACTTGTCAGCTCTTGCAGTCTTCGGAATTATGTGGATGATATTTTTCCGAAACACACGTGCTATATTGCCAGTCTCATGCGTTCTATGCCCCAATGTGATGAGTCGTTTTGTTACCACTTCCCCTAACGATTTGAGAAATTCTTATGGAATTTTATCCATCCCTACTGTCTTATTCGTCCTTAAGTCTTCCGAAGCTCTTTTCAATTCTGATTGTAATACTGGATGCCCCAGCTCGTCTATATCTACTCCCATTTCTTATTCTGTCATCAGATAAGTCTTCCTCCTCACAGAGCCTTTAATGCATTCTTTCCACCTATACGCTCTCTCCTCTGCATTTAATAGTGGAATTCCCATAGCACTCTGAATGTTACCACTCTTGCTTTTAACTTCCCCGAATGTTGCTTTGACATTTCTATATGCTGAGTTAGTCCTTCCGACAATCACTCCTTGTTTGATTTCTTCAAAATTTTCGTGTGGCCATTTCGCCTTAGCTTCTCTGCATTTGCTCTTTATTTCATTCCTAAGCGACTTGTATTTCTGTATTCCCGAATTTCCCTGTACATATTTGTGTTTCCTTCTTTCATCGATCAACGGAAGTGTTTTCTGCTACCCATGGTTTCTTCGCAGTTACGTTCTCTGTATCTATGTTTTTATTTCCAACTTCTGTGATTGAGTTCTTTGACAATGTCCATTCCCCTTCAATCGAACTGCCTACTGAGCTGTTCCTTATCGCAGTATCTATAACGGAAGAGAACTTCAAGCGTCTCTCTTCACTCCTCAATACATCCGTATCCCACTTCTTGGGGTGAGGATTTGTCATGACTAGTCTTTTAAACTGCAGCCTATTCTTCATCACTATTAAGTTGTAAACTAAATCTATATGTTATTTGGGGTATGCTTCATAATCCCGTACTGATTTCGGACTGTCTGCGTGGTTATAATGTAACTGAAATCTTCTCGTGTCTCCCGGCCTTTTCCAAGTATACCTCCTTCTTCTTTAACAGCGTATTTGCTATTACCAGCTGAAATTTATTGCAGAATTAGTCTTTCTCCTGTCTCAATCCTACTATCAAGTTCACATCCTCTATTAACCCTTTCTTCTTCTCCTTCCCCACAACAGCATTCCAACACCCATGACTATTATACTTTCATGCCCCTTTACGTACTGAAAACCCTTTCAATATCCTCATATAATTTCTCTGTCTCTTCATCTTCCATTTGCAACTTCGCCTTATGTACCTGTACTACCATTGTCGGTGTTGATCTGCTATTGATTCTGAGAAGGACAACCCCATCACTAAGCTGTTCACAAGAATTCACTCTCTGTCATTCCTTCCTATTCATAACTAAACCTACACCCGTTATACCATTTTCTGCTGCCATTGATATTATTCTATACTCAACTGCTCAGAAATCGTTTCACTTCACAGACCCCCACCTATATCTAGATTGAGTCCTAGCATTTCGCCTTTGGGCCTTTCTAGTTTCACTATCACGTACAAATTTCTGATATACCACACCCCGCCTCGTAGAACGTTATTCTTTCGTTGGTTATTTAATCTTTTTCTTATGGTCACCTACCCTTTTCAGTCCTCTCCCGGAGAGCCGAAGGGGAGACTATTTTGCTATCTTTTGCCAATGGAGAGATCGTCATGATACTTTTCAATCACAGGCCACGTGTCCTGTGGATACGCATTACGTGTCTTTAATTTAGTGGTTTCCATTGCTTCCTGCCTTCTGATGCCGTTGATAACTGGTAAGTCTTCTGCCCTTAGGGACAGTTTCCCATCCCAAGGGCAGGTGAGAGTTCTGAGCCTCCGTGCGCTCCTCCGCCCTGTTTGACAATGCCGTTGGCACAATGAGGGTTTCTTCTTAAGTTGGAAGTCCGCTAAGAGACATTAAAGCTTAATCAATTATTATTTTTCTTTTCCTTGGCGTAAGGAGACCAAACATTCGATCCAAGCATTCCATCCAGGCATGGCGTTAATGGAGGATGAATGATAGACTACTTGGGTCTGTGTGACCTGGAAAGTCTGTCCCATGTGGCTAATTATATTTTTCACTCTTATACTGCGGACACTAATTTACACGCATCCTGGATATCTTTCAACCCACCGCCTATAAAATTCGTTGACAAAAATCTGCATCTCCAGCTCAGCTGATTTAAGCTTTTAGTATCGGTAGATACGGCCTGTAATTAGTGTCTTCTGCCGGTGCTGAAAGTTGTTCAGTTCACCGCATTAAGCAGCCCAATCACAGGATCTGTACGTTTCCACAACTGTCGTTATCCCCGAGTACGAAACATATCGCGTCATTTACAGGAGATTTAACTAATGCGTCTTACTTCGACCAGCTACCCATCAATAATGTATGACGTGGGAACAATGTGCACAAGGGATTAAAATTTGAGTCACATCTGCAGGGCCTCCAATAATCAATTGTGTGAAACGATGCAATTACCCAGGTTGAAAAATAATGGCTGGGGCTTTCAGAAGAGCAGAGACAATTTATCTCGCAAAATCGCATTAAGCTAAAGGATATACACGCTTAGCAGAATGAATCGAAATTATCCTGTAATTAATAGCGTTGCTCAATGTTGCCGCAAATTAAATTCCACCAGTACTTACAGTCCGACCTAGTGATTATATATGACTGACGAAAACTCATTACTCTCACAAATGAAAGTGGTGTTTAACGGGACTGGAGGATTTCTGGAAGGAATGCAAGTATTTGCCACCAATTGCTTTTTCTTTCGAAATATGCTACCTCTGTCTGTGACTTTATTGCTAGTTGTTTAATGAATATAACAACAAAAACATAAATAAACAATACGTTGGGATTACTATAAAGGTAACGGAAAAGCACTGATAGTGTTTAAAATTGGAACTGATTCAGAGGATGTGAGAGGCTGAAATAAATGAATACTGTTCATTTCACTGGGCTTGTTAATTCCAATCAGACAGCATAAACTACATTACACATTTTCAGTTTTAATATATGTGATCATTATAATCAACTGTAGTAATTATATTGTGTCGAATTATAATAACAATCATGTTTCTATTAGAATAAAGCAAAACGAATGACAAGAAAAAAGATGAAAAAGAATACGAGTAGAACAAACCAAAAAAGAAGAAAGAAATGGAAGCAAAACGTTAAAACCTGTGAAAGGCTTCCGATAATAATATAGCTGTCGATGGTGCAGCCGTATAAGGCGTCACTGGGATGTAGATAGAGAGCTGCCCTTCTTCCACAACATTACATCATTTTGTTTCATTTAACTTCCAACATGTCATGGGACAGATTGCCCACTAATCGGCATCAGGTTGTGTCTGGCGTAATAGCTTGTAATATGAGGAGGGCGGAAAATAATCCGCAAAAAACGGATTTAACGTCAAGACAGCATGAGTGGAAACTTCTAGGACACAGTTGAAGTTGTCACAAGAATAAAAGATGGGCAAAATTTCCATTTAAATCAGTTTTATGAAAGAAATCTTCATGTATTCGTGGTAAATATGAAGCAACTTATGTAACTTCCTTCAGCCTGGTATTAACACGTCGCATTAGGGAACGGAAAGAGATTGGTGTATTGCGTCAGGGATTCACTCAGTGTTAAACAAATGAGCAGCATATTAGCTTTGAAGATCGCTGCGGAAGTAGTAATGTTTGGTGTGCACTGTTATAACGGACTTGGGGATCTTAGTTACGTGTTCTTATACGTTGTTTCGTCCGTCACTCAGATTGAATGGAATATTATCCGTGTAGAGAGTATAATAAAAGTGCGAGGGTGTGGACGATATAACTTTTTGTTATGTGTACACATTGTTTTTCTTGCATTCTCTTCGCTTTTGCAGCAATGCGTTTCTAAGTTATTAAAGAAATCCTCAAGTTTTTAATTTTGTTTAATTAGATTATGCTTTGATCGTTATCTATTCCTTTGAGAAGGGCAGTTTTATTTAGAATCCAGAACCCTACGTAGAATACTATTGATGAGCCATACATTCCATAAATATGCCCAAACTAGAATGACAATTTACATAACAAATTTCATCCATTTGATCTACATACGCCTACCTAGCCCCGTGATCTTTTACTAGTAATCATAACGTCTGGGTTCCGCGTTCGTACCCACAGGTCTGTATTTGAAACAGTGTGTGTGAGTGATGATCTCTCCGTTGGTGAAAGATTCCATATTAGTCCGTTATTCGGATATATTGTAGTGGACTTCCATGGAAGATATAACTTTCAGAAAAAGACTACATAATTAAAGAAAGGGTAGCACTCTTGGAGCGTGAAATTTCAAAAGTTTGAACGTGGTAGGGAAGCTAGACAGTCTGAAATGGGAAATACCAAGGTTCATTCTACATATTAGGGGAGGGACAATGAAATGAAATGGAAAGAAAAGGATTTCTGGCCAGACAAATATAGAGTAATATTAACAAAAGCGGAAAATTGTGTAACGGGAATAGCAATAATTATCGATAGGAAGATGAGCCGAAAAGTGGAAAGGCCAGAAGACATGAAAAGTTTCCAGCAGGATTATAACATGGTTCGACAGAGATTATAAGATGTACTCAAGAGCAAACAGAGACACAGGTCCCAATTTAAGAGAATCTTCCGAAAGAATCAGTCTTTAAAGCAGTGGAATACAGAAATTATAAGGAATGGTGAGATCAGTTTGAAGGCTGTAGATACTGTGGTAAAGTATCACAAAGTAGGGAGTGCACTTAAAGAAGAAGGGACATCTCAGAAAGAGTATTCACAGAAGCTAAACAGATACACATACAAAAAAGAAACCGAACGAAATTATACCTTGGGTAAAGGAAGAAATACTTCAAATTAATCTACGGAAGAAGGAAGTATAGAAATATTCTGGGAAAGACAGGGATACAGTAATATACAAACGAAGCTAAAATGGTTGAATGAACAATGAGAGGGAACTGGAAAAACTAGTGGTCGTGAGGACTAAATGCACTTAGCGAAATGCCAACCAAATGACCAGTTGGTGTGTAGAGTCTACGAGACTGGAGACACACCATCCGAATTCAGAAGAAAAGGTTACCCTCACAATCAAGAAGTTAATAAGGACACCTTCACGCAAGAACTACTGCATAATCAGAACAGCTCAGTGCACCTGAGTTGCTGATCAGATCAATTTACACAGACGGAAAAAAATCGCAACACCAAGAAAGCGTCATGCGATATTAACGACAGTTGATAGACATTTGAAGGATGATGTCTAGTCAGATGTCACAACGTTAGTAACGCCACTATGAGGCCGAAAGATAGGTTTGGTATAAATAACGCTGTCATGAGCGTTAGTTACATTTGATATTGGACGTCGTCTATTGACTTTAGTTATAAATGCCTTTAAGGTGACAAGGACGCCATTATCAGTACCACACTGAGTTTGAAAGAAGTTGTGTAATAGGGGTGTGACAAGCTGGATGATACTTCTGCGATACTGCAGAAAGACTTAGCAGGAATGTAGCCACTGTGCATGGCTGCTACCAACTGTGGTCACGGGAATGTACGGTCACAAGGTGACAGCACTTCGGACGGCCACGTGGTACTACCACGGGGGAATACCGTCGTGTTCGGCATATCAACGTGCTGCGTCGTACTGGGTCTGAAGGAGCAATTTGAGCAGAAGTTGGCAGCACAATGACACTATAATCGATTACTTCATAGACAAGGACAGACCGAGCAAGACATCTGATGGCGTGCATTCCACTGATACTACCACCTCCATTAGTGACTTCAGTGCTGTGAAGCGAGAGCTTATTGAAGGACAAGGAGGATGTCTGTTGTGTTTTCTGAAGCAAGATGGTTCTGCCTCGGTGCCAGTGACGGCTGTGTGTTGATTAGAAGGAGGCCAGCTGAGTACCTGGAACCAACCTGTCTGACTGCTAGATACACCGGACCTACAACTGGTGTTAAGGTCGGGACTGCTATTTCGTGTGACAGCAGGAGCACTCTCGTGTCTATCCCACGCACACTGACTGCAAATTTGTACGTCAATCTGGTAATTTGATATGCAGCCATTCATGAACAGCATTCCAGAGGCTGTTTTCCAACATCATAACTCTCGCCCACATACCACTTTTGTGTCCCAACATTGCGTAGGTCAACATGTTATCGTGGCCTCCTCATCATCAGATCTGTTTCTAGTCGAGCACATACGGGACATAATCGGACGAGAACTGTAGCGTCATCCACAACCAGCATTAACCGTCCCTGCATTGACCGACCAAGTGAAATAGGTGTGGTCCTCGATCCGACAAACTGACATCCAGCACCTGTACAACACAATGCATTCATGTTCGCATGCTTATATTCAATATTCTGGCGGTTACACCGGTCGTTAGTGTACTAGCATTTCACATTAGCAGTGGCCTATCTCGCGCTTGCATTAAGGGGAGTTGGAATGCCCTATCTCGCCAATGTTAAATTTGCTAACTTTGTGTACCTTTTTCTTTGGAACTATTATCTTCAGAACTTTGAAATTCTGGCAGAGGTTTTCAGCATATATTGTGAGCCCACTGAACTAGAACCAATGTTTTCTTTTTGTTGGTATAGTATTTATGAATTTTTTACCATTAAGCCATTTTTTATTGGAAAAAGTATAACATAAACTTCCCTAGTTCAGAGAATAAGCCAGTTCTTGTCATGATTCTAGTTCAGTGGCCTCTTTGAACTGTTTTGCAGCATTTCTGAAAATTTGAATGTTGTTGGTTGAGTGGTTTATGAGATAAAGGTACATGTAACACTAAAAATGTCAAATGCCAGAAAATGCGATTAAAGTAATTTATTATGAAAATTCACAAATACCTTTTATTCTATTATCAAAAGTGTCCAGCAGAGTAATCAGGGTCATCTTCTAGTTCTTCTTCTTCACCTAGAAGCTTTCTTCTCCTTGCTGCCCTTGCTTTTTTTGTATTAAATTCAGCTGCATACTGAGCCTTCCTTACTCGCACGCTGTCCAGAAGCTGAAGACCTCTGATGGTGTTGATACCAGGAGCAATGCCGAGCCTTGCCATGACCTTTAGCCTACCCATATGACCATCATTGAATGAAATAACAGCATCACTGACTCCCCATTTCAATGTTTTTATCCCAACAAATACATTCTTAGGTACACGAGTCCAAATGAGGTTGTTGAACGACTCGTTTTGATTCTGGGTACAACCATGAAGACATTTTCGCAGAAGATCAGGATGCCCCAAGTCTCTATATATTGGTTTAATTACTTCCATAACAGCCAATGGAATATAATTTTTATGGTGATAAGGATCCCCAGTAGCTTGAGATTTTCTATAATTGCACCATGACTGAGGACCATCTGGACAAGCAAAATGTTGAGGATTATCATCAGTTGATGATCGATGTAAATATGTGGCCCATACAGCTTGTCTCATTTCCTGCAAATTATTTGCATTATTTCTTATTGCCATACCATAGTATTGTTGTAATTCATTTATAATTTTATCTGACAGGCGACCTCTAATGGTTTTACCATCTGACAAAATTTTGTCCTTCAGATTCTGTTTCAGTTTCCTTAGACGAGTGCCCATTCGTTTCTGAACATGACCGACACATTCTAGTTTAGTTATTGTCTTATTGACATATGGCATGGATTCTGTAACACTTTTGTATGCCTTGGAGTCCCCATCTCCAAGGAATTTTGTGTAAAATACTCCCCGTTCTTTTTCTGATCTGCTAAACATTTTCACAGCAGCGGCAGCCTCCATGCCTCCACTCGTACCTTCATAATTCTTGCTACATATGTGAGCTGCTTCTTTCTTACCAGATGCACAATGGTAACAATGTTTAGTGAGCACTTCATAGTCCAAAACTTTACCGCTGTCCACACTAGTAACAGTAGCAACAGCATTTTTGGATGTGTGACCCCTTTTCTGCCAGGTTCCATCAAAAGCAACAGGGATATCTGGGTTTCCTTCATTTATATATTTTGCTTCACTGGCAGCAGCTTTCATTGATAAATCTGCTACAGACTGAACAGCATCTCCTATCACTTCAGTGTAATTGTCAATTTTAGCAGGTGGAGGTGGAAGATTCATTATGGCACAAAATGTTTGAGCAGCAGTATGTCCTTTACCAATTGCTCTCATTGCATACATTAGCCTGATATTACTCTCAAACAAATTGCTACTGCATGTTTTAGAGCTCCAAAAACAGGTCTCATTTTCACAACTGGCACAAACTATAGCAATTTTGCAGGAAAGTCCTATAGAGTTTGTTATGTTCATATCAAAAGAACCTCCACAAAGATTACAACACAAACATTTCTTCATAAACTCAGTAAAAACAGGAAAGTCGACTAAAACATATTGTTCATTAGAAGCTTCATCTGTAATTTCACTTGCACAGTTTGATAACTTCTTTTTTGATGCACTGGTGGGCGTGTCTCCTTCACACATCTCAGCTGTACAAACGTCAGAACTTTCACCAGCATCAACAGGTGCTGAAGCAGAATCACTTGAACAAACGTTATTTGTAAATCTATTACCGCGAAACTTTCGCTTTTTAAATAATGATGCACTCCTAGGCATCGTAGAAACTACGCACTCACCACTGAAAGTCAAAACAAGACAGATAACAAACTCCAAATGAGCGACAAACTAAACTCGAGGCTCAAAACAAACACTCACAGATCAAAAACTGAACAATAAACACAGCTAGTCGTAAAAACAATGGTACCTATGGAAGGATCAAAGATTCTACAACTGAAGAGTGAAATCCACAGCCTTCTATATGTAATGTTTTCGGAAATGCGAAGATTTAAATGTGTACAAATCACAAGATGGGTAACTTTGCTGGGCGCACATGTAATTTTGAAAAATTAAATAAAAATACTTCCAATTGGAATTTCTTAACAAATTTTGCACCATTTTAAGCAGAAAATTTCAAATTAAGTTATAAGGTTAAAAACTGAAAATGTGAATTTTTTCCATTTTCCGGCATTCCAACTCCCCTTAACCTGTGATCTTGCAATGTTAGTCATTTAAAAATGTTACCTAGACAAATGAATTCAAAAAATTTCATTACTCTTTATTATTTATTTTTTGGTGTTACGGTTCTTTTATCCATCATTATAGTAAGATGAATGGAATCTCAAAACTGTTTGTCAGATGATTATCACTTTGGTTTCAGAAAATGTAAAGACAGTAGAGAGGCAGTTCTGATGCACTTGATAATGAAAGGAAAACATAAGAAAAACCAAAGTAAGTCGGAATTTGTTGACCTAGACAAAGCGCTCGGCAATATAAAATGTTACGAAATAAGAGTAAGCTATAGCGAAAGGTGGGTAAGACGCTACGTGTACAAGAGTCATCAGGAAAGACCGAGAACCAAGTGTTCGGTTTATAATAGTGTAAGACAGAGAGAGAGAGATTCAGTCTTTTGCCCCTACTAATGGATCATCGAAGAAGCAATGGCACAATAAACGGAAGTTTCAAGACTTGGATTAAGCTTTCTGGATGAAGGGACATCAATAATAAAAACCGCTGATAATACTGTATTCTCAATAAAATTGAAAGGAATGAACTAATCTGGTGCCAGGATCGTCTGATGTGTATGGACAACGTTATGTCAGGATGATGTCTCAGGATGGTGAGATGGACGGCAGATGCGAAGAACCAGTATCTCGGCGGCCATGGAAGCAGAAATGCAGCTGTATATATTGTTTCACCTTTAGCGAGGGACGAATCTAGCGGCAATGCGTCGCAGACAGCCGCTTTTTCCTAAAGGAACGATGTACCAAGCGCTGTCTAAGGTCAATTTTAGTGTGATTCTTCCCCACAGAATATGTAGTTCCAGCTAGGACAGTGTATTAAACATCACCTTACACAACGCAAATCTTCCATATTTTCACAGAAATGATTTGTTCCCACCTTAAAACTTAGTACTGACGAACCCAGTGAATGAACTTCATTACCAACAACTGCATGTAGCTTACACGAAATGCCTGTTACTCATCTTACCCAGAGATTTGCGTACCTTGCATTACCAACAAGTGCATGTACCTTACACTAAATGCCTGTTAATCATCTTATCCAGAGGTTTGCGTACCTGTATCTAATGGAAACGTACGTTCCCCTCAATTCACTACGTCAATCACGGAAGATTATGCCTCTGCAGACGTTTCAGTCGTGTTAAAATCCATTGGGAACGCCACCGACGGCGCTGGTGCCATTTTGCTGTTTAACGGTAGTTCATGTCCATTAACGCCTGGTACAGGAGTAGCGTCCTCGATTACTAATTAAACTTTCTTCGTCCCGTGTTCGGACCCCGCCACTACTTAAACTCTGAATAAAAATCATCAGCAATGACGGCTGAAAATCTCAGACTTAAGAAGTTACTCCCATTCTTGCCTTCTTTCAAACAAACCGGTGGGCAGATAGAGGTTCACGGGACTCTCCTGCCCTTGGGGTGTAGAACTGCCCTTAAGAGCAGAAGAATCACCAGCCATCAATGGCATTAGAATCTGAAGGCGTGAAAACCACTGCATTAGAGGCACATAATGCATAGCCACGTGACATGTGGCCTGTAATTGAGGAACTCGCATGATTAAATCTCCATTAGGTAAAGTGTAGGACCAGCCCACATTCGGATCAGCGGGAGGGAACTGTAAAGGCGGAGGTGACGATAAGAAAAAGACTGAATAACAAACGGAAGAATAACGTTCTACTAGTAGTGGTGTGGAATGTCAGCAGTCTGAATGTGTTAGGGAACTAGAAAATCACAAAATCTAAATCCTAGGGCTCAATCTAAATTTAGTGGAGGTCAGTGAAGTGAAACGGAAAGAACACAAGGATTTCTGGTCAGATGGGTATAAGGTAATATCAACAGCAGCAGAAAATTGTATAATGGGAGTGGGATTCTTTATGAATAGGAAGGTTGGGCAGAGAGTATGTTACTGTCCACGGTTAGGTGACAGGATTGTTCTTATCAGAACCGACAACAATGGTTCAGGTATACATACCGATATCGCAACCTGAAGATGAGGAGATAGAGAAAGTATATGAGGATATTGAAAGGGTAATACAGTAAATAAAGGGAGATTATAATATAATAGTCGTGGAAGACAGCAATACGGTTGTAGAGGAAGGAGTAGAAGAAACGGTTAAGGGAGAATATGGACTCGGCAGTAGGAATGAGACAGGAGAAAAAATAATTGAGTTTGCAACAAGTTTCAGATAGTAATAGAAAATACTCTGTTAAAGAAGAAGGTGGTCCACCTGGATAAGGTCGGGAGACACGGGAAGATTTCAATTAGATTACATCATGGTCAGACAGATATTGCGAAAACAGGTACTCAAATATAAAGCGTCCCCAGTATCTGATACAGATTCCGTTCAGAACTAAATGGTGATGAAGAGTACACTGAAGTGTAAGAGACTAGTCAGAGCAAATAAGTGAGATACGACGTACTAAGGAGTGGAGTGATACGCTTGAAGTTCTCTGACATTTTGAAAACTGCGGTAAGGAATAGCTCAGTAAGCAGTTCAGTTGAAGAGGAAAACAGAATACGGACTGAGAGTAAAACGAAGATAGACGAGCCGGCCAGTGTGGCCGTGCAGTTCTGGCGCTTCAGTCTGGAACCGCGTGACCGCTACGGTCGCAGGTTCGAATCCTGCCTCGGGCATGGATGTGTGTGATGTCCTTAGGTTAGTTAGGTTTAAGTAGTTCTAAGTTCTAGGGGACTGATGACCACAGATGTTAAGTCCCATAGTGCTCAGAGCCATTTGAACCATTTTTTTGAAGATAGACGAGAGTAATGAGAAGTAGCAGAGAAGACAACAGCGAGAAAATTAACATCAGGACTGATGATCACGATGTAAATGAAGTTACGGAAATTTGCTACATAGGCAGCAGAATAATCCATGATGGACGGAGTGAGGCAAGGAGGACATCAAAAGCAGGCTAGCGCTGGCAGAATGGACATTCCTGGCCGAAGTAGGGCTTATAGCATAAAACAAAGGCCTTGATTTGAGGAAGAAATTTCTGAGAATGTGCGTTTGGAGCACTGCATTGTATGGTAGGAAACACTGACCTTGGGGAACCGGAAAAGAAGAGAAGCGTTTCATTTGAGATGTAATGCTACAGAAGAATGTTGAAAATTAACTGTACTGATGAGGAAAGAAATGAACATGAGGTGCTCCGCAGAGTTGGCGAGGAATGATTTATATGGAAACCACTGACAAAAAGAAGGAACAGGATGGTAGGATACCTGTTAAGACATCACGGAGTAACTTCCATGGTATGAGGTGAATTGTAGAGGGTAAAAACCGTACAGGAAAACTACAATACACTACTGGCTATTAAAATTGCCACATCAAGAAGAAATGCAGATGATGAACGGGTATTCTTTGGACAAATATATTATACTAGAACTGACATGTGATTACATTTGCACGCAATTTGGGTGCATAGATCATGAGAAATCAGTACCAAGAGCAATCACCTCTGGCCGTAATAACGGTCTTGATACGCCTGGGCATTGAGTCAAACAGAGCTTGGATTTACAGATACAGCTGCCCATGCAGCATCAACACGATGCCACAGTTCATCAAGAGTAGTGACTGGCGTATTGTGACGAGCCAGTTGCCCGGCCACCATTGACCAGACGTTTTCAATTGGTGAGAGATCTGGAGAATGCTGCCCAGGGCAGCAGTCGAACATTTTCTGTATCCAGAAAGGCTCGTACAAGATCTGCAACATGCGGTCGTGCATTATCCTGCTGAAATTTAGGATTTCGCAGGGGATCGAATGAAGGGTAGAGGCATGGGTCGTAACACATCTGAAATGTAAGTCCACTGCTCAAAGTGCCGTCAATGCGAAGAAGAGGTGACCGAGACGTGTAACCAATGGCACCCCATACCATCACGCCAGGTGATACGCCAGTATGGCGATGAAGAATACACGCTTCCAATGTGCGTTCACCGCGATGTCGCCAAACACGGATGCGACAATTATGATGCAGGCGCTTCTGTCAAGGGTAACCGCAGCTATAGACTCCGAGCTGATAGTCCATGGTGCTGCAAACGTCGTCGAACTGTTCGTGGAGGTGGTTGTTTTCTTGCAAACGTCCCCGTCTGTTGACTCAGGGATCGAGACGTGGCTGCACGATCCGTTACAGCTACGCGGATAAGATGCCTGTCATCTCGACTGCTAACTGCTAGTGATACAGGGCCGTTGGGATCCAGCACGGCGTGACGTATTACCCTCCTGAACCCACCGATTGCATATTCTGCTAACAGTCATTGGATCTCGAGCAGCAATGTCGCGATACGATAAACCGCAATCGCGATAGGCTACAATCTGACCTTTATCAAAGTCGGAAACGTGATGGTACGCATTTCTCCTCCTTACACGAGGCATCACAACTACGTTTCACCTGGCAACGCCGGTCAACTTCTGTTCGTGTATGAGAAATCGGCTGGAAACTTTCCTCATGTCAGCACGTTGTAGGTGTCACCACCGGCGCCAACCTTGAGTGAATGCTCTGAAAAGCTAATCATTTGCATATCATAGCATCGTCTTCCTGTCGGTTAAATTTCAAGACTGTAGCACGTCATCTTCGTGGTGCAGCAATTTTAATAGCCAGTAGTGTACGTCCAGCAAATATCTGAGGACGTAGGCTGGACGTGCTAATCTGAGATGATTGGCACAGCAGAGGAATTCGTGACTGGCCTCATCAAATCTTTCAGAAGACCGATGACTCTAAAAAAAATGCTCTGCATTCCGTCCTTTCCCGTTATTCCTCCTATTTTGGTTACAAAACCGCTCTCGATGTCCGATCTGGACGACAGCAATCTCGCCAAACGTGGACGTGGCCCGAACATCCACTACGGTAACATGTGCAGTCAGTGTAAAAAGTATTTGTTCACCTAGCACCTGTCACCAACGGTCCTTACATGAACATCACCTTGTAAAATGAAGGACTGTTACCATTTTTCCAGGACATTAAAACACTTAGAATGTGCACGACAAAATACTTGAAACCAGAGACCAACAGAGCATAGCAATAAATATAAGGACGACGTTCAAGATCCTAAATAAGAATTTAAATAACTGTGAAAGCTGACAATATTAAATAAAAGAACAACTAACTTCATAGCATTGAATTTGAAAAGTGTAGTCACAAATGGGACTACTTTAGATTAAGCCCCGTAGAACTTGTGCCGTAAGTGGAAATGCTGGAAACAAGCCAGCCGCCGACCTCTGTGGCCGAGCGGTTCTAGGCGCTTCATTTTGCGACTTTGGCATGTATACCATTGTCCGTATTGATCTCCTGTCGATTCTGATCAGAACAATCCTATCGCTGAACTGTTCACAGTAACTCTCTGCTCTACCTTCAAATTAATAAGGAATCCTACACCCGTTACAGCCCTTTCTGCCGCTGTAGATATTACCCTACACTTATCTGACCACAAATCCTTGTCGTCTTTCCATTCCACTTCGCTAATTCCGACTATGCATTGATTGAGTCTTAGCGTCTAACCCCTTCTCAGATTTTCTAGCTTCCCTATCACGTTCAAATTTCTGATATTCCACACCCCAACTCGTAGAAAGTACTCCTATCTTTTTCTCGCGGTACCTCCGCCTTGACAGTTCTCTCCCGCAGAATCGACGGGGGCACTATTCCAGTATATTTTATAAGTGGAGAGATCATCATGACACTTTCTGTATTGCAGGCCACATGTCCTGTGGATATACATTACCTGTCTTTAATGCATTGGTTTCCATTGCCTTCTGCATCCTCATGCCGTTGGTCATTGCTCATGCTTCACCGTTAGGGGCAGTTTTCCTCATCCATCTTTGACAAGGCCGTTGGCTGACTGAAGATGACGTCTTATGCCGGAAATCGTTGGTAGGCGTTAATGATGGTTTTTATTTAAAATTTAAGCATTTGAGACGTTTGAACCTAGGGCGATTACTTGTCGAAGACGATACCCTACCCCAAACCACGGGTAAGCAGTAATAGTCAGTTAACTGAAATGAAAGGAAGACAACAAAATGTGCTCAGAAGTATAAAGGATTATCACTAGCACCACAAAATCGCGTACTGGATGTAGGATTTGCTATGCACAGGAGGAAAGGGCGGAGAGTGAGCTACTGTGAACAATTCAGGGAAAGTAATACAATAATATAAATCACATACGAATGAAATAAATAGGAAATACAGGGAAGCCAAGGTAGAATGGCTGCAGGAAAAATATAAAGAAACGGAAAAATAAATGAGCGTCGGAAGGTCTGTCTCAGGATATACAAACGCCAGAACAAAGTTTGGTGAAATTAAAAGCAATGGGGGTAACACTAAGAGTGCTATAGGAATCACACTGTTAAATACAGTGGAGACAGTGGATAGGTAAAAGGAGTGCGTCGAGGAGGAAGACTTTCCTGATGACGTGATGGGAGGAGGAGTTGGATTGGTGCAAATGGCTCTGAGCACTATTGGGCTTAACATCTGAGGTCATCAGTCCCCTGGAACTTAGAACTACTTAAACCTAACTAACCTAAGGACATCACACACATCCATGCCCGAGGCAGGATTCGAACCTGCGACCGTAGCGGTCGCGCGGTTCCAGATTGAAGCGCCTAGAACCGCTCGGCCACTGCGGCTGGTGAGGAGTTGGAGTTAATATGGATGTGACAAGGGATCCATTATTAGAGTCAGAATTTAAAAGAGTTAGAAAGTCTTGAGATCAAATGAAGCGGCTGAGACAGACAACATTCAATCGGAATTTCTAAAATCCTCAGGGCAAGAGCCAATGAAAGGACTATTTACAGGGCGTATTTCAAAAGTAAAGTCCGATCTGTCGTGAAATGGAAACCACAGTGAAAATCCGACTAAGCTCTGCGTAGGTCTGTCGGACAGTGTCTCTAGTACCCCCGTTGATCGCGTGACGTCTCTCTTTTCAGTTGTGAGCGCAGACTGAGCACATAACGATGCCCAGAAAACAGTGTCTCCACCAATTATGAGTGCCCGTGAGAGATTTCGCCTGATTTGATGCAGACCACACAACATAACTGTCACGAATTTCTTTCTTCATGACATTGCTCGACCGTACACTACAGGGGCAACGAGGACGCCCCTGTAGCGTTTTCAATGGTTCAAATGGGTCAGAGCACTATGGGACTTCTGAGGTCATCAGTCCCCTGGAACTTAGAACTACTTAAACCTAACTAACCTAAGGACATCACACACTTCCATGCCCGAGGCAGGATTCGAACCTGCGACCGTAGCGGTGGCGCGGTTCCAGACTAAAGCGCCTAGAACCGCTCAGTCATCCCGGCCGGCTTTAGCGTTTTCGGTAGGAAGTGTTTGATCACAATCCTTTCAGCCCGTAGTTTGCTCCCTCTGATTTTCATCTCTGCTGACATGAGCTGCTGGCTATGAAGTCTACATTTTGGCACAGACAACGAACTGCAGATCAGCATAGAGAATCGAAGAAAAGTGCAGGCGGCAGCCTCCTATGACGAGGACTTTTGAAAGTTGGTAGAACTCTACGACAAATGTCTCAGACGGAGCGGCGAATATATAGAGACGTTGCTGGAAGGTGTGGCTAACTATTACAATTAAAACACTTTTGATTTTCACTATGGTTACCTTACTTTCGGAATACGCCTCGTAATTTGGTGTGTAGAATGTATGAGACTTTACCGAATGTCGGGAAAATATCATCAACGGGATTCCGAAACTAGTAAGAGCAGGTAAATACGAGAACTAGCGCATAATCAGCTTAACTGCTCGTGCATCCGAGTTAGCGATAAGAGTAATGGTAGGGTGTATGATGCAGAAATTCGGGGAGTTGTCGACGAGTGACATCACTGTCAATCAAGATTTCACAATATCATTTAACACAAACAATTTACATAAGGCACACACTGGTAGAATGAGCACATTTAATTATTCATTTAACCAAATGCAAATTACTGTCAAACTGGCTAACATATCTCAAACGCTATAAACAGGCGCCAGTAAAATATTTGATAGTATGAAACGCAAACCAATGTTCAACGCTCCACTGATTAAAGCATCAACTTAAAGTAAATGGTGATTTTTAAGTGACAAAAGAATTATGTGGCAAAACGCAGCGGTCCATTAGTTGCGGGTAAACTCAGATCCCTCAAAACAGACACTACCTCCCACTGAAATTCCCTTAGAAGTTTCAATGAAACGTAAAAAAATAAAATAAACCGCATGAATGGAGCACCCGGTTTGGTTCAAATAATTTATTATGCAATGCACCATTGCATAGTACTTGAGGACAATATTATTGAAATGGAAGAGGATGTAGATGAAGACGAAATGGGAGATAAGATACTGCGTGAAGAGTTTGACAGAGCACTGAAAGACCTGAGTCGAAACAAGGCCCCGGGAGTAGACAACATTCCATTAGAACTACTGATGGCCTTGGGAGAGCCAGTCATGACAAAACTCTACCATCTGGTGAGCAAGATGTATGAGACAGGCTAAATACCCTCAGACTTCAAGAAGAATATAATAATTCCAATCCCAAAGAAAGCAGGTGTTGACAGATGTGAAAATTACCGAACTATCAGTTTAATAAGTCACAGCTGCAAAATACTAACGCGAATTCTTTACAGACGAATGGAAAAACTGGTAGAAGCGGACCTCGGGGAAGATCAGTTTGGATTCCGTAGAAATGTTGGAACACGTGAGGCAATACTAACCTTACGACTTATCTTAGAAGAAAGATTAAGAAAAGGTAAACCTACGTTTCTAGCATCTGTAGACTTAGAGAAAGCTTTTGACAATGTTAACTGGAATACTCTCTTTCAAATTCTGAAGGTGGCAGGGGTAAAATACAGGGAGCGAAAGGCTATTTACAATTTGTACAGAAACCAGATGGCAGTTATAAGAGTCGAGGGGCATGAAAGGGAAGCAGTGGTTGGGAAAGGAGTGGGACAGGGTTGTAGCCTCTCCCCGATGTTATTCAATCTGTATATTGAGCAAGCAGTAAAGGAAACAAAAGAAAAATTCGGAGTAGGTATTAAAATTCATGGAGAAGAAGTAAAAACTTTGAGGTTCGCCGATGACATTGTAATTCTGTCAGAGACAGCAAAGGACTTGGAAGAGCAGTTGAACGGAATGGACAGTGTTTTGAAAGAAGGATATAAGATGAACATCAACAAAAGCAAAACGAGGATAATGGAATGTAGTCAAATTAAATCGGGTGATGCTCAGGGAATTAGATTAGGAAATGAGACACTTAAAGTAGTAAAGGAGTTTTGCTATTTAGGGAGTAAAATAACTGATGATGGTCGAAGTAGAGAGGATATAAAATGTAGACTGGCAATGGCAAGGAAATCGTTTCTGAAGAAGAGAAATTTGTTAACATCGAGTGTAGATTTAAGTGTCAGGAAGTCGTTTCTGAAAGTATTTGTATGGAGTGTAGCCATGTATGGAAGTGAAACATGGACGATAACTAGTGTGGACAAGAAGAGAATAGAAGCTTTCGAAGTGTGGTGCTACAGAAGAATGCTGAAGATAAGGTGGGTAGATCACGTAACTAATGAGGAGGTATTGAATAGGATTGGGGAGAAGTTTGTGGCACAACTTGACTAGAAGAAGGGATCGGTTGGTAGGACATGTTTTGAGGCATCAAGGGATCACAAATTTAGCATTGGAGGGCAGCGTGGAGGGTAAAAATCGTGGAGGGAGACCAAGAGATGAATACACTAAGCAGATTCAGAAGGATGTAGGTTGCAGTAGGTACTGGGAGATGAAGAAGCTTACACAGGATAGAGTAGCATGGAGAGCTGCATCAAACCAGTCTCAGGACTGAAGACCACAACAACAACATGCACCATTAACTTCCGCTATATCAAGGTGATAGCTGTGACACAGCCTCGCAGTAGATAAAGTTTGACGAAGTACTTTCGTGGCGGAATTAAAACCTGGTTCCGTCACAGCGAATGTTCCACAAAAACAATGGAAATTGCCGAAAGAAGTGAAGACTTGCAATGTGGCTACCCACCACACAGCCGTCTCCAAACAGGACAACCTGCCGGCTTTAAAGTCGAAACTCTCCACTGTCCTGTATAGCTAGATTCTATCAAAATTGTCCCTCATCGCTGCCTAAGTCCTACTTTCTTCCTCCTGACCGACCGCCATCAACAGCGCCCTCTTGCGGCGTGCCAAAGTGAAGATCCTCCGGCAGCTTACTCAAAATACATTGATACAAATGTATCAAATAATATACAGAAGAACAGAACTGAAAACTGAGAATCTTCTAGATGATGGTCAATTTGACTTTAGGAAAAGTAAAGTCACTAGAGAGGCACTTCTGACGTTTCGCTTGATAACGGAAGCCAGACTGAAAAAAGTCAAGTCATGTTCATAGGATTGGTCGGTATGGAAAAAGCGTTCAAAATGGTGCAAGGTGTTTGGAATTCTGAGAAAATTATAGTAAGCTGTAGGGAAAGACGGGTATTGTACAACACGTAAGAGAACGAACAGGAAATATTAAGACTGGAAAACCAAGAAGAAAGTGCTCGGATTAAAAAGGGTGTAAGACAGGGACTTAGTCTTTCGCCTTTACTGTTCAATCTACACATCTAAGAAGCAATGACAGAAATAAAAGAAGTGTTCAAGAATGGGATTAAAATTCAGTGTGAAGTTAGATCAACAAAATGACTCGCTGATGATATTGCTATCCTCAGTGAGGCCGAAGAAGAATTACAGAATCTCTTGAGTGGAGTGAACATTCTAATGAGTACAGAATATAGATCGAAGGTTAACCAAAGAAAGACGAAATTAATTAGAAGTGACAGAAATGAGAACAGCGAGTAGCTTAACATCAAAATTGGTGATGACGAAGAAGACAGAGTTAAGGAATTCTGCTGATTTAGAAGGAAAACAAACCATGACAGACGAAATACAAGCGGACTTGCACAAGCAACGACCTCATTCCTAGCCTGAAGAAGTCTGCTAGAAGCAAACGTAGGCGTTAATTTGAGGAAGAAATGTCTGAGAGTTAACGCTTGGAGAGCAGCATTGCGTGTTAGTGAATTATGGACTGTGCGAAAACCAGAGCAGAAGAGAATCGAAGCATTTGAAATGTGGTGCTACGGAAGAATATTTATAATTAGACAGACTGAGAAGGTGCGGAATGGCTAGAGTCTCCCCAGAATTGGCGATAACACTGACAAGAAGAAAGAGACAAGATGATAGGACATGTATTAAGACATCAGGGAATAACTTCCGTGATACTAGAGAGTGCTGTGGAATGTAAAAGCAGTAGAGAATGCCAGAGATTGGAATACACCCAACAAATAACTGCGGACGTATGGTGCAAACGCTTCTCTGAGGTGAAGAGGTTATCACTGGAGAGGAATTCACTGCGGGTCATATCAAACCAGACTAATGACTCAACAGAAAAATATTCTCCTTTCAGTAGCTTTTGTCTGCCAGCATAAATGACTGCAGTGACCAGGTTAAAATGTAATTAGGCCCTGTGTAATTATGCGCTAGGTACTGAAAGAAATAAAGTACGCAGCACAATGTGACCCAAAGGTAATGATCATCTTTTCAGAACAGTTTCTATTTCGCATCTTGATGTTAATATTTTCTTAGATGTAAACGATTCAATTCTTGATTGCGATTGTCTATAAACTTTTTCTTGTTTCATATATGTTTCCTCTCTGGTTTTTAATGCGGTAATGTCATCTTTGTTTTATTGTTTTAACCTAGGAGTCAAGTGTCAGATTTAACATGATGATCCTAATGGGAGGGTCCACGGATGAAAGTGGAGATATGGAAGACTCAGTGATTTAAAACATAGGCGTGAATTTTCAGTTGCTGGAATACCAGGCTTAGGGAGGAAATGAACTTCATCAAACAGATATAACTAACTATTGTGCTAGAGAAATTGGCAAAAGGGAAATTCCTCACGATACCAGTTCCAAATGGATACCGCTCTCCAGCGATAGAAGACAGCGAAATGTAGGATCCAGAATTGGAGTAGCTTATTTACCTTTCTTAAACGACGGTCTTACACCCCGTTCTCGTTGAAATGACAGATTTTACAGGTGAACATCTGGTAGAATAAAATGTAAGGGAGGCGCATATCTAATTAAATAATACGAAAGTGCAGTGAAATGAAGACGTGACAGGTGGATGAAAAATAAGTGAAGTAGACCACATGTTGTCAAGGTTGCAGCAAATTCGTTGAGAAGCCCTTCACATCCTGCATACAGTACTGGTTTTTCCTCACTCGATTTCCAAATGTTTGGAGACCCGATAAAAGACATTCGTGGCCGTAGATTTGCTTAGGACGAAGAGGGGCACGCCTGGGTACAGTTATGGTTCCGTAACCAACCGCAAACATTTTCCCACGAAGGCAATGACCATCGTGTCTCACAAAGAGATAAATATATCAACAGTTGTGCCGACTAATTTTCAAATAGTAAACAGTTTACTTACCTTTTAACTCTTTCTCATTTCCTTTGGCTGTACCTCATATGAATATGAACAGGATCCAGGATTATCAATGACTGTAGTCAGAATTAGTCCATGGAAAAAATTAAAAACAGGTACTTATTCATTGATAGCTATAAAGCCTGTGAATCGTGGCCTGATGATCCTTTAAATATTGGATACTACCGCAAATATTCCTAAAGTACCTGCATAAGTGATAATAAACTATCTAAGAAATTTGACGGGCAGCACTCTCAAATTTTTCACTGATTTTGTCTACAAGAAATGATAGTCGCTAGATGATTTTAAGGAGAGGCTGAACGTCATGCACATTTTTTCTACTTGCAGTACCTACTGGCAGCTTTCTAACAAACAGACAGGAGCAAGGTAATATCTATAAAAAGGGCAAATACCTCAATAGAATCATTTTACATGAGTGGAAGAATAGTTTTACAGCTTCTCACATAATTGTATACCAGCTAATACTATGAACCAATATGAAACTGAATTATCATGTAAATCAGCTGCGTGAAATTCGAAAGACAGTGGCTTTCTGGTAAAGTTCACTAGATACGTAAAACAGGCTAGCGATAGGAACTGAGAAATTAGAAACAACAACAGCAGAAATATATTTACTGATGTGTTAGAGTAACTGTTGCGTATTTCACACAGTTGAGCGTTTATCAGACTAGTAGCTCAAAAAATGGCTCTGAGCACTATGGGACTTAACATCTGAGGTCATCAGTCCCCTAGAACTTGAAATTACTTAAACATAACTAACCTAAGGACATCACACACATCCATTCCCGAGGCAGGATTCGAACCTGCTACCGTAGCAATCGCACGGTTCCGGACTGAAGCGCCTAGAACCGCTCGGCCACCGCAGCCGGCAGACTAGTAGCGCCCAGTAAGTTTCGCCCTCTACACGATGTTTACTTGGCATCGTAGCTATTTGCTAATGGTACAGTCCAATGTCAGATCTTTTAACAAGCTGTACCTGTTACAACACTGTTTAGTATTTCCATAGCCGCGCGGAGGCGCCATGTCACTGATTGAGCGGCCCCTCACGCCAGAGGTCCGAGTCCTCCCTCGGGCATGGGTGTGTGTGTTGTTCTCAGCATAAGTTAGTTTAAGTAGTGTGTAAGTCTAGGAACCGTAGACGTCAGGAGTTTGGTCCCATAGGAATTCACACACATTTGAACATTTGAACTCTTTCCATGGAGGACATTGTTTTATTTGGCTGTTCGACTTGAGCTCCGTAACTCTTCATGCATGTTTACAATATTAATGTCGTGTAATGTATGTAAGTACTAGTTTTATTCCACGTTCTCCTTTTCAGTGCTGTCAAGTATTACGTATTCTAGACATTTATTTTATAGTATTTTTGAACATTATAGGTAACTTCCTTATGAAGAAAAGACCCTTAGCGGTATCGGATGCTCCTCAAGTTTTTACATTAAACTTTTGCTACCGGTTGGCTGTACACACTACATACTGAAAAATCTACTTTCGCTAATATAGCATTACCATATTTTTTTGACATCCCTACACTCTCTGAAGTACAGTATTCAATGTCTTAGTTCGTTATACCTCTCCTAGACGCCAGGAACTTACAAAAAATGTTTTCAACTGTGTGCGGTGCTATTATTGCAAGGAACGAAACACTATCGCATCTGTAGCATTAGTTGGAGCAAATGGCACTGATTGGTGATATTTCAGCGGACGTATGTGAAATAAAAATTCTCCATAAGTGATACTGGTTCAGGTAAATGCAGTGAAAAGGTAGAAAAGGTGATGAAATTTGGAAACCTTTAAAGAAAAAAACCAAAAAACAAAAACCAAGCTCTAGTGCTTGGATAAGAAATATCGCGAACTGTAACAGAAACCGCGGAAACGTTAAGTATCTCTTACAGCTGTAAATGAAATGTAAAATAAGAGATTCCAGAAATCTGATAAATGTTTCAGATAAAAGTAAAATAGCTTCCATATTTTATTAGCTTCCAGTTGTAATATTAAGCGTTAAATGAAGTATTATATACTCTCATGTTACTTGAACTGGTAGTATGGTAAATATATACTTTTCAACTGTTTTCAGACTACTGACCGTGATGAAAAAAATAACGGCTACACATTGTTTTGGGATATAGGGGAAGATTATTGTAGGATGCAGTGTTATTCGGATGATAAAGTTTTCCAGAAAACAGAAAGGATGAAAGAGAAGGACCAGTTGCGGGGTATGACATAAAGGTGGAAAACGGCGACATCTTATTATTATTCTTCACTTAACAAATTTCGAAAATGAGACTGAGAACTGTGCAGAATTCTTTAAAAAGAGGTTAGTCTTATTATTATTATTGTTACTATTACTATAAGTATTATTTCCACATTTAATTACGTATTTTTAATTCAAAAGCCCACTGGAATCAACATTTCCTAACCTATGAAAATATCAGAATAGAATATTGTAACACAGGATTTTAAGAACAAATGAAGGAACAATTTTGACTCTGGATTAATTTTTTTAGTGGATACCTGAAACACTCAACTTTTTCGGGTGGTGTTCCAGAAGAGCGTAGGGCAAAACACCGTAACCACCCCAGCAAAATGACTTAAGATCTGTGGCAGTTTGTAGAAGTCCACAGCAAGCAGATTCCTCATAAAAAAGATCATTACAGAAAGTCAGAGACGGAAATAATATATTTTCAAAATCCTGAGCTAAATGTAGTGAAGTTGTATAGCACTTTGAAGCAGTATTTTTATGATAACGCAGGAAAGCCACTGAACATGAGTTACAGAACATATCAGTATTTCGGAGAATAGCAAAGAGCAGACATTTGTGAATATTGTATTGGATGCCAAAGCCCCCTCAAAGTAAATGCAGACAGCGAATGCAAAGTTGTATATCTTCTTCATAAATGGAGGTGAAAGCTACAAAAGGCATAAAATCAAAAATTCGGGAGTTGTAAGTAAGAATGATTGTAGCCTCCTCACGTTAGAAATTATGTTCAAAGCTTCCCAGTCCCAAGTCTAAATGTAGCTGCTCAGTTCTACAGATGGTTGCTCTGGCTCTACTGTTTCACCGTGACGATGGTAGTATTACTTTCTATTGCTTTTCAGATTCTGGAACGAAAAGGATCCAAATTCAGTATAACTTTTTCTTTACAATTTTGTTATATCTAAATTTGAAAAGTACCACATAGAAATAATATATTTATATATTCAGATTCCTGTGGTCGGCAAAACAACGATTCTGTAGGGTTAAATTTCTGTGCTTGGTTGTCGAAACTATTAAATGTAGGTGTATAATATAATACAGTCTGTATGAGAGAAGCTTGGGTAAACACTACATGCACTTAAAACAAATAGAGAACATACACTCCTGGAAATGGAAAAAAGAACACATTGACACCGGTGTGTCAGACCCACCATACTTGCTCCGGACACTGCGAGAGGGCTGTACAAGCAATGATCACACGCACGGCACAGCGGACACACCAGGAACCGCGGTGTTGGCCGTCGAATGGCGCTAGCTGCGCAGCATTTGTGCACCGCCGCCGTCAGTGTCAGCCAGTTTGCCGTGGCATACGGAGCTCCATCGCAGGCTTTAACACTGGTAGCATGCCGCGACAGCGTGGACGTGAACCGTATGTGCAGTTGACGGACTTTGAGCGAGGGCGTATAGTGGGCATGCGGGAGGCCGGGTGGATGTACCGCAGAATTGCTCAACACGTGGGGCGTGAGGTCTCCACAGTACATCGATGTTGTCGCCAGTGGTCGGCGGAAGGTGCACGTGCCCGTCGACCAGGGACCGGACCGCAGCGACGCACGGATGCACGCCAAGACCGTAGGATCCTACGCAGTGCCGTAGGGGACCGCACCGCCACTTCCCAGCAAATTAGGGACACTGTTGCTCCTGGGGTATCGGCGAGGACCATTCGCAACCGTCTCCATGAAGCTGGGCTACGGTCCCGCACACCGTTAGGCCGTCTTCCGCTCACGCCCCAACATCGTGCAGCCCGCCTCCAGTGGTGTCGCGACAGGCGTGAATGGAAGGACGAATGGAGACGTGTCGTCTTCAGCGATGAGAGTCGCTTCTGCCTTGGTGCCAATGGTGGTCGTATGCGTGTTTGGCGCCGTGCAGGTGAGCGTCACAATCAGGACTGCATACGACCGAGGCACACAGGGCCAACACCCGGCATCATGGTGTGGGGAGCGATCTCCTACACTGGCCGTACACCACTGGTGATCGTCGAGGGGACACTGAATAGTGCATGGTACATCCAAACCGTCATCGAACCCATCGTTCTACCATTCCTAGACCGGCAAGGGAACTTGCTGTTCCAACAGGACAATGCACGTCCGCATGTATCCCGTGCCACCCAACGTGCTCTAGAAGGTGTAAGTCAACTACCCTGGCCAGCAAGATCTCTGGATCTGTCCCCCATTGAGCATGTTTGGGACTGGATGAAGCGTCGTCTCACGCGGTCTGCACGTCCAGCACGAACGCTGGTCCAACTGAGGCGCCAGGTGGAAATGGCATGGGAAGCCGTTCCACAGGACTACATCCAGCATCTCTACGATCGTCTCCATGGGAGAATAGCAGCCTGCATTGCTGCGAAAGGTGGGTATACACTGTACTAGTGCCGACATTGTGCATGCTCTGTTGCCTGTGTCTATGTGCCTGTGGTTCTGTCAGTGTGATCATGTGATGTATCTGACCCCAGGAATGTGTCAATAAAGTTTCCCCTTCCTGGGACAATGAATTCACGGTGTTCTTATTTCAATTTCCAGGAGTGTATAAACAAGCGACGAGTATATGAACATTATCCATTTCATACCTGTATGTCGAAGGCTGAGCAGCAGTACTAAATCCAATGTTTTAGAAGTGCCTATCCCCAAAGGATACAAATTTTCTATTCAGAAATATGCAAAATATTTGTATAAAAATGGTCATACGTTCGATTCTGAGTCTTATTTTTCCTGCTAAATACCATTTAGGTTCTTCATTAGGAAGTCTCAATTTCTTAAGTACACAGAGGGGAAATTAAGTTACATAAGAAAACAGGTGTAAGACCACAAAATTTAAATATGTGACACCCGAAAGTTTGGGGTGGTATGAAAGTATTAGCTCATTCCAGCGTGGTTGAAATTTCTGATTTGAATCGACTATAAGCATTGCTAGGTAAAAATATTGAGCAGATAAAGTTAGTAAAACGTGATGAAAATGTAGCACAACTGAATTGTCTTCATCTTAACTGACTTATTACAATGTAGCAGTAGAAAACACAGAATACGTCTACATTGTCTGCAACAAGAGCGTATGTAAGAGAATTTTAATTTGGTACTCACTTGCAATTATGGAATTTATTTGAGATTTATTTTAAATAAAATGTCGGCATGAGGAAGGAAAGTGAATTGCATTTAGCCTTGTTTTACTCTTTATTGATCAGTTACTAAAATTGTAAACTTTCCCCCGCTGTTTCTTCGAAAAACCTAACTCTGCTTACGCTTTCATTATAACTAAATCCTCAGTTATACTGTTCCGTGTTGTAGTCCATACTAGACAACTTTAACTGTAGACTTCACAGGATTTCAGAGCCTCGCTATGATCGTAACGCAAAGATATATTCTGAACTTACCTAGAATCTAGTCGCTCAGGGACCTAAAATGGGTAATTCCCTATAAAAAAAATGCAACTCTGCGTTATTTAGAGGATGTACATTCGTGGTGCATAGCGCACATTTGTTTCTGCTTCCATGATTTGCAGTGAAAGTACATGGCGATAATGAAAATAAAAGGGATTTAGTCACGTACAGTGTCTCAGAGATATTTCCCTTTCTTTTGCTGTGAAAGGGATAGGAAGTGGCTGATACTGGTGATACATATCTTTAGTCAACACTGACTGCTGAGTAAACAGTGATATATGGAAGTACATTAATAAAACGTCGATTAAAATATATAACCTATTGCAGACGTTCGTAAGGCCAGAAGGAATAGTTATTTACTGCAGTTGAATGCTACAAGAGAAATAATTCCCTAAATAGTATCAGATTTCTGGATGTTATGTGCGGTAAAACAGACGTAATTGACACGCGCAGAGGAGGACAGGGAGGGGGGAGAGAGAGAGGGAGAAAGAGAGAGCGAGAAAGAGAGAGGGAGAGAGAGAACCTCAGCTGCACAGAAACGGAGGCGGATACGTTTGTGAATGGACTTATCTCCGGAATGAATTATAAACAACCGAGCTTCTTCCGGTAATCAAACAACTACAAAACATCCGTCATGTTACGCTATATTCGATGTCTTCCGCTCCACGTATTTGAGCGTTAAATCAAAGATATCGTAATAACAGGATGTGGGATGAAACGAAATTTTCAAACGAGCTCATGGTCTGTAAGAGAAAGTTGCTATAAAATAGGGAAGAATAAGTAAATCTCGGAACTTAATACCGCTCTCGACCTTCTTAATTTTACCATGATAACAATTCACTACAGCCTCACACGTTCGACGACTATGATAATAAACCTAAATTTATGAGGAAGTACTAAGTAATTTGGAGGTGTTATGCGTAATCATCTACAACGTCTATAATACTATATCAAAGAATAACTGAATCAGATTTGTAATACATATATCTTTACAGCACATGTAGAATGATGAAATCCGGCTGACTGGTGTATCATTTTCTGCTACGAGTTCTTAAAGTGTCATATCACTTGATATGGGCACGCAGTCCTTGTAATAGAGTCTCCACCACAGAAGCGACTGCACAAGCCGACGTAGTTTGCACTACATGGTTTATTTGAAAAACTTTTGCAAATTGCTGCTCTACATCTCAATTAGACGTCTGGTGGATATTGGAAGTGCTGATATGCACGTGGAGCTTCATAAGTTAATATTTTGCCCTCCACATCCATCTTGTGGTATGTGGTTGAGAGTTTTATGGATACTACTGATGTAGCTACGGTAAATAACCGTCTTATTTCTTTGATCTTACCATCACGATCATTTCACAATGTATATTCTTGTACGATCCCTGAATTTTAATAAACATACCATGGTAAACAGAGCATTTCTTGCTACCTCGTGAGGCATCTAAAATACCCAAAAACTTCTAGAAACATTTGAACAAAGGTTAAATATTAAAGTCAGTAGACCGACGAGTAAAAATGCATGTAAATTGTAGATTGACAAAAGCTTTTCTGAAACAGAAAAAATTGTTAAAAACTATTATAAGCTAAAAATTTAGGATACGAAACCTTCATGTAAAGTATCGCTCTTCTTTCTAGTTCTCCTACCTCCTCTATTAATGGTACAAGTGAGGCATATAGGTCATCCATCAGTATCCAAGAAACAACCGAATAATACGTTATGATATGAGATACTAAAATTAGTATGACTTGCAGCGAAAAGAGCGACTGTCATAATTGATGTTCAGAACACAGTCACAGATCGCATATTATTTGTTTATTGTGATTTCGTGTGGCAGTTGTCGAACGGTGCTCTTGATATGTAAAGTCTTGCCACGGGGATAATGATTATCTGAAGATTCCTGAACCTCCCAAAAGCCAGTCAAAATAAATTAAATAATACGGTATTAGACGTACACAGTAAATACCCAAAACATCATGCAAATACAGCAAAACACAGGGTATAACGCAGAGGAAGGGGCATGATGCAAATTCGGAAAATGTCTCTGAACCACAGTTCAGCGTTAGTGAACTGTTAAACGTAATTACACAAACTGTTATTTCATGCTGTCAGTTGGGCAGCTAAAAGGATACGCAAAGTATTAAATAAAAAGGTAGAATATTTTAAGATCAAAATGAATGGCTGGCTACATTGTGTACAGAATAATCAAGTTCAGGTAAATGAAAACAACTGTAGATTTGATTCGCAAACTGGGGAATTACAGATTTTGTCGAATCGAAAATGAAATCAAAAGTAAATAAAGAGTTATCATCTACGAAAGCAGAAAGGAAAATCCATGACTGACTAACAATTATACTGGACAGAGTAGTCAACGCTGATCTTCTGAATAAAAGAGAGAATTGAAGGTGGGTGACGTCTAATAGATTTAATGAAAAACTGCGATGAATACTTCCTGATTATAGACTGACACGGAGAAGATTTATGCTGCAATAGTCACTCTTTTGTGAGATATAAAGTAATTTGGTTTTAATTCAGTGACCGGATATATGACACTTACAAATTAACCCAGTTATTAAACCAAGTTGACTGCACATTGCTGACCATCACCAAGTCATCCTAGGTCATATGGTGCCATTCCAACGCTGCCTGGAAATGCATTTTTAGTTTTCCAGATCTTGGAGACGTGAGTGTTTGTCTTACTGAAAACCTACGAAAACAGAAGAGATAATTTTATTAATTTTTTTTTCAAATTTTTCCATAAGTTAGAGTATCTCAATGGAAACTAATCCTAACCAGAGATTGTATGTGAACTGTGTTAGAAATTTACGGACGTTCCCGAGACTTACAAAATAATTGCTACATTGCTGGAATATGTTTAAGTATTTCCTTCTGGACGAGTGTTTCAATATGGGTCCATTTGCTATTTTACCTGATCGGTTTCATCATTTAATACGCAACTATTTCAGATTTTTGCTACATCAGCCGAATGTAGTTAGTGAAACAGGTTTCTGTGCATTTTGTCTAAAACTTTTGTCATTCTTTCTCACTTGGATAATTGTTACATATTTCCTTCGGTATTATTTTTCCGTAATTGTATTAATGAGACTGGAATTATGAATTACCTCCATGATTACTGATGTAGCACAAATAAGTAACTGTTGGGGTTTAACAAGTGCTAGTTTCGACACATATGTACATAATTAGAACCTTTAATCGTGTCTAGACCAGTATCGTCCTTATACATCTTTTTCTTGAGGGAGCAACTGAGTCAATTTTCAAATGTTTGAAGCTCTGTTACTTTCTTCCGCCACTGTTATGTGATATCACTTTAAGCGCTTTCAGAATAATTTGCTAGCTACTAAAATCGAATATATTAATGTTGTACACGTCTTCGTCAGTTTTAAAACAATATCATTAGAATTAAGGGCCACGTCCCTCAATGGGCTGCGTTTTTAGCAAGCTCTTCACCTCACAGTGCCACTTATCTATAAAGCAGAGGTAGCTCAAAATGTGTACATTTTTTATTTTATTAGTCAAAGTATTTATGAGAAAATCAGTTACATAGTTACTTTAATGTGATGTTGACAACCATATTTATAAAAGGCAAAACAAAGAAGAAAACAAAAAACAGAAGGAAACCAAAGCAAACAAAACAGAAAGCTGTTTAACCGAGGTTCCATTTCCTTTGGTTCCAATGATTGTACACCTTGGAAACACAGTCAGGCTACAGACGAAATTCAGGGACGTATATTATACCTATAATTTCCTATTCTGGTGCTGCTCTGTGAAAAACACACAAAATTTATTTTAGTACAAGAAAAATATTTAAATATTCAGATCAACGATCACATGCATCACCACTTTATAAAATTTTCCGATAATAGTCGGCAAGCGAGGTAGGTAAGGTCATATGTGCCAGTTTTGATGAATTTAGTTTTAGTTGTTCATGAGAAAAGTGTAACTGAGTGATAAAAATTCAGGACTGATAAATTGCAAATGAAAATTCACAAAATTTTTAGTTTACCACTATGCACTTTTAGAACATTGAAGTGACAAATTCCTGTTGATCACTTGATTCTTCATCCTCATACTCTTTCTCTCTTTTATTTGTCGTACTTCCCTATGTTATAGCTTCTGCAGTTCTGTCTGCTTCAGTTACTCACAGACATTCAATAATAGATTTGAACCCATATTCTTTCCAGTTTGTATATTTAATTTTTTCAGAAGATGAATCTTACAAATTACACAATTAGTGGAATTTATTACTGCATCCGTTACACCTGCATCCATTACAGTTTTTCCTTTTTGGCTCGCCTTTGCTATTGTGTAAGTTTTCATTGCGATAGTGTGAGGAACCATGAAGGTTTCCTTAAGGAGATTTGTATTTGGTTAGTGATTGTGAGCGTGTGTATGCGTGTACGCCAAATTTGTATAGGTAATTTTCGAACAAAATTATGTGTATTACTCGATGTTGCTTTGAACTGGTTGCCTCAAAATCTCCGTTTGGTGTTAAATTTCTTTATTCTCTGATTTATAACACGGATAATACAGGAACCACATATACTGAAGTAGAACAAATCAGCAGTAACTACGAAGCACACGTCATGCAAATTACGAAAGCAAGAAGTTAACAAATTTAAGATCTAGGGTTAAGGTTAATCTACAGCCTTTCAGATACTCCAGCACTTAGTTACCAGTAGTCAGAGCCTTCTAGAATACACGTATATTTGGGATTCATATCTAAAAACTATAAAAAAGTAATGAAAAAGAAAATACATCACACATTCCGACGCACTTTAAAATTACGGAGAGTCATAACACTTGTGCAAGATTACGTTCCAACTGAATTTAAGAACAAATGGAAAATGAAAATGTTCGTAAATTACAATTTTCTTCTATCGCCATGAAGTGTTCTATTCTCTAGAGCACAGACATTGTTTCTCAAATTTTTGCTCATTTTTCCGAACAGGTTCCTTTAAGTCGAAAGTACCTTTCGAAGAGAGTTATGATCAAGAACAGCGTGAATATTATGGTCCATAAAAAGTAAGCTCTTTATCGTTATCATCATGCATCTTACCATTGCTCATGTGATAGTCCTCAATTTTTGACCAGTTGGAGTATTTAAAAGTCATGCTTCACTTTTGTAAATTAGTAATGGCAGTATACACTGGTTTTATCAGCTACTTTCACGTCGCCTTGGGAATTTGCTACATCATTCAGTTTCTGAAATGAATGAAAAGCCATTTTTCTCGCTCCAGTTTATTTCTTTAAGTATCTATCTGTTTTCAGTTATCCGAAATATATAGCCAGATGCTTCCAGAAATTGATTTATCTTTACTGTTTTCCCATCAGCATTCTGAAAAAATGTTGCTTTGGTCTTAGTGTAATTAATCTCCATGTTTACAGCCACACTTACTCTGTTCAGTTCCTCCGTACTTTGGTGAAGTTCTTCTGTAGCTTAAGCAACTAGAATAAAGAAACCTAAAAGGCAAAGGTGGTTCATACTGTCCGTATATTATTTTCGTCCTAGCTTAATGATTTGCAGGCGTTTCACAAAAGCGCAGAAATAGATTTTGTGAAATGGACTCACCTTGCTTAACTCCTTTCTCAGTTCTGAACTTTCTGTTCTCTGGAAGTAGTGGAACTTGTAGCTTCGTTGTACATGACCACTGATCGATGTGGTAGTTTACATTTCTTGCTTCTCAAATGCGGGCTACACATAGGTATTTTATTCCGACAGAGTGAAACAGATCTCATAATCTATGGAGCCTGTACAAAGTGTTTTGTGGATACCTCTTCTATCGCTGTATCACTATGTAGATTTGGTGCCTTCACGATACATGGTGCAATATGTTTTGTAGTCTATTTTATGTTTGCTGATTAATTTTTTGTTATTAATTGTTATATACAAAAAATAAAAAAAATATTTGTTGGCGTTTATATTTGTTGCACGCTCGGCTCAGGGACTTGGCCTAAGCAGATGGATCTTCTGTACACAGTACAAAGTTCTCCCGAGTCGGTTGATCGCATTGCGTTCCAGCGGACAGCCGTTTCGCGGGAGAGCTTCCTGGACCTTTGGGAAGAAATCCACTATCCAGTGTTAACAATCGAAAAGAAAAAGATATTCATTTCAACTGTATATCAGTTGTGATGTAGCTTCACTTCCTCTCGCGTGTGTGTTTTAACTTGACTTAAAGTTTCTTAATATGTGGCGTATATCGTATTCTGTGATGAAACCGTTTTGCAAAGACAAAAAAATATATTTCGTATTGGGAATTCTGAAATCAGATAGTTCTGTGAAACTATTTTCAACAGTACCGTCACGATTATTCAAATGACGATTGCTGACTGAAAGAGTAAATAACTAGGAATAGTGAATTCTTTAGCATGCGGAAACTATTAAAGTCTATAGTCTTGAAATACTACGATGGAGTAAAATTATTACACAATATTTTAATATTTCCTGCGACAAAGGTAGCTATTAATTGTCCACCATTGAAAAGTACGGAAGTTAATTATTAGTAAAGTGATCATAACAGGAGTCCTAGCACTTTAAGTGGAAACTAACAAGTGACATTCTGTGCTTTTGTGTAGCTTCGTTAAACAACTTGTAGATGATAAATTGTGCTCTGAGAGCTTCAGAAGGGCTATTATTCTTTTCTTTCGTTTACATTCGTTCCAGATGATCTGTGAGGCTATTTGGAAAAATCTCATGTAACCCTGACATAAGAATGGTGGGCATATATTTTATCACATCTCCACTGCTCCACTTCTTGTGGGTTAAAATAATTACAGCATTGTTTGAACTATCTGATAGCTTTCTCTTATACACAAATTAGCAGAATTACTGGGAAAGCTTTGATTTCACCACCTCTCCCTCTGATTGTACCCTTTCTACTGTTATCCCATTAATAGTAAGTTCCTTTGTCTTTATTAGCACCGAGGTGTTTTCGCAGTTCTTCTGGAGTCACTTACAGAATGCACTCATTTCTTCAGGGGCTGTGTACTTGTTTCTTTAGGTGTACAATATATATTTGAGAACCGATATTCAAAGACCTTCCGGTTTGCTGTAACACTGCCATCTGATCCAGCTGAAATACACTGCCGAATAACTGGCACCACAGAGGGAAGCCGCATCGTACACTGCATGCAAACAAGCTCCACACATCCCCCACACAGTGAGATGATCTATGGTCGATCTCCCACTACTGTATCTTGATTGTTCCAGGAATGTAGCAGCTGCAGCAACTGGGACACATCGCCATCGCTTGTCACGGTAATGATGCATGATACCTATACTAACAAATCCAAGCTTGCATGAGCTATCGCAGCTAGTAAGCCACTACTGCTCTTACTACCCATCCCACTGTCGCAGAGGTTTTTTTTCCCACTGCACGAGCCATGGTACTTTTTTCCCTCTGCTCTTCAAATCACTACCCTCACTCGCGTTTCGTCTACTATCTATCACCTGATGGACCGAGTTAATGCGTAGCCTTACCCAGACGCACGGACAACATCACAGTCCAGCATCCTGTGATCCACTTACTAGATAACTAACATGTTTACGGAGGTGACAGTAGAACTTTTGGTTTGGTCACCACGTTGGTGCGGGCGTGGAGGGGCCCCATCTTCTATTAAAAAAAAAAAAACTGACACTCTAAGTCACAAGTTATAGTTGTTCTGTATTGCCTGTGTTAAAGTCTTCTCAGTATTTTTTGTGTCATCTTGTAACGTAATGTATGACAGATTAAACAAGACACTTGCTTGAGGCATGTGCGATAAGCACGATAGTATCCTACCGCGAAGTATGTAGAAAATCTGGATTCCTTCTTGTAGCACGATCCCGACCGCCGTCAAGTTTAGCGGTAATTGGCATACCAGGGAGTTCCAAGATTTCCCGATATCCGTGGTCGACCACGGAGAGGAACTCCGCTGTCCGCACGGCTCAGGCAGCTGCCCAAAGTGTCATCGGAGAGACACTCATTAAGAAGTTCTGTCGGAGCCACCTCACCTCACCTCACCTCGCCTCGCCTCACCTCAGCACAACCGCCCACCTGACGGGCCGCCTGTTCTCTGAACTACAAGGTAAGCCGGTTACGTAGTAGCCGCTCACTTTCTCAGTTCTATTGCGCTTATTTAGTTCCAGGCATACAAGGGAAGACCTGAGCTGTGCGTGGCTCGTGTTCGTGCCGTATCTCATTTAACATCCTGTTTTTACTGTACTACCACCTCGTTATGTTAATTTCAATTATTGGTGTCACTGAGTTGCCGCCTTGCCTGCCCGTGAGCGGCAGCAGCGGCGCTTATCGATGTAAGTCCTGCCGTATTATTTTTGCTGACTGCTATTACTTCCCGGTTGTCGTGTGTTCGGGGTTAGTTCGGATCTGCCAGTGAGTTGGGAGGCGCTAGCACTGCAGTTCGGACCTGGCAGTGTTTGACTTAGGACGCCGCAGGAGTCCAGTCGGGGCGCGGCTGCAGTGAGGTCCGGACAGCCATGACTTGCCCGACGGTTGCCGACACGTGTCACGTGAGTGCGGACCACCTTGGTTGGTCGTTGGTCGGTCGTCTTGTCGGACGACGTGTATGCTGGCCGGCGATCGTTTATGGGTTGTTTGCGTGTGCCGACTCGTGATTCGTCCTTGTTATCGCATAGTCGCTGCCGTCTGTTCACATTGTGCTGTTGGTTTTCATGGTTGGCTGTTGGGGGTATTCCCGTGAGCAACAGCGAGTGTTCGAGTCAGCGAAAGTTTGTTCACCATCCGGTGGAGTTTAACTGTATTTTGTTTATTTGAAGGCCAAGTGCAACAGCGGAATTTTCTGCCTTGTGGCCGTTAGCGTTCCGGTTACCAGCCCTGGCCGCTGATGTAAAATTCAGGCAGTGTCCTTTCCTCACCGTGTTGTCGCTGTCCAACCCGTGTGTGTAGTTTTGAGAGCTTATGCATATTTGGTTGTGGGCGGCTACGCCTTTTACGTTTTGGCTTTGGAGTTCCTTGTGTACTGGTCGGGTGGAAAGCCGGGTGGGTCCGTTGACTGTCTCTTGGTAGGGTTGTCAGTGGATCGGATATAGTTGGGCCGACTACCTGTCTCTCCTGAAAGAGTGTTAACATTTCAAGTGCAGACCGACCCCCGGAAACTTCTGATCGCCACTGGCTGTACTGCCTTTTCTTATTGGTGTTTGAGTGTGTATTGTAATGGCTCATAGCCGATGGTTTGAATTTGTATACTTTTAGTGGGGTTTTAAATAATGGGCCTTCAGCCGTTTTGAAATTGGAAGTTCTTCACTTGGCAAGTCTTCCATTGTTTGGGCCTTCAGCCTCATTAAAATTTTTTTTTATATAGCTTTGGGCCTTCTGCCTTTTGAAAATTTATTGTAGTTGTCTGTTTCAATCATGGGCCTTCAGCCGTCTTAAAATTAAAGTTCCTTACCTGCTAAGTCTTATACTTATTTGGGCCTTCAGGCTCATTACAATTTTTTTTCTGGATATAGCTTTGCGCTTTCTTCATTGTAAAAATTTATTGTAGTTGTGTTTTGAATTATGGGCCTTCAGCCATTTTAAAGATAAATTCCTTATTGTTAAGGCTTAGATTGTCTGGGCCTTCAGGTTCCTTTTTTTTAAATTATTTAAGGATAAATTTTGGGCTTTCTGCCTGTGAAAATTTATTGTAGTACTGTTTTTAAATCATGTGCCTTTAGCCGTTTTAAAAATTAAAGAGGTTGTGCCCTTAAGCCATAAGCTTGTGTGACATATTCAGTCGATAGCTAAGGTTGGAAATTTGCGCTGTAATGTTTGGGAAACTAAATAAAGTTGTATGTGTTCCAATGGAACTGACAGCCGTTCATTTTTAACCCCTTTCCAGAATTACAACTACTTGTTCTGTCCTGCGTATTTAAGCAGGGCGTTTCAAGACCCAATAAAGTGAGCCTATTAATATCTCACAAATCGCACATGTACGCATAGCTGAAAGGTTTGGTTCATTCGAACGTAACTGACACATCATCTGACGCTACCGCTCTCATCTATAAGCGTTGTGCAATAGCCAAGTGCCGTATCTGACATCATTAATATCATTTTTATTACCAGTTATTATTCTTGAATTATTTCCATTGGTGTGGCACGACATGTTTCCCCATCTGCTTGTGCACGTTATAATCATTTTCTTTTTCGTAACATGTTAGTTAATTGGACTGCAGTATCCGAGCTGCTTTGAGATGTATTCTTGTCTTTGGTTCAGCTTTGCAGTGGTTTGTGACAGTATAATGGCACCAAATAAGTATTCTATTGGGAAGTTATTTGTAATAATAATAGTTTCGTGTGGCACAATGGCCTGGTGCAATTCTTTCTATGGGTCGTCACTTCGGGGGCTTGCATGTTATCCAACCAGAGAAAGGGGACCTATAGTTTAACGTGAAATCCGAACCACGTGTTGTTTCTGACGATCCTCACATCGTTGAGAGGTGAACGTTAGAGTAAAACGACGACTGAAAAATTCTTGGCCCGACCAAGATACAATCTCACGATCTGTCGTGTTCCAGTCAAACACTTTACCGCTGAACCGCCAGGCCACGCCCGACCTGTGTGTACGTAGTTCAAGTTTTGATAAACGAATCTGCGGGTGACAAAATATGTGACGTAAATGGCGGTATCTTTTGAATTCATTGGCTTAGAACCTAAATTTTTCACACCACCTAGGGATCGTAGACCTGAGTATATGTAGAAAGTGTGACAAATTTGATACCTCTGCCCGTTCTTTAGGAAAAGGGATCTCAACAGTCTCACGGACAGACACACAGACAGGCAGACGTACAACGAAATGATCCAATAAGGTTGTGTTTTTATCGACTGAGGTACAGAACCCTACAAAACCAGTTATTGTCTTCATATTTCTACTATTTATCTAGAGAGACGTATTCTCGACACTAAACGATTGTCATGGTTATTTCCCAATCGACTCAGTATCCGGCTTTCGGTGCTCCAGCACACCGTAATTTAGTTCCTGACAAAATATTCTCTAAGACACACAAAGAAAGCCACTCACTACGAAGGGATTATCCGAATGTGGCGGAAATCAGTAGATGTGATGGAATGTACAGGCATACAAATGATTACATTTTCAGAAGTATTAGATGATTTATTCAATTGAAAGTGCTCTCCGATAACTGACTGTTCAGCGTGACGGATTGCCGTCCTACGGGCCCGGGTTCGATTCCCGGCTGGGTCGAAGATTTTCTCCGCTCAGGGACTGGGTGTTGGGTTGTCTTAATCAGCATTTCATCCCCATCCGGCCCGCAGGTCGCCCAATGTGGCGTCGAAAGTAATAAGACCTGATCCGCAAGGGGCCTCCCGGCCAATGACGACAAACGCTCATTTCCATTTCCATTCGATTGAAAATTGAGGAACTCAATAACGCGTTGGTCCACCTCTGGCCCTTATGCAATCGGTTACTCGGCTTGGGACTGATAAGTAGGAGTGTTGCGCGTTCTCTTGACGAATACCGTGCCAAATTACGTAGGACTTCTTTTATCATCCGTCGTGCCGAGCCGGGTGTGGCTTGCGCCGCAGGACAGTTGGGCACGCTCGTCGTGAATGCAGCTCGCGAGCTGGATGTTCTTGAGCATGGTGGTGACGCGCTTGGCTCGGATAGCGCACAGGTTGGTGTGCTCGAAGAGGCCGAAGAGACAGCCCTCGCTGGCTTCGTGCTTAGCCATGACGGCGGAGCTCTGGAAGTACGGGACGGTCTTGAAGTCCTGGGCGATCTCGTGCACTACACGCTAAAAGGGCAGCTTGCGGAAGAGCAGCTCGGTGTTCTTTTGGTAGCGGCGGGGTTTTTCGCAGATCAACTGTTCCCCGCTTCTTGACGACGCTGGTGGGGAGGTGTTTGTGCGGCGCCTTTCCGCCGGACGACTTTCGGTCCGTTTGTTTTGTGCGAGCCATGATGTCGGCGAGAGAGCAGTTGCGAGATGGAACGGAGCAGAATGAAGGTGCATGCGTGACGGCATCTACGTTGTCCGGGGTGTCTTCAGACACGTCACCAGTCTGGAATCTCATTGACTAGAGTAGAATTGTATTCAGCGATGAGTGCTGCTTCGAACTGAACCACTATGACCAGCGAAAACGTGTCTGGAGTCGCTCCAGACAGCGGTGGGATACCAGCCCGTCGCATACCATCAGTCCGACAGCCAGCAGTGATGACCTGAGATGCCATTTCATTTCATAGCATAATCCGTCTGGTTATCATCTACGGCACTCTCACAGCACGGGTACGTCGACAATATTCTGCGCCCCCTTTTGTTGTCCTTCGTGGCAAGCTATCCTCTATTTACATTTCACCAAGATAATGCCCGCCAGCACGCGTCAGGAGTTTATATTGCTTGTCTTCGTGCTTGCCAAACCCTATGTCGGCCAGCAAGGTTGCCGAATCTCTCCTTAACTGAGAACGTTTGGAGCATTAGGAGGAGGGCGGTCCAACCAGTTCGGCATTTCCATGATGTTGCGCACCAACTGGACAGAATTAGACAAGGTATCTCTCAGGACTACATTCAACAACTCTATCAGTATGTCAAGCCGAATAGCTGGTATAAGTGCCAGAGGTGGACCAAAGCGTTATCGCTTGGTTGGTTGATTTGGGGAAGGGGACGGAATAGTGAGGTCATCGGTCACATCGGATTAGGGAAAGAAGTCGGCCGAGCCATTTCAAAGGAACCACGCTGGCATGTGTCTGAAGCGATTTAGGGAAATCACACCGATTTTTAAAGCTCTTGCTCTTGAAAAGATCATCCATTTTTTCTGAAATTTTAATAATTTGTTTGTCTGTACATGTTCATCACATCTAGCGATTTCTGTCCCATTCCGACATTTCCTTCGTGGTGTGTCGTTGATTTTTTCCTTTTTTTGTCTCAGGTAGTGTTTTATAGGTTATGCTTAGTAACTTCATTAAGAACAAATTATATGTATGCTATATCGTTCAGAAAACAACTGCCTAGACTCCAATGTTTAGCATATCCATCAGAGAATTTCATTAATTTGATGATTTAATAGTATCACTCAATTTTCCATTGACTTAGTTGGGGCCTGTATACACCGATGAGCCAAAACATTATGCCCATCTGCTTAACAGCTTGTTTGTTCGTTTTTAGAGCTAAATACAGCACTGATTCTGCGTATCAGAGATCCGATAGTTTGTTCGTAGATTTTTGGAGGTATGTGGCATTAAATGCCTACGGACAGGTCAATTGATTCGCGTAAATAACGGGCCTCTGATTTCCGTGCGCGTTTATGGCACCTGGTAGCGAGCCAATGGATTCCATATATTATAGTTCAGTCGTATTTGTTTGCCGAGACGCCAACATGAGTACGCTATAATGCTCCTCACATCACTGTAGCACGCTGCTGTCTCCGAGAAACAGATAATTATCCTTCTATTACCAAATATGCAGCAACCAGTCGCCAAATCTTGTTTTATTTATTCATTTTTGCAAATCTATTTCAACTGATTAACAGTCATGATCGGTGCTTACAACCAATATGTGCCCTGAGTAGTATTACTGTCTTAAACAGAGGTCAAACATTAAGTCACTTTATGTTTGACCTATGCTTAAGACAGTATTACTACTCAGGGCACATATTGCTTGTAAGCACCGATCATGACTGTTAATCAGTTGAAATCGATTTACAGAAATGAATAAATAAAAAAAGATGTGGCGACTGGTTGCGGCATATTTGGTAATTTTATGGTTTACGGTCGCAGTACGACTTCGGAACCACATGGGGCCAACCATTCATAAGTTATCCTTCTGAAAGATGACGTCGGCTTCGGGAAAGTCATGAAGTATCGAGGGATGTAATGGTTCACAGCTGACAGCATGTCTTCCAGTACTACCACAGGGCCTATGCAAGCGCAGGAGAATGTCTCCCATAGCATCATACTGTTCCCTTCAGCCTACAGAGCCTGCAGCACGTCTCCAGCCGCCGTTCGCCTCGATGACGGCGTTTCCGGTGACGACCATAGACCTAGTGTAGCAAAAATGCGATTCACCCGAAGAGCCGACATTTTTCCATTAATCTAAGGTTATGTTCCGATCGCCACTGCAGTTGTAATTGAGGATATCGTTGGGTCAGCATGACATGAGGTAGGTGTGGTCTGCTGCGGAGCTCCGTGCTGAACAATGTATAATAACACTTGTTATTGCACCGGCATTACAGAGCAGAAAAGCCTCCGAACCTCACATTCTGTGAATAGTCGTGGACGTCCAACAATTTAGCTCCAAGTGGTACTTTCACTGGCCTTGCACCTCTTTCCGTAGATGCTCACGACATTAGCAAGTGATCATCCCGCCACCTTCGCCGCTTTCAAGTACTCGTTCACAGTCTCTCTGTAATAACAATCTGCCCTTTGTCAAAGTAGCTTATCTCAATGGATTTCCCAATTTGCAACCGTATCTTCGCTAGGGTGATTTCGCGTCCGTGTCTGCTCCGCATACATATTTTTGCTACCGCGTCACCTGCCCGCGACACCACCAGGAGATGTCCAACCTCACGGTAGGCAGTGGTCATAATGTTTCGGCTTATCAGTGTAAATCAACCATTACCGCAGGGTTATTAAGTACTTAAAATTTTTATACAGAAGATTACACACACGAAGAAACGAAAATTACATAATTCCAGCTGAAAGAATGCAGAGAATCGGAGCATGTGATTACAATTTGATTATCAGATGTTAAAATGGGCTTAAAGAAATGCAAAACTTTAAATGGCAAACTATCGTGAGCAAGTAACATGCTCGTCGCATGAAATAAGGTGTTTAGTTTCGTCAGAGTGTGACCTTATTTTCTGTTACATAATGTGAGACCCTCAGCTCAAGATAAAGAACCATCAGCTATAAGAAACACTAAATGAACAGGTCTAAAATTTCTTACAAGATCCCGATACACACACAAGCCGCTCAGATTCCTACATAGCCGCCATTCTCGAAAAACGTTTCTTATGTGGACCACGCTTTTGTAAGACTTTACAGGGAATTCTCGCTTTAAAGATGTTGAGATAGAATCCATTTTCTGGGTGCGTGACGTGATTGCAATGTTATTCTTCATAAAAGTCCCTCCTGAGGCTGCTAGTCTTCTTTACAGGGAGAAGAGTTGTACGAGTATGCACTGCTGAACACATCTTGAGATACGCTTGAAGCATCACCCTTGTGAAAGTATTTGATAATAAATTCAAATTGTTATTGATACTCTAGGCTTCATCAAACCCACTAGGAGCACATAGCCTACCCATAAACAGTAAATTACATAGAATCCACGTTGAGATAATGGACTTTTACTTTGAAATTTTTATCCTTTACTATTTGTTTCCAAGTCAGATGATGCGTGAACGAAGATACCTGTCAGTTCGAGCTTATGCCCTATTCTGCTTATGGAGAGATATTTCTTCGTGCTTATTATATTGCATAATGCACTTGCGTTCTTACGTCCTGAGGCTTCAGCTTATCCTGAAAATGAAACTACAGACTCCGTAATGAGTTGTATGATACAATGAACTACGAATATTTGGCGTGTAAATTTTTTTGGAAGACGTGTATCTTCTTCCACATCGCATCCTCTATGATAAAATGTTTCAGTTTTCGTGCAGCGTGGTTGTTTAACAGAGAAACACTTAGTACGTTCAGTGGAAGAGTCGTGGAAATTAACAGCATGCCATCAGCATAATTTGAAAGAGCAGAAAGAAACTGAATCTTTCCACACTGTAGGAATTCGTATGTGCTTTAATACAGTAATCTCAGTTTTTCTAATATTCCATCGTCTTAAGTGCCTGTATCTCGGACTGATTTATTTCCCGAAGCCACCTCTAAGGTGAGGCGAGAGCAAAATTGTCACAGTAGTGTGGAGTACACTTGAGGTAACACTATTGGCAACAAGAGCGTCAGTCATAGATAAAACCTTATGCATTCACTCCACCTTATTGTGCCAACTAGTTTAAATTCTGCAAGCGATTCACATAGAAGATGGCTTTAAGGTTAACAGGTGAAATAATGGAAAGGGAAATAATATCGTCCCATATGATGGAACATTCTCCCCTCTACGAAAACTTCAAGAACCTAAGCTCTTTCTCTATTTGATGGGTTCAAATCAGTACACATAATGTCCTAAAACTGCAGGGTTGAAATCAGGCAGTAAGTTACCATAAATTGATTAATATGAGATAAAAGGGTTCAATGGTATGAACAGAATATCTGAAGAGCAAGGAACTTTTGAATTATATGTACTTATATATCGCCTGATCAAGTAGAATTAGAGCCCGAAAACCCGATAGAACGAATATAGAAAAGTTTAACAAAAGCTTTCAACTTAACTGCAAGAATTTTATTACTATCGACAGTAACGTAGGAGAAAATGGATCGGTCAAGTCTCAGAAATGAGTCCATTGTTTCCGACTAAGAATTATCAGCACAGTAGAATTTGAGGAGATGGTGTTGGAGAGTGTGGAAGAAAATTAATTAGTAAACACTCGTCAGTATTCCCGTATACTGTACATTTCGAAGAATGCAGCTGCAGATGATTGATCTAGCACAAATTACACTTTTACCATAAAAGACGTGTGGCAGTAATGGGGCTGATATATTTTAAACTCAGAATTTAGTTACGTCTACAGAATATGTTGTAAGGGATGCACTGACGATCGACATACTGAACAGTCACTATCTGCTCATATTGTGGGTACGAGGTGGAAGTTGTTTACATAAAAAAACTGAATAATCACTTCCGCTCATTACTATCTAATCTCAAAGTACTCATCTTAGACTCTATCATATGTAAAATTTTAACTCTCATGGCTTTGGGCAGCCTGCATAATTTGAGTGATATGAATCTGGCTCTCTAAAGTTTCCATGACGAACTCATTCTGTCCTGAAACACCCACGGAATTGCTGAGTCAGTGACACGTAAGTAATAGGATAGCTTTGCAAAATAATACTCTAACCAAGAAAATACAGATAATGATTTTCTTATAGGTACTTCTTTTTACGTTACTTGATATAGATAATGTTTGTTATTCTTCATTTGGATTGCAGTAAGTAATTGTGAAATACGAAGGAAATTAACACATACTTATAACTCTCTGTGTTTTGCGAGGGTATGTTATTATTTTATACCAGTCTTGCAGCCTTTTCCCCAAACCTTTTTTGTTCTGAATGCTGTGCATATTTGCTTGAAATATATTTGAGGTTCCATAGAAAGGAAATCCCCGTACCTTTTCGCTCACACGCCCCTTAATGTCTGCTGCCTGAAGTCTTTAAACCTTACTCTTCCACCATAGTAGATATACGCTCGGTCTCCCAAGATGCACCTTTCTATTGCCCTGCGTTTCTTTTCATCATTGCTGAGTGTTCATAAATGTCACCCTTTTCACGTTAAGTATATGGGGAACTTGGGCATTGTAGAATGAGAAATAGAATAACATGTAGCGGTTTTATTTATTTTGCAGCCATTTCAAGAGCATTTTGCGAGAAAAAGAAAGAATAAGAACATGAGTAATTTTGTCTATTCACGTACGACTCCCTACGTATGCAAATATGCTAATTGAACAGAATGCACCAACAAATCAGTCATTTCATTGAGACGTGACTCGAAGAAGTGAATTATCAAACAAATCCGATATCTCCGTCCTTCTTATAACTGGAAAAAATTCGTTTACATTCGTTTGATGTATGAGAGAGTAATATAGTTTGACAGACGTGTGGCACATTTAAATTACTCTACCTGGCGTAAAAATGCAAAGTAAAGTGAGGATAAGCGCATCCGAAGATGCGTAGAAGCTACAGTAATAAATAGTGTTGTAACGTCGACAGTACAGCACGACATGGACTGAATCAAGAGAAATGGTGAACCCCAACGCTGATTAATTTACAAAATCTAACCGTCTAAAAAGGCACATGAATAGTGTAAAAGTCCAACTGTTATTAATTACAGGTACACAGCTCGGTGTATGAGAATACATAAATTTACATTTGCGTAGCATGTTTCCGTGTGCTACGTAAATGTAAATTTATTTTAGCTACGGTTATAAATTAATATTACTGCTGTTGTTGTTGTTGTGGTCTTCAGTCCTGAGACTGGTTTGATGCAGCTCTCCATGCTACTCTATCCTGTGCAAGCTTCTTCATCTCCCAGTACCTACTGCAACCTACATCCTTCTGAATCTGCTTAGTGTATTCATCTCTTGGTCTCCCCCTACGATTTTTACCCTCCACGCTGCCCTCCAATACTAAATTGGTGATCCCTTGATGCCTCAGAACATGTCCTACCAACCGATCCCTTCTTCTGGTCAAGTTGTGCCACAAACTCCTCTTCTCCCCAATCCTATTCAGTACCTCCTCATTAGTTATGTGATCTACCCATCTAATCTTCAGCATTCTTCTGTAGCACCACATTTCGAAAGCTTCTATTCTCTTCTTGTCCAAACTATTTATCGTCCATGTTTCACTTCCATACATGGCTGCACTCCATACAAATACTTTCAGAAATGACTTCCTGACACTTAAATCTATACTCGATGTTAACAAATTTCTCTTCTTCAGAAACGCTTTCCTTGCCAGTGCAGTCTGCATTTTATATCCTCTCTACTTCGACCATCATCAGTTATTTTGCTCCCCAAATAGCAAAACTCCTTTACTACTTTAAGTGTCTCATTTCCTAGTCTAATACCCTCAGCATCACCCGACTTAATTCGACTACATTCCATTATCCTCGTTTTGCTTTTGTTGATGTTCATCTTATATCCTCCCTTCAAGACACCATCCATTCCGTTCAACTGCTCTTCCAAGTCCTTTGCTGTCTCTGACAGAATTACAATGTCATCGGTGAACCTCAAAGTTTTTATTTCTTCTCCATGGATTTTAATACCTACTCCGGATTTTTCTTTTGTTTCCTTTACTGCTTGCTCAATATACAGATTGAATAACATCGGGGAGAGGCTACAACCCTGTCTTACTCCCTTCCCAACCACTGCTTCCCTTTCATGTCCCTCGACTCTTATAACTGTCATCTGGTTTCTGTACAAATTGTAAATAGCCTTTCGCTCCCTGTATTTTACCCCTGCCACCTTTAGAATTTGAAAGAGAGTATTCCAGTCAACATTGTCAAAAGCTTTCTCTAAGTCTACAAATGCTAGAAACGTAGGTTTGCCTTTCCTTAATCTTTCTTCTAAGATAAGTCGTAAGGTCAGTATTGCCTCACGTGTTCCAGTATTTCTACGGAATCATAGTAAAGCTGCATGCCCTCGGGAAAAATTACGGCCGTAGTTTCCCCTTGCTTTCAGCCGTTCGCAGTACCAGCACAGCAAGGCCGTTTTGGTTATTGTTACAAGGCCAGACCAGTCAATCATCCAGACTGTTGCCCTTGCAACTACTGAAAAGGCTGCTGCCCCTCTTCAGGAACCACACGTTTGTCTGGCCTCTCAACAGATACCCCTCCGTTGTGGTTGTACCTACGGTACGGCTATCTGTATCGCTGAGGCACGCAAGCCTCCCCACCAACGGCAAGGTCCATGGTTCATGGGGGGGGGGGGGGGGGGGGGGTACTGCTATGCGTAAGTAATAGTGACGATACTTCAGAAAAAATAAAATAAAAAAGCACACGTCTCAAGAGCAAACGTAATTTTGGATTGAATGCCTCACTCTTGGCGTTATTAGTTCACCAGACATGCGAATGGTTTTGAGAGCAGTATAAACAATTCTCAACACATGGAAAATTCAATAAGGGACTTATCAGTTGAAAAATCAACTATTATTCAGTTTGCACGTTCTGCCATCTAGAAGAGCGATTTGACCTAAGTATGTCAAGGTTTTCTGTATCAACGTCCTGAAGAAGCTGGTGTCCTTGGACCCAAACGTAGCATTTACTGTGGCAGAATATACAATAATCTCTGTTATTCAGTGTGATTCAGAACATAGTTTCAGGACCTCACAATATAAGTAAGTAACAGCTTTGAATCTGATGTAATTACGATGTTTTTTATCTGTTAGTTTTTAGAGGTAACGCGTCGGTAAACAAATCATAGCGAAGAGAAGATTTAGTAAGTTCATAGGAAGATATTTTTCCGCATAAATGACAATAGCACGACAAAAATTTTTCGGCACTCGAGTGATTAATCCTTTCTGCAGTTTGAAATGGATTAATATTTATATCTGAAGGTCTTCTACGATGTAGCAATAATGTAGTTTTCCATAGCCCCGTCGAGAACACCACTTGTCTGATTAACGTGGTTGCCCTGTAATGTGGTATGCAGAGCTAAGTTTCTCAGCAGTTGTTTTAGAAGCTATAACAGACAGAGAGTGCAAAAGAATGAATTTTCTACAGTTATACTATCCTCTTCCGATAGCTGTGAACAAAGGTTCGAAAAAAATTTGAACAGTGAACACATAGAATTGTTGAGTGTGGTTTACGTTCACTGTGGATGACGCTCCTCTGTGTGGTGAACGTGTCACCTTATGGCGTGGTTTCACGGTTACGTTCATCATTGGCCCATTCTTTGTTGAACAGGTTGGCGCTCAAGGACCAAAGACCTGCAGTGTGACTGGCCAGCGTTACTGCGAAATGCTTCGCCACATATCATACGCGACCTACAGGAGAGAGACTCATTGAAATCAACAGTTTTCATGCAAGATGGGGCCCCACCGCGCAGCGCTCGTGAAGTTCGCCTGCGAAGTTCGAAACGATCGAATTACTAGCCGATCGTTTCCAAATTCTTGACCGGCACGATCACCTGATCTGACTCCCTGTGATTTCTGGTTGTGGGCTACCTGAAGGACAGTGTTTACCAGGGAAACATACACACATGTGCTGATGTGAAGCGCAGCATATCAAGAGAGGTAACCAAAATACCTTTGCACAAGTTTTTTTTTCTGCTGTCCAGAATGCAATCCTGCGCTTTTCTACATGGACGCCATATTGAGCCCCTTTTCACCAGTAGTGGTACCGATATGTAATGGTAATATGTACCTTAGCAGCACATTAAAAGTGTTTGAATTGAATTGATTCTGCATTATTTCTCTTCTCCATGTCCTTGACATTAATGCTGCCAAGTTTGGTTCTCGTACGGTGATTAGTTTCCGTGTTATGACGTGTTCAATAGGGAAACTTTAATATAACTACCTGGTGTATGTAACTCTATGAGTTGTCGATATGCTTACAAGCTTGTTTAAGATGAACTTTAGTGACAACAGGAAATTACATCGTAGAATCTAAGTGTTCAGATAATTTAAAGAAAGGTTTTGAATATTTGGACGTCTCCAGTTGCCTGCCTGACGTCAAGTGGCAACCCGTGATAGATAGCGAGCGTCGGTTTCGGCTGAAGAGGGAACAGCGAATGCTAGAAAATCCAACTGTAAGAGAGCCACAAGTGGCGTATAATTTCACTGACATATTTCACTCGACAGACGCGAGCATCTACAGATATTCAGTAGCCAATGGCCATGTGCTGAATGTGTGTGGCTGAGTATAGCGTAGCCGTCATACATATAAATGTATATACGTCGGGGGTGATATAACCAGATGTATTTAAGAGTGCTCTTGACCGCTGGATGCTTAATTCCTGTAGATGTTCGCATCTGTCAAGTGAAACACGCCAGTAAAACTATGTGCGACATGTGGCCCACCTACAATTTTAACTTGCTAAAGGCTGTTGGAGCAGATTATAAACCTTTTTTTCTGAACCATAGAGAGGGATCCTGTACGAACATTGTTATTAGCTACGGTGTTATGGCTGTGAATCTCACAATGTATCCTTAATTCAGGTTTCTGAATAACAGCATCGTAAGTAAATGTTATTAGCAAGTGAATAAAAGCATTCCCACATCCCTGATAGTGTTTCAGCAAGAAGTTCCTATAAGCATATCTGTCCTGAGGTAATTTCCCAGACCTACATGGAACTTCAAAAGAGGCGACTGGTCTGCATTTTATGAAAATTTGAAGTCGGCTGAATTCCACGAGTAATCGCATAATGAAAAAAAAAAAAAAAGTGAAGCGATCGTATGGCATTGATGGCTGGCAGTTCACTCCAGCGAATGTTCGGCGGCCGACATGCTTTCAAGTGACACCACATTGGGTGACCTGTATGTTTATGGTGATGAGGACAACACAATATTCAGAGCGCGAGCGGAGAAAATATGTGACACGGCCGGGAATCGAATCCAGGTCCGCTACATTGCTGTTAGGAAGACTAATCGCTTAGCTAAGGAGGTGTCCATCACATTATATAAGAGGTTCGTTGGGGCTGTGATACCCATAGCAAACAAATGTGTCCCAAGAAGCTTCCGCAAAGAATATCATAACGTTATTTGGAGGAGAAATAAGCAGTATCAGTTCAATTGAAACACATTTAGCCGGCCGGAGTGACCGAGCGGTTCTACGCGCTACAGTGTGGAACCGCGCGACCGCTGCGGTCGCAGGTTCGAATCCTGCCTCGGGCATGGGTGTGTGTGATATCCCTAGGTTAGTTAGGTTTAAGTAGTTCTAAGTCCTAGGGGACGGATGACCACAGAAGTTAAGTCCCATAGTGCTCAGAGCCATTTGAACCATTTGAAACACATTTAATGTGCTGCTACGGTGCATCACATCATTAATAACAGGTACCACTACTACTTCAAAAGGGGCTCAATATGGCACCCATCAGTGTCCAAAAGAGTCTGAAAGCGCAGGACTGCATTCTGCGCAGCAGAGCGAAGCATGTCCGTAGGTATGCTAGATACCTCTATTCATATGCTACACTTCAGATCAGCACATGTGCAAATGTTCCCCGGTAAATCCTGTCCTTCAGGCAGCCGCCGAACCAGAAATCATAGGAATGGGATCAGGTGATCGTTTCAGCCAAGCATTTGCAAACGATCGATCGTTTCCAAATGTGTTTCGGAGAAGCAGGTGAACTTGTTCAGTGGGTCTCTCTCCTATAGGGTGGGTATGACATGCTGTCGAAGCATATCGCAATAACGCTGCCAAGTCACTCTGCAGGTCTTTGGTCCTTGAGGGCCAACATATTCAAAAAGAGAATGGGCCAATGATAAACATATCTGTGAAGCCACAACGTACGGTGAAACGTTCACCATACAGAGGAACTTAATGCAATTCTGTGTGTTCATCTCGCCCGTCAGAGTAGAATGAGCTTAGTTCTGTCCTTAGGATGGTCCAGGGCCTTGCGAGAAAGTGGAGAGCGAAGTCAACACGTCGTTGTGCGTCCTGTGGTGCAAGCTTTTGTGCGAGATGTATCTTGCACCGATACCATTTGAAAATGGTTCAAAGCACCTTCCATACAGTCGACGAAGGTATTTTCAATTTTCGTGGCACAGCACGCTCACTGCCCGACGTTGTCTGCCATAACAACAGCCATCAACCACCTGTCGTACAACCGGCCGTCGGCCTCTTCCCGGAGGGACGCTCAGTTCTCCAATTGATTCGAACTTCTTCATCATGCTCCGCCCAGCTGGTGGAGTTAGAGAACCCTTCCGATATCGTTTCAGCCGGAAATAGTATCGAAGTGCAGCTGCAATATGACTGTTACTTTGATAATAGAGCTTCACCAATAATGTCCTGCCCCCCTTATCCAAGCTCATGGTTGACACGTTAACAAGTGAACTGAGACTGGTCAGGTGTGTGAGACAGTGAATCAAGATTATGTTGGAACTAGACGTTGGCGCCTTGACATGCTGAAATCATGCACCTCATACTCTGGACATTAATGATAACAAGTTTGGTAATCTTAGAGTAATTAGTGTACGTGTTACAACGTTTTAAATAGGGAGAGTTTAATTATATTCACCCGTACATACTGGGCCAGGTGGGTAAGAGAACATCATCACATGATGACGTTTGCTGTCATGGCTAGTCTTAGACATCTCTAATGTTCCATTCCCTCATGGCAAATCACACCTAGGACCATGGGATATAATGGTCGAAAAGACCCATCGACTACAAACCTGAAATGCCTGGGCTTCCAGGACAGATAGGATTAGGTTGTGGAAAGGGGCGAATATAACATGCTGTCAGTTGCACTCAACATACAAATTGTATTTATCAACACACAGTATTACAACAAGCATGCAAAACACCCAAAACTTTAATCGAACTCCTTTGATTAACTTTACATTGGCTGAAGGACACACTCAAAATCCAAGACACAAGCCCTAAGCAAGGAATTGGAATACAAGGTACTTCTGAAGGTTTCACCCAAAATATTTTTTTAAATCTTCAATCTAAACAGGCTGATGCCTTAGCAATTTAATTTTAATGGAACTTGGCTGGAGACCGCATATTAAGCAATAAGAAGAGTTTCAATCAAAAGGCAGAAGTCCTTACTTAAAACATTTCATGAAAAATTCGGCTGAAGGCCCCATACAAAAGCCAACAATCTTATGCCTTTAAGGGCAAGACAAGAACATTAATTTAAGAGATATTAAAACTCGGCTGAAGGCCGCACATCAGCAAAGAATTTAACAGCTTAAGCCCCAGAAAGAAGAGTTTCAGTTTTAAAAGGCAGAAGGCCGTATCTTAAGACATTTCATATAAAATTCGGCTGAAGGCCCCTATAAAGAATAACAATCTTATGCCTTATAGGCAACACAAGAACATTAATTTAAGAGATACTGATACTCGGCTGAAGGCCACACATCAACCAAATAACTAAAACCCAAACAGAGAAATTACTATGTAACTCACAAGGAACGGCACTCAGAAGTTTCCAAGGGTCGGCCTGAGATTGTAACACTAACGCCCTATTAGGTAGGACAGGAAGCCTGTCCAACGACTTCTTAATATAAAGGCAACCTAACCGACAGACAGCCGACCGATTAATCAACATTTAAATCAGTCCCGCTCCACGCAACCAGTAAAACGACCACAAGATTTCAATACAACGACGCACAGAATATTGGCGATCACAACGACCAACAACACCACAGCTGTCGAACTACACGTCGCACTGGACAACAACAACAACGAGGAAAATTCCGTCAACGGCCACAAGGCAGAAGATAAAGGGAATAAATTAAGTTAAACTCCACCGGAAGATAGCTGGAATCTTAGCCGATTTCAATACACACACGTTGTTGCTTGTGGGAATGTCCCAAAAGCGACAACCAGGATCAAACGAAAAAGTGTAAACAGTTGAGGCTCGATAGTAGGTTAAGTGAGGACTCAACTTTCATGTCCAAGACCGCTGGGCGACGAACTTCGTAGCACCCGCAAGCAGCACTTCACACTCCAACCGCACGTGCACACCACCAGCGGCCCTGGCCAGAGTACGCGCGACGGAGAATTGCTCGCTGCTCCACGCCAAACGACCAACTGCCCAGTCCCAGAAACGGTGAAAGGACCAAATATACGTCGGCCGATGAGACGACCAACCGAACGACCAACCAACGGTCGTCCCGCTCCAATCTCTCTCCGTCAGACAGTTAATGTGTGTCGCCAGCGGTCGGCGAGCACTGGCTGTCCGCGCCTCATCGGCCCTCCGCCCCCGACTTCACTGCTGCTACATCCCGACTGCACTGCTGGTCCGTCTCCAAACGACTGCCAGACACACGACAACCCAAAAATACTATCGGTCGCTCCAGAGATGGTACGACAGTGTACGTATCGATACGCACTGCTGCTGCCGCTCACGGACAAGTAAGGCAGGAAGTTAGTGACGCCAGTAAATGGCTGAAGATGACAAACAATAAATGGCATGAACAGGAGCCGTGCACGGCTCAAAACCTTAATCGAGCAAGTATCGTACAACCTTATTCGAGCAAATATCGTGCAACCTTAATCGAGCCAATGTTAATGCGTATTCTGTTTGAGGGATCATAAACTGAAGCGCCAGAAAAAATTGATATATTCATGCATATTCAAATATAGAGATATGAAAGCATGCAGAATACGGCACTGCGGTTGGTAACGCCTATATACAACAAGAAGTGTCTGGCGCAGTTGTTATATCGTTTACTGCTGCTAAATTGGCGGTTTATCGAGATTAAAGTGTGTTTGAACGTGGTGCTATAGTCGGCGCACGAGCGATGGGACACAGCATCTCCGAGGTAGCGATGAAGTGGGGATTTTCTCGTACGACCATTTCACGAGTGTACCTTGAATACCAGGAATCCGGTAAAACATCAAATCTCCGACATCGCTACGACCGGAGTAACATCCTGCAAGAACGGGACCAACAAAGACTGAAGCGAGTCATTCAGTGTGACAGAAGAGCAGTCCCGCAAATTGCTACAGATTTCAGTGCTGAGCCATCAACAAGTGTCATCGTGCGAACCACTCAACGAAACATCATCAATATGGGCTTTCGGAGCCGAAGGACCACTCGTGTACCCTTGATGATTGCACGACACAAAGTTCTAAGCCTCGCCTGGACCCGTTAACAATGACATTAGACTGTTGATGACTGGGAACATGTTGCCCGGACAGACGAGTATCGTTTCAAATTGTATCAAGTGGATGGACGAGTACGGGCATGGAGGCGCCTCATGAATCCCTGGAACCTGCATGTCAGCCGGGGACTGTTCAAGCTGGTGAAGGGTCTGTAATGGTGTAGGGTGTGTCAAGTAGGACCCCTGATACGTATGGATACGACTCTGACTGGTCACACGGATGTAATAAGCATCCTGCCTGATCACCTGCATCCATTCATGTCCGTTGTGCGTTTCTACGGATTTGAGCAATTCCACCAGGACAATGCGACACCCCATACGTCCAGGATTGCTACAGAGTGGCTTCGGGAATACTCATCCGCAGGCCACCAGATTCTCCAGACATGAACATTATTTAGCATATCTGGGATGGCTTGCAACGTGCTGTTCAGAAGAGATCTCCACCGTCTCGCACTCTTACGGATTTATGGACAGCCCTGCAGGATACGAGTGGTGTCAGTTCCCTCCAGCACTACGTCAGGCATTAGTCGAGTCCATGTCACGCCCTGCTGTTGCACTTCTTCGTTCCCGTGGGGCCCCAACACGATACGATATTAGGCAGGAGTAGCAGTTTCTGTGGATCTTCAGTGTATGTAAGTTTCCTATCGAATATGGGACTGAAGAACGTAACCAAATCCTTATACTTTTAAATGCCGACGTTTACTTTGCTTTCTCTTTGATTTAATATTCAACTCAAGTAGTTAAAACGCACACACACACCTACATACACACTAGAAAATCGAAACATTGTATTGTCTGCCCTTTCCCACATGCTCTGAACAGAAATTTGATGGGAGACAAGAAGGACAGGAAATGGGAAAATCATCTACGAAAAAGAATCTCTGTACAAGCCTCCTTGCTATGGAGATAACAAGAGCTGTTAAAAAGAGCGTCACTTAAAACACTGCCATGAAGGGCACTATACGCATGCATAATGAAATTAAGTGTTAAGAGTGGGATTCTTTCAGCGTTTCCACTAATGTGCCGCAACATACACTAATGAATACTGTCTTGATTTCTGACCTCCCACGTTCTCCTACATTAAAAGGCGACAGTTGTAAACTTCGTCGTAGGTACAAGTAAAGTCACCATCTCTTTCAACGACCACTTGTGACGTGGCAGCTGTTATGTAAACGAAATGAAAAAACCTTCAACATCGCAGCGCGTCAGAAATCGTTGGTTAATATATTAAAAAACTAAAAACCCGCCTCGATTGCGAAAAATGCACATAGTGTTAAGTGTTAACCCAGGTTTCGGCTCAGATAACTACACCTTCTTCAGAATAACAATAAAATCCACAAGTGCCTAAGAAGACCTATGTCAATGATTTTCGTTTGTAAATGTATAGCTATGGTATTCTTTTAATAATTGACAAAGGTCTAGGCACTTGTGGGTTTTATTGTTGTTCTGAAGAAGGTGTAGTTATCTACGCCGAAGCCTGGGTTAACACTTAACACTAGGTGAATATTTCGCAATCGAGGCGGGTTTTTAGTTTTTTAATATGTAACCGAAATGTTTCACCATAGTCTGGGAATGACCCTTTTGTTAATCTCAAGTATACCACTCTTAACTGCCTAATTCATTCGGTAGCTTGCATCCTTTACTGAAATCCTCCTGATGCTTTTCCATACGATAAGTGACTAAAAGCAGCCTCTGCCTGCTTTTAGTATGCAGTTCGATACGACAGGCTACATGGTTCTTAACTGATGTGCACTTGAACATTCACTGGGTCGCCAGACTTTATCTGATTGCGAAGCAATATTCTTCACGGTGGACACGTTGTCTTGTCCATCAGCGATGTGGCAGACTGTGCTGGTAAAGTGATCTGACCTTCTTGAATGTTGTCACTATGTTCAAATACTCCCAGTTACCTACATAGCGTGCAATGTCCCTTACTGAGCACCCATCTTGGTTGACGTCTTTCGGCAACTGTCCCTTCTTGTAGATATACCCACAACGCGAAGTGGTCCCAGATAGCTGTAGTTCATAGACCACTTTCCACACAGCAGTGTCTACGAGAGATCAAGACGACAACGAAAAATCCATGGCTAAAAACTTACCTACTGTGCTCTATATTCAGAAGGTACAGACGTTTTAACAAGACACTCTCTATAACTTGTCCCTGAGCCCGATGGATGAAGAATCCCACAGAGAAAAAGAGTCTTGGTTACTTATATAATAAGGTTAGTAAGAATGTTTGACCTAAAACATCATGGAGAGGCAGATAAAGGCAGAGTCCAGTAATTCACATATACTATACGAAAAGACGTAAATTAGTTACAAAGATTGGTGTACGCACACCTTATTCAACATGTAAACGTCACTATATATATTTGATTCGCCTGCCATCATTGGTGATGATGCAGTGCAGACGAATAGGGAAATTCTGTATGATCCGCTGAAGGATCGGAACATCGAAGCTGTCGATGACTTCCTCCTGGATGGCTATTTTCAGCTCAGTAATTGTTTTGTGGTTACTGCTGCACACCTTGTCCTTAATATAGTCCCACAAAGAGGAGTCGCATGTCTTCAGATCCGGAGAATATGGCTGACAACTGAGGCCCATGACAGTGGTTTCTGGGTACCCCAGAGCCAGAATGCGGTCTTGGAGACCTCCTCCAGGACATCAAGCACTCTTCTGCTTCGAGGGGGTCGAGCTCCGTCTTGCACGAACCACGCATCTTGTCGGAATCAGAGTCACTTTGGATAATGTGGGTGAAATCATCTTCCAAAACCTTCACGTACCATTCGGTAGTCACCGTGCCATCAAGGAATATCGCACCGATTACTCCGTGACTGGACACTGCGCACCACACAGTCACCCATTGAGTGTGAAGAGACTTATCGATCGCGAAATGTGGATTCTGAGTCCCCAAAATACGCCAATTTTGCTTATTGACGAACCCATCCAAATGAAAGTGGGCTTCGTCGCTGTACGAAACATTACAGCGCTTACTATTCCCTTCATTCCCCGCGGCCAACCGTGCAGTTTGAACGTTCCAACTCAAACTGTTCAGAAGTTATGACGATTTTATTTCATATACTTCAATAATTGTTTCCCTGTTTGCCGCACATACACTGTAAAGGCAACTGCTTGTAAGATAGCGTTGAAACAGAAAAGTGAGAAGTGGTACATATCATCTTTTACCTCACTCCCCTCTTAAAGTGACTTTCCCTTGGAAGCTACAGCGCCTAACAACATATGTGTCAGGCAATTTAAAATGTGTTTCTTGTCAACGCAAAGAGAAAGACTTGCCCTATGCTAGAAGTCTGACGTCCTTCCCCTAGCCTTGAATCCACTGCAATTCTTTTCTTGGAAAGCTGGGAACTTTCTTAGCTCTTCTATTTCAAACAAGGTGAACATGTGCTGAAGAGTGTTTGTTCGGGGCACTTATTTCTGCCCTCGGTCACGCATTTGTTTCCAGGTAGTCTGTAGTTTCCTGTTCAAATGATTCACCAAACGAGTGCAGCGAGGTCTGTTGGGTTTCATCGTTTTGACCTGGCTCTCTTCGTCGTTCCTTTGTCCAACGATGGCGAGCGTAATGACTTCGTAATTGTGGACACGCTGCTTAACTTTAGTCTGCTTACCAGTAGGAACGTAAATGAAGTTTGAGGAGTACATTTGCCTTTAGGCAAATATATCTGTTATATAAGTGACTTTATAGAAACTCGACTATTACAAGAGGACTTGCATGTGCAAATGTTTGTGGTGGCTTCTGTTTGTGAGGTTTCAGTTACTGAAACGATATTTTGGTTACTGAAGCAAATGAAGTTGAAAGGCTGGTGAATTCAGTCAGATACGTTTTATTATCTAACAAGCAGAGAACGCTTCTCGTGAATCTGTCTTTTGAATTTTCTTTTCATGCAGCAATGCTTGACATATACGGCTCCAGACCGTGTGGTTCGCTTTGTTGTTAACACTGAATAGAGGGTTCCCATTTCAAGTGCATCTTTGCCATATTTCGCAGAAGATACCTGGACATTGCATGTTGTGTTGCTGTGTAAATACTGCTGACAGCTGAAATTGTGCGTACTCAGACAACCTAGGAAAGCTATGGATCAGAACAATTGGATGCATCTTTTCTACTTGCACATTCATCCGTTTCATTATATCTCTAACGTGTATAGCTCCTACATTTCGTCTTACTTCCTTAAAACCCTGCCCATTTATATGCATTAGATCTCTCCAAGCACTGTAGTGTGTTGCACCTTGTAATAGATTTCAGTATGTTGTGCAGTTCACACTTAGAATACATTTCAGTGTACCTGCTATACATGCAAGCATTCTTGTTCATAAAAGAGCGACGGTTTTTCGAATCTTTCATTCCTCTGCCAATAATCAAAAAATTCTGCAGACCTTGTTTCTTACGCTTCCGTACCTTAGTAGGTAAAAGCGGTACCCTTGTAGGATCACTCAGTTTCCCATCTGTCTGACCGTTAGTCCAACTGTCAAGACCCACTTCTCTCAGGAACGGATAGACGTATGAAGCTGAAATTTACTTCATGTAGCAAGGTCTACGATCCATTGCCGGTGTAAGAAATTGAAGGTTGTAAGTCAAAGCTATCAAAAGAAATTGCCATTTGTTCTTCGATACTCTCAAACCCACTCGTTAAAACATAAGTTACTTCCGCTGATCTAGAATCATGAAATTTGACAAGAAGCAAGGTCTCACAGTACGAGTAAAGAAAAGAAATCCGAAAATTGTTAATCTGTAATTTTATAACATTTTTTTGCCTTTTATTTTCTGTCTGTCTGTCCACCATCTAAGATCGCTTTTTCTCTGGTACGACAGGAGGTATCAAGTTGAACATTATGTCAAATACACTAAGTGATTAAAAGTATCCGGACACCTGGCTGAAAATGACTTACAAGTTCGTGGGACCCTACATCAGTAATGCTGGAATTCAATATGGTGTTGGCCCACCTTTAGCCTAGATGACAGCTTCTACTCTCGCAGGCATACGTTCAGTCAGGTGCTGGAAGGTTTCTGGGGAATGGCAGCCCATTGTTCACGGAGTGCTGCACTGAGGAGAGGTATCGATGTCCGTCGGTGAGGCGTGGCACAAAGTCGACCTTCCACAACGGCCCAAAGGTGTTCTGTAGGATTCAGGTCAGGACTCTGTCCAGGCCAGGCCATTACAGGGATCATAGTATGAAGGCTTTCACGACCGGATGACATATCTTCTGGTAAAGCTTCCAGGATGTAAGGTCGTGGTCCATGAAACTCTTCAGCTCCTAACGTTTCGTCCAGAGCTGCGCTGGACATCTTCAGAAGGGTGTTTCTCCTCCGGCGAGTCTTGCCGACTGTCGGCAAGACTCACCGGAGGAGAAACACCCCTCTCAAGATGTCCAGCGCAGGTCTGGACGAAACGTTAGGAGCTGAAGAGTTTCATGGTCCACGACTTTACATCCCGGAAGGTTTACCAGAAGACATTACAGGGATGTTATTATCATATAACCACTCCGTCATAGGCCGTGATTTATGAACAGGTGCTCGATCGTATTGAAAGATGTAATCGCCATTCCCGAATTGCTCTTCAAGAATCGGAAGCAAGAAGGTGCTTCAAAAATCAATGTAGGTCTGTGGTCTGATAGTGCCACGCAAAACAACAAGGGGTGCAATCCCCTCCATGAAAAACACAACCGTACCATAACACAACCGCCTCCGAATTTTACTGTTGGCTTTACACACGCTGGCAGATGACGTTCACCGGGCATTCGTCATACCCACATTCTACCATCTGATTACCACATAGTGTACCGTGATTCGTCATTCCGCACATCGTTTTTCCCCTGTTCAATCGTCCAATGTTTTCACTCCTTACACCAAGCGAGGCGTTGTTTGGCATTTACCGGCGTGATGTGTGGCTTATGAGCAGCCGCTCGACCATGAAATCAAGGTTTTCTCACCTCCCGCCTAACTGTCATAGTACTTGCTGTGGATCCTGATGCAGTTTGGAATTCCTGTTTGATGGTCTGGGTAGATGTCTGCCTACACACGTTACGACCCTCTTCGACAGTCGGCAATCACTATCAGTCAACAGGCGACGTCTACTCGTACGCTTTTGTGCTGTACGTGTCCTTTCACGTTCGGAAACAGTCGACCTAGGGATGTTTAGGAGTGTGGAAATTTTGCGTACAGACGTATTACACAAGTGACACCAAGTCACGTGACCAAATTCGAAGTCCGTGAGTTCCGCGGAGCACCCCATTCTGCTCTCTCACGATGTCTAATGACTACTTAGGTCGCTCATATGGAGTACCTGGCAGTAGGTGGCAGCACAATGCACCTAATATTAAAAACGTATGTTTTGGGGGGTGTCCGGATACTTCTGATCACATAGTGTACTTAGGTCTATGGTACGTTTAAGATGAATATAATTAAAGTCTCTAAGTCAATGATATCAGAATGTACGGCCACATATTTACTTATTTTGATACTCGTTTTAGTCACTCACCAAAACTATAGACGAACTATTTATATCCTGTTGGTCTTGTGATACAGTGCGTGCCTACAAACCAGACGTCGCGGAGTAGAATCTGGGTTGGATCACAGGTTTTTCAGTGAAGTTTCAACCTAGCCTTTGCTTTTCCAGCGATGTGAGGAATCGTCAGAGACTGAAAATGGTGCCGGCCGCACTGGCCGAGTGGTTCTAGGCGCTTCAGTCTGGAACCGCGCTGCTGCTGGGGTCGCAGGTGCGAATCCTGCCTCGGGCATGGATGTGTGTGATGTCCTTAGGTTAGATAGGTTTAAGTAGTTCTAGGGGACTGATGACCTCAGATATTAAGTCCTATAGCGCTCCGAGCCATTTGAACCATCTAAATGTTCGGACGACCTTGCTGGCCGAGGTTCGGTTTGGCAGCCAGGAAGACAAGCAGTAGAGACTCTCACCGTGTGCGGGTGGGCATTGTCTTGCTGAAATGTAAGCCCAGGATGGCTTGCCATGAAGGGCAACAGAATAGAGGCGCAGAGTATCGTCGACGTACCGCTGTACTGTAAGGGTGCCGCGGTTGACAATCAACAAGGTCCTGCTGTGAAATGAAATGGCATCCCAGACCATCACTCCTGATTGTCGGGCAGTGCGGCGGACGACAATCGTACCCACATCTGTTCATTGAGGCTCATTTCGGAGTCGGAGTCATCACTGAAAACAGTTCTACTCCAGTCCACGAAACTCAAGACCAAAGACGTGTTTAGAGGCGACCTTGATCGCATCGAAAGAGACGATCGCATCCTGAAAGTGGTCTGCACTCAGCAGCACGGGCTTGGAACTAGGAACCATGAAGTGTAGCTGATGGTTAGTAGATCAGCTGCTTCGCCTAGCTCAGGGCTTCACAACATACGTGCTCGCGGAGCAAGCTGTGAGCAGCAAGGCGCGAGCACGCAGCAGCGCGAGCACGCTACCCCCACTACCGGACTAGAGCGGAGAGTGCGGAAAGTCACGTGGGGCACACAACAGCTGCCGCCAGTCAGTGTAAATCCACGGCCACCTGCAGGGATATCACTCACGAATTATTACTGCGACAAATGAAACAAATATAGGAGAATGTACACGTGCCACATAATTTTATTAGCTTAGTGTATGCCTCTACAATCTGTAGACACTGAAACTAAAGAATTCCACGACAATCCTATATTTTCAACACTTTCTTCAAAACTACTTAAAATATCACCTCCGGTTGTAGTGTTCTTTATGGCTACTACATCGAGGAGCTCCTCCCTCACATGAAGGTCTCTATTAACACCTCTAATAAATATGGCAAGCTGCGCTGTTCCAGTGATATCAACACTTTCGTCCAGAGCTAGAGAAACGCCATAAAATCGTTACAGATATTTGCAAGCTGGCTCTGGACGCCGTCTGCCATGTCCTGTATGCGACGCATAATGGTCATGTTAGATAATGGCACAATCCGAAACTGTTCAATTTGAGATGGACACAAATGTTCCGCTGCAACTACCAAACATTCCTTTATTAAATCGCCAACAGTTAAGGGGCGCAGGGATTTTGCTAAAAGCAAATCAATTTTGTAACCCACTCTGAGAGCTGCATCAGTTGATTTTTCTTCGTCGTCCAGATCTTCTTCGGATAGCTTCCTTTTAAGTTTAATAACTTCCTGTGCAGGATCTGGTCAATCACATTTTCCACGTCCGTAGTCTTTCGCGTGGTACGACATATAATGTCGCTGCAAATTAAATTTCGTAAAAGAATTCAGCATTTTGTGACATACTAGACATTTTGCAACACCATCTTTTTCTGTAAACAGATACAATTTCTCCCAATGAGGGTTGAACTGCGAAAGCGTGGTTGGGGTTACACAACGGCGACTTCACATGATTCTTAACCAGCGAAGTGACTTAAGAGCTGATTGTAGTACTTTAAATGTTACACAGTCGGCGCGAATTCAATAGGCACGCTGCGGCCCTATTCAAACGTAGCGCGCATTTCCCCTCCCTCCCCTCCCTCCCTCCTCCATGACCTTGCAGCTGCTCGCGAGCATGTGCCTGAGCAGACGCGAGTACTCGCGCTCAAAACCGGCCAGTTGTTAAGCCCTGGCCTAGCTGATGCAACTGCTTGGTGAGATAGAAGCTGCTGGGTCCCACATTGGACAGCCGGCTGGCGTGGATAGTTCATAGCACTGGCGAGGGTTAGAAGTCCAAGAACAGGCGCTGGTATAGCTGAGGGAGGGAGGGGGGGGGCTGGGGGCGAACATTTATCGTCGCTATGGCCAGCTGTGTTGCGACAGGAGCCCTCGGCGTGTCACATTGATGGCTGTGGAAACACAGCGCAGCGTCGTGGCATGTGGAAATGCAGGCTACCGCCACAGAAGACTGCTACACCGCAGAATGCTACGCCAGCACTATTTTAATACCAGGCGGCAGTGTTTCGCCGGCGGTTCACGTGCACGCCCGTCCGCTGGTTTCGTAGTGTGGCCTGTGGCTGATGTTGCAACAAAAACTGTAGAAAATACCATCTTGCTTGTTTCCAAGTGTATTACTACACTGAGATGACAAAATAATGGGACAGCGATATGCACAGATACAGAAGGCGATAATATCGCTTGCTGAAGATATAAAAGGCTAGAGCACTAGAGGGGGCTTTCGTTTGTATTCAGGTGGTTCACGTGAAAAGGTCTTCAACCGATTAATGCCGCTCGATGGAAATTCAAAGGCTTCGAACGCGGAATGTTAACTGGAACTAGACACATGCGAAATTCCGTTTCGGAAATCGTTAAAGAATTCAATAGTCCCAGGTCCACAGTGTCAAGATAGTGCGAAGAATACCAGATTTCTGGCATTATCTCTCTCCACGGACCACCCAGTTCCCAACGGCCTTCAATTAACGACCGAGAGCAGCAGTGTCTGTGTAGAGTTCTCAGTGCTCACATATATGCAACGTTGTGTGAAATAATCGTAGAATTCAACGTGGGACTTACGGTTAACATATCCATCAGGACACTGCGGTAAAATTAGGCGTTTAGGGGCTATGGCAGCAAGCAATAGGCGCGAATGCCTTTGCTAACTGCACGAAATCGCCTTCAGCGCCTCTCTCGGGCCCGTAACCATGTGTTGGACGCTATACGATTGGAAAACCGTGGTCTGGTCAGATGAGTACGAATTTCAGTTGGTAAGACCTGATGTGTGGCGCAAACACCGCTAAACCATGGACCCAAATCGTCAACAAGGAACTGGGCGAGCTGGTGGTGGCTCCATAATGATGTGGGCCGTGTGCACGTGGAATGGCTGGGTCCTCTGATTGTTCGCCTACTTGGACACCATTTGCATCTATTATAGGATGTCATGTTGCCAAGCTACGATTGAATTCTTACGGACGACAATCCGCCGTATCACCCGGCCACAAATGTTCGCGACTGGTTTAAAGAACATTCTGGTGAATTCAAGCGAATCGTTTGGCCCCCAGGTCACCCGAAACGAATCACATCGAACATTTATGGTACATACTCGAGAGAAGGTCCGTTCGTGCACAAAATTCTTCGCCGGCAACACTTCCGCATTTATGGAAGGTTATAGAGATAGCATGGAGCAATATTTCTGCAGGGGACTTGCAACGATTGGTTAATTCAATTTCACGTCGAGTTACTCAATAGGTCGGGTAAAAGGATGTCCAACACAATATTACGTATGTTGTAATACTATAACATCGTCAGTTATATTGATGTTAAAAGACAACCAGTTTCGACGTTGAAAACACGTCATCTTTAGGCCTGTCGCATGAATGTCAAGGCACCATACTCGATTCTGGTCCCACAGGTATCTCAACTTCATGAACATGTGTGCTCGTCACAGATGTAGGAGGCATCCCATTTCTTTTGCCACCTAAGTGGAAAACTCAAAAAGCTTTTCAACTGCTGAGCTATTGATCTAGATCAAAAATTTGGACCTTTATTACACGTTTGTGTGTAGTCACCCTCCCCTCTCCCTCTTCCGTGATATTATGTTTACAGTAGTGTGAAATTATCTTCCATCCAGTTTATCGCAGAAGCCAGTTTAAGAAACTGCGAACCAACGACGAAAGTGATGAACGGTGGTAAATGGGAGGTTGCTACTTGCTAAACATTATAATTTGGAAGAGCAGGAACAAGTGTTACTTCTAAGAACCGTTATGCACAACGGTAAAGAGAAACGTAATGACTAATAGAAAGTATCGTTCAGGTGAAGAGGTGTACTGGCATAAAATAATGACATTAAACTGCAAATATATTATAAAACACAATTGTATGGAACCTACTGGTGGGCAACGAGAAAGTTACGACTAAGTTGGGAATATTTCAAATGCGAAGCAATGGAAGTATGTAAAAACTTAAGTGGTCCGAGAAAATACAAATAAAGAGGTACTATAAGTAAAATGTAAGGAAGAAAACACATAAGATACTCTTAGAAGAAAGAGATTGAAGAAATCCGTTACTGCTTGATTATGCTATTGGTGAAAAATTCCTAGAAACAGTAAGGATTGTTACATACCTAGGAGTAACCGTCCGGAGCAACATAGAGTGGAATGATCACGTAAAACTAATTGCAGTAAACGCAGTTCTCAGGCTAAGATTCATTGAATGAAACTTCAGAATTAATACATCCACGGAAGAAATGGCTTGCACTAGTAGGAACCATTCTTGAGTATTGCTCGTCAGTCTGGAATCTCTTTCAAGTTGGATTAACTGAAGAGGTAGAGAATATCCAACAAAGAGCAGCAATTTTCGTCACATGACAAAACTTGTACGTAGAGGCCCAGAAAGCTCCACCGACAGACCTACAAGAGAGGTTCTGTGTGTCACAGGGACGTTTGCTGTTGATATTCAAAGAGCGTAAGTTCATCGAAGAGCCGGGCAGCATACGACGGCTATTCTGTTTCTTCAAATTCCAATTGGTCACGAAATGGAAATCAAAGTGAGAATCAAAAACGTTTTATTGGCAATATTTAGCTACACCTTCCAGGTACTTCTCTACATAATCGCCGGTACGACTTACACATCAGTCATAGTGTGGTACCAACTTTTCAATACCCTTGCCACAGAAGCTTGCTGTCTGTGATTCACGCCACTTCCCTATGCTGTTCTGCAGCTCATTGTCTGTGTCAAAATGCTGTCCTGATAACCAGCGGTTAGTGTGGTCGAAGTGATCAAAATCAGAAGGAGCCAAGTCCGGAGTGTATGGTAGGTGATCAAACACTTCCTGTCCAAAGGTCTTCGTTGGACCTGTAACGTTTGGCTGAGGGTTACCATCAAGAAGGAAACGTATGAGAGTTACGTTATGTGGGCTGCATGAGATCAGGCTAAACCCCTCAGCAAGAATTCACGCTTGGCGGGAGGCCTTATTTTCTAGGGTTCTTTACATGGTTGCTTTGGGCTCAGAACGCCATAGACGGACATACTGGAGAAACTGTAAAACACATCTGAACAAAGTTTCACTGGATGGCCACCGTCATTTTACTTCCGGGTCCGATTCGATGTTGAAAACAACATTTATTACTTCCTTCCGCTTACGTCTCAAGAAATTATGGTGACGAGAAAATCAGAGAGAATGGAGCTCATACACAGATTTATTAACAGTGGTTGTCCCACGAGCCTTCGGATGGAAAACGGAAAACTGAGGTGAAGAGGGGGGGATGAAGGACCAGCCAGCACACGCAATAAAGTAGACTGCAGAACACAGACGTAAAAAGGTAACTAGGTACATGAAGGAGAACCTGAGAAAGAAACTTGTGGGCTCTGTCAAATGTGTACAAAAACATGTAGCATGTTTGATCCTGTAGGTATGCAGATCAGAAAGATTGGAATGAGAGAGGATGAGATGGGAAACGGCTTTTTTCTGTTAAGTAGGATTCAATGAATAAAAAAAAATAGTATAAGCAGCTAGAGTTGCAATTCAGAAATCCTGAAAGCTCCAGTGCAAGTAAAGAGAAATAAGAAGAAATACGATGGCATCTAATTTAGAGCTTAGGCCGTAGGCGCTGTTAACCACGTGAAGCATAAGGTAAATTTATCAGCTGACGGAACAGCTCCACTTTTTCAATCCTTCACGGAGATATTACTTAATAAAGTAAGACTAACTAAAGGCCCAGAAGAAAATGAAGTCAGTGAAGAGCAGGTTGAAGAAGCGCCTCATGTCGGAGTAGCCGTGGAGGTAGCGATCCCTGAGCCGGCCGCACCTCCCCCCTAAAGCCGCTTCGCTGCGTCTCCGATGCAGAGACGCTTCCCCAAACCTCCGGAGGTGCCTAACAATTACAGTGTCAGGTAGCTACTGCTGCGGCAGCACCCTGTGCCTCTAATAATGCCGTCATTACGCTCTGAAGAGCCCGCTACCGGCGTCTTTGTGCGGTAATTAACCCCAGGGGCTTTCTAAAGCACTCGTAAAAGCCGACGTACTAGAACGCTTTCTAATTGCCGTTTCGCTGAATGCTCCAATTGGAAGTAATCCAGGCTCTCAGTTGAGATCACGAGGCCTATTTCGTCGAGGTGGGGCAGTTTTGTACCTTTATTTAGTCTGAATTGTCATTAGGTTGCGTGAGTGACTTCTATCGTCGTAAATTATGACTAAGTTAAAGTTAGTTTATGTGGCGACAATCTATATCGAGAAGGCATTGTAAGGCTGGTCATGGAACTGTCTGAAACTTGACAAACGCCACGTCACATATCAGAACAGACTGGAGACGGTCATGGCCTACATTCTTTCAATTACTTACCAGACAGCATGTGGTTTCTTGCGGAGTACTGACGCTAAAGTAATTGAAACCATACATCCACACATGGTGCTCCGTAAATACTACCTTGAAAGAGAGCCTTCTGGGAAGTTGAACGACAGTTACACCGTTACAGGTAGACACTACGACTGGAGGCTACTATTCTTACTTTTACTCACGTAGATAGTTGCGTAAACTAAATTTGGATTACTTCACAGCTTCTTTGGAAAAAGGAGTCCGCCCCTTCTAAAAGTAGTCCACTACTGTTTTTATGTAATACTCTAGACAAGCATTTACTTTAAACAGAACAGTATCGGCTATGTACATACCGGCAAAGTCAAGATCTGTTTGATCCATAATCGAGCTAAGTGGAATTTACATCCGCGAGTCCACATTTCAATTATAGGAGTTGGTAATAACGTTTTATTTTCCTTAGTTTTCGAATGTCTGGAGGTTTTCAATTTCCTATCTGATATTCAAAAGCACCAGTATGTAAAATCCCATGTCGAACCTTAGATAAGATTATTAGTGAAGGAAATAAATCTATAAACTTCCCGAATGTGTCTGCAATGATAGTGGAAAATTTCGTTACCAGAGCTGTCTAGACTGCTTAATACATTTTCCTATTTATAGCGACGTTCTGGCTACTGCCATCATCAGAGCATATTTTTAAACTTGTAAACTGACTTTCTGTGGCAGTATTAATACAGCCTATGCTCGCAGAGATATTCCTTTAAGTGTTGGTTTTAATTGCAGCCAGTTATGTAACATGACAATGTTCCGTGTTATTGTTCTATTTCGCATACAGAGAGCTAAAGGATTTCATAGAGCTACTGTTCAAGATGTTCTGTCACATTCTAGTAGATGACGTTTTTAACTACTACTTCCTCATATCAGAGACAACAACAGATATATTGGGAAGTGAATATCAAACTTTCCATGAGTGCTTGCCGTTTGATGGCGTAATTCACGAGGATGATCTTGAAGAGAATTTTCTTTAAAAAGCTCACGGTCGATTTCATTCCCTGTCCCTGTTTCACCGCACTTTGTGCTCCATCTGCAATAAACTCGTCAGTGGCACGATAAGACATAATATCCCTTCGAACAGGGAAGAAACAGCTTGGAGCTGTGAGGTTGATGGCCTAGGAGTTGTGTTCATAAGTAATGACTAAAACAAAACTGAAGAGGGGCGACAAATCCCTTACGAGTAACAATATTGCCTTGTATTTATATGAAGTTATAATACAGAAAATATGTTCAAAGGTAGAAATTCAGACAACGAAGTGAGCAATGAGTCATGCCACTAATTTCAACACGGAATATGAGCTCAACTATATCATGAATTTAGTGACATAAGGTGCACATAGTCATTTAACATTGAGCGTTACCGCATGGCATCATTAGAGAACATAATGTAAACTTCGATAAGGCAATAAACTGCCCATTGTACTGTGATAACCGCAGCAGTCTTCCATGCTTGAATATTTTTTCACAGATTGCTACCTTCACTGTTGGTATTATATTTAACAACTAAAATTAAAAATTAAATACCATCATCGGTTGACGAATTGATGCTGTTCTTTTAAGAAACATGAAAGAAGAAATTATTGTTAACACTTAACAATTAACCTAATTATTCAGAAGTGCTCATTTCTAATAAGACGTTAATAAAGTAAATACTTGACCTCGCCCAGACTACCATAAATAATGAAATATACAAGTCCATAGCGAAAAGAGTAAACGAATTTAAAATTTGAGTTCATTTTCAAGACAGCATATAACACAAAAGATAAAAAGGAAATTAAACTAGAAGCGAAACTTATTAATTATAAAATGCCTTAAACAATATAAATCTCTCTCCGAAAACTAAATCATATGTATACTTCTGTAAGACATACTGACCATAGTTCCCAGACTGGCAGTCCACATTCTTACCCAGCCCACTGAAAGAAATGTTTCTATTCTCTATTTGTGCGGCGGGATCAGGACTATGATTATAAATGAAGATCTTGAGTTTTAATTGATAGATATATTTGGTAAAGTTCCACATGGACAACATTGTAATTTTAATAATGTTAATATTAATAATATACCTCTCTAACCTAAACAGCACTATGAGCAGTTCAGAGGCGACCTCTACGGTAAGTTCCTATTAAATTGTGTTTCGCCCTGACTTCTGATAGTAAAAACAATTGCTCGCCACAAAAGTGGAAAATAATTGTCACCACTTGCCACACGGATTTGTTAACATGACGGGTGGCACACTAACAGCTATCTTCGCGAAATCTAAGCGATCCAGCACGGCGTACAGTCCTCGAGAGTTCACTTCCTATTTGTACCGAAAACTTCAGTTTAGTGCAGTCTGGCTGTGACTCATCCGAGGCATTGCATACTCCGGCGTTTGACTGACATGGATCCTACGGTAGCTGGGTGCGAAGTGAAGACTAGTGTTGCCTCCTGGCTGTATTTATACATGGGCGCAGCGGATCGCCAAGGGAACATGTGCTGTTATCCGCTCCATGTCCACGGTAGCACCCTTTAAACGGCCGCTTTCTCGGACATATAATAGTTTATAACACTACTAGCTGTGAACTGGGGTAAGTCGCGGCACACTCGCTCGCCTCTGTAATTCTCAAATGATGCAACGCTTGTTTGGCCACATCACCTGTATAAAAGTTATAACATATGCATTTGAAACCTCGACTTTGACAATACTGTGGAAGATTTACGGATATTCAGAGGAAAATACTATATAAGGTATTAAGAATCCGAAGGAAGAGTACACAAACCTACCTGGCCTATTTTAAGAACCTGATGTTGTGGCAAGCATAAGAAATAGAAGGACCAAGTGGACTGGCAATGTAATAAGATTTTCTTATTTTTTGCTTACTCTCTGTTTCTGAAATTTAACTGAAAACTTGAAAGTGAGCTAGGTGTGTCGTTATAATTTCATAAGTAAACCAACCAAATTAGCTGTATATTCTATGCTCTGACTGTATTTTTCATACTCACCACATAGTCATATAAAATCTTGTACAACTATTCCCAGTTGTTTGCGAAATTATCAATAATTACAGATGCTGCTATAAAATAGCTAGAAAATATTTTCTAATAGTCAGCAAAGATAATATACACTTGTAATTGCTTTAATAGTAATAATAAAAGACTATCCGTATTAACAATCAAATGTGCTAACAATGCTTAAACCTTAGTTAACGCACATGACAAAAATGGGTACGTCCCGCATGAACTGATAACTCCTGGAGTCGGCTGAAAGGAACGCTAGACAAAGTACCAAAGCATGATGTGAGGCTCCAATTTAACTTGGTTGCGAACGTAAGTACAAGAAAATGTCCTACCAACAAGAGGACCAACCAAAATCTGCAGGAGATTAGTCTCCATTTCTTTGAAAGTCACGACCTTCAGGTCATGTCGACACACTTTGGACATCCACCAGAAACCAGACGATTTGCAGATTTCCCGTAAAAGCCATGGGAGGTTTCCGGGAGAATCAATCCGCTGATTAGGAAGACACCGACGTCGACTCAGCTCAGTAAATGTCTATAATTCAATTCAAACCGATCCTCCAAAAACACCACGAAGACCCTGAAACAGAGCACATGTCCTGACAATAGGGTCTTGGACTTTCAAGAAAAGGAGAGGCAAAGAGACTGCAACATTAATAACACCAAAAGGGGGCTAATAGAGGCTGCAAAAAAAAAAAAATTCAGAAGTCAAAAGAATCATACCTGTGAAACAGTTTCTTTTTTTCCATCCGTCTTCTAAGTGCCACTTGCAGCCTACGTCCTTAACTATAGTTGGATGCTTTCCCGTCTGCTGTGGCGGTACGCCACATAACGTGATAAAAACGATATTCCCAAATATACCAAAATTGACGTCGTAGCAAAACATGATTATTATCTCAGAAAAATAACAAAGACTCTGCAATCAGTTAATACGATCTGCGAATGTAATTGCAATCTCTGTTCTTTTCAAAAAGATCGCTCTCTCTTCCCTTTTGTCTCTTCGTAGTGTAAGAAGCCATTTTGTGACAAAGCACGAAAACGTGTAAGTTTCATGTAATATTTAGTCTAAATATAATGAAATATTACTTGAAAGTGTTGCTAATGTTTATCTGTACCAGATCGTGTATTCATGAAGTGGTAAATTTAATTTCTTTAAGCAAATTTTATGGGGGAACATTGGTGCAGAGGTTAGCGCCATGGTTCTAAAGGATAACGGCCGAGAGTCGTAATAAACATCTTGGCATTTGCTAATTTTGACAAGTAAAAATAAAAGTAAACATAGATTTCTCTTAATTAGCGGTTCTTCCTTTGAAATAATAAAAGTATGAGTAAATTCAATAAATTTTTTCGATCACAGCTGAACGAAACCGCGAGAATCTCCGTGTAGTGCTGTGTGCACAACGACCATATACACTGCTGGCCACCGTAAATGCAACACCAAGAAAGACAAGAGGTAGCACAACAAGATTTCTTTTGTAGATAACATGTTGACCAAGTATCAAATGATTACGTTTACAGACGTCTGTGACATGTGGTTCCTGCCAGAATCAGTAGCCAGAGTAGCCGCCATTGTTGGAGATCACCGCTGCCACACGTCTCGGCATTGAGTCAAAAAGACGTTGGATGTGTTCCTGGGGTACAGCAGCCCAAGCAGCTTCCACACGTTGCCAAAGATCATCTGGTGGGGCAGCTGGGGATGTAATCTGGGTCACTCGTTGAGCAACCATGGACCACATGTTTTCTATCGGCGAAAGATCCGGAGAGCGAGCCGGCCAGGGAAGCAATTCAATCTGGTTATTGACGAAGAACCTTTGGACAATGCGTGCCACGTGTGGTCGCGCATTATCCTGTTGAAATATGGCTGTGGCCGAGCCCTGAAGGTAAGGAAGGACAACTGGCTCCAGCACCTCGGATATGTAGCGCCGGCTATTTAAAGTACCGGCAATGCGTACTAGAGGCGTGCGAGAGTAATATCCAATACCGCCCCATACCATAATACCCGGTGCAAGACCAGTGTGGCGGTGCATAATGCTGCTGTCCAGCATCCTCTCTCCACGGTGTCTCCACACTCGAATCCGACCATCGTGGTGCTGCAGACAGAAGCGTGCCTCGTCAGTAAAGACAACGTCATTCCATTCTGCCGTCCACATCCGTCTGTCATCACACCATTGGCGACGGAGACGTCTGTGGTTCTGCGTCAATGGTAGACGAAGCAATGGACGTCTTGAGGACAGACCACTCTGCTGTAAACGGCGTCGAATGGTACGCGCAGACACTGGATGATGCGTTACAGACGCAATGTGCTGTGCTATGGTTCGGGATGTCACTGAGCGATCCGTCACTGCCATGCGCACAATTTGCCTATCAGCACGGGCAGTGGTGCACCGAGGTGAATGCGATCGACCACGTCGGTCCGTCATACCCTCCTGCATCCAACGGTCACATATCCGCATTACAGTTGTTTGGTTTCGTCCAACACGACTAGCGATTTCTCCGTATGATAATCCACAATCTCGGTAAGCCACTATCCTTCCTCTGTCGAACTCGGATACTTGATCAAAAGATGTTCGCTGTTGTCTACGAGGCATAACTGATCGTCTTGTGAAACAACCACAAGGTAAACACACGTGCCGAACGAACACTCGTCGAAATCGCCAAGCCTTAAATGGCGCTATGAGGTGGCGCCACAGGCGCGCGTGATGTGCGTCTGCGCTGAAATTCTAATGTTGCATATCTCATCGCTGCAAACCCATGGTGTAAATTTCACTTGATTCGGATGCTTCCTTCAGGGTGTTGCATTTACGGTGGCCAGCAGTGTATGTTAAATTAAAAGGAAGGTCAGTGTTGGCCGTAATATTGATGTTTTATTGATAGCAGAATCGATTCTCGATTACATAGTGATAATCTTCAGCGCTGTACAAATTAAACCAGTTTCTGAGTTTAATTTGTACAGCACTATGTGATCGAAAATCGATTCTGCTATCAATAAAATATCAATATTATGGCCAACGCTGACCTTCCTTTTAATGTAAATAATTTTGCAGTTGTGAAGCAGGCACAATGACATTGGCTCCAGCTTTCCATAATATATAAAAACCAATACAAAAAGAACCACCACACTGTGTCTTCCCATACAGTTTTTACCGTGTACAGTTCCGTCCTCTACCATGGGGTTTATACTCAGATGGCTTAACAAGTGTTCTATCATCCTGCCCCATCTTCTTGCCAGTGTTTCCCATATGTTTCTTTGTTACCGTTTCTGCGAGAACCATCACATTCCTTACTAGTCCACATGGTTTACTGCTTTCTGCTGTGGCACCACACCTCAGTCGATCCGATTCTTTTCTGTTATGATTTTCCGACTGTCGACGTTTCACCACCATAAAATGACGTACACTATCAGAAATGTTTTCGTTAGATTAAGACCCATGTTTGACAACAATGTTCTTCTCTTGTCCAGGAAAGCATTCTTTGCCTGAGTTAGTCTACTTTTTTGTGGTCTCCTTACTTCGTCCGCCTTGAGTTATTTTCCTTCTTGGGTAACAGAATTCCTCTACGTGATCCTTGATAATCAACGAAGGAAGTATGGAATGTCAGAAGATAGAACGTAGTAGGAAAGGTAGAAAATCTGAAAAGAGGAATGCATGGGCTCGATATTGTTATAGTGAGGATCATTGAAGTGAAATGGAAAGACGGTAAGAATTTTTTGACATATGGGTACAGGGTAATATAGATAGCAGCAGAAAATATTATAACTAGAGTAACATTCCTTATTGATAAAGGCAGAGATTGATCTGCTGTGAACAGTGTAGTTATAGGGCTGTTCTCATCAGGATAGACAGCAAGCCAACACCGGCAACAATATCTGTTACACATGTCGACGTCGCAAGAGATACCAACGTGTGTTAGGATATTTAACGGGTATTTCACTACGTAAACGAAGACGAAAATCTAATAATCATAGAGTTTCCGACGCAGTTTTTGAGGAAGGTTTAGAAAGAAGGGCTGCAGGAGGATAAGAGCTACACAGTAGGAAAGAAGTAGGAGAAAGACTAATTGAATTATGGAATAAATTTCAGATAGTAATAGCGAATACTCTGTTGGAAAATCACGAGAGGAGATGGTCTACTTGGAGAAGACCCAGAGAGATGGGAAGATTCCAACTGGGAGATTATGAAAGAAGACACTGGATTGCAAGGCGTACCGTGGAGCACATCTAGACAAGGATCATAATTTATTATTGTTGGGGATTACACTCAAATTTAAGAGAATCGTACGGAAGAATCAGAGTGGAAGGAGCTGGAATACTAAAGTGCTGTGGAGTGATGAGAAGCGTTTGAAGTTCGCTAGGAATGTGGGAACTGCGATAACCAATATAACAGTAGGCAGTTCATTTGGATAGGAGTGGACATTTAACTGATCTACGAAAAGAGAAAGTCGAAAAAAGGTTCAGGGAAAGACAGGTATTCAGGAGCATAAATCACGTAGGAATGAAATAAATAGGTGAAAGGCAGCCAAGGTGAAATGTCTGCAGGAAAAATGTAAAGGAATCGAAAAAGTAATAATCGCATACAGAAACATCAAAAACAACCTTCGGTGAAATTAAAAGCAAGGGCGGTAACGTTAAAGAGTGCAATGGGAATTGCACCATTACAAGCAGAGGAAAGGCCTTTTTCAGGGGAAGGATTTGTCTATCGACTTGATAGAGGAAGAAAGTGGAGTCGATAGGGAAGAGATATTGGATCCAGTATAGCATAAGGATTTAAAATGTAGTGGGGGACTTGAGATCAGATAAAACAGAAGGGATAGATAACCCTCCACCGGAATTTATAAAATAATCAGGGCAAGTGGCAAATAAAAGACTGTTCAAGTTGGTGTGTAGATTCTATGGGACTGCCGACGTACCTCAGACTTTAGGAAAAAATATTACACACGATTTCGGGGAAAACAAGAGCATATATGTGCGAAAATTATAGCACAATCAGGTTATCAGTTCAAGCATCCAGGCTACTGACAAGAACTATATACAAAAGAATGGAAAAGAAAATTGAGCATCTGTTGGATGACGATGAGTGTGTCTTAAGAAACGGTAAAGGCACATGGGAAGATGTTCTCACCTTACGTTTATTAATGGTACCAAGACTGAAGAAATCATCTCGAACGAGTGTGTTCGCACGCTCCGCCATTGCAGGAGTCACAGCTGTGCACGGCTGGCCCACACGCGGGAGATCAGACAGTCTTGCTTGACCTTGCCGCGATGATGACACACGCTTTGCTCAACGACTCACCGTGCTTTTGTCCACTGCCAGATCACCGTAGACATTCTGCAAGCTCCTATGAATATCTGAGATGCCCTGGTTTTCCGCCAAAAGAAACTCGATCACTGCCCGTTGTTTGCAACGCACATCCGTTACAGACGCTATTTTAACAGCTCCGTACAGCGCTGCCACCTGTCGGAAGTCAATGAAACTATACGAGACGAAGCGGGAATGTTTGAAAATATTCCACAAGAAATTTCCGGTTTTTTCAACCAAAATTGGCCGAGAAAAAAAATGTGTTGCATTACTTATTGAACTGCCCTCGTAATTAGAGCCCCCGTGACGGATAAAAACTCCAAGATATTCCTAGGATCCCTCCCACATTCCGCTGCAATCAAAACTGATAAAGCGATGAGCTGTTTTCGATCTTTTCCAAATGTATTTTTGAAAGAAAAAAAAAGGAAAGGGGAACTTGGTGAACGAAACGATCTAAGCCGACTACAGACTGATGAACCAAATGCAAATGATGCATGGATCGCTGTCTAGCTTTTTCTGATGATAAAGCCATTTTGTATAATTATGTGGAAGCTAATAAGATTAAAATCTAATGTTAAAGGAAACGCCGAGCAAAACTGCCTGCAGATATTATTAACAGAAGAAATAGAGGTTCAAAAAAAAATGTTCCAATGTTTGTGAAATCTTATGGGACTAAGCTGCTACGGTCATCAGTCCCTAAGCTTACACACTACTTAACCTAAATTATCCTAAGGACAAACATACACATCCATGCCCGAGGGAGGACTCGAACCAGCGCCGGGACCAGCCGCACAGTCCATGACTGCAGCGCCGCAGACCGCTTTTTTTTTTCTCATTTTGTTCGATGCATCTGCTCGCGGCGGACGTCGTAAGACATCCGTTTGAGTTCGTTGTTGATCGATTAACTCAGTTTTTTTTTATTACAGAGTGAGCTAACCCTCTGACCGAACACGCTGAGCTACCGTGCCGCGCGGCAGAAATAGAAGTGATGACAAACATCAAAGACGTCTCCTCAAACTACAGATGTAGCATGGAGTCATCAGCAATATTGTATCTCACATCTACACCGCACCACTGGCGTCATAAAGGTGACAATGGCAACGCAAGTGTCCTTCAGACGACGATAGCAGGCGTGCGGGATGTGGCGGACTCAGCAGCGCCTGCCCGCTGACCCACGCCTCCAGCAGCTCTGTACCACCGAGCACCCCCTGCAGACGCTGCCGGCGGCGGCCACACAGCCCACGCGGACTCGCAGTCACGTTGCTACACGATGCTACACAGATGTAGCCTAGTTGCGGCTCCGACACCATCATCCATGCCTTAGTTCAGAGATCTTGTTGCTAATGTATTAGCCGGACTCCTGCTCCATTATTTGTAATGAGTCTTTAAACTCTTGGAGAAAGCAACCAGTTATGTAAAGATTTTGTTTGCTTGTTTGCTCATCATTTCTGCTCCTGTCCATCTTTCTTACGGTGATAGCTGCTACACCGCTCTGGAGCGCACCCCTCCTTACCGTTGTGTACAAAGTAGTAGTCAACAAGTGGACTAGAAAAATGTAAGTACCCGGGTGAAGTCATTATGAAAAACGGACTGGACAAGGAGGCACTTAATCAACGAGTACGTAAACCTGAAGTGTCTGTAACAAACGGAATGTTCCAAAAAGACATGACGAAATATACACTGAAATTATATTACACAGGAAGAAGACAACGAAAGAAAAGCACTGCCAAAATTTTAGATGCTAAGAGCCACTGCAAGTATTTTGTAAAAAAATTGAGGCAGGGGAGAGAAGGGAGTACTTAGATGGGTGGACAGGATAGGGTGGATTCAGAGCTGTTAGGACAGGTACATGTTGGGGCAGAGTACATAGTCTGGGAGAGGGAGACAGTTGTAATTTCTTTGGGAGAGGATGTGGAAGGTGTGCGAGAAACAGCTAATAACAGCGGTTTGTACAGCCCTGCCCGCCTAGCGAGCGACTCGGCGAATCACTCACGCAGTGCCGCGTAGCGGAATTACCTGGAGTTCACAGACACCAATTTCAAGCTCCTAAAGCATGGTTTGAAGTGGAACGAATGGAAGCGAACATGTGCAAATGAGCATTTGCAGAAAATTCACTGTCAGTGGCTTGTATATATGTTGAATCGTTTTTACTAAATGGAACGGATGGGAACGTGATGTAGAGAACATTGCCTATGAACGCTGTGTTATTAGTTTTTAGTGCTAATCAAAAAAAAAAAAAAAATGGTTCAAATGGCTCTGAGCACTATGGGACTTAAACATCTGTGGTCATCAGTCCCCTAGAACTTAGAACTACTTAAACCTAACTAACCTAAGGACATCACACACATCCATGCCCGAGGCAGGATTCGAACCTGCGACCGTAGCAGTCGCGCGGTTCCGGACTGAGCGCCTAGAACCGCTAGACCACCGCGGCCGGCTTTAGTGCTAATATTCAGCATAAATAATACAACTCTATCTTGTTAGAGGCACAATTCGAAACTTTGCTATTCAGTGAGAATTATTTTGCACGGCGATCGCACTGTCCTTGACGGAGTGAGTGTGCAAAATGGCGCAGGGAAGGGCGAATTTAAGTGTCTCAATTTCTGTGGATGCTTGACGTGTGGAGATCGTACACTTTAGACGGAAATGCTTCTCCATCTCTCCTTAGCACTAGTCCAAAATTTTCCTTGTATTTGGGCTGCCATTTTTCCCTGGCTTCTTATTACCATTGAGTGGAATTTTAAAACAGAATACTAATTAATGACGTCGAGCATCATCGCAATAGGTGACACAGCGTTTCCACTACACGTGTAAGGTCTAACGGTAATTTTTCTTTTTTTTCTGTAACAAAATAGTTCTCGTGGCAAAGCGCGCACTTCGTGATCCGGAGAGTGTGGGATCAAATCCCGTTCAGACAACAACTTTTTCACTGTGATTTTTAACGCAGCATTCATATTTCACAGATGTGTAGTGGCTACGAAAGACATGTGGTTCGGATTTCACGTTAAAATGCAGGTCTCCATTTTCCGATTAGGTTACTGGGAAACGTTAGGGACACGTTAAGTAGCTGCAGTGGCGCCAGTTGAAAGACCTGCGAGACGCCTACCGGATACACCAGACAGAATTCTCTTTCGCTCTTTCGCTTATTTGCTCCGGTGCAAACCTAGCTTAAACCATACAAACATTTTTTTTGAATAATTTCATATCGACAGTTCAATTCTTGCAACATTTAATTGCGATAAAAGTGGCTAGCAGAGAAAATAAAATCATGGCAGTGTTTGATATCAAAGACGACCTCCATCAGTGAGGACTTGTAATTTGTTGAAATGAAATATGTCTTGGAGTTGTACATTTTATAACAATTCTTGTACGCCATTCCTCATAATAATATTTGAATACTGTAAATTTGTCTCTCAGTGAAACAGTTCTTTGTTTATTCCCTGTAGTCGTCACAAAAATGCGAAGTGTCTATTGAATGACGAAAACAATCATTTTTCTTGCACCAGGCACACAAGACAAAGGAAAACTTAATACAGTCAGGCACTTGGCAGAAACCACCAGTTTTATTTAGACAGAACGGGATGGAGTCAGAAATCGTACCGGCCGTTGTTCTGCATATTGCGCTGCATACCAGCAATACCTGATCAAATTCGTAAAGCGTGGCGTAGAAACCTGGTAATACACAACTGATTGGAGCTTAAGAATACTGTTCTGTTTATAAACCTGAAATGAGAGAGAGATATCGGAAATTATGTTGTCTGACAGTTTCCTGAAAAATGCTCTCCACATTCGAAAAAAATTCTTTATCGAGAGCTTGAATCGCATAAGTAGTTCCAGGCGGAATTCACATTATATCTACAGAGTTTTCGTCGTACTTGATGAAAACAGAGGCGTCGTTATGTCCCCAACATCAATCCAACAACAACAATGAATTAGCACCCTGAATCCAACAACAACAATGAATTAGTTTTGCTGCTGGTAGGAATAAGTTTCGAACGAAACGTTGGAAATGATTCTTTCCCATTTTTCCAGATTTTGATACGTCGATTACAAGATTTTTACAACTAAACAGTCCCATTTTTATTTTGGTCCCAATTCTCCATGCTGTTCTTGAAGACAGATACACAGCTGCGGAAACAGTACTCTCATTGTCATTATAGTATATGAATTTGTCGTTGCGTTCATTAATTGGGCAACCGAGACCGTCTTTTTTTCACCCCGAAATGATAAAGCTCGCTTTGCAGGCAGTTCTTTCACGAAACCTGATTTATCAGCGTTATAAACAGCAGTTGCGGAGATAACAGCGAGTTTCGTCTTTACATCAGCTATTAATATCTCTAGAGCATTGTCTCCTAGATGGCCCAATGAAATAAGTAAACGAAGTAATAATAATAAAACCGATGAGAATAAGTTGCTCGCTATAGTATGGTGACTATTTATAGCGCAGGATGGCGAGGTTGGCGTTCACGGTCGGCTCGTGTGACTTGCAGCCCGGCAGCAGCAGCAGCAGCAGCAGCGGCAGCAGGTAGTTTACAGTTGACGGCTGCTGGCCCCGACCATAAACAGTGGGCGGTCTGCGGCCGTGTACCGCACGCTCTTGCGGCCGATGCACTCGGAAGTCGACCTGCCCGCGAGGCCGGCCAGGTACCACACGTACGCCGGAAATTGCTTCCAGTCAGCCCGCTCCGTACATTACGGCAAACAACGGACCCGGCTGAAACGACACACAACAACCGCGCTGTAACGCTCGCGATACCCACTCACATCTCAATGTCGCAAAATTGAAGCTGCTTACCTTCACTTACAATGCTTGCCATACGTCAAACGACAATGAATCCTTTATTAATCTTAAGAATACGGGTAGCGTTATTGGCTTGAAGTGGTTAAAGTAGTACAACGAGCAATGAAAAATTTTCCGTTTGAGGGAGTTGCTGCATCTCATATGCAACGTAGCGCGATTCCGATGAGGGTATACAGGGTCGTCCATTGATATTGACCGGGCCAAATATCTCACGAAATAAGCGTCAAACGAAAAAACTACAAAGAACGAAACTCGTCTAGCTTGAAGGGGGAAACCAGATGGCGCTATGGTTGGCCCGCTAGATGGCGCTGCCATAGGTCAAACGCATATCAACTGCGTTTTCTGAAAATAGGAACCCCCATTTTTTATTACATATTCGTGTAGTTTTAGTTGGACCACTTCTTTCGCTTTGTGATAGATGGCGCTGTAATAGTCACAAACATATGGCTCACAATTTTAGATGAACATTTGGTAACAGGTAGGTTTTTTAAATTAAAATACAGAACGTAGGTACGTTTGAACATTTTATTTCGGTTGTTCCAATGTGATACACGTAACTTTGTGAACTTATCATTTCTGAGAACGGATGCTGTTACAGCGTGATTACCTGTAAATACCACATTAATGCAATAAATGATCTCCGTCAATCTCAATGCATTTGGCAATACGTGTAACGACATTGCTCTCAAGAACGGGTAGTTCGCCTTCCGTAATGTTCGCACATGCATTGACAATGCGCTGAAGCATGTTATGAGGCCTTGTCGGTGGATCACGATCCTTCAACTTTCCCCACAGAAAGAAATCCTGGGACGTCAGATTCGGTGAACGTGAGGGCCATGGTATGGTGCTTCGACGACAAATCCACCTGTCATGAAATAAGCTATTCAATAGCGCTTCGACCGCACGCGAGCTATGTGCCGGACATCCATCATGTTGGAAGTACAGAGCCATTCAGTCATGCAGTGAAACATCTTTAAGTAACATCGGTAGAACATTACGTACTAAATCAGCATACATTGCACCATTTAGATTGACAAGGATAAAAAGGGTTCCAATTATCCTTCCTCCCATAATGTCGCACCATACATTAACCCGCCAAGGTCGCTGATGTTCCACTTGTCGCAGCCATCGTGGATTTTCCGTTGCCCAATAGTGCATATTATACCGGCTTGCGTTAGCGCTGTTGGTGAATGACGCTTCGTCGCTTAATAGAACGCGTGCAAAAAATATGTCGTCGTCCCGTAATTTCTCTTGTGCCCAGTGGCAGAACTGTACACGACGTTCAAAGTCGTCTCCATGCAATTACTGGTGCATAGAAATATGGTAAGGGTGCAATCGATGTTGATGTAGCATTCTCAACACCGACGTTTTTGAGATTCCAGATTCTCGCGCAATTTGTCTGCTACTGATGTGCGGATTAGCCGCGACAGCAGCTAAAGCACCTACTTGGGCATCATCATCTGTCGCAGGTCGTGGTTGGCGTTTCACATGTGGCTGAACACTTCCTATTTCCTTAAATAACGTAATTATCCGGCGAACGGTCCGGACACTTGGATGATGTCGTCCGTGATACCGAGCAGCATACATAGCACACGCCCGTTGGGCATTTTGATCACAATAACCATACATCAACACGATATCGACCTTTTCCGCAATTGATAAACGGTCCATTTTAACAGGGGTAATTTATCACGAAGCAAATACCGTCCGCACTGGTGGAATGTTACGTGATGCCACGTACTTATACGTTTATGACTATTACAGCTCCATCTATCACAAATCGAAAAAGTGGTCCAACTAAAACATTCATATTTCTTTACGTACTACACGAATATATAATAAAAATGGGGGTTCCTATTTAAAAAAAAAAACGCATTTGATATTCGTTTGACCTATGGTAGCTCCATCTAGCGGGCAAACCATAGCGCCATCTGGTTTCCCCCTTCAAGCTAGGCGAGTTTCGTTCTTCGAAGTTTTTTCGTTTGATGCTTATTTCGTGAGATATTTTGCCCGGTCACTATCAATGGACCACCCTGTATAAGCAACGATGTGGAGGGTTATTACCCAATGCCTCCAGACAGGGTCAACGTGGTGTTATTCTTTTCTCAGATTCCGAAGGTAATTATTCATCGAAGAATGGAAGATGTGTCAAAAACCGACTTTGTGGAATTGTGCGCTATAAGGTGTGCTGCTGCTTCATGATAATGTACATCCCCATATCGTGAATGTCGTACGCAGAAGTTACACCACTTGAATGGGAGACAATCGAGCACCCGCCCTACAGTCTTGATCTCTCCGCATGTGATTATCACGTCTTCGGTCAGTCAAAAAAGGCCTTCAAAGGTCGACGATTCCTGTCGGACGAGGAAGTGCAGTGGGCAGTTACGTACGTATTCACGCATCAGAACAGGCGTGTCACCAAACGGGCATATTCAACCTGGTGTGTCGATGGGATGATTACCTCAATGCTTACAGAGAATTTGCCTGATTTGCATACCAATTCTGCACTGCAAGCCCTTCGAACGAAAGCATACGAGCGCCCCTCATAAATCCACCCGCACAGTTAAGTTTTTATTTACGTATAATGGCACTTTCTTCTCGGGAAGTGGGAGTGTTGTATCTTACACGCATACATTGTAGTGTAGAAACGGTAAAGTGGTGCAAGATTTTCGAAATTATCAGGAAAATGTGTATAAACTTTAGAGAAAGACGGGTAATATACAATGTATACAAGAACCAAAAGGGTAAGTAAGAATAAAACACCAAGAGCGAAGTGCTCAGATTAGAAAACGTATGAGACAGGGACATCGTCTCTTTTGCTCGTACTGTGCGATCGTTGTATAGACGGAATGATCAAACTGAAAAGAAAAGTTCTGAAGTGGGATTACCATTCAGAATGAAATAAATATTAATGATTTGTGGTCAAGACAAACATAGTTGAACTGAAGTTAAAATATTCTGGGTTGCTAGACCGCGTACTGTTCCCTTCTAAAATAATCGACGTTTCGACTCCTCTGCTGCGATCTTCCTCAGGATTCCCGATGACGTTGAAATCCTCAATGAAAATCATAAAAAATTGCAGGACCTGTTAAATCTGTTGAACAGTTTAATGAATACATAAGACGGACTGAGGATAAAACAAAGAAATGTAGAAGTAATGAGGAGCAGCAGAAAAGAGATTAGCTTTAAGTGTAGCACGAAAATTGCGGACTACAAACTAGATGAAGGAATTCTACTACCTTCGAAGCGGGATAACGCTTGACAGAAAAATCAGGGACATAAAAAGTAGACTTAGTCAAAAGCCTGTTAATATCAAACATCGACCTTGAGGAAAAAAATCCTCATTTATACAACGGGACGCAGCACTGTGCGGAAGAGAATCATAGATTGCAAGAAAACCGTAAAAGAAGTTCGAACCTGTCGAGATGTGGTGCTATAGCAAGATGTTGAAATTAGATTGCCTGATATGAAATGAGGAGGTTCCCTGCTGAAACAGCAAGGTGCAAAATTTGTGGAACTTACGATGAAGGGTCAAGATGATAGCACATGTGGTAAGATATCAAGTAATAACTTCCGTGGTACTTGATTGAGCTGTGGAGGGTAAAAAAAAAAAACTTTGGGGAAAGACGGAGATTTGAATATATCGCACACATAAGTGAAGTCGTTGAATGCAAGCGCTACTTTGAGATGAAGGGTTTAGTATAGGAGAGGACTTCGTTGCTGACCAGCCAGGTCACCAATATAAATGTAAAAAAAGTGTTTCAAGTGTGAAATCTGTGTCTGCCGTTTGTACCGTTTTTCTTTTTTTTCTTTTTTTTTTCTTGTTATTGGAGTTGTTTGTGGCGTGTGTGTGTGTGTGTATGTGTGTATGTGTGTGTGTGTGTGTGTGTGTGTGTGTGTGTGTGTGTGTGCGTGTGTGTGTATCAGAGAGAGAAAGAGAAGGCGAGAAACTTGGGGGGGGGGGGGGGGGTTGGGGGCGGATCATGTTAAGCTGGTGGTGGCACATAAACCGCGTCTCTCGAATACCAGTTGGGCGGTCATCAGCTTAACGTTTCTATCTGAAGGGCAGATCCCTGTAAGCTGTATCAATTAACCGCATCCCATGAGAAGCTATACAGAGGTTTGGAATTCGACTTGGGACTAAGAAATAAAGTCTGATCATCGGTATCTGTACCCAACTACCTCTTCTCCTCTTGCCGGCCTAGCAACATACTAGTTGCCAAAATTCTTTCCGTCACCTGAACCGGCGCAAGTAGTGACTATACCCAAATTTAAAACTGCTGTCAAAGTTGTACGTTCCCCAAGTTACAAATGTAATCCACTCTCTGTATATGGCGTTGTAACTGGTGGTTATTTATAAGTGCGGACATCGACATCGTGGCAACAAGACCGCCTACAGCAAAAGCGAAAATCTTTAACTACCGCTTGACTCGTTCTAGTTTATATTTCAATCTTTCGGTAATTCAGGATACTAGTTGTTCCGAAAATGCACCAGTCTATATTGCTTAGTTTTAAATGAGAGATTCAAGTAGATAATCAGAGGAAAATTAGGATTCATAATAGTTTCCCAAGAAATTCGACCTTGTCTTGGTACAGAAACGACTCATTTTCGCAACCGAGCCTGTTAACGTATTCGTCAATGTTGTTCTGCTAGATTTCGAGATGGCTGGAGTTATAAGAAAGTTTCATCTCCGTATTTAGTGCAATAAAGCAGGAAAGCTTTTGGTGAAAAGTTTATGATCACCAGACTGTGTATGGAAGTTGCCAGGGATAAATTCAAAGCTTCTCAGACATCTGTTATGGACTGATAGTATGTTATTAATGAAGACTTTGCGAGTTACCTCTGCTATCAGTTATAAATCTGCCCTACAACATTAATGACTCTGGCGGATACGTCACATTGAAAGCTGCAGTTACGGTAAATTACTTACCTGTACTAAACCCCAAGTTGGTATTAGGTCGGTCTTGTGGTCATCATTACTACCCAGTTGGTCACCCTTTGTCCCTTGGAGATACAACTCTTATTTGCTGACAGTAACACTAGTTTGGATATGTTTAACGATCTGAATTGTGATTATGATATAATCTTCTTGATTAATGAAAATTGATATCATTAACTATTACTTATTCAAGGCAACCGTAGGTACTATCCTTCTGAATTGCAAAACATGTACAAAACACTCATTTACTTACAATGATGATCATTTTAGCTACAGATATTACACAAAAATCGCTAAATCGCTTTTGATGTGACGTAATTCCGAAGTTGCTACTCTCTAAACTACCTAGTTTCACACAAAATCAAAGTTCATACGACGCTTCTAGAGCTCTCACTGGCAGTACTGCGCACTATTACCAGCGACGTACTAGTTTTCCCTCGTAGAGTACTAAAATGTACTGTCCCACGTGGCTTGTCTTTCTACCATTCTGGTCTACATACTTATAAGTGAACATTTAGTACATCAGGTTACCGGATTATATCTCAATAGTATATTGAAAGTAAGTGCGTTCGTCATTTTGTTACCTGAAGCTACTTGTGCTGATTCTAATATTGTACTGTTCGTGGGGATATTGCATTACCTTTTAGTGATTGTGCCAATACCCGTGTGTATCGTTATATATCGTGAAATTTCGAACATTTGCGAATGCGGCGATAAACTCGTACCAATAACGGCATTTGTAGGCCTAAACTTAAACTGCGCTCTTCTAGGAATTATTCACGACAGGCGTATCCTCGTTCAGAAACAATCGCTTCCTAGTTTCACTGAATAATTACGTGAGAAACAGGTTTACTTTGGAAAATTTTCGGACGCTTATAAAACGCATTATCTGAAAACTGCTTAGAACGGGTAGTTCAGAACACCACTAATGATAGAAATGTATTAGATCTAATGGCAATAAATAGGCCTTAACTCCTTGAGCATTTTCACATCAAATGTGATATCAGTGACCATGACACCGGTGTGGCAATAAAGGTTACCACAGAACAAAAGGCAACTACAGCAAATACAAGGAAAAATTGTAGTGTCGCTTCTCAATGAGAAAATAGAAGCTTTTAGCACAGGACAGGGGCACGTTGAGGAGCTATGGCTCAAATTTAAAAGAATTGTCGACCACGCACTGGATTGATATAAACCCAATGGAACAGCCATTGACAGGAGGGACACCCAATGGTATACAGTCACCGTAAAAAACGCTTAAGGTAACAGAGATTACTGCTCAATAGGTGCAAAACAAAGCAAAGAGCTATAGATAGGGAGACCCTGTACGAAAGTCGTTTAGCGCTCAGAAGAGCAATGCGTGGAGCCTCCAATGACTATCGTAGCAGAATATTGTCAAATGATCTTCCACAAAATCCAAATAAATTATCGTAGTGTGTAAGGGCTGTTAGTGGCATCAAAGACCAGCACGGATTCCGAAAACATCGATCATTTGAAATTCAACTCGCACTTTTCTCATATAACATACTGAAAGTTTTGAATCAGGTGGTCAGGTACATGCAGTATTTATTGATTTCCCAAAAGCATCCCACTCAGTACCATGGCTACGGTTATTATCAAAAGTACAACCGTGTGGGTTACTAAGCGAAATTTGTGACCGGACAGAGGACTTTTTTGGTAAAAAAAAAAAAAAAAACGTGGCAAGTTTTCTTGAATGGAGAGTCATTCACAGAAATAGAAGTAACTTTTCGAGTGTGCCCCAGGGAAATATGCTGTGAGTCTTGCTATTCATGGTATACGTTAATAACCTTGCGAATAAGCTTAAGAGCAACCTCAGACATTTAGAAGATGATGCAGTTATCTACAGCACAGTGTGAAACAAGCTGCAGATATATTCAGTCAGATCTTGATAAGGTTTCAAATTGGTGGAAAGTCTGGCAACTTGCTGTAAATGTTCATAAATTAAAAAATGTAAACTTCACAAAATGAAACAAAAGACCGTAGTTTCCCAAGGCTACAATATCAGTGACTCATAGGTAATTCGAGTAAATCACGTTATATATTGAAGGCTTTGGATCAAGAGATCAGGTAGATGCAGTATTTCTCGATTTACGAAAAACATTTTACTCAGTACCACATCTACACTTTTTGTCAAAAGTACAATCCTATGAACTGTTAAGCGTAATTTGTGAGAGGGTTGAGGATTTTTTTTTGGTAGAGAAGAAACGGCAAGTTACCTTGAATGGCCAGTCATTGACATTTTTTGAGTGTTCCCCAGGGAAGTGTGTTGTGACTCTTGCTATTCATGTTGTAAATTAATAATCCTGCCAGAAATATTAAGAGCAGCCTCAGACATTTTGCAGATAATGTAGTTATCTGTAATACTGCCTGAAACAAGTTGCACAATTATTCAGTCAGATCCTGATAAGGTTTGAAAGTGGTGGAAAGATTGGTAACTAACTATAAATGTCCAGAAATGTAAAAAATGTGCACTTCACAAAACGAAAAAAACATAGTATTCACTGACTATAATATCAATGAGTCACGATGTAAGACGTTATAGGGATAAGAAACGGATAAACACGTAGGCTCAATAATGAGTAAGGCGGTTGACTGACTTTGGTATATTGGTGTCATACTGGAAAATTGCAGTTCGTCTACAACATAGATTGCGTACAAATTACTCATTTGACTTAGCCTACAACATTACTCGAGTGTGTCGAACCCGTATCAGATAGGAGTGACAGAGAAAACTGAACATAATCAGGAGGGCTGCACGAATGGTGTAACCTCCCCTCAAAATTAGTTCACATTTAGTGAAACCTCAAAACAGAAAAATTCCTAAACTTCTCAACAGTAAAAATTATAATTATGTCGTTCACATTCAGTGTAACGTCCCAACAAAATAATTTCCGTAACCTGGTAATAATACAATGTAACTAACCTCTCAATTAAATTATCGCTCACTTATAACTTTTCAATAATTGACTGTGAATTTAACCTGGTAAATTTTGGACGTCAGCAGTGCTGCGTCATGGCCCTGAAAGATCATTCTGAATAAAAAGAAAAATTCTTACCTCAATGAAGTCGCCGGATAACGCATATATATCTGCTCTTACAATAAATTTTTCTGGCACAGTCCTGTGCAATGCTGGCCCGATAGATTTGTCATTTATGAAAGGAAACAACTGATTTTTCTTTTGCAATAATCGGGACGATCATGGATTGGATAAATTAGTAAATTCTTTAAATTGAAATGAATGGTTGTTAAAAGTTACTTTTTATGAGAAAGATTATTAGGAGATTTTTAAAACATTTACATGGGACTTGAGATAACAATACTACATATGCGCGAGGCTGCTTTTACCTTATACAATAATGCTTAGGCTCCGGCATCGCTGCACCACGACCGGCCCAGCCAACACGATACACCATACAGACTGCTCGCTAGCAACAACTTACTGCTACAGCTACACAGTTCCTACTACAGTCAACACTGCTCTCTGGTCTGAGAGTCTCTTATACATTACATATCGCAGGCAGCTCGGACCTTTTATAATGGTCACAGGTTTCTTTGAGTCATGGGAGTGTGTCACAGAGATGCTGAAGTAACTGAACTGGCAGACTTTTGAATACACACATAACCCTAGTTACAAAGAACGGGCTTTAAATGATGACTGTAGGTTCAAATGGCTCTGAGCACTATGGGACTCAACTGCTGAGGTCATTAGTCCCCTAGAACTTAGAACTAGTTAAACCTAACTAACCTAAGGACATCACAAACATCCATGCCCGAGGCAGGATTCGAACCTGCGACCGTAGCGGTCTTGCGGTTCCAGACTGCAGCGCCTTTAACCGCACGGCCACTTCGACCGGCAATGACTCTAGGAACGTAGTACAAATTCTCACGTATCGCTCCCGTACGGACTGTGCTGTCAAGATAAGATTAATTATAGCACGCACAGAATCATTTAAACAATAATTCTTTTCGTGCTCAATGCAAAACCATAATAACTGGCACAATGGGAAGTACACTCTGTAATGCATTTCGCAGTGATTTATAAAGTGTAGATGTAGACTTTCGCTGTCTCTTTACTATTTGCTTTGTTTTACTATTACTCGCGTAACAACTAATATATGAGATAAAATATGTTGCTACGAAAAGAGCCCCGAAATACCTTTTAGTGATGCTGTGCTATGACTTTCTTTGGATCATTAATTTTCAACAAAACAAAATATATTATGTTCTTCTTGTTCTGGATCTGGCTTTCTATTAAAGGAACATTTTTTCGTTACTGTAACTCGCCATTAATTTCAACATATCTTCCTTACTTTATAGTTATTGAAAAGGTTAATGAAAATTACTTCGTTATCAATACTGATGTTACAGTACGCAATGATTGTTCAACATCAAAATTTTGCAGTAGATTTTTGTTAACAGTAAAACACCAATAAGTACCACGACTAACACGAGAACATGAGACTATTGTCACAGAAAAAGATGTTTTTACTGTAAGGTTGGCCAGACCAGAACTATGCACAGCAAGATTTCCTTTATGTTATGAAGGTAAATTATCTTTTGGCACTGTTAATAATATATTATCAGCAGCCTGCGTCAACCTGTAAAACACATCATAAAGTCTGCTGCTCTGCTCTGCAATTCCGAAAGCTGAAAGAAATAATTTTACTTCACTATTACCTGCCCGCTTCTTTGCGGTATGATTGGTTTCATTTAATGCAGTTTGAATGCGCCGCGGCAGCGGCTCGTTCGTTCGTAGCGCAGCTCTGCACCCCGAATAATATTTAAATAACTGAAAATGTCTTAAAGGGATGGGATAACATACCAGGCAAGCTTATTACAAATCATAAAGCAAGGTTTCACTAAGTAACTCTATTCAAAACATTTAAACAAATCAAATTATTACACACCTTTCCAAAGCTATGTCTAATGGCGTCCCTCTCACAATCTTGACAAAAGAACGCTACGCAAGCGTACAATATAACGTCACAGGCTCTTCCTAATCACGAAACTACAAGAAGACGACCGAGAAATTAATGTTTGTTCTGTACTATTTATACTAGTCGCATACTCTCATCTTTGTTTGATATTTAATAAGTAACGTCTGTGGCGGTTTCAATACTCGCGACACAGATACTATCTAAATTAAAAAAAAAAAAAACAGCACATAATTCTATACAAGAACAAAACATGACACATAATGCTTTCTCTTTATTACATAATATGTCTTTTGCTAAGAGACGTTACAATGCCTCCTGGCAGCAATTGACTAACGTTAAGAATGTTCGGCAATATGCTGCCACTAACGTCCGTTTTGTCATTGTTTGTCAACTTATTTGGAATATTCACTATTCACTTGTTTGCTCTTTTGCACTATAGTTTTAATTAAACTGTTTATGGTTTTCTCACACTTTGCGAGGTGACCGTAAACCTAGTCCCAGGGCCATTACAGTTTTCTGGCTCCCCCATTCGGGCTACGTGCGGTCAGAAAACCTGGGAAAACTGCACCGGAGCCATGGTCATCTCTCCTGGTTTGTCGTAATACGCAGTCTGATTGTTCATCAAAAAAAGGTTGGCATTTATCAAATGTTCACAGATAACAAAGGTTATTTATGATAAACTGTTAAACTTTTAGTCCCCTTGTTGAAAATGTACCTTTACTCTCTTTCACATTCGTGGTAATATTTGTGTTCTGTGTCACACTGAAAGTCAATCATTAAATAGTTTTACAGTGGTGTAATGGATTGTCTCTACACTTACTCACGACAAATGTTCTACCATGGTATGGCATTCGTGTCGGTTTGCTTCACTAATATGACGAAAACATACAACAGCTAACAAAATAATATTTTGAGTTTATACACAGTAAACTAAAGGAAAAAAGTTTTTCATTTAATTTCGTGTCCAGTAAATCATTTTGATGTTAGTACATTAACAGCGTAGTTGGTAATGTTCGGTTGAATGTCGACAATGTCGTACGGAGCGCGAGGCGCGAAGCAATTGTTGCTTAGCGTCGTCTGGAACGCGGCGTGCCAACGACCGCTGGGGTCGACGACCTGCTAACAGCGACGGAGTGTTGGGGTGGCGCCCGTGCAGTCGCGAACCGCGCCGAACCATTCACCAATGTCGCCGTGTTGCAGTTGTTTCCCGGGACCGCCTGGCTGGCGGCACGGTACCCGTCTCTGCTTCTCCGTATGGCTCCCCGTCACAACGCATGAAACAAATATTCCACAACGGTGTACTGTCTTTAAGGATACAGATTATTAGCTGTGGAAGAAAATGCAACTTGGTTAAAAGCGTTTATTGTTCAGTAAGCCGTCGTTTCGCTGGTATGCACAGGATGTTTTGGCGTGATAACGGGTTTCTTGTGGCTTCACAAGTAAATCGCATTGTGACACTGGTATTGAGGGTTCGTCACACGCACTTTGTACTACACACTTTCAGTTGTTCTCACGGTCGATACGCTGCCAGAGCGTCTCTCAACACGCGAAAATGTTTCGGTTCACACACACTAAATGTATCCGTCGAGTGATGTTTGTTCAATCGACTCCGAACGGATCACTAACTACCGTTTTTACACACAGTAAATTTATTCTTCGTTGAGCACTGCACTATGACAGTTAGTCACTCAACACTTGACTTATTCCGACGTATATATTGGGGCAGATACAACAGTCATTATCTGTCCCTGCTACACACAATATTCTGTCCTTTCCTAGATTGTTTATGCACACAGTTTATTTTTAATGCATATCACCTGTTCTTAGCATAATCACTCTCATCTACAATGAGTCCATTGTGTTTACCATGTCATTAAACACTTTTAGTATTGTTACTAGGCATATATGGCTTTTCTTGTTATTATTTAAAGGTGTGTGATTTTTGGTACATAGTTTTCTTTTTCCTTTTTCCTTGCCAGGTTATCACCCATCTAGCAAACAGATTTTACCATGTGCATGACAGATGGACTTGGGCATATTGCTCAATAAATACTTCATTTAGTACTAGTATTTTTTTTAATGATCTGTCCTACAGGACTACAGTGTAGTTTCTGCGTTGATTGACTTGATTCGGGTACCGCGTAATTAATACTCAAGGACGTGTACCAAGTACACAGGCTTCAATTGAAGCCTCGATACATACAAAGCGTAGGTTACTTGGAACGGGTTTGCTGTGATTGAATTCTGCTCCAGTGTCGTTCTCAGGTCACTAGTGGCAGTAACGTTACATCACATAATTGTTTCGTACTACAAAGTCATTTTTTTGTCCAGTAGAGACTCTCTCAGGGTTCCTTAATTCTAACAAAATTACACCTGTTACATTACTATATGAAATCTCATCATTAATTGTACTTACTTACTACAAATGAAAAATGATTCAAGAAATTATTCATTACTTTGTCAACAAAAAGATTGTTACACCTCGGTCGTACTTCTTTTTTCTCTTTGCGGCGCAACTGGTTAAGTTGTCCCATACCTTTTTTATCTTTTCCTCTCTTGTTTCTGCCCTGGCTGATAGTCTCGGGAGAGGCGTGAGCCATTCACTCTGTGTCTCATCAGCCCCTTTCAATATCTCTACTGGTGGGTATCCTGTACTGGAGTGTGGTGTTAAATTGTGTATTTCTACAAATTTAGGTACCAACTCAGGCCATTTTGTGTGTCGGTTTCCAATGTAAATTAATAAAATGGCGGCCCTGTCATTATTCTATTCAGTAAGTGATGGGTGATTAATATAAGAAAATGGGTTTAATACTTTAGACAAATTACAAGTGTGTATTAACTATAAAATGTAACAAACAACTCAAGTTAAGAGAGATAACAAATAAATCATTAACAGTTGGCAACACAGATAGGAGCAACAACTAATTAACACTCCACTGGTTTGTGTTCGGTTGGCAAAGTCTAAGGTCTATCTGTGTAATTTATTTACCCTTTCTCAAAACATGGATAACGCAATCTGAAATTACCTAACGTTGTGTAGACTTTGATAGGTTTATTCTACACAGAAGTTACACTACGTTGGTGCGGCTGAGAACAGGTGGCAAGACTGTGATTCTGTTTGCCCTAACAAACCGGAGCAGCAATGCTATACCCATTTCTCGATGCGTAGCGCCGTCCTAGATGACGGTCATGGTGCAAGTGTCCGCAGAGTAGCGATGTGTAAGGCCTGTAATTCGTTATCGAGAAGTCGTAGGCAGTCGACATGTTACAAGAATCGCAATTACTCTCTAATGGAGCCCTGAAATCTCGGCAGGTTCCAGCGTGTCACATTCCCGTTCGTCATCATCACGGACCAATTTGACTCACTCTTATAGTAGTGTGCACAAGAAGATCAAATGTCAAGAGCAGACCTGTTACCAATAAGATTGTCCTCCGCCCAGCGAGTTGTCCGAGATGATTGAGATAAAAGCTGCCGGTACACCTAAGACATCACCACAGTCTCACCAGTCAAGACTAGTGCCAGTGCAAAGTCACGCTCAGAACGAGTGTGCCAAGTGCAATCCACTTACAACAGTAGTCAAGACTAGAATTTTCTCCCCAGGTCAGTTTCTGAATCCTGAGACTTATTTTTCCCCTCATCAAGTTTTCATCAAAACTCAGTAAACTGGACAAGTCCACCAACGCAACCGCCACAACAGGGTTTTCGTGCCACGAGCGCCGCGTCTCCCCTCTAGCTCGTCTGTTCAACCCCCCGACCAATCCTAAACAGGGTAATAATATTCTTTTCCCTGCTGGAGAAGCAGACATCCCTGACTCACAAATTTCCGCACAGGGAGGAAAAGACGCCACGCTCCTGAATTGTGTTTCCCACGGCCACTTTAGGTAGCATGTATTGTGCGTTTTCATTTAGGTCTAAAGTGAAGAACGCATTTATCACCGTGATCGCTGTCTTGACGTTACAGCATGTGCGACCGGGGACCTCGTCCAAACTAAGGTAGTGCTTTTGTGTCCCAACATAGACCATTTCAGAGCCGCCATTAATGTTGCGTTCCATCCTGAAATTCTTCCGAAGGCTCGAGACTTCCCAAAAACTCAGCAAGAAGGAAACCACCACCTGATGGCTTCGTCTATAGAATACAGTCCAAGATGAAATGGAAACTCGTGGATTTTTGTGGACGCCAGTTCTAAACACAACTGATATTAACGACACTGCCTGAATGCCTCGGCCGGGCGACCTAATTTCTGTCCTGCGCCCCTGTCCCTGCCGTGGCCAGAAATGCCTAACAGGTAGATCCAGCTAGGCTCTTGTTCGCCTCTTCAGCCGAAAGCATTGTCTACACACTGGTGCGATAAATTCTTGGGACCGGCATCATTTTCCCGATAAGTGCTTTGAGATATTCCTCCTACTAGCAGCTGCACGTGGCTTCCAAGGCCTGAAAATCCAATGCAAGCTTTACTGTTAAATAACCAAACTACCTGCTTGTTCTCAACTACAGAGAATACTATTCGAAGGAGAGTTACCATAAAGACCCCGCATGCATTAACAATGTAAGTGCTCCCATCAACGCCTGCTGATGTCTGGGGTATAATAACAACATTACAGAATAGCCTTGAGTAAGAAAATAGGTGGGAGAGTCACTTCTCCTCCCACAGTATCAGCTACACAAAATATCGAGAGGGGACGGTCACAACTTGTCATTGTGCTACGTTGATTTAGTTTTACAAGATACATCTGTGGTTCAACGACTTTTGTACCGCAATAACTCTGACAAAAAAGTGGTATTTCAAATCCACAACATATTTATTGTCAAAGACTTCGACAGCAGAACATTACGCCCATAAACTAAAAAATTGAGGGTGTAAAAAGAGAGCAGTCTATATTTCAGTCTATATTTTCAGAGGTTCGTGTAGGAACAAAAACAACAAACAAACAATCCACTAAACACAGCCTCCAAAATGTATACGTTAAGGTGTCCTTTACCTAATACAGCCAAAACGTTACTACAAATGACGCACCCGGTGTAGTCATAAGAAAACCATACCAATCAAAAACGTTCCTACTGTTAGTTATATTGCCATTGTTTAGGAATAGCTAGTGATAAAATATTTTCCATTAGGAGCTTCACTTTGGAGGTAAAAAAATCAACAAACTGCAATTTCAGACAAAATAAACGTGCACATAGTTGTAGAACATTTGCTGCATTAATGCAAATATTGACAAAGTATCTACGAAATTTGTGTTACATACACAGAAACTTGAGCTGTTATTGCTATATTATTCATTATTGATGCTTCCTGGAGCGTTAAAGAGAGTCGAATCGGAACCTTTGGCGAGCGCGGGCATGTGCTCTGCTAACTGAGCTAAGTAAGCACAACTCCCGACTTATCTGCACAGCTTCACTTCCGTAGCTGAATTTCTTACTCATTACTGTCACATTTATTATTTGGAGATAATTATCAACCATGCAATATAATCCTAAACTATGATGCCCTCTATTGTAAAGTATGATGAAGTGGATTCCTGAAAGGGTACACCTTCGCCTGGGGCCCATTTACTAGCCACACAACAGTGTACCGTGGGTTCCCGACCATCCCATATGCCAGCAATACAACCGCGGGAGACCACACATACAGTAGTACTCATTGCTGAAAAAGAAAAGCTTCCAAACAAAAAGGGAGTATGCCAAAATCAGAATACATAGAAAGCTGTGCCTGCAGCCAAATTAGGGAGACGGATTTTGATTCCAGGATCTCTTTTAAAATATCAGCATGGACGGTGTCGAACACTTTGGAAACTAAGCACCAGATCCTAATGAAATCACTGTTGCAGCATGTGTAGGTGGAGGAGATTATATGCTGATTAAATTTCGGGGATAAAAGAGCAATTCATACAGCTACAGATAGATCTACACCATATAAAACGTACTGGAAAATGACCTAGAAGTTGTGGCACTAGCGTCTGTGGACTAGGACAAATATTAAACGCAATGAAAAAATCACTTCTTTTGTTTATGAGACACACAATATCAGTGATTCTCTTTTGTGTATCCCTTACTTTTGAGTTATTTTCAATATATTACGTAGTATTGTGAAGAACTTCTACCCATTGCTGGTTGATTTAATAGTCTTAAAAATAAGAAGAACAAATAAATCTATAGTTCGCTCTGGCGTACGTTGAATGCCAAAATAGCATATAAATATCACCCAAAGAAAAATCCTAGTTAAATAGATGTACAGTTTTATGTGTGATCTACCTCATTTCTAAGACATCCTTCTATCTTCAGTGACCACAACAATATCACATATGTTCCAAATCATGGACTAGCCGTACCATACTTAAAAATTTTATTTCAAAAACTGATACACAGTTTTTATTTTTTTTTGTCCACGTTTGTAACTTTACAGAATTAGATACAGTATCATTTTAAAGATGCTTTTACTCTCCAACATTTATAATTTTTTCCTAGTACTTTCTCTTAAAAAGTACAGACAAATTTTGTTATGTATCACATTTAGGGCTTCTTATCCTATCTTAAGAGCTATGAGGACTTGTTCATCTTCGTTACTGTGAAACATAGCTCTTCTGCCACCAGCTCCTTGCTATTACAAACGAGCTGCAGAAAGCAGTAAACAAAAGAGTACATTAATGAGAACACATCATTCAGTTAAAAAAAAAACACGACGACACCAATATAACTGGCTTTCATTTGATCTACACTTGTGAGCTGTCGCTAAAGAAGGTGCATAATTTGATGACCATTCAGAGTATGATATGGTTCTATCTGGCGTCTTAGAGACTCTCTACACAACCCCAGGTTGGTTACGAACGCACTGTCAGGCATTGATGACACATTCCTCTGGTATCAGTACATCATTAACGGCGCTTGCATAACTACAAATTTCAAGTGTCCCAGCAACAAACATTCACGGTATTAAGTTCGAGGGAACGACCGGGCCAAAGTATCGAACCTACCCAACCAAACCATTGGTCAGTAAGTACCTATATGAAGTGTTCTCGAAAATCTCGGAGAAAATGGGCTGGTGGGCTGGTGCTCCATCATGCATTCAATGCTGGAAGGGTACCTCTTGTAGCTGGGCAGGTAAGTCGTTTCAATGGAATTGAAGATACCTTGCACCAGACAACCATTTTGTTGTAGGCCAATATAAGGTCCTACTAGTGCATCACTAATAATTCCTGCCAACAAATTAACTGAAAATCGTCGATGATGCCTTGTCTCTTCAACTGCATACGTATTTGCATCAGCCCACACATATTAATTACGGAAATTGACAATCTTGTTTCGACCGAAACCAGCCTAGTCTGTGAATAGTATCCTTATTGTGAAGAGTGGGTCTTCACATTTTTGTAACACTCATTGACAGAAACGCATTTTGACACTTTCATATACCGGCCGTAGGGCTTGGAAACACTGAACGTGACACGTGTACAGCAACTGTTCATGCAGGATGGCCTACGCTAGTGGATGACTACCCACGATAGGTGCTGAAGTTCAATGTATTGTAGTTCCAGGATCTTTTTTCATTCGCGGCAGTGTTCGTTCCTCTGGTACAACAGTACGAATGGCACGACGTCTGACACGATTCGCAGCTGTCAAATCTACGAAACTAGAGGCTGCTAGTTGCTGGAAAGACCGCCGACTAATTGTGCGCGTTCTGGGTTACAAAACTGGTTCAAATGGCTCTGAGCACTATGGGGCTTAAATTCTGAGGTCATCAGTTCCCTAGAACTTAGAACTACTTAAACCTAACTAACCTAAGGACATCGCACACGTCCATGCCCGAGGCAGGATTCGAACCTGCGACCGTAGCGGTCGCGTGGTTCCAGACTGCAGCGCCTAGAACCGCTCGGCCACCCCGGCCGGCAGTTCTGGGTTTTTCACCTTGCAGGACACGGGTTCGACATTTGCTTCCATTTGTCAAACCATAAGGGAAGGTCATGTCTGCCATTTCTCGTCCGAAATAATTGGTTTCCATTACGCTGGTAAGTGCAACGATAAGCCTACAATATAGACGCCTTTCACAAATTTATTAAAACACAAACAGAATCCATTAGAACTAATGTATGCTCTGCACTCGCACTGCAGACGGTTTAGAGTAACAACAGTAATTTTACGGCATGTTGTATTCATGGACAATAGACTACTGTGTGTTCATTTGTTTGTTACGTTTTGAAGGCCGTTCGCAACAACAAAGAGCTTGCAGAAAAAGGGATGTGTTTCACAATAGCGAACGAGTGCTCACAGCTCTGAAAGTGCACATTTTAGGAGCCAACTGCACTGAACTTCTCTTTGCCACATCTCAAAACATGGAATACTCTTTTCTAAGAGAAAGTCACGAACGCCTGATGTCACAGACACGTTACTACCTTCTACCGTCTTATAGGATGACACTCGAGCAGCGCGCACAGTTGAAGATCGTGACAATAAAAGTTAGTGATGCGCTTCGCTTTCACAGTCAAAGACAGTGTGCTACGGCTGAGAAACATTTACGCCACTGTTTTTCAAATGGAATACCTTAAGTCAATATATTCAGCACAAGAAAAATCTGTTGCCAAAAAATCTGTGTAGCAAAGCATTTCTTCACCCCGAAAGCGACTATCAATAGGATAAAGCCCTTAATGTCATTATTTCAATAGCCTACTCACAGTCAAGGCGGCCGCTCCCAAGAAAGTTCATGTCGAGCGACAACTAGTGCGACAGGTAAGTTTCTCACTTTCACCATCACTAGCGTTGTTCATCTTATACATTTTACGATCTCGATGATTTCTCAAAATGTATACATCTCACTGGTACATAATGTGAGGTGAGAAGCTTATATAAAATAAACAAAAAAAAAATAAATAAATAAACAAAACCGACGCACTACGAATGAGTTATGCAAACTGGTAACAAATTGATATCTGTGCAGATATCGATGGAAAACGCAATATTTCACCTGATAAGGTATGTAAACAGGGCATAAAGTCCTAACAAATTTCATTCCGTATACTCAATAGGACAGTAACTATGCTTCGCCGACAGGCGCGCGAATGTATTTGGAGATGATAACATTTGAGAGAGAAATGTAGTTGGGCTGAAAGAAGCCGATTGGAGTAATCAACGAATCGCTCGACATATGAATAGGTGCGATGCCACTATTAGACGATGTTGTCAGGAATAAGTCAACCATGGTCGAACACAACGTCAACGACGAAGAACTGAAGGACCGATCAGTCTTCAGAGAGACACTCAGAGCAACGAATTCATCGTCATTGATTATACGTGCAAATGGTGTATCAGTGATCATTAATAGGCTTCTCACAGAAAGGAGGCTGAGCTCGCGGCATCCTTTGGGGTATAGGACCGTTTGCGTTGGTTTCGGGAACATTCGGCCTGGAATTTCACCTTCAGTGATAAGTTCGTCTTCAGTGATAAGTTCCGCTTAGAATTCAGGCCCAGTGACCACCGAAGATATGTCTGTAGACGTCCCGGACAGCAGTGTGAGACCAACCCGATTGCCGCCCCCTATACGCCCCGATAACGGGGAGTGACCGTTAGGGATGCCATTCCTTTTCATAACAGGGCCCCTTTGGTTGTCATCCGTGGCACCCTTACGGCACAGCGGTACGTCGCGATATTCTGCGGCCTCGAGGAATATAATGACCGCCCGCACAAGGCGAGAGTTTCTGCTGCTTGTCAGTGTATGTCAATCCCCTACCCTGGCCAGCAAGATCGCAGGATATCTCTACAATTGAGAACATTTGGAGCCGTCCTGCGTGGCCGAGCGGTTCTAGGATCTCCAGCCTGGAACCGCGCGACCGCTACGGTCGCAGGTTCGAATCCTGCCTCGGGCATGGATGTCTGTGATGTCCTTAGGTTAGTTAGGTTTAAATAGTTCTAAGTTCTAGGGGACTGATGACCTTAAAAGTGGTCCCATAGTGTTCAGAGCCATTTGAACCATTTATAACATTTGGAGCACTATCTGCAGGGCGTTCCAAACAGCTCGGGATTTTGACAATCTAACGCTCCAATTGGACAGAATTTGGCACGATATCCCTAAGGAGGACACCCTAAAACTCTGCCAATCAATACCAATCCAACTGCAGGCTTGAGCGCCAGAGATGGACCAACGCATTGTTGACTTGTTCAGTTCGTGAAGCACTTTCTCGTGAATAAATGTCCACCTTTTCTGAAATTGTAGTCATGTGTATATCTGTAAACCGATTTTCGTGCCATTGGGTTTATTCTTCATGGTGCGTAGTTTCTCCCTGTCTTAGAGTGTATGGCCATCTCCTTTATGTAATCTCCCAACCATGAAACGAATGAAATTTCTATATCTTTGTGTCCCAAAACAAACACAAATTGGTTTTAAACAGTTATGGCCAGTTATTCGAAGTACAGATCTACGCTCTCGCTGGTAACTGTGTTTTCTGAAGTACACCCTTCCTTAAGTGTCGCAGCTAAGGCAGGGTATAATCAAAACGATCTGCGCCCGAAGTCTCCATTTCCGGAAGTCTGAACTAGACGGAAGGTAACTGCACACCGTGCCACGGAACTGGAGTCGCCGACCAACCAGAAGTTGCCTCCGACCCTCAGCAGGTAGCGACTGGTAGCAGGAGCCGGGGGCATTGATCTCAGCGCCGCTCGTAAAGCCAGAGGCTGCTCCGCTCTGCCCTGCAGACTCGATTACCGCCGACTTATCGACCTCGTCTGGCTCCATCCGGCACTGCGCTCTCTTACGTGGTCCGCACGGAGTTCTCACCGAACAAGAGGTCACTCCACCTGGCTCCGACACGTACTCTAGAGACCTGCCACTTCACCTGATAAGGAAATCTGTACCTCACATGTGTTTTTACGGGCGACAAAATCCTGGAAGCTATATAACACCAAAGCAGTCAAGTATCTCAATTGGAATCAGTCGCCAGAACGCACTTTGGTTTCACTGTACTTTTCACTTTATACTCTACTGCAATTTTACTTCAGAGGATGTCTTGGAAACATGAGTGTCTTCTTACTCCCAGATATCTCAACAACATTAGGTATGATCGAAGAACGGAAAAGCAAAACAAATAGAAATGAACCTTGTGTCATATACATCAATAAATGGAATAAAATAAAAGTACTGTTTCAGGGCAGAATACAAGTATTTGAATCAGATAATTACTGAACAGTGCAATAATTGACAACCAGATTCCACACGTGGGGACCACTGTTAATTCAGCTTGGCGCAGTTAAATTTAAATTGAATGGCGTAATTAGTGGTTACGTGTGATCCACAGGAACATACAGATGTTGTCACCGTTATTCCGTCGCTTTGCTATTTCCTTTATTACACTACTGATTTCAACACATACATTTCATAAATGGATATGCTTTCCCTTATTAAATGTAAGCCGTGGTTTATAATTTGTTAAGTAGAATTATCTGATAATATATTTCCGAAATATTCGGCCACGGCGTAATTGTTCTTGAAGACGGGAATAATACTGGAACTGGGTTGCTTTATAGCCGCTTCCGAACGCTCTTGCAAGTTACCAGCAAATTTTCCCGTGTATTTAGGCCCAATTAGTTTTCACGTACCCTTCAGCTTCTTTCTCAGATATTACTACTATGTAATCCATCTGATATCTTCTTGTTTTCCCTGGGATATCATTCTTACTGCTATCGACCATTATGTTTGCCATTATTAGCAGACATTTATTGCAGAACTCAAGCAGACTCTTTCCTCCCCTATTCCCACTTCCGAATTACAAGTTCTCCCGAAATTCTACTTTTTATTTTGTCTCTTATGTAGCGTGCCGATCATCTGTGACTACTACCGTTTCATTTCCTTTCACAGTATAAAATCTGCGTTAAATCCATTATATACTGTCTCATCGTCGTCTGCTTTTGTGGTCCATTTATACCTCAATTACACATTTCCTGCCAAACTCATGCGTCACCCAGAAGTGGAGGAGGGAATGGAATGAAATTTGTTGGGTTAAGAGCGTGTGTGATGTTATTTCACTGATTACAAAATTAAGTCAGATTTACAAACAACTTGAAATTACGAGCCAATTTAACAGTATGATGTTGCACCTTGATGTGGCCTGAATGTTTGCACTGATTAGGTTAGGGAAGATGACATAAAACTGTTCTATCCTTGCCTGAGGCATGTTGTAAGGTGTCGTTGATATCCTGGAAACAACTGCTGGATTGCAGTTGAGAACCGAGCTACTCCGACACAAGTGCCATCTGGGAAAGATCTCTGGATATTGCTGGCCACGAGGCACACAGTCGTTTCATAGAGATTGATGTCTTGTGTGCACAATCACTGTCTTCTTCATAAATGGCACCAGGACGCAGTCACATGAGACGTGACGCATCAGGACGCAGGATGCCGATGAAGTACTGCTGTTCGATCAGACTCCCCTCAATCTCTACCATGCATGTCCTGAACTCGTTGCCAATGGCTCCCTACGTCACGACGACAGAAATAACACCGCTCTGCCTCTGCACAATATTAGAAAAATGGAGCCTCTCCCAAGGACGCCACCATACTCATCGATAACAGTCATCTGGGGTAGTGCAGAACAGCGATTCATTGCCGAACACAATACACCACTATTCATCAACAGTCTGTGCTTCCCGGTCATAGAACCATAGTCAGTCATTTGTGTTGTGTTAACGGTAGCCTACGATGCAATGGTGTGAAGTGATACAGAGTGTTCCAGAGAGTCCACTTCCTGTTCTAGGATGGAAGGCGCCGATGTGAATGTGTTATGAAGCGCTTGGTGTATAGTTAGCGATTCTGCGTTGCTGTTGTCAGGATTGTTCGCCTGGAACTTTGGTGATCAGTAAGCCTGCCTTGACATTCCCATGCAGTACAACGTCGGAGGACAGTTACTTCGGAATGCCCCAAGAATCGGGATATTGCAAAATTCCACCAGCAGCCAAATGGAGGTCCACAAAGAGGCTCCTTTCAAACTCTGCAATGCCGAAAATGCAGCCTCACATTAGGACGTTGCATCGTTTGATTGTATATCATTCTTCTCAGAGCACATACGAGATATAACTCTTGGGAGGGGTGTTCTACAACTAAAGCAACACTTTCTCTGAAAGCAGGGTTGGTTTTATTCAGGAGATCAGTACTCCATGTTATTACCCATTCTTTTGGCTACAAAACCCTATTTTTTCAACATAATCTCCGATCAATGCAACGGCCATCCGCTACGTTATGGCTACGGCCTGTATGCCCGCAGGGTATTCCTCTAGTGGTCAGTGTCTTGCTGCGTCAACAATCTCCACATCATCCGCCTACTGCTTGCGCATGGTGATCCTTCACTTCCAGTGAGAGTATCCGCACATTCTAGAATTTCAGAAATCACAGCTGTGTACGCGCAGTCGACACAAGGGAGATCGGACAGGTTCGCACAATCTTGTTGTGATGATCACAGACACCTCGACCAACGACTCACCGTGCTTTTGTTCACTTCTAGGCCTCCGTAGATATTCTTCAAGTGCCTATGAATATGTACTTGCCTCTGGTTTTACACGAAGGGAAACTCAATGATGGCTTTCTGCTTGGAATGCGCTTCCGTTACAGACTCCATTTCGAAGGTTACATATAGCGTCGCCACGTATCGGAGCTTTATGAAACTATACAGCTGAAGCAGGAATATAGCACAGGCCCACAACAAATTCTGAATTTTTTTCAACATAAACTGGCCGAGAAAAAAAGTGTGTGGCGTTACTTACTGAACGCCCCTCGTATATGTCGGTCACTAGCTGGTGTTACCGACTACAGGCGACCACTACTTGGCATATGTACGTTTCAGACTTTTAATGTCCATTTGTGCTCAGTTGCGTGTAGTGTTATGCTTATAATTATTACTTTTGATGTGTCAAATTACAATCAAATAAAACGAATTTATCATTGCACACGCGTTTCGCGTTTATAATTTGAAAGGCATCATCAGTGACTGGAAACATATTGGACATTATAAATTATGTCAATATTTATCGTACTTTATTTTCTACGACGTAATAATTGTTTTATTCACAAATTTCGTAAATTTTGCTGTACATGTGTTGTTGTACCTGTTTTACAGCTGTTCTTCTTTTGCTTATAGCCATTCGAAACTACATTTGCACAGTACTAGCAAATAAACACGCATATACCTGACTTCATACTGTGAATGTTGTTGCCAATTATTTATTGTTATTGACAACTATTGAATACATGTGATTTTCGCCCCCTAATTCCTCTGTAAGTGTGTTAGTGTGTGTGTGTGTCTGAATTGTTAGTTTTTTTAGTGTATACAGGGCCGGGGAGGGGGAGAGGGTCAGAAACATTCTAAAAGGCTTGTAAGGGTGTTGCAGTGACGGTTGTGCTGGGAAAAAGTTGCTAAGAAACAAATTCAGTACGTGGGGCCGTTTACGAGTTAATTAGCATTGAAGTTAGCCAATCAGACCCTTCATCATGGCCCCTCCCCAAAAGAAGGTGTCGCGTAACACGTTCTTCTTTCACCAATGGGGAGATTATCATGTTGAGATCATTTTCAATTACAGCCCACATGTCCTGTGGACACACATTATGTGTCTTCAATGCAAGAGTTTCCATTGCATTCTGCATTCTCATTCCATTGATCACTGCTGATTCCTCCGCCTTGAAGGGGCAGTTTCCCACACCAAAGACAGAGAGCTGTCCTAAACTTATGCCTGTTCTGCTGTTTTACATTTCGTACTAACCTGTTAGAACAACAAAGCAAAACGTTGCACCTTCTGAGCCGTGCACAGGCAACAGATTTGGACAGATGGAACAAAGACTGTAACGGCTTGTGCTCCGTTACTAGAAAAATCATCCCATCAAACAGATAATGGCGAAACTTTGCCACGCTCTAGATAATAGCGAGTGCTTCCTTGTCGATTTGGAAATAATTACATTGCACCTTGGTCAACAGCTTGGAAGCGAAAGCAGTCGGCCTGTCCTGTGGAGTAAACCTGTGCGAGAGCACGACTCCGATTGCTACGAAGAAGCGTTCGCTGCTGAAACCTCCGGCTTTTGGGGATCGAAATTAACAAGGCATTTGTAGCTCAACAAGGCATTTTTAAAATTCTGGAATGCGTCTTGACACTCTTTCGTCCAAACGAAAGGCAAATTCTTCCGGCGGAAACGATGCAACGGAGCTGCAATCTAGCCTGCGTTGGTTATAAACCGTATACAATATGTCATCTTCCCGGGAACTGAATGCAGTTCCGTCACGTTCCGCTGGGCAGGGAGGTTCCGGATGGCCAGTAACTGTGACAGAAGGGAAAAACACCTTGACTATTAAGAACATGGCCTAGTCACTGAATTTGTGTCTGAAAAAACAGACACATTTGTCCAGGCAACACTTATTTAAACCTACAGCTGAAAGTATTCGATAAAGCGTTTGAAGGTTACTGACACCACAATATCGTCCAAGTAGTCTGAACAGAATGGAACTTTTGCTGTAAGTTGTTCTAAGTAGCGCTGAAATTAGAACAACTCTACTTGTGTGTTGACCACAGACCTGCTTGGTATTCACCAATTTTGTGTTCTAACTGTGGCCGTTTGTTGACGGGTGGATGGGTTACCACCTGGGGTATTCTCTTTATTCCTCGCACGAGTCATGGTTGCTAGTAATCTTGTCGGTTCAGTGTTTCCACCGGGAGGTTAAAACCACGGATTGTTAATTCCTGGAGCAATCATTTGCAGCTGCACTCTCTGGGTGGACGGACACTGATTAGGAAGTCGCCCACTCTGGATGCCGTCGCGCCTGGATTTCCTGTGCTATTTTTGGTCCACCCCGAGTATTGTATTTCCTCAGCACCCTTCATATCTGATGGGCTTCCCCTATACGTCACACGGGGAGGCGCCCAGTATGGAAATAGCAACCCACCTGGGTATATATTTCTGTGGGTCTGTGTTTTTGTGTCTCTCTCTCTCTGTCTCTCTCTCTCTCTCTCTCTCTCTCTCTCTCTCTCTCTTTCTGTGTGTGTGTGTGTGTGTGTACACCCAGAAATACTTCATGTCCATCACTTCCCTGTCGACACCCAAATCAGGCACTATAACCTCGCCTCTCATACACCAGGTAGTAAAGAAGAGATACAACAGTTTATGGCAACCAAAACTGTCTGATCTAGTTGTGACGGTACAAATCCCCGTTAGTAGATGATAGGTCTAGTATGCAAGGATTGCTTTATGGAGAGCGAGGGCGCGACATGGTGCGCCATTCACGGAAGCGCGTGGCGCGACGGCGCGAGATTTGCGACGGATCGGTGGGATTGCCTCCGCCGCCAGGCAGCCACGTGGCCCGCAGCTTGGGGCATTGTTTGGTTTTCTGCACATTACGCGAAAATTACGTAACACTCGGTGTAGAGCGATGCGGCAGTGGATTGGGGTCAGCAATATGCACCTTCTGAAAGATCTATCTTTATTTTAAGTTACGAGATGCAAAAGTTATAGTAACTTTAAACTTGTTTGATATCACGAATACTGAAAAATTAATAAAAATAGTAAATAACAACTTACATAGATGAGAGATCTCTCATTAAAAACGTCTCGTCATAGCGGATCGAGTGCCGTAGTCATAGGTTAAGATTCATAAATATTAAACTCCTAAAGAACAATAAACTAAGTATGATGGGAAATTGCTCATAAAAATTTAATAGAAAATTCATGACGTAAAGAACGGCACTACATAATATTTTGGGTAGCATCACATGTATTTTAAACTAGTTAAGTTAAACTGTACAGTTAACTTGCAATTGTTTTCATCGTTTCCAAATTATTTTAAACATTTATCTCCCATAATTAACTAATTATTATAGATATGGAGATTTTGAGCAGCACAATGTGTAAATCGCTACAGATTACGCCTAAAACAGTGCTAGATGCAGCTCTATGTTAAAACTTTGCAGCACAGATGTAAACAAACAAATATGCACTAAGTGGCTCAATTTTGCAAAAACTAAAACTTGATTTTCGGGCGTTAGAATAATACTAGAAATTAATGTAGCATAGTAAATAAGATGTAATTTTTAGTGCGGTTCCGATGGCGTACTTATTTCTGTTGAGGGATGTATGTGTCAAAATTTGTAACCTTCACTGGTAAGATTGGTACTTACATAACAAGGGGGAGGGGGGGGGGGGTAGACATCCGAGCCTATACAAGCGAGCGGCCATCTTGGCCAGGGGTCAGTCGTTGGTGAGTCGTTTTGGACGGTGGGTGGCGAGCGAGGGTGGCCCATGTGGTCGTTTGAGTAAGAATTTTTCGCTCCGATTTACTTCGACAAAGAGTATTGTTTAATAGTGCAAGTGTCCAAGCATATATTTGGTGAACTGGAAGTGCTACGATTAAATCTGTGAGTACGAATTACGAGATATACATCGGCGTAAGTGAACATGTGGCGATCTGTCATTTCGCACCAAAAATATTAGAACAAAGAGGACAGTGGGACTTATGGTTCTGTTCGAGCTGATTGAGTAACTTTCGATTATAGCAGCCTACATTACTGCTGTTGGGAGCTCGGGGTCAAATTATTATTAAAGTAAAACTGTAAACCGTCTCACCAGTGCTAATTTCATTGTGTGAAAGAAAAGGACGACGCCAATAAATAAAGACGATAAAAACTTAATTGAACTATGTCGTGAAAAGTGATTTTGCTGTAATAGTCGCCTAATTTTTGTTCCTAGTATAACCTGTACTCATGCCTGAGTGAATATTAATTCAAAAACTGTAACTAATTCGCGGGTGTGGAACGGTGTACTAATGCACCAAGTGTTGAAATCATCCCCTGAGAGTGAGATTTGCACTAACATTTTTTAAGAACATTTGTAAATGCACATTCAACTCTTCAACGGCCCCGTCGCATAGTACACAATAAGTAACAGTCATGGAGGACGACGATTTACGTCAAGATCTAATAGGGAATGTGGAAGATGAGGGGTCTCGATAGTTAGCACCAATCTCCGTTATCAGTCGAACGTGGCATGGAGAATGAACTAAGCAAACACAGCATTCGACCAACGCAATTACAACTAAATCCTCCACCACATCTTACCCCACAGAGAAGAATAGAAACAACTCGCCGCTAAAATTCTGGACGCTCTGGACACCTCGCCACTACATAAAAAGGAGAGGACTATTTGACGGCCGGCCGCTGTGGCCGAGCGGTTCTAGGCACTTCAGTCCGGAACCGCGCTGCTGCTACGGTCGCAGGTTTGAATCCTGCCTCTGGCATGGATGTGTGTGATGTTCTTAGGTTATTAGGTTTACTTAGTTCATCTGATAGCCTCAGATATTAAGTCACATAATGCTTCTATTTGATCCATTTGAAGTATTCGATGACTGTTACCCCGCACGACATTAATCGTCACAACAGTCCTATTCACTTCAGTCAATTGCAGTGCTCTGGTCGAAGTCGCTTCCCAACACACCGTAGCTGTTCTCTGTCGCTGTATAGAGGTGACAGCCATTCGTCAAACCGCTGAACTCAGTAAAACTCCGCAGAGAAAATCCTCTGTGGGCGACAGTTACCGAGATGTCAGGAAATCTTCCCTGTCCAGAAGGTGGTCGACTTTAGGACATCTCTTTCTACAGTGTCCAATGATTATAATCGTCAACTTAATAAAATTATGTTCCCTGATACGAAAGTGATTGTGGTGATGACCGAAACTGGGAAATATGTCCAGACAACAGGAATTTGTTGTTTTAACATAATGTACTGATAGTCCTATTCTCGGATGAGATTTCTTGCAGGCATCAAGGCTGGCATATTCAGGGTATCCCAGAAATGTTTATACAAACTTCGAGGGATTGTAGAGGGTGTCTTGAGCAACAAATCGAGGATAGGAATCGGTGTCCAAAAACGTCATCCAACGACGCTGCAGAATGTCGAAGTTATAAGCCCTGACTCCTGACACTACTCCAGCTATTCAGCGCCAAACGTGATTCTGTATTTGGCATGACACGGAACTTCTCGCAATGTTGTTATTTAGTCAGTAATCGCGGCTGATTGCTGTAATCGTCGATAGAGAAGATGGAATCAGCCAGAGAGCGTATGGGGTGTCGTCGGCTGAGCAATGAATAATTAGGGAAGAGGTGGAGAGGATGCTGCAGGATGGCATTATTGAACATTTAAAATGTCTTTGACCATTCTCTGGAGTATTTGCAAAGAAAAACGACGCAACTTGAACCCATGCCTAAACAAAACGACTAAAAACATTAATGATACCCAAGACTGAAAGTAGCAACCACGGATACGCAGAGAGATTACCGGCAAATCGAGGATGAGCTGGCTGACCAGAAGAGACTACCTTCAGAACACATCATGGCTTTTGGGATATGGGTTCAAAAGGTCTGCTTTTTGGGAGAAATCTCAATCATTGTTGCATTCAATGACACTACTACTGAACTACAGCAGAACTGAAACCCATGGAAGCCTAAAGAAAAGGATCATATTAACGTATGGAACATAGTATCCTGAACAATTTCCACGACGTACCAACACTCGATAGCCTAGTATTCCTGAAGATACTCGAGAAAATTAGCCTCAGGTATCATTGGCGAAGTACGTCAGACAGTATTGCAGCCACTGTAACGAATAACAGTGATGGAAGAGATGCCGCAATTACCTCCGCGGCATCTGCTACATGTTTGACCTGCAGCAGCGCCATTCAATCTGATTGGAATCGAACCCTTCAAGAGGTTACCAATATCGACAAACGGAAATCGGTAGGTAAGTAGACTGCACTACCTCACTAGCTAAGCTGTCATCAAAGCTGTGCGGGATGCCGAACCTTCATAAATTGTAAGGATGCTCGTAGAAGACGTAATTTAAAAGCACTGAGCACCACTTGTGATCGTCTCAGAGATGAGAAAGTTTTCTAGTCGAAGCCAGAATCAGCGGTAAATTTGCGTTGGGACAACACCCACCAGACGAATGGTATGATAAACTACTTGAATAAGACGTTGCCAAGCATACTGTCAATGAACGCTGATGTTCCTCACTGCTGCCTGTCGTGACATTAGCACATAACACTGCGAAGCAAGAAGTAGAGCATTGCAGTCTCTGTCTTCCTCTACAGTTTTTGCCCTATACAGCTCCCTCCACTACCACAGCAGTCATTCGGTCGTAAATTAACAGATGTTCTATCGTCCTGTCCTATCTCCTTCTCAGTGTTTTCCACATATTCCTTTCCGATTCTGCACAGAACCTCCTCATTTCTTACCCTATCAGTTTACCTAAAGGCCACGGCCTTGCCGCAGTGGACACACCGGTTCCTTTGAGATCACCGAAGTTAAGCGCTGTCGGGCGTGGTCGGCACTTGGATGGGTGACCATCCTGGCCCCATGCGCTGTTGCCATTTTTCGGGGTGCACTCAGCCTCGTGATGCCAATTGAGGAGCTACTCGACCGAATAGTGGCGGCTTCGGTCGAGAATACTATCTTACGACCGGGAGAGCGTAGTGTGCTGACCCCACGCCCCTTCTATCCGCATCCTCCACCGAGGATGACACAGCGGTCGGATGGTCCCAGTAGGCCACTCGTGGCCTGAAGACGGAGTGCTTTATCAGTCTACCTAATTTTCAGCACTCGTCAGTAGCGCCAGATCACAAATGCTTCGAATCTTTTCTGTTACGGTTTTCCCACTGTCCATGTTTCACTAGTATATAATGTTGTGCTCCAAATGTATAGTCTCAGATATTGCTTCCTCAAATTTAAGGCCTATGTTTGATAGCAGTAGACTTCTGTCGCGCAGGAATGTCCTTTTTGCCATCGCTAGTTGGCTTTTGAAGTCCTCCTTGCTCTGTCATTGGTTAATTTACTGCTTAGGTCGCAGAATTCATTAACTTCGTCTATTTTGTGACTATGAGTACTGTTGCTAAGTTTCTCGCTCTTCTAATTTCTGCTACTTCACATTAATTTTGTCTTTCTTCGATTTACTATCAATCCATATTCTATACTCATTAGATTGTTCGTTCCATTCAGCACATCACGTAATTCTTCTTCAGTTTCACTTAGGATAGCATTGTCATCAACGAATCGTATCGTTGATATCCATTCACCTTGAATTTCAGCTCCACTTCTGAATCCTTCTTTTATTTCCATAATTTCTTCTTCGATGTACAGATTGAACAGTAGAGGTGAGAGACTAATCGGTGTCTTACACCCATTTTAATCCGAGAGCTTTTTTCTTGGGCGTGAGCTCTTATTATTCCCACTTGGCTGTTGTACATATTGTATATTACTCGTCCCTGCCTATAGCTTACCCTTATATTTCTCAGAAGTTCAAACGACATCCATCATTTTACAATGTCGAATGACATAGAAATTCTGATGGAGTATGCTCTATCCCTACTGCACTTAATTGATCTTAAGTCCTCCAAAGTTCTTTTACATTCCGATTCTAATACCGGACCCCCTGTATCTTCTGAATCGACTGCTGTTACTTCTTCTATCACATTAAAAAAATCTTAGTCCTCATAGAGCCCTTAATGAAATCTTTCCACCCATCCGCTCTCTTGTCTGCAGTTAACAGTTGAATTCACATGGCAATCTTAATGTTACCATCCTTACTTTTGATTCCACCGAATGTTGTTTTCAATTTCCTGTACGCAGAGTCAGTCTTTCCGACAATCATTTCTTTTTCAATTTGTTCTCGTTTTCATGCAGCCATTTCACCTTATCTTTCATGCACTTATATTTCATTCCTCAGTGACCTGTATTTCTGTATTCCTGAATTTCCCTGAGTATTTTTGTACTTCCTTCTTTCAGCAATCAATTGAAGTATTTCTTGTGTTATCCAGGTTTTCTTGGCCGTTACCTTCTTTGTACTTACGTTTTCTTTTCCAGCTTCTGTGATTGCTCGTTTTAGAGACGTTCACTCCATTTTAATTGTACTTCCTACTGATATTACTTATTGCTGTATCTAGTTTTAGAGAACTTCAAGTCTGTCTCGTCATTCCTTAGTATATCTGTATCCCACACATGTCCTGTGGATATACGTTATGTGTCACTATTGCAGTGGTTTCTATTGCGTTCTGCATCCTCATGCCACTGATCATTGCTGATTCTTCCGCCTTTAGGTACTTTTTCTCACTGAAAGGTCAAGAGAGTGCCCTGAACCTTTGTCCGCTCCTCCGCCCTCTTTGACAGGGCCGTTGGCAGAATGAGGGTGATTTCTTATGCAGGAAGTATTCGGCCGCCAATGCTGATTATTAATCAAAATTTAATCGACGACGCGTTTCGAATCCGGGACCGCGGACGCTTTGGTTCGCCTCATAATGAGACACGCTGCTCCTAGATCTCGGGTGTAACCGTAGGCTTCATGTGGGTTTTTAAGCCTGTGCGAGAAGGGGGATTTTTAACAAAGTAACCAAAGCACAACTTAAGGCCGAATCGTATCCGTTGTCACTTATTACAAATGAAGCCGGAGATCATGACCCTTCATCATACATGCAATAAAATATGTATTCATGAATTAATTCCTGACAGGAACCGGCAATATTTGCAGTTGTAATAACTTAGAGTGAACACTGCACCGAATACATCATCAGATATGTATAACATAAACGAAACATTGTGTGAAAATTAATGAACCAGGCTACCTCCGTAATTACTGGTATTGGACAATTTACGAAGCAATGTACATGTAATTAGAATCGTTAATGGTGGTTTCTGTGTAGAAGCTATTGTGCATTATATTTCATTAATTAAAAAACTGCGGTTCAGTATCGAAAATATCTCAGAAATCTCAATTTTCCCTCAAAAAGCGTAATATTATTTCAAATATAGTCAGTGATAAAATTTTAAGCAATGAACTTCATTTTGGGTTTTTCTGTTATAAACTTCCATAATGCTTTCTTAAATCCGCTTCCTTCCACTTTTCCTTAATACATTACGTGTGTCATTAATGAAAACATCAAATCCGTATAAAATTTAGATAACAAGGCATCGAAAATAATAAAAAGTAGATTGAACTATCTACGAAGCGTCTTTTTCACCTTCAATATTTTGATTCTTAATTTCCAGAAATAAATGATTCACAACAGACTTGCATAATGTGACTGGTGGCACGAAAGTCTGCATTCCTCCGATTATACAACTAAAACGTTTGCATGGATAGCGCGCAGCGTTATGTAATGACAACAGTGAAGAACATTATCAGATCTCTTCATTCCTTCCTTACGGAATTAGTTCCCGGACGCTTAATAAATTACCGCTCTCCCCTACCGCTACGAACCACTAAACATTCCCTACTCATCCTCTCGAAAACTGCAGTTATTCTACATTTCGCAATCAAGACTGAGTGTTCCAGCTAATGATTGCGTCATTCTACCACTGGTGGTTATTACAGGCACCCCAAGCGGAGATTACTTGGCTTATCCCAGCTAACCTTACCTATCTGATAATGTGCTTCATTAAAAAACCTAACATCAGAGTCAAATTTAGCGACTGCAGTACCTGTATTTCTAACAGCACAGCACGTAATCCTAATTCTGTTACGTTCATGTAATTTCGCTTTCATGTTTGGACAAAAGTCTCGTTACATAATGAGAGTAACACGACATAGAAATATATCGTTTCTAGAAACGCTTTCTTTTGGACACATTCTCTCAAAGAATAGAACAAAGCACTAGTATCTACATCTACATCTACATAGATACTCCACAACCCACCGTAAGGTGTGTGGCGGAGGGTACCCTCTACCACTATTAGTCGTTTTCTTTCCTGTCCCACTCGGAAACAGAGCGACGGGAAAACGACGGTCTATATGCCTCCATACGAGCCCTAATTTCTCATATCTTATCTTGATTCTCCTTACATGCAATGCATGATGACGGTAGTAGAATCATTGGGCAGTCAGCTTCAGATGCTCATTCTCTAAATTTTCTCAGTAGTGATCCTCGAAAAGAACGAGTGTCATTGGAGTTCCCAAAGCATCTCCGTAACACTTAGGTGTTGTTCCAACCTCCCGGTAACAAATCTAGAAGCTCGCCTCTGAAATTAAAATTATTCGATGTCCTCCATTCCGATCCGGTACGGATCCCAAACACTGGAGCAGTATTCAAGAATAGGTCGCACCAGCGTCCCATATGCCGTCCCCTTTACAGGTGTAACATACTTTCCAACAATTAAAATGAACGTGAACAGTGACAACGGTTAGAAAATTTTTTTCTGTGCTGACCAGTTAGCGTAAGTTGAGTCGTAGCGCCTGCTCCGTTCACTGCCACCGTCTACCATTATGGTGGTAGGTCTAAAACAGACCGAAACTGGAAACCTTACAAAGAAAAAGAAATTTCTTACTGTTGTGACTGTTCATGTTCGTTTTAAGTAACAAAAAAAACGCTGTTTTTTAAATGTCCCCAAAAATTATTGATTGCTACAATTCGCCCAATAAAGCTAAATCGACCATTCGCCTTTCCTACCGCAATGCCGGCCGCAGTGGCCGAGACGGTTCTAGGAGCGTCAGTCCGGAACCACGCGACTGCTAATGTCGGAGGTTCGAATCCTGCCTCGGGCATAGATGTGTGTGATGTACTTAGGTTAGTTAGGTTTAAGTAGTTCTAAGTTCTAGGGGACTGATGACCTCAGATATTAAGTCCCATAGTGCTCAGAGACATTTGAACCATTTGAACCTACCGCAGTCCTCACATGTTCGTTCCATATGAGAGCACAAAGAAGATAAGAAACACAGAGTATATAAGGTACTCAGAATAGTGCGGGTTTTGGTGCTGGGAGCCGTCTTGAGTCCTTCAACAGAATCACTGAAAACTTTCTTTCACACATTTGTCGATCTGAGCTCTAGCTTCGTCTGTAACAATGTTCCTGGATGCGAAATGTCTACATATACACGTCTACATCCATAGAATTACTCTGCAATTCACAATTAAGTGTCTGGTAGACTGGTCATATAACCACTTTCAAGCTATTTCTCTACCGCTTCACTCTCGAACGGCTAGCAGGGAAAACGAACACTTAAACTTTAAGCACTTAAAGCTTCCTGTGCGAGCTCTAATTGCTCTTATTTCATGATGATCATTTCACCCCATATAGATGGGCGCCATCAAAATATTTTCACAATCGGAGGAGAAAGGTGGTGACTGAAATTTCACGAGGAACTCCTGTCGTTGTTTTAAGAACTGCCACCATAAAAAATGGTTCAAATGGCTCTGAGCACTATGGGACTCAACTGCTGAGGTTATTAGTCCCCTAGAACTTTGAACTAGTTAAACCTAACTAACCTAAGGACATCGCAAACATCCATGCCCGAGGCAGGATTCGAACCTGCGACCGTAGCGGTCTTGCGGTTCCAGACTGCAGCGCCTTTAACCGCACGGCCACTTCGGCCGGCTAACTGCCACCACAGTTCACATATCATGTCCATGGCACTCTCTCGTCTATTTCGCGATAGTTATCCTTCTTTGAAAGTTTTCGATGTCACCCATCAGATGCGCATCGCATACTGCACAGCAGTACCTCACAAGAGGGCGGTAGACCTGTTACAATTTCTAAGTATCCTGCCAATAAATTGCAGTCTTTGGTTTGCTTTGTACACAACACTATCTATGTGATCGTTCCAATGTAAGATATTCATAATTGTTATCGTTAAATATTTAGTTGAATTTACAGTTTTTACATTGTGTGATTTATCTTGTAACCGAAATTTAGTGGATTTCTTTTAGTGATCATGTGGATTACTTAACACTTTACATTTTTAGAGACAATTATAATTTTTTGCAACATACAGAAATTTTGTCTAAATCATTTTGCGATTGGTTTTGATGTTCTGAGGACTTTACAAGACGTAGATGACACTATCATCAGCAAACATTCGAAGAGAGCTGCTCCGACTGCCTCCTATGTTGTTTATGTAAATCAGTAGCAGCAGACGGCCTATTACACATCTATGGGGAGCGCCACGTATTACTTCTGTCCTACTCGAAGACTTCGCATCAATTACTACTAACTGTGAGCTTTCAGACAGGAATTCACGAATACAGCCGCACAACTGAGGCTCAAGTTCCGTTCCTACCTGTCCAAGCAAAAACAATAAAACTGTCTTTAACGATGAATGCAAAGGCACTGATAATGGGTAATTGGCACAGCATCTTACGCCACTGACAATTGCTCTGCTGTAGCAATATTGTAAACACTGATAAATAAATTACATAACGATATATTCAACGATACAGAAGATGTAGATGTTTCAATGACTGGCACATATATAATTTTTTATTTGTTACAGACTGAATAAATATCTTATTTAAGAAGAATAAATCATGACTTTATCATAAAATTGAGAACTGTGCACAACATGCCAGTTGATACATCTCTGTGTGAAAATCGATGTCGAAACGTTCGTCCACATACGACGGGTTGATAATTATCCGTTCTCCATAAGCCATTGTTCAGTGCATGGCATACGACATTTCATACCAATATCATTGATTTTCTACCGTATTCCGTTCGCCTACTGAGTGAAGGGAAACAACTATCTGCTTACGTCCGTACGTGCTATAATCTTACTTATCTCGTGATTGGTTCACGACGGTAACAGCATGATGTTCGCACAGTCTTCCTGGTTTACAGGATTTTTAGATCTAACAGTTTTGAGAAAATGACCTCGTCTTTTCCTAAGGATTCCATTTTACGTCCCCCGACCATATCTTTTACATTTTCTTGTATGACCTATAACAATATGTCACGGCTCAGTAAATCAGAAAACAAAGATAATTAGAGTAACAATGGAAACTAAAGTTTGTAAGAGAGGCACATTACCATAAGAAATTGAATATGAGAAATTATTAGAAAGTAATAGAGGGCGTGTGAGGGCTGCACCACTGTGATTGTTTGTACTGTTGTCGGGTCTCCAGCGGGGTGCACTCGTTTTCAAACCACGACATTTAGACAGCGTTCCTTGCCGTCATCTTCAGGTGATACCTGCAGACAAATATCGTGGTTTGAAAACGATTGCACCCGGCTGGAGACCCGAGAACAGTACAAACAGTTAATTCTCCGAGAAAGCCTAAGATCACACACCACTGTGATTGGCTGGTGTTCATTAAGAAGCATAATGTTACATCTGCACACTCGCTCCCCATGGTGACGCTGTAAAGTAGACTTATGGAGGACATTTCCTGGCATTCATAGCTCATGTAGGCTTCACAGATTACAGTATACAGGTCGGAGTGAATGACCATTGCGTTGAGTGTTAGAGCTGGGCTGCTAGTGGTCAAGAAGACGTCAAAGTTTCCACCCTCGGCGTTCTTGCAGCGGTGTTGTGGACAGGTATCAGGTGGACTTACTCAGCTGGACTTACTCAGAAGCTTTAGTGGTAGGTTGTGGTCAGTGCCCCTAGGTACAGGCCAGGCTCAGTCGGTGCAGCGGTCAGCAAGCGGCTTCTTAGACGGCCGTCAGGCTTGACCCTCCCTGGCCAACAGCTGGTGACCAGGCAACGGAACGTGGCCAGTACTCCTCCAGTGGGGTGGCGCCTACCCGGGCCTGGAAGCAGGTCGCTGTGTGCCGGCCAGAGTATGCAACCCCTACAAATGGTATGAATAAGCAACTCACAAGGGACGCGCAAAGTGAGCAGAAACACTCCATGGACCCGACGTGGACGGCAGAGACCAACAGTGGTGACCGGTGTACACACAAACGATGATGGACAGCGACAGAGTTTTCTCTCACAGGCGATGACTGGTGTGGCCCAAGTTCAAATCATGGGACCTCCATGGCCGGTAACCAGCAGTGGTTTCTTGAGCCAACCTGCTATGACGTCTCCCCCAGGAGAGGAACTGGGACACAATGATCGATATATACAGGGCGAATCACCTAAAACTTTAACGGCAGATATTGCGAAAACGGAAACAGCTATTGAAGCGTGTTTCTCAAGAATGGATTGGTAGTCAGGGGCACTTATTGTTAGCCAATAGTTTGCAACAACACATATAAAGTGTATATTTTAGGCAAATATACTCTTTTCTTTAAATAATCAACCTAAAAGTAGGGTAAAATAGACTGTCAGTGATGTTTGTTGCAGGATTATAGTGTGAGTCGCTTACGATATATCGCTCTCCGAAAAGTTCCCATACCGCCTCTTGTGTAATACCAGGAGTAGCTCACGCAAAGAAATATCACATTTGCATACACTATTCATATTAGCAACGAGACAACTGACCATCACAGGTTGTGCCAAAATGACCACCGGCAGCGACGATGCATGCTTCCAGTTTGGCAAGGAACGACTGCTGCACACGTGCTAGCATTTTAGCGGAGATGTCCGAATAGGCTCTGGTAGTACGCCATTGCATATCGTCGGTTGTAGTTGGTATGTCCTTGAAGACAGCATCTTAAGAAAAGTCTATAGGTGTCAAATCTAGGGACCGGACCGGACCGGCCAAGGTACAGGTTCACTACGTCGAATCCTACTGTTTGGAAACGACTCGTGAAGACAACCTGTAATACATGTAGTATACTATGCGCTAGAGAGCCATCAAGTTGGTGCCACAGGTACCGAATAGTATGCAGAGGAACGTCTTCTAGCGTCCTCTATTAGCATCCGTGGTAGTTGGTCTGTTAGGAGGCCGCGGTACATGTGCGCCTTCAGTATCCTATGTATGAAAAAACGGGTCTATTAATTGAGGGCTCACTATCCCATGTCCACAGCTAGCGTTGCTGCCTCTGGATCACGGGGTCCCGGGTTCGATTCCCCTCCGGGTCGGGGATTTTCTGCGCTTGGGGACTCGGTTTTTGTGTCGTCCGCGTCATTTCATCACCATTGGTGAAAGTGGCGAGTCTGTATTGTGTAAAGATTGAGAATTTGTACAGGCGCTGATAACCGCGCAGTTGAGAGCCCCAGATCATCAGCATCAGCTTCACTACTCCACACAAAGGCAACGTCCTATGGCAGCGTTAATACGTAGTATTTAACAAGGCCATAACTCTGACGAAAACATCACAGTACTGTTCAGAAAACGTAATCTGTATGGAAATGTTAATCGGAATGAAGAGTTGCAGCCTGGTTCCCATGTATTTTCAATTTAATAATGAAATCGACTAGTTTCTTCTATGACGAATTACGTCTCTTGTGTACGTCACTGATGCAAATGCGAAATCAGTACTGTGGCATAGCCGCCTGACTGAGAACAGTGGAAGACAACTAGAAGAAGCCATTCTGGTACTCAACCTACAGGTGTTGAATGCGCCTCACAATTCGGTAACCTTAATGATATGCAGGGCAGCGAAAGCAAAATGGCTGCAGGAAAAAATTGAAGAAATTGAAAAAGAAATGATCATCGGGAATACTCACTCAGCATACAGAAACCCCAAAATATCTTCCGGTGAAATTAAAAGCACGAGCTGGTAACATTAAGAGTGCTCTTTTAAACGCAGAGGAGGAAGCGGATAGGTAAAAAGGTACATTCAAGGTTCTACAAGAGGGAGGACTCGTTTCATGAACTGAATGAAGAAGTAATTGCAGTGGATAGGGAAGAGATCAAGAATCTAGTATTAGAAAGAGAATTTAAAAGAAATTTGTGAGACATGAGATCAAATAAGGCAAAAGGGATAGAAAACACTCCATTTTAATTTCTAAAATCATTGCGAAAAGTGACAACCAAACGACCATTCAAGTAGGTGTGTAGAATCTATGAAATTGACGACGAATTTGTGTAAATATATGTACAATGGCATTCATCCGTAGTGAAATGGTGCAAATAATTTGACCAAGAGGAGCAGACATGGATGATGGTTCAAATGGCTCTGAGCACTATGGGACATAACATATGAGGTCACTAGTCCCCTAGAAATTAGAACTACTTCAACCTAACTAACCTAAGGACATCACACACATCCATGCCCGAGGCAGGATTCTAACCTGCGACCGTAGCGGTCGCACGGTTGCAGACTGAAGCCCCTAGACATAGATGATGCTGTTCGTGAAGTCCAGATCTCGCACCAAGAGAATTCCTTCTTTCCGGCCATGGAGCGGATTTCTTTCGAGTATCTGAACGACAGGTAGAATGTTCTGACATTTTTTGTGAGGCCTACTGATTATTAATTGGCGACTCCATGGCGTGTTGTGTGCACCACGACCAAATAGTTGATAGAATTGGAAGGAAATCAGCATTGGCCGTATTTTGTTGTTTTATTGTCATCAAAATCATACATGACATCAAACATATACGGTTGCTTAATGTAATATAGCACCCACAATTTGGCATGGGAAGTTAGAAGTATATCGTTCTTGATTTACGTAAAATATATTTGACTCCTCAGTTTTAACGTAATATTTTACGTAAATCAAGAACGATATACTTCTAACTTCCGAAGCCAAATTGTGGGTGCTATATTACATTAAGCAACCGTTTATATTTGATGTCATGTATGTATGGGTTCTGACGCAGTGCTTATGCGGAAGCGTATAACCATTGTTATAATAATGTTAGCTTGTCCAAAGGGACAAACGAGATGTACATCATCATGTTGGTTAAAGATGATAACAAAATTGTTTGTCTACACCTTCAAAACTTTTTTAGAATGAATATTGTGTTTCACGGCATTTTAATTATTACGTAATGGCATTTTCGTACTATTACTATTTTCATATATTTGACTTCTTTGTCTTAACGTAACAGTTTACGTAAATCACGAACGTTGTACTTCTAACTTCCCACGCCAGATGGTGGGTAATATGTTTAAAAAAAACTGTGTTATACCTCATTTCATGTTATTCATATATTATTGTTTTTCCTTTTCTTTTCCTCTTTTACTTGTTCTGCACTCTGACAACTTATTATCGATATGTCTTATGTTTTGTAAGTTGGTTTTTTAAAAAAATAATACGCCAGTGTATTTTAGATGTTCCCTTCTCCCTTCGTCTGCTATGTTTTTACGTACATTTTAAATTTGAATTACTTCATGAGTTACAAATGTACAAGAGGTATTTTGTGTTAATATCTTGCAAAACTAGTAATATTAAGTCTTCACGTGACCCATGTCACATAGAGGGCGTTCTTAGCACTGTCACACCAAGGTCTGCTGTACAGGTGCATGTAAACAGCGGCCTCAGTTTATGTGATCGCTCTAAGCTTGTGGTCATAGATTGATATCAGTGCCTAAAAATTTTAATTGTATATTACAGGTATGTTCCTACAAACTGTGATGTTCATACGCAGATATAGTTGTGATTTTCAGTTTTATACTCTGATCGTTATGTGAAAAATTTTAACTTCCAGCACTGAGGATGGCCACTAAGTGACCTAAAATCGCCGGCCGGTGTGGCCGTGCGGTTATAGGCGCTTCAGCCTGGAACCGCGTGACCGCTACGGTCGCAGGTTCGAATCATGCCTCGGGCATGGATTTGTGTGATGTCCTTAGGTTAGTTAGGTTTAAGTAGTTCTAAGTTCTAGGGGACTGATGACCTCCGATGTTAAGTGCCATAGTGCTCAGAGCCATTTTAACCATTTTTTTACCTAAAATCGATTTTGCTGACAATAAAACAACAAAATACGGCCAATGCTGATTTCCTTCCAATTCTACCTACTGATTATGTTGAAAAATAGTGTCATATACTTACGCCATTAAAAGTATTGTGCAGCAATCAACAAAATATACTTTTCCTACCTTAATAATGTGGTACTTTTTGTTCCCATCATTTATACTTGGTGTGGCACAGGTGGGTCGTGTTTCTATTCATAAACTGAGAAACTCCGCTAAGAAAGCAAAAAATAAATGAGAAGCATATATAGTTAAATGCAAGTACAAACATCACATATGCGCAGGCGGAAGCCATTTCCTCTTATGAAGTAGTAGTTAAATTTTTGCCCGGAAAGGCTCGTCGAATTTGCACAGAGAGTTATGCAGATGTAATAGGACTGGAGGATGGGCCGTTTGCACGCGCGTTGCATAATATTACAATGGGGAAAAAGCTGGGTACATTTCTGCGCTCGACAGTTTCATTACATGGCGCTATAATTATTCCGACGTCGATCAGTGTGGGGAAGGAGCTAGCGCTGTATTTCCCTTTGTCGTTGCGATTCCTTCAGAGATTTTGCGTCGCTGCCAGTGCAGGGAAAAAAGTGTTGCAACGAGCCAGAGCCGTAGTTATCTCCGGCAGCATCTTTGTTTGGACAAATAGTTTCCGGTAACAGCCCGTCCAGTCAAAGGCGGCTCGCCTCTGACGGTGGCCGAGAGTGGTTGAGTGAGGCCCGCCTGTGTGCCGTGCGGTGCGGTGCGGCGCGCTCGCCATACAGGTCGTTAGCCGGTAAGCCTGGCCGGCCGCCCCTGACTACGGGTGACGCTAATTAGGCGCACTGGAGCCGGTAATTGTCACCTCGCGAGCACAAAGGCGCCGCCACACCGCGTCTGCACCTCCCTGGCCGCGCCGACGTCTGGGCCGCTTAACAGCGCCTGCTCACCCTGCTAGAGTGTCGAGCCCCGCGCGCGTCATCGAAGTGCAAGTTTGGGTATGTCACGTTCAGTTTACATTCAGCGAAAGACTCAAACACAGGAAGTAAACGACAAGTGGCCACAGGAAATAAGTGAAGAAATAGTGCTGTAAGGAAATCCAAAAAGAAGTGGTTGTTGGAAAGACAGATTCAGCCTTAGAAAAGACCAAACAACCTTTGATGAAACTGAAAGCAAAGTCATGAACACTAGTGAACCCTGACATTGTCAGTGAAGAGACGGCGGTCTCAATGTGGTTTATGAAATAATTTTTTTTTTTTCAGTAAAAAGCTTTTGATACCTGGACCGGCCTTGCTGTGCTGGTACTGCGAACGCCTGAAAGCAAGGGGAAACTACAGCCGTAATTTTTCCCGCGGACATGCAGCTTTACTGTATGAATAAATGATGATGGCGTCCTCTTGGGTAAAATATTCCGGAGGTAAAATAGTCCCCCATTCGGATCTCCGGGCGGGGACTACTCAAGAGGACGTCGTTATCAGGAGAAAGAAAACTGGCGTTCTACGGATCCGAGCGTGGAATGTCAGATCCCTTATTCGGGCAGGCAGGTTAGAAAATTTAAAAAGGGAAATGGATAGGTTAAAGTTACATATAGTGGGAATTAGTGAAGTTCGGTGGCAGGAGGAACAAGACTTTTGGTCAGGTGATTGCAGGGTTATAATTACAAAATGAAATATGGGTAATGCAGGAGTAGGTTTAATAATGAATAAAAAAATAGGAGTGCGGGTTAGCTACTACAAACAGCATAGTGAACGCATTATTGTGGCCAAGATAGACACAAAGCCCATGCCTACTACAGTAGTACAAGTTTTTATGCCAACTAGCTCTGCAGATGATGAAGAAATTGATGAAATGTATGACGAGATAAAAGAAATTATTCAGGTAGTGAAGGGAGACGAAAATTTAATAGTCATGGGTGACTGGAATTCGTCAGTAGGAAAAGGGAGAGAATGAAACATAGTAGGTGAATATGGATTGGGGGAAGAAATGAAAGAGGAAGCCGCCTGGTAGAACTTTGCACAGAGCATAACTTAATCATAGCTAACACTTGGTTCAAGAATCATAAAAGAAGGTTGTATACCTGGAAGAATCCTGGAGATACTAAAAGGTATCAGATAGATTATATAATGGTAAGACAGAGATTTAGGAACCAGGTTTTAAATTGTAAGACATTTCCAGGGGCAGATGTGGATTCTGACCACAATCTATTGGTTATGAACTGCAGATTGAAACTGAAGAAACTGCAAAAAGGTGGGAATTTAAGGAGATGGGACCTGGATAAACTGAAAGTACCAGAGGTTATAGAGAGTTTCAGGGAGAGCATAAGGGAACAATTGACAGGAATGGGGGAAAGAAATACAGTAGAGGAAGAATGGGTAGCTCTGAGGGATGAAGTAGTGAAGGCAGCAGATGATCAAGCAGGTAGAAAGACGAGGGCTAATAGAAATCCTTGGGTAACAGAAGAAATATTGAATTTAATTGATGAAAGGAGAAAATATAAAAATGCAGTAAATGAAGCAGGCAAAAAGGAATACAAACGTCTGAAAAATGAGATCGACAGGAAGTGCAAAATGGCTAAGCAGGGATGGCTAGAGGACAAATGTAAGGATGTAGAGGCTTGTCTCACTAGGGGTAAGATAGATACTGCCTACAGGAAAATTAAAGAGACCTTTGGAGAGAAGAGAACCACTTGTATGAATATCAAGAGCTCAGATGGCAACCCAGTTCTAAGCAAAGAAGGGAAGGCAGAAAGGTGGAAGGAGTATATAGAGGGTTTATACAAGGGCGATGTACTTGAGGACAATATTATGGAAATGGAAGAGGATGTAGATGAAGATGAAATGGGAGATATAATACTGCGTGAAGAGTTTGACAGAGCACTGAAAGACCTGAGTCGAAACAAGGCCCCGGGAGTAGACAACATTCCATTAGAACTACTGATGGCCTTGGGAGAGCCAGTCATGACAAAACTCCACCATCTGGTGAGCAAGATGTATGAGACAGGCGAAATACCCACAGACTTGAAGAAGAATATAATAATTCCAATCCCAAAGAAAGCAGGTGTTGACAGATGTGAAAATTACCGAACTATCAGTTTAATAAGTCACAGCTGCCAAATACTAACGCGAATTCTTTACAGACGAATGGAAAAACTGGTAGAAGCGGACCTCGGGGGATATCAGTTTGAATTCCGTAGAAATGTTGGAACACGTGAGGCAATACTAACCTTACGACCTATCTTAGAAGAAAGATTAAGAAAAGGCAAACCTACGTTTCTAGCATTTGTAGACTTAGAGAAAGCTTTTGACAACGTTAACTGGAATACTCTCTTTCAAATTCTGAAGGTGGCATGGGTACAATACAGGGAGCGAAAGGCTATTTACAATTTGTACAGAAACCAGATGGCAGTTATAAGAGTCGAGGGGCATGAAAGGGAAGCAGTGGTTGGGAAAGGAGTGAGACAGGGTTGTAGTCTCTCCCCGATGTTATTCAATCTGTATATTGAGCAAGCAGTAAAGGAAACAAAAGAAAAATTCTGTGTAGGTATTAAAATTCATGGAGAAGAAGTAAAAACTTTGAGGTTCGCCGATGACATTGTAATTCTGTCAGAGACAGCAATTGACTTGGAAGAGCAGTTGAACGGAATGGACAGTGTCTTGAAAGGAGGATACAAGATGAACATCAACAAAAGCAAATCGAGGATAATGGAATGTAGTCAAATTAAATCGGGTGATGCTGAGGGGATTAGATTAGGAAATAAGACACTTAAAGTAGTAAAGGAGTTTTGCGATTTAGGGAGCAAAATAACCGATGATGGTCGAAGTAGAGAGGATATAAAATGTAGACTGGCAATGGCAAGGAAATCGTTTCTGAAGAAGAGAAATTTGTTATCATCGAGTATTGATTTAAGTGTCAGGAAGTCGTTTCTGAAAGTATTTGTATGGATTTTAGCCATGTATGGAAGTGAAACATGGACGATAACCAGTTTGGACAAGAAGAGAATAGAAGCTTTCGAAATGTGGTGCTACAGAAGAATGCTGAAGATAAGGTGGGTAGATCACGTAACTAATGAGGAGATATTGAATATGATTGGCGGGAAGAGGAGTTTGTGGCACAACTTGACTAGAAGAAGGGATCGGTTGGTAGGTCATGTTTTGAGGCATCAAGGGATCACAAATTTAGCATTGGAGGGCAGCGTGGGGGGTAAAAAACGTAGAGGGAGACCAAGAGATGAATACACTAAGCAGATTCAGAAGGATGTAGGTTGCAGTAGGTACTGGGAGATGAAGAAGCTTGCACAGGATAGAGTAGTATGGAGAGCTGCATCAAACCAGTCTCAGGACTGAAGACCACAACAGCAACAACACCTGGACTACAATTTACCTATCACAATTAAAGTACGCTAAGTAGTTTCGGTTGATGAAACTTCCTGGCAGATTAATACTGTGTGCCGGACCGAGACTCGAGCTCAGGATCTTTGCCTAGCGCCGGCCGAGGTGGCCGAGCGGTTCTGGAATCGCGCGACCGCTACAGCTCAAATGGTTCAAATGGCTCTGAGCACTATGGGACTTAACATCTATGGTCATCAGTCCCCTAGAACTTAGAACTACTTAAACCTAACCAACCTAAGGACATCACACAACACCCAGTCATCACGAGGCAGAGAAAATCCCTGAACCCGCCGGGAATCGAACCCGGGACCCCGTGCTTGTGACCGCTACAGTCGCAGGTTCGAATCCTGCCTTGGGCATGGATGTGTGTGATGTTAGTAAGGTTTAAGTAGTTCTAAGTTCTAAGGGACTGATGACCTCTGAAGTTAAGCCCCATAGTGCTCAGAGCCATTTGAACCTTTGCCTAACGTGGGCAAGTGCTCTACTAACTGAGCTACCCAAGCACGACTCACGCCCCGTCCTCACAGCTTTACTTCTGCCAGTACCTCGTCTCCTACCTTCCAAACTTAACAGAAGCTCTCCTGCGCAGGAGAGCTGTTAAGTTTGGAAGGTAGGAGACGAGGTACTGGCAGAAGTAAAGCTGTGAGGACGGGGCGTGAGTCGTGCTTGGGTAGCTCAGTTGGTAGAGCACTTGCCCGCGAAAGGCAAAGGTCCCGAGTTCGAGTCTCGGTCCAGCACACAGTTATAATCTTCCGGGAAGTTTCATATCAGCGCACACTCCGCTGCAGTGTGATAATCTCATACTAGTGTCGATTGATGTCTGCAACCGTCTTTAGATCTGTAACACATGGAGGAAACGTAGCCTAGAATAATTATGTAAATTAACTATAACACAAAAACATAGTGAAAAATGCTGAACAAAAATAACGGGGAGCCAATTCTAAAAGTAAAAGTGAACATTTGACAAAGCCATTTAACAGTGTAGTTCAAAATATGTTAGTAATTGTAAGGTAACGTACAGCTCAAAATGTGAAAAGGTGGTGGATAAGTATTTGACAGCATCATTACTGTAGCCATGCAATAACATGCATTCCTAAATACCAAACTAATAATAGTACGCAGTTTAAAAACACTACAGTTGGTCCCGGCGGAGGTTCGAGTCCTCCCTCGGGCATGGGTGTGTGCGTTTGTCCTTAGGATAATTTAAGTTAAGTAGTGTGTAAGCTTAGGGACTGATGACCTTAGCAGTTAAGTCCCATAAGATTTAACACACATTACAACATTTAAAAACCCCAGCATGAGCAAGCTTGATTGTAGACCTGTGGAAATAGTTGTAGACCATAAATTGCAGAAAGCTAAATCCAGTTGAATTTTAAAATTATAAAGATAACAGTGGCACAAAAATTAAAATTATAAGGCAAAGATCTGTATTACTTCCTTAAATGGCAACATGCAGTTTGTGGTAGAAAATCCTAATAATTGGCATAAATTAAAGAATAATTTTAAAACCATAAAAATAATAGGGAAATGAAGTTGACAACTACAAAACAGGGAAGCTGCCTTATATACCTAATACCAGGATGGCGTACGTAAATCATTCAGGTATTTTAGCGCTGCTATGTACTTTGACGTTTTTATCATTTGTCTGTCGTACGAACTATCATTTACACACGACACGTTATTAATTAGCTATATAACGCAGCTTAGGTTCAAATGGCTCTGAGCACTATGGGACGTAACTGCTGAGGTCATCAGTCCCCTAGAACTTAGAACTAGTTAAACCTAACTAACCTAAGGACAACACACACATCCATGCCCGAGGCAGGATTCGAACCTGCGACCGTAGCGGACGCGCGGTTCCAGACTGTAGCGCATAGAACCGCTCGGCCACCCGGCCGGCATAACGCAGCTTTCCAGTTTTCTAGTTTCAAACCTCGTTCCTCTGTTATTTTTATGCTTTTAATTCAGTTGAACTTAGACAATTTTATTCTTGAACTGATACCAATTACGTAGTATTTATCTCCTACTAACGGCATGTTCACAGCTAAGGACGTAAAACATCACTGTCTTGTAATTTTAGCTTAAGTCATTGTTATCTCTCTACTTTTAAAATTCACTTGGATGTAGAGTTAAGGTTTTTGAAATTTATGGTCTACAATTCTTCCGCCAGATCTATAACCTGGTTTGCTCACGGTGATGGTTTCTAAGCTACGTGCGTTGTTTTTTGGTATTTGTAACTGCATAACTAAAGCTAATAATGCTTTCGAGTTCTTATTCATCGCCTTTTTACATTTTGAATTTCACATTATAAGCATCAACATATTTTGTACTACACTGTTAAATGTATTTGTCAATGTTCACTTTCATTTTTAGAATTGGCTACCCATAATTTCTGTTCAGTTTTCGTACACTGTTTTTATATTCTACTTCACTGTACATATTCTTCTTAGGCTGCCTTTCCACTAAGTGTTACAGATCTGAACATGGTTGCAGATGGCAATCTAAACTAGTTATCGTACTTCATTTGTGACAGGTAAATTATTGTCTAAGTATTAAAAGTTTTTTTCTGTAAAAAATTTTATTTAATAAAAACTTACCCTGTTCATGGCAGAGGAGGGAGCAGACAGGCGCAAAAAGTTCACTCAAGGCCTCTGTGAATGTGAATAATTGTCTAACCACGAGAGAGAAGAAGAAATGGAAGCTCATTTGGCAGACATAGAGGATCTAGCATTAGAGTCACACTTAGAGAGGGCTTTGAAAGACATTTTAATGAGGTACATCAACAACCAGCCATAAACTGTGTAATACCAATACTCCAGATCACATTTGGTACCACACTAACGCTTATGCACTATCTACGTAAATACTGATACATCTTGATGATTGTATGTTCCCATAGCTACAAATTACATTTATTGAGTGTTATTAATAGATATGTTTGTTTTTATATTCAAATGTAGAAAAGAATATTGTAATTTCACTGATTCTGAACCGAACGGTGTGACTGAGCGGTTCTAGGCGCTTTAGTCTGGAACCGCGCGACCGCTACGGTCGCAGGTTCGAATCCTGCCTCGGGCATGGATGTGTGTGATGTCCTTAGGTTAGTCAGGTTTAAGTAGTTCTAAGTTCTAGGGGACTGATGACCTCAGATGTTAAGTCCCATAGTGCTCAGAGCCATTTGAACTGATTCTATTCACTTAGGGAAACGATAGAATTGTAGAATAAATACCTCTTATTTCTATCAATAACTACAAAACATTTTGCTCCTTACACTACCGTTTTCCGACAGCGATGACCGTGTCCACATGTGGTGCAAATAAAGGAAGTTCATTCTACACTTCCTTCCTCACTGTTTTAATCCACGACTACATCACAGCTTGTGAAGTTAAAGCTGTAACCGTTAGAAAGCGCGGACTGTAGTCCCTCTATGTGTGCAAAGTATAAGCGCGCCAGAGGAAAAGGTGAAAGAGCACAAAGCCAGCAGTCAGTCTGTAGCCAGTTACCGAATTATCGACGATCGTGAGTGAAAAACGAGGCAAATTTATGTGCAAATCATTTTAAAGGAGCCTTGGGTGAACGTATAATCCATGTATTGCTACGTAGCAAAATGTGGAACGCTCTAAATGGTTTGAAGTGTCCAGGAACGAATGTAATACAGTAATCTGTATGAAGAGCAACGATCACGTAATCTTGTCCAGCGCCATCTCTGCAGCAGATCATCACTTTGATACCTCCAGGGTGCATACAGATGCGTTAGAATTTTTTTCATTATTACAGAATTTGGCTAATAATAGACAGCTTAGAACCTAAGACAAAGGTACAATCTTTTTCTTTTAATCTTGCTGTTGGCTGATGGCTGATGACCTGCCTCCGTTCATTTGACATCACCCTCCTATGTTGTGAATTTCGTTGCTGGACAGGAAATTTTTCTGTGTTGATCAATAGCCTAAAACTTTCCCTCGTTTGTTTTCTGCGAAGTTAAAATTTCTCAAATCCTTTCTTATTTCTACCAGCCATCCCGACGTATTTTTTAATCTGGAAATGCAGTTAAAAATTTTCTTCATTTCCCTATTGTCATTCATCCTGTAGATATGACCGTAAAATTTTAATCTCTTCTTCTTACTGTGTCTGTGATTGTTTCTATGTTTCTATATAGATCTTTATGTCTCCTCTTCGTCCACTAATTATCTTTGTTCTTTTGTGGTCCTACAATTTTTCTCAGTATTTTCCTTTCTTTCTTTTCCAGTTCTTCTTGTTCACCTCTTTTATTCAGTGTTAGGCATTCGGATCCGTAAATTGCTTAAGGTTTAATTACTGTTGCACAGTGTTCAATTTTTGCGTGGAATGATAGTGATATTTTATTATATCGGTTTTGGGTGAGTTTGTGTATTACACTCAAGCACCAAATAAACTGGTCTAGTCATGTGTATTCAAATACAGAGATGTGTAAACAGGCAGAACACGGAGCTGCGGTCGTCAATGCCTATATAAGACAACAAGTGTCTGGGGCAGTTGTTAAATCGGTTACTGCTGCTACGATGGCATGTTATCAAGATTTAAGCGAGTCTGAATATTGCGTTGTAGTCGGCGCACGAGCGATGGGACACAGCACCTCCGAGGTAACGGTGAAGTTGGTACTTTCCAGTACGACCATTTCATGAGTGTATCGTGAATATCAGGAATCTGGTAAAACTTCAAATCTCCGACATCGCTGCCGCTGGTAAAAGATCCTGCAAGAACGAGACCAACGACGACTAGGGAGAATCGTTCAACATGGCAGAAGTCCAATCCTTCGACAGATTGCTGCAGATTTCAATCTGGGCCATCAACAAGAGTCAGCGTGCGAACCACTCAACGAAACATTATCGATATGGGCTTTAGGAGCCAAAGATCCGCTCGTGTACCCTTGATGACTGCCCATCACAGAGCTTTACGCCTCGCCTAGGCCTGCCAACACCGACATTGGACTGTTGATGACCCGGAAGTAAGTTGCCTGGTCGGACGAGTCTCGTTTCAAATTGCATCATTCTGTCTGATCACCTGCATCCATTGATGTCCATTGCGCATTCCGACGGACTTAGGTAATTCTAACAGAACGATGCGACACCCCATACGTCCTGAATTCCTACTGGATTGCTCCAGGATCACTCCTCTGAGTTTAAACATTTTCACTGGCCACCAAACTGTCCTGACATGAACATTATTGAGCATATCTGGGATCCCTTACAACATGGTGTTCATAGGAGAACTCTATCGCCTCGTAATTTTACGGATTTATGAACAACCCTGCAGGATTCATGGTGTCAGTTCCCTCCAGCACTACTTCAGACATTAGTCGAGTCCATGGCACGTCGTGTTTCTGCACTTCTGCGTGCTCGTGGGGGCCCTACACGTTAATAGGCAGGTTTATCGGTTACTTTGGCTCTTCAGTGTAATTCCATTATCTTCGATCTCTCCTTACTCGTGTTGTTACCTAACCCATTGGACTGTATCCATTCTCCCAAATACTTAAACTTATCAACTCTTCTGATGTTTCCTTGTTGCTTATGTAAATATTTTTCTCCGTTGTGTTTATTTCAATGTACTCCGTTTTCTCATTTGATGTTAGTAATCCGGCTTTATCTGCAGTTTTGTGAAGTGTTTCTGTCTTAATCTTCGCATCTGTCTTGCCTTTAGAAATTACTGCAATTTCGTCAGCAAAAGGTAGACATTTGAGCAAATCTTCCTCTTCCTTGTCCTACATGGATTCCTTCGATGTTTTTGTCTTTTAGTTCTTAATCTCATTCTTTCATGATCTTGTCTATCACTAGATTGAAGATAATCGGTGAGAGCCCATCGGCCTGCAGAACACATGTGTTTATTATGAAAGGTTCAGAAACTTCTCCTAGAAATTTAATTTTTGATGTTGTGTCTGTGATTGTCTGTTCCTCGAATTGTCTGGAGGTTTTGTCGACACCTGCTTCTTTCAGTGTGAGGAATACTGTCTCTCCATCTACGGAGCGGTATGCCTTTTAGAAATCTACGAATTTAGGGACTGTGTTCAGCTTCCGCATTGTTCTGATCCTGAGGATAGTTTTCAGGTTAAAAATTTGCTCTGGGCACAATCTATTTTTTCTGAACCCTGCTTGATACTTGCCAATTGTTTGTGCTGCTTGAACTTCTGCCTTATTCAGTAGAGCTTTGGACATAATTGCATAGGTGATTGGAAGTAGAGATATGCCTTGGTATTGTTGGTGTCTGTTCCGTCACACTTCTTATGTAGCGGATGGACTATGACTTATTTCCAGTAGTCCGGTATTCTTTTGTTCTCCCAGCAATCTTTAAGAACCTCATAAATGGTTACAGCTGACTGCTTCCCTCCCAGTTTTCACATCTCAGCTAATATGCCGACTTCACCTGGCGCTCTGTTGTTATTCACCTGGCCAATGTATCGTTCAATTGTTATGTTGTGATGTTGGTTCTGAATGTGGGTTTTGCTTTTGAGGCCATCTGAAAATTGGTCATTGTGTTGGTTCCTAGCACCTGAGGAGATTTTTGAAGTTTTTTGCTAGTAACTCACAGTTGTCTTTGTCGTTACAGTCAGTTTGCCTGCTGAATGTTCGAAGTGTAGGCTCATCGTCTTGTAATATGTTATTTACCAAAACGTGTCAGATCGCTGTTGCAGAAGCAACGAAAAAACATGCCAAATTTAAAAGAATGCAAAATCCCCAGTATTGGCAAAGTTTTGCAGAAGTTCGAAATGTAGCGCGTGCTTCAATGCGAGATGCTTTCGATAATTTCCACAACGAAACTGTCTCGGAATCCGATTGTAGGCACCTTTGTATCACATTTCAAACTAGTTTGTTCCAGTGCGAGACAGTTACGGGGATTCGCGCAGTGTAATTTGAGGGGTGAAAGTAGTTCGATGAACACTCTGCCGGGCATTTAAGTGTGAACTGAGGAGTGGTCATGTAGACGTATATGTAAGTTTGCCGACACTTTTGTCTGTGTTATAAAAGTACAGATCACAACGAGTACATATTGTCTAAATCGCGACTTCAGAATACTCCCTTTTACATATGGGATGGTTGATGGTACACTGAATTCTCATATAAACTCTAGTCATTGTGTGTAAAAGTTTTGTTCTGGGTCATAAGTTTTCAGGCCATAACTTTCTCATACCACAGTATACTTAAACCCCTATGCAGCAGCCTCTAGAATCATGGAAATTATTCCCTGGGTACGTGTATCCTACAATACTTGTCGCTTCTTCTTGTTTGAGATCTCCATATGTTCCTTCCCCCACTGGTTCTGTGAGAACCTCCTCATTTATTCCTGTCAGATGTGATAAGTATTATAAAAAGACATATTCAAGTCGATATTCGAGAGTGTATTCCTACAGGAAGCAGGGACCTCAACATCTTATCAGAGACATACACACGAGAAGGAAGTATTAGATATGGATATCTAGAGAATAACTCCAAGTATTTCAAGGAAAGACCACGTAAGTAACACGAAATTCGTAAATATAATACTAGTGTAAGATGACGTATGTAGTATCAATGTCGAAGAAATTTACAGAGCTACTGACATGCAAGACCAATGTAGGAAACAATATTAGAAAAACTGATACTAAGGTGTGAAACTGAGAGAAGAAGATAAAACGGGCAACTAATGACTACCTTATTTCAAAATGTGAAAAAAAAAGTGTGTGAAATCTTATGGGTCTTAACTGCTAAGGACAAACACACACACTCCCATGCCCAAGGGATGACCCGAACCTCCGCCGGGACCAGCCGCACAGTCCATGATTGTAGCAAAATGTGCAGATAAGAATGAGAATATTTGGTGCAGAAGTAGAGGATACACAAGATCGGACTAAAGAAGGAATATCTTGAAGAGATTTGAGTTCTTGAGTAATACTCATAGTAATAAGTTGAAGTATGTTGTAATGATGGAGAGAAGCTAGCGAATTGAGGAAATTATCGATGAAAGTGATATTCCTCCTGATGCCGACGGAATACTCCACGAAGAATTAATACATTTAAAGAAACAGTAATAACTGTTAAACACAGAAACATACAAGTAGAAAATTGTATACAGTTGATCGCTGAGCAACGTCTGTAGTACAGAAGACGCCTCATGCATCTTCGATCTAGTTCAGGCATGTCGTACATCTGTGTCAGACGGGCTGTGTTGTTGCATGTGTTGTCGTCCTCTGGATGGACATTTTACAGTACAGTTGCATATGGTTCATATGGTTCTGAGCACTATCGGACTGAACATCTGAGGTCATCAGTCCCCTAGAACTTAGAACTACTTAAACCTAACTAACCTAAGGACATCACACACATCCATGCCCGAGGCAGGATTCGAACCTGCGACCGTAGCGGTCACGCAGTTCCAGACTGAAATGCCTAGAACCGCACGGCCACACCGGCCGGCCAGTACAGTTGCCAATACCATTAAAAATACTTCAGCAGTTCAAGTGTGAGGTAACGAGCTAGTTGTGGCGCCCTGAAAATATTCCAAGTTCGGAGTTGGCATGGCTTCGAGGGCCACTCGGCAGGCAAATTAATAATAGCAAGAGGAATCATGATACCTCATAAAGAAAGATGTACATTACCATTATTTGCACGATGATTCTGATGGTGTAATCAGATTTTCAATACCTTTATTAGTTTAAAGTTTAGTATCTGACGATAAATTATACAACTAACACTCAGCAGCTGTGCGCGATTAGCCGAGCGGTCTAAGGCGCTGTAGTCATGGACTGTGCGGCTGGTCCCGGCGGAGGTGCGAGTCCTCCCTCGGGCATGGGTGTGTGTATTTGTCCTTAGGATAATTTAGGTAAAGTAGTGTGTAAATTTAGGGACTGATGACCTTAGCAGTTAAGTCCCGTAAGATTTCAAACACATTTGAACATTTTTTAATACTCAGCAACGAATTTCCCAATTCTAAACGGTTCGTCCGATTTTGTCGATCGACATGTCTTTAGAAAGCTATTAGTGCAAATCCAAATTAGTGCGAATTACAGGCATGTAACTTGAATAGTACATGAGTTGTTGGAGGTCAAAGTGGCCGATTACTATTAATCGCGTCAGGCCAGATGTACTCCACAGTTACACGAAAAAATGGTACCAGCATGCTTATGAATATATTTGTTCATCTATGTCATTGTTTATATCCGATATATGCTATTCATGAAGAAATTGGTCGATTGTTTACTGTGTTTTAGAAAGCACATGGACATTAGGCTACTGGCTTACTTCTGTTCTGTTCCTTTGATATATGTGTATGTATGTTAGAGCGTGTTTACAGTCCAGCCGTAGGAATATTTATTTACTTTCAAGATATTTAAATATAAATCCAGTATTTCGAATGTGTTTCAATGTGTTTGTGAGTGTTGGCTTGGAGACAGTGTGGGAGCGCTCTAGCCAATCACAGCGATCGTTCCAAAAAGGACACGTGGAAAGACTGTATGGAAGGGGGAGGGGGGAAGAGCATCGTTTGACAAGAGGGGACTAGGGGGTTCTGAACAGGGCGTCGCGAGTGACAGTCGCACAGGACAAGGAGAGTCATGGACGGTAAGGTGCGACGGACGCACAGTCGCGCGAAAGACTTGGAAAGTGGAGCAGTTTGCGCGTGGTCGCGAGAGATAGAAATATTTCGTAGTGCCGACCCGTGCACTTGTGAGATTTCCGTGGCTTCTACAGTGAAGACATAGTATGCGTTTAGAAGTGAATATCTCGTGAGCTATGTTGTTGGTCATAACTAATTACGTGAAGTAGGAATCTATTGTTTCCTTGTTATTCAACTTATATTTTATTTAATTGCTGGATCATCGACACCAATAAGTGTTTTACAGTAGTAAAGGGCAGTCTTAAAGGTGCTTTTGCTATCGTACACATCATTTAAAGCCGTTAAAATAGTACCTGCAGAATTTATTTAATTGCAGTCTTTCATTTATAAATGTCTATTACTTTCAAGAATCGCAATTGCCAAGTGATAGGGACCTTCAATTATTTTATTCATATCGTATACTATAGACTCAGCAGTATTCGGCTTGTAATGCGGCAATTACGTATCCCAGCCCCTAGACAACGAAACCAGCCAAAGCTTTTAATGTTTCATCTCTGAGTCTAAGCGTACGTAGTTTAGGCCACACCATCACATCATTCATCATTTTATTAGAAAGCCCGCACAATGCACAACGTGCCCCCAATACAACATCCTCAACTACTGTCTGGAGTAAAAACTTGCTACTCAAGACATGCAACTGGCCAGCCAGAGGCCACCAACCAGAGACGTTACTGGATGCAACACAGGCTTTATGAAAAACTAACAACTGGGTACATGCACTTCGGCTGCTGACGGGAAACTGCTTCAAACGCCGCTGTTATTTGGGTAATAATACGTCAACACAGAATTTTGTCATTGTCACCACGGTATTTCTCTGATCTCTGCACAGGTGATGACGTCTGCTGTCTTTTCCAGATTATAAGGTTCTCACAAATAACGTGGCTTCTTACCACCATTAGGTGCCTGTTTCCGTTGAACTTTGTACGGGATCCACAACATTAGCGTTTATGAATCTCGTTTCTATGCTAAAGTCTCTGTGGGGAAGCTCGACATGTTTTGTCGACTGTAACGTCCTCCTAGAGTTTCATTATGCTTTATCATAGATACTTCATCTGTGTTAAATTGTCTATACCAGCTACAGGGTGACTACAGAAGAGCTGTAGTCCACCCATATTACATAAAATCTGAATGTTCGTCGAAGAAAAACAGCACCGACACTCCAACAATACTTACCTATGTACCAACTACGATATCTTTGTTTATGTGTGTGAGTTTGTGTGCCTGACAGACAGGCAGAGGAAAAGAGAGTAGTTGGACCTGTAGTTATTATGCCAAAGTACTCTACTTCTTCTCCGCCTTTCATACATTCTGTTCGAAGGAATAATTCTTATTTGTACCATTTAAATCTGTCCTTGCACACTTCTTCTCATTAAACTTTGCTCGGAGTTCTGCAAACTTTTTCATATGAGTTTCTCTGTCTTCACACATGAAGATTGCTGCTCCACTGACTCTCTGTTTCGTCTCTATTAACCAATAACGAGCACCACAAATCTGAAGTTTGGATATTTTTAATTTTCTTCCAACTTAAAGAGTTTATTGAACGCTGCTTCAAAGCTAGAAGTTTATTTGCAAGCATGATACGATAAACCGGACATCTTACAGGACATTTACGGTTCATTTGCCCATTCTTCAGTATTGTTATGGTGAGGCTTTTCTGGAAATCTTATGATTGGATTCATTGTCTTAATTCTAGGGTGGTATATCACCTTCTACCACATTTAAGTGCAGCTCTCTGCTTGCTTATTAATTTTTAAAGTAGACCACACTCCTACAGACACAACATTGCCGCTTCGCACGCCAACATGTTTGTTTCTTAAACCTCCCTCTCGTTCTCTGATGTAGTGCTTCATGAGCATTTTATATGTAGGAGAAACTAGACTGATTAACAGGTAATTTCCGTTCCATGTACTTTTAATGTCTTTGGAAATGTAATAACTATATTCATTGTGAAACGTGGTGGAACATTTGCACTTAAAAAAGTATCTTGCACGAACTTGTTAGAGATCTTGCTCCTCACTTTCACCTGATCCTTGTACGAAATCCATTGTTAATTTCAACGGTAAAGCTCCAGCCACCCAGGCGAGGGCAGCAGAAGCAATTTGTGTTCGTACACGCGTATTTTACCGAATTTTGCAGGAGCTTCTTCCCCGGAAGCGAATATTATCTCCGCGTTTGTCTGGATGAACTATTGCTTATTTGCAATACCTTACGTATTTTTCCTTTTTTTGTGCACTATGTGTGAGATGACTATCCAGTGAAAAGTAATTCAGACACATACATAGGGGTCCAGAAAAGTAGACACTCTTTAATTGTAAATATTTGTGGAACAAAATAACATACCGCTACAATTCTTGTTCGGGAGGAATTTTATATGTGTTCCAAGTGTTCCCATTAGCAGCCATACAACGTCGATGCCGCTGAACTGTCCACCGGACTACGGCTGTCAGTGTTGCCGGTGTGATAGCTACACAGGACGCCTCGATTGTTTCTCGTATCTCGTTAAGTGTAGATGGATTCTGTGGATAAACTTCATTATTCAAGGTCCCCCACAGGTAGACCTGTGAGTAAGGTCTGGAGTTCGTGGTGTGTACTCAACAGCTCCTCTTCGACCTATCCATCGTCCAGGTAGATTTTCATCCACGTGGCCTCTGACATCTCTGTGGTAGTGAGATGTAGTGCCGTGTTGCTGTAGTTAAAGTATTTCATTTCCAAACACCTCTTGAACTGCAGGCAAAACTGATGTTTGCGGTACGTGTAGAAACACCTCACCATTTACGGTCCCTTAAAGAAGAATGGGCCAATCAAACCTCTCGATGACAGACTACACCACACATTAACACCCGGTAGGTTAACACGTTTATCCGCTTGAATTTGAGGATTTTCAGGAGCCCAGTACACGCAGATGTGGTGTTTTACAGTACCGTTCAGTGTTAATTGCTCCTCGCCAGATCAGATAACTATCCCTGCACTTTCGCGAAGGATAAACTTCATTATTCAAGGTCCCCCACAGGTAGACCTGTGTGTAAGGTCTGGAGTTCGTGGTGTGTACTCAACAGCTCCTCTTCGACCTATCCATCGTCCAGGTAGATTTTCATCCACGTGGCCTCTGACATCTCTGTGGTAGTGAGATGTAGTGCCGTGTTGCTGTAGTTAAAGTATTTTATTTCCAAACACCTCTTGAACTGCAGGCAAAACTGATGTTTGCGGTACGTGTAGAAACACCTCACCATTTACGGTCCCTTAAAGAAGAATGGGCCAATCAAACCTCTCGATGACAGACTACACCACACATTAACACCCGGTAGGTTAACACGTTTATCCGCTTGAATTTGAGGATTTTCAGGAGCCCAGTACACGCAGATGTGGTGTTTTACAGTACCGTTCAGTGTTAATTGCTCCTCGCCAGATCAGATAAGTATCCCTGCACTTTCGCGAAGCATGCCTTCAAATCACTCGCAGTACTCCATTCTTAGATCTGGGTCTTCCTCGATCATAGCGTGGAGCGATATTGCAATGTACCCTTTCCACTTCGCAGCCTTCAGAATTCCTCATGCGCTTGATCGGCTTACCCCACTTTCACGTGAACCCCGCTTCGCATATTGTTGATGTGACCTAGTAAAATGTTGCAACACAGCAGCGCAGGAAGGTGGACTTGTTGACGGTTTTGGTCAACCAGAGCTTTTCTTATGCACATCCTAGATGGTACCGTCGGCTTCAAATTTATCCCGAATGCGATAAACTGTTGTAGGTGTTGATGGCTGAGTGCCGTACACATTACGCCATTCCCGAGTACTTCCATCATGTTTTAGTACCTCCACTACCACTTTAGTAAGGCCTTGCGTAACTCAGACAACAATTTTATTACATTCATTGTTGCTCTGTCATCTGGTGGAAAACGTGCGCCAAGATCTGTTGAGAAAACAATGGACTTCGCTACCCTCCAAACTTGTAACGACATGTCATTTGGTTCCAGAGATACTGACTATCAAAGAGCGTCTACATTTTTCTGGACCCCTCTGCATGTTTTCTGTATTGTATTTTATTTGGGTTTTAATAGCTTGGAGATTATGTGACCACTGTGTGAAGTGAGAATTTTTGAAGTATTTTCAGTGCTACTTTATTCATCTCATTTACAGTTTGTGTAGCGCCACAATCGTGCAATTTCATCTCTTGCTCAGATCTGTTTGTTCTATCTCAGTTCTGATTGCTTTGTACGTTTTTGTTCTGAGATTTTATAGTTTTTTACACAGTACGTGCCGGCCGCTGGTGGCCGAGCGGTTCTGGCGCTGCAGTCTGGAACCGCGCGACCGCTACGGTCGCAGGTTCGAATCCTGCCTAGGGCATGGATGTGTGTGTTGTCCTTAGGTTAGTTAGGTTTAAGTAGTTCTAAGTTCTAGGGGACTTACGACCTCAGCAGTTGAGTCCCATAGTGCTCAGAGCCATTTGAACCATTTGAACACAGTACGTAATGGATACGGACGCAAGGGGAACTGGCCGCGGTCCCGAAAGTGCGGGAAGCTGGCCTGTCGTCGGTCAAAAGACTTAGGGCTACTTCCGAAAGCTGCACCGACATTGGGCAGCAATGGCGGAAGTTGCGACACATTTGCTGTTTCTGGCCCCGGCAAACCCCGTTGTCATCACGTCCTCCGGACACAACTTCTTACCACTCAGTCACCTCACAAGGGTGGATAGGCCACTGGGTAGAAGCCAAATGCGGGGCCAATCTCACGACTGCTCCCTTACGCTTTAGTAGGCGCGAGATGTTACCCATTGTTAGCAACACATTTCAGCCAGTGCGGGATGTCTCTCCTGCTGGGCCGGCTCTTGTCGTCCGGACAAATGCAGACGGCAGTCATTGAAAGCCCCAACATTGAGCGGGTAATGGATCCTCTCAGCGAGATAGGGTGGGAAAGAGTGACGGCGTTCACTCGCCGAAAGCTCTCAGTCGGGATGTGGAGGTGATTCTGCGAACGCACTGGTGCAACCGGCTGCATATCGTGGCTCACATCAGCACGAATACAGCTATACCCTTGGATCTGGTGCCATTCTCGGTTCCTTTCGGCTGCTGGGTGATTTAGTGAAGACAGTTAACATCGCATGCTGGGCGCTTGCTTATTAAATGTAATAGTGCCCAGATAGCATTAAAAATTAGAAATTTGGTTGAAACCTGAAGTGAACAGCAAGGAAATCGTAAATACAGATTGCAATACACATCGCAAAGGATGTGGCGTTTTTATTCGTTAATACCTGATGGAGTTTTTACGGTCTCTGGATATGAAGTGATCAGGATGAAGCTAAGCATCAAAAGCTGATGAAATATGGTAATCGGATGCTGTTATAAAAAGTCAGCGTCAGGAGTTATCTCAAAGCACATTGGAGAAAACGTTCAGAATTTTGTGAAATAGTTTCCTGATCGCGCAACCGTGAAATGGGGAGATTTCAACTTAGCAACTGTAAAATGGGAGACTCACTCGATCCAAACTGGAGGGAAAAAGACAAGGATTCGTGTTACATTATTCTGAACGTCTTGTCCGAAAATTCAATGGAGCAAGACATTCTAGCAACTTTTCCAATGGTATAGAGAAGGACATCAGTGATCATACGGCTAAGATACTATAAAATGCGGGAGCTATAGGGAGTGTGAAAAATAGAAAAATATTTTTGCTTACCAAGAGTGACAGCATATAAACTGCAGAATATGTGAGTAGTCGATATAAAATATTCAGCCCTCGGGACGAAGATGTTGCTCACAAATGGATCAAATTGAGAAACATCGTTCTATGTGCTTCAGTGAAGTATGTTCCGAGGACAGGAAAGATCCACCGTGATTTAATAGCCAGAGTAGAAAACAGTTCGTTGGTAAAGAGAGCTTCATCACAGATTTAACCGAATTCAAGCTGACAAAACTCAACAATGCGAAAACGATCGTAAGAAGAGCAACGGGAGAGATATTCAGTGTATTTGAAAGTAAAATTTTGCAACTGATGTGAATGAAAACGCTAAGAAATTTTGATTTGATGTAAACAGATTGAAATCATCTATCCAGTCACTTTTTAATAGTGGAACCGAAACAGAAGCTGACAGAGAGAATACTAAAATGCCGAATACGGTCTTCCGAAAGTCTTTAATCATATAAATTTCCTCCTTTCAGTCGTCACACGAACGCCGAACTGGCAGTTACTGAGATATGAGATCAAAAATAATGTGACTACAATCGCTTAGTAGTGGAAAGGGTTCTCGTCATGATGACGCTCTTCTTCAGTTGAAGGTGTCTTTGCTCGTCCAGTTCCTCGAGCGTGAAACCACAATCGGACGAAGGCTATGCTGCAGCGATTTGATTGGAATACCTTCAACATCCTCCGTACAGCCTGGACCTTTCTCTGTGTGATTTCCGCATCTTTGGCGATCTGAAGAAAGACAAGTGTGGACGTTGTTTCAGTCGGACAAGTAAGTGCTAGAATGGGAACGATTATGGATCCGTCAACGGTCGACCGCGTTGTAGGAAACAGGAACTGATCGGGTCGTCTCTCAGTGGGACAAACGTCTTAACGCGTGTGGTGGTTACTTTTGAAAGGATCCACTCCTTGGTCCCGTTGTGGCGGGTGTTGGATTTTTAATTGACTGCCATTTGTATATCCTAAGAGGGCACGTAGATGAAGAAAGGTGTTTTGGCGACTAAACGAAAGAAACGTGTACTATTTTTGTATGAACGTGGGTTTCTTGACATTACTCATGGTTGAAGCGATGTTAAAGTCTCGCCATCGGAAACATTTGAATAGTCCATTGATAAACGAATAAAGAATAGAGTAAACTGCGAAATTTACAGGAAACATTAGCTCATCTGCACTACTTAATCGAATATGTTCACGTCTGGTATCTTTATGGGCATCTTCCTACTGATCAGCGACTCACCTAAAATAATTAAGGAACGGTAAAATGATGAGTTACATAAATGTTTCAATTACCCCTTGAGATCTCTTATGTTTGGTATCGTTTGTTAATACGCTGACTGTCTATAAATCTTCCTTCTAAGATATCTTTCATGATGTCTTTTTTTCTTTTAGAAAACCCTCTTCCCCTCAATCATTATTCATTGAGAATTCTGTTGTTATTCGTTCGCCAGCACGTCCCTTTCTAGTTGTATCTGTGTGATGGTTTTAGTGAACGTCCACGCATAAAACATATCCTGTTCCCAATCTGTAATTTTGTGTAGATCTGCATGAACTGCATTTTCCAATAATGCAGACACTCATACTGGTACCGTGACGGTATAATGCCAGTGCACGTGAAGCTTCACGCTCCGCCGCAGAGAGGTAATCCCATTTCATTTGATGCAATTTGACTTGTTCGTATTGGGCACTCTGTTTCCTATATTCTGCAAATGAATTATCACTTAGCTATTTTCTGACAGAAAACCTGTATTTCATGTTGCATTGATGCTTTAAACAAGACCAATAGTGTTATTTTTCGAAATTACTGATCTCTAGGGAATCGTCTGTCTCGTTATTTAGTTTCATGAAAAAATTACTTAGTTTTAAATTTGCTAGCATTGTCTTGTCGAAACACTCTGTCTCGTAGCTTTCCATTGAAAGTCAAAACTGTAGTAAATAAATTATAAACGTTACTACGTCGGTTGGTTCCTAAACTACCGTGAATTATTGGTTATCAATCGATTACTGCTGAGTAACAAGCCCAAGATTTCCGGAACTATTAACTTTTAAAACGTATTTATATTATGAGCGGTACGTTTTGATCTATCTGCCCATTAAATAGTGAATGTGGTGATAACAACAGATTACACTTCACTGCAGTGAACTGCATATTATTCATTATACGTAGTGCAACATCTACAATGCCCCTTCAGCACTATTTTACCAATGACGTAGATAACACCGAAACTTGGTTTTTCATTGTTATTCTAAGGACCTTAATTACGTATCTTCTTCTGAAAATCTTTAAACCTGAACCATTTATCTTAATTTGTGACCATTGACGTTCATTGTAAATGGTTTTTATGTCGAAACTTTGACTGTAACTTTCAACCCTATCACGCTGGCGGTGAAGACCTGAACATATTCAAAGTCAGCGTGGTAAGCTAATCCAAGCCTTTAAGAGTTAATGATTCTGCTGTGAACCTATGAGAATTGTAATATGCTTTCTGCCACCCTAAAAAGTACAATAGAATTTGCTCCCAGTAGCCCTGAAATTAAAAATTTTAACAGTACAACAGATGTGAGTCAAACGGAAAGAAAATTTTTTAAAGAGCGTATTAATAAGGAAATGGCTCATCGGTGGTGGCGAACCACGTGAAAAGTGAGCACCACTTCTTGGGTAACATCACAGATAGCTTGAAGATATTGCACTTTGAGGATAAAGGGTGCTTGATGTCATATTTAGTGGAAGCGGACATTTTTTGCTCTTTAAGAAATGAATGCATCAGAGAGTTAAATGAGAAGACGGAAGTGTACATGGGTCATCTCTGGGTCCACTTTAGCGATGTACCCTTTGGGAAGCAGCCAACAACATATCGAAAGTAGCGGCGTTAGGGTTTATATTTCCTTTTGGCCACTCTATATAGAAGCACACGACGCAACACAGTGGTATTTAGAATTTTATAGGACTTGACATACCAAGATTTTGTGATAAACAGTATCATCGTTGGAGGCTGTGACATGCGTATTGCAGGAAAGTGCTATCATCGGTAGATGAAATCGGCTGCCTTTAGTTTATGGTGACATTATTATTCTAGCCTAATCTTATGACATATAATGGCACGTACAGAATCGTCGTTACGCATTACTTCATTCAGCACGCGGTCTACCTATCCATTTACTTAGCCGGAAAAACCTCTGACATCAATATTAAGAAATCTCATCAAACCTACCACAGAGAGACACCATGCATGTGTACAGAAACACAGCTATGTAGTTCAATTAGTAGGCGATAGCTAACGCTGTGGTAGTGAAGATGTGGTCACGAAGAAAATTACAGTCAGCTCTATCGCCCTTAAACCTTTGGAAAAAGATAGCTGAAGAAGATTGCAAGGGACATTCAACAAATTTAACTTTTTAAGCAACAGACAGAGAACAATGAAATAATGGCAGCTCATTTCTGACCATATTCACGGTGTCATTTCATATTTATGGTTGATACAACATAGACAAAATAAATACATGCGTTGTAGATTGTAAATATTCCTACATATACAGATAACAGAAACTAGTAACTGAAAATTGTGGGGAATAAGTAAACAAATACCTGAATGAGATTTTCACTCTGCAGCGGAGTGTGCGCTGATATGAAACTTCCAGGCAGATTAAAATGTGTGCCCGACCGAGACTCGAACTCGGGACCTTTGCCTTTCGCGGGCAAGTGCTCTACCATCTTTTTTTTACCATTTTTTTTATTCACCAAAAACAGTAACAAAAATAGCTACAATGAAATGACATAAATAAGGTGACAGATAATTGCAGTCATAAATTACAGCATTCAAAAAATGAGTCTTTAGCAGTAGCACAATTTAGCACCTTCACTGTCACCTTCAACTGGTGGCAGATCAGCATGCACATTTTCTTCTTCTGCTGCCGCTACCGAAGCACGACTCACGCCCGGTACTCACAGCTTTACTTCTGCCAGTATCTCGTCTCCTACCTTCCAAACTTTACAGAAGCTCTCCTGCGAACCTTGCAGAACTAGCACTCCTGAAAGAAAGGATACTGCGGAGACATAGCTTAGCCACAGCCTGGGGGATGTTTCCAGAATGAGATTTTCACTCTGCAGCGGAGTGTGCGCTGATATGAAACTTCCTGGCAGATTAAAACTGTGTGCCCGACCGAGACTCGAACTCGGGACCTTTGCCTTTCGCGGGAGTGCTAGTTCTGTAAGGTTCGCAGCTCAGATGATAGAGCACTTGCCCGCGAAAGGCAAAGGTCCCGAGTTCGAGTGTCGGTCGGGCACACAGTTTTAATCTGCCAGGAAGTTTCAAGTAAACAAATAGATTCTTAGTCAAATTTTCCGAAGATAAAAGAAAAAGAGAGCCAACGGCCTTGCCGCAGTGGCAACACAGATTCCTGTCAGATCACCGAAGTTAAGAGCTGTCAGACTTGGCTGGCAGATGGATAGGTGACGGTCCGGGTCTGTGGATCGCTGTTGGCAGTCGGAGTGCACTCAGCCCTTGTGAAGCCGATTGAGGAGCTACTTGACTGGGAAGTAGCGACACTGGCCACGACTACTGACAGCGGCCGGGAGAGCGGTGGGCAGAGCGTGGCCCTCCACATCCGCATCCAATGATTATTGGCTGAGAAAGACACGGAGCTCAAGGTAAGTTTTGGGAAGGATGGAGAGGGAAAGCTGCCGTGGCCTTTCAAAGGAACCATCCCGGCACTCGTCTCATGCGATTTAGTGAAATCACAGTAACCCTAAGTCGGGATGGCCGGATGTGGGTTTGAACCGTCGTCCTCCCGAATGCGAGTCCAGCGAGCCTAACCACTTCGCTACTCCGCCCGGTCCTGGGCTTACACTCACATGACGACACAAGGAGAACGTGCACGCTTCTACCGTCCACTGCACACAGTAGTGTTCAATATGGAGACTCTGAGGCTTCCAAAGAAGAGCGCAGAAGGAGAGGGAAGAATGGAAATTCATCGAGGAAAGTCACTGCACGTCCGTAGCAGTTCTGGCGCTCAGCCCGACTTCTGGGGCAGTCGCTGTGACTGCAGCTCGCTGGTCATCAAGAATCCGCCTGGACAATGGTATCGGTAATTTGCTCTAGCGTTCTAAGTTGGGTGTCATCGGCGAAAGACATCGGTCCTTCATTGAATAGTTTGTGGCATGTCCTGACCGATGCAACGGCCACGCAGTACCATTCCTCAATGAGTTTCTGTTCCCCACAATCATTCTGCTGTCAGAAAACGCTCCATGTCAACTTTATCAGCAAGGCCGACTGCAGTGGACTGTCGACGAGTGAATGTGCTTTCTTTGTCATGACCTCGCTGTGAACCTATGCCCTCCAGAGGCTCAGCGCTCTTACAGGGACAACCATTTCTCCCATAGACAATGCTACAAATGATGCTGTTACGTTTTACAACCAGCGCCTCCTTTATTTTTGAGTGCAGCTTGTATTATGGCTGTTTGAGACTCCGTAAGAAACAGTGCACAAAATTAGAGAAGGAGTACACAATATTAGAAGGAAAGGAAAAAACAAAATGTTTGAGGCGTGCCGCGAAACGACAAGACACGTCGAAAGAGATAGCGTATACATAGGCTGAGACACGTTGTTCAGTGCTTCCTGCGGTGCCAAGCTCTGTTATTATCAGCCATATTTTCGGAAGTCATTGCGTATGTGTAACTAAAAGTACTGCGACGTGCAACTGGCGTAAGGAAGTAGGTCACATGCCGTCAGTTGCTTGCTGTGTGGTGCCATCTTTGGCTTTTCCGCCAAATTTATGAACGTGTTGTTAAGGATTTGATCGCAGTTACGTGTTCGTGACAAGCAAGGCTGCAAGTGCGAGTTAAACAAACATAAAAACTTTGTATCCAGCAACTAGAGAGACTGAAAAGCATAAACAAGTGTCGGTATGAGAACTCTTCAAAATAGATACTTGGTAAACGTCTCGCACTAGAATTCTGAAACAAAATCTACTGACAGTCTAATTTACCCTATTTTCAGTTTGCTAAGGTCAATAGGTATTGCTACATTTAAAAAGTGTATGTTTGCACAAAAAATACACTTTCTAAATACCGTGTTATTACAATGTTTATTGGCTGTTATACGAGCCACTGACTACCAATCCAGTCTGTGAAAACCGCACATCAATGGCATTTTTTATTTCCGCAATATTTGTGGTGCACGTTTCCACGTTTTAGGTGATTAACCTTTTATATTAGTATTGTTAAAGAAAAGACCGAAGGCTATATATATATATATATATATATATATATATATATATATATATATATATATATTATAACAATGTAAGTGAAGCTTCTTTTAACAACACGCTCCATCTATTAAAAATCATAAGTACACATAAATTGTTACAATATAAGCTTAATTAGTTGATTTAAATACGAAATTCAGCCTTCTTTATCGAATCTTCTAATTTGCGCAAAAATATCAATAATTGTCTCATGTAAGGAAAGCATAGCAAGTGCATTTAGTTCTTCTGAACAGACACCATTTTAATCCAGCAGCCACTATGAATCAAGACACAAAGGAATTAATTACATTAGCTTCTTGTAGTCATTGATATATATTAGTGGGGCAATGAAAAGTTGTCCCAGACCAGATTTCCAGCCTGGGTCTCATACTTACAACGCGCATGCGCTGACCACTACATCATATGGACACAGTGGTCACCACAGCCAAACGGACTACCCTAGCACGGCTCCAATCAGACCCAAATTCTCAACTTATACCACACACTACTGATGTTGTGTCCCAGGTCATTGGCCTCATTAATCGTCATATTTCACCGATTCCCGTAAGAGTTCGAGCCTGGTGTGCATCTGCACTGAAGGGATCGTTGGCCTTCATCGCTGTTATAATGTGTAAGTGACAAATTTTCAGCTTGCCTCATTGATATAAATCAGTGCTCATTGACGGCTAATGTTTTTAATTTCTTTGTGTGTTGGAAGAACATTTGAATATCCAAAATACTACAGAGAATATGTTAGTGTTTTGTGTAACACTTGCGGCATTTATTTTATTAAATTAAGTTGATGTTATTGACAGTGAATGAAACGTGATTCATTGATGCTTGAAATAGTCATATTTTCCTGTCGTGATATTTGCACCAATTGGCGTTCGTGGGCTATGGCGACGTGAGTGCCTATGCTTACAATACGACTTCGCTGGTAGCCCCTCTCCTGGGCCAGTGACATATTGGTTGGACCCTAGATGACAAAGGCCGTGGCCTGGTTATATGAGCCAGATTTCAGTTGGTAAGAGCTCATGGTATGGTTCGAGTGTGGGCTGACTCCACGAAGCTATGGACCCATGCTGTCAATAAATCACGGTGCAAGCTGTTGTTAGCTCTACAATGGTGCGTGCTGTATTTACATGGAATGCACTAGGTCTTGTGGTTCAACTGAAGAGTTCACTGACTGTAAATGGTTATGTTTGGCTACTTGGAGACCATTTGCAGCCATCCATGGATATCATGTTCCCAAACAACGATGTCATGTGACCACGCCACAACTGTTCGTGATTGGTTTGAGAAACATTCAGGATAATGTCAGTGAATGATTTGGCCATCCAGGTCGCCGGACTCGAATCTCATCGAACATTTGTCCGACATAATCGAGAGATGCGCAGAATCCTGCACCGACAACACTCTCGCAATTATGGACGGTTATAGAGGCAGTAGGGCTGAGTATTTCTGAAGAGACTTCCGACGGCTTGTTAAGTCCATGCCATGTCGAGCTGCTACACTACGCCGTGAAAATGGAGGTCCGAAAAGATATTAGGAGGTGTACTGTGACTATGGTTTGGTTATCTGGGGTAAAGAGTCTTCAAAAACGACAAAAATATTACTCCATCAAATATGTAGCGGTGGACGATGACCGTTTGAGAGTGTTCCGAAACATTTATTGATTCATCAGACACGACAGCTACATAGGAAGCTTTCCTAGTTTCCGTTCTTATTTCCTCTTGGTATGTTTGTAGCAGGCAGTCAAGTATCTCATTCTGAATGGTCTTAGAAACAACAATGAAGATTGCATTGGTGTCTAACTGGTTCTTCAAATCTGTATCTAATTTAGATGCGATCCTCCACCTATCCCTGGATTTACTATGTCTTTTCTTCATCTCAACGCCAGGTAATTTCTAATTTTCCACAAAAGACAATCCGGTCTACCATACTACCCTAAATTTTACGGTTCTTTTTTACCTTTATCTTATGCTGACTGTACGAAAATCTGCATTCTCAGTAAATTTTTCCTTCCTTTGTAAAAGTGATAGTGAAACTATATCATCGACATCCTTTTTTAAGTTTTTATTTTCAGTTTCTTCTTTAATTTTCTTTATGTTTGTAAGACCATCATTTGGCCACGTTACATCACCTCCTAACAGCAGCTTCACAGCTGCGACACCCAAATTTTCCCTTGGTAGCATTCAAAATTTAAATTACGAATATATTTCTTATCGTTATTTATTTCTGTCTGAAGTATTAGAACATCATGTGTTAAACGTTCTCTTTCCTGGAATTTAACTTTCTCATGGAGAGACCGCCGAAGAAACGTAAGCTCTGGAAGTTCATTACTGTCGTAGTGTAAGTTCATTACAGACACCGAACCTATTTCTTGATGGTGCAAGGCTATGGCTAGTTTTCTGTAAGATAAGAGCAAAGACCAGAAATAATCAAATAGTGTAGCTGCTAAAAGGTTAGTGAATTTAATTGTACACTCTGTCTCACTCAAGAATGTAGTACATGGCTGAATTTCGAAGTACACAGTTCCATACGAAGACATTTTTTCAGCTTATCCGCTGTATCACCAAATCTCTTCAGACGAATTCGGATTGTTCCCCAATCGACTCAGCTTAATAGTCCACTGGCCACTAAATTTTCAGCATTTGTAAGGAAAGGAAATAATGAAATTTAACGTGTTGTTCGAATACAGTATATTACGAAGAAAACAATATTAAATTTATTATTAATTTTGGCGTTTAAAGGGAGTGAAGTTCAGTGCAAAAAGCTTTCACCTCTAGCGTCAACAACGGCTCAACATGGTTGAGTATCGAGTTGAACTGGACTTAGATAGTATATACAAATACGTTGTGACAAGCTGCTTAACTTCGTGCCAGAGTTCAGCAGTCTCCTAGGGACCGTGGGCAGATGTTTTCAATGGGTGACAGATCTGCAGAACGTGCTGGCCAGGATAAAATTCGACGATGAATTGTATCCAGGATGGTGAAGACAGCAGCAGAAATATGCAGTCTTGTGTTAACCTATTGAAAGATAACCCCCCTGGAGACTCAGATAAAATAACATGTAGCAGGTCCTTCTACATTACCGCCCATGTGAATGAAACCTCCCTCGTTACTAATCGGTGAATACGATACTACTGCTATGATCGCCTATGCCTAATGAATCTGATTATGAATAAATCTGTCGTCTCCGAAAATAATTTGACCATTTAGTACAGAAAAGTAGTCAACCTATGCTACGCTGGAAGTTTCTACTTGTATAGATTTGGTTTAACATTGAACACAGTTCCATTACTTACGTAATGTAGGAAATGAACAAGGATAGTACGTTGCTCAGAGATTCCACAACAAACCAATTGAAATAACACAGAAATTAATACGGTCGCCTGCCCATTTTGGAAACGTGGGTTTAATATCCAAGCGATAATGTCCACAGCAGGATTTTGTACCGCATGGGGACCACTGAACATAGTATGTTGCACAGATGTCAACTTGATACGACTACCCGTTTCCGAGAAAAAGGGTTTCTAATCGGACAGACATGTGGACAGAAGGACGTCAAAGTGATCCTATAAGGATCCAGATTTTACCGATTGAGATACGGAAACCTGTAAATGGAACCAACAGTTCAACTGACAGCTCTAAAGCACACCAAAGTCAATGATACTGAGAAAATCTGAGAGATCCTAATGCACAAAAATTTTCGACAGCGTATGGTACTTTAATATTACTGTTACGTAAAAGAATCTACCAGAGTCATTCGGAGGTTTATTTAATGGGCTGCAACGTGAAAGAACAAACAACCTACCCGGCTAGCTGGAATGATACGAATATTATAATGGAAATTCCGTGTGACTAGGGCCTCCCGTCGAGTAGACCGTTCGCGTGGTTCAAGTCTTTCGAGTTGACGGCACTTCGGCGACTTGCATGTCGATGGGGGTGAGATGATGATGATAAGCACAACACAACACCCAGTCTCTGAGCGGAGAAAATCTCCGACCCAGCCAGGAATCGAACCCGGACCGTTCGGTATGACATTCCGTCGCGCTTACCACTCAGCTACTAGGGGTGGACACGAATATGATGATGGTGACCTACATGCCTGGAAATGTAAAAGATTCACATTTCAACGCAACCAGAGAAAGTAGGTGGAAGTAACGTCCCACTCTGCAAATTGAAGATAAGGCACTTTTATCTTTCACGTGTCGCTTGTTTCTGAGAAAACTGTGTTAAGCCTCAGATAAGAAGAGGAAACGTCTACCATGATGTGTCAATTCAGCGGTGGAAAAATGTGTTAACAGAAATTTAATACGTTTTGCCAATTGTATAAATCATTCTATATTACGATGTAATCACCCCGGATTGATGTCATAACGGAGTAAAAACTGGTGTAGAAGTGATATCTCTGGACGCGAGTGTAACGTCAGAGCAGAGCGCGCAGGGGATTGACTTCGTTGTGAGAGTGAACTCGCGCAAGTGGCGGCCACTATAGAATGTCGTGCGTATGTGGGCCGGAACTGTTACTAGCAAGGCACCAAGAACATGACAAGTGTGATGTAAGAGAATGCCAGGAAAAGGTAAAGTCCATATTTTGATACTCGAAAAACCTATCGGGTACTTCCAATAGATCTAGAATCATGAAATTTGAATGAAGCTGTGTTTCATGTTGAATCCTGCCTAGTTGTCAGAGCTGGGACGTCCAGGAAACACGCTTCTCGGATCGCTAGACAGCTCAAGCAGATCGTATTAATGAGTTTTATTGCGAAAAATACATGGCAATACTTAACTTTGTGTTAAACAGATGTGTCGCAAGCAAAGGGCTACAGATAAAATAAACAATTTTCCTCAGTATATACAGTTCATAAGTCGCTGGTCTTGAAGTGCCTAATCTTGATGCTGCTGTAGAACTGGGCCGCGACCAGTCAGTGCGGCGCTTATGTCCACTTTGCATAGAGGCCACTGCTGTTACGTTGTCTTCCTGAAGAGGGGTCGGTCAGTGTGCGATTGGCTGACATCCTCTTCACAGCCCTCTCTACTCTCTCGTTTCCGACTGGCGCGTGGGCGCTTGACTTTACACCGTAACATTTCACAGCTCAGATAACGGGTTAAAATCGGAAAATTGTTCATTCGTAACAATGTAATAATAAAAAAATATCTTTTGCGATTCGTTACACGACTTTAAACTTAAAATTAAAACGTTCTCGGAAGTATTGCAGTTACCGAGACCGATATCTTGCTAGTATCAGCGTCAGGCAGAACCGGATACGGATCCTATACACCTCCCATAAACTCGAGCCTCCTCACCCACTGGTATCTCCCATCCTCTCCCGCCCCCGTCCGCTGCCGTGCCTGTACATCCACGTCCCACCTGCTATCCATCTCTCCACTCTCCATACCTTCTCCCAAGGTGGCTTCCGCCAGCTCCCCCTCCCTGATGATGACCTCCTCCCCTTCATATACCCCTCCTACCAACTTTGATACTCCCTCCCTCTTCCCGTGTTTGTTCCTATGGGCTCCCTCTCTCCCTTCTCTCCCCCTTTTCTCCCTCCTCTCTTTCTCCCCACTCCCCCCGGGCTTCCCCTACCCATATTCCTCCACTCCTCCTACCATCTCCTCTGCCATTGGCATCTTTGCTTATCCCTCTCCCTCCCCCTCCCCCTTCTTTCTCCCTGGCAGGTCCCCGGACTCGCACACGCTACGTGAACATTCGCGCGCCGGAGATCATCGCCACCAGTTTCTCGTGTGTGTGCCATCGTGTTTTTGTTTAGTGTCATGCTCCAACATTCACATGTGCCGTCGAAATCATCAGTGTTTGTGCGTCGTGTCGACGGTTTTTCGTGTGGTTTCTCGTCGAGTGTGAACAGCTTCGTGTTTTTTATGTTCTGTGTCTACTATTTTTTACCCGCCAAATTGTTCAATCTCTTATGTGTCTCCTATACGTTTTCTCATTGTTAACTCTGAGGCTGAAGAGTAGCGTAAGGTGCTCCTGCCAGCCTACCTGCTGTACAGGTGTTGAAATTACAATAAAGGAAAAAAAAGGTCAGGTAGAAATCGTTGAAGTCTTTATTCCTGGGATGGATGACCTGCCTATATACATAATTAAGTTTGTACAGGATCCTCACAGCACGAATCCCATTCGCACCAAGCCATTTTTTATGCCTAATACTCTTGCTTAGGTGCTTTTTAGTGTTCCATATTCTCTGCCTGGCTTAAAACCGAACTGTGAAACATTGTGATTCTGTGAAATGCAGTTGCTTCCGCGCGGTTAAATAAAGCCGTGTTCGATTTGCGACACTCAAACTGCACACTTTGATGCTCATTTGCTTTTCACAGACCTTCCTCTTATTCTGAGGAATGCACATTGCCTCAGCGTGTTTTTACATACGTTGAGTGGCTCTACGTTGTAATCGCAACATTCCTTCAATGTGTATTCTACGACGTCATCCATGCCGACAAAAACGCCGTGGAGTCGGTAGCTGCTAAAACGCCGTTAATCCTACAAAGAAGAGCAGAGAGCCGCAGAGAGGTAACGATTTCCGCGAGAGCGAACGCTCGGCGGCTGCCGAGTGCCTCTCGGTGCCCGCCGCAGCCGCAGCGTCAGCGCCGGGGCGCGCGGCACGCACTATTTTGCCTCCCAAACAGCCGCCGGTAAACGAAAAAGAGGATCTCCCTACACGAGGGCCCTGGAAATGCAATTACTCTAATGCAAGATCTGCGGTGTAAAAGCTCTTGTTTTACAGTCACGAATTTGCATTCTGAGTGGCTTCTGCAACGAATTTTTTTCCCTCCTTCTGCAGCAGAGAGGAATTTCGAGATAAAAATGCTCGGCGACGAAGCTACTTTGAGAGATTTTGTGACTGAGATTAGTAAATTATTCCTGAGTAAATTATTATCTGCTTGTGGACTAATTATTAACAATGACATGTTAAATACGCACGCTTCTGCTCTAAGCGTTTACTGTTTTCAGGTACCAACTTAGGGAGGATATTATTACTCCTTTCTGAATCCAATAAAAAGTGACTACTCAAGTTCGTTCATCTGACTTCAGAACTGTTCAAATGGCTCTGAGCACTATGGGACTTAACATCTGTGGTCATCAGTCCCCTAGAACGTAGAAATACTTAAACCTAACTAACCTAAGGACATCACACACATCCACGCCCGAGGCAGGATTCGAACCTGCGACCGCGGTCAAGCGGTTCCAGACTGAACCGCCTAGAACCGCACGGCCACACCGGGCGGCCGACTTCAGAACCACTCAGCAATGAAACTGTATCTGGAAATAGTACTGAGTGAAATAGTACTGAGTTGGAGGCACGAAGAAATAATTGGAGTACATTTTACTAACATTTGTAAACGGATCCTTCTATCGACCAACAGGCTCACCTTTTGATGTAACCTAAAGCTTTAAAAAAACCGCCGGCCTTTATTAACTACCGAGAACAATCTCACATAAAAACTGGCAGACACCACTCAGGCAAGATTATTTACGAAAGACTCATTGCATAAAATCATAAGCAAGCTAATAAATCATTAGCCAACGATCTCCCATAAACACTGAGAAAGACCACTCAAGCAAAAGATTTAAGAAACTCTCTCACTGCATAAAATCATTAATAAACTAATAAACCATTAACAACGATGTCATATAAAAATTCACAGAACCCACTAAGTCTGAATGTGACTGTAACTTTAACAAAACAACTCTATTTAAGACACGTTATTTAAGACCATTTCAATTCCAATACTTTAACATTACATGTAAATAACAGTGGACACACAGCCTTAATTTTAACACGAATACTTAGAACATGTTTATTAAAACGTAACTTGGGCAGTCTTCCAAATTACTATACTAGAGAACCTTGCAGAGCGAAACACGAAATTATTCACATACTCATTGGCTTGTAAGATGGGCTTTCAGGGCATAGAAAGTTACAACTTTGTACAATCACAAATGTGTAACAACAGAAGTAAGGCCCAAGGTTGTAAGGCCGAAGTTTAACCACGAACGGTGGAACCGACTGAGGGAAGTAATACTTAACTTCGAACCAAGACGTGGCTCCGTTTGCAACCCCACACCGAGTAGGCAACCGAATTGTGAGCCCAGCAAACGCTACCGAAGAGGAACATACGAGCTCATGCGAAGTCCACCGCTCATAGGCCAAACGAGTAATCTAAAGGGAAGCTCTGCGCTTCGTTTGCCCGCTACCTCAGCTCACTGAAACACAGACCACACCCGAAAACAGGAGGCCAAAAACCTTTTCTTAACTTTAACATTCAAGAGTGACCAGTTAATTAATACTATAAAGTCAAGGCTAGACAACAACTACTTTCACTCGCAAGTCCTTTCTTTAAGTGAAACAGTACCTGATAAACAATCGCTAAGACTCGGAAATGAACTGGCTCACGAGAACCGACATCTCTAGAACTTAATGACACACATATTGGTCACCTTAAGTGGACCTGCAAAGCTCAACACGGTAACCTTTAGAAATTAAAACTCAGATCGCCCGCAGAGGACATTTTGACATGGAGTAACCGCTATCGTAAGCAAATTAAACACTTGCTAATAATACCTAATGAACTAACATTCTGCAAATACATCAATATTACGTGGAAGCAGAGCACACGCTTAGTAAGAAACATGAGATGAAATCGAACATACATAATGTCACGCGTCCTGTAACGTCTGACTGTACCAAGAGGATCACCATCACGGTTAACTAAGCGCTCTTAGTAATTAGAGTACTTAACTGGGTGCCTTGATGCTGGCACGATTTTGCGAAGATGTCAGACCATCACTTCGCAAGACCTTAATAGCGTGTCCCTCCAATTTACTATTAAAAACAGTCTTGATCACAATTTATTTATCAAGGTGACAGGTTTCGACCACTACTGTGGTCATCTTCAGACCATTGAGTAGGAACCTCTTTCTGTTGGAGAATCACCACTTTCTTTTATTCGTTCCACGAACCGTGATACTCGGAACTTTACCATGACTATTGCACAAATTTTCTGCGGATGCCAACGGACCTTGTCAAGTTGCACTTAGCTCAGCTAATAGTCGGAGCCGGGGTGCTTCGTCTCTTAAGTGATCTACTTTGTTAAAGAGCTTCGTGGCAATGTCCGTTACTTTTTCGAGCAGGCATTTCTCCTGTAGAACTTCGTGTAGCTCCCTGGTGCTTCTCCATCGGGGAGCCCCTAGCGTCCAACTTAGGCATCGGTTTTGAATTGACTGAGGTGCCCGTATGTTAGTATCACAAGTGACTCCTCACGATGTACATCCGTACAGGAATTTTGGCTGGACTGTCGATCTGTAGAGTTGGTATCTGGTCTTGGTGTTGAGATGGGTGCTGGTGAAGAATGGTATCACCGCGTGTGCCACCTTCATGGTGTCCTTTTCTCGTTGCTGTGTGTGTAGGTCAGGGACTTATTCAAAATGATTCCCATATTTTTCGGCGAGTGTGATCAAGGCATAGGCTGCCCTACCAGCCGTAGTGGGTCTCATATTACCGGTGGTCGCCTCTTACGGTTAGTTGTTCGCTCTTAAAGTGTCAGATTCTTGGGACCTATTTTGGGAACTATTTTAAGATAAGGCTTTGCCTTTTATATTTATGATTTTGGTTGAGCTTTAAGCTATTGGCTTTCAGCAATTTTTAAATTAAAGTGGTCTTGCCGTTGAGGCATCAGATTGTACGGCGCATTCAGCAACTAATTAAGTTCCAAAACTAAAGAGGTGTTGTTTTTTTTTAAATTTTTTTGGCTCTTGTAATGTTTGATCAAATAAAATGTTGTATGTTCGAGTGTTACTGACAGCCGCTTATTTTGGCCCCTTTCCACAACTTAAACTATCTCTCCTGTCCTGCAGGTTTAGTAGGGCATCTCAATATTGTTTTGAGTGTACCCTGTAGCTGTTGTCTGAGGGTTGCATTCAGATGCACGTAATTTTCCGTATAATATACTTTTGTTGGTCTCATTTTGCGTTATGGTGGTTCACTTCTGCATGCCCTGCCTTGTCTGCAGCGGCGTTGCTCATCTCTGCTGGTACCTCTCCTTGTGTAATAGGGGAGGGGCCAATTGGAATAAATCGATTGACCAGCTCTAGCTCTGCTATTCGTTTGAGCGGATTTTCCTCCGCTGTTTTTTGTCGGTGATGGCAGCGTTTATATTAAACCGTCTCAAATTCGTCCACTTCTGGATTTCGAATCAAATTCTTTCGTTCTTTTCTGAGCCGTGGCGGGTTTAATCTTGGCAGCATGGCGCCACAAACTACTTGGGTTGCCGATATCAATCTGATCGTAAGTCACGAGCTTATGGTGTGTGGTCGAGGCGAGTGTTGTCGGTTTGCCAGGTCCTGGAACAGTCAGTTGGCTGGAGGTCACGTGGCTGGCAAGTTGTTGCTTTTGGGGGACCATCGGCTGTACGGTGCGGGCGTCAACAAGCCGCGAGTGGTTAAAGTGGTCGGACGCTAGCCTTCCCGACTCGCTTAAGTATTGGTAGCGGCGAGTTGCGGGAACAGCAGCGGACGTCGCGTGCATCCTGGTCGGGAAGTTCCCGGCCTCTCTGCAAGCCTAAATTTTACTGCATCTCGAAGATCGCCTCTACGGATTGAAGGTGATGACACCCAAGCTTGGATTCAAGGAAGTCACTGCCCCTTCACATCTGAGTGAAGTGCTGTTTTCTTGTTTTTTGGGTACTTGACACTGCAAGACCACGTCTGGTTCAAAATGGCTCTGAGCACTATGGGACTCAACTGCTGTGGTCATAAGTCCCCTAGAACTTAGAACTACTTAAACCTAACTAACCTAAGGACAGCACACAACACCCAGCCATCACGAGGCAGAGAAAATCCCTGACCCCGCCGGGAATCGAACCCGGGAACCCGGGCGTGGGAAGCGAGAACGCTACCGCACGACCACGAGATGCGGGCGACCACGTCTGTGTTAATGTCAAATTGGATCTGTTATATTAACGCTCCGCCGAGAGATTGTATCACCATCGGTTAGTGTAACTGATTGCAATTATTTGTTCCAGGCCATTGTCTGTACAAGCGCACGACTATTCCCTGTTATAAACTGAATCGACGAAATTAAATTTGTAACGTAATCTATGTTGGAGGCAAAGCACCATTTGTAGATGAGTATGTCTTAATCATTACATCACAAAGCGCTGATATTTCGTCTTCTAGCTTACAAGTAATTTTAACGGGGTTTCAGGTTGTAAATTTTATGTGTAGTCGCTTTCGCGATAGGTCGAGATTCCGTAAATTTTAGACATTCTCGTCTATCGCCTTATTAGCGCACATCACTGTTCGCTTGCGATGTGTGTTGACAGGATAGCTTTGGCAACGGACGACGCATTCCTCTCCACTGGACCCTGAGCACAAACGTGTTTGCTTTCTGCTGCGGCGACACTTCCGTCATAGCACGACGTTTGGGTTAGCCGGCAGTTTGGTGCCCCTACCAGCCGCGTCGTGGTGTCTCAAGTTAAATAAAGATGATTGTTCGGTGCGTGCCACGGCGGAATGTCACCAAATAACCAGGAACCATTAGCTTGTCCTATTTGGTGAATTCAGTAAACTCATGAGGTTTAAAGGGTGTCCTGCATGCCCGAAGAACCTCCTCGTTATACCTGCTCTTTAACTACTCGATTAAACCTTGCACCCTTATTGCTACTTATGGAGTACGTTACGTTTTAAGGCATTTTACTTACCAATGCAAACTGTTGAACCGTTCCTTTGATCCACAGTCATTAGCTAACTCCACTCATTGTGAAATTTGTCTGCGTGTTCCTTGTTGGCTGTGTCAGCCGTCTGCTGTGGTTCTCAGCTTACCTTATATCTTGGGCAATTATATATTTATTAAAGGTCATTGTAAACGTTTCTACGGGAATGCAAAAATTGAGAGCGACATTAGAATTGCTTGTCCTCCCAGCTTATCTTGTATTTTGGACAACTGCATTTTTATTAACGGTCATTGTCAACGTTTCTTCTGGTGTGCACCAGTTGGGAGTCACATTTAAATTATACACCTCCACAGCTTTGCCTGTATTTTCGGGGACTGAGTTATTTGTGGCCTAAGGGATTTTTATTAAGGATTATACATTGTTAAGGACTTTCCAAGAGCCACAATCAGTGGCGCGACTTGCTATTGTTTCTCTATTTTGAATAGGCGTTCTCCACTAGTTTAATGTGTTATCCTTGCTTGGAAATTGTTAAATCATTTAGTGACTTTCATTGTAATGCATTTGGCTGATAAAATTGTTTGTTGAACCGGCTTGTACCCACGCCCAGTTCGTGTGACTTGTTTCTTGTACTAGGAAGCCGTATACACTGGTTTCAAGCCCTGCTGTTACGGATATAAATTGTTAATGTTTGTTTAATCAATTGAGCCTGTTCAAATTTTCAAAGTGATTATGAGCATTGTTACTCTTTTAACAAGCTTTTTCGAAATATTAATTATAATATTGTTGTTAAGCAATCAAGTGTATTCCATGAAACGACAAATGACGACATATATGGATCCGCATTCCACGTGTTATTTCCTTAAAGTTGTGGGGTTTCGCGTTCCATCTTCGCTTTGTGACTATGAAGAAACTTGGACATGGAGCCGTCCCCGGCGTTCTACAGCGCTGCTTGCGCCGGCGGGACCATCGGCTGGGAATGCCCAACCGGACGGCGGCCAACCAACTCCTGCATTGCCAAGGCGGCTGCCTCAGGAGCGCGCGCATCGAGTATTCACGCCGTAGTATTGCGTGCTCGGTTGCAAGGATGTGCGCTTAGCCTCCAGCCTGTCGAGTATCGTGCGCGAGCTTGTTGGTATCTCGCGGGAGAGAGTCACGTACTACAGTTCATTGAAGAAACATGGCTCACTCCTATAGGAAGATTAACTTCCAAGCCGAATATACACGACAATTAACATATGTAGAAACTTTCTTGCGTAAAGAAATAAATCTAGATTCACAGGACATCACTGGTATCCATTTTTCTGTCACGGCGAGTGCCGTCAGTATTAAAATGACCAACGAAGAAGAATGCACTAATCTGGTTACGGGTACTCCCGGCAAGCTCCAGTTCAGGCACTCAGATGGACTATCGGCCGCTGTTGACGTTGAATGTGCAGGCCTAGGCATAAGGACCCTCTGGGTCTTCGAGCTATCTTTTGAGGTACCTGACGATTCGTTATCTCCGCTCTTAAGTCGTCCGGAACTATCATCAGCCACGTGGTTGAGAAGTGGCAGACTTTTGCAACGTATCCCTTACTAAATGGAGCACGACAAGTGAAATCCGAACAAACGAATCACGTCCCTCCTACTTAAACATCTCCGGTGGTCCTGAAATTTTCATGTACGACGGAGGTCCGCGCATATGTTCAGTATGTGGACAGGAGGATCATGTTCACTTCCATTGTATGCAGCGGCGGATCACTCAGATTTCACCCTCCTTCCATTCTACCACTCACTTACGCACAAATGACGGCGCCTACAGCGTCTGGCGGCGAGGTTCAGGATAGGTTTCACAGCATATTGATGGACACGTTATTGACGAGGCATGTACCGCAACGTCGCTGCGCAGGGAGTCACCGAGAGCCCTAGACAGCAACTGCCACTGCGGGAAGATCGCTCTGAACACAACGAGTGGATGGATGACCCACAAGTCGTGCTTACTCAAGCTTTCCTCTCAGAAGGCGCAGAAAGGTAGGGTGTGCACACACATTCCGTCATGGAGACGCAGTTACGGAAGGAGTATTCGGTCTGCAAACACAAGAAACACAGACGGACGCCATCTAACGACTGTCTCTTGAGGAAATCGGCCGGCACAGGTCCGCTTGTCGGAACTGAGACGACGGATTTGTCTTCACCAGGCAGTCCATTCGGGGGTGGAGGGTCCGACTGAATACCGTCACAGCAGCGACAAAGATACTTGGTAGCCGCTGTAACACACCGGCAACCTGTCTCCATTGACTCGTGGGGGTAAAATGTGAAACCCAACTCTTTGGCAGGCACAGCACACTCCCGCAGATGACGACATATGTGGGACGACAGGATGGCGTTCCGGTGACATAACGAGTTGCCACTGTTGATATTGATGTCTGCCACGACAGTCCCGTCGATTCGCTACTATCAGCATCAACACCTGTTGCGGGCTTTCAAAATAATAAATTAAATTAAATGATGTTGGTGGCCCTCAATTACGTACTTTCCGACTCAGAGTAGCAATATTAAAAGTTTTGGCTGGTTTCGTTGTCTAGGGCTGGGGTACGTAGTTGCCGCATTACAGGCCAAATACTTCTGAGTCTCCAGTATACGATAAGAATAGACACATGAATCAAATGGTCGAAGGTTTCTATCACTCGGCAATTGCCAATTATGAAAGCACTCCTTGTTCAGGCCACGAGTGGCCTTATCGGTACCATCCGACCGCTGTGTCATCCTCAGTGGAGGGCGTGGGGTCAACACACCAATTGGTTCAAATGGCTCTGAGCACTATGGGACTTAACATCTATGGTCTTCGGTCCCCTAGAACTTAGAACTACTTAAACCTAACTAACCTAAGGACATCACACAACACCCAGTCATCACGAGGCAGAGAAAATCCCTGACCCCGCCGGGAATCGAAACCCGGGCGTGAGAAGCGAGAACGCTACAGCACGACCACGAGCTGCGGAATTCAGCACACCCCTCTTCCGGTCGTTATGATGGTATTCTTGACCGAAGCCGCTACTATTCGTTCGAGTAGCTCCTCAACTGACATCACGAGGCTGAGTGCACCCCCAAAAGTGGCAACAGTGCATGGCGGCCTGGATGGTCACCCATCCAAGCGCCGACCACGTCCGACAGCGCTTAACTTCGGTGATCTCACGGGGACCCGTGTATCCACTGCGGCAAGGCCGTTGCCGCGATTTATGAAAGCAACACATAAATATATAAATGAAAGGTTGCAATTTAATAAATGAGTACGATAGTAGAAGTACTTTTGAGAATGCGGTATGTTTCTGTAAAACACTTATTGGTGTCGATGGTCCAGCAATTAAATAGAATACAGGTTGAGTAACAGGGCAACCATAGATTCCTACTGTACGTAATTAGCTATGAACAACAACATAGTTTGTGAGATATTCACTTCTAAACGCACGTTTCGTCTTCACTGTAGAAGCCACGGAAACCTCACAAGTGCACAAGTCGGCACTACGAAACATTTGTATCTCTCGCGACCATGCGCAAACTGCTCCACTCCAATTCTTTCCCGCGACTCTGCCTCCCTCGTGCTGCCACGTCCAGCCCTTTCCGTGTCCTGTGCTGTCAGATAGTAAACTTTAAATAAAAATATTGAAAATCTGATTACACTACCAGAAACGTCGTGCAAATAATAGTAAAGTACATTTTCTTTTTGAGGTATCATGATTTATCTGGCTACTATTAATTTCTATACAAACTGTGAAATGTCTGCCATCAAGATTTCACAAAGTCCGCCATCTTTGGCCCTCCCGGCGCACAGCGTCACCAAGGAATTCCCAGCCACGTGCTCGATGGACCACGCGTGGGGCTCCCCTCATGCTCAGCTAACGTTCGGCAACACGTGGTTGCTGCCGGGCCGCGGCTTTGACGAGCGTCCTGTGCGGCCGCCACAACTCCGTAGGTATAAGATTTCCAGGCCGCCACAGCTTGCTCGTTGCCTCACACTGTCATGGTTCCACGACGCGCTTTATATGGCCAACATTGACGTAACCTTATTGTAAAAGGTATAATATCTTGGCTACCTGGACATATCTGGATACACGTGTGCCGTGACCTCCTGTGATACTTCCGCGGAGTTTTCTTTGTCTACACGATACGTTTTGCGGAAGGCTGGTTGGCGAGCGGGGCCCGGCGCTCTGCAGGATGAAGGATGAAGGATTACGGAGCCAGTCTGCACGAGGCATTGCTGAGCATCAGTTGGCGTGTAGTGTACCGCTGTGCCGCAGTGAGTTTGTCACTACGGCGCCTGTGGCTGTTGACAAGCGGAACTGGAGTGTGGCTCCAGTGACTAGTAAACATCGAATCTGTTCCAGAGATGTTCCGTCTTCGCGTTGTGACGAAGATCCCTGGAGTTTTGACCGGCTTGTACATGTATGGTAGCTCCCTAGATTAGTTTTCAAATGGTGAGCTATTTGTCTGTCGATCGTTCTTAAACCATGCTTTCTCAGTGCGGCCGCTCTGTTCGAAGGGTGTTTTAAATCTCTTGACTGTTGAGTTTACATCGCTGTTAGTAGCGAGTGTAATCAACGAACTTGTACCTTGGTTGATTTTCATATCAGTTCTATTGCTGTCAGTTGTGGCCATATTTGGCAAATTTGTATCTTATCTGAGTGAGTGGCTTTTCTCACAATTTGCTAAAGATTAATTTTCAATTGAATTGGGATTTTTCTGTGCCTCTTTCTGCCTGTGGGCTTGTTCAAAACCTTGTGTCATCAAAGGGCAGTATTCCAAGTTGTTAAAACACTGTGCAGGTTTTCGTTATTTACAAAGTAAAAGTCCTGAGTGACTCTGCATATGTATGTTAATTTGGTTGAAGCTGTCTTAAGGGCAGAGTCAACATCAACTGCAGTTTATTACGGAATAATGAATTAAAAAAAATACTTTGAACAGAATCTTATCTCATTTTGTTTTCTATATTATGAGGCCTATATTTTACCGTTGTGGAGGTTTTTTTTGTGTGTTATAGGAGCAGTTGTAAGAGTACAGCTCACGCTGTTTATGGTCGGGTCTCGTCCACGAAATTCAGACGCACGGCCAATGTTGATCGCCAACTGTCAGTAGTGTGATAATTTGTGTTTACTCTTCTCAGGCTACGGCATTATGTAAAGATAACCAGATATTTCTTGTTATGATTTTCACTGAAAGCTGCAGATGCTGAGGTCATTAATGAGGCTGCTCGATTGTGACAGACTTTTCCTGTTACGGAATTTGTTGTGTCGACAAGAGGTGCCGACACAGTGTGTTTGAGGGGGCCGAAATGCACGCTATACGCGCACGAAGGATGGCGTGAAGTCTGAAACAGGATACGCAATGAATGCTATAAAGAAAAGTACGTAGCTCCTTGAATACTTAACTTTAATCCATCCTTGTGGTACATCGCTCTTGACTATACAAGTGAGACTCTTTAGATACAAGCTATGTAAGGCTAATGGCGCCTTGCTAGGTCGTAGCCATGGACTTACCTGAAGGCTATTCTAAATGTCTCTCGGCAAATGAGAGAAAGGCTTCGTCAGTGTAGTTGCTAGCAACGTCGTCGTACAACTGGGCGAGTGCTAGTCAGTCTCTCGAGACCTGCCGTGTGGTGGCGCTCGGTCTGCGATCACTGCCAGTGGCGACACGCGGGTCCGACATGTACTAATGGACCGCGGCCGATTTAAAGCTACCACCTAGCAAGTGTGGTGTCTGGCTGTGACACCACAGAATTTACATTTGAATAATTTTTCTCTAAACTGTGTTTCTGTACTAACTTTCGTAAGGGACTATTATTTGCCTGGGTCAAAAGTAACTCGCTCAAATTACATCAATAATTAGGATTCTTTAATTGTAAATTCTATCTAACAGTAATACTGTTTTTATTAAAGCTTTGCTCCATTAGGCTGTTTATCTTTTGCACTGCAAGAATTATTTGCTTAAATGGATGGTAATTTTTTAAAAAAATGTTTTAATTAATACTGTAGTCACGAGTATACCACCGGCTGCCTATGGCAGTTTTATTTTGTAGTTGTGTGGTTATTTTGTTAAAATAAATTCTTTTTTTCTACTGTATCCTCAAATTGTGGCTCAGCATTCCACTCCAGCAGCCTTGAGCCCTCCTACCTACCTTTTTAACACGACATACATATCTCATGTGTCAGATACGAGAATGTTTAGAAGCCATCGATGTGCGTTAGCTATCGTATGCCAGGGTCATGGCCTTACGGTCCAAGGGATGTACTTCGTCAATGTTTACGCACCGTCAGGTACCGGCAAGAAGCATGAACGTTCGCTGTTCTTTGCTGAGGAATTAGCACAGATATGCCAAGGCAGGATGGATGATATGGGTATCAGGGACGATTTTAATTGTACACAATCTCCCAAGGAGGAAGTTCCTCACACTCATTCGTGAGCTCGGCTTGGTAGACAAATGGGACATCATCTACGCTGGGAGACCGGGTTTCACAGACTTCAAGGAATTTCGTTTAGTAAAAGTGACAGGGCGTTCACCTCCTGCTCTCTTATGGATGCGGTCACGGCAGCCGAATAGTGGCCGGCAGTGTTTACTGTCCGGTGACCGCACTGCTTACATTTGTAACATCACGCTTGAAATCAACGGGAGTGGCGCAGCCGCGGCCCGTGGAAATTTTTCTCATGAAACTGCAACCAAAGTACTTCAAAAATAATTAAATGTGTGAGCTTTGCATCACCTTTGAAAGCACCTCAGTACTAGCTCGGTGAACAACGATTCCGTGGATTACTTTCAAGCAAATCCTCATAGGATACTTCTAAATGACTGTGAACCCTGATCTTCTAACAAAGTGTTCATGGCAAAACCTAGACTCAAAATGCTCCTGCCTCCTCTGTCCACATTGTCCTCCCTGTTCGGATTCCATGTCCTCCTGCCCCCTGTCTCTGTCCACCTTCCCCTGTTCTCCGTTCTTTGTCCAGTTCCTCCTCCCCATGTCTCTATCCATCTCCTCCTCCACCTCTCTCACTCCTTCCCCACCTCCCCCTCACTCGTTACCCACCGTCCACTCTAATTTCTCTCTCCATCACCTCCTCCTGCTTCTCCCCGTCCATCGCCTTTTCTTTCCTTCCTCTGTCCCTCTTCCCCCTCTCTCTGTCCACCTGTGTTATCTGTGTCCATGTCCTCCTTCCCCCTCTCCGTCCATCTCTTCCTCCCCCATTTTCTTCCCACGTTATCGACCCCATCTCAATAGTGGATTGCTGGTTCTTACCACCACAGCATTTCTTTCTAGATAGTAAGTAACATGTTCCAAATTCCGTTGAAATCCGCCCATGGGTTTACAAGGATTTCTTCATCTGCGGTTTGCCTACGTACGCACATATTAGATGTATTTCACAGGTATTTAATAGATTTCACACGCATTTGCACACATATTTCACGTGTATTTCTAGCAAATCTTACCCTACAGTTTCGTTTTCGTGCTACTCGATGTTGATGACATATCTCCTTGACTGTGAGCCATGTAATAAATTTTTTTAGTTGCATTCAGCAGCGTACAAGGATACTTTCTGCTAAATCTATTGCCGGCCGAAGTGGCCGTGCGGTTAAAGGCGCTGCAGTCTGGAACCGCAAGACCGCTACGGTCGCAGGTTCGAATCCTGCCTCGGGCATGGATGTTTGTGATGTCCTTAGGTTACTTAGGTTTAACTAGTTCTAAGTTCTAGGGGACTAATGACCTCAGCAGTTGAGTCCCATAGTGCTCAGAGCCATTTGAACCATTTTGCTAAATCTATTACGAATAGAATTAATGACAATGAAGCAATAAACTTAATTATGCTCGATGAGACAGCTTTTCACACATCTCATTGTTTTATGTCATATACTACGCACTATGTGCCGTAAAATGACATAATTTTGTAGGCATGTTTAAAAGGTAAATCTGTATACCGTCTGTGAAATTTATTGCGATACAAATACAGTAATAAAATGAAACGTCACGTATGATACGGCAGTTTATCACGCTTCTGAGTGTTCGTAATACACCTTCAGAACTATGACTGGTACAAAGACATAATTCTGCACGTGCATTCACTGCATTGCGTCTGCAAAAGTTGTTGTCAATACAGTTAGTAGTAGAGAAATAAAATTAAAATGTGAGCTCTACTGCATGAACAGCGAAATGGTAGTAAACGACAAAAAATTTTTCTTTCATAATATGGTGGGGATTGTCAGCAGCAAAAAGTTTCGAAAAGGTTTGAAATTAAATACAAAGTTTGTTGGAAGTCACTAAGTGCTAATGGATAGTCTGGTAATTTCAGTAAGTGATATGTTTACCATGTTTGGTTGAAATAGGTCCATTGGTTTAGGAGGGTATGTGGAACACTCACAAGTGCACACACACACACACACACACACACACACACACACACAAACACACACACACACACACACACACACACACACACGGACACGGACACAGATACACGTATGGATTTTAATTCTTCACTAATACTGTCTATTTAACTACACAGTTCCTTTATTTGTTTGTTACTGGTTTCACTGTTAGGTAATTTGGTTGTTTAACTGTTCATTACTTGTATGATTTCATTTAATTTCTGATTTAAGGCCTCCAGCTTTGTTTACAATAATCGTACACTATTTACAGAACAGTGTCGTAGTTATAATGACTATCACCCTTAAATGATCACAGTCACAAATATGTGTATCCAATCCTTCATTAGTCTTACTGTTAAACTTTCCTCACTATACAGATTTTTCACTTCCTCGACACACTACTTTGTTTTCAGTAGTCACAAGATTTGTTATATTAATGATTAAGCAGTGGATGCTGTTGGTGTGTCATGACTCGGCAGTACGCCGTCGGTGCTGCAGTGTCACGACAACCGCTCCAACTGCAGCTCTGCTGCGAAGCCGCCATACTGGGTGCGCCGACTGCGGTTGCGATCCGAATCCGGTGTACTGCAAACGCCGACTTCGTCTTTTATTATCGCGCCGCTTGGAAAGAGTAAAAGCCCATACCTCTGCTCCGAATGTCTTCTTTCTTGTTCGTTGCACTTCTCTTGCCACTGGTTTGCGTCATGTCACCGTTGCCAGTGACAGTGGTTCATTCGTCTTTTCTCACCGGCACGGAATGTGCTCCCTGTCAGTTACGAGAGATGCTGCTGTGGTAATGCGTTATTCATACCGCAGGCGCGCACCCCTGTCTCGTTCCCAAAATAATATTTAATCAGTTCGCAGGTTCTATCTCGACAGTCGATCGTTGATGACGTAAGCTTTCTACTACTGAAGACAGCTGTAATTTTTAATACCCTTATCACGGTCTTGTTTATTACGTTGACTTAGCAACTCACATCTATTACCTTCATGCAAAGTCGGCGCCGTAAATTATCTCTGGTTCGTCAGTATCTAATTCTGAAATAATCTGTAACAAACCCACAAGGTAGGAACTCAGTTAATTTGTACGATCAACCTTAGTGAATGTTTTACCTTGATCTATTATCAGTCACAATTCTTTTGTGAATTCAGTGACCTTCCACATTATTATTGCATCTACTATATTTTATGAGATGCAGCGATACTAATATTGTCGCTGGCATAAGTTTCCATCAATTGCTAGGATTATCTATGTCCGGTTGTTACGAATTGTTACTTGAAAACTTATTTCACCATTTAGTTTATATTTTAAAAATGAACGTAGACTCTGCTACAAAAACATTTATTTCGATGGTAACCAGTTTCGGCCAGTTTTTGACCATCCTCAGACCCTCATATTATCATTTTAGACGGTGGTGATGAATGGAGCGAGTGTTGCATTTTCACGATCATCAGCTGCCACCGCCTGTCATTATGGAATGATGGTCTGAGGATGGTCAAAAACTGACCGAAACTGGTTACCATCAAAACAATTAATTTTGCATTCAAGACTGTTTTTTTTCGTCCATTCTTCAAGTTATTTTTGCCAGACCGCTACTCTCCCCGAAAAATGTTCCCTACAATTGCTTTACATTTATTTCATTAAAAAGTTCGTTAAGCCTTGAAACGATCTCCGAAAACTCACTTTCATTCGAACAGTATCTCAAACAGCGCTATATTATTAATCCAGAGATCTTACTGTCTGGTATAAAACGTTGATACGAAATTGGTGAAACATCAACACCAAGACCACTTTATTTGACTTAAATAGTTCTCTCCAACTCAATCGCTCACAAAATTTGTCTTCAAGTAAACTCCCAAAAAAATATTCATAATTATTTATGTTCACTTTATAACGACCATGATTACAATATTATTACACCTTCGGTAATAGAGCAATGTCTCAAACATTAATAATGTATATGAACAGATTTCAGTTGCTCGCGACTAAACCTAAATAAGATGTAGTGTCGGATGCGTCACTTCGCTAGGTCTCCTTTGGAAACGGACGGACGTCGCTTTTACGTCTATGTATACCAGCAGGAACAACTGCGTAACGATAGGAAGACTTGTACCTCTGCCACTACGCCGCCTTACCCTCGTACCATGAAACAGAAGAAAGAACATGATTTTCCTACAGTATCGTATTACAGAAAGCAATATGCACAATCTTTTTATTTTCAATAACGTTATAATTCTTACAGCTACTTACGGTCCACGTTGTCGAGTGGCTGAGACTGATTGATGGTACAGTCTGCCAATGGCAATCACTGTGCCATCATAATGTCAAAAGCAATGAAACTCCAAATTTACTGGTCATATTAGAGACTTCAACTAACAGCTATTGACTAGGAGACTCAAGTGACCTGGGCGGATTGTAGGGACAGGGAATCGTCTAACACTGTTTTAAAAGGTTTATCCGAAAAGTATCTTGAGAGCAGTTCATCGAATATCCGACTCTATCACCTAACTTCATAGATCTGGTGGTGTCAAAACAGATCAGAACTTTTCGTCTCAGTATGCGCAGAACCGCGAATCAGTGATCACAAGACCGTTATAGCACCACTAAAAAGGGCTGTAAATAGGAGTGAAAAGAAAGGTATGAAGATCTTGATGCTCAGTCAGAGCGGCAAGAAACAGTTCAGATTAACTCAGCGGTAGGCACGAAAATTTCAGTTCCAGCATTAACAACGTTGAGTACCAATGGACAAAATTCAAAAGCATTGTTCTATAAAAATTACAAAGGAAAGTGCCCAGCAAAGGTTCACGAGATGGAAAAAACAGGCCGCGCTTCGACAGTGATGTTAGAAAACTGCATCTAAAGTGCAGACAACTTCACTTCAGATTTAGACGTAGCCAGAGCCAAACTGTCAAACTTAGCATAAGGAGAGTCATGCGTGAAACTTTCAACAAATTCCAAATTAAAATTCTGTCTACCAGTCTAACAGATAACCCTGAGAAGTTTTTGTTTCATGTGAAACCAGTAACCGAATCGGCGCCATCTATCTAGTCATTCTGCGATCATAAAGGCACTGAAACAGAGGATGGCACAGGAAAGGCCGAAATACTAAGAGTCTTTTTTCAAACTGTTTCACAGAGGAAGCTCGCACTGTTGTGCCTCCTTTAAATCGTCGCATGAACGATCTAAATAAGTGGCCATAGGACAGAAAATCATCTGAAATCGCTGAACACAGAGAAGGCCAATGGAGACTATGGATACCAATACGAGTATGCGAAAGAAATTGTCCCTCTTGTAGCAGAAGTTTACAGTGTTCCTGATGACTGGATAAAAGCACAGGCCAGTGCCCTTTTCAAGAAGGGTCTTCGAACAGACGTACAAAACTGTAAGTCTGTATCTCTGAGATCAGCCAGTTGTAGAATTTTTTAACTTGTTTGATGTTCGCGTACTATGACACCTCTGGTGCTTGAAAACCTACCCTTTAGGAATCTAAATGGGTTGCGAAAACCACGCTCGTCTGGAACATAACTTGCTCTGTAGTCCACCGGACCCAAAAGACGGTATTTCCCGGCACACAGTGGGCCAGAATCTTGAAAACGTGGCCAAAAAGGAAAAAAAGTTTAAAGATGGGGATTTTGGACTATCAGGTTAGCAGCAGAAATGCTGGGATAACTGAATGCCGGCTGTGCGGACGACCAGATGTTCATTTGTTCGGTAATATCTCAGGTCAAATGCGGCAGTTCATTGTTAGCGTGCGCGCAGCTAGCCAGGCTACAAAAACAATCGTGTTGTTGAAGGAAGTTATTTATGTTTTGTGCTAGTGAAACCAATACTTTCAATATGGAATGTATTCCAGGAGGTATGTACTAGTGAAAAATCACTTATGTCACTATTAAATCATCAATTATGCACGTTTACAATTCAGTTAACGTACTACAGGGAAATGAATGACAAAATCGTAAAATGCGCTTAAAAAACAGAGATACGTTACGAATTCCACGACATTCCGCTTTCTTTTGCGCTGTGTACGCAAGTATATATTACTACCTTTGTAAATTAAGCTACAAATCCTGCGACTAGTTGTGACTCTGGCTTTCAGCCACGTTTTAAGCGACACTTGCAAAATGTCATTATTCAGACATCTTCAAAAATGACAGTAGAATCAATTAATTATGAGTTTTATTTGTGCAATTTAAATTACAATCGACACGTAGAAGCATTGTAAAGAATAAAATAATTAGAAAAATGACGAAAAGTGTAACACATATTTTTCTTTTAATTTCAGTTTCATCTGATCCAGCGTATTCCAGAATCGGATTTTGGAGGAAAGATATTTTTCTAATAACAAAATAGTATTTGTCAAATGATTTGGAAGGGGTCATAGAACATTTGGAAAGGTCGTTGACAGAAAAAAGTGGACATACAATTAAAATTCCCTATGATATGAGGCCTACCATTTCGATTTTGTTAACGAAGTTAAGAAGCAAGTAGAAGGAAGCAACTCGGCGACAAGGATATTTTTTCAAGAAGAACGAAACCTGGGTAAATACAATAGTATATATTCCGATTGATTCGAAACCTGCAAGTGTGACTAAATCAACAGGCCGACCTGCCACAAAATTTGAAACATTATCTGATAGCTCTAAAAGAAGGAGAACTGAGGAGATTCGTACGAAGTTCAGTTCTGTCGAATTATCGTTCGCCGCGCAAATGAGTCTTCGATCTTCGGGGCACCCAGATGCTGCGAAGATTGTGAAAGACGTCACACTCTCAAGTCCATCCAAGGTGAAAAAATACAAGGCAGGCTTGCGATTTTCAACATCATCGCCATCCTCATATGATGCAAATGAAGGTCTAGCACTCCTTTTCGACTTGAAATTGTCAAAAGAATCTTACCATCATTTGAGAAATGGGGCTAAAGGAAAAGGCTTAAACACACTATATATCCACCGTATTCAGCTGTTTTGGTAGCAAAAAATGCTTACTGCCCTCCAGACGTAACCCTCACTTTTACCGAATCAAAAGCTGAGGTACGGTTGCAAGCTTTGTTAGACCACACTGTTCAACGTGTTCTACTGCTGAAACGAGACGATATTTTACATATGAGTGATTCGGAAATGTCTAATATGGTCCTTATTTGTAAGTGGGGCTTTGACGGAACCTCCGGGCAAAGCATGTATAAAATGAAGTTTTCAGATTCGAGTATTTCAGATGCAACTTTATTTTTCACTTCGCTTGTTCCACTGAAACTTGCAGGTGTAAATGAAGAAACTAAAGAAGAAAAGATCTTATGGATTAATCCGAAGCCGTCTTCAACCCTCTTTTGCAGACCAATGAAGTTAGAATTTACGAAGGAAACAGAGCAAACGTCTTTAAATGAGAAAGCGTATTACGACAAACAGATCGAACAACTCCAGTCATTCGAAACAGTTATTCATGGGAAAGACATTTCCATTAAATACAATTTAAGCATGACCATGGTAGATAGCAAAGTGTGCAATGCTATCATCAACACGAAATCGGCGCAACGGTGCTATCTCCGCAAGGCTACGTCTGCCCAATTTTATAACATTGACGATGTTTTGAAAAAACAAGTTACCGCCGATTATCTGCAGTACGGACTATCAACTCTTCACGCCTAGATTCGATGTTTTGAATGTTGTATTCATTTGGCATACCAAATGAAAACAAAAAAGAGGCAGGCAAGTAAAGCACAAGATAAAGAGGAGAAAGCAATACTGAAAGCCAACATTCAAAAAGCTTTCAAAGAGCAGCTTGGAATTATAATTGACATGCCGAAACAAGGGTTTGGCAGTACGAATGACGGAAACAACGCTCGACGTTTTTTTGAAAACACTCCAACATCAGCGCTGATAACTGGAGTTTCCGAAGAACTAATCCACCGTTTCCATATAATTTTGTAGACGATTTCGAGCGGACGTCAGATCGACGTTGAAAAGTTTCGAGCATACGCCTTAGCAACTGCCAGGCACTACGTGAAAGAATATCCCTGGTACAACATGCCAACAGCAGTCCATAGATTGTTGATTCACGGTCCAGACATTATTTCTTCGGCCATTTTAACCATCGGTCAACTATCGGAGGATGCTCAGGAATCAACCAATAAGTTGATAAAGCAATATCGGCTGAGTTTTTCTCGAAAGTTTTCAAGAGTTAAGACTATGGAAGACGTGTTCAGGAGATTGTTGGCAACGACAGACCCCTACGTTTCTTCCTTACGCAAATCTTCGCCGAAGAAACTGAAGAGTTTGTCGCCAGAAGCCGTTGCCCTTTTAGTTCCTGTGGCGGAAGACTATGAAGATTCAGATGCAGATGCAGATAATGAGGAAACAGTGTTTGAGGATGATGACGATTCAGTTGAAGCAGAAGATGAAAAAGAACAAGAAAATGAAAACTTGTAAATTAAGTTGTATAAAATTTACAAAATAAATAATTGTAATTAAAATAAAATAATTTTTTGTAATATTTTACACCATCTTGTAACCTATATTTGGTCCTTTCTTCGAGTTTTCCACTTTTTTAGTTTATTTTTTAAGCATTAACTACAATAACCCCTAAATACTGACTTTTATATGAATAAAAATGTATAAATATAAATAAATAAAAAGACATAGATTTTGACCGCCATCTTGGATCCACCATTTTTAAATTTTTTGAACTCTGTCATCATCAGTAACCTCGATAATTCCCTAAAAATTACTTTTGTACGTAAAAAATTATAATAGTGTACATAGAGCCTGCCATCTTGGGTCCGCCATTTTGTTTTTTTTCACTTTTTGATATCATATTCTTAATCAAAAACTCCGTAAACATACTAAGTTTGGTACAAATTGAAGAACTACTTATATTTTGACCAGCTTTTTGGGATTCTGACCCACTGTGCGGCGCCCGCAAAGATGACCTATTCTTAGACTTCCGTAAGGCATTCGATACAGTTCTGCTCTGCCGCCTAATGAATACAATAAGAGCGTAAGAAACGTGAGACGATTTGTATGACTGGATCGTACACTCTCTAGTAAACAGAGTACAAACATGTCTTTCACAAGCTAGAGAACTCTTCACAAATGAAAGTGACTTCGAGTGTACGCCAAGGGAGTGTTCAAGATCAAATGCTTTGGACGCAATGGGCAACATTGGAATCTCCATGAAGCTTTTCACCGATGACGCTGTATACAGGGGAGTCACAACGCTAGAAAACTGCAAAGGAATGTAGGAAAGCATGCAGGGGACCGCTTGGTGCATGGTGTGGCAGTACACCCTCAACACAGGCAAATGTAGCGTATCGCTTGTACTTAGGCAGAACGACCCATTGTTGTATGAGTACAAGGTTGCAGAACCATCACTGAAACTAGTTACTCCCATAAATTTTTTAAGAGCTTGCGTATGGAGCGGTTTACAGGGGAACGACTACATAAAACTAACGGCAAGGAAGGCGGAAGTTGGACTGAGATTCATTGAAAGAATCCTCAGGAAATATAGTCCATCGGAAAAGGAGGTAACTTAAAGAACCCTCGCTCGACCCATATTTGAATATTGTTAGTCAGTATGGGATTGGCACGAGATATGACTGAAGAAAAAGACAAGACTCAATGGTTCATTTGGCAAGCACAGAAGTGTCACAGAGATTATCATCCAACTCAAGCTTCAGACGTTGCATGAGAGGCGTTTTGCATCACGATGTGGTTTACTATTAAAAGTTTCGATTGTGTAAGTTCACAGAAGAGTCGAAAATATATTGCTTCGTCTCAAGTACATCTCGCAAAAAAGCCCATGAAAGTTAGAGAGATTGGAAACCATACGGAGGCTTGGCGGTAATCTATGTTCATGCGAACTGTTCACGACTGTAACAGGAAAGGGAGAAGTGAACGTAGCACACGGAGTACCTTCCAACACATACTTACAGCGAGGTGGCTTGTGGAGAACACATGTAAATGTAGATGTAAGTATGTAGGTTATCCCTCACACACAGAAATAAAAAAGCTGGCGGTGCTCTTCAATTAATAGTATGTGTAAACTAGCAGCGCACGTAGTTGCTACGCTACAAGCCTATTAAGTAAGTAAACCTTTAAAGCATCCCAGAACACTGAAAAGCGTTTCTTGTAAAATCTGCGTTTCTACATGTACTTCTACATCCATACTCCGCAAGCCACCTGACGGTGTGTGGCGGAGGGTACCCTAAGTACCTCTATCGGTTCTCCCTTCCATTCCAGTCTCGTATTGTTCGTGGAAAGAAGGATTGTCTGTATGCTTCTGTGTGGGCTCTAATCTCCCTGATTTTATCCTCATGGTCTCTTCCCGAGATATACGTAGGAGGGAGCAATATACTGCTGGACTCTTCGGTGAAGGTATGTTCTCGAAACTTTAACAAAAGCCCGTACCGAGCTACTGAGCGTTTCTCCTGCAGAGTCTTCCACTGGAGTTTATCGTGATTACTAAATGATCCTGTAACGAAGCGCGCTGCTCTCCGTTGGATCTTCTCTATCTCTTCTATCAACCCTATCAACCCTATCTGGTACGGATCCCACACCGCTGAGCAGTATTCAAGCAGTGGGCGAACAAGCGTTCTTATTACGAAAAACGCTACTTTGAATAGAACACTCTCTGAGGGAATAAATCTTGCGAGGAAAGTCGCTCCCCCTTCGGTGGAGTAGGGGATTTGAAAAATCGCCACAATAACTCACTAATGTGTGGCAGACTGATACTTGAACCACACTTTCGCTGGCAGTGCTCCATCAGCGTCCAGGACAGAGGCCTGTTAGATCGTTCCTGTGACATCAATATAGATTGCTTTATCCACCAGGGTGAAATGTGAATATGAATTTCCTCAATATATTAAAATGTGTTCGACTACTTTTTAGTATCGCTTTCACTACTAGGGACGTATGTCTCATTGAAGTTCCTATCAAACACTGCGTAGATGAGATTACTGTGAAGAAATTTATAGAAAAAAGTCTACATGAACAATGAAGTGAAGAACTCTTGGCTACATTTAAAATATGTATAGACTGTAGTTAAGGAAATTAGGGTGCTATTACTGTATACATCCCTGGCACTATCCCATTTTTCAAATACTTATTTGGAAAGTCGAAGACTGAAGATAGCTTGTTTAGATGAAGGTGAGGTGTTTGATAATACAGTATTTCCCAGCACCGAGTTCTCGGGAGGACGGTTCTTCAATTCCCTTCCTCCCACCAAGATCTAGGTTTTCCATGCTTTCCCTAAAAACTGCTTAACCCATTAAGTACCAGTGTCCTATTTTGAGGACAGAGCACATATTTATTTATAAATACACAATAAATTATTAATTTGCAACTATTACTGTTCTCCATCATTTGTTGATGCTTTTTATAACAAATGTATGCTTACAGGGAAGTAAAAGCAATAAATCCTACCATTAATTGATTATTGAATACTAAGGCACACTTTTCGTTATTACAGTTATTTACTTTATCGACAATTTAGTAATATTTGAAATATGTGGCAAAGATCTTTTTGTGATTATTTATAGTCAACAATGTGTCTTTAAACTACTTTCATTGTTAGCTCAAATGGAGTTATATTCATTGTTTTCCATCCTTATAAAATTTGGTGTACTCGAAATAGGACACTGGGACTTGTTATCATTTCAGTTATTTGTATTGCTGCGCGTTCGAATATGAAACTCTGCTACTGCTCATGTATTTTCTTTTTAGAACGTGGTAATTTTACCAGATTTTGTTTCTGAGGTAAGTACAGGATATGAAGTTACTTTGAAATTTACAGCGTATTATGTAAGTATATTTATGAATATGTTACCCATTAGTAAATAATACAGTTCCAGATGGACAGAGGTATTTACACATTCCCTTTTCTGTAGTTTGCTCTAATGTATTATTCTTTCATTTCACTTTGTTTTATTACATCTTATTCCATTTCATTTTATATAGATTATAATGGCCTTCAGACGAGATATACCTCACTAACGAAGAAATAGAAGATATAATAAACAGTGACGCATTCTATAATACGGTGTCAGATGATCAGGACCATATTGATATCACCGTGTGTCCTCCTGAAGTAGACTGTATGACCGAAGAAGAAGAAGGTCCAGACGATGTTACTGGAACCGTGGAAGTCTCAGACGTGCCAGGGGCTATTGAATTACATTATGTTGCATCATAGTATAACGAAGAAACTGTATGTAAAATTTCACTGCCAAGTACATCCCAAGTTTCCAGAAGTAAATCGAAGAAGAGACGTTTTAGTGATGAGAAAAGCAATTGGAATAAGATACCTCCAGTTTATACAAAACTGGCTCAAACTAGTGAGAATGACATCAGCACAAAGAGAGAGGAATTGAAGGGACAACTTTCTTTCTTGACTCCGAAGGAGATGTTTGAAGAACTGATGAACGAAAAATATACGAGTTCATAGTGAAAGAAACTGTGAGATATGCAGCAAATATGAAGAATATGCAGGATTTTATCCTCACAGGTGAAGAAGTGAAGGTCTATGTCGGATTTTTTCTTTTTGCTGGCTACCATAAGCTCCCTGCTGAGAAGCTATACTGGTCTGAAGATGAAGATGTTGGCATACCAATTATAAAGACAGGTACGTCAAGGAATAAATATCAGAAGCTGAAAGCATTGCTTCATTTTCAAGATAATGACTTAGCCAATGAAAATAAACACGATCGCGGATTCAAAATTATACCTCTCTTGGAAATGATAAATGAATCTTCTAAAAAATTTAGAAAATTTGAGGAAAATTTGTCAGTTGACGAAATGATAGTCAAATACTATGGACGAAGCGAGCTGAAACACTTTATCCGAGGCAAGACTATTAGATTTGGCTATAAGTAGTGGTCTCTTTGTGGAGCAAGTAGCTACTGTTTCAAATTTGATTTGTACTGTGGAAAGGATCCAGAAGATACTGCAAGGGATGACCTACTATTGCGATCAAGAGTAGTCCTAAACATGCTGGAGTGCATTGAAAAACCCGAGAATCATTGTGTGTACTTTGACAATTTCTTCACTAGTAGAGATCTTCTGATTCGTCTGAGAAATTTGGGTTTTTGAGCAACTGGGACTGTCAAAGAGAATCGAGTTGGTGACTGTCCACTACTGAGCAGCAACGAACTGAAAAAGACAGTTCGAGGAAACTATGACTACCAGTTCGACAGGAATGGTGCAGTCTTATTTGTTCGATGGCACGACAACAGATGCGTTACAATTGGTACAAATTTTGACAAAGTTGAACCTTTGGGAGCAGCTACACGGTACAGTAGACAAGCAAGTAAGAAGACACAAGTGCAACAACCTGCCGTTTTGAAGTCGTATAACACGTACATGGGAGCTGTTGACCACCATGACTGGTTAGTTGCAAAATATGCGACGGTAATTAGAGGGAAAAAATGGTACTGGGTCCTATTTACACCTATGCTGGAAATGGCCCTCCTACATGCCTGGCTCTTCTACAGACTAGTTCATGGGAAAGATGCACTGGATTTTCTGGATTTCAGACGTGCTGTTACAGTTACATACCTGAAATTAGACACTGGAAGACCGAATATTGGACGTCCAATGGAATACCCATCAAGTCAGTTGAGAGTGATACCAGAACATGTTTGATGGAATTGCTCATATGATTGACAAAAGAAGCACGCAAAGAAGATGTTTAAGAGCTAAATGCAACGGGAAACCAAAAACATATTGTGTTAAACACCGTGTAACACTGGGTGTGAAGTTTTTTGTACCATTTCACAAGAAATAAATAGTTAAGTCTTGAATACAGTTTAGTATGCTATACGATACTGTTAGATCCCAGCGTCCTATTTTGAGGACTGCCATTATATCAGCATGTATAAATATTCATTGACCAATTTTGTACTTATTGTGGTTCATACACTATGTACATTATAATTAAGGGATACAAAATTCAAATTTAAAAAAATTAATTTGGGACTTAATGGGTTAAGTCTAGTGCGAGGGTAGTTACTTTGTAACAGATACAGTCGATAGACGTTCGTACTCTCACAAAATGGTTTAAACTCCCTCTCTAATAATGGAACTTTAAGCATTAATTCTCATTTCTTTGGATTGTCGCGACAAAAAATGAATGGATCTATTTGCCATGGCATATCATTTGACCCTGGTGTTCGAACTCTATCCCTAAGTTGTGTCAAGCTTCATCAAAATCCGTCAAATCGGTAATAAGGCATGCGTAACTTAACACAGATCTTTTTTATACGCTATCAAATAACTGTATTGTATAAGGTTAGACGCAATAGAAACAGAGTGACGCTAAGTTCAGAAGCAGTCGCCTTCTAAGTAAAACCCATTTTAGACAAAGAGCGTCAGGATTCGTTTATTGTGCATGCTTAAATGGTTTCATTTTTGTGTTTCCCCGAGCTTGCAAACAAGTTCCGCAGGTTTTGCTTTCTAACCGTGGGCAACAGTGCCTCTGTAGTGAACACTCCTCCACTGCCATTGGTTTGGTCGTTTGTACTGAAACATTTCATATTGGAAGGGAAAAGTAGTAGTAAAAGATCCAAGGTAGCAGAAATGGCCCAGAAGTGCTCTAACGGCACCATTCATGAAGTCGTGTATCCAAACGATGTGAACTGTATGAATTGGCCATGTTTAGTATTATAAGAAAGATCACACTTCTTAATGAAAAATACGAAAAGATATTGCTAATACTGGTGTAACTTAATTTGCACTTCTAGAATGTCAATATTATCTATTAAAAATACGCAAGTGCACACACGAACAAACGCATACACAACGTTTATGTGAAATGTCACAATTTCCAAGTCTAGTATGAATTGACACTTCCTTTTAGACCTACAGGAGATTACGTTACTAGTAGTTCAAAAAACGAACTGACCAAATGCCATTTTAGACGGGAAGGTGGGGAGGAGGAAAGATATAGTGTATCACAGAAAAAATAATTCTCATTATTGACTGGCTAATCTACCTTCATTTTTGATGTTCACTTTAGATCTACCTTTTGTCAGACTATTTTCCACCTGCATGTTTATCCAACAGTTTTGCATTTTGTCACGCTTTAGCACAACAAAGCGTACCAAAAATTGTGCAATTTGATCTTCAATGTGCCATATCACGTAAATAGCGTACTTTCTTAATACGTAAGTGTAGTAGCTTCAGAACACAACAACTGAGGTATGTAAACGTTGCTCAGTCAAAGATAATCATGGATAATGTGAGAACCCAGATCTCTCACCGTGAACGGAAATTCAATATTGCATCAATATAAACTAGCACTTACAATTGTCTGTATTATTTATCAAGAAAAACATTTCTACTGTAACGGTATAAAGCACGCGTGAGTCGCACAACATAACATGCAAGCATAACTTAGAAATGCTCAAAATATGTAAACACTGCTTGGTGAAAGTAAATTATAGAAAGGTTCCACACATAGTAAAGATAGATGTACCAAATTTTGATCTATACACAGAAATATAGATGTCTATATTGTTGTTGTTGTGGTCTAGTTGTTGTGGACTAGTTTGATGCTGCTCTCGATGCTACTCTATCCTGTGCAAGCCTCTTCATCTACCAGTACCTACTGCAACCTACGTCCATCTGAATCTGTTTAGTGTATTCATATCTTGGTCTCCCTCTACGATTTTTACCCTCCACGCTACCCTCCAGTGCTAAATTGCTGATCCCTTGATGCCTCAGAATATGCCCTACCAGCCGATCCCTTCTTCTAGTCAAGTTGTGCCACAAATTCTTCTTCTCTCCAATTCTATTCAATACCTCCTCATTAATTATGTGATCTGTCCATCTTATCTTGACCATTCTTCTGTAGCACCCCATTTCAAAGCTTCTATTTGCTTCTTGTCCAAACTAGTTATCGTCCATGTTTCACTACCTTACATGGCTACACTCCATATAAATACTTTCAGAAACGACTTCCTGACACTTAAATCTATACTCGATGTTAACAAATTTCTCTTCTTCAGGAACGGTTTCCTTGCCACTGACAGTATACATTTTATGTCTTCTCTACTTCGACCATCATCAGTTATTTTGCTCCCCAAACAGCAAAACTCCTTTACTACTTTAAGCGTCTCATCACCCGATTTAATTCGACTACTTTCCATTATCCTTGTTTGCTTTTTTGTTGATGTTCATCTTATATCCTCCTCCCAAAACACTGTGAATTCAACTGCTCTTCCAAGTCCGTTGCTGTATCTGACAGAATTACGATGTCATCGGCGAACCTCAAAGTTTTTATTTCTTCTCCATGGATTTTTATACCTACTCCGAATTTTTCTTTCGTTTCCTTTACTGCTTGCTCAATATACAGACTGAATAACATCGGGCAGAGGCTACAGCCTTGTCTCACACTCTTCCGAACCACCTCTTCCCTTTCATGCCCCTCGACTCTTATAACTGCCATCTGGTTTCTGTACAAATTGTAAATAGCCTTTCGCTCCCAGTATTTTACCCCTGCCACCTTGAGAATTTGGAAGAGAGTATTCCAGTCAACATTGTCAAAAGCTTTCTCTAAGTCTACAAATGATAGGAACGTAGGTTTGTCTTTCCTTAATATATTTTCTAATATACGTCGTATGGTCAGTATTGACTCACGTGTTCCAATATTTCTACGGAATCCAAACTGATTTTCCCCGGAGGTCGGCTTCTACCAGTTTTTCCATTCGTCTGTAAAGAATTCGTGTTAGTACTTTGCAGCCCTGGATTATTAAACTGATAGTTCAGTAATTTTCAGATCTGTCAACACCTGCTTTCTTTGGGATTGGAATTATTATATTCTTCTTGCTCACTAGATGGTAGAGTTTTGTTAGGCCTGGCTCTCCCAAGGCTATCATTAGTTCTAAAATGATGTTGTCTACTCCCGGGGCCTTGTTTCGACAGGTCTTTCAGTGCTCTGTCAAACTCTTCAAGCAGTATCAATACCTACTATTTCATCTTCATCTACATTCTCATCCATTTCTATAATATTGTCCTCAAGAACATTGCCCTTGTATAGACCCTCTATACGCTCCTTCCACCTTTATGCTTTCATTTCTTTGCTTAGTACTGGGTTTCCATCTGAGTTCTTCATATTCATGCGAGTCGTTCTCTTTTCTGCAAAGGTCTATAAAATTTTCCTGCAGGCAGTATCTATCTTACACGTAGTGATATGCGCCTCTACATCCTTACATTTGTCCTCTAGCCATCCCTGCTTAGCCATTTTGCACTTCCTGTCGATCTCATTTTTGAGAAGTTTATATACCTTTTTGTCCGCTTCATATACTGCATGTTTGCATTTTCTCCTTCCATCAATTAAATTCAATATCTCTTCTGTAACCCAAGGATTTCTATTAACCCTCGTCTTTTTACCTACTTGATCCTCTGCTACCTTCACTATTTCGTCTCTCAAAGCTACCCATTCTTCTTCTACTGTATTTCTTTCCCCCATTCTTGTCAATCGTTCCCTAATGCTCTCCCCGAAGCTCCCTACAACCTCTGGTTCTTTCAGTGTACCCAGGTCCCATCTCATCAATTTACCACCTGTTTGCAGTTTCTTCAGTTTTGATCTACAGTTCATAACCAATAGATTGTGGTCAGAATCCACATCTGCCCCTGGAAATGTCTTACAATTTAAAACCTGGTTCCTCAAAATCTGCCTTACCATTATATAATCAATCTGATACCTTCCAGTATCTCCCGGCTCCTTCCATGTGTTGTCTCAGCGATACAGATGGCCGTACCGTAGGTGCAACCTCAACAGAGTGGTATCTGATGAGAGGCCAGACAAACTTGTGGTTCCTGAAGAGGGGCAGCAGCCTTTTCAGTAGTTGCAGGGGCAACGGTCTGGATGATTGACTCATCTGGCCTTGTAACGCTAACCAAAACGGCCTTGCTGTGCTGGTACTGCCAACGGCTGAAAGCAAGGGGAAACTACAGCCGTAATTTTTCCCAAGGGCACGCGGCTTTACTGTATGGCGAAATGGCGTCCTCTTGGGTAAAATATTCCGGAGGTAAAACAGCACCCCATTCGGATCTCCGAGCGGGGACTACTCAAGAAGACGTCGTCATCGGGAGAAAGAAAACTGGCGTTATACGGACCGGAGTGTGGAATGTCAGATCCCTTAATCGGGAAGGTAGGTTACAAAATTTAAAAAGGGAAATGGATAGGTTAAAGTTAGATATACTGGGAATTAGTGAAGTTCGGTTGCAGGAGGAACAAGACCTTTGGTCTTGACAGGGGTTATGAATACAAAATCAAATAGGGGTAATGCAGGAGTAAGTTTAATAGTGAATAAAAAAAAATTGCGGGTAAGCTACTACAAACAACATAGTGAACGCATTGTTGTGGCCAAGATAGACACGAAGCCCACGCCTACTACATTAGTACAAGTTTATATGCCAACTAGCTCTGCAGAAGATGAAGAAATTGATGAAATGTATGATGAGATAAAAGAAGCTATTCAGATAGCGAAGGGAGACGAAAATTTAATAGTCATATGTAGCTGAAATTCGGCAGTAGGAAAATGGAGAGAAGGAAACGTAGTAAGTGAATATGGATTGGAGCTAACAAATGAAATAGGAAGCCTCCTGGTAGAATTTTGCACAGAGTACAACTTAATCATAGCTAACACTGGGTTCAAGAATCATGAAAGAAGGTTGTGTACATGGAAAAACCCTGGAGATACTAGAAGGTATCAGATAGATTATATAATGGTAAGACAGAGATTTAGGAAACAGGTTTTAAATTGTAAGACATTTCGAGGGGCAGATGTGGACTCTGAACACAATCTATTGGTTATGAACTGTAGATTAAAACTGGAGAAACTACAAAAAGGTGGGAATTTAAGGAGATGGGACCTTGATAAAATGACTAAACAAGAGGTTGTAGAGAGTTTCATGGAGAGCATAAGGGAACAATTGACAGGAATGGGGGAAAGGAATACAGTAGAAGAAGAATGGGTAGCTCTGAGGGATGAAGTAGTAAAGGCAGCAGAGGATCAAGTAGGTAAAAAGACGAGGGCTGGTAGAAATCCTTGGGTAACAGAAGAGATATTGAACTTAATTGATGGAAGGCGAAAATATAAAAATGCAGTAAATGAAGGAGGCAAAAAGGAATACAAACGTTTCATAAATGAGATCGACAGGAAGTGCAAAATGGCTAAGCAGGGATGGCTAGAGGACAAATGTAAGGATTTAGAGACTTATCTCACCAGGATTAAGATAGATACTGCCTACAGGAAAATTAAATAGACCTTTGGAGAAAAGAGAACCACTTATATCAATATCAAGAGCTCAGATGGAATCCCACTGAAATCATGTAAAGCTAAGAAGCTACTTACTAATATTACTACTGAAACTAACAGCTACACTTTCGCACTCGTAACAAGGGAAAGCAGAAAGGTGGACGGAGTATATAGACGGCCTATACAAGGGCGATGTACTTGAGGACAAAATTATGGAAATGGAAGAGAATGTAGATGAAGATGAAATGGGAGATACCATACTGCGTGAGGAGTTTTACAGAGCACTGAAAGACCTGAGTCGAAACAAGGCCCCGGGAGAAGATAACATTCCATTAGAACTACTGACGGCCTTGGGAGAGCCAGTCATGACAAAACTATCATCTGGTGAGCAAGATGTATGAGACGGGGGACATACCCTCAGATTTCAAGAAGGATTTAATAATTCCAATCCCAAAGAAAGCAGGTGTTGACAGACGTGAAAATTACCGAACTATCAGTATAATAAGTCACAGCTGCAAAATACTAACACGAATTCTTTATAGACGAATGGAGAAACAGGTAGAAGCCGACCTCGGGGAAGATCAGTTTGGATTCCGTAGAAACATTGGAGCACGTGAGGCAATACTGACTTTACGACGTAACTTAGAAAATAGATTAAGGAAAGACAAACCCACGTTTCTAGCATTTGTAGACTTTGTAGCATTTGACAATGTTGACTGGAATTCTCTCTTTCAAATTCTGAAGGTAGCAGGGTAAAATACAGGGAGCGAAAGGCTATTTACAATTTGTAGAGAGACCAGACGAAAATTATGAGTCGAGGGGCATGAAAGGGAAGCAGTGGTTGGGAAGGGAGTGTAACAGGGTTGTAGCCTCTACCCGATGTTATTCAATCTGTATATTGAACAAGCAGCGAAGGAAACAAAAGACAAATTCGGAGTAGGTATTAAAATCCATGGAGAATAAATAAAAACTTTGAGGTTCGCCAATGACATTGTAATTCTGCTAGAGACAGAAAAGGGAAGAGCAGTTGAAGGGAATAGACACTGTCTTGAAAGGAAGATGTAAGATGAACATCAACAAAAGCAAAACGAGGATAATGGAATGCATTCGAATTAAGTCGGGTGATGCTGACGGAATTTGTTTAGAAAATGAGACATTTAAAGTAGTAAGGAGTTTTGCTATTTGGGGAGCAAAATAACTAATGATGGTCGAAGTAGAGAAGACATAAAATGTATACTGTCAGTGGCAGGGAAACCGTTCCTGAAGAAGAGAAATTTGTTAACATCGAGTAAAGATTTAAGTGTCAGGAAGTCGTTTCTGAAAGCATTTGTATGGAGTGTAGCCATGTATGGTAGTGTAACATGGACGATAACCGTTTGGAAAAGAAGCGAATAGAAGCTTTCGGAATGTGGTGCTACAGAAGAATGCTGAAGATAAGATGGGTAGAGCACGTAACTAATGAGGAGGTAATGAATAGAACTCTGGAAAAGAGGAGTTTGTGGCACAACTTGACAAGAAGAAGGGGTCGGTTGGCAGGACATGTTCTGAGGAATCAAGGGATCACAAATTTAGTATTAGAGGGCAGCGTGGAGGGTAAAAATCGTAGAGGGACACCCTGAGATGAATACACTGAGCAGATTCTGAAGGATGTAGGTTGCAGTAAGTACTGGGAGATGAAGAAACTTGTACAGGATAGGGTAGCATGGAGAGCTGCATCAAACCAGTCTCAGGACTGAAGACCACAACAACAACAACAACAACAAGCTATGCTCTGTGCAAAATTCTACCAGTCGGCTTCCTCTTTCATTCTTTACTCCCATTCCATATTCACCTACTACGTTTCCTTCTCTTCCTTTTCCTACTGTCGAGTTCCAGTCACCCATGACTATTAAATTTTCGTCTTCATTCACTATCTGAATAATTTCTTTTATCTCATCGTACATTTCATCGATCTCTTCATTATCTGCGGAGCTAGTTGGCATATAAACTTGTACTACTGTGGTAGGCGTGGGCCTCGTGTCTATCTTGGCCACAATAATGCATTCACTGTGCTGTTTGTAGTAGCTTACCCGCAGTCCTACTTCACTATTCATTATTAAACCTACTCCTGCATTACCCATATTTGATTTTGTGTTTATAACCCTGTAGTCACCTGACCAGAAGTCTTGCTCCTCCTGCCACCGAACTTCACTAATTCCCACTATATCTAACTTTAACCTATCCATTTCCCTTTTTAAATTTTGTAACCTACCTGCCCGATTAAGGGATCTGACATTCGACGCTCCCGTCCGTAGAACGCCAGTTTTCTTTCTCCTGATAACGACGTCCTCCTGAGTAGCTCCTGCCCGGAGTTCCAAATCGGGGACTATTTTGCCTTCGGAATATTTTACCAAAGAGGACGCCATCATCATTCATCCGAACAGTAAAGCTGCATGCCCTCGGGAAAAATTACGGCCGTAGTTTCCCTTGCTTTCAGCCATTCGCAGTACCAGCATAGCAAGGCCGTTTTGTTTAGTGTATCAAGGCCAGATCAGTCAATCATCCAGACTGTTGCCCCTGCAACTACTAAAAAACTGCTGCCCCTCGTCAGGAACCACACGTTTGTCTGGCCTCTCAACAGATACCCCTCTGTTGTGGTTGCACCTACGGTACGGCTATCTGTATCGATGAGGCGCGTAAGTCTCGCCACCAACGGCAAGTTACATGGATCATGTCTATATTATTTATTAAAATATTTGAAGATTTCTTTTATGACAGTACAGAAGACATGTGTGACTAGTGTTATAACTGAATTGTTCTATAACAGTAAAACTACACTTGGCTTGCATACTGGCGCTATTGCAGATGTAACTCACATGCTAAGTTGTACTTGCCATTAAGCGAAGTTTAATCGTTGTACCGCACTCTAAGGATAGTAAAATTGTCTGAATTATTTATCAGAATATGTAGAGATCTTATCTGTAACATTGCAAAACACATTCCGCTAGTGATCTAACTGGCATGATTATAGGAAATAGCGATTTATCTCTCAGGTGGAGCTGCACATGTCAGCAATAAATGTTTGATCATTCCACCACACCTGCTGCACGGGATAATGAACCATAATTAGATATATCGACTTCTAAATTACGCAATACCAGAAGAAAGTTATACGTGCAATTACCACTGACCTGTCTTACAGGTTCAGTTGAACTTTTCACTGTGCAAATTTCGATCATTTTATCACATTTTAAAGAAACCAAACACCGAGTATCTTCACATTTTCACGGAGCAAGATTGTTCCATAAAATTTAGAGCTTGCTACCATGTAAATTTCACTTCTTCTTCTGATATTTCGGCTGTATACCATCCAGCTATCTTCAGAGGGAGCCAGTCAAACTAAAATCACATTTCTGATATATTAGACAGTTTCGATATACTGTCGTTGTACACCAAGGCTCCTCTCTAAGAATCATTATTTCTCACTGGCAAAACCGTTGACAAAGGGATTTCAGATTTGTTTAAACGTTTCTTGACATCGACACATTTTTTATTCAATAACGAATTTAATGTACATACTGACGGTGACGCCCTCTGTCGGCCTTGATGACCAGCTTCTTTATGGAGGACATGGAGGAAAAGGTGCCGGAATATGCTAGCTTGAAGATCATAGAACTTTGGAGGTATGTTGAAAACACGTTTGTAGTGTGGCCCCATAGTGAAGATAATTTGAAAGAATTTTTAAACCAGATGGCAATTATAAGAGTTGAGGGGCATGAAAGGGAAGCAGTGGTTGGGAAGGGAGTGTAACAGGGTTGTAGCCTATCCCAGATGTTATTCAATCTGTAAATTGAGCAAGCAGTAATGGAAACAAAAGAAAAATCCGGAGTAAGAATTAAAATACATGGAGAAGAAATAAAAACACTGAGGTTCGCCGATGACATTGTAATTCTGTCAGAGACAGCAAAGAACCTGGCATAGCAGTTGAACGGAATGGACAGTGTCTTGAAAGGAGGATATAAGGTGAACATGAACCAAAGCAAAATGAGGATAATGGAATGTAGTCGAACTAATTCCGGTGATGCAGAGGGAATTAGATTATGAAATGAGACACTTAAAGTAGTAAATGAGTTTTGCTATTTGGAGAGCAAAGTAACTGATAATAGTCGAAGTAGAGAGGGTATAAAATGTAGACTGGCAATGGTAAGGAAAGCGTTTCTGAAGAAGAGAAATTTGTTAACATCGAGTATAGATTTAAATGTCAGGAAGTAGTTACTGAAAGTATTTGTGTGGAGTGTAGACATATAGGAAGTGAAACATGGACGATAAATAGTTTAGGCAAGAAGAGAATAGAAGCTTTGAAAATGTGGTGCTACAGAAGAATGCTGAAGAGTGGATAGGTAGACCACATAACTAATGAGGAGGTATTGAACAGAATTGGGGAGAAGAGAAATTTCTGGCACAACTTGACTAGAAGAAGGTATCGGTTGGCAGGATATGTTCTGAGGCGTCAAGGGATCACCAGCTTAGTACTGAAGGGCAGGGTGGAGGGTAAAAATCGTAGAGGAAGACCAAGAGGTGAATACACTAAGCAGATTCAGAAGGATGTAGGTTGCAGTAGGTACTGGGAGATGAAGAATTTGCACAGGATGGAGTAGCATGGAGAGTTGCATCAAACAAGTCTCTGGACTGAAGACACATTCTAGTATTTGTTGTAGAAACAATTCTTCCAGCGTCATGGTTGTCACCATGATCGAAGTTTGCATACTTTTATGGATGTATAACAATCGATTTACAGTTGTACTGCCTTGTGTGATTTCTAATGTTGTAGAAGAAATCTTTGCGTATTTGATAAGACACACAATATTATGTAGTGCAACAATCGAATTTGGTTGGATTGATATTTTCTATATGTGGATTTGTGTTCTTGATTGTCTGTGAACATTTAGTCTCTACATATCATAGTTGGTGCATTTGAAGCTATACTTGCATGTTAAGATAAGAAACCCATGATTGTTTTTACTGATAAAAGCAGTCCTTAAATATTTTGATAAATACTACTAACAGTTTTAAACTTTGTTTTATTTTGGTACAAAGAAATCAAGTCTCGTTAATGATCAGATATTTCTGTACAGTCTTGTCCATCATTGTTTTCTACTGAGCTGAGTTTACATCTCACTTGGTGCAGTTCGAAGTAATACTTGTATATGGTGAAAATATAACATTTAAGTGACGCATTAAATATATTTTCAAAAAGCTTCATTTTTAATGTTGCGCTTACGATTCCTCTGGAGAGTTGAGAAAGCGGCCTGATTGTCTTTTTACATTTATTTATAATTAAGTATGTGTTGGGAGGACACTAATTAGTTTACTGGAATTAATGAGGTTACAGTGATTGTATGCATTGATTTCATTTCGTCTTTCTAACATTCTGTAATTTAACAAAATACTGATTGTATCTGTTTGCTTTTATGGGCGGGCTTGGGTTTTCATCAATAATACCTTCATCGTATTACTTGTATATGGCTTACTCACCTTGTTTCTTATCTTTATAATAATATAATTTCTCATAAACTGATCAATGTAAGGATATTATTAGTTAAATTTCAGCAAATTTGTCACGTTTTTAATTAATTATGGTAAATTTTAAAGACTTGTTTTTCTACAACGGTTATTCTATTTGAAGGAATGAAAACTTCACTGTTTATTTTTTATTAAATGAAATGTTGAAACCTTGGTTGGATGTCTACTCTTTTCGCTAAACATTCCCAATAGGGCCTGGTCTTAGTTTCTCCACCAATGTGGTAACAAACGGCGTTGTTGATTAAATGGAGAAATGTAAAACAAAGATGAAATCTTTAAAGCTCCCGATAAAATGGAAGACAGCAGAAAATTAAGGAGGTTAGTTTGGCCATCGCTACTATTTGCAACGCTGTGGATGAAATGCTAGAAAATATTAAAGGTTCATGCAGTGCTCCACTTACAGGTATTCAGTTCACAAAACCGGAAGCCAGACATGAATATTATGTAGATTGCTTGGAGGACCTGGTGGGCATGGAGAAAAAGTAAGAAGACTAATTGAAGTATTACACAAAAAGGGTTGGTAATCATCTTACTAAACTACACTGGGCAGGGAGTGAGACCGGAAGCGTAATGGGACAACGTGAGCAGTGTCGGCTGAGGGAGCATGCGGTGTCAGATAAATCATTTACCTTGCTACCGAGGCCATTACAAGTATGCTTGGCAGAGTGCAGCTATTTATCATTGGATGCCGTTGAGAGAGTTATTAGGCGTCTGTATTTCGCTGTGGAATTCCAACAGATAGCTAGAGTGGTCGATGTGGTGGAGTTGGAGACCTTAATATTACTATTGGGGAAGATGAAGGGCGATTTCTTGGATCACATGTAGGCGTTATGGAGAAAGACATTCTATAAATTAGTTTAGATATATAGACTTATTCCACAAGAAGCACTGCAGCTACTTATTTATAATGATTAGTGAAGGGAACAAAGGTAATCAGAGAACTGTTATTAAGAATGAGGAAAGATAAGAAGGAGAGCACTAGTGTTACACTTCCGATATACTGAAAGAGAAATAGTCCAGCAACTATCCACAGATTATGGCTGGTGGACAGAGAAGTGGTCCTTTGTAAAATATCTACAACTTTTGTGCAATTGGGGAAGTTAGCGCACAATACTCGGGCAGTCAAATATATGAATTCGAGGATGTTAAAAGGAATGTTACAATGGACGACAAAAAATGTTCGATGTGATAGAGAAAGGTATGCGAGGAGGTACAGGAAGAATTTTTGGTTTCATCGTATGGGTGCATGGGAGAGAAGTGCGAAAATGGAGGACCACTACGCTCTGCTACCATTGTAATCAGGAATTACCAGGATCAGGGAATTGACATGGAAGGGCTAGACCCATATAACTAACATCATTTATCCTTTTGACAGCAAATACCTATTTTTCAAAGTAACAACAGGTCCCCTTCAAGAAAAACAGATAGGAAAATTCCAAGTTAATTTGCTGTAATAAATTTAAAAACTTGAAAAAACGCTTAAATAAAATTTAAATAAACCAGCAAACAATTAGAACTAAGCCCTAGCTCTAGCTCAAAACCATGACATTAGGCAAACCCTCAGAAGATTGATATTAACTACTTAACAAGACATAACATTTCGTCTTTACTGCTTACCCAAAACTACAACTTACAATAAAATTTAGAACAAGTTTACAAAATGTATTAATCAGAACAATAACATTAAAGGAAAAATTTCTTGGGTGCATCCTATTGAGACAAAGGCCTCTTGGCCTACAACAAAATTTAATTTACAGTGTAAATCAGATAGCAAAAGGTACTCAACTTGAGCACAGACAGTCAGGACAAGCGATTGCAAACAAATATCTAGCCGCGCTAGGACAAGATTGAGAGTCGTCAATTCGGCCACAAGCAAGAAGCCGCCGACACGGGACGTTCTCGCGGAAGCCTTATTGGTTTTGTTAACAAACACCGAACATAAGTGTCTCATCAATTAAACCACAACTCAGAGTTATTGTTTGACCACGACTACACTTATCTACGTCTATATCTACACAAATACAGCGCAAGCCACCATAGGTGGGTACCAAGGGTAAATTGTACCACTACTAGTCATTTCCTATCCTGTTCCACTTGCAAATAGAGCGAAGCAAAATTGATTGTCTGTATGCCACCGTATGAACAGTAATTGCTCGTATCTTATCTTTGTGGCCTTACTCGCAATGTACGATGGTGGCAGTAGAATCGTGTAATAGTCAGCTTCGTACTCAGGTTCTCTAAATTTTCTTGGTAGTAGTTCTCAATAAGAACGTCGCCTTCCCTCCAGGGATTTCCATTTGAGTTCCAGAAGCATATCTGTTAGACGTACGTGTTATTTGAACGTACTGGTAACAAATCTAGATGCCCGCCTCTGAATTGCTTCGATGTTTTCCTAGAATCTGATCTGGTACGGGTACCAAACACTCTAGCAGTACTCAAGAATGGTCGCACCAGCGTCTTATGTGCGGTCTCCTTTACAAATGAACCACTCGTTCCCAAAATTCTCCCAATAAACCGAAGTCGACCACTCACATGATCGTTTCATTTCATATCCTGATACGACTAGATATTTAAACGACTTCACTATGTCAAGCCCGACACTAGTTAAACTGTACCCGAACATTACAGGTTTCTTCTTCATAATTTACGCACATTTTTCCACATTTAGAGGTGGCTGCCATTCGTCACACCAACAATAAATTTTGTCCACGTCATCTTGTATCTCCCTACAGTCACTCAACTTCGACACCTTGCCGTACACCACAGCATCATCAGCAAACAATCGCAGATTGATGCACATTCTGTCGCCCAACCATTTATGTACATAGAAAACAACAGTGGTCCTGTCACGCTTCCCTAAGGCACTGGCGGTACACTTGTATCTGAGGAACACTCGCCGTCGAGGACAACATACTAGGCTTTCTTACTTAAGAAGTCTTCGAGACACTGACATATCTGTGAAGTTATGCCATATGTTCGTACCTTCGTTATAGCCGGCAATGGGGCATTGCGTCAAACGTCTTCCGAAAATCTAGAAATATGGCATCTGACTGTTGCCTTTCATCCATATTTTGCAGTGCATCACGTGAGAAATGGGCCATCTTAGTTTCGCACTAGTAATGCTTTCTGAAACCATGCTAGTTCGTGGACATAAGCTTCTCAGTCGCAAGAAAATTTATTATATTCGTATTGAGAATACGTTCAAGGTTTCTGCACTTCTATCCTGGCGTCACCTGCGCTTTTTCAAGTACTTTGAGACTGTGTGCTGTAATTTCTTCAAGGAACGAATATAAATAACACTGGTTAAGTTCTGACCATTACCTGGAAGGCATAACGTGCAAAACTTAAAAGAACTGGATCACAATAACACCAGAAGGCAGAGTAGATTCTGAAACATTGTGAAAATACATATTAAAACTGAGAAACAACTTGTTATATCACATCAAACAACTCAGAAAAAGCTAGATCATTCATAGGCCTCTAATATAATTATGAGTGAAATCTGGGCACCTTACATGAACATAAAAACATTAACTATGTCAATTTTTAGACAGAGCGCTGGCCGACAAATTAATGCAAGTCACTTAAAAAAACACACAGAGCAGACAGGGCAATAAATTTGTCCTAGAATCACATAGAGCCAAATAACAAAGTCGTGCATGGCGATTCCATGAATACAAAGTTGGCGCACAGAGCTGAACAAGCGGACACGCACAGCATAGGGAAACCAAAATTTCCTCGTTCTACCCAGTCCCGGCCAAGAAGAGTGAACAACGACCCCGGAAAAGAGATTGTGCTAATCCACACGTGTGTTCGCTCTACATCTACATGGATACTCTGCAAATCACATTAAAATTCCTGGCAGAGGGTTCATCGAACCACCTTCACAATTGAAATTACAGTGAAATACAGACCATTAGCTGCTAACAGGCGTTGATAAATATCAACGGGAACACTTGAAAATATGTGCCCCGACCAGGACTCGAGCCCGGAATCTCCTGCTTACACGACAGACACTATTCAAATGGGCCATCGAGGACCCAGAATTTGGTGCGACTGCAGGGACTTATCGCTGGCACGCTCCCCGTAAGATCCACATTTACAAATTACTATCCACTCACTACATTTGTAGTGCCCCTGCCCACTATACTCATTACTCGCGGCAGCCAATCTACCGATTCCCGTAAGAGTTTGAGCAATGTGAGTGCATGCGCACTGAAGAAGGCCATTGGCCGGTAAACCTTATCCATATAAAGATGGTATCTGTTCTTTAGGACCGGCCTTTGTGGCCGAAGGGTTCTAGGCGCTTCAATCCGGAACCGTGCTGCTGCTACGGTCGCAGGTTCGAATCCTGCCTCGGACATGGATGTGTGTGACGTCCCATATAGCTCAGAACCATTTCAACCATTTGTTCTTTCCGACATGTCGAAAAGGCAGATACCATTTTAATACCTTTACAATTTTTTACTATTCCATTGTCGTATACCACGCGCAAAGAACGAACACCTATATTATGCGGTACGAGCTCTAATTTCCCTTTTTTATCATAGTGATCGTTTCTCCCTATGTAGGTCGGTGTCAACAAAATATTTTCCCATTCGGAGGGGAAAGTTGGTGACTGAGTTTCGTGAGAAGATCCCGCAGCAACGAAAAACGCCTTTGTTTAAAAGATGTCCACCCAAGATCCTGTATCATTTCATTGACACTCTCTCCCCTATTTCGCTATAATACAAAGCGTGCTGCCTTTCTTTCACCTTTTTCGGTGTACTCTGTCAATCCTATCTGGTAAGGATCCCACACCGCGCAGCAGTATTCTAAATGAAGACGGCAGTCTCCTTCTGTTACATTTCCTGCCAATAAGGCAGCCTTCCTCAGAACATTTTCTGTGTGTTCCTTCCAATTTAAGTTGTTCGTAACCCTAATTACTAGGCATTTAGATGAGTTTACGGCATTTAGATTTGACTGATTTATCGTGTAACCGAAGTTTAACAGACTCGCTATGGCATTCATCTGGATGACCTCATACTTTTCGTTATTTAGGGTCAATTGCCAATTTTCGCACCACACAGATATCTTTTCTAAATCGTTTTGCTATTTGTTTTGATATTATGATGGCAGCTTCGTCTCCAAACAACCTAAGACGCCTACTCTGGTTGTCTTCCAAATTTTTTGTATAGATAAGGAACAGCAAAAGGCTTATACACTACCTTGGGGAACGCCAGAAATCACTTCTGTTTTACTCGATGACTTTCCGCCAGTTACTACGATCTGTGATCTGAGAGGAAATCACGGTTCCAGTAACATAACTGAGGCGATATTCCATAAGCACGCAATTTTACTACATTCCGCTTGCGTGATACAGTGCCTGTAAAGAGCTAGTTGTGTTTCACAAGAACTATGTTTTCTAAATCCATGTTGACGGCGTGTCAATAGACCGTTTTCATCGAGCTAATTCATAATGTTCGAACACAATATATGTTCCAAAAACCTGCTGCATATCAACGTTAATTATATGGGTCTGTAATTTAGTGGATTACTCCTACTACCTTTCTTGAATATTTGTGTGACCTGTGCAACTTCCCAGTCTTTGGGTACGGATCTTTCGTCGAGCGAACAATTGTATATGATTGTTAAGTATGGAGCCATTACAGCAGCACACTCTGAAAGGAACATTTTTGGTATACGCTCTGGACCAGAAGACTTGCTTTTATTAAGTGAAGTTGCTTCACTGGTTCGAGGATATTTACTTCTACGTTACCCATGTTGTCAGCTGTTTTCGATTCGAATTCTGGAATATTTACTTCTCCTTCTTTGTGAAGACATTTCGGAAGGCTGTGTTTAGTAACTCTGCTTTGGCGGCAGATAGTATCGCCATTGCTATCGCGCAGAGAAGGCACGGATTGTTTCTTGCCGCTAGCATAGTTCACATACGACCAGAATCTCTTTCGATTTGCTGCCAGGTTTCGAGACAAGGTTTCGTTTTGGAAACTATTATAAGCATCTCGACTCGTAGTCGGCGCTAAATTTCTAGCTTCTGTAAAAGATCGGCAACCTCGGGAATATTGTGTGTGTTTAAATTTGGCATGTTTGTTTGGTTGTTTCTGAAACAGTATTCTGATCCTTTTTGTGTACCAAGGAGGATCAGTTCCATCGTTTTCTTATTTATTAGGTATAAATCTCTCAACTGCTGCTGATACTATTCCTTTGAATTCAAGCCACATCTGGTGTAGACTTATATTGTGAATTTGGAAGGAGTGAATTTTTGTATGTTTTTTTGAATAGGTATATTTTTTGTTTATTTTTGGAGAATTTGGGTGATACAATATTCAACTCGCTACGACAACCCTGTGTTCACTAATCCCTGTATCCATTTTGATATTCGTTATTAACTCAGGATATTTTGTTGGTAAGAGCTCAAGTGTGTTTTCACAACCGTTTACTACCCTTCGCATAGGTTCATGAACTAACTGCTAAAAATAATTTTCAGATAATACGTTTAGCACAATTTCGGATGAGGTTTTATGCGTACCTCCGGAATTAAACATGTATTTTCGCCAACATAGCGAGGGTAAATTAAAGTCATCACCGAATGTAATCGTATGAGTTGGGTATGTGTTTGAAATCAAACTCAAGTTTTCTTTGAACCTTTCAGCAACTGTATCATCTGAATTGGGAGGTCGGTGAAAGGATCCCGTTATTATTTATTCTGGATTCCAACAATGACCTCTGCCCATACCAACTCACAGGAACTAACTAATTCAATTTCGCGACAAGATGAACTGTTTCTAACAGCAACAAACGCACCCCACGGCCAACCGCCTTTAGCCTGTCCTTTCGGAACACCATGAGTTTCTTCGCAAAAACTTTGGCTGAGCTTATCTCCGGCTTTAGCCTGCTTTCAGTGCCTACTGGTATAACGATTCGAGCATTGGTGCTTTCTATTAGCGCTTGGAGCTCTGGTACTCGACGGGTCCTGTATCTACGTTCTTCCTTTGTTCGACCTGCACCCTTTGCGACTGAAGCCCTTTTTGTCTTTTCCCAGGACCGTGTAACCTAAAGACGGGCCAGTTCGCTCCACACAGTCCCCGCAACCCTTGTAGCCGCCTACTGCGTATAGTGGACTCCTGACCTATTCAGCGGAAACCTAAACGCAAGTCGAGGAATCTGGTGCCCACACGATCGCAGAACCGTCTGAGCCTCTGATTCAGACCCTCAGCTCGGCTCTGTAGCAGAGGTCCGAAACCGGTCCTGTCGACTATGCTGCAAATGATCAGCTCTACTTTCATCTCGGAAGCAAGACTGGCAGACTTTACCACTTCTGTTAGCCGCTCGAAACCAGAGAGAATCTCTTCTAATCCAAAGTGACGCTCATCATTGGTTCCGACGTGAGTCACCACCTGCAGTTGGCTGCACCCTGTGCTCTTTATGGCATCCGGGAGGACCCGTTTCACGTCTGGAATGACTCCACCTGGTATGCACATGGAGATTACATTTGCTTTCTACATGCGCTGCCGCTGGCCCCAGCTCCACACTACGTCAAGACTACACGTAACTGCCTGCACTGCGCACGTCGAAGGCCTTTCTCGACAGCGCTCTATAGGCCGATAAGGAGTAATATGCATCACGTTGTGAGATGCCAGCTGGACGCTATCGATAGTGGGAATTTGAAGTTAACTGCCACAGCTCCGAAACAACATCGGCACAAACAGTGTGTGTGTGTGTGTGTGTGTGTGTGTGTGTGTGTGTGTGTGCGTGTGTGTCTGCGTGCGTGCGTGCGTGTCCACATGCATGCTCTTATGTATTTTTGATTAACAGTACAGATATTTTAGACATGTATTAGTATTGCCAACATGTTAAAAATAGTTTTGAACTGAACAAGGCGCCAATAAAGTTTATTTGGATACTTTTCAACATGATGCCATCCTGAAATGTGACCTCACGGGGGTTAAAAAACTTATCCCATCTTGGGAATTTAGATTTCCAGCCATTTTAAACTTAGAATATGTGGTGTAGTTCCACCATCTTGTATTTGGAATTTCTTATCACCACCGTCTTGGATATGCCATCTTGGGTGTTCAGACACATATGACAGTCTGAACTGTGACAAAATCCCCGTAGCTGTAATACTGGAATCAAATGTAATATGAATATCAACAAAAATTAAACAAAAATAACGTAATGTAGTCTAATTAAATCAGGCGATTCTGAGGGAATTTATTAGGAAAATATAATATTAAAATTAGTCAATGATATTTGTTATTTGGGCAGAAGGTAGCTCTTGATGCCCAAAGAAGAGAGGACATAAAATGAAATTTTGCAATAGCAAGAATAGTGTTTCTGAGACCAGGAAACTTTAATATGGAATATAAATGTGATTCTTAGAAAATATCTTCTGAAGGTATTTGTGTGGAGTGGAGCCTCGTATAGAAGTGAAACGTGGACTATAAATAGTTTAGACAAGAGGAGTATAGAGGCTTTCTAAATGTGGCAGTACAGAAGAATACTGAATTGTAATTGAGTGAGGAAAGAAATTCATGTCACAGCTTCACTAAACTAAGGAATCAGTTGATAGGGCACGTCTTGAGGCGTCAGTGGAACCGTCAGTTTGGTTATGGGAGAAAATGTAGGAGCATTAAATTATCGAAGGAGACTAAGGTTTGACTGTATTAAGCCGGTTGAAATTGATGTAGGTTGTAACAGATGTACAGCGATGAAGAGGCTTGTTGAGCATTGATTAGCGTGGAAGACTACATAAAATATAATAATAATCGTCATCATCAACAACAAAAGTATTACTCTAGATAATCAAGGATGTGAAGCCTCTGGAGCTTTATCACTCATCACATATTCAGATGGTCTTGTTTCCTCCTTATTGTACAGGCATTTATCTAAGTCCAAACAAACATGTAAATTCAGCAAACCAAAGGATTTAGGATATCCTAACAGCCCTGCATCAATGGTGCCTTGCTGTAGACAATAGCATCATCAGTGTACAGTGAGAGAGTACTACAGAGTATACCCTATGGTATATCGGTTGCGCATATTGAGAACATCTCGTTGCTCTTGATGCACATCACATGTTAACTGATCTTCAGCTGCACATATGGTGTCTTGTATTGTAAGTTAGCTGTAGTTATGTTTAAAGTTGTAGACCTAGAACACAACGTCCATTGCAACTGTGACCATTTTATTTTTCATAAATATTCGGGAAGCAGTTAAGAAAACAACATTTCAATACATTCTACCTGCCCAAAGCTGACCACAGGATGCACCTATGCCTATTTTAATATAAAAAAACCAGAGTGCAACAACAGATATAAATTTGATGTTTCATAGATACGTAAATCACAAGCTCTAAAACTTTTTGCCAGTTTTTATAATGTGTGAATATATTCCAAGATATTATCGTTGTCATCTTGTAAACTTGCACTTGTTTGCCACTTCTGGTTGACCTTAAGATATGTAAGAGAGGTTACAAGATCTAAGGAGACCTCAACCAACATTTCAGTTCTATTAAGGCCATATCTTATTTTACTCCGTGTTGCGTGACGGTGAAACGATTGCATAACCGTTATTGTGGTTCACCACTATAGTAGCTGTGACTTTTTGATATGGGTGTATGCACTAAGATGTAGACATCGAGCACTGCATCATTTGTATGCAAGATCCTTTCGGGTTGTATGCATCATTACCGTATTTTAATCATTACAGCGTCACCTTTTCATTTTTGAGGTATCTACTGTTGTTTTTTTATTTTTATTAAAGCTCGAGTACTCCAATAAGTAAATACTTGGCGACTAACAATTCATTTTATAGCCTGGACCTGTACAATACTCACCTATTTTCACATAGAAGGGAAGCTTGTACTGTACACATATGGAATATGTGTACTCATATGTAGACCTAGTGACTCATGCAGTGATTTATTTTGAGTGTCGTGTTGCTCTTGAATAAACATGCTTTTAGATAGACCTTATAAACCACGTCAATATTTTATAGGATGCCAATTTCATCCTACATATAATGAATGTTTATAACTAAAAAAATTAAGTGTGTATCGTAATACGTCTGTTTAAAACAGTGCATTTACTGATGCGTCTGCTTGAACTAAACCCCTATCTCCATAATAGTCATTAGCATCGAGTTTACCATGATGTACCTATTGTTAGGCCAACTTGAACTATATTTCAAATATTCTAGCAGCATATGCATCGAGCACTACATCATTTACATATTTAACTCTTATTCTTGGATTAAGATTATAATTATGCGTGGGATATTGTCATTGATGGTATATCAGGTTCATATGAGGTTTTAATTCTTTAATGTCACACTTATTCCTGTTGCGATGTAATTATAGTTCTGCCTCTTTGAACTAACTCTTGAGTACTGTACTAAACATAAACATCGAACATCACATCATTTATATACATTATTATCATTCATGAATTACGATATTATAATTGAAAAATAGAGGTATTTTTTATCATATTACATCCGATTTCTGGATACACCTTGTGCCTCCTTGAATTGAAAACTAGAGCACTCCAACAGGTGTAAACCTCGAGCACTGACCCATATGATAATCTGGAGCCTTACATAAGTAACCTACTAATCAGTTTTTTTTTCTTCAGGGAGTGAAGGCATGTTCCATACATAAATGGAATATGTATGCTCGTATCGTATGTAGACTTAGTGCCTCAAACACTGATATATTTTGACTGTCAAGTTGCTCTTGAATGGATACACATTCACGTAGGCCTCAAGCATCACAACATTTGTATATATGACATGAATTTCATTTTACCTGTTATGAATGTAATTGATTTAAAAAATTAATTATATACTGTAACTCGTCTGTTTGCTATGATGTATTTCCTAGTAGGTCTATTTGAACTAAATCTCAAGTTCTTCAATCAGCATAAACATCAAGTATTGAAACAATTACATCAAATTTTTCATTCGACAGATTATGACGTTACTATGCGTAAAATGTTTTCATGTTTGCTGTACCATTTTAGTGTGATTTTTAATTCTTCATGATCATACTTTTACCTACCATGACGTATTTATTGTTGTATCTTCTTGAGCAAAATCTAGAGTACTGTAATAAACACAAACTTCGGGAAACGCATCATTTACGTATAGAAATTACATTCATGAATTAAGGCGTTATTGTATAAAAGATGACAGTATTTCGTGTCACGTTCACGTCTAATTTGCGGATGTACTTGGTGCCTACTTAAGCAAAAACCTAGAAGAAACAAAAAGCTCTGCAACCATACCACGAGTTTCAGGATATTTTTTTCCATAAACCACTGTTCGATTACACTGAAAGGTTAATCCATAATTCTGTAGTGAATGCGCTGCACTTACACCACGAGAACGGCATCAGTGGCGCACAAAAATTAGTATACAAAACGCAATTATGTGAACCTGATAGTATTTCATGGAGTGATTTTGTATGGTTCGCGGTTATGGCCTAGATCTGTCCTTCATGTAGTTATCTTGATGAACTTTTCTGTCAGGACTTCTGATAGGGCTCTATGTTGATGAATAATCTGCGGAAATATTTTACCAGCTAAGTCACCATTGTGTTGTCAAGCGAATGGTGTATAATGGGACAGCCGCACAACATGTTTTATGTTTTAATTGCTTATTTGTGACATTCAAATGTTCCCTGCCATGTTTTATTTGACACAGTATAACTATGTAACTTTCAGTATTGTAACAAGCATGCACTACTTATAATGTTACAAGGCACGTTCTCACACTGAAGTAGTGTTGTTGTTGTAGTCTTCAGTCCTGAGACTGGTTTGATGCAGCTCTCCATGCTACTCTATCCTGTGCAAGCTTCTTCATCTCCCAGTACCTACTGCAACCTACATCCTTCTG